>NC_080188.1:175656935-176906935 GCF_030028045.1 Hippopotamus amphibius kiboko | reverse complement strand
GATTCTCCTTTCATGTGCACATGTATAAAATATTAGTTGTATAGCTCTCAGGGAAGTCCAGGTATCCTAAGGTCACGGGGTGCTGGGAAGAGAATCTTCAAGTGACGACTGTTGCACAAGGGAAGCAAGGGAATACCAAGCCCAAGTGCTAGCTGTGAGTGGGGCAGTACGGTAGTAACAGCAAGTGAGGTTTGGGGCAGTCCTCAAGCATGAGATGAGGAGAGAGACATTTTGCTTGGCTTTACTGCTATTACCTTAAATGTTGGGGATCATTCTCTGAATACCTACCGTATACCTAGAACTGGAATAGAGCCTATGCAGGTAGGAAGACTCGGATAGCAGAGAGATTAATCTGGCATTGAACCTCAGTTGCTCCACTTTTTGTCCAGGTGATCTGGGACAAGATATTTAAATTTTCTGTAGCCCAAGTTCCTCTTTTGTAAAGTGGGAACAGCAGTATGTACTTCACAAGATGATTGTCAGTGTAAAATGAGCCACCTCAATGTTAGAGCATGCAGGATAGTGCCTGAAATATAGTGAACACTTAACAAGTGCATATTTTTCCTTTTTCCCCTCCCACATGATACAGACTCTTTTCTCAAGAAATTTGTAGTTAATGTCAGAGTAAGAGAAGAGGGAATGCAATAATTAGAGATCACATGTAGTAAAGTATGAAATGATATAATAAGAGAAACAATGGTATGGAGAAGGAAAACATAAGTTATCCTTCATTTTCTGTACTTCCTTTTCTCTTGATAAAAAAGTTATTCACATGCCAGTCCACACAGTGTACTCAAAATAATTAACCATAGGTGTCAAGATCTATGAGACTAAATAAAATTTTACAAATTAGGTAAGTTGTTCAGCTTTGGCCAATTTAAGAGACAAATCCTGGGTTCCCCTAAATATGGAATAAAAAATGGAAATTATCTTGTTCTGGAAACTTGGGCAGCTTGCTCCCTGTCTTCTCTGGGTCCCCAAGAAAATGTTTTACTCTTTTAATTTATAATTTTACTCTATAGCTTCCTCTAGAGTAAATACCATTTACTGACTATTAGATAGAAGTAGTAGTCTTTTTTTCCTCAATTATTTCTGTCTCATGTTTCTACACTTGATCTTCCAAAGCTCCACCTATCGGTCACTGGGACCCATACACATAAGTATATGCATATACTTACACACATAGGGAAAAGGAAAGTAAAAAACTTTATGTAATCAACATATAGTTAGTCATTAAGGAATATAGACTTTTATAATAGTCACCAATTATCAGAATTCAAGTAGATAAAATGTAGGCACAATTTGCCAGAGAGAAAATGTAAGGAAGGGGGAAATAGAAGAGGAAGAAAAAAGTGACTCTTCTGTAATTTTGTCAACTTTGTCCCTCCTAACCTGATAAAGGTTATGTATATTCCTTTGTTATAGTGAATAAATGTTACAGGTGAAAGGAAGAAGCTTGAAACGAGATCTTGCTATATATACATCAGTGTTGGTCTCAAAAACTCTAAAAGAAACCAAAAGGGACTGAGATAAAATATGAGGATACAAGTAATGGACATTTAAGAATTATACAAAATTTTCCTTCTAAATAAGAATGCAGAAGCCAAACTTTGTATAATTTGAGAGGGGCAGAAGGGTGAAAGTAACCGAGACAGAAGAGCAAGGAAGTGGAACTTTAGGGAAAAAAAGGTTTAAAAAAAGGGAGGGAGGTTGGAAGAGGATGGAAAGAAGAAAGTAAGAAAAAATATGAGTAATCCCACAAGGAAAACAAACACAAAAATCAAACTGAGTAAGAATGAGTGTGTGAAATAAAGATGGGGTGAACAAACAGGGGACTGTGGAATGCACAGGGTAGGATCAAAAGATGGGGACAAGTGTAATATTATGCAGCTATGAAGAAATGGTTGAGGAAATGATTGAAAGTCAATGATGGAGAAGGGTGAAGATTGGGAGAAAAATGGGCACTGGATTCTGATGGCAGTGAAAGTAAGAAATGAAGCTATGCCTTTGGCTCCTGATCTGTGTGAAGAGAGGCTAAAAGCACAGACTTGTTAGCTTATGAAATGAGGTAAAGTATTATCAAGGGAGAGAGACTAACGGCACCTAGTATCTCTTCCTATTACAACTCTTCCAAGAATTCTGTTCTATGCAAGGACCTCACTCCCTTCCCACATTGTTCTGTTATGTAACAGTATTCTAACACATGTATGTAGCAAGGTGCTGTGGGGATGGATACCTGATAAGAGTAACATATACAACCTGTAGATTCCTAGTTCATAACACATAAGGATTAATTAAAAACACACCAAAAATAACAAAAGAAAACTAGAGACACGTCCTGAAGCACATTCATAGGACCCATCCCTTCATCTCATTGTTTTACATAAATGTAAAAAACTTGACCACATTTTCAAGTGATTTGTTGCTCATTTTACATCCTAGAGAAAGATGACAGTTTCTGTTCAGCAGCAAATTTATATAACAGATATTTAATTTAGTATACACCAGATATGTCCTGTAGGCACTGGAGATCTAGTCAGTGAGTAATAGGAGAATAGAATTTATCTCTTTCCTCTAACTTGTATCTCTTTGTACACTCAGTTTGGGGCCAGGGAGGGAGGGAATTGTGGCAGTGCTGATGGTAATAAAGATGGAAGGGTTATCACAGGGATAGCCTTATTAATCCCATATTGATAATGAAGCCCTGACCTGACAAAATTCTTTGGCAGTTGCTACACCCTTGCTGCCCCTGGGGCCCCATGTTTGGTTTTGCCACATTCAGCTGTGCATGTGATCAGCAGCAGGAGGGGGAAAGAGAACATGATACTATCCACGGGGGGGCTGGGGAGACCTGTTAGAAGAGATCTATTTGCTTTTCTATTTTCAGCACATCCTTCTGCTTCTACTGGTGTTCAGGCAAGGCAGGCTGGCTAGGACTGGCTACCTGTTCTAAATTTCCTTTTTATCTATAATACAGTAGATAGGGAAGGGAAGCGTGTGTGTGTGTGTGTGTGTGTGTGTGTGGTTTGTGATGCTTACATTATTAACACAATTGATTGTGCCTGTTCTGGATGTTCATTTAAATGCAATAAAATATTAAAAAAAAACCTTACCATGACCCTGCACATAGGGCTGCTCAGTTGTGTTGGCTGTGAATTAAAGCACTACAGGGGGTTCATGGTGTGACTTTTCACCACCTCTGTGTTCTCAGCTGGCCTCCTCTCCTCCAAGCCTCAGCTGAGGAGGGGACCCAACAGCAAGAGATTTGTTTTCTGTGACATTTGCTATTTGTTGCTGGCTCACTGTTTCGGTGGGGGAGGTGTTATGCTAAAGTCTCTAGGGGCAGCAGACCATGCACTTTTTGACACTATTACTCATTTCTCTTGTGGAGAATGTCACCCAGTGTCACTTCCCCCATTTTTTTTTTTTTTTTTTTTGGTGTATTGGAGCTGCCCAAGTTCATGTTGTCACTCATGCGGCAAGTGGCAGATTTCACAGACTCAGAGAAAGTTGGGGAGGAGGTGACTCGCCCTGTCTCCCCTTCTCTGTTCAGATGTTTCTGTGTTGATGTGAGCCCTTTAGGCTGCCGTGTCTGTTGAAGGGTTCGGCAGACTTGTCTTGCCCTCTGGCTTTGTGGTGGGAAAGCTCTTGCTTATTTTAGATAATTTGAGATCGTTGCTGGGTTGTAGGGCTCCAGGAGGTGAACACTTTAACAGAAATGCCTGTTGGTTTCAGTTTCTGCTCTTTATTCTGTGAAACCAAGGCATGGTATAAAATTTCTCAGTTTTGTTTTCTCGTGTTCCAAGTCCATTCTCTCTTCCCTCTAACATTTTAATGCATGAGAGGGCTTGCTTTCTGAGCATAGATTTGAACTTAAGTTTAAACTATAGTTTCTCATTAGCTTGAGAGGAATCTTGAAAACACCACTGGTTTCCTCTCCGTGTGCAGGGCACGCCTCAGAGCCGCAGACCTGCTTTACCACAGGTCAGGTGGCTTCTGTAATCAGCTGTATCCAAGGAGCACTGGACTAACCCAGGTTGCACAGTTTCCTCTGGCGTCAGTCAACACGTGGATCATTGAGTCTTCCCATGACCAGACCCTGAGTGGATGCTGTAGACGTGGAGCCTCACGCCTACTGGACTACCAGTTATTCTTTTATTATGTAGCATCTTTGGAACCTGGGCTGCTAAGAAGCACACTTGGGGAGAGGCTGTCTAGCTTGAAGAAGTTCTAATCTATTATTTTAAAATTCCGCAAGAGGGGATTCTGCGGTGTCTTTCCCTGTTCTATGTGGGGAGGATTGTTGTCTAGCTGACTTTCTGTCCCAAGTTATATGGTCTTAGTGCTCAGCCAGGCAGCTCTTCCAGTGCAGGTGAAGAGAGTGACATAGTCCTGACCCTGCCACTCCACGTGTGCCATTGCCTCCTTGTGACCCACACTTCCACTAGTCTCACTGGTGTCTGGGAGGAAACCTGGGAGGCAGAGCATTAAGGGGATCAAGAGTGCCAGTGGTAGAAGCACCTGGCCAAGGTTCTGGAGATCTCTAATTTACGGCCAGCTAGCCGTGTGTGACCTTGAGGCAATGACTTATCTCTGTCAGCCTCAATTTGGCTTCATAGGGCTGCTCACAAGTATTAGATGAGATAAACTATTTTAAAATTTAGCACTATGCTTAGCACATAGGCAAAGTTCGATAAATAATAGTTGTTGAAGAGTGTCACCTTCACAAAAATAGCCCACATGTTACATCCTGCTGTCCCACTCATCTGCCCACTTGGAATCTTGATCTCTTGCCATTCCTCTTTCTTCTCTTCCTCCTACTCCCCACATCACCATCGTAATTCACTGAGCACCTGCTATGCCAGGAGAGGTGTGCGGTAAGAGCGTTTAATTGCACTGTGTCATGTAATCCCTACATCACTCCTTTAAGTTTTTGCTCAATTGTTTTCTTCTTGTTGAAGCTTACTTTAAACCTCTTCTTTAAAATTGCAAACCGCACCCCCAAACTTCCACTTCCCTGCTTTTTCTCCCCCTTGGATTTACCTTGTAATATATTGCATATTTACTATGTTTACTTAGTGTTTGTTTTTTGTTTGTATCCTCCAGGGTAGGAAATTTTTTATAAATCTCTCTCTCTCTCTCTCTTTAACTTATGCATCCTAGGTGCCAGTAGAGTGCCTGGCACAGGATAAATGCACAACAAGTATTTCTTCAACCAATGTGTGAGTGGTATTGATTGAACAAAAAAAGTGTGACCACAACAACCCTTATTTTACAGATAAAGAGATTGAATTCTGATAAGTTATGTAAATTGACTGAGGCAAGAGCTAGCAGGTTTTGGAGTCTGGATTTGAATTAATCTGAAAGCCCAACCTCTTGATCATTTTTCCCTACCACTCTTGTTACCTAAGTACACTTGGGAATTTTTAAGGGATGTTTCCTGTATGCTTACACACTGAGAAATCCTGTTCTTATCAAATAGCAACACAGCTAGGGCCTTGAAGCCCTTAGGTGGCAGAGATAGGGGGTCTGTGCGGATGTGGAGGAGAAGGCCTCTGTTTTCTTTGTGTTCCTCTCTTTAAGAAGCAGCCTGGAGAGGTATTGCTTGTGCCCTTGTGCTTCCCAGAGGGTTAGCTAAGTCTTCGGTGTGACCTGTAGCCATGAGTGCGTGGGCTGGACCAGGTTTGATCTAAGCAGCAGCTACCATGCTGCACTCATTCCTGTCTTTAGTTTCCTGTGACAGCTAAGGTTCATAGTTCACACTGGTGTGTGAATCCATGAACAGTGCATCGTGTAGTTTTTGAAAATCGGAGCGATAAGCATAAACCTATTTTTGTCTAGAAAGGGCTGTATTGGCAGTATTGTGACTATTCCCAGGAGAGGAAAAGCTGAATAGAGTCTCTGGATCATGGTTTGGCTTTAGTTTTTCTGAGAGTTTATAAGACCCCCTTGGGGAAGTCAGTGGGCAAGATCGTGAGTGAGAAATATAGGAGTCACCCCATAGGTGACACCATAGTCACCACCATCTGGCAGGGCTGCCGTGTGGACCAGGCTTTGGGCATCTGATAGAAATGTGGTCAAGTGGAGTAGCTGCTTTGTATTTTTTTTGCTTCTCATCTCACCACCTACGTGCAGCCCTCAGGAGTAGGGCAAAGCAGAGGGATTCTTTGGTATGAAAGAAGCATCCTCAGCTGGCTAAAGCTGAAGCAGTAGAGAAGATCGTAGGAATTTCGATCAGCCCAAGGTCATGACAAGCCAAGAACAGATACGAATGTGGACCTGGCTCCCTAGCATATTCTGTAGTCAATTTAAAAAGATGGGTCAATTGAGGTGAGAGATGGAGTGAAGATAGGTCTCAGCATATCTGTGTCTTGGATCACATTGCTTGAATTAGACCAGTTGACTGGATTCCAACTTGTTGTGGGGAGTGTAAGGGTCTTTCTCCTGGAGTTCTCAAGGCAGAGTGGGGGAAGATGGTAAATTTGTTGCATTCAGCATTTTCTGTGCACAGTGCCTCAGTCATATTTTGGATCGGGTAGCTACACCCCCAATTGCACCTGTTACCTCCAGATCCAGAATCCCTCGTTACCCTTTCCAGAGAACAAATCTTCAGACTTCTGCCAAACTGGGAAAAGGGAAACACAGAGAAGACAAGGGCATCTAGGGACTCTCAACTGCTTCTGAAATAGTATGCGCTCAGGCCTGCTTATTTCAGAGGCCCTTTGACCCCAAGTTCCAGAGATGTTGGGGCTTGCCGTTCCCGAGACCTTTGAAGCCTCTGTGATGTTAACTGGGTTGGTTCTCTCCAGCTTTGTCTACCATCAGCTTTCTTAGACCTGGTGAGTTAGTTATCACTTTCCCATCTCTTTCTAGCTTTCCGATTGTGCTGCTGGGATCTCTTCTCTTTTCCCATTCTTGTGGAACTGTGTCTTTTCAAAGCTTCCTTTACTGCAGTTCTGATTTTAGGAAGGAGTGAAAATAGATGTGTGTATTAAGTCCTCCAAGCCCTTCACCTAGAACCTGCCCAAATATAATTTGTTTCTTTTGCCTAGAGCTTGTCTGATCTTTAAGGAGACTCATCTGCTGGCTATCAGGGGTGAAAATGGTAATTTAATCAGTTCTTTTAGGTAATGCTCAGTCTCTCGAGGAGGGCAAATGCATTCTCTCTGATGGCTCCCCTTTCCTTCTGTGTCTCTCCCAGAGCTGGTATCTGCACATGTGGGAAAAGACGTCCGAGAGGAAGATTTTCTGTCTTTGGGGCCCGTGTTCTCTGGAATCCAGGTGATGTTCCTGTGTACCTGCCTGCTGTTTGCTTTGCTGGCGTTTTCCTGTGACGGTGGTGACTAGTATCTTGCTGCCGCATTTCTCTCCTGGCTGCTCGGAACAGGCTGTGCCCCTTTGGTTGGGCTGGCTTCCACCAGGCTCCCACTGGCTGCAGGCCTGGGTCTCCACTGTGTCCTCCTGCTGGTCCACTGCCCACAGGTCCACCTCAGCCTCTATAATAAGGTCACTGTCCACTGTGGAATCCGTGTCTGATCTGTGGATCTTGCCTCAGCCCCAGCCCATGGGAACCAAGGGTTACTTTGAAAAGCTGAACTTTTGCGATTCCCTCCACTCTGGGCTTCCTAACTGATGTGGTCGTGTGCCAGGTTGGTGCAGGAGGTAATTATTCTCCAAGTCTTAAGTGAGGAGCAGGCAATAAACAGCTCCTCCTGCCAACAATGTTACCAGACTGTACCTCCCCCTCTAGGGACCAAAGCCTGAAACGGGGGCAGTCGAGACACACATGGTTAACAGTCTTGCTCTCCTATATCACCAACTTTCTTTCTTTTATTAAAAAATGAAGCAGGGGGTGACTTTTTCTTTTGTATACTTGCCAAGTTACATATTCCTTTTATCTCTGAGTGTCAAGCCTCATGGGGGCCTTGCCCATCATAGATCCAGGGCTCTCTCATTCCCACATGACAGGTGATCTCTGTAAATGTTGGGTCTTAATGTAGGGGAATAAAGGAGTTCTGTTTTCTCAGGAAAATAAAAATTGTCTTCTGAATAAATCTGTTTCGTATATCAGAAGCTGAATATTTGCTCATTTTTTCCCTTTGCATTCCTTTTGTAAAATATTCCAGTATTTTCCCAGCAAATGGACTCATTGGGCTGACCCATTCAAAACAGGCAAAAGAGAGAAGCAGGTATTTTTTCAAAATATTACTCACTGCCCTTGTGATATAATTACATTAATGTAGGTTGAAAAGAATCAGAAAACCTGGGGTTGGTTAAGCATTGAATCCCTGGAAAATGTCTTGAACTATGGGATTCTGGTTACTGAAACAGGGTTCGGGGCAGAGGCTGACCACCTGAAGATTAGCTTGTAAGACTATTTCTTAACAACCCTTCATTGTAAAATCGGGGTGACTAAATGAGAGTTTTGTAAAGCACTTATAAGAACTCTCACCATTACTAATACTACTTTTATTAATGTTGTATTCAAGAGGAGTCCATTGCTTTGATTTGAAACATTTCAAATGTAGTTTGCTAATTTAGGGTGCTCCCTTTCCAAATGAGCTAGAATCAGTGGAAACAGATAAAAGATGCAAGGAGAAGCCAACACAGTAAGGAATTTCAGAAATAATTAAGGGCAACACATTAATGAACAAGTGAATTTGTTTCGCTGAAGATGCCAGCTTAGACAAAGCTTGTCGGCATTTCCCTGTTTTAACTCTTTGACGTTTGTTTAAAGTCTCCAAGTTGGTGACTATTTTGGTTAGGTGGGCTTAACTAAAGAGTGAAAGAGCTTCTGTAAATATGAGAAATTGTTTTTTAACTCTTAGCTAATTCCATGGAATAAATAAAATGACTAGTTTTTTTTCCAATTTATATATATATATATATTTAATTGAAATATAGTTAATTTACAATGTTAGTGTCAGGTGTATAGCACGGTGATTCAGTTTTTATATATATGTGTGTATATATATAAATATATATATATATATTCTTTTTCAGATTCTTTTCCCTTATAGGTTATTACAAAATATTAAGTATAGTTCCCTGTGCTGTAGTAAAATGGCTAGTTTGATATGTTTAACTTAAAACATTTGGAAGGGATTGAAAGTGCCAAAATCTTAAGAAAGATTATTGTTGGGTTATGGAATTTTGAATGATTTTTAATACTTTTTTCCCCTTTGAAATCGCCAAGCTTTCTTTATGACATCTGTTACTCATATCATCAGAGAAAATGATAAATAGAAAAGCAAAATAACATAGAACTGAGTTTTGTACATTAAGATAATTAATACTAAGTAGGCTTGTTTCCTATTTCACCATTCCATTTGAGCTCACATACATTTTTAAAATATAATTTGAAATGGCTCAATTTATACAAAATATCATACTAACCTCTTGGCAGTATGATTGTTGCTAAAGATTAGTTTAAGAACAAAGATCGGTACAAATTGCTGCATTTCATCAACGTATTAGACTGAAAACAAGGGAGTCTGATAGGGATGGTATTTTGGGGTTTAAATGAATATTGAGAGATTGTGTGTATGTTTTTGTTGTCTGTCTCTCTCACACACACATATATAATCACTCATATATGCACAAGATATAATATGCATGTGAACATAAAAAGATTTTGAAAAATTAGGCAAATCCTCATCTGTGCGATAAGGAGAGGGCCCCTGAAGTCTCTTCCAGCTGCAGACTTCTTTTCTGTGATTCAAACCAGAACTACTTGTGGGAGAAAGTTGAGAAAAACTCAAGGCTGGCCACATGGTGGTGCAGTGACTCCTCACAGAATTGGTGGTGCCCAGCTTCGCTGAAAGCAAATGATTATACCCTAAAGTTCAGTTATTCCAGGAGACCCCTGGCCAGTTTGACGTGCAACTGGTTCCTGGCAAGGGCAGAAACTGCATCATTTTCCTGTACACAAAGATGTGGTTTGAATTCTGCCAAAGTCAGTGCCAATGCATGTGACTTTATTCTCTTCTGGCCTTGTGACTGAAAGAGATATTTGGGTATTGAGCTGTATGGTTGTAGACTGCTTTCTTTTATTCTCCTTAAAGCAATATATAATGACCACTAATTTATTGCTCTCTGCCTCTATAATCATTTTTCCTTTAGCCTTAGTCAGCTGTCTCTTGGCCCTGCACCCCACTAGTTGTATTCTAACACTTCTCCTTTCCTTCTCAGCTGAGTTACAATGCATGACTGTAATTCATCTACTCTTTCACTCACCACAATTTGGAGTCCATACTCACTTCTACAGGTCATCAGTGAACTTCATATTGCCAAGCTCGGGGATGCTTTCTCGGTGCTTGTTTTACACCCCATCTTAAAACTCTCTGGCCTTTACTTTTGACTCCAATTCGTCCTGGCATCCTCCTGCTTCCTTGGTTATTCTTTTCTGGTCTTTATGGACTCCTCCTTTCCTGTGTATCCATTGACAACTGGTGTACCCCAGGGTTCTAAAGTCTTCATTTCTGTCTGTACACACTTTGCTTGGGGAATCTCATCACTATCCTTGTTTTATCCATCAGTGGAATAATGATCAATTCCAAATTTTTATCTTTAGCTTTGACCTCACATATCCTATAGGGATTGCAAATTCAGTGTATGCAACAGCTGTCCTCATCGTCATGCTCTGCTCACTACCTCCAGTCCCCACCCCCAACCCCCCACCCCCACAGCGTAGTAATTACTGGCACCAACCATCTAGATGCCCAAACCGGAGACATAAGGAGTCATGTGAGACTTCTCATTTCCCCGAATCTTCCATGTCTAGACAATCAGCAAGTTTGAACAGTTTTTGCTCTTAAATATTTCTTCAAATCTGTATTTTCAGCCCCATCCCTGATACCACTGACCTCTTGCAGGCCCTGGTTCTCTTTTGCTTGGCCCACAGCAGTAGGTAGTCAGTCTCCTTTCTCCTGTCTCTCTTCCCTTCAATTTGACCTCCACAATGTAGAGAATACAAAACCCCATCACTTAACCTCCTTTAAACAATTTTAGTGGCTCCTCAACACTTACAGACCAGAGTGCAAAGCTCTTAATAGAGTTTACATAGCCCTACATGCCTGGCTTACTCCTTCTGGTTGCTTCCTGTCTTATCTCTCACCAGTTCTTGCTCTCAGCACTAAGTCTAATAATACTGCCACTGGTTCCTCATTTCCTCCCCACTGTTTATGTCTCTGGCTTTATTTATTTTGTTCCCTTTGTCTCAAACTCTCTTCCCATTTTGCTTTGTCTTACTAGCTCTTACTCATCTTTTAACATTCTTGTCACATGGTATCTCTTCTGGGAAGCTTTCCCTGAACCCCTAGTTGGAATAAATGCTGCCTGCTCTCACTCTCACAGCACTTAGAACTTCTCATGTTTTAATGAAATGATATATTTATGTACTTGCCCACTCTGTGGGCATGAGCTCCTTGAGAGGAGGGATCACATCTGTTTATTCTCCTCCTTTCCAGTTCCTAGCACAGGGCTTTGTGCGTAATGAGTGTTTGATAAGATTTTATTGAATTTAAGATTTTTGAGGCGCAGCATCCTTGAGGGTACTCTGTGAAGTCTGCTCCAGTTCTAAGAAAACTTAACTATGGTTTTTAGTTGGGGCCAACTTCCTGGAAGAGCGAGGACTTGAGCTGTGCTGTGAAGAGTTGGGTGGATGGTGTTTGAATGATAGAGAGAAGTGAAGGGTGTGATCAGACAGAATTGTTGAGCCAAGGTGAGAAGGACTGTGTGGAGGACAGTACAAAAGCAACACTAACCTTGTGTTTCTGACACAGTAGTGGGAGGTGAGTTAGGGTCGCTAGCATCAGCTTATTAGAAACTTCTAATGAGGGGCAGGAGGGTTTGGACTTATTTGCAAAGGCAGAGGAAACACTTGAGATGGTTGAACAGAGGAGTGACATTTTCAGAGCCATCCCGCAGGAGGAACAAGCCAGCCCAAGATACGAAATCAACTGAAGTGGGAAACAGATGGGAATTAGTGAGGCCAATGGGAAGTTAAGGCAGTTCAACAGGTGCCAGATGATGAGGTCATGGACCAGAGTGGCAGTTGTGTGAAAGGAGAGTTAATTTCTAAACCATTAGAGGAAAAATGAACAGAGAGTGATTGTATGTGGTAACAACAAAGAGCGAAGAGTCATGATGTTTTTAGATAAAACAGCAGAAAATTGGGATACAATTAACAAAAAAAGGCACTTGGAGAGGAAGGATAGTTTGTTGGGCAGCAGGTGACTTTGGTTGGAAATCTTTGAATTTGAAATAATGAAATATCATGATACTTCATAAGTACTAGCTATGCTTAAGAGATGCTGTAGCATTTGAGTGGGTGAATGAAAGAATGGAATCTTAATGAAAGGATTCATCAGCTGGATAAAACCACAGTATTGGCTTACAGGGTAGACTGTGTCAGGAACTATGACATAGATTTAGGAATTATCAGCTTAGAGTTGTGAGAACTACTGGAGTGCATGAACTTCTGAAGGAAGATATGGGGGGAGAGAAAGACAGAGGACCCAGGTGTGAGCCTGGGAAGCCTTCTGTCTTTGAGGTGAACAGAAGATCTATTGAAAGCCAATGAGTGTGTAAGGTCAGCTAGATACAGACCTGCTGCTCTGAGCCTAAATAGTCTGTAACTCAGTTACATGCCTCTCAAATAGAACAGAGTTGTTTGAACCAATCAGAAAGCAAATTTGCAATCATGAAAACTATTTTTAACATATATGGCATATAGTCAGAATATATGAAAGCTTTTGTAGGTCAGTAAGAGAAAAATGCATATTCCAACAGAAAAATGGGCAGGAGGCATAAGCAGGAAATTTCTAAAACAAATATAAAAATCCAAGAAACACCCAAAAAATGTGTTCAGCTGTACTGGAAATAAAAAATAAAGATAGTGTGGTATGATTTTGTTGCTTAGCAAATAGGAAATGTTTTAACTAAAAAGAAATACCCAGAGTTAGCGGTATTATGGGAATCAGATACTTGGTGAAAATGTAAATTCATAAAAACCTTCTGGATGCCAGTTTGGTGATATTGATCATATTTAATGCAGTGATTTGGTTTAGTGAGTTCTTGAAACTTGAAAGAATTATTGCTTGGCACCAATGTAAATGTAAAACTGTTCATTTCAGCTTTTTTTATAGTTACACAAGGTATAACATAAACTCTTTCATGCTGATCTTAGTAGTTATTAAAATGAATCTTTGCATTGAATTGTTTTTAACTTTTATCTTGAATATCTGGCATTGTAACTTATTTCTTATGCTCTGACACATTGATTATTTTCATCTGGTATTTAAATTGATTTATTTATGGCATTTAGCTTTTCTCATTTACAATTGCACTTCCCCTCCTTCAAAATTCTCTCCCAACTTCATTCTTGTTGAGTCTCATTTTGATGTGGTGAACTCTCTGGTCTCCTCTTTTCTTAATTGAAGTATAGTTGATTAACAATGTTGTGTTTCAGATGTAATGCAGAGAGATTCAGTTATCGATTGTCTATCTGTTCTTTTTCAGATTTGTTTCCATTATAGGTTATTACAAGATATTGAATATAGTTCCCTGTGTTATAAGTAGGTCCTTGTTTTTATTTTACATATAGTAGTGTATATTTATTAATCCCAAACCCCTAATTTATCCCTTTCCTCCTTTCCCCTTTGATAACCATGTTTGTTTTCTATGTCTGTGAGTCTGTTTTGTAAATAAGTTCATTTGTATCATTTTTTTTTAGATTCCACATATAAGTGATATCATACAATATTTGTCCTTGTCTGATTTACTTCACTTAGTATGATAATCTCTAGGTCCATCCATGTTGCTGCAAATGGCATTATTTTCATTCTTTTTCACGGTTGAGTAATATTCCATTGTATATATGTACCACATCTTCTTTATCCATTCACCTATTAATGGATACTTAGGTTACTTCTATTTCTTGGCTACTGTATATTTTCTGGTCTCCTCTTAATGTTTCATGGACATATCTTTTACAGTTTATCACAGTATCTTGCACTCTAATTTATTGCACAGAAGTCAGTAATTTTTATGCTTCTTAAAATATTAAATCTTTGAAAAAGTAAGGCAGTGGTTCATAAATGAGGAAAATACTTTAAACTGTCAGAAATGCATGCATTTTTTGCAAACATTTGTATACTCCAGATCAAGTTAAAAATAGGTGACTTGTTTAACTACACGTGTTTTGAAAATTCTAAATCTAGTTTCTAAAAAAATATTAAGTAAATACAAACTTAGAGCCTTGTGCAATCCCTTATAGAGAGTGAATGAACCCATCAATTGACATGATCATACTAATAAAGAATTTAGTTAACACTAATTGTTACTATTTTTATTTGCTGGGGTGATCACTTGGAAACCATACCCTCCTGACTCTTGGGAAATTATCTTAATGTTTTCTAGATAATGATAGATAGATAGGAAATATTTGGAAACATTGGGAGAGTTGTTAAATGAATTATAAATTTATAACAAACTAAATTATTTTACTTTTCTAACAAACATAGAATGAAGTAAGTCATTGCAGTTACTAGTTTCTGCTTGTTTGATCAGTCTTTGTTTCTTTGATATTGCCAAGAACCAGGAGGGAAAAAGAAGCCTGGTTACTAGCCATTAGTCATGTTAGAACTAGTTATGTGTTTAAGTTCAGTTTAAGTTTATACTGAAGTCTCACACTGCTGCCCATTTTTACTAAATTGTTTTTTCTTCTCCCTTGGGCAATGACATGTATTTAGCATATTTCCAAATGCATCTTAAAAGTACTGAGCAGCATGACTTCATTATTTTGTAGTGAAGGGAGCAGGAGCATGTATAGGCAGTCCTCAATTTATGATGATTCAGCTTAGAATTTTTTGGCTTTACAATGGTGCAAAAGTGATATGGAATTCAGTGGAAACCTTACTTCGAATTTTGAATTTTGATCTTTTCTTCAGCTAGCGATATACAGTACGATACACAGTCATGAAGCTGGGCTGTGGGAATAAGCCACAGCTCCCCATCAGCCACACGATCATGAGGGTAAACACCCAATTCACTTACAACCATTCTGCATCCACAGAGCTATTCTGTTTTTCACTTCCAGTACAGTATTCAATAAATTACGTGAGCCGTTCAATACTTTATTATAAAGCAGGCTTTGTATTAAATAATTTTGCCAACTGTAGGCTAACGGAAGTGTTCTGAGTACATTTGAGGTAGACTAGACTAAGTTATGATGTTCAGTAGGTTAGGTGTATTAAATGCATTTTTGACTTAGGATATTTTCAACTTATGATGGGTTTATGGGGATGTTACCCCATTGAGGTTGAGGAAGATGTGTTGTTTTATACACATTTTATTTGAAGTATTACTGTAACTTATGGAAATGTGTTGGTTCTCATAGGTGTGCTGGGCAGAGAAAAGATTGCAAATCACTTATCTGGTGTCACCAGGACAAGTCACTGGACAGTCCTAGTCATCTGTAGCAGAGGACTACAAAGGTTCTAGGAGACACATTAGAGAAATTGTTCCAGGTTCATTCTGCCCATCTCACAGGAATGGAGGTAAAGATCTTTATTCTACAGTTTACCAGTTTTGTTTTGTTTTCTTAATCTGTAAAATAATATATTTCTGTTGTGTTTGTCATGTGGATAATACTGATATTTGGCCAGAGATCTAGGCTTGCAAATCCTTGAGTTCTTTGTGGCCACAGCCACTTCCCTGGATGACCCCAGGGGAAATATATGGAGGTCCAAGTAAGGCAAAGCACATTTAGTATTTCTAAAGAACTCTTGGCTCAATTCCCAATACTGTTACTTGTTAAGGAGTTATAGATTCTCCTTTGCCTAAACCCCCACCAAAGTCACCTCTGTCTCCTGCCCCTTCGCGGGCCCTATCCAGCCTTGGCTTCTGTACCATTCCATTCTCAAGACCAGGGGAAGCAAATCCAAGGAGGTGCAAAGTAGGGAATATCTTTTCAGGATCTAGCATATCTGTGGTTTAACCTGTGAGCCCCAGGAGAGCATCCTCAGCCACAGAGGTGAAAGAGTTACTTACTGAGTATTGGAGCTTTAATCTCTTGGCTATATCAAGAGCTCTAGTACCTGGTATTTTAGGTCTGTTAACTTTTTTGACTTTAATCCAAAAATGATGGATGGGGGAAATAGAGAAGAGGAGGCCAATATGTAACAATTATTGAGAAACAGGATAGAAGAAATATAGCAGGGTGGTCAAGAGAGGTGGCTTTGGTGCCAGACTGCCTGGATTAAAACCCTATTTCTGTCACCCCACAATTTAGTCAAGTTACTCAGTGACTTTGTGCCTCTGTTTTCTCATCTATGAAATGGGGATAATAATATGACTTATGAGAATTAAATTACTTAATAGAGGCAAGTTATTTATTTGCTTTAAGTGCTTAATAAGTGTTTGTTATCATTATCCAGACATACCGTGTTGCCATTCCACCATCACCTCACAGTCATGTTTCTAGGAAGTGGTCATCAGTGTCTAGAAAAATGAAGTTTATTATTGAATTCATAGTGGACTCAGGTACACTGGTTTGTCCTAACCTCTCAAATCAACTGATTTTATTTTATTTTATATTTTACTTTTTAAATTTTTTTTTAAGGCAAGGAATACGACTTTATTCAGAAAGTCAGCAGGCAGAGAAGATAGCAGACTTGTGTCTCTGAAAACCGTCTTATCGGGGTCTGGATGCCAGTTTGTTTTATAGAATCATAGAAGGAGAGGCTGTGAGGAAGTAAAGTGAAAGGGCCATCAGTCTTGCAAAACATCTCCCGGAATGACCAGCCTCGATGAGGGAATATGTTAATTTCAGCCACTCATGCAGGTGGGTAGGGCAGATTGCCTGTGAGCTGAACAGAGGCGCTTTAGTTTCACATTCAGGCAGAGGGTGAGTGTTCCCTAAGGCAGGCCATCATGTGTGATTATAATAACAAAAGCAACAAAAGCAAAGGTTAAAGTCAAAGAAACAGGTCTAAAGTGGAGTCTGATTTAGCTCTTCTCTGTTACAATTCCTCACTGTCAATGTCCACGCCACAATCTTGTGGCAAAAAGGGTGGCAACGTTCTAACTGCTCCTTCAGATGGATCTTTCTGGGAGCGTCCACCATTGGTGTCAGTGTTCCAAATGTTGAGATTTGTCTTTTGTTCTGCTTTGGAAGTGTCTGCTTTCCACCTGTAAACTTAAAAAATATTCACAACCTAAAAGTTGAGAATTATCAGGAATTTTGGGGGCTCAAACCCAGAAGGCCACATCTCAAGTTAAGGAATTTAGCATATTTCTATGTATGGGAAGATGCAAGAGCCTGGGCTCACTGAAATCTTTTTTTTTTTTTTTTTTAATGTGCCACAGCTGTCTAGGGCCTGTATCCTGTATTTTCACATCCTGAGTTTCCTCAGGGCTCACCACAGAAAGTGACTGCAGTCTGATGGCTGCTAGATGGCAGGTATTCTTCTCTTTCCTGAGTTTTCTCCGGGTTCACTGGCTCACGTTGGAGGGCTGCAGCCACCGATGGCTGATCCTCTCCTCTTGGTCAGGAATTTGACCAGTATTTGGGAGATATTTCATGATGAGATTTTATCCCACAGTGCTGGGAGGCTCATCCCATTTCTGGTGAAAATTCTTGATATGCCGCTCCAGGTGTTAACTTTTGGATTAGGCCCTATTGATAATTAAAGATTCTCTGGATCCTCTAATTATGATCCAGGAGACATTTACCCTTGTTGCTTCTTCCCATGCCTAGAATCACATTATTACAATTTTAGCCATAGAAGTTTTGTTGGAGGCCTGGTTACACACTGGGTACTGCAAGGGACAAGAATCATGGAATAGACAGGATATAAGTAATGCAGCTAGTAACATTGACAAAGACATAGTGTAGCAAGGAGAGACAAAGCACAAAGAATTTGTAAACAAAGAAAAAATTAAAACAATGATTAGTATAACTAGTTGTAATCCAATTGCAGTAAAATATCAAGTCCACAAGAGAGACAGCTGGAGACACCAAATTCTGGCAGAATCAGTAGAGAGAAAAAAGATCAAATGTTTTTTCTTTGTTTACAAAGGCATGCTTTATCAACTTGTTATGGGTCATAGCATAAAAGAATAGTTTTTTCCAAAAAACAAGTATTAAAGCCAGGATATTTCCCAAAGTCACAAAATTATAAATCATATTTACCAGTTCACTCAGTCCCATGTAATTAATTCCTGTTGATCTGGATGAAATAATCAGGCTTCCCATTAGTTTTTGTTATTTGTTACCTAGTCCAGTGATATTATCTAAAGGCTATCAGAAACTTGTATATGTTAAAAAGTTCCTTTCTATCAGTCTTCCTGGAAATCTTCATTTTGTAAAAGCATCAGGACAAGGCTTAAAATAGCATGCTTAAAGATTTGAGTACAATGCAGTTAGCAGGAAACTTGGATATAACATTTTAAAATAACTAGTATATCAGGACATATCAGATGTTAGGGATTCCATATAAATTTTGAAATATCTATATATCAAATTAACTGTTTTTAAAAATAGGCAGCCAATATATCAAGTTAAAATGAAAGGTGCAATTGTTGGTGAGCTAGAATGCTTTGATCTGATTGTTTGGAGAGTTCTCTATATGTCAAAAAACTACATGAAATGGGTAGTAAAATTATCCAAAAGTTGAAAGAAAGACATAAAATTAGATTATGAAGATATTTGATGATGAAATGCACCCATCATCTCTCAAAACAAACATGTAGGTGAGAGCTGTCTTTATCAAATGGTACAGAAGACATAGGCAAACTATTGCTTTTTAGCCTTCTCACTTCTAGACTCCAAGTAATCTGTCTCTTGTGCCATTAATAGTTTTCACTTTCAGATAGAAATGGTTGCGTTTTCAGGTAAATTAGTTGCAACCATATTTTAGTCTTCTTTTCCTGAGCCTACACGCTATTTTCCCTGATTCAATCCAGAGGTTCCCAAATCTCAGGCACACTATTAGAAATACTATTTTAGAGTATTGCTTCTCAAATGTTAATGAGCGTAGGAGGCACCTGGACATCTTGCTGAAAAGCAAAATCTGACTCAGCAGGACCTGGGAGTCCAAGCTTATAACAAGCTCCAGGTGATATCAATGGTGTTGGTCCATAGATGTACCATGAGTAGCAAGTGTGTAGGTTACTTGTATGGAACCTAATGCCACCCATTGCCTCTAACTTTCCTGACAGAAAAAAGATGTAATTTTTTAAGTTCTGAAAGCAGCATCTGAAGTGGGCAGGAGGGTTCATTGGCAGTTGTACACAGGGGACTTCTTTTTTTGTATACTTATAGCATGCAACTTCTCCGATCACTTCATATGTCTCTTATTAGAATGTTTGTGAGTGTGTTTTGTAAACTGTAAAAAGTTATACCAACTAAGTGGCCTGCTATGCATCAGAAACCACCTCTTAAGAAATAAATTGCCCTGGTCTTGTAGGTTGTCCATGTTAAGAAGAAACTGCATGGCAAAGCAGTGCCTGTTATTTATTAACATCTGCCCTTGTATTTTTTTTTTATTGGAGTATAGTTGCTTTACAATATTGTGTTACTTTCTGCTGGACAGCAGAGTGAATCAGCCACATGTATACATATATCCCCTCTTCCTTGGATTTCCTTCCCATTTAGATCACCACAGAGCACTGAGTAGAGTTCCCTGTACTATACAGTCTGTTCTCATTAGTTATCTATTTTATACATAGTAGTGTATATATGTCAATCCCAATCTCCCAGTCCATCCACCTTCCCCCTTTGGTATCCATACGTTTGTTCTCTATGTCTGTGTCTCTATTTCTGCTTTGCAAATAAGTTCATCTATACCATTTTTCTAGAATCCACATATGTGTGTTAACATGAGATATTTTTCTCTTTCTGACTTACTTCACTCTGAATGACAGTCTCTAGGTTCATCCACAACTCTACAAATGACCCAGTTTTGTTCCTTTTTATGGCTGAGTTATATTCCATTGTGTATATGGAATATAACTTTTTTTATCCATTCCTCTGTTGATGAACATTTAGATTGCTTCCATGTCCTGGCTATTGTAAATAGTGCTGCAGTGAACATTGGGGTGCATGTATCTTTTTGAATTATAGTTCTCTCCAGGTATATGCTCAGGAGTGGGATTGTTGGGTCATATGGTAGTTTTATTTTTAGCTTTTTAAGGAACCTCCATAATGTTCTCCACAGTGGCTTCACCAATTTACATTCCCACGAACTGCGTAAGAGGGTTCCCTTTTCTCCACACCCTCTCTAGCATTTATTGTTTGTAGGTTTTTAATGATGGCCATTCTGACTGGTGTGAGGTGATACCTCGTTGTGGTTTTGATTTGCATTTCTCTAATAATTAGTAATGTTGAGCATCTTTTCGTGTGTTTGTTGGCCATGTGTAGGTCTTCTTTGGATAAATGTCCATTTAGGTCTTCTGCCCATTTTTTAATTGGGTTTTCTTTTTTAATTGAGCTGCATGAGCTGTTTGTATATTTTGGAGATTAATCTCTTGTCAGTTGCTTCATTTGCAAATATTTTCTTCCATTCTGAGGGTTGTATTTTTGTCTCATTTGTGGTTTTCTTTGCTATGCAAAAGCTTTTAAATTTCATTAGGTTCCATTTGTTTATTTTTATTTTTATTTTCACTACCCTAGGAGGTGGGTCAAGAAAGATCTTGCTGTGATTTATGTCAAAGAGTGTTCTATGTTTTCCTCTAAGGCTTTATAGCGTCTGGCCTTACATTCATATCTTTAATCCATTTTGAGTTTATTTTTGTGTGTGGTGTTAGGGAGTGTACTAATTTCATTGTTTTACACATAACTGTCTAGTTTTCCCAGCGCCAGTTATTGAAGAGACTGTCTTTTCTCCATTGTATATTCTTGCCTCCTTTGTCAAAGATTAGGTGACCATAGCTGCATGGATTTATCTCTGAGCTTTCTATCCTGTTCCATCTGCCCTTGTATTTTGATATGGGTTTTTGTTTGAATTCATTTTTGTTTTCTGTTTGTGATCTATGATGTCTAGCACAGGGAGTGCCCCTCCCAAGAAATGAGTCTTTTGTCCTTGTTTCCAATTTCTGTGAATGGTGACTCCCTATCTCTTTGAACAAACTGCCAAAGTGTATTTTTTGGTACATCACAATCTCTCTTGTAAGTCAGTGTTTCAAACATGTGCTCTATATTTGGTGAAAAACCTGTTTTGGTATTTTCACTTGATGGAATAATAAACAGATCTCACTTGCTTTATTTTCATACATTATTTTTAGACGTTGTTGAAGTATCATCATGACAGCTACCATTTTTTGAGTTCCTACTTTATACCATCAACTGTTACCTAGTGTACATACATACATTTATTTTTTTCCCAATCATCGAAAGATATTTGGAATGTGAGGATTTTGTATTGGTCAGGACAGGTTCAAGTAAGCCATAGTAACAAATTACCCCTAAAATTTCAGTGCTTTAGAAAAACAAACATTTATCACCTAGTCATGTAAAGTGCAATGCTGGTCAGGAAGGATTCTTCATCTTATGAGACTATCATCTTGATTTCTGCCTGGGTCTTAATTTATAAAGGTGACTGAGTGACAGTATAAGAGCTCAATGTCAGTGAAAGAAGTTTGCCATTATTCCCAGTCCCTAGAAGTAAGAGAATGACTTACCATTCAGGGCCATGTGGGAAAGCGTTAGAGTTAGTTAGGGGGCAGCAGTAGGAATAAGGGAAAAAAAGCATAGGTCCAGACCCCTTAGTGTATTTTCTGTGGGAAGGGCAATGCAGGGCAGGGAAACTGCTTAGGACTGGTTTGAATAACGTTGGTGGGCTCTGGGCTATAGGGGTGGTCTCTAACTATCTGGTACCTGGTGTTGAGTGATTTAGGGCAGGGGAAATACTGGCTTGGTATGTGAGAGTTAGATAAAGAAGGTGGTTGGGGATATGGACTTGGGATTGGTTGGAGGGTTTATAATATGATTTTTGTGTGCTCACAAAATCTGGGTCACAAGGGAGCTGTAAACAACTTTGGCCATTCGTTTAATGGATACCACAGACAAATACAGACTCCAAGAAAGCATAGAACACACCTTAATACATGACCTCTGAGTTTACCCTAGCATGAGAAGAGAGAGCCAGTTGTCCCCATGGGATGTTTTTAAAGGTCAAATCTCCCTGTCTACATCCTACTTCTAATGGCCTCTTATGCACTGCTTGAAAGACTGAGAAATGCAGTCTTTCTGTAGATTAGGAAGAGAAAAATAAGATAGGGTTTGGTGAACACACGTGTCGACTCTGCCATACTATAATTACCTCCAATTTAAAAAAGAGTGAACTGAAGTTCTGGTAGATTGTGATTTGTCCAAACTACTCATCTTGCAACTAGAAAAGCCAATGGAAAAGAGTTGAGTCTAGGCATTCCAAAGTCCTCATCTTTCCCTGTGTTACATGACCTCTGAATTGAATATAATAATCCCGACCATGATAGATAAAATGGACTGACTGATCATATTTCACGTGTTCATAATTGAGGAGGTATGGGGGGGGAGTTAATTTATTTTAATCTTTTTTAAACCACTTTTAAAATTGAAGTATAGTTAATTTACAATGTGTGTTGGTTTCAGGTGTACAGCAAAGTGATTCAGTTATATATATATATGTATATATGCTTTTCCAGATTCTTTTCTATTATAGGTTATTACAAGATATTGAATATAGTTCTCTGTGCTATATAGTACGTCCTTGTTGTTTATCTAGGTGCTGGGGTTATAATTAGTGTAAAAGTCATAACATAATTGAACTAAGAGTTTAGAAACCACCTGGGTCTTAGTCTGCCATTCAGGGCATTAAATACAAAGAAAATTGCCTGACTTTTCAGTTGCATTATCAAATTTGGATGATCAACAGCTAGGGGCTTAAAAGAACCTGGTAAATAACAGTTAACAAAGACCTTCAATTTTTTTCAAAGGGAGAGATAGAAGAGCACAGTCTTATCACTAGCAGGTACTTTTTGGTGAAGGAGTCTGGCCACCATTCCTGGGGTCATCATACCACATTCTTGCCAGTGCTACCTTGATAACACAACTGGGGAGAGTCATCTTCAACACTGTTGATGGTGAGGTCAAGGAGGGTACAGTCCAACACAGTGGTGCAGAAAGTCCCCAGTTTTCACCACAATGAGTTCCTGGAAATTGTCATAAAGCAGATATAAAGCGTATGAAGTGGACCTTATTTTACCAAATATATAACACGACACATTGAGGGGCGAAAGTTGTCCTACTGATCAAGTACTAAATATCAACTAAGTCAAACATATTACTAGATGATTTTTGAAAATAGGGATATATAAACTATAAAGTTCTATTATAATTTAAAAATAGTAAGGCCATATTCTACATTGTATAAAATGGACCCAAATTAGGGTTCACATTGAATCTGAAAAAAATTGCAAAAGAGTACAAAGTGTTTCTATAGCACATAAATTATATCTCTACTATTTTTGCATTTTTGACCTAAAACAATCTGCTGCTTATAACAGTTAGTAATTTTATTTAAAACTTTAGAATGTAAAGTTTTGTTAAGATTATCCATGTGGCTCAAATCTCTTTAAGAACCTGTCTCAGGAAGTGTGAGTTGAAATAGATAGATAGAGATTTTTTCCTTCTGTGAAGTTCCCCGTATTAAGTATGCATTTTCAGAATCATTCCTTGGATTTACTGAGTGAAGGGAGAGGTGTACCAGGGAAATGTGGGGAGGTCTACAACAGGAAAATGGCAAGGATTGGCCCTGGACTTAAAGCCAGTTCCACCAAGATTGATAAATTCCTCCTTGGAGGAATTGGCAACAATTACACGAGACAGATCTTGTTTCAATTAGTGTGTCTCATTTCTCGAATAAATCATAACATATGCCCTGCAAGCTAAAATATTTCTGTATATAAATTCCACCTGCCGATGATCCAGCAGTTTCGCTTCTAGATATATACTCAACAGAAATGACAACTACGTCCTTGCAAAAATATGTTCATTGACTGTTCATATTAGTATTATGTGTAATAGCAAAAAGTGGAAACAACCCAAATGTCCATCAGCTGATGAAGGGGTAAACAAAATGTGTTGTTTCCATATAATGGGATATTATTTGGCTATAAAAAGGAATGAAGTACTGATACATGCTACAACATGAATGAACCTTGAAAACATTAGGCTAAGTGAAAGAAATCAGACACAGAGGACTGCACATTGTATGATTCCATTTATGTGAAAAGTTCAGAATAGGCAAATCCACAGAGACAGAAAGTAGAGTAGCAGTTGCCAAGGGCTGGGGGCTGGGAGCTGGGGTGGGGGTGGAGGTGTTAACTAAGGGCTGTGAGGTTTCTTTTTGGGGTGATGAAATGTGCAGCCATCACCCCAATAAATTTTAGAACAACATGGTGGAGTCCCTGAACTGTGCACTTTAATGAGTGAAGTGTATGATATTACATCTCAACAAAACGATTAGCAACAACAAAATTTCATCTGCCAGACAGCTCATCACCCAAAGAAACAGTACAAAAATAATTTTGCATGTTCTATGCTCTGATTTCAGGATCAAAAATATGGCTGTTGTAACAACATTCCTTGCACTGTTGGGTTTTTTTTGGTGGGGGGGGGGAGGTAAAATAAACAAATGATATAATCCAACTCATACAGAGTTTAAAATACTGTTGAGGAGGTAAGACCTACATCAAGGAACACTTAGAGAAATCCTACTTGTTCTCATCCTTGTGATGTTTTTCCGGCCGTGTTGTTAGGTCAGAATTTTTTTTTTTTTTTGTCCAATGTGATGTACTTTTTGGTTTTTCCACAGATATTTATAAGTGCTTGCTACCTTCTAGATACTGTACTTTAAAAAGAGGACTGCTGTTTCATCTTCTCTTTCCAAACTGTCATGATCCAGGGTAATAAAGTTTAAGAATGCTGAGACCACCACTTCCAGAGGCATCAGGGGTGCTGAAAAGGGCTTTGTCATGAGATTCTGGAGACCGTGACTCATTTGGGCATAACTATTCATTGGTTCTGTTGCCCTGAGGAAATCATTTATCTTTGAACTATAGTTTGTTTCTTTTATAACATGAGGAAGCTGGATTTTCTCAGGTTCCTTCCACCTCTGCATCCTAGTTATGTTGTATAAGATCTGGGTCATTTTAGAAAGTACTTTCCCCTTTGCGCTGCTTTTAGGGCAAGAAAATGAATGCATTTTGAAGTAGAAGCTCACTTTACAGTTTGTTACATAAATAATGTACTTTTGCCATGGTGATCTGAAACACTAAGGTTTTATGGTAAACAGCTATTACCTTATCTGTTAACTTGCATGTGTGTTAGTCACATACGTAGCTGAAATGTGCAACTTCTCTCTCCTCCCAGAAAGTATTAGGATTGTATCCTTTGTCTATTGTAAGACATTTATTTACAATTTTAGGAAGGAGAAAATTAATAATGAAACTTGAATAATCACCCATAATGTTACTGGTTTCCATATAGCCCATTATTGAAGACTCATTTATTTATCTCTTGCCATCTGTTGGCATTTGATCAAAAACCAAAAGATGCACAAATGAGTCATGGCTTCGTGAGTCTTACTCTCTCTCTGTACCCTTTACCTTTATGGCTGTGAGTGAGAAAGAAGGTGTGTCATACCCAAACCCACTGATAGCCAGTAACAGAGGAAATGTAGGGAGCTCTTCAAAGCCCCAGGCGAGAATGTGTGTTTGTTGTGGTGACTAGCTTGGAAAATGAAAGTTTGATGTTGTTTTTCTGTGATAATTATTTTGATCTTCCAATGTTATACTCCTGAGAGAGGAGGAAAAGCAGGAAACAGAATTTTGTGTCGTACACATTCCCTGAGGTGATGAGGATTCCATAACTCTTGGGAATGTTTTGACTTTTGGTGCCATTGGACAAAAACACTGCTATGGTTTAAATGTTTGTGTCCTGGCAAAATTCATGTGTTGAAGCTCTAAGTCCCAGTGTGATGGTATTTGGAGATGGGCCTTTGGAAGATCATTAGGTTTAGATGAAGTCATGAGGGTGGGACCCTCATGATAGGATTACTGCCTTTATAAGAAGAGGAAGAGAGCTCTCTCTCCATGTACCCAGGAAAGACTATGTGAGCACAGGGTGAGAAGGTGGCTGTCTGCAAGCCAGGAAGAGGGCCTTCACCAAGAACTAAATCTGCTGTTACTTTGACCTTGGACTTTTCAACCTCTAGAACTATGAGAAATAAATGTCTGTAGTTAAACCACCAAGTCCAGGGTATTTTGTTATAGCAGCTGCTGAAGATGATGTTTACTGTTTGTGAATGAGCTGCTTTGGCATTTAAATTCCCCAGGTATATAGACTCATAGTAAACAATGTTACTTTCTGACTCTGGGACTGGTACAACCATATTATCCCTCTTCTCGCCACATACCTCCTATGCTGAGATAACCCACTAGCAGCTGAGCTGAACAAGACAGACACCTTGTACTGAATGAAGTGTACCTGTCACAAAGGGGAAATCAGAGAACTTTTCCTCCTGTAAGGGTGGCTCCAATCTAGAATAGCTGATAAGACTTCTCTGCTGAAACCAGGATCGAGTGGCTATTTTAGGTGAGAGGAGCTATCCCATAGCACGTGTATATGGTATCACAAAAACACTGTTAAAATTCTGAATCATAGATACTCAAATCTGGGAGGAAACCTAGCAGTTATCTAGTGTAATCCCTCATTATAGATGAAGAGACCCAAGAAGGTTAAGTGACTTCTCCTGGTCCCTTAGTCATGAACAGTTATTTTTAGCACCTTGATCTCCTGAAGCTAAATCTGGTGTTGCTTCCATGGGGTTACTTAGAATACATCAGGTAACAGTTCTTCATATCTCTGTCTATATCTATCTGTCTGTCTGTCTACCTACGTACCTACCTAGTACAGGTTTGCTTTTATTTAAAAATTTGAAATACCAATGGGTGGTATATATTTCTGTGAATATATAATCTCATAAAGAAAACCAGTATTATACAGTACATATCCGTTATTACCGATAGAGCTCTTCTTCTTCTTCCCTTTTTTTGGAAAATGGCTTCTTTTATGGTAGGAACACTTAACATGAGATCTGTCTCCTTAACAAACCTGTAAGTGCACAGCACGGTATTGTCAACCACAGTCACAATGTTGAACAGCAGATCTCTAGAACTTATTCATCTTGTAGAACTGAAACTTTGTACCGGTTGAACAGCTACTCTTCATTTCCCTCTTCCCCCAGCACATGGCAACCACTATTCTACTCTCTGTTTCTATGAGTTTGACTATTTTAGATTCTTCAGGTAAGTGGATTCATGCAGTATTTGCCTTTTGCGACGGACTTATTTCACTTAGCACAGTGTCCCCCAGGTTCATCCACGTCATTGCATATGGCAGGATCTCCTTCATTTTTAAGGGTGACTGATATTCAATTACATGTATATATCACATTTTCTTCATTCATTCATCTATATGTATTAAAGTTTTTTATTTTCAAATTTTCACATATAGAACAAGAAACTGGGGTTTTTTAAGTCCTCTGTTTGCCTCTCACAATGGTGAGCACAGTGTTTTGTACATGATTGTTACTCAGTATTCATTCACTATTTTACTCTGTAAAACATAGTTAGAAAAGGTGTTAAATATCCCCGCTTACCCAGTGTACAATAGAAATTAAGGCAGAGACCTGTCTGGGTCTACCAACTCTCTGTACCTCAGTAGTCTTAGCTGAAGATTGGAGATAATGGTACCTTTTCCTCATAGAGTTATTATATCAGATGGAAGATGGCTACAAAGTCTTTGCTACTTTTTCCATCAATAGCTGGTAGTAATTTCTCCTTCCCTTGAATCTGGGCTGAGCTGTGACTACTTTAACCAATAGAGTAGATTGGGAGTGATGGCATGTCAACTCTGGCCCTAGCCTTTAAGACAACTGGCAGCTTCTTCCAAGATTTTGGAGCCTGAGCTTCCATGTAGAAAGTTTAACTACCCTCTGGAGACACAACGTGGAGAGGGAGGAGGTAAAGGGTGCACAGAGCCCACCCTTCCAACCTTCCAGCCATCACTGTCAAGGCACTAAGCATGAGTGAGGCCCTCCAACTATCAAACCACCAGTTGAATGAACTATGTGAAACAGGCAAATGCCCAAACTCCTGACCTAAATAACTGTAAGATATAACAAAATGCTGTTTGTTTTAAGTCACTAAGTTTGGGGATAGCTAATTATGCTGCAGTAGAGACCCTGCATAGTTGCTATGAGAACTGAGTTTATACATAAAGAGCATTGAGAACAGTAATTAACAATTAATAAATGTTAGTATACCTTTCCCTTCCTCTGCACCTTCACCTTCTCCTTCCTCTTCATCTTCCTGTTACTATTTGCTATAGCTTCTAAAATAAGTCAGAGACTGAGCAAATCCTGAAGCTCTAGGTCTCCAGCATTCATTTTACCTTTTTGTTCCATGACAACACTATGCAACACAGTCTAGAAGCATCTGTGAGACTGCTGCATTTCTTGTCTTTTCACCTATATTATATTATATTATGTTATATTAAGGCAGTCACAAGTCACTTGGGCATATGAGATTTCAATTTGGCATATTATTTATGGGTTTCTACTTTTCATTCATTCATTCATTCTTTCATTTAACAAATATTTTTTGAGCATCAAATCTGTGCCACGAGCTGTGTGAGTTGCTGGGAAAACAGAAATGAATAAGCAGACAAGCATCTTGTCCTCAGGGTGCTCTTAGCTTCATGGGGGCAATTTATTAATAAGTGAACAGATAAATATCTTTCAGAGAAAAGTGCTGTGGAGGAAATGCATATGATACTGTGAGAGTGAAAAATAGAGAGAAGCATTTCTATTAGGGAGGTCAGGGAAGGTCTATTGGAGATAGGACAGTTAAGCTGAGGCCTGGAGGACGAAAAGGAGCCTGTCAGGTGAAGAATCTGGGGAATATTACTCCAGGCAGAGAGGAGCAAGTGCAAAGTCCCTGAGGATGGAAAGTTCTGGAAAAGACAGGGAAAAAAGGTGCCTGGAGCCTAGTGTGAGATAAGGTGGGAAAGCTGAGTAGGGGCCTGATCATTCAGGGCTTTGTTTACTCCACCTTGGCAGGAAGTTTGGGTTTTACTCTAGGTGAGGAGGGAGACCTGACTTGTATTTTAGAAAGATCACTCAGGATGATGTAGGGAGAATGGATTCACAAAGGGAGAAAGTGGAAGCAAGAAGAGCACTTAGGAGGCCGTTGCAGAAGTCCACAGATGATGGGGGGCTTCGCCTAGAGCAGAGGGAGTGGATTTGAGGAGAAGCAGAGGGTTCCGAGTGATGGGAGCAGGGCGACATAGTGATTGATGCGGGTTCTGGAATCAAGACTCCCTGGGTTCATCATCTCAGCCCAAACACTAACAGGTTGTGGGAACTTTGGCAACTTCATTGTGCCTCAGTTTCTTCCTCTGTACGATTAGACTACTAATATCTACTTGTAGGGGTATTGTGAGTACTAAATAAAGAAGAGAAATGCAGATGTAAAGAATGGACATGTGGACACGGGAGGCGGGAGGGGAGGTGAGATGAATTGGGAGATTGGGTTTGACATATATACACTACCATGTGTAAAACAGATAGCGAGTGGGAACCTGCTGTCTAAGCACAGGGAACTCAGCTTGGTGCTTTGTGGTGACCTAGACAGGTGGGATGGGGTGGGGGGGGGTCCAAGAGGGAGGGGATATATGTATTCATATAGTTGATTCACTTCGTTGTACAGCAGAAACTAACACAACATTATAAAGCAACTATAACCCAATTTTAAAAAAAGAAAAGCGTCCGTGGTACATGGTAAGCACTCAGTAAGTGTTCTCTATTGTTAGATTTTGTAGGTGGTACCTATGGATCTTGCTGATGACTTGAATTTGTCAGGTGAAGAAAAAGGACAAGGCAAAGACTGTTTTCCTTAAAATGAATTGCAGAATTCCCAAGCATAAATTGTCTTCCTTCTCCGTGTAACCTGCTAGGACTTTTGTTTTTTTATGGCATGATCTTATTGCACATCCAGCCTTATGTTATAGTTTATATGTGTGTAAGTGTGTGTGCACATGTAACTGATGATGTTTTGTAAGCCTCTTAAGGATTAGAACTGTCTAATTCACAGGGTCTAAGACAGTGATTTCCAACAAGCACAGAGGGGGGGAGGGCCAATGAAAGTCATGTATGAGTTTCCTCACAATTACAGCCTTCCCCACCCCAACCCCCACCCCAGAAGATTCTGAAACAATTACCAAAATGAGCCATAATTGCTGATGAGTAGGTATTTTATCCCTGAGATGTTTTTGCATAAGAAGAATGTTGAGAACCCCAGATCCTAACCAGTAATACTGCACATTTGTTTAATTGAGTTGAGAATGGTCGTGTGCTTCATGGTATTTCAAAATTACAGATTTATAAATATGTCTATCAGATGATACTGTCACCTGTGTCAATTATTGGAAATAATGGAGATAATGTGATGTAAGTAACCCAGTATAAATTAATATCTATACGATGACTATATTTATGTAAAATGTTCAGGATCAGAGGACAGAACTGAATAGTGCAATTAGCTTTTGTTTAAAGTTCTATAGGGCCTCTCTTGCCTTCTGAGATGGCCCACACTCTGTCTGTGGAGTGTGTTTCTCACTAAATAAATCCACTTCTTGCCTATCACTTTGCCTCTTGCTAAATTCCTTCTGTACTGAGACACAAAGAACCTGAGCCTCAGTAAGTAAAGACACCAGATACTGAAACCCCCACCAGGTGGGAGACCTTAATGGTATGATGCCCACAAGCAGGGTAGACCCCAGACTGGTTGGAACCAGAAGGTTGATGATATTGACTCCCACTTACCTCACCACCAGCCAATCAGAAGAATGCCCATGAGCTGACCACGCCCTCTCTGAACCATTACTATAAGACTCCTCACTACCCCCTCCAGGTCAGGACACACAATTTTGAAGGTATTACCCCCGCAGTGGCCCCCTCTGCCTAGCAAAGCAATAAAGCTATTCTTTTCTGCTTCGTCTAAAAAATAATAGTTTTATAGGATGTTTTTCTTACAAAGTTAATTAAAAACAAACCTCAGTGTTCCCTTACATGACCTCTGTGCAAAAATAACTCTCCAGATGCTTCTAGCAAACAGGATTTCTTTATCAAATTAGTTTATGAATGGCTTCTGTAGAAATTCCCCTCTCGGAAGTGTACAGAACATAAAATCCTGTGGGATAAAACCTTTTTTTCTTTGTGCTTCTCGGCTTTCTTCAGACTAATTTGACCCCCAAGCCTTTTCCCCAGGGAACACCTGTTACCATTTCCCAGAACTATTGTCTGCATAAGAATCTCAGGAAAAAATATGGGTTCCAGGTTCAATTCCCCTTGTGCATGGGCCTTGGTGACTCTCACCGTGAGCTGTTCCTGTTATAAAGGATGAGGAGCCCCTCTATAGGATCCTAAAATCCTGTTTTCTCTTCACCTTGTTAGTCATTTAAAAGGACTTGATTGTTGTATCTGCTGACATTTCAATAGGTGTTTCTGTGGACTCTTTTCTTGAAATATATTGGTCAAAATGAGAAGACTAAAGCGTAAGATATGACAAATCCTATAGCTCTTATTATATACTGCCAGATGGCCCTCCAAAGTGATTGAACTACTTTATTTTATGAAATATAAATCTATTTTTACATTAATTCAGTTAATATGCAGTAGTAGTGCCTGGTACTTGTCGTAAATTATATTCTATAATTTTTACAAAGGCTGAAACTTTCCTACATGTTTTGTCACTATGTTTAGTAATCTATAAACTACTTACATCATGTTAATTCTTGTTAAACTTATCTATCTTTATGAAAAGTTAGAAATATACTCAGGAAATAGAAATGGAAACAATACAAACCACTCGATTTCTTTTTACTCGGGACAGAAGAGTCAGGCCCAGTTTATTGAACCAGACCAAGGCAGTCTTGCACCTTCCCTCTCCCCAAATACCCCTCCTCACAGAATGTAAGCTTCATGAAAGCAAGGATCATGTCAATCGTGCTCATCTGCACTGTGCTTGGCTTGCGGTTGGTGTTTAGTAAGTAGTAATGGAAAGAGGGAGGACGGCAGGAAGGGGGGGATGCAGGGAGGCCTTGGATTTCTCAAAAATGTCCTAGTAATAAATTGCATTATCCTTGAGTTTATTTAGCATTTAACAACAGAAAATGTACTGTAGTTCTTATTTTTTTATACTTCCTCGATCAATTGACATAAACCGTCTGGTTCCATTTTATGGGGTGGGGCAGGGGCTATGAGGAGATTCTCTGAGGTTCCATCTGGTCTTAAAATGATGCTGTGATCTGAAAGATGTATTTCAAGCAGAACTTCAGTCCAAACTCAACTAGAGAAAAAAAAAAAATCCAATCCTGTCTCCTTTTATTTTCCAGTACAAGCAGGGGTGGCCCTTTATGGGGCCTCCCCACCCCTTGCACAAACGCACGCACACACTCAGTCACACGCAATTCCTGCCCGAGAGTCTTTGTTCAGGGAGTTTCCCCTCCTAAAATACCCTCTCCTTCCCTCTCTGCTCAGCTACATCCTTCCTACCCTTCAAAGCTTTGCTTCAGTTGTATTTGAAGCCATAGAATCATAAGGCTCCTGCCTATACATCATCTTCACTTTCTGTTTTTCCTCTTACATGCTCCTTCAGCATTCCAGTGAGTCCCTCCAGACTTCTCAAGTGAAGATGGCCAGCAGCTCCAGCTGATCGCCCCCACAGGGACCCTGTCCCTGCCTGCTTGTCATGAACCTCTCAGACCTTGGAGAGGTCCCTGGCTGTGCCCCGGGGCAATCCCCCCCGGGCCTGGAGCTGACGTGGTTTGAACTCCCACGCAGAGCTGTTCTTCTGCCCTACTTCTGGATTTTACTGTAACTTGCTGAACAGCCAGAGGTGCTGAAGATGCAGAAAGGCCCTGTGGGTTTGCTTTTGATAATGTTCAAATTGTTTCCAAAACTGTTTAGTATTTCCTGCCCTTGTTAATAGTCTCCTTGAACTCATTTTTTTGTTTTGTTTTGTTTTGTTTTTTTGGTCATTGCCTGTCCTTCCTGGGCTCCATTACCTTCCTCCTTATTACCACTGTAACTATTCACAGTCCTCTTTCTCAGTGTTACTCATCAGCACGCGGTGACTTTCCCCATTCCATTTCTCTATCTTCTTTGCCCCAAACTGCCCCTCCGCCTGAACACCCAGATCTCCCCTGCCTTTCTTCCTTTTGTTATCTATGTCACATCGTTCCTCTGGCATCCAGTTTTTGGCATCGTCTCTTACTTGTATTATTTAAGTAACAAGCTTCTTAAGGAAAAAAAAAAATCCAAGCCATTTAATGGAATGCTTGTTATTAGACCAACCTTAGTTCAAATGTGACTTCTGACCCTAGTCGTCTGACCTTGGGTGAATTACTTCAACTGATTTGAGTCTCAGCTTTATCCTCTCTTAAAAAGGGATGTTACATTCCAAGTTTCACATGTTGTGAAGTTCAATGAGATAATTGTAGACAGTGCTTGATGTCACAGTAGGTAATACCTTCAATTTCTATTTCCTACCTTTTGGGGATGAAGCTGCTCTGTTTCTGTGTAGATTGTTAGCTTTCTACTTGTTCATTTATCCAGCAAACACTTGAGCACTGCGTATGAGGCAGGCGCTGGGGTAGGATTGGAGATACAGTGATGAAACGTACTAGACAATGTCACTGCTCTCGCAGAGTCCATAATCTAGTGGGAGATTCAGGCAAGCAAAACTGGCATCTCGCTCTCCATTTTTTTCTGCCCCCACTTAGGAAAAGCTCAATGAGCATGTGTTTCCATGTGTCAGATACTGTGCTTCATGTTAGAGTTCCCAGTGAGTACCACTTCCCCTGGAGGAGCTGTAGCTTTACAACTGGTTTATGTGTCAGATAGAGTGATAATTTAGAGAAAGAACTGACCTTTTTTGGAGGGGGTGGGAGAGAGTGGAGGGGTGTAGGGAGAGCGTCACTGCAGAGATGTGTCTGGAAGAGATTGCTGGTTATGTTCAGGGTGGTGGAGGCGGGTTCCGGAGTGAGCCACATAGCTGAACAATAACAATATGAAGTCATATGGCCTCCTGGGCAGTTGGAGAGCTGCAAGGGATTTAGTTCTGCTGTTGTATAAGCAGCAGGAGGGGAAATGGTACGAAATGTGCTGAGTAGTCATGAGGGACTTGACTTGAATGCCATGACTGAGAGTTTGAATGTTTTTCAAAAGTCCAGGAGAGCCAGTGAAGTACATACAAAAATCCATGTATGAAATCTAACTCTACTGGCTCTGTGAAGAAGGGGTGGAGAGGGAGGAGACAGAGGCAGGGGTCCTAGGAACTAGGATGCTGTCTGTCTTTAACAAACAAGGAAACTAAGGTGTAGAGAGGTAAAGGAGTGTTTTCAAGGTCATAAAAGGGTAGAGATGGGATTTAGACCTATATAGTCTGACTCTAGAGCCTACATGCTAGCATATTCAATTAAGTGAAAATGAAATAATGCAGGTAGTGTAAACCTTAAACTTTAGTCACTCAAACTTTATTTTTAAAAATTATTTATTCATTTTAATTTTTACTTTGTATTGGAGTATAGTTGGTTTACAATATTGTATTAGTTTCAGGTGTACAGCAAAGTGATATATATATCTTATGTATATATATACACACACACATATATACACACACACATATAACATACACACATACACACAGTTTATACTTTTTCAGACTCTCTTCCCTTATAGGTTATTATAAAATATTGAGGATAGTTCCCTGAGCTATAGAGTAGGTCCTTGCTGGTTATCTATTTTATATATAGTAGTGTGTATATGTCAATTCCAAACTCCTAATTTATCCCTCCCCCACCACATTTCCCCTTTGGTAACTGTAAGTTTGTTGTTGAAATCTAAGTCTCTTTCTGTTTTGTAAATAAGTTCATTTATATCATTTTTAAAAATTATATTCCACATATGAGTGATATCATATGATATTTGTCTTTCTCTCTCAGACTTACTTCCCTTAGTATGATCATCTCTAGGTCCATCCATGTTGCCACAAATGGTGTTATTTCATTCTTTTTTTATGGTTGAGTAATATTCTATTGAATATATGTACCACATTTTCTTTATCCATTCATCTGATGATGGACATTCTATGTCTTAGTTACTGTAAACAATGTGACAATGAACATAGGGATGCATGTACCTTTTCTAATTATGGTTTTCTCTGAATATATGCCCAGGAGTGGGATTTCTGGATCATATGGTAGTTCCATTTTTAGTTTTTTAAGGAACCTCCATACTGTTTTACACAGTGGCTGTACCAGCTTACATTCCCACCAACAGTGCAGGAGAGTTCCCTTTTCTCCAAAACCTCTCCAACATTTATTGTTTCTAGATATTTGATGATGGCCATTCTGACCCATGTGAGGTGATACCTCATTGTGGCTTTGACTTGCATTTCTCTAATGATGAGTGATGTTGAGCATCTTTTCATGTGTTTGTTAGCCATCTGTATGTCTTCTTTGGAGAAATGTCTATTTAGGTCTTCTGCCCATTTGTGGATTGGGTTATTTGCTTTTTTGGTATTAAGCTGCCTGAGCTGCTTGTGTATTTTGGAGATTAATCCTTTGTCCGTTGCTTCGTTGGCAACTATTATCTCCCATTCTGAGGGTTGTCTTCTTGTCTTGTTTATGGTTTCTTTCACTGTGCAAAAGCTTTTAAGTTTCATTAGGTCCCATTTGTTTATTCTTGATTTTCTTTCCATGATTCTAGGAGGTGGGTCAAAAAGGATCCTGCTTTGATGGATGTCATAGAGGGTTCTGCCTATGTTTTCCTCTAGGAGTTTGATAGTGTCTGGCCTTACATGTAGGTCTTTAATCCATTTGGAGTTTATTTTTGTGTCTGGTGTTAGGAAGTTTTCTAATTTCATTCTTTTACATGTTGCTGTCCAATTTTTCCAGCACCACTTATTGAAGAGACTGTCTTTTTTTCTATTGTATATTCCTGCCTCCTTTGTCAAAGATAAGATACCCATATGTATGTGGATTTACCTCTGAGTTCTCTATTCTGTTCCATTGATCTTCCTTTCTATTTTTGTGCCAGTACCATACTATCTTGATCATTGTGGCCTTGTACTATAGTTTGAAGTCAGGAAGCCTAATTCCACCAACTCCGTCTTTCCTTCTCAAGATTGCTTTGGCTATTTGGGGTCTTTTGCGTTTCCATACAAATTATAAGATTTCTTGTTCTAGTTCTGTGAAAAATGCTGTTGGTAATTTGATATGGATTGCGTTGAATCTGTAAATTGCTTTGGGTAGGATAGCCATTTTCACAATATCGAGTCTTCCAATCCAAGAACATGGTATGTCTCTCCATCTGTTTGTGTTGTCTTTCTTTCATCAGTGTCTTATAGTTTTCTGCATATAGGTCTTTTGCCTCCTTAGGCAGGTTTATTCCTAAGTATTTTATTCTTTTTGTTGCAGTGGTAAATGGTAGTGTTTCCTTAATTTCTCTTTCTACTCTGTCATTGTGAGTGTATAGGAATGCAAGAGATTTCTGCACATTAATTTTGTATCCTGCTACTTTACTAAATTCATCGATTAGTGCTAGCAGTTTTCTGGTAGAATCTTTAGGGTTTTCCATGTATAATATCATGTCATCTGCAAAGAGTGACAATTTTACTTCTACTTTTCCAATTTGGATTCCTTTTATTTCTTTTTCTTCTCTGATTGCTGTGGTTAAAACTTCCAAAACTATATTGAATAATAGTGGTGAGAGTGGGCACCCTTGTCTTGTTCCTGTTCTTAGTGGGAATTCTTTCACTTTTTCACCATTTCATCGATGTTGGCTGTTGGTTTGTCATACATGGCTTTTATTATGTTGAGGTAATTTCCTTCTATGCCCATTTTCTGGAGAGCTTTTCTCATAAATGGATGTTGAATTTTGTCAAAAGCTTTTTCTGCATCTGTCGAGATTATCATACAGTTTTTATCCTTCAATTTGTTAATATGATGTATCACAGTGATTCATTTGCATATATTGAAGAATCCTTCCATTCCAGGGATAAACCCCACTTGATCATGGTGTATGATCTTTTTAATGAACATTTGGATTCTGATTGCTAGTATTTTATTGAGTATTTTTGCATCTATATTCATCAGTGATATTGGCCTGTAATTTTCTTTTTTTGTGACATCTTTGCCTGGTTTTGGTATCAGGGTGATGGTGGCCTTGTAGAATGAGTTTGGGAGTGTTCCTCCTTCTGCTATATTTTGGAAGAGTTTGAGAAGGAAACTCCATACTATCCTCCATAGTGGCTATACGAATTTACATTCTAACAGCAGTGTAGGAAGGTTCCCTTTTCTCTACAGCTTCTCCAGCATTTATTTTTTGTAGACTCTTTGATGATGGCCATTCTGACCAGTGTGAGGTGATACCTTATTGTAGTTTTGATTTGCATTTCTCTGATAATTAGTGATGTTGAGCATCTTTTCATGTGCTTTTTGGCCATCTGTATGTCTTTTTTGGAGAAATGTCTATTTAGGTCTTCTGCCCAATTTTTGATTGGGTTGTTTGTTTTTTTGATATTGAGCTGTGTAAGTATTTTCCCTTGTTGGTCACATTGTTTGCAAATATTTTTTTCCCATTCTTTTTGGGATTGTCTTTTCATTTTGTTTATGGTTTGCTTTGCTGTGCAAAAGATTTTAAGTTTAGTTAGGTCCCATTTGTTTACTTTTGTTTTTATTTTTATTACTCTAGGAGGTGGATCCAAAAAGATATTGCTGAAATTTATGCCAAAGAGTGTTCTGCCTATGTTTTCCTCTGAGAGTATTATAGTGTTCAGTCTTACATTTACATCTTTAATCCATTTCGAGTTTATTTTTCCTTATGGTCACAGAGAATGTTCTAAGTTCATTCTTTTACATGTAGCTGTCCAATTTTCCCAGCACCACTTATTGAAGATGCTGTTATTTCTCCATTGTATATTCTTGCCTCCTGTATCATAGATTAATTGACCATAGGTGCATGCATTTATTTCTGGACTTTCTGTTCTGTTACACTGATCTGTAAATCTATCTTTGTGCCACTACCACACTGTTTTGATTACTGTAGCTTTATAGTATAGTCTGAAGTTCGTAAGCCTGATTCCTCCATCTTCGATTTTCTTTCTCAAGAGTGCATTGGCTATTCAGAGTTTTTTGTGTTTCCATACAGATTTTAAGATTTCTTATTCTAGATCTGTGAAAAATGCCATTGGCAATTTGGTAGGGATTGCATTGAATCATTGAATTTGTAGATTGCCTTGGGTAGTATAGTCATTTTAACAATATTGATACTTCCAATCTAAGAACATGGCATCTCTTTCCATCTGTTTGTATCATCTTTGATTTCTTTATTAAGCATCATATAGTTTTTGGAGTACAGATCTTTTGCCTCCTTAGGTAGATGTATTCCTAAGTATTTTATTCTTTTTGATACAATGGTAAATGGGATTGTTTTCTTAATTTCTCTTTCTGATCTTTCATTGTTACTGTATAGGAATGCAATTTCTGTGTTCTAATTTTGTATCATACAACTTTACCAAATTCATTGATGAGCTCTAGTAGTTTCTGGTGGCATGTTTAGGATTTTCTATGTATGTTATCATGTCATGTGCAAACAGTGACAGTTTTACTTCTTCTTTTCCAGTTTGGATTCCTTTAATTTCTTTATCTTCTCTGATTGCCATGGCTAGGACTACCAATACTATGTTGAATAAAAGTGGGAAGAGTGGACATCCTTGTCTTGTTCCTGATCTTAGAGGAAATGCTCTCAGTTTTTCACCATTGAGAATGATGTTAGGTGTGGGTTTGCCGTTTATGGCCTTTATTATGTTGGGGTAGGTTCCTTCTATGCCCACTTTCTGGGAAGTTTTTTTTTTTTTTTTTTTTTTTTGGTCATAATTGGGTGTTGAATTTTGTCAAATGCTTTTTGTGTATTTATGGAGATATTCATATGGTTTTTATTTTTCAGTTTGTTAATGTGATGTATCACATTACTTTGTGGATACTGAAAAATCCTTAAATTCCTAGATTAATTGCACTTGATCATAGTGTAGGATCCTTTTAATATATTTTTGGGTTTAATTTGTTAGTATTTTGTTGAGGATTTTTGTATCTATGTTCATCAGTGTTACTGGCCTGTAATTTTTTTTGTGTGTGTTACCTTTGATTTTGGTATCAGGGTGATGGTGGCCTTGTAGAATGAGTTTGGGAGTGTTCCTTCCTCTGCAATTTTTTGCAAGAGTTGCAGAAGGATAGGTGTTGACTGTTCTCTAAATGTTTGATAAAATTCACCTGTGAAGCCATCTGGTTCTGGACTTTCATTTGTTGGGAGTTTTTAAATCACAGATTCAATTTCATTACTTGTGATTGGTCTGTTCATATTTTCTATTTCTTCCTGGTTCGGTCTTGGGAGATTGTTCCTTTCTAAGAATTTGTCCATTTCTTCTAGATTGCCCATTTTATTGGCATGTAGTTGCTTGTAGTAGTCTCTTATGATCCTTTGTATTTCTGTAGTGTCAGTTGTAACTTCTCCTTTTTCATTTCTAATATCATTGATTTGAACCCTCTCCCTTTTTTTTTTTTTTTTTTTTTTTGGTGAGTTTGGCTAAAGATTTATCAATTCTGTTTGTGTTTTCAAAGAACAAGCTCTTAATTTCATTGATCTTTTCTATTGTTTTCTTTATCTCTGTTTCGTTTATTTCTGCTGTGATTTTTATGACTTCTTTCCTTCTACTAACTTTGGGGTTGGTTTGTTCTTTTTTCACTAGTTGCTTTAGGTGTGAGTTTAGGTTGTTTGAGATTTTTCTTGTTTCCTGAGGTGGGATTGTATTGCTGTAAACTTTCCTCTTAGAACTTCTTTTGCTGCATCCCATAGGTTTTAGATCATCTTGCTTTTGTCTTTATTTGTCTCTAGATATTTTTTGATTTCCTTTTTGATTTCTTTGGTGATCCATTTTTTGTTTAGTAGCATATTGTTTAGCCTGCATGTGTTTGTGTTTTTTACAGTTTTTTTTTTTCTGTAGTTGATTTCTAATCTCAGTGTTGTGATCAGAAAAGGTGCTTGATAGGATTTCAGTTTTCTTAATTACTGAGACTTGCTTTGTAGGCCAACATGTGATCAGTTCTGAAGGATGTTCCATGTGCACTTGAAAAGAATGTGTTGAATTCTTTTCACTTTTGCTTGTCTGTAAAGCTTTTGATTTCTCTGTTGACTCTAAATGAGAGCCTTGCTAGGTAGAGTATTCTTGGTTGTAGGTTTTCCCCTTTCATCCTATTAAATATATCATGCCACCCCTCCTGGCCTGAAGAGTTTCTGCTGAGAAATCAGCTGATAACCTGATGAGAATTCCTTTGCATGTTATTTGCTTTTCCCTTGTTGCTTTTAATGTTTTCTCTCTCTCTCTCTCTCTTTTTTAAGTATATTAAAAAAAATTAGGATTTATTCAAGAAGTACAAGGTTGGTTTAACAAACTAAATTTAATCAGTGTATTTACCACCTTAACTAAGTATAGGAGAAACTTCTCTTTGTCTTTAATTTTTGTCAATTTGATTAATATGTGTCTTGCTGTGTTCCTCATTGGGTTATCCTGTATGGGGCTCTCTGCACTTCCTGGACTTGGGTGACTGTTTCCTTTCCTATGTTAGGAAAGTTTTCAGCTGTTATCTCTTCAGATATTTTCTCAGGCCCTTTCTCTCTCTCTTCTCCTTCTGGGACTCCTGTAATGCAAGTTGGTGTGTTTAATGTTGTCCCAGAGGTCTCTTAAATGGTCACCATTTCTTTTCATTCTTTTTTTTTTACTCTGTTCCATGGCAGTGATTTCCACCATTCTGTCTTCCAGTTCACTTATCCATTCTTCTGCCTCATTTATTATGCTACTGATTCCCTCTAGTGTGTTTTTCATTTCTTGTATTGTTCAGCTCTGTTGTTTGTTCTTTATATCTTCTAGCTCTTTGCTAAACCTTTCTTGTATCTTCTTGGTCTCTGCCTCCATTCTTTTACTGAGATCTTGGATCATCTTCAATATCATTACTCTGAATTCTTTATTGGGTAGATTGCTTATCTTTACTTCACTTAGTTTTCTTCTAGGGGTTTATCTTGTTCCTTCTTCTGGTACATAGTGCTGTGCCATCTCATTTTGTCTAACTTTCTGCAGGCTGCAGGATTATAGTTCTTCTTGCTTCTGCTGTCTGCCCTCTGGTGGGTGAGGCTGTTCTAGTGACTTGTGCAGGCTTCATTGTGGGAGGGACTGGTGCCTACCCACTGATGGGTCTTGTCCCTCTGGTGGGCAGAACCATGTCAAGTGCTGTATTTAAAGCTCACTATGGGCTCAGGAGGGCTTTAGACAACCTTTCTGCTGATTGGTGGGACTGTGTTCCCACCCTGTTGGTTGTTTGGCTTGAGGCAGCCCAGCACTGGAGCCTACAGGCTGTTGGGTGGGGCCAGATCTCGGGGTCACAGTGGCAGCCTCTGGGAGAGCTCATGCAAATGAGTACTCCCCAGTACCTCTGCCACCAGTGTCCTTGTCCCCACAGAGAGCCACAGTTGTCCCCCACATCCCCAGTGGTCCCTCCAAGAACAGCAGGTAGGTCTGGCCCAGGCTTCTATGAAAGTCACTGCTCTTTTGGTGGATCCTGGTGGGCACAAGACCTCATGTGTACCTTCCAAGAGTGGAGTTTCTGTTTCCTCCAGTCCTGAGGAATTCCTGCAATCAAGCCATGCTGGCCTTCAAAGCCAACTGCTCTGGGAGCTCCTCCTACCAATGTCAGGCCCCTAGGCTGGGGAGCATGACCTGGGGCTCAGAACTCTCACTCCTATGGGAAGAGCTCTGTGATACAATTATTTTCCAGTTTGTGGGTCACCAACCTGGAGGATATGGAATTGATGATATCACCAGTGCTCCCCTCCTACCATCTGGTTGTAGCTTCTTCTTTGTCTTTTGATGTAGAATACCTGTTTTTGGTAGGTTCCAGTCTTTGTTGATGATTGTTCAGCAGTTAATTGTGATTTTGGTGTTTTTGTTAGAGGGGGTGAGCTCAAATCCTTTCACTCCACCATCTTGTCTTTCTCCCCTTCTATTTTAAAAACCTAAAATTCAGCATCATAAAAATCCCCCGAAGATTTGTTAGTGCACAGATTGCTGAGCCCTACCCACAGACTGATTCAGTAGGTCTGAGTGGGGCCTGAGAATTTGCATTGCTAATGAGTTCCCAGGTGATGCTGAAACTATAGGAGTTGAAAAGATGGTGAAATCAGAGCATTGGAGCACTCAAGAAAAGAGAGTGGTGTAGTTAGTAAACATATGCTGTGATGTAAAAGTTGTCCATGGGAGGCAGGTTCCCCAGAGTCAATTTCTGGAGCTCTGTAACTGCGGTAGGAAACATGGATACTGAGGACAGCCAAGGAACAAGTTCATCAGGAAATTATTGGGAAGAGTGTAGAGTTTATTTTAGGCAGAGGAGGCATTGTGAGCAGGGCATGGATACGGGAATGTGATGAGAAATTAAAGCCTCACAGAGAGGAGAGTTCATTTTGGGAAGACATGGAAGATAGGACTGGAGACAAGATGAGAAAGACAGTCGTATCTCAAGATAGATTCCAGAGCGTCTTGAATGTCCAGCTATTGAGCTTTGGATCTTATTATGCAGATAATTTAAAGGTTAGTGGAACTGGTTTATTCAGAATATTCATTTGGAGGTGGTATAAATTATGAATTGAAAGGAGATAAGTTAGAGGGAGGCCCCAGCCCCCACCCTCATTGCTTGAGCAGAAGACAAGTCCCAAGGAAACCTCAAACCTTCACTCCTGACTGTTTCAACCTGGCTTCCTCTTCCTCCTTCACCTAGATTTCTAAACTTTAAACTTTGTGTTCTTATTTACTTTCCATTTTTTTCTCTAACCTGTTTTTCTTATTTAACTCCTTTGTTAGTCTTCAATTTTAATTTGTAAACCCAGTTTTTTCACCTTTTAAATCTTTGAGTCATTGATGGACTGTTTTTAATCATAATCTTTTATCTTTTCCTTTATCATTTTAAGCTTCTTATCTCTTTAAGTTTTGGCTTCTTATTTAAAAAACAAAATCTTTCAAGATAGATTTTATTTTTTTAAATCAGCTTATTAATAGGCTCTTATGTAAGAAGGTTTTTATGGTACTATCTTTCAAGTTTAATTCTTATAGCTATTTTTGTTGTTATATTTATTTGCAGGTTCAGACTTATTTTCAAAATTTATTACTGATTTTAAATTTTAATCATTTTTGTAGGACTTTGAGAGTTTTCTCTTCCCTTTATTCTCATTCATTTATTCATTTTCTCTTTGCTACAAAGGTGTAGAACATCTTTGATTTCCTGGAAGTTGTATATTGACGTCTCATTTTTCACTGCTTTATGAATATATACGTCTTAAAAGTCTAAACCTTCCAACACGTATAGTTATATGTGTTATAGAGAAAAATAAAAAAGGAAAACAGGGATGGTGAATGGATGGCCTGTCTGTAAAGTAACATTTAAATAGAGGCCTGAGTATAATGAAAGATTCAGCCTTGTAGGTTTTTGGTATAAGAACCTTTGAGATAAATTGAATAGAATGTGCCAAGGCCCTGAGGTAGGAGCATGTCTGGTAAGTTCAGACTTCATGGAGACAGTGGCTGAAGGAGGAAAACAGTGAGAAGAGTGGTATTCAATAGGGTCAGAGAGGAGTGATGGTATATAGACATTCATGTGGCCTTGTAGTCATCGTAATGACATTGGATTTTATTTTCACAAGATTGAGAAGTCCTAAGGGGTTCTGAGTTAGAGAAGGGATATGCTCTCCTTTATATTTGTACAGGATCACTTTTTTGGTTGCTCTTTTGAGAATAGACTACAGAAGGGCAAGGGAAGAAGAAGGAAACTAGTGAGATAACGTTGGCAAGTCGTCAGGGCACAGTTGGGCTAGGATGGAGGCTGTGAATGTGGTGAGAAGTAAGAGTCTTGATATATGTAGCAGTTTGAGTTGACAGAATTTGGTGATGCATTAAATGTGGGGTATGAGAAAAAGAGAAGTTGAGAATGACTAAGATTTTTGGTCTGAGAAACCAGAAAGAATAAGTTGCCTTATTTTGAGATGGGGAAGACTACAAGAGAGGCAGGCAGGGCACACAGAGGGTGTGGGGGGTAGTACCAGGTTTTCAGATTTGGTCACCTTAGTTTGCAACACTTGATATACATCCAAACTGAGATGAATAAATGAGTGAATAAATGAGTCTGGAGTTTAGCAATCAAGTTCCATTGAAGATATAATTTGTGTTTCTGAAGCATTAGCATAGAGATGGTATTTAAGAATATGACACTGGATCAGATTACCTAAGACAGGGCTTTTCACACTTTTCAGACCACAGCTGCAGTAAGAAATGTGTGTCATGTTAACAATGCGGTACACATGCACATACACACTGATTCAAAAGCCGAGGAAACAAAACTGATCCTTACCACGGATGTTGTGCTCTGACATTTTCAATGATATTTTCTTTTATTTGATTAAAAATACTGATCATGGCCCTCTAAACTGACCTCACTATGCATTAATGGGTGGCAACCCACATTTTGAAAGGCCCTGACTTAAGAAATGTATATAAGCAGAGAATAAAATGTGGTCTGAACGCGGGTTGGAAAAGAATTTCCAGACACAAGGCAGAATGTAAAGAAAATGGAATTTATTAGAGGGAAGGGTTGCTGCCAGAGCAGCGGGCCAACTTCTTAGTAATGTGGAGAGCCTAAACATGTGCTATTGATCAGTTTTAATAGCCAGAAAATAAAGGAATGGTCCGAGGTGACAGTTTTGTTTACTGATTGGTCGAGGCACATATACCTTCCTAATATAGGGTGGGTGTGGGACAGGGCAGATGCCTTTCCTTATTTGGGACAAAAGAGAAAGAGGTCCCATTGCCAAGGTGGGCACAGGAGTTTTGCAACTGTTGCAACAGGATAAGGAGGGCGATTAAGAGTCTGGTAGGATGTGTAATGCTGAAACTTTTTCAGGCATGGCTGTCCTTTGTCATTGGAGCACCACAAAAAAGAGATCTGAGGATTGAGTCCTGGTGCCCAGTGAAATCTTTAGTGTTTAGGAAATGAGGAGGGGCCAGCACAGCAGCCTGAGAAGGCGTGACCAGTGGAGAGCCAGTTGTCTTGGACACCATGTGGTCTGTATTTCTGCTCCCAACCCTCCTGGTTCTGGTTCTGGTTCTGGTTTTCTCTCATCTCCCCTCCTCTGGCTGCTCTCCTCTTTCTACCACTTTATTCCATGGATGGGCGTGGAGGCATTCCCTTCACTGTCCAGAGGCTAGTGTGTTTCACTGACCTAGATTGTATGCTTGGGACTATCATGGTGGGATTACAGCACATGCAGAAGTGAGCTACAAATCAATGCTGCATATTTTCTTTTCTTTTTTTTTTTCTTTAAATTGAAATATAGCTGATTCATAATGTTTCAGGCATACAGTAAAGTGATTGAGTTTTTCTTTTTTGTTTATTTTTATTTTATTTTTTAACCATTTTTTAAATTGAAGTATAGTTAATTTATAATGTTGTGTTAGTTTCAGGTGTAGAGCAAAGTGATTCAGTTTGTGTGTGTGTGTGTGTATCCTTTTTTGGATTCTTTTCTGTTATAGGTTATTATAAGATATTGAATATAATTCCCTGTGCTATATAGTAGATCCTTATTGTTTATTTACATATAGTAGTGTATATCTGTTAATCTCAAATTCCCAATTTATCCATATTTTCTTTTCTTAACATTTCTTGACAATCTGCAGCAGAGCAGACTTGTTTCTTATTTAGGCCTCAGGTAGTCACTGACCACAGTTCCTCTCAGGTCTGCCCACCTGCTCTTTCCCCAGGCTTTGTTTTAGTCTCCTTTTCCACGTCTCACCGGGAGAGCATGCCAAAATTCTGTTTGTCTATTAAACGGAGAAATGTAGCTTCACTTTGAGCCATCTTTCTCTTCCAGACTAAACATGGGGTCTATTTTTACGTAAGTAAAGGTTTATTAAAATGTTTTTCCAAACAGAAAAGAAGTTATCTTCCCCAAAATAACTCTGTAGCCTCTTAAGGAAACCAACCTGAATACGGAGAGCTTTCAAAACACCATTTTCCCTTCATATGTCTGTTGCTATGTACCATGTAGTGCTTTTCTGGCCTTGGACCCCAAGAATAAAACTTAAAACAAAAAAGAGTCCTAACAATTGCAACAGTTTGATGGATTGCCACAGCTGCTGATAATAATGCTATTTCTGTTGTACTTGGTAATTTTAATTTTGAAATAGCTAATTATATAATTTTATTTTAGTATCAAAATGAGTGTATAGAAAAAGTACATGGATAACCAAATATTGAAAAATACACTTGAAAAATACAAACCCACTTAAAACTTTAAAAATCCAATGTAATAAACTATTTAAAGCAGGAAATCTGACATCACGTCAATATTCAATTAAGGAGACACACGTTTGTTGTCAGAGGTACAGCTCCTAGTGCTACAGTGAAGAAACTTGTTATAAAAGTTTATTCTGTAGAAGACTATAAAATGACTGTTATCACAGAGCATGTGCCAAAGGAATCAGTAGTTACATAGGACATTATGAAATAAAGTCAAAGGTTAGGGCTATACATCTAAGCTAATTTCTACATTGTTTGACTCTAAGGTTTCATCAGCATAAAAAAAGTGAAGTGATTGTGGAAAATAAAATGTACTTGTTTAGAACGGAGGTTGGTCTGCCCTGCTGCCTGTTTTGTAAATAAAGGTTTAAGGGAGCACAGCCAAGCCCACTTATTTAGTGTTGTTTACAGCTGTTTATAGTTGCAGAGTTGAGCAGTCAGACAGAAACTCTATGGCCCACCCACTGCCCGTAAAGACTAAAATATTTACTACCTGCCCCTTTGCAGATACCTACCGATGGCTTTAGAAGGTCAAAAACTATTGCTTAGAGTTTTCAGTCTCACCATTATGATGAGACTTCACCCGGCTACAAATGTGAAAATTTAATTCTGATTGTATTAAGATATTTTGATGAGAGAAATATAGTTATTGTGAAAGTCTTCAATTTGATGTTCTGGCAATATATATGGTAATTGTTTTTCTTTTTCTAAAGCGTGGCATACTTGGAAAGATGTTTTGGCAAACCACTCAGACACAAAATGTATGAATTTTTAAAAGCTTTTCTGTAAAAAAATAACAAACAAAATGGGAAACTAGCAGTAAGGGCTAGATATGATTGAGATATATTTGCAATGAATTGGTTTACATATTTTGATAGTCTGCTTGACATGTAAGTTTTAACTTACATGTTAAAATACGTTTACATAATATAAGAGGAGATAATCAAAATAATTATATAATGATTAGCCACAGAGTAGACAAATAAATTTGTTCTAATCCAGTATAAGATTTCTGAGATTAATGCTAGCTCTCAAAAGAATATTAATAAACAATATACCATTATTTTAAAGAGATATTTTAGACACTCTTAACTCAGAAATTCAATATCGTTTTATTTAGCACCTGCTATGTCATTTTCCTATAGGAGGAAAATGTCAGGACTCTCTCAACTTCCTTTTCTTCCACTTCCAAACTTACCTAGAGAGTCCTTTTCTCCTGTGGCAGAGAAAGGTGTACCTTCTCCAAGGCTAAACTCCCATCTATGACTACACACCATGCCTCCTGTTTCTGCTGGGGTCTCGCTCATGCATCAAGCCCCATTGCCTCTTGTAACTTTGGTCTATTCATCTTTACTAGATTTTTCCTCTCAGTCTACCAGCCTCTCAATTTCTGCCCCTCCTTAGACTCTACCTCAAAAGTACCCACTTTTCTTTCTTCTTTTTTTTAATTTAATTTAATTTACTTTTTAAAACTTTTATTTTATATTGTAGTACAGTTGATTAACAATGTTGTGTTAGTTTCAGGTGTACAACAAAGTGATTCAGTTACACATGTATCTAGTCTTGAGCGGGGAGGGATAGTTAGGGAGTTTGGGATTGACATGTACACACTATACTTAGAATGGATAACTAGCAAGGATCTACTGTATAGCATAGAGAACTCTGCTCAATATTCTTTAACAACCTAATTGGGAAAAGAATTTGAAAACGATCTGCTTTTCTATATATGACACTTTCATTCTTTCACCTTTCACCAGGAACCTTCTTGAACTAGTTGTTTCCACTACGAACCCTTATTGAGCTGATTTCTACTCTCCTATGTTGCTGAAATTGCTGTTCCTTCGATTACTAATACCCAAATTGCCAAATCCACGGTTTCATTTTCATTCTTCAAACTGTTGACCATTCTCTTTCTCTCTTCTTTTGACTTCTGTGACTTCATTTCTCCTTGATTCTTTTTCTGTGACTGTTTCTTTCTGGATCTGCCGCTAGCTGCTCCTTGCATTTTGGTGTATCTCAGGATTTTCTTTCCATTTGTTCTTCACCGCTTCCTGTTTCCTTTCATGTCTCTAAACTTTACAAAGTTCCCAGCATTCAGGCCCTTATGAATTCCTGTTCTCAAATTGCCTCCTTCCTACTTGGCCTAGACCCCGGGATGCATCACTCCAGTTGCTCTCTTGCCAGAAAGCTCATCATCCCCATTGCCCAGTCCATTTTCCATCCTTTTTGAAAATTCCTTGACATTGGATCTATCCACCACTCTTTTTCTCACTTTCCTCTGGGCTGTTGCATTCAGCTGGAGAAAAATCACAATTGTTGTTCTCCAAACCAAGCTGAGTGTGGCTTAGTGATACTCTTTTATGAACTTGATCTCCTCCTTCTTTGTATTTCTCTAAAGGAATTTATTTCCTATCTTTTTCCTTTAATCTTCTTAACCCTCACTCATCAGTCTTAGAGCCGATAGCCTTGCCTGTAGGAAAGTGATAATTTGATATTTATTCAATTTTCATTATCCCTTCACCTTGCAGCTTCATTACTTCTATTTACATCTTTGACTCCTTTCCTACTGAGTAGGAGGCACCTGACTAAAAATTTGCCTAATGGTAATTTTGCTGCTATACTCTAAATTCTCTCTACTGTCTCCTCCAGGACTTGGATCTTTTATTCATCAGGCATGTCCTCGCTATCATGCATTTTCAGCCTCTCATTCTCTGTGTGATAAATATTTAAAGCCTGCGAACATGTTCACATCTCTCCAATATTTAGCAAAAACTATAGCTACAACCATAACCAACTCCCTCTCACTGAATTGAAACACCCGCTTATAAATGGCCATGTGGGCCACCTTCCTGGAAGGTAATTTGACAGTATGTAAATATTCTTAAAATATTCTTTTAGCCCCCAACTTTTCTCTACCTAGAAATATAACTGGGGTGGGGGGGTATGGGGGGGTGGGAATTGGAAATTTTACTGTTAAAAAAAATTACATATCTTTCCAAACCTAGATGTCAATGTGTGATTCTTTTAATAAATGATGGTAATCCATGTTTAAGGAGATTCTCAACTAAAGAAAGTGAAGTCAGATGGAAGTGTCTCATCCAAACCCTCCCTAAATCATTGACGTTAGGTATTATTTCATTGTTTGGGTCAGAAAATCCAACTTAAACTTGTTTAAGTTTAGAGGTGTTTGCTCACATAATGGAAAACATCAAAACTGGTTTCAGCCGAGGCGTGATACAACGGCTCAAATTGTGTCTCTATAGACTTACTTTCTGTTTTTCTGTTCTGCCTTCCATGGTGTCAGCTTTATTCTTAGAAATCACAGTGGTGCCCCATCCTACATATCCGTGGTGCAAGTTTCATATCTTCACGCTACACAACCAGAGAACAAGGGAGAACGTCTTTTGGTAACTACTTCATAAATTTTAAACCAATTCCTTGGTTTAGGGAAATTAAGTGCTGATTGGCTTAAGCCAATTAGGGCCCACTTTTGGAGCTGGGCTGGAGTCAATCTTATGTAAATAGTATGACTAAGAAATCTCCAAAGAAAAATGAGGATATTCTTTGAGAGAAACGGAGGAATAGATGAACAAATGTCTGCTCTTTACAGCTGCATGAGCCAGTCTCAAATTGAATACAGCCTCCTGGGAAAAGGCAAAAGTCTACATAGTAGGTGTGGTAAAACAAAGAAGGAAGCAATAGTACCAAAAGCCCACCATTCTTAGTACCCATTCCTCACTTCTAAGTAGGAAGGTCTCCTGCTTTGGGTCATTAACTTTTGGGGTGGATGTGGCTGATACCACATGTGATATTAGTGACCTTCCTGCATTATGTTTAGTCTCCATTAAAAGTTTGGGTTCCCAGCAATATCAAAGAGTTCATGTGCATCTGAATGCAGAACAAGAAGGAGATGTACCTCAGCTATCAAAGGGCAGGGCCCATCTCCCCTAACACTGTTACATTAAAATAAGAGGTGCTTTTTTGTCTTGTTTTTTAGGGTCAAGTATCTCATTTAATAGCATAGGCAATAAAACTTTAGCAGTCTAATAAGCATAGTTACTACTATTGTGGTCTTATCATAGTTCCTGTAGTTCATCAATGAGCTTAACGCATATTCTCCTTGCCTTATGTGCTAGACCAAGAAGATCATAAAGTGAACCTAAAAAAAATTTACGTATATACCATATAATGAAATCTGTGACACACTTAAAAATCATTTTCTAGAATATTTAAAAATTAGAATACATCTTCTAGATACTTAAAATGTTTCAAAAGTAGTGTGCACAACTGTATAGCAAATTTAATCCCAAATTGCAAATACGTATTTACACAAATAGACTTGTAAAAGACAATAAAGAAATATACCAAAATGCTAACAGTGGGTATCTCTCAGTGCTGGCTTTATGGGGGGGGGGGGTGTTCTATTTTCATTTTCACATTTTTGTATGGGTAATGGGCACAAATCTCGGTCCATAAACAGAGGGAAGAAAACAAAATACAACTTTCTTTCATTTTTCTACAAATAAACCTAAGGTCTCTTTCAAGCCCTCAACTGAACTGGGAGGTAGAAATTTATTCACAGCGTTCCTAGATCTATGACTAAGTTCCAAGGGTATTTAACAGGCCACGTCTGTGGACTCTGGGGACCAATTAGCTCTCAACTGTCTGTACTGGCAGAAGGTCGGATGTCATCTCCTGTCTGGCTTCCAGATGTCAGTTCACTCAGCTCATGGCTCTGCTTCCTTGCTGCAAGACCTCTCCGAGTCTGGTTTTGTCTTGGCTAACTCTCCGGCCTTCTTGGGTGTTCCTGTGCTACCCAGAGCACAAGAAATTGGATCGATTGTGTAAATCCCAAATGTCCATGTAGCCAGGTCTTCTCCACTGCGCCCGTGCCATGGTAGGCCCAAGGAAACTCCAGAAAACCTGCCATGCTTTTCAGGTTACACATAGAAAACCAAGCACAGGTTTCCTGTTCTCTGGGATCTGTCACACTCACCTGGATTTTCTGTCATGTGCACCTCCCTCAACTCTGAACTCGCTCCCGGGGAGGGCCCTGTCTCAGGGATATATCAAAATGGAAAGTTCTTTAATTTTTTCCTTTGCTTTCTCCAAGTCTGGAGGCTCATCTGTTGTGGAGATGGGAAAAATTCATTTTTATATATCACATATTTTTCCGAAATTTTTAGTTATGGCACAAGGTAGATGCATTGAATTCTGTGAGGCAAAATGTTCCTGAATCTCAAAATGTTAGGCACTTGAAAAAAATCTTGCAAAATCTTTGGTTTTGAAACCCCAAATAATTTTCTCTCCATTTCTAAGGTATTTTCCTTCTCTTGAGAAAATGTACGTTGCCTTTTAGTTTAAATGAGGAAAAAGGCATAGTTAACAAGGAGTGGAAGTGAAAAATATATTGATATGTATATCAAAATATGATCTCTGCAGTTATTTCTAAGTTTCATTTCTATTTCTGAATAAGTTTAAATATTACATTGTGCAAATTTAAGGTGTACAGTGTGGTGCTTTGATACATTTGTGTATTGTAATAGGATTGCCGTTGTAGTGACATTTATCACGTTACATAGTTATGGTACACTATTGTCTGTATTGACTATACTTTGCAGTAGATCTCTGTGGCTTATGTACTGTTTGCTGCAAGTTTACAGTCTTAAACAACATCCATTTTGTCCCCCTAGCCACCATCCCCTAGAAACCACCATTACCTCTGTTTTTTAATGTTTGACTTTTTTTAGATTCCACACATAAGTGATATCATACAGCACTTGTCTTTCTCTCTCTCCCTTGTCTCACTTATCATAATGTGCTCAAGGCCCACCCATGTTGTTGCAAATGGCAGGATAGCCTCCTTTCTCATGCCTGAATAATATTCCAGCATTTCTTTTTAAGCATATTCTACTTTTGTAATCAGAAAGAAAGACATTAAGTCAATGTACAAACATTTTGACCCTTTTCCCCATATGGGTTCTGCCACTTCTCTTGCCTTCCCTTCATAGCTACTCTCTTGAACAAAATGTTACTCTTAGCTTCCCATTATGTTTAAACCACTTCTGTCAGATGTAACAGACTCATTAATGTTTGTTTTACCCACTTCTCTTTCACACTGATGTTGCAGTTTCCTCTCATGTTGGCACTCTTCTTTCTCCTGGACTCTGGGACATCACTATTTTGGTATCTGCATCTCCCTCTGTCTCTATTCTTTCTCTCTCTCTTTTTTTTTTTTTTAATAAATTTATTGGCTGCATTGGGTCTTCGTTGCTATGCGCGGGCTTTCTCTAGTTGTGGAGATGGGGGCTACTCTTTGTTGTGGTGCACGGGCTTCTCATTGTGGTGGCTTCTCTTGTCGCGGAGCATGGGTTCTAGGCACGCGGGCTTCAGTAGTTGTGGCACGTGGGCTCAATAGTTGTGACTCGCAGGCTCTAGAGCACAGGCTCAGTAGTTGTGGTGCACAGGCTTAGTTGCTCCTCACCATGTGGGATCTTCCTGGACCAGGGATCAAACCTGTGTCCCCTGCATTGGCAGGCAGATTCTTAACCACTGTGCCACCAGGGAAGTCCTCTATTCTCTTTTGCAGTGTCTCTTGTTTCTTTGCTCTTGAATGTTGGCATTCACCAGAGTTGAGTTGTTGACTTTCTTATCACTCAGCAAGCTCTATCCTGACCAGTCTTTACTGTTTTAGCCTTGGCTTTAATTACTTAACACTGATATTCTGCTCTTGGCAAATCTAGATCCATACCTATAATCTCTCTTCTGGGCTCCAGAAGTCAACTTCTCATACCCATGACATCCAAAACTGATCTCATTATCTTTCTTCTTAATTTGCTCTTCCTCCTACATTTCCTCTAAGAATGGCACTGCCATAGATGCAGTTATATAGGATAAAAATGTTGCAGTTCTTACATGTTCCTCTCTTATGTTTATTTCCTCCCTGATTGATTTGTGACCATGTTATATCTGTCCTCTTTCCTCTCTTCCCGCTGAAACTGCATTTGTTCAGTACGAATTCTCTCTTTTCCTGAACTGCTGCATTTAACTAGTCCCTCTGTCTTTCGTGTCCTATGATTTCAATCTGTTCTCCTTTCTGGATATCTGTAGGGTGATATTGTGTAGGTAAGTTTTCAAAAATAAATTTATTTTCATGTTAATCAAAGTTACCCATATAATAGTTTAAAAGACATAAAAATTCTAGAAAACTGCTTATAAAATAAAGTAGGCTCTGCCACTCCCTCCTTTATCAAACCCCATTCCTGCATTTCACAGGCTATTCCTTTTGTATTACCTCCATATTTCTAAAAGCATTAATACATGGCTATATCTTGTTTGTTTCAGTTTCAGGAATTATCTATTGACTTTCCACCATGGACGATGAGGATTTAGTGCTTTCTTACTCAACACAAGCAGACATACACACACTCACACACAAATTCTCCTTCAATTATTTTTGTATTGTTATGGTATTTACATAATTATATTGTAATTTTGGTAAGATCAATATTTACATTATTATAATTATTTGAACACTGTTCAAAGCCAAGCTGTGTCTGGTGTTCTCTCCTTCCTGACATCAGCCAACCTGACACCAACTCCTGGAGTTAGGGTTGGATTCCACAGGCTTGAGAGCTCAGTGCCACAGCACTGACCTCACTTCAGACAATAGTCTCAAGTATTAGGTTCCTCAAGTTACATCTACTTCTGTCCAAGTTGGCTAAAAATCCAGGGGTTCCTACAACCACCTCCTCAGAGTTGATAAGTGGCTAGAATATTCACAGAACTCAGCAGAGTGCTTTCCTTCTCCTTACTGGATTATTTTAAAAGATAGCACTCAAGAACAGCCACATGGGAGAGGTACATAGAGTAAGGTACGTGAGGAGAGTGGAGGAGCAGAGCTTCCATGCCCTCTCTGGGAGCATCACCCTTCGGGTACCTTAATGTGCTCATCAACCCAGAAGCTTTCCAAACCCTGTTGTTCAGGAATTTTTATGGAAATTTTATTACTAGGCAGGAATGATTAATTCATTGGCCAGTGATGATTAACCCAACCTCCAGCCCCTCTCCCCTCCCTGGAGGTTAGGAGGTAGCGCTGAAAATTCTAACTGTCTGATCAAATGGTTGGCTCCTCTGTCTACCAGTCCCCATCCTGAAGCTCTCTAGAGGCCCAGCAATAGTCACCTTATTAGCATAAACTCAGGTATGGTTAAAAGGGGATTGTTATGAATAACAAAAGATACTCCTATCACTAAGGATATTCTCAGGAAGCTGTGTGCCAAGAACCAGGGACAAAAATATAATGTATTTCTTATTATACTACTCCATGTAGGCAACTACAATTAAATGCATCTCTTTTCTTGTACAACTTTTTGGCTTCTGTTTTCCCTAGGGTTTATTAATAATTGTCTTTCTTTGGTATGTTTGTTTAGTTTTCTAAGATTCTCTGCCATAAATATGAATCCTCCCCATAATTTTAAACCATAAGATGTTCTATTAGTTTTATCTTCTTGGAAATCTCTTTCTTGGAGCCCTCTGAATGCCTACCCAAATCTGTACTGGTTGTTCTCTAGACCTACTGCACACCTGCCACCCTGGGATCTCCCTTTCCTATTACCCTGGGGATTTCCTTCACCTCTCTTCTGCATTAAATCCCTGAGTACCATTCATGTCTTCATTTCCTTATACTGTTGGAGTGTCTCTGCAAGGAGCTTCCTTAGTACACAGAAGAGTACACAGAACAGTTCTTTGAGACTTCATATGTCTGAACAGTAGTTTTGTTCTTTTACATTCAGCTGATATTTTGACTGTTGGGGCAGAAATGGTTGGCTGTCCACCAGGAATTTGTGCTCTTCCTCTCACTGGGAAGAGTTGTTGATGAAAGTTCTTGGCTACCCAGGAACTGTATTTTCTTGACTCCTGGCATCTAGGAGGTGGCAGATAACTAGTTCTCACCTATAGTATGTGAAGAAAAGTGGTATGAATCACTTCCAGGGCAATGAGCTTAATAAGTTGGTGTCCTCCTCCATTGCCTCTTCTTCCTATCCACAGTCTGAAGGCAGAGGACTGCAAAGTCCATGAGGAGGGGAAAATCATAAAATTTTAAGAAACTGGGTCTCTGAATCAACAAGTAAAAGGCCATTTACCAAACAGGAACACTTGTATTACTCCGTTACATAAATAAGAAGTAAACTTACATTGCATGAAGCCGCTGAAATTTGGAGGTTTATTTGTTACAATAGCTAGTACTACTCTTACAAATTTTATTTTTACCAGGTATAAAATTTGAGGTTGCAAATCATATTCCCTCAAAAACTTGAAATTACTGCTTTGTTGTCTTCTAGCTTTCAGCTTTGTTGTTGAGAAATGTAATGTTGTTTTAATATCTAATTACTGTATGTGACCTTTGGTTTTCTTCTCCTTGGAAGATTTTAGAGTGTTCCCTTTGTGGCCTGAGTTAGAAATTTCATGGTGATGCATCTTAATTTGCAGTATTTCTTCTGAAATGTTTACTGAGTAGCTGGTAGGACTAGTCAAATTGAAAATATATAACTTTCTGGGAAATTTTTTTTTTATAAATTTACTTATTTATTTGATTTATTGGCTGTGTTGAGTCTTCGTTGCTGCACACGGGCTTTCTCTAGTTGCTGTGAGTGGGGGCTACCCTTCATTGCGGTGCGCAGGCTCCTCAGAGCTGTGGCTTCTCTTGTTTCGGAGCATGGGCTCTAGGAACGTGGGCTTCAGTAGTTGCAGTACACGGGCTCAATAGTTGTGGCTCACAGGCTCTAGAGCGCAGGCTCAGTAGTTGTGGCACACAGGCTTAGTTGCTCCATGGCATGTGGAATCTTCCCAGAGCAGGGCTCGAACCCATGTCCCCCGCATTGGCAGGCGGATTCTTAACCACTGCGCCACCTAGGAAGTCCTGGGAAATTTTATTGAATTATTTCTTTGATAATACTCCCTCTCCACTCTTTCCTCACTTCACCTTCACTAGAATTTAAGCTACTCAGATTTTAGGCATCTTTTATTATTCTCCTAACTAAACTTTTCTCTCCTGTTTTCTTAATTTATCCTGTAACCTTTCTATTGCACTTTTATTCCTGCTACTGTTTTTAATTTCCAAGAGCTCTCTTCCCCCAGTGTTTCTTTTTTTTGGTAGCATTATTTCATGTTTCTTGTATATAATATTTTCCTTTATATCTCAGAGAATATTAGTGATGATTTGAATTGGATTTCTTCCAAATTATTTGATGTCTGTTTTGAAGGTTGAAGGCTTTCCTTAAATATGTGGTAATTCTTGGATGTTTAGTGTCTTGGACAGGACATTAGCAAACTGATTGGAAGCTCTGTGGACATTGGTGGAGTCTGTTGACAGTTGTTTCACTTCATGGTGACTTGACCTGGTTGTGTTTTGGGGCACCCACCAACTGTCAGTATTTTTAGGTCTTTTTTAGTGGGTTGGGTTGAATATTCTGTTAAGAATCTTCTCCCCTTTTACATAGAGCATACACTGAGTCCCCTACATACAAACGAGTTCCGTTCTGAGAGTGAGTTTGTAAGTCCAATTTGTTCATAAGTCCAACAAAGTTAGCCTAGGTACCCAACTAACGCAATAGGCTATATAATACTGTACTGTAATAGGTTTATAATGCTTTTCACACAAATAATACATAAAAAGCAAACTCACAAAATAAAGAAAACATTTTTAATCTTATAGTACAGTACCTTGAAAAGTACATTACAACAGCTGGCATACAGGGGCTGGCATCGAGTGAACAGGCAAGAAGAGTTACTGGCTGGAGGAGGGAGAGGAGGTGGGAGATGGTAGAGCTGAAGGATTGTCAGCCATAGGAGATGGAGGGCAAACTGCAATTTCACTCACACGTGACATTGGTGGCATAGGTTCTGGTTCCTTGCTGAGTTCAATTCTATCTACTCTCTTGGAAAAACGATCCAGTGATGTCTGGGTAGTAGCTCTTTTTTTCTTATCATAGATGACACGGTTGCACTGGATTGCATTCTGAACAGCTGCTGCAACCTTCATGTACCGTTCTACATTTGGGTCCTATGCTTCAAAAACTAACAGTGCCTCCTCAAGTAAAGAAAATCCCCTTGCCATTCCCTGAATTGTGAATCTCTTTGGTTCTTCAGTTACTTCTTCTTCCTCTTGGCTCTCTCCATTTTTTCTCTGGGCCTCCAATTCCATCAGATCTTCATTAGTAAGCTCCTTGTGTTGCACAGCAAGGAAGTTCAGTGAAGTTGTCCTCTTGCAGATCTAGCTTGAAATAAAGATACTGTACTACTGTACTCTATACAGTACTGTACAGTAAAGTACACAAAAGCACAACCACTTGTAGAGGATGCACACACATGACAATGTATGCCAGATACGTGAACTAACTTACATGATTGGACATGTGAATGCATGTTCCCATCTTTGAAAGTTCACAACTTGAAGGTTCATATGTAGAGAACTTACTGTATAACCCTGGTTGTTAGCATTTGGGGAGATGTATGGGATTCACCATTCAAGATGTAGACATTTACTCAACTCTGAGTTAGTGCGGAACCCTCAGTGGCACCTATTATCCATCATCCATCTTTTCTGTTAAACTTTTTTATAGTGAATAAAATATCTACTTTTCTTCCGTAAGGGACAAGGTACTGGCTCCCATCAATGCGCAGTATGAGAGGGTACCTGGACTTTACTGCTTCTTGAATAGATTTTCCATCCAGTCCTATTATGTTCAGCCCTGTCTTCATCCCCAGTTTTAGGGATAGCTAATATCACCAATTTCTGAACCACTTTGCCTACTGCTGGTTTAAGTTTAAGCTTCTTGTCTACCATAGATTGACTAACTCACCTAATTTTCAGCTTCCAAAATTTTGTTCTGCTTTCTCCTGTCCCTTATCTTTGTCCTTTTGATACAGCTTTTAAAATATATTTGTTGGAGAACTTGGGCCATTGACCTGCAGAGTTTCCTATAGACTGGATTTTGCTGATTACACATTGATGGTGTATTTCAATATTTCTCTTCTTTTGTATTTTCTGAAATTTGGTAGTTGAATCTAGAGGCTTGATAAAACTCAGGTTTGTTTAGTTTGGCAAGATGATAGATAATGTCACGTTCTTTCATCAGGAGGAACCTAATCTTTGTTTTTACTCTCTTCTGGTATTAGCAGCTGTTAATGGTCAGATACCTATATTCACTAGTACACTGAAGGTTGTAAAATGATGATGTTTTAATTTATCATTTTGTTTTAATTTTTGGCTGGATTAATTTTCTATGGAGACATTTATATTTGTTTATTATTTGGTCATACAATGTTTCAGTTCTCCTAGACTGTGGATTATCTTTTCATTTGTTTACCAGTGCTCCTCACAGAGCAAATTTTTAAATTTTGATAAAGTTTAGTTATTTAATTTGTACTTGTGAAAGAACATCTATAATAGTCCACGTAGTAAAAGTTCAATTTGTGTTTTTTTTCTTTTAATAACTATAAAATTGCTTATTAGCAATTCCATTTATGAGAAAATGGAGTAGACATAATTCTCTCTCTTTCTTCCTCTAAATATAACTAAAACCCATGGACAGTGTATATAAAGCAAACATAAGAAAGACTTGAAAGATAGAGAAAAGAAGGCAAGTTAGTAGGAACCTCAGGACTGTGGAAGGTCAGTCACAATGGTAAGTTTCCAGGGTTTTTCCCTTGCTTTATATATCCCAGAGTTGGAATTGAAGAAGGCAGTAACCTGGAAATGCTAAGGGGCACAGACAAAAAAGCCCCAACAAAAACCTGCTATCTTTAGCCAAAGGAATAGAAAGGGATAGAAATAGAAACCTAGTGATAGAGAAAACTTTTGTGCAATAACTTCTCTGTTCCAGCCAAACATCACAGAAAAAAGTATGGCGTTCCCCCAAGCAAAAAAAAAATCACTGAGTGGGGAGCCTAGGCTGAAACCCTCATCAGGCTGTAACAGGGTTCCCTTACTACTGCCACATCACACCATCCTCACACACCATCCTCTCCCTGGATAGTGGGGGTAAGGAGACTGAGTAGTAGGTATAGTAATGGTTAGTAGGTGCAGTCGGGAGGCTGAGTAGAAGGTATGGTAGGAAAGCTGAGTAGGGAGCCAAGACTTTTATCCTTATCAGGCAGAAGTAAGGCAATATTCTCCCCTGTGGTGTTAATGGAGGCCACAAGAAGAGCTGTAATAAGGCACTTAACCACTTCCAGCCAGGGAAATATCAGTGGAGGCCACTGAGGAGCAAGACTGCTAGTCTTCCCATCAGTATTGAAAAGTTCCCTGGTTGGGTGTCAGTGGAGGCCATGTGAGCAACCTGAACTTCTATGCCCACCTGCCAATAGTAAGGTGGAATATTCCTTTTCCCTTGTTAGACTAGTATCAATGGATACTAGGTTTAAATATGATTTAGAGTCTTGTAATTACCCAAATGGCCATGTTTATAAAAAATCCCTCATTATAACAAGAACCAGGAAGATCTCAAACTGAACAACAACAACAACAAATCAATAGATGCAAACACTAAGATGACAGAGATATTAGAATTATCTGACAAAGATTTTAAAACAACCATCATAAAAATACATCAACAAGCAGCTATAAACATGCTTGAACCAAATGAAAAAATAGAGAACTTTAGCAAAAAACAAAACACCTCTCAACAAAGAATTAGAAAACATGAAGAATCAGATGGAAACTTTAGAATTTAAAAATATAACAACAACAACATAAACCTCAGTGGATGGGCTCAGTAACATGCTATAAGGAACAGAGGAAAGAATCAGTGAATTTGAAGCTAGAACAATAGAAATTACCCAAATGTGAAGAAAAGGGAGAAAAAAGTCTGAAGAAGACAAAAACAAAACCTTAGATACTTGTAGGACTATAACAAAATATCTAACATTCATGTCATTAGAATCCCAGGAGAAGAAAGATTACAGATGCAAGAAATTAAGGGAGCAGAAAACAGGATGAACCTTCTAAAACTTCACGTCAACACACATTATAGTAGTAAAACTTATGAAAACTAAAGATAAAGTTTACAAGCAGAAAGAAAGAAACAACACCTTAGCTTTAGAGGAAAACAATTTGAATGATAGTGGATTTCTCATCAGAAACCAGGTCGGCTGGAAGGAAGTGGTCCAGTTTTCAAGTGGTGATAGAGCTATCAACCTGGTATTTTATATCCAGTGAAAACATTCTTCAGGAATTAGGAGATAATCAAGATAGTCGCAGATGAAGAAAACTAAGAGAATTTGTTTTCAGTAGATCTGCTGTACAAGAAAGGCTAGGAAATCATTTCACATTATATATGTGTAACAAATAATCACATTGTACATTTTAACTATGTTCCAATTTTTTTTGTCAATTATACCTCATTAAAGCAAGAAAAAATTTTAAAGATTATTTTATAAACCTCAGAAAAAGAAAAAAGGAAAGGCTAAGTGAAGTTCTCTAAATGTAAAAGCAACAGCACAAAAAGAAATCTTGGAATATCAGTAAGGAAGAAAGAACAAAGTAAACAAAAATATGGGTAAATACATTAGATATTTATTCTCCTCTTGCATTTCATAAATTATATTTGAAAATTGAAGCCAAAAATATAATGTTTTATAACTGGTTTTAAAGGAATGGAGAGAAAGTATTTAAGACAACTAAACTATAACCTAGGGAGGATAAAGGAATATAAAGGGAGGTAAGAATTGTGACAGTTAATTTCATGTGTCAATTTGACTGGGCTGGGGTATGCCCAGATAGCTGGTAAACATTATTTCTGGGTGTGCCTGTGAGGGTATTTCTGGAAGAGATTAACCTTTGATCTAGTAGACTGAGTAGAGAGATCCACTCTTACCAGTGTGGTCAGGTATCATCCAATCTCTTGAGGAATTGAATGGAACAAAAAGGTGAAGCAAATTCTCTCACCAAATTCTTTCTCTTCTTTAAGTTGGAAGGAACATCTATCCTTGCCTACCATTGGACATTGGAGCTACTGATTCTTGGGCCTTTGGACTCTAGGACTTACACCAGTAAGTGTAAAGGCCCCACTTTTCTCAACCCTTCAGATTCAGACTGAATTATACCACCAGACAACAGATTGTGGGACTTCTTGGCTTCCATAACCACATAAGCCGATTCCTATAATAAATCTCCTCTTATATATCTATGTGTATATCTATATGTCCTATTGGTTCTGTTTCTCTGGAGAACTCTAACACAAGGTTTCTACCCTTCATTTAAATTGGTAAATGGCTGTGCTAGTGGACTGTAATAAATTATGTATGTATAATGTAATACCTAGAGAAACTACTAAAAAGCTATACAAAAAGATACAATAAAAACTATATAGATAATCAAAATGGAAATGTAAAATATTCTGAAGCAACCTGCAGGGAGATAAAAAAAGGAAAACAGAGAAATGAAAAACAGAGAGGAAAACAAAAAACAAAAATTAAATTGACAGACGTAAAGCCCTAAATATACATGATTATTTTAAATGTAAATATCTAAATGCACAAAAGTCAGAGATTCGCAGAGTGTATTAAAAATTATAACCCAACTATATGCTGTCTATAAGAAACTCAAATACAGGAAATTTAGATATAATAATATAGGCAAGTTAAAAGTAAAAGAATAGGAAAAAAAAGTGCACATATTAAGCAAAAGAGCAGGAGTGGCTATGTTAATATCAGATAAATTAGATTTCTAAGAAAAGAAAATTACCAGAGAAAGAGTGTGTGATTAAAGAATCAATCCATCAGTAAGACATACAAACACTAAATATATATGTGCCAAAAAACAGAGCTGCAAAATATGTGTAGCAGAAACTGATAGGACTGAAAGAAGAAATAGACAAATCCATAGTTATAAGTGGGAACTTCAACATCCTTTTCTCAAAAATCTGTATGACAACTAAGCAGAAAATCAGCAAAGGTATAGAACGCAACACCATCAACAAACAGGCTATAATGGACATTTGTGAAACAATTTACTCAACACATCTTAATTGCAAGTACCCAAGAAACATATACCAAAATAGACCATATCCTGGGCCAGAAAACAAATCTCAATAAATTTAAAAAATTTAAATCATACAAAATGTGTTCTCTGATCACAAGGCAAACAAAATAGAAATCAATTACAGAAAGATCATGGGAAAGTCTTCAAACACTTGCAAAATAAACATCACATTTCAGATTGGGATTACCATATATACATTACTAATAAGAAAAAAAATACCAAATTGTACACTCTAAACATATGCAGTTTATTGTCTGTTAACTGTATCTCAATAAAAGTTCTTAAAATAAATAAACATCCCGTTTCTAAATAACCCGTGGGTCAAAAAGAAATCTCAAAGGAAATTTGAAAAAATACACTAAAGTGAGTGAAACATAAACAACATATCAAAATTTGCAAGACACAGCTATAGCAGTTCTCAGAGAAAAATTTATAGCACTAAATGAATACATTAGGAAAGATAAAAAAAACCTCAAATAAATAATCTAAGCTTCCATCTTGTGGTAGGCAAAATAATGGCTCCCTAGAACCTGTGAACATGTTATCTTAGATGGCAAATGTAACTTTGTAGATGTGATGGAGATGGGAAAATTATCCCGATAGTCCCAGTGTAATCACAAGGATCCTTATAAAAGAGAGTCAGACGTGTCAGAATGAGAGACTTGATACTATGCTGTTGACTTTGAAGATGGAGAAAAGAATCATGAGTCAAGGAATATAGGTGTCTCTAGAAGCTGGAACAGCCAAGGAAATATATTCTCCCCTAGAGCCTCCAGAAAGAAGGCAGCCCCACTGACACTTTGATTTTAGCACATGAAAGTTCTGACCTACAGAACAGTGAGAAAATCAATTTGTCTTGTTTTAAGTCATTAAGTTCGTGATGGTTTCCAGCAGTAACTGGAAACTTATACAGATTTGATACCAAGTCTGGAATCCTGCTGCAGCAAATACTTTAAAATGTGGAAGTGGCTTTAATATTGGGCAATTGCAGAGACTGGAAGAATTTTGAAAAACATGATAGAAAAAGCCTATATTGCCTTGAACAGACTTAGTAGAAATGTAGATTTTAATGACAACTTTGCTAGTGAGAACTCAGAAGGAAGTGAGGAGCATGGTAGCAAAAACATATTATCTTAGGGAGTTCATCCTGAACAGACTTTTCTTAGAAATATTCATTTAACAAGTACAGGCTCAGATGGTGAGGGCTCAGATGAAAATGAGGAACATGTTATTGAAAATGGGAGAAAAGGGGATCCTTGTTATATAATGACAGAAAGATGAGCTGAATTATGTCCTTGTAGTTATGTGGGAGGCAGAATTTGTAAGTGATGAACTTAGAAATTTAGCTGAGGAGATTTCCAAGCAGTGTTGGAGGTACAACCTCTTTTCTTCTGGCTTCTTACAGTAAAATGGGTCAGGACAGAGATAAGTTAAGGGAAGAACTATCAATTGAAAAGGAAATAAGACTTGATGATTTGGGAAATTCTCAGTCTGTCCACACTTACAAATATGCTAAAGTTAGAAGAGTCACTGTCAGGAAAACCTACGCTGGTGAGAAAGTCAAGTGTTTGGCTAGACAACCTTTTGTTAGTGCCTTGAAAGGAATAAAATATTGCAGTAGTCGGTCATACAGGGGTCACTGAAGAAATTAGAGGTGTGACTCTTGGAGCCCATCAGCCACCTCAGCAGAAGCCAAAAATAAAAACAGGATTATCTAGGGAAGACCTATGGAGGGGTCTCTTGTCTAAATCCCCTGACATAGAGAGGAGACACACAAGTTTCCAGAAAATTTTATACCAACAGAAACACTGTCCGTGGACAGAATAGAATTGGTGACCCACTATGCCTGATCTGAGATGGATCTAAGCTAAAACTCCATTGGTCACCTAACCTCTACAAGCCCCTATTCTGCCTGGTGGACCACAGTGACATTTTTTGATCTCCTGTTCTTTGTGTCAGGTTTAGAGTCAATGTCCAGTAGTCCCTGAAAGGTCTGATTATTTCATTTTCTCCAGCAGGCAGTAACTCTGGTGAAAGGGCGTAAGTCCCTTTGGGGAAGGCTGGGAAAAAGATTAACAGCATAAATTTTATATATCTCATGAGGTTTATTATGAGGAAATGGCTCATACGATTATGAAGGCAGAGAAATCCCACAAACTGCCATCTGCACACTGGAGACCCAGGAAAGCTGTTGGTATAGTTCTGGTGCAAGACCAAAGGCCTGGGACTTCCCTGGTCACGCAGTGGTAAAGAATCCGACTGCCAATACAGAAGACACGGGTTTGATCCCTGGTCCAGGAAGATCCCACGTGCCACGGAGCAGCTAAGCCCATGTATCACAACTACTGAGCCTGCGCTCTAGAGCCCGTGAGCCACAACTATTGAACCCATGTGCCGTAACTACTGAAGCCCACAGGCCTAGAGCCTGTGCTCTGCAACAAGAGAAGCCACTGCAATGAGGAGCCTGCGCACTGCAATGAAGAGTAGCCCCCACTGGCTGCAACTAGAGAAAGCCTGTATGCAGCAACTATGACCCAACGCAGCCAAAATATAAATTTATTAAAAAAAAAAAAAAGATAAAAAAAAAGACCGAAGGCCTGAGAACAGGGGCACCAATGATGTAAGTCCCAGTATAAGGGCAGGAGAAGACCAATGCCAAAACTCAAGCAGTCAGACAGGGAGCATGAGTGAGTTCTCCCTTCCTCTGCCTTTTTAATCGTTTCAGGCTCTCAAGAGACTGAGTGATGCCCACCCACATTGGAAAACACAGTCTGCTTTACTCAGCATACTTATTCCACTGCTAATCTCTTCTGGGAACACCCTCACTGACACACCTAGAAATAACATTTGACCACGTATCTGGACATCTTTGTGGCCTGGTCAAATTGACACAAAAAATGAACCATCATGCGTCCACTGCTCTCTCTGACCCCACTGCCTCTCACAATCAGACATTTCAAGGCAAAATGTAGGCACACATCTTAGGAACATGTCAATATGGCAAGCTCAAAATTTGATAGTGGAATCACCAATTCCATCATTCTGAGAGCATGCAATCAAGGATTTACACACCTGCTTCCCCTTTCTAAATACAGCCCCCAAAATCAACTGGAGGTTTTCTTGGGATCTCCCTCCTCACTTGTCCTGGGGTGAGGGTGGAGGAAGCTGCTTTGTCCTCTATGAGAAAGAAGAAGCTGTTTAGGGTGAGAGTAGCTGGAGGAGGGACTGGAGCAGGCAACCCCAGGCCTGGGATGTTCTGTCATGTTTCCCTCCAATTTTTTTTTTCATACTCTTTGTCTAACCTCAAGGTAATGCCAGAAAAACAGAGTCTAAATTTGTGAGGATGGGAGTGGGAGCTGGGAGCACAGACCTGCTTCTAATTTGCGTATCCAAGTCCAATTTAGAAAATACATAAGGATCTCTTTCCTCTCCAGTTCAGATGCTTTGCTCTAGATCACATTTAAAAGTTTTCATTAATTTCTGATTTGCTGTTCCTCTGATTTTGCAAGGCATTGTTGGATGTTAAAAAACAGACCCTCTTTCACTTTTAGGAATTTATCATACAGAAATAGTTGTTTGACTGTGTCAGGGATATGTGTACAAGGTGTTCATTTACTTGTATCAATAACTGAAAGTTTAGGAAACTAATTATCCAACAATAGGAGAATGGTTCAATAAATTATGGTCAATCTGTGGAGGCAGTACATGGAATTGTGGTTAAAAGCATGGGCTCTGGAGCTAGAATATATGTCTTCAGGTTTTGGCTCTACTATTTATTAGCTGTGTGACTAAACCTCAATTTCCATATCTATAAAATGGAGGCAAACTAATCCCTACCTAATACAGTTATTGTGTGACTTTGAATAAATTTTTTCTGCCTACTTGAAAAAAATAAAAAAATTTTAAAAATTTAAAAATATATGATTTATAATGTTATCACTGACAAAGCTTGAAGTGTTAATATACTTCACAGGCAACATTGAAAAACTATCGATAGTCAACAGTATCTTACATTTTTAAAGAACCTACATTTTTATATAGGTTAGCTAATATGTAAATTCCAGGTACTCTCCAAACAAGCTGGCCATCTCTAGACATCCACCCAAATCTTGATATTACACATGGGACTATGTCACTAAAGGCCCTTGGCCATTGTTGAATCAAGAGAAAATCCCCCCAGAAGTTTCCATCTTCCACTTTCCTATTGTTCAAATAAAGGGATTGTAAGCTGATCCACTACACAGGCAGAGAAGTTCAGGACACTCCCTATATCTCAGAGTACTGCTAGTTTCACTATGGGAAGACAAGGCCTTAAGCCCCATTAGCCATTTCAAGAGTAACAGAGTCTACAGGTGGTGACTCAGCTGCAGGTTTACCTGGCACCCTTTGCATCTGAGCCTTTGCTAACACAGGGCTTCACAACCTAGACAATTCGCTCAGTTATTCCCTTTTGTGCAGCCTCTCAGAATCTTCTTTATTTTTCTTACAGCCTGTGTATTTTCCCTAGAGCCTCAACCAACTCCTTATTGACTTTTCTCCAAACTGTTTCACCTTTCTCTGGAAACTCCAAGTCGTGAGAATAGAGTTTCCTTTCTCTTCAATTACTTTAATGAATGATTTCTCTACTTATTCCCTTAATTGACACAAAACAAGAAAGCAGTTCTTCTCTGATACCTCTGTTCCCCTCTCCCCCATTCTGTCTAATGGAGGCTGCTTAGTACTCTTTACTCAACAAGTTCATCTCTATCGAATTCTCATTACAGAGCTTCCACAGTGATGGTTCTGAAAGAGTGGTCCCCCAAACTGGGAACTGGCTAGAAAAGCAGATTTCTTGGCTTTACTCCAGATCTATTGAAACAGAAACTCTGGGAACAGGGTCCCGCAATTTGTGTTTGAAGAAACCCTCCAGGTGATTCTTAAGCACAGTAAACTTTGAGAATCGCTCTTCCAGAGCATTACATTTCTACCCCTGTTTAAATGCATTCCTCATTCAAAATGCATGCCATTTTGTTACACCATCCTCTGCCTCTCCTGGACAGTGTCATCTACCATTTTCACATTTACCCATATTCAAGGGTTGCATCTTAACTCCCAAGTCATACTTACCTTGGGTGACTTCAGCGGTCAGGGGACAAAGCACCCAATGCCCTAGCCTCAAAGTCCTTGACCCACTATGTGTTTTTGAGCAGATCTATGACATAAAGAAAGATGTGTTTTAGAAAGAGAACTGCGGCAAAGACACTAGTTCTACCTGCAATGATTATAGAATAAAGTAACAGCTGTGTAGGGATAGAGACAACTGTAACAAACAAACAGAGACAAATGTCATGGGCTTTTTATGATTGTGATGTTTTAGAGCAACTGTTTAAATAACATCTATCTGGTATGGTTTGCGATATTTATCCCCCACCCAGCATCTAAATGACATAGTCATTTTAAGATCCACAGTCAATCTTACGTACTCCTGATTTTGGAGACCCCTACCTCACATAATGCCAAACATATTAAATTGCTCCCCTGCGCAACATTACATATTAACATACAAAAGATAAAAAGATTGAATTGAGTTGAAATTGACGATTGCAAAATGTTACATGTTAATGTTGAGGACCAACTGATTGTTACATTTTTTTCTTTCTTTTTTTTTTCTGGGCAAAATGAAATAAGAACTATGCATAGGCCAAAATCACCATGGCAAAAAAAAGTGTCTTGTAATGAGATGTTATTTCTGTGCTACCAAGAATAGAAAACTGGTTAAAAGATCAATGACTTCCAAGATTCAGAATGTTTTTCAAATAATAAGACTTGTTAATACTAAATGGTAGTTTGCACCCTCCACTTTCCTCCTTCTTCCCATATTCAGCCTTTTCAGTGATAATATTATATACCAATATGGTCTTCCAGAAAAAATTAATAACTTTTCAGCTGTTAGGAATTATTAACAGAAAAGAACACTTTCCACTGATTCCTTCCGTGTGCTCTTCTGGGGCTGAGCCTATAGCACTTAATATGAAAGAAGTCTCGAGGCCATTCCTATTTCTTTCAGCTCTGATTGAGTGGAATAGTTCACATGTTTAACTAGGCTCGAATATCCTAATGGGATACTCGGCATAGAATCATAGAAAAGCGTGACTCATGAAACAGTTGTCTAAAATGACGAAATTCCTTTACTGTTCTCCTTTAATCTATCGTCTGTGTTGATTGGGTCTCCAACTGCCTATGCTGTAAGGCCGAAGGAGATTTGCCTAGTGTCATATGAAAAAGAAAAATAACCTGATGACTTTCATCTCTTCTCTATGAAACCAACTCTATCTACAAGAAAACCAAGGCTTCCTTTTCTTTTTTTTTTTTTAACTGAGAGAAAACAGATTGCATTTCTTGTGGGAAGTTCTTAGAGGCACCCGTACCTTGTCAGCCACTTTCTGAAGTCACAAACAAGATCAAACAACATCCTGCAAAGCCCTGAATATAATGAAAGAAAAACTCATCTCTCTCTCAGGGAGATCCCCAGGCAAAGGAGAGACCTGGCCTGCCTATCTTACTTCTATAAGTATCTAGATGAAAGCTGTCATTTGTGGAGATGCTTCAGTCTTTCCTCATTACTGGAAATCAAGTATTCCTTTTTAGTGAATTTTCCATTTAACTGAAACATTCCTCTAAGTGCCATAGTTTATTTTTATCACTATTATTTAAAAGATTTTTTTAAAAGTATATGCTGTTTTGCCTTATTAAATAATACATTGGATAGCATTTACTGTTTTCTTAATGACTTTGGGTTATCATTATGATAAGACTAAACTTCATTTTCCTGAGAGGATTTTGAAATATATAAAGCTATTTATCACCACATTAATCTGCCTTAGATAGTTCTGAATCCTGTGGCTTTGCTGTGGCTTTAACTGTCACTTATTACTATTTTGTCTTCAAGAAGCATTTGATTCTCAGGGAAATTAAAAGAGACCTAAATATCTGGATAGGGACTTCCCTGGTGGTGCAGTGGTTAAGAATCCTCCTGCCAGTGCAGGCGACACAGGTCTGGAAAGATCCCACATACCACGGAACAACTAAGCCCGTGTGCCACAACTACTGAGCCTGCGCTCTAGAGCCTGTGAGCCACGACTATTGAGCCCATGTGCCAGAACTATTGAAGCCATGTGCCTAGAGCCTGTGCTCCACAACAAGAGAAACCACCACAATGAGAAGCCTGCGCACCACAACAAAGAGCAGCCCCTGCTCACTGCAACTAGAGAAAGCCTGTGTGCAGCAATGAAGACCCAATGCAGCCAATGAATAAATAATTAATTAATTTAAAAAATAACTGGATAGATATATCATGTTCATGAATCAGAAGACTTAATATTTTAAAGATCTCAATTATCCAAAAATTGATATGTAGATTCAATGTGATTGCAGTCAAAACTTATCAGGTTCTTTTGTAGAAATTAATAGCTGATTCTAAAATTTGCATGTAAATACAAGAGGCCCAGAATAACCAAGACAATCTTTAAAATGAAGAACAAAGTCAGAGTACTCATACCTCCTGATTTTAAGAATTAAAGCTACAATAATGAAGTCAGAGGGTTAATAGAGTTAACTGATTTCCAACAAAAATGTCAAACCAATTCAATAAGGAAAGTATAATTTTTTTAACATGTAGTCCTAAAGCAATTGGTTATCCTTATGCAATAAGTAACCGTGACCTTTAATTCATGCAATATACAATAATAAACTTGAAATGGATCATAAATCTAAATAGAAGATATTAAACAATAAAACTCTAAAAGAAAATATAAGCAAAAAAATCTACAAGACACTGAATTGGGCAGTAAGTTGCAGGGGGGTTTTTGGGGGGCATAGTTTTATTGTTTTACATTTTTTCAGTTTTTTTTTTTTAATTGAAGTATAGTTGTTTTACAATGTCATTTTAGTTGCAGGTGTACAGCACAGTGATTCAGTTATACACATATATGTATGTGTTCTTTTTCAGATTCTTTTCCTTTATAGGTTATAAAATATTGAGTATAGTTCCCTGTGCTATGTAGTCTGTCCTTGTTGGTTATCTACTTTATATATAGTAATGTGTATATGTTAATCCCAACCTCCTAATTTATCTCTCTCCCTGTTTCCTGTTTTGTAACCATAAGTTTGCTTTCTATGTCTGTGGGCCTGTTTTGTAAATAAGTTCATTTGTATCTTTTTTTTTTTTAAGATTCTACATATGAGTGATATCATATGATATATGTCTTTCTCTGGCTTATTCACTTAGTGTGATGATCTCTAAGTCCATCCATGTTGCTACAAGTGGCATTATTTCATTCTTTTTCATGGATGAGTAATATTCCATCATATAGCTATGACACCAAAAGTACAATCCACAAAATAAAGAATTAACAAATGAAGCTTTACTAAGCTTAAAACTTTTTAAATGATGATTCATTCAACAACACGGATGAATCTTAAACAGATCTCTCTAAGTGAAAGAGGCCAAACCCCAAAGACTACGTATTGTATGATTCCATTTCTATGACATTCTAGACAAGGTAAAATTGTAGATACAGAAAGAATATCATTTGCTGCCAAGGGTTTGAGGAAGAAGAAGGGCTTGACTACAAACGGAACGCAAAAGGGAATTTCGGGGGTGATGAAATTGGTCTGTATGGTACAGTGGATACTGTAGTGGTGGATACATCACTGTATGCTTTTGGTAAAACCTGTAGGAGTGTGCATCACAAAGTTTTTAAAAAATCAAATAGGATATTGAAGAGATCCCAGAATGGAATGCAGATTGTGTTAAATGAATACAAATACATGACATAATCTTCCCTGAAAAAGATGGGGGAGAAAGGAACCATCACAGACTAAGAAAGACTAAGGAGAAATGACAATAAAATGTAATATGACATCTTGGATGGGCTCCTAGTATAGCAAAAGACATTAATGGGAAAACTGATGAAATCCAAACAGAGTATGGAGTTTGGTTAATAGTGATGTACCAATATTAGTTTATTAGTTTTGGTAAATATACCACAGTAATATAAGCTGATAGCATTAAGGGAAATTGAAACTGGGTGAGGGGTATGTGGGAACTCTTTGCAACTTTTCTGTAAATCTAAAATTATTTCTAGATAAAAAGTTTAAATGAATTAATAAATTAATAATTAATAAAAGTTTAAATGAATTAATAAATACTATAGACTGTGAGTCTTTAGTATTCAGTTTCCATATACTTATATATATGGAATTTATATATCTTGATCTAAATGATGGAATAAATAAATGAGAAAGAATGAACAAAATAACTGCCCCAAATATGAATTGCCATGGTGTTTTTAACATATGTCCACAATGTCTTTTGGTACTCCTTTTTCCAGGAGGTAGAGAATTGAGTATGGATTGGACTTAGTGATTTGCTTCAAATAAATAAAGTATGGGCAGAGAAAAATAGTCACTTTACAGTGGAGAAACCTGGCAGACACCACCCTGCCAAGTGGTCAAAGTTAACATCACCTGTAAAAAGTCATGTTGATATCATCTACTGTTGATGGTACAATGAAAAGGGCACTTCACCTCTGGATTATTCTCCCTCATAAATTCATAACCTCATGAGAAAAAAATTCATGAGAAAGCTAAATGGAGAGACATTCTACAAAATATCTGAGGAATACTCTACAAGTGTCAAAGTCATGAAAAACAAGGAAAGTCTGAGATTGCAGACTAATAACTAAATGGATTGGATCTAAGAATGGGGACAAGTGAAAAAAAAAAAAAAAACTGGAGAAAGCTGAATAAAGCCTCTAGTTTAGTTAACAGTCTTGAACCAATGTTAATTTCTGGTTTCAATAAATGTAATATGGTTCTGTAATATAACATTAAGGGAAGCTGGATGAAGGGTATATAGGAATTCTCTGTGCTATTTTTGCAACTGCAAAATAATGAATCTAAAATTATTTTGAAATCAAAAGTTTAAAAAATCACAAAATACTTTTAAGTTATTGCTTCCAAATATTATTGCGTATTCAGCTAAAACACGTTGCTAAAATTAGCTTAGTAAAATAGTGGTTAAGAATGAGAGCTTTAAATTTTAACTGAACTCTCAGTTCTGCCTTTTACTAGCTCTGTAACTTGGGCAAGTTACTTAACTCTTTCAAGTCTCAGTTTCTTCTCTGTAAAATGGGAATGATATTGTATAGCTGCTAGGTTTTATGAGGATTAGAGAAGATAATGCACAGTATCTAGCACATAATAACTGCTCAATAGACTTAGCTATTGTTATGAAAAATTATTACTACCGTGGCTTTCTTTAGACTGGCATAGTTCAGTTCCCATCTAAATAACCAAATGTAAATGAAGAGTGTCTTCTGTGCTCAGATTATTAACTTCAGCCTCCAACTATGGAGAGAATACATTTTGGAGGTATCACAGCTATTGGCAAAGAAGCCCTCGACATTGCTGGTTTTAGCTTGGGGGAGGGCTGCCTTTTATGGGAGGTGGAGCTGCCAGGAAAAGGTTGGTGGATCATGCCTCAGATGGTAAAATTCCCTGCCAAATACATAGAGCAAGAATGGCACAGGAAGATACTGTCGTGTTCTTAGTCATGTTGTATTTTACTCTGACTTTCCAGACCCTGCTGCCTACTTCTCTCAGGAAGGGAAACAAACAAGGGATGGTCAGCCTCTTCAATTGCTCTTTTCACTCTCACCCAGTAGGAGACTCACGTGGCTCTAAATAGATGTAGTAATGTATAGCTGTAACAAAGCCATATGTGTCGTGGCACCAACCCTGAACTTTCTGATCCAACCAAGTTGACACCATGGACTTGGTGAAGTTGGGTGCAGTCCATGAAGGCCTGCATGTTCAGTCCGAGCTTGATAGTTCTGTGAATATTTGTGTGTGAGTGAGTGAGTAGTTATTAGTCTTCACATGGTTAAACCAACAAAACCAACCTCATTCCCTCCATGTTAGCCAAAACCTCATTTTCCTGTGCTTTCAGTAAATCCATTTACATACACACACCTTACGTGTGGATAGGCTTTGCCATGGGCAAAGCTGTTTCAGCAGGGAGCTTACTTAAGGTTTTGTTATTATTATTTAAGGCTTTAAACTACTTAAGGTTATTTTTTAAAGCTTAGTATTTAAGGTTTTAAATTTGAGAACTTGTGGGTAATAAAACACGGTGTTTTTCTTCCTCTTCTTTCTCCACTGCCTCCTGCTTTTCTTCATCCTTCTTTTCTACTGGGAGCAAGGTCTTTTGCTGTCTACAACTATCTTGTCTCCACAGCTTCATAATTTGATGATAGCATTCAGCACTCACATTGCCCTTAGGAAATGTCAGGCACTGGGCTAAGCATCAGCTCTTTTAATGCTACAACAACTCCATGAGTATTTGTACTTATTGACCGGGAAGCTAGGTGGTGGAGCCAGGGAGTCTGGGGCTGAGAATGCCGCCTTTCCTTTGACCGTCTATCTTACTGCTTCCCTCCCCACCCCCACACCATGCTTCACCAGATGACACTTATCTGTTATATGGCTTCATAGCTCACTTGGACATTTGTGCCTTGGCATCAAAATATGATCTCTTTAAGTATACTCCTTTACCATAAAACCCCCCTGGGAGTATTAGCAATCCGACTGGAGTGCATGTTTTTTGAGAGCAGGGACTTGGTCTCATATATCTTTTGTATTGCTCCTACTGGCTTGGCACGTGGTAAGGATGTGATTGAGACACGTGATTTCCTCTGCTGGCTGAGCAATTTGAATTTTGATAAAGAGATGGAAAAGATACTTCTATGTGGGTCAAGGCAGGGTAAAACAGTAAGCTGCTGAGAACACTGGATCAAAGGCAGGTTCAGAAGACTGTAAAAAATGAGGAAAAGGAAAATAGAGGAAGAAAACTGAAAGCAACCTCCCCTTCTTAATTTTCCTCATGTGCGCTCTGATGGTGGGGAGCAGCCATTGTGATACTAGCATTTACACAGCTAGTAACTCTTCCTAAAGAGTTTTTATACCTGTCTCTTCCTAAAGAGTTTTTATACCTGTCTCATTTGATGTTCAGGGCAACCAGGGAGGTAGGAAGGGAGGATTGTCAGAAGGGCCAAAGTTAAACCAGGTTTTAACTTTCCAAACCCAGAGTTATTTCCCTTCCTCTGCCAACTTCTAGAGGCTCATTTATATGGGAATGGGTTCCAGAGCGAAGGGCTTTCTAAAAAATCTTTATACTGAAAATATCAGAGGAAGCTCACTTTAGCTGATGGCTCAGAATTAGAAAGTGCTGCCCTGCACACACATCAGGACATCTCTGCTATGAAGGCACACAGACCCATCAACCCCTCAGTCTCTGGCTGGGGTAGGGTGTGCTGGGATAATGTTCTCCATCTCGTGCTACACTTATGTCCTCTGTCCTTCCCTACTCCATTACCCAGGAGAGACTCCATTATTTGCCTTTGTCAGGCAAACCATTACCAGCCCAATACATGTGGTATAACCAGCTCACCCTTTACTATTATATTTAAAAAAAGTTTGATGTAATTTAAAAAAAAAACTTTATTGGAGTATAGTTGATTTACAATGGCATGTTTTAGGTATACAGCAAAGTGAATCAGTTATACATATACATATACCCACTCTTTTTTAGATGCTTTTCCCATTAGATCATTACAGAGTATTGAGAGTAGAGTTCCCTGTGCTATACAGTAGGTCCTTATTAGTTATCTATTTTATATATAGTAGTGTGAATTTTAAAATTTTGATTCTATCTCAAACTTACATAAAAGTTACAACACTCAAATTTTTTTCAGAAACATTTGAGAGTAAGTTGTTGACAGGATGCCCTATGATACTTTAAAACTAACGTGTACTCCTAACAAATGAGGATCTTCTCCTGTATAACCACAAAACCACCGTCAGAATCAGGAAATTAATATTGACACATGCTACCGTCCTATCCTATCCTCCCACTGAAGTTTCAGTCACTGTCCCAGTGATGTCCTTTGTAAGGAAAGGATCCAGTTCAGAATCACACACTGCATTTAGTTGTGTCTCTTTAGTTTGCCTCTCTCTTTAGCCTTCTCTCCTTGACCTTGATACTTTGGAGGATTACAGATTTGTTACTTTGGAAACTGTCCAGTTTGACTTTTCTCTGATGTCTCATCGTGATTCGATTCAGGTTATTCTTTGGGAAGCATAGCACAGAAGTGATGTTGTGTTCTTTTCATTGCAGCCTATTAGATAGTATGTAACTTTGATTTGTCACATTACTAATGGTGCTAATTTGATCATTTCATTAAGGTGATATTACCCAAGCTAATCACTGTAAAATTGCTAATTTCCCTTTAATTCATATGTATTTGGGGGGAAATGCTTTGAGACTAAGCAAATATCCCATTCCTCATAAAATTTTATTTTTTTTCATTTATTTATATTAACATAGACTTATAGATTCCCATTTTATTCAATAGATTAAAATAGATTATACCATTATTTACTTTAGATATTCAAATTATCTGTAGTTTGGTCAGTGGGAGTCGCTTCAATCTATCTTCTGTGTCCTTTTGATACAACCCCATCATTCTTCGAGCACTTCCTTACTTTTTGGCATAGCAAGATGTTCCAGGCTCATTTTATACTTTTCCTACCCCAGCTATGGAATCAGCCATTTCTCTAAGGAGTTCTGGTCCCTTATAGTAGAGAATGATATTTAGTAACAATGAGCTGAAAGATAGATGCCCTCATTGTTCTTGAGATGGCACTGTTCCCAGGATCCTCTGTCAATTGAAGGAGCTAGTGAGGAACGTGTGTGTGGGTGTGGGTGTGTGTGTATGTTTGTATATGCACACACATTTTCATCTATAATTTTTCTTTGTCTCTTTCTCTGTCTCTCTCTCTCTAGAGAGAGAATATAGAATATTAAAGCCCTTATTTTCAGGCCAGTGCCTTTAATTTCAACCCCAAACCACACAGTTCATTCTAGTTTTCTTCCTTTCCATATTTATAACTCACTTTCCCAACAGTGAGCAGTTTGATCAAACCCCTCATTTGTAGCTAATCTCTCATTGTCACTGCCCTCATCCTTAAATGAACCCCTGCCTAACACCACCTGAGCTCAGATATCCTGTGCTTGACTACATCTTCAACTCCCTCGTGCCTCAGAGGCTCCAATGTTCCCAACAGGGTTGCCCTCCTCACCTTGCTCAGGTTACAGTATTTACATTGGGGCTCCCCCTTCATCTTCCTTGGACATAAACACCTTTTGCAGGGCTTCCCACCTAAGTGGATACTCTCATCAACTTCCTTGGACTCTCACACCCATATGAAGAAGCCCTCCTGTGTCACTGCCCTCCTTGTCTACCACTTGGGCTCCAATATCCCACACTGCACTACTTTCTTTGTTGACGTGCTCTGTATCTTTCTGGGCCTCTGACACATCATGACCTTCCCCCCGGCTCCGTGCAAGGATGCATAGTTCATACCCTTTTCACTTACTGGACCATTTTGGAAGCCTTACTAATCCCACTCAGGCTTGCAAACCTATGCAGGGTCACCCCTCTTCACAGACACCTTCCTCACCCTTCTTGGGCTATGACTCTTATGCAGACACCACCTTCACCACTTATAGGCTCCAACACCTTATATCAAGATGTCCCCTCTCCTCTCCCACATTTCAGTGCCTGTCTTGCTCAGCCTATCTAATGCCTTTGAACTGCATTGTCCAGGAAGGGCAGGGAAAGGGCATGAGGACCATTTTAGCTTTGAGATTTTGTTTTCACTATTTCTTAATTCAAGATTCCTGGACTCAACATGAAAAGCCAACTGAGCATAAAGTAAGTTTACTATTAAGGTTTTTAAATAATTGGGAAGGAAAGCAGAATTGAGTTAATGCCTAAAATAAAATGACCTTTGAAAAATCTTTAACAGATTTCAAGTTTCCAGGATTTTGTAAGAAGGGCAAGTCCCAATTTATTTCTCCAAGCTCCTTATGATATGTTGATGCCTGTACTCTGCCGGTCAAAATAGTTTACATTTCCAAAATTAGTTTAGGCTCCATGTTCAGAAAAACCTTCTTTATAAATTCTGGCTTCTGCATCTCTTCTACTTGACTACTCAAAGCAAGAATTCTGAATCATTTGATTATAACTGACCTTTGATAATGAAATGCCCTATGTTACTTTCCAATTGTTTTCCATGTGTAATAATAGACTTCTCCACAAGTTTGTGAAAGTTTTTTTGTCACCCCCCCCACCCCACCCCGAGTCTAAGAGAGAGTTAAGCTCACTAACCTAGGTTTGATGCAAACTGATACTTCAGAGACAAAAAAAAAAAACAAAAAAAAAACATGCCCAGAGTCAGGAAGGGGACTTCCCTTGATATCACTCTTTCTCTCTCTCCCCTTTACCACCCTGACCTCATCCCTACCCCCAACCTCCGCCTTCACCTAGATTCGTTTGTGTTGTTATTGTCTGAGGCACAGAGGAGGCAGAAGCCGTTTATTTACTGAAGGTATCATGTGCTGAGTAATACTCGGAGAAATACATGGGTTTCTGACACAGTCACCAGGGAACCAGCAGCTTCTACCACAGTTGATGTGCTCATCTTTGGTCAACGGCACAGGAGAACATCGGAATTTCCCTGCGCTTCCGAGAGGAATGGAAGAAGCTGAGGGGAGAGAAGTGCATTTTTAGGGGTGCAAACTCAAGGCTGTTTTGATAACCAGAGATGCCAGCTTTGTTCTCCCCTTTGTCTGTTTTAACAGCGAAATTCTTATCTCATCGGCTATGATCACCTCAAACAGGGATTTGTCTTTTCTAATATTACTGACAACCTTGACCTCATTGACAGTCTGGAGGCTTTGTTAGAAATAACTTTGAATAGTCCTGTGATGTAACTCCTTGGATACCCCATTTCTTCTAAAATCAATAAAGGAAATGTATATTCAATCTCCGTGAGCAGATGCTGCCTTCTTAGAAAGCATGGCCTTCTTAATAGAATATTATTATTATTACTTTTATTATATTATTATTATATCCATTCTCATATATTAAATTGTACCTGGTTTTTGGTTAGCAACAATGTTAAGATATTTAGGAATTTTTTTTTCTGTAAATGAATAAATGACATTTGAATTTTCCAGAGTTTTTGAAACCACTTTGTTGAGGTATGATTGATGTACAAAAGCTATACATATTCAGTTGTACAATTGGTGAATTTGGAGATAAGTATACACCCATAAAACCATCACCTCAGCCAGTGCCATAAACATATCCTTCACGTCTACAGGTTTATTGCCATCCACCCTCTTTATTATTATTTGTGGTAAGAACTCAACATGAGATCTATCCACTTAGCAAATTTTTAAGTATATCCTATGGTACTGTTAACTGCAGGCACTATGCTGTACAGCAGATCTCTGGGATTATTCATTTTGCATAACTGAAACTTTGTACCCTTTGACTCATACCTCCTCATCTCCCCCTTCCTTCACCCCCTGGCAACTCTCTGCTTCTATGAGTTTGACTATTTAGATTCCTTACAAAAGTGAAATCACGTAGTGTTTGTCATTCTGTGTCTAGTTTACTTCACTTATTATGCTGTCTCCCGGCTTCATCAATGGTATTCCAAATGGCAGAGTTTCCTTCGTTCTTTAAGGCTGAATAATATTCCATTGTGTGTATATACCGTATTTTCTTTATCCAGTTATCCATCGATGAGCATTTAGATTGCTCTTATGTCTTCCCTATTTTGAATAATGATGCAGTGAACATGAGAATACAGATATCTCTTCAAGATCCTGATTTCAATTTCTTTGGATATATACTCAGAAATGGGATTGCTGGAGCACATGGAAGTTCTATTTTTAATTTATAAAGGAACTTCCATACTGTTTCCCATAGTAGCTGCATCACTTTACATTCCCACCAACAGTGTGCAAGGGTTCCCTTTTCTCCACATTCTCAACAACACTTGTTATTTTTTGTTTTTTTGACAGTAGCCATTCTAACAGTTGTAAGATAATGTCTTGCTGTAGTTTTCATTTGTATTTCTCTGATAATTAGTGATGCTGAGCACCTTTTCATATACCTGTTACCCAACTGTATGTCTTCTTTGAAGGAAGGTCTATTCAAGTCCTTTGGCCATTTTTAATCAGGTTTTTTTTCTTTTAATTGTAATAGTTTCTTATATGTTTTAGATACTAGCCCTTTATCAGATACATGGTTTGCAAATAGCTTCTCCCATTCTGTAATTTGCCTTTTCATGTTGTTGATTGTTTCCTTTGCTGTGTAGAAGATTTTTAGTTTGATGTTATTCCGCTTGTCCATTTTTGCTTTTGTTGCCTGTGTCCAGGAATTTTTTTTCCTGAAGTTGCAGGAGTAGAAGGAACATGAAATTTAGGCATGATTTTGCTTTATTAGCTTCAAAATTTAAACTTATTTTTTAAACAAGGTGAAACTTCCCAGTCAAGTGTGTGTAATTTACCAAATGTTTATTGGTTATTAACTATGTGCAAGTTGCTACCTTGAGGTTAGGAATAGAAAAGGCTAAGCAGAAAGGAATGAGACAAATTCTCCATCTCTGGGGACATTATAACTCAATGGGAGGAAATTAAATAGAAAAATAGAAAAAAATAATTAAGACTAAATAAAGGCATTTTGTATTGAGTGAATTAATTCTCCTGAAATTAATTCTTCCTGAGGAAAGTTTTCCAAATAAGACTGATTTGTGAATTCTCCTTCAATAGATCAAGGTCTAAAAGTATGAGAGTATAAGAATTCAGGGAAGGATGAGCAGTAGAGTAGGGCTGTAGCTAATGAGCCATAGGTGGTATATGGTAGGAAACAATTCTGAAAACGCAATTTGGAATTAGATTGTGAAGTCTTGGGTTTTACACTAAGAACTTTAGACCTTAATCTCGTAATGGCATAGGAGAGCCTTCTGGGAAAGTGAGTGACATGAACTGATTTTCAGTGTGGGGACTGAGTAGTGGAGTGAATGGGAGTTTGTATTGTCAAGTAAATCACCCCTTTGTTTATTCCATGAACATTTGCCGAGTACCCCATGGTTGCTGGTGATAATGAATCTGATAAGACATGGCTTCCATGATTGAGAAGCTTCTAGCCGAATGGCAAATATAGTGCCAACTAATCAATGCTATGATAGTGGTAGCATGGGATACATTTAAATTAACTGGTGGGTAGAGGTGATGATAAAAGAAAGCTATATGGGTCAGTGACATGGTTTTTCAAGGGCAGGTTCACATTAGCTAGACTTATATAAGATATGTGTGTATGGATATGTGTGACCATGTTGGTGGGGGGCGTGTAGAAATTGCGTACTTCAAATAGAGAGACTTTCATGTATAAATGCATAGACATATGACATGTGTTCAGAAGGAACATGCACCATGTGACTGAACTGGGCTGTCTGTGGTGGGTATGGCAGGAAATGAGTCTAGAGAAGAAGGCAGAAACTAAATTTTGGAAGGCTTTGGTTGATCCATGAAAAATTTTTTACTTTAATAGTAAAAGCGATGGGGATCTACGAAATTTAAGAAATGGCGTAATTGTATTTGGGCTTTAGAAAGATCATGTAGTCATTTGTAAATAGAAGCTAGCCAAACTAGAGGCGAGAAGTCTAGTTGAGAGAATGTTGTGGTTGCCCAGGTGAGGAGTAATGAGACTCTGAATGAAGGTAATAATGGGGTGAAATTGATGGGTTGAAGGCATGTAAGACAGTAAAAGCTGTGGAATCAAAAGAGAAGTTGGGTTTGTTGGGCTGAGTGAGAGGGAGGGTTCTAGCAGGATGCTTAGGGTTTGGCCTTGAATGAGTAGAAAAGCAGGGAATCACACATTGGGATAGGAAATGGAGAGTAAAGAAGAGAGGGTTTGGGGAGAAAAATGCAAAATTTAGGATTGGATATGTTGAGTTTGAAGGTGCTTATGCACCATAGTTCTATAACCATAAATGGAGCCCTGAAGAGCCCTGATATTTAAGAGAGGAAAAAAGGGAACTGTGAAGGCGAAGAAGGAAGACCTCTTCACTCTCCTAGAAGTGAAGAGGACAGAGTTTCACAGATGTGTCAGTGAGCAGCAACATCAGATATTATGAGGACAAAAAACAAGAGAGCAGCACATGCATGGAGCTTGTTGGAGACGTTAGAGAGACGTGTGGTGGAGACAGGAACTAGATTGCTGTTGAGTTGAGAAGTGACGAGATGTATAAATGAAAGGAAGAGGAAGCGGCAGTTCCCCCCCTCCCTTTTTGTCTTAAAAGAAACATGGATTTTTAGAACAAACGATTGCTGTTGGTTTGGCGTTGCAGCGTGGCATTTAAGTATGTATATGCTGATAAAATGGTAGAGTTGCTGGGCCCGTGACAGCCTCCCTAGCCTGAAGTTTGCTCTCTTCTCTGATTTTCAAATGCAGTGCGGTCAGATGAGGACACCTAGAAGGATGAGACCCAGTTGCCAGCATGGACCAAGTACTTGCAGAGGGCAGTGAAAGTACAGAAGTGTTTTATGGCAGGCAAAACAATGAACATTAAATGGGCAATTTAATGAGCTTTTGGTTCCCATCAAGGAGCAGCAGTGCTAAAGAATGGGTCGAGAGAGGGATCCAAAAACACGAAACACTGGCAACCTAAACCAAGTGGACCCAAAATATTTCAGAGTTTTTGAGATTAAATGTTAGTTCATGTCTGATTAATATAAAGCCAGTAGGCCATGGCCTGAGAGCCACCACATCATTCTTTTTTTTCCCCAGAATTTTATGAGTTTTATTTTATTGTCATTCACTGTCAGTAACTGAACGTACATTATGGGAGAACAAGATACAATTTCCTAAACACTTAACTCAAGCATGAATGTATTGATATATATTAGAAATTACATGCAGTACTATTCCTGTAATAAATACCCATTCTCCACTAGATAGAGATCAAGGGAATTGTTCTGTTCTGGGTCTTGTCTCCTGGATTTCTCTTGGCTTCCAGGATTTTTCAGTATTTTGAGAATGTCATTTCATCCTCTCCTGGCCTGTAGAGTTTCTGCTGAGAAATCTGCTGATAGCCTAATGGGGGTTCAGGTTGCCATCCTTTTTCCCTGGATGACTTTAAAATTCTTTCTTTGCCATTGACTTTTGACAATTTTAATATAATGTGTCTTGAAGAAGGTCTTTTTGCATTGAGGTGATTAGGTGTTCTCTTAGCTTCATGGACTTGTCTGTTCAGTTCCTTCCCCAGGTTTAGGAAGTTCTCAGCTATTATTTCCTTAAATAAACTCTCTGCACCCTTCTCCCTCTCATCTCTTTCTGGATACGTATCATCCTATATTGCCCTTCCTGAAGAACTGGATAGTTTCTGTAGAATTTCCTCATTTTTTAAGATCTTAATTCTCTTTCCTCTTCTACCTGTATCATTTCTAGATTTCCATGTTCGAGCTCACCAATTCTCTCTTCCATATTCTCTGCTCTATTTCTAATGCTTTCTAATGCATTTTTCATCTTGTTTATTGAGTTGTGCAGCTCCAGAATCTCTGTCTGGTTCTTTTTTAGAGTTTCAATCACTTTGGTAAAGTATTCGTTCTGTCCATTAATTTCATTCATGAGCTTACTGAACTGCCTTTCTGAGTTTTCTTATAGCTTGTTGAGATTCTTCATGATAGCCATTTTGAATTCTCTTTCAGATAGATCACAATATTCTGTGACTTTAAGTTTGGTTTCTGGAAGATCATCGTTTTCCTTTTGTGATGTACTGTTGCTGTGATTCTTCATGGTGCTTAATGAGTTGTTCTTCTGCTGGCACATTTGAAGTAGTAAACACCTTTCTTATTTGGCCGGGCTACACGGCTTGTGGAATCTTGGTTCCCTGACCAGGAATTGAACCCAGGCCCCAGCAGTGAAAGTGCCGAGTCCTAACCACTGGACCACCAGGGAATTCCCACACCTTTCTTCTTTAGGTAAAGCTTTTTTTTTTCCTTAAAGCTCTTTATTGGAATATAATTGCTTCACACTGTTGCGCCAGCTTTTGCTGTACAACCAAGTAAATCAGCTGTATTTATGCATATATCCCCATATCACTGCATCATTCTTAAGCAGGAATTCTGGGAAAAGCCCCAGGGGTTATCTATCTGGGTTAGATGAGGCTGCCTGCCCCCAGGCATGCAAATAATAATAAATTTTTGATCTTATACCCATTTACTAAGCTATAAGCTACTGGATGCCAGGAAGCCTTGGAGAGTTGGGTTTGTTTTTTTCAAAAATAATCATCATGTTTTTGATAATTGAAGATACAGGCTTATTGGAAAAAAGAAATGTTTGTTTAATTACTGAAATGTGTAGAAAGTGAAAGTTTCCCGTAATCAACCACCCCCATAACCACTGTTAATCAGTATATCTATACAATTAATTGGGTCTGTACAAAAATAGGATAATGCTATATATGTTGTGCGATTTTGTGATTTCAGTTAGGAGGGTCTTTTATGTTAGCACAAAGAGACAATTTTCAGGCTTCATCTTCTTCCTTAACGAACCAACAAAAACAAAACTTGCATTCCATAGTGTACAGATTAATTAAATTATTTTAAATTCCTGCCAGTAGATATGTGGGTTGTTTCTGGTCTTTCACCATTTCAGACAGACCGTAATAAGTATTTGTGTGTGTGTATGTGCATGGACATTTCTATTGGATGTATGTCTCAGAGTCAAATCACCTCTATTTCTAAAAATGCATTTATAAAAATTATGTATATTTTGCCAAACTGCCCTGGGGTAGCTATTAAAGGAGCTGAAATCAGTACCTGTAGCAGCAGTTCTCATCTTGGACTACATGAACTGTGGATATGATCAGAGTGTCTGTGAACTGCAATGAGAAGAAAATTAGCATCTTCATTTTCTCTGACCTCTAACTAAATTTAGCTTTCCTTTCAATTGTTAGTGATGATAACAAACCACAATATATTAGCAGCTGTTGTGATTTTGTCACTAATAGAAATCACAGATATTTTCATTGCTGTTGTCAATATCTTGAAATACTGTTTATGCTTTCACTACTTTAAAATGATGGTAGTTATAATTCCTGCCAGTATATCTTGTTATTTAATACGTTTAAAAAGAAGATAAATTTCAGTATCACAGATTTTTGAAAATTGATGAAGATTTTGCTTCCTTTGTAATATCATGTAGTTTGTTTTTAAAAGTGTTTTTATGAGAAATGGTCCACAGTCTTCACCAGACTGTCAGAAACTATGGCACAAGAAGGTTCAAATTCCTGTGACTTTTAGAGGCATAATATAAGATGTGAGAATTATAATAGAATTAGTGGGAAACACGGTGCTAAGACAACGCCAGATGCTGTTCTAAGTATATTACTTATATTAACTCATTTAATCTTTACAGCAACCCAATTAGGGAAGTAACCTAGTTTTTATTTACAGACAAAGAAAATAAAGCACAGAGAGGTTAATTTGCCCAAGGTCATGCTACGAAGCCAGTTATGTAGCCAGGCTATAACCTCATCAGTGTACTTCAGGGTCTGTGTACTTACCTACTTGGATAAGCTGGATTTCAGAGAAAAGTATCTGGATATGTGATACGGTGAAGTCAGTTACTTCACCTGGCCACCCTGACTTCACACCCTGACCTGAGAAATATGATTCTATATATGCACCTTTACCTACTGTGTTGATGGAAACATGGGATTAGGATACACACAGGAGATAACAGATCACAGACTCCCTGCTTCTGAATATAGTTAATTTCTTCTTACCTACAATGATTCTCATTAACTCATAAATTCATTTATTCCACAAATATTTTGAGTCCCTAGTGTACCAGGTGCTTTCCTAGGCACTGGGATGCAGCAGAGTCAGAAAGATACAGTTCCTGCCTTTCTAGATCTTATACTTTGATGAGGAAATTGAGACAAAAAAAAAAATCCACAGGAACAAGAAAAACAAAGAAGATCATTTCATAGGGAGATAAGTGCTATGAAGACGATAAAACAGGGTAATGGGATAAAGCAACACAAACAAGGATGGGAAATGCAACTGCAGCTGAGTGGTCAAGGAATGGTGTACTGCAGGATGCATTTGGGCTGAGACATCAGAGATTAGGAAGAGCCAAGCTCTGCGGAGATCTAAGCAACAGTGACCACATCATGGTCACATGTCTGAATGTGTGAAGGAAATTGTTGAGACAGGATAGGGTCATGGGAGAAGAGTGGGTAGTGGGAACGGGCCACTTTCTGGGGAAGATGTCTTCACTGATCAACTAGCAAAGGAAGACACGTTGAACCTTCCTCTCTCATGCATTCTCAGCAGGAATTTCTCATCATCAGAGTCAGTACTTATGAATCCCTGGTGGTGTTAGGAATGCTTTTGGGGAGTATCAAGTCAGATGTCTCCTTCACGAGCTCTCTGCCTGAACCCTTTTTCACCAGAACGTATATGCCTGTACATGTTTTCAAGTTGCTCTTCCCTCCCCCAGGGACTGAGGGAGAAAATACCGGGAAGGAAAGAGATTTTGCCAGTTACAGAACACTGACAGCACACTGTCACCCAAATAGGCAGACTCATCTCCAGGAAAGTGAGTCTGTCCACAGTTTCGAGTTTCAGTTCTGTTTTGTTGTCTCACCACTGACCAATTTTATGCCAATAGAGGGTGGCTTGGCTTTGGTGGGAATAGTTACTTCTACTGTAAATCTAAGAAAATCAAAGTGCAGGGAAAAGAAAGATTTAATGCAGCACAGAGGAGATAAATAAAACCAGGGTAGCAGGGGTGTGGGCTTGAAATCGCAAAATCATTAACTTACTTTCAACTTTGCAGAAAGTCTGCAGGTGCTAAGGGAAGGGATACTGAGCAGTTTTTCAGGGGAACACGTATTCCCTTGAGGGTTCACACTGTTCCCAGGAACGCCTTAATGACCCGGCCATGGAGGCATGCACTGTTTGTGGTTTTGAAAAGCATCGAGGCCATTTTCGAAACAGAAGGGAGTTGCACCCTGAGTCTTTAACTTGAACTGGGTCATATTCCCTTCCCCTCCCACACAGATTTTCAAACTGTCATCTGGTCACGTTAAATGTCTTAGCGGAAAACTGACTTAAATGGGGGAGAAGGAAGACAGGGCAGAATGACTCAAATAATGAAATAGACCCTACCAAGCAGGAAAAGAAGAGGTCATTGGATAGGGACCAAGAATCCTAGAGAAACTCCCATAATACACAATCTACACAATCTATTTCAGAATGCTTTTACAGTCCCTTCTAGCTAGGCAGAAAGATCCTACTTAGTCTGTTTTCCATTCAATTTTGTGTGGTCAGTCATTCCTTAATGATATAAACCAGTCTTGATCTCCTTAGAAAAGGTTTAAAAAAAATATATATATATATATACACACACATATACATACACATATATGATTAAGTCCAAGACCATTGAGCCAGTGATACTGGGCTTGATACTCTTCTACTGATGAAGATCAAGAAAATATTTGCATATAGGTGTTGAGACTATTAAAATCTGTTCCAGGGTTTTGTGAGTTAAGTACACTCAGCAGCAGCTGTACTATGCCTGTCTTCCTGGTAGTATCATGTCTATGGCCCAGTGATATTTTGATTTTGTTTTGCACCACATTAATTTATTTAGGAAATGAATGTGTACATATGACATCATTGATGCAAAACTGAAAGATATTCAACCTTCCTGCACTTTAAATCTAATTAATCAGCATATGGCTAAGTAAAGCCCAGATGCTAGAGATTCTTTAGACAATAAGTGAGGAGCATTTCTTTCAAGGTGTCTGTTCTCAGCATGGTGCCCTGTCTAGTGGCCTGATTAGATTCTTCTGCTTCTCATCTTCTCCCTAGCTGACTGTGACAGCCCCATCTGCTTGGTCTTTCACTTAAGTTCTCCAAAGTTGACAGGACAGCCTCTCAGTCTTCCATGTCTTATATTTGTGTTGGCAAAAAGTATTCACCACCCTCAATTCTTTCCCGTTTTTCCTACTGTATTTCAGAAGAGAGAAATATTGCAAGATCAGTGGCATTGGATGCCTTTCTATTGGCCTAGAGAATAACTGCTTTCCTAAGAGAGTCATCAAATATGAATTTGCCAGACTACACTAAGATCCTGTGCAAAAAATGTTACTGGCAAATAATTATTTCATTGCATGACAGTGCAAGTAGATAATTTATCTAGTATACAACCCATAAACTATTCTTAAACTGAGCAAAGTTTAACCTTTTGAAGGAGTCCATGAAAAATATAAAAATTCAAGTGATCACTGATGAAACTCTAAATATTAAGGACAGAGAGGAAAGATTTTATTTTTATTGTATTGAAGTATAGTTGATTTACAATGTTGTGTTAATTTCTGCTGTATAGTAAATTGACTCAGTTATAAACATGTATATATTTTTTCATGTTCTTTTCCATTATGGTTTATCACAGAATATAGAATATAGTTCCCTACACTATACAATTGGATTTTGTTGCTTATCCATCCTATAGATAATAATTTGTATCTGCTAATCCCAAACTCCCATCCTCCCTTCCCCTACCACCAGCCCCACTGGCAACCACAAGTCTGTTCTCTATGTCTGAGAGTCTGTTTCTGTTTCATAGATTTGTTCATTTGTGTCATATTTTACATTCCACATATAATGGTATCATGGTATTTGTCTTTGTCTGACTTACTTCACTTAGTATGATAATCTCTAGGTTCATCCATATTGCTGCAAATGGCATTATTTCATACTTTTTTATGGCTGAGTAATATTCCATTACACACACACACACACACACACACACACACACACACACGTATGTATATATCTTTTTTATCCATTCATCTGTCAGTGAACATTTAGGTTTTTTCGATGTCTTGGCTGTTGTGAATAGTGCTGCTCTGACCATTGGGGTGCATGTATTTTTTTGAATTAGAGTTTTCTCTGGACATATGCCCAGGAGTGGGATTGCTAGATCATATGGTAGCTCTATTTTTAGTTTTTTGAGGAACCTCCATACTGTTCCATAGTGGCTGCACCAACTTACATTTCCACCAGCAGAGTAAGAGGGTTCCCTTTTCTTCACATCCTGGAGAGAAAAGATTTTAAAATGCACCAATACGTCATACAGAATGGAAAGAGAATATTCAAACATTCAAGAGAATGCCATCTTAAAAGTAAAGGTTGGTTAGAAAAGAAACAAGACTAAAAAAAAAAATTAATTGGTGAGTCTGTGTTAAAATAATGAAGTTTAGAGCAGCAAATCTAAGATGGTCTAAGAATCATGCAGTGTAACAAGAAAACAGAGTTGCTGAGTGAGTTTAACCTGTTTTTTGAAAGCACGGAGGAAAATGGGAAAGCCAGTTTGGACACTTGCTCATTAAGACCCACAGAATGAAAGCGCTGGAAAATATCTTGGAGATATTTATCCCAATCTCCAGATTTTATTGATGAGGAAATGGAGGTCTGGGGAGCTTGAGTGACTTACTCAAGTTATACAGGAATTTTATGATGGACCCCAAATAAGAATCTAGTCCCCCTGGCTGCAGTCCAGGTTTCCTGCTACACAGGTCACTGCCTCTCTGCTTGTCCTTTCCTTCCTTCATTTGGCATTAACAGTTTTATGCCGTGATAAACTCTTCTTTGGCTCTCTTTCCCTAAGTTGAGTGACCCAGAAATAACTTCAGACACTTAATTCCATCTGACATTCTCTGAGCCTGGTTCTTATATAAGGGCAGCATTCTGGTACTGAAGGTATTTAAAAGAATAATGGGGTTAGAGTCAGAAGAATGAGGTCCAAATCACTTACCAGTATGTTACATAAACAATTACCACTCTAAACATAGTTTTTTAAAACTATTACATGAGCATCGTTTATTATTCGTGCATATCTCAATGACTAGGATCAAGTAAGAGCTGAATAATTCCTAAAGTACAAATAGTAATGGAGTAAAAAAAATTGCTCAGAACTTCTGAATAGCTTACAATCTCACATTTTCTTATCACACCCAGTTAATAGAAAGCATATGGTAACTGAATTAAAGAAAAAGTAACAATATAGAAATTTCCATAAATAAAGTTCATCATAGACAATAAATGACAATATTAGCTCATCCAAAAACCGAAAGTGCTATTCTAATAACATTTTAACCCTGAATGAGATTTGCATTTTAAATCCAAATAAAGTATTTGACTTGAGACTACATGCTCTGATGATTATTTCTAAACTTTCATGTGTCTGTCCACTACAGTACCTATCAGAGTATCAAGTATATACTACATGCTCAGTATATATTTTGGTGAATTTATGTAAATTAAAGTCAGACTCAAAATTGCTTATCAGAAACTCTTCAGTTGTAGGTCTTTGGGTGCTAACTTTAGTCTCTAGGGGTGGCAGTGAAAATAAATGTGTAGAATAAATTTTATAAATATATTTAAAATTAGATTCTCATTAATTTTATGAACTAATACTTAAGATCAAATTAATGATTTATGTTTTGTCTTATTTTTTGACATCTTTATGAAAATATAATTTGCATATCAAAAAATTCACCCATTTAAAGTGTACAATTCAGTAGCTTTTGGTAGAGTCACAGAGTTGTGCAATCATCACCAGAGACTGGATTTAGAGTATTTTTCTCTCTCCAGAAATAAATCTCACACTCCATAGTAGTCAATCCCCATTTCCCTGATCTGATCCTAGGCAACCACTAATCTAAGTCTCTATAGATATGCCTGTTGTATTACATTGATTGATTTTCTATGTTAAACCAACCTGGAATTTGGGAATTATCCCAGGAAGATAATTCTCATATGGTTATGAAATATAATCATTTAAAAATGTTGCTGGATTAAGTTTGCTACTATTTTTTCAGGATTTTTTGCATCTACATTTGTAGCATATTGGCCTGTAATTTGGGGAATTTTTTTTTTCTTGTGTTGTCTCTGTCTGGTTCAACTATCAGGTATTATTTGTCTCACGGAATAAGTTGGGAAGTATTCCCTCCAACTGTATGTTTTTGGAAGAATTTGTGAAGAATTGGTATAAGTTCTTCTTTAAAAATGGTAGAATTTACCAGTGAAACTACATACTCCTGGGCTTTTCTTTGTGAGAAGTTTTTAAATTACTAATTCAATCCCTTATTATAGGTGTACATGAGAAAAGTGTAACAAGAAAGATTTGAGATCTTTATTATGTGTTCAGAATAGATGTTTACAGCTATAAATTTCCCACTGAGCCCTTCTTTAACTGCATTCCATAAGTTTTGGTATGCAGTGTTTCATTTTAATTCATGAAAGTATTTTCTATTCTGCCCTGTTATTTTTTTTGACTCATTTATTTAGGAGGTTTAATTATTTTTACATATTTATAAATTTTCCAAATTTCTATGGTTATTAATTTCTAAATTTAATTTTGGTAAGAGAATATACTTTGTGTAACTTCAATCCTTTTAAATTCATTGAGACCTATTTTATGGTCTATACTGGAAAATGTTTCATGTGCACTGGAGAAGAATGTGTATTCTGCTATCATTGCGTGGAGTGTTTTACAGATGTCTGTTAGCACTATTTGTTTTATAGTCTTTTTCAAGTCTTTTATTTTCTTGTTGACATTCTGCCTAGTTAGTTATCCATTATTTAAACTGAATGTTGAAGTCTTCAACTCTTATTGAATTATCTCTTTCTCCCATCACTTCTTTCAGATTTGGTTTCATGTACTTTAGGCCTCAGTTGTTAGGAAAATGTATTGATATGTTTATAATTGTTTTAGATTCCTGATGGAATGGCCCCTTCATTATTATACAATTTCTCTATTATCTTTAGTAACATTTTTTGTTTTAAAATTTATTTTGTCTGATATTAGTAAAACCACTTAAGCTCTTTTTTGAAATATCTTTTTCCATCCTTTTACTTTCAACCTACTTGTAGCTTTGATCTAAATTGTTTCCTGTAGATAGCGTATAGTTGGTTCTTCTTTTTCTATTTTTATTTTATTTTTTTATTGAAGTATAGTTAATTTATGATGTTGTGTTAGTTTCAAGTGTATGGAAAAGTGATTCACATGTATATATGTATATATATATTCTTTTTCAGATTCCTTTCCATTATAGGTTATTATAAGATATATTGAGTATAGTTCCCTTTCTATATAGTAGGTCCTTGTTGTTTACCTATTTTATATATACTAGTGTATATATGTTAATCCCAAACTCCTAATTTACCCCTCCCCCACCTTTCTCCTTTGGTAACCATAAGTTTGTTTTCTGTCTGTGGGTCTGTTTCTGTTTTGTACATAAGTTCATTTGTATCACTTTTTTTAGATTCCACAAATAAGTGATATCATATGATATTTGTCTTAGTCTGACTTGCTTCACTTAGTATGATTGTCTCTAGGTCCATCCATGTTGCTACAAATGGCATTATTTCATTCTTTTTAATGGCTAATATTCCAGTGTGTGTGTGTGTGTGTGTGTGTGTGTGTGTGTGTGTGTGTGTGTGAGTTTGTATACACACATATATATACCACATCTTCTTTATCCATTTATCTGTCAATGGACATTTAGGTTGCTTCCATGTCTTAGCTACTGTAAATAGTGCTGCTATGAACATTGGGGTGCATGTATCTTTTTGAGTTAGAGTTTTTTCCAGATATATGCCCAGGAGTGGGATTGCAGGATCACATGGTAGCTCTATTTTTAGTTTTTTTAAGAAACCTCCACACTGCTCTCCATAGTGGCTATACCAATTTACATTTCCACCAACAGTGTAGGAGGGTTCCCTTTCTTCCACACCCTCTTCAGCATTTATTATTTGTAGACATTTTAATGATGGCCTTTCTGACCAGTGCAAGGTGATACCTCATTGTAATTTTGATTTGCATTTTTCTAATAATTAGTTATGTTTTGAATTTTTTGTGTGCCTTTTGGCCATCTGTATGACCTGAGAACTTCTTTATAGCATTTCTTGCAAGTCAGGTTAGCTAGCAAATTGCTGAAATTATCTCATTTTTTTCTTTAAGCTGAGAATGTCTTTATTTTGCCTTCATTTTTGAAAGATAGTTTTGCTTAATATAAGACTCTTAGTTGAGGAATTTTTTACTTTCAGCATTTTAACATGTCCTCCCACTGCCTTTCTGACCTCCATTGTTTCTGATGAGATGTCCGCTATTATTAGAGTTCTCTACTGCATAATGAATTGTTTTATTCTTACTGCTTTCCGGGCTTTCTCTTTATCTGTAGACTTTAACATTTTATTATGATGTGTCTGAGTGTGGATCTCTGAGTTTAGGATAAAGTAGGATACTTAGAGTGGATAGCGCTTCTTGGTTGTGTAGAATATTTCATTTTGTTTTTATCAAATTTGAGAAATTAAAAAAATTGGGGAGGGGTATTATTTCTTTGAATATTTTTTCTGTCCTTTTCTCCTCTTCTGGTATTCTTATTATACATATGTTAATGTTCTTGATGGTGTCCCACATCTCTCTGAGACTTCACTTTTTCTTTATTCTTTGTCTTTGCTATTCACGTTGTATAATCTCTGTTGATCAGCTTTTTAAGTTTGATGATTCTTTCTTTTGTTGGCTCAGATTTACTGTTGATCCCTTCTAGTGAATTTTTCTTTTTGGTTATCAAACATTTTAACCCCAGAAATTCCATTTGATTTCTTTTATAATTTCTGTTGATTTTTCTCTTTTTGATGAGAAGTTGTTATTATACTTTCCTTTAATTACTTAGAAACAGTTTCCTTTAATTTTGAAAATATTTATGATGGCTGGTTTGAAGAAATCATCTGCTAAGTCCACCATCTGGGTGTCTTCAAGGCAGTTTCTGTTGCCTGCTTTTATTCCTGTGTATGGATCATAGTTTCCTGTGTCTTTCCATGTCTTATAATTTTTGGTTGAAAGCTGCACATTTTACAGAATATAATGTAGCAACTCTGAATATTGATCTCCACCCAACCCCCTGGGGCTTGGTCTTGTTGTTGTTTGCTTGGTCATTTATTTGTTTAGCAACTTTCCTGAACTAACTCTTTGCAGTTTACCTCCCTCCCAGTGGGCAAAAAGTACTCATCCTGCTTAATTTTTAGAAAAATCTTTTAGTCTGGCTACCTAAGGATGGCCCCTACTTTAGCATAAGCCATTTATTTGTCAAAAATTGTGCTTAAGCCTCCTTGGCCAGTTAGATTTTTTCCTTTTACCATTGGATGTATGTATGGCTTGGAGGCTGCTATAAAGATTCAAGGAGTTTACATTTTTGCCCCCACATTCAACCAGGGACTAGTGGCTTTTTTTTTTTTTTCTCTCTCTCTCCAATTCCTCCTGAAAGGATGTGGCCTTGTGCATACATTCAGTCTTCCAGACTGTCAAGGATGGGAATGATTTTATTTTTAAGCCTGATTTCCTGGGAGTTGCCTCTGGGTCTTCATGGATTATTGTTCATTTAGTGTTTGATCAGAAGCTGTGTTGTTTCTTAGTACCAGTGAGATTTTGTTGATTGATCTGTGTACAACTTGGAGGAATGTTTTCAAGTCTGTGTCGTGTCCTGCTCTGATGTTTCTGAGGGGGTGCAACCTAATTCATGGGCACAGTCTTCCTGAATCCCAGAGATTATTGTAATCCTAGGAGGGCTCTTCTTGGCTGTTTATTTCCCTGGTTCTCTCTGTTAAACTTCTGATTATTCTGCCATTTTGCTTGCCTGCTATTATGAAGATATAGTGCCCATTCAATTGTTCTCCACCAAGATCTTCATTGTTTTTGACACTGCCATGAGGCCTAACATTCTCCAAACAAATATTGTTAGTCCCCTCAGGAAGAGCTATGGAACTTTGTCCTGGTATCCTGTGTCTCTTCCCTGGGCAGAACCTCAGCACTGATAAACCAGAGCTGGAGGTGCCCCTCCTTCCTCTAGAAGGGATACCCCTCTTCTACAAGCAGGTACTTGACAGAGATTTTAGCTACTGGTCTTGTAAGCTTGCCCCTCTTGGTGTAGGTCATTTGCTCTAAAGGCAAATTGGTGCAAAAGCAGGGGCTCCCCCAATTTTTGGCCTGCTATGCCTAGAGTAGTGGTTCCACCCCATGAGTAGGGGTTGGGTGGGGAAAGGAAGCTCTAGTCCTCTTGAACCTGCATATCTGGAACAGAGCTTTTGCAGCATGGAGTTAAGGGGGATGAAAAATATAGGCAGCCTGCCCCTCTCAGGATAAAACCATAGTCCTAGACTGGGAACTGTGGAAAGAGGGAGCTTCCGTCTTCTTGCTTGTATACTACTCAGGGTAGAACTTCTATAACACAGAGATGAGGGGTGGGGCAGTAATAGAGTGAGTCTGGGCTCAACTGCTACAGTCTACTGCTGTTCTTACCAAGATGTGGTGGATTTTTTGGGAGGTGGGGTGGGGATCGACTATTTCTCCACTTGCCAGATGCCCTTAGGACAATTTCCAGAGATTTTAAATGATGGGGTTTTTTGTTTTGTCTTTAGTAATTTTGTCTAGTCACATCCTTTTTTGCTGGGGAAAGTTTGCTGTGCTCCTCATCCCACTATTCTGGAAGTTGGTCCTTGTATTTTTTTTTTTTAACTAAATGAATGTGCTTTCAATCCTTTCTTATTAATAATAATATTCATGGGTAAATGACTTCTCTGTGTCTGTTTTGAGTGGCAGTGTTCTTTACCTGTGCAAGATAGGCTGTATTATGTAAGAAAAAAACCAAACTGGTCAAATATGTACTGATTTAAAAGTGTGAGACTAGCAAAGGTAGCAATAAAGAAATGCTAAATTTCTTAGGACTCTGAATTTCTATAAACTCAGATATTTGAATTCATGCTTTCCTTTGTGGCTCTTGGCAAATCATACAGTCTGTTGGGTATTTCATTTATTCAAGTGAGGGTGATAATCCTGAGTGGCTCAGAATGTAATTATGAAGATGAACTGAGGAGTTAATGTTGGGTGGTTGAAAGATGGCGGAATCCAATCAGACTGAGTCAGGTTCAAAACGTGGGCTCTGTCACATACTGTGAACCTTATGTCAAGTTACTTTACCTTTTTAGGCCTTTGTTGTTGTTGTCATTGTTGTTGTTTACATGTAAAATGAGAGCAATAACAACTATTTCAATCAAATATAGGTATTAAATAAAATAATTTATACAAGTGCCTTGTACATTGTTTTCCACAGAATAGGATAAAGGTTGCAAATTATTACTAATTTTATTATTATTAGGTATCATTAAGACTAATATTAAGAATACTAAGAAATCCTGTAGGTAGTAAATCATATAAATATCCCAGCTCTATCAATTAGGATGCTTTGGCTGCAAGTAACAGAAAAATCAGCTCAAAAATTTCTTTCTTACAAAAAGTCGAGAGGGAGGGAAGTTTCAGGGTTGATTAAGTTAATAGCTCAGAGGTGTCATCAGGAACCAAATGTATGCAGTATTTTAGTTCTTCAATCCGCAGTTTTCCTTGTTGCCTTAGGTTGATTCTTTTCAAGGCACAAGGTGGCGGCTACAGTTCCAAGCATCACACACAGGTTGCAGTGTCCATAGGCTGAAAAGAAATTGACTCTTTCATTCCTTTTTAAGGACAAAGACAACTCTCCCAAAAAGTCCCTTAGAAGCTTCCCCTCAGTTCTTACAAACCAGAACTGTGTCACATGCCCATTGTTAATATATCATTGGTAAAAGGGTTGAGATTACCACCATTGGCTTAAAGAGATTAATAAAGATTTACCCCTCTTCCTCATGCTGTTAGAGAGGTTTAACATCTCTGAAAGCAGATTGTATTTTAGTACCTGAATATAATTAGGCTGCTGTGGACAAGGGAGAAGAAGAAAAAGGATTTGGGTAGGTAATCAATGACATCTGTTACATCCATTCTAGGGATTAGGGGACTTAGAGATCAATGAGATACTTTATCTTCAAGGAAGTTGTATTTAGTAATATGAAAAAAATAATATCATGACTACCATCATCCATGATAACTGATACATTGCCTTGTCAATGTCTTTAAAACCATGGGTTTAATAGAAAATGATATATTAACTAAACTTGTTGACTCTCATACACACTCTTCTCATTTCCTTCATTCTGACCAAGACATTCTGTGTAGCCAGCATTGCAGATATAATCAACCAAATTGGCTAAAAACAATAAAGGGAAATTTGAAAACTATCCCTCAATGATGGGAAAGTATCACTAATACCTAGAAAAGTTAAGTTTATTTTATCTGTAAAGAAACTAATTCATGTTGATTTGAAGAATCATCAATTGATATTCTAGACTGTTTTGAAGAAATTACTCAGGGTCTGTCTAGTGGCTCAGACCTTCCAAGTTTCTGCCCACAGAGTAACACATTCTGTCAGGTAGGCATTTGAAAGTTTTACAGAAAAGAATAATAGAGATTTAGTTATGTTTTGAATGAATGGACCCAAGAAAGTCCATTCTTGACTATAGTTGGGGGCATAGAATACAATTCAAAGTGGTTTTAATTTTAGTGTCTTATACTTGGTAGTGGGTTGGAGAGAGAAGTGCCAGTGTCTAGATTTATAAAGCATATATTATTTGTCCATGATTTCTGTGTTTATTCATTCAACAAATTACACAGCTGAGTAGCTAATATATGCTCTGTATTTTTGTAGGAAATGATGAACCCCACAAAGTTAAAAACTCTTCAAGGACTTTAATATAAACATATTTTTATAATACAAAGAAGCAAGTGATAAGACAGTTCCTGCTATAGGACTTATGCAGAAGAAAAACAATAAACAAGAGATGCAACAAAGAAAGATAAAAATAGATATAAACCTAATAGTGATACATTGCACATACACATAGACATTTTCACCAAATATTTATTGGGTCTTTGCTACATAAAAGACACAATGCTAAAAAGATACAAAGAGAAAGAAAACATCCCTGGGCCCAGAAAATTTACAAGATCACAAGAGAGAGAATCTGCATACTTAAAGTACTAAAAACTAAAAAGAAAACACATGAACAATTTTTAATAAAAATAGCAAATGCATACATAGAGGTTATTATCTGCCAGGAGCTACCCTAAGCACTTTATATATACTAACTCATTTAAACTTCACAAACTGCACTAAAGTAGGTAGTATTATTATCCCCATATCACAGAGGAGCAAACTGAGGCACAGAAATAACTTCCCCAAGGTTGCATATCTAGAAAGCGGGGGGATTGGGACTATAGCCCAGGCAATCTGGCTCCAGAGTCTGTGCTATACATGGTGCTTCATAATTATCTGTAAGGTAACTTCACAGAATTTATATATAAGACAGAACAAGATACAGAATTTGACATTTTAAGGAAGATATAAAGAAAATACTTGGAGTCTTCAGAGAAATGAGATACTGTCTCTAGTTCAAAGCATAAAATACGCCTTTCTGGAAGAGAGAGCATTTGGAAGATGTGGAGGATTTAGGCATGAAGGACTTAGGCAGGGACAGCCTTTGGGAGAGAATAATAGAGTTGGGAAAGTATGAGGTGTTATAGGGGAATGAAGGTTTTTTCAGTGTAGTTGGAATGTGATTGGTTACAGGAGATTAACTGAAGGTTAAAGTGGAAATAATCCTAAACTGTTAGGGCTGGCAGCGCCTTAGCCATCAGTTAGTCTATCTCCTTCATTAACTGACAAAGAAAATGAAACCCAAAGAGAGAGAAAATGACTGGTGAATCATCCCAATTGGGCTATGACTGGCAGAGCCAGGACCAGAGCTCTGTTCTTCTGACTCACAGACCAGGAGTTTTCATATTCCACCAAATTATAGGAGCAGATCAAGGAGAAACTTTATAAGTTAAGTAATGATAAACTACTAAAGGATTTTGAGTGGGAAAGAAGACCTGAATTTGAGTCCCAAGTCCTTAACCTGCCAGTTGTGTGATTTGGGAGCATTTTACATAACCACTTTAAATTCAGTCAGTTCAGCTGTTAAATGGGGATAATAAAATGCCTATATCATAGGGTTGCTTTGAGAAGTTGATGAGGTGCCTTACACACAGTAATAGTAGATGCTAAATAGTGAAATCAAATTTTCTTCTCCCTCCCTCTCTTTCTAATTTTATTTTTTCTTTTGTTTTGTTTTGTTTTGTTTTGGTAAACTTTCCTTTCCCTCTCCTCCCTTCTTCTTTTTCTTCCTCTATCAAATAGAAAGGTGGGGAAAGGCAGACACTGACCCTCCCCACGCCCAGCTGCAATGTGCTCCTGCCTGGGATCTGTACCTCTTGGCCTGAAGGTTGCCTTGGAAGCGTGCTGTAACCAAGCTCGTGAGAGACCAGACATGCCAGAATACCCATAACCTCCCCCCACCCAGAGAAGCCTTCCAGCAATGGCCAAAGGAGTTTGGCTGAAGAAATTCATCAGCTGCTTCTTGACACGCAGGTAAGGTTCCTCTGAGGCACAGGTCCCATGTCGTTTCCCAGGGTTTTCCCACCAGATTGATCTCAGTGCCCTCCGGGATAGCACACCCTGCATTGGCTGCCTTCTGTTCCCTGACTCACTTCTTCATTCCACTTTCACCGTTGCAAATAAACTACTGGCAGATGACTGTTTGTCTCCTTTGGGGGGATTCCACACTAAGATGGGATGGGATCATAAATGGTAGAACAGGGTCCTAGAAGATCAGGGAGGATTGGGAATAAAAGCATAGATTCCCCTAGTCCAGAGGAAGAAAAAGGACATTTTCAGGGTTAGAACTGGCAGTTTCCTGACAGCCAAGCTAGCTCTCTTACCTATGTCATCCTGCCCTCTCATCGTTTCTTTGACATTCCAGGCCTGAACAACATAATCTCAGAAGTCTCATTATAATGTCTACTGGGAAATCCTGAATGGCCTGCCTCCTGGGCTGACCTTTCCTGCCCAAGGCTGATAACCTCTCTGGATTTTGATAGTAGAACAAGGAGGAGGAAGCCACCAGTGCTAACATGCACTGTGATTCTGGGAACAAGGGTATTCCCAATACACAGACACCAATAACTGTCATTTTCAGAATTACTGTGGTGGTGCTGATGATAAAGGCAGCCCAGAGTAGTTGCCTGCTTATCTACATGACAGTGAGTTTTCTGGAACTATGGAGATGGGTCTGGGCTAGGAAGAGGCTTTCTCTCTGAGACTGCATGAGATTTGCCAACAAGAGCAGAGAACTCTTGCAGCCTAGCCCTACCATCGCACTTGAGCAGGGCAAGGCTGGTCTTTGTTGCCTAGCTAGTGTCTCCAATTTCATGCATCCATCTCCTAATTAGACCTTCTTTGTGCTACAAGGCAGAATCCAAGAGAGCCTGTTGTGCACAAAGCAAACAGTGAGAAGGGATATCTTTAGCAGACTCCAATGAAATGTCTTTTAAAAGGCTAGAGCACTGGGAGAATGAAACCAACTGGTTCCCAAAAGGACCTTTTAACATTCCAGAGAAACAAAAACATTCAAGTTTTAGGGATTGTCAAGGCTAGACTTTCTGAGGACATTTTCACTAATATGGCCTCTGTGTTCAGATGACAATGAAGTCCTTTTCACACAGTAAATACCTAGACTACACAAATAATGTGAGAAATAGTTTTCTAACACATTGAGGTTTGGAATATGACCTGTGTGTGAAATTTAAAATGTAGGTACAAATGTAGGTAAATTGAAGGTAGATAATTTTCTAAAAATCAATTGGATGAAAACAATTGTTAAAATCAGGATACTGGTCAAAAATGGACATTTCCAGTCTTGGCAACTTTTCACTCATTGATGCTTACCACTTCATTATAAAAATCATTTATTCACAAATGGGGATAGCACTTATCATGTGTTGAGTATTTAGGGTGAATAGTACAATAATGTCTATAATTATTGGAAAACTAAATTAATGAAAATGATCTATAAAGTAGTTCCAGTCTCTTTATTTCTCATGATACTCTTGAAACAATACACTAAACCATAATGATCTTTCCAAAAATATTTGACAAAAAGAAAAAAATCAGGCATTCATTTGTTCCTTTTGGAAGTTTAATTTTCCTTATAAAGAATTATTTGTCACAATTTCTTATGTTATAGTCAGGAAAACACAGTTAAGTATCATTGAAAGTGGACAAAATAGCTTTTAAAATATGTTTTTAAAATTACTCTCGGATGCTTCAATATTAATAGTGTATGAGCAAATGGTTAGACACTTTAAATGTTTAACAGTTTATTTGGGTAATTTATTTAGACAGAGAAATATTATTTTATAATTCCTGAAAATATTAACCAATGAATTTAAAATAATTTTATAAGATTATAAAAACAAATACAAGTACTAAAATATAAACTAACATTTACAAACAAGTATAAGAAAAATGATTCCCTAACCAAATACTTTCTGAAGAAAAGACTTAAAAAGAATTGTAACTAAAAAATTGTAAAATGGTCTCATTAGACACCAAAATTACATGTTTTTCTAAAGTAGTGACTGGAAAGGTTTTTGTTTTCAGCTAATTTGTGATTATAACCAGTTTGTTTTAGAGCAAATCACTTGAAAAAAACACAGGGCAGTCACTCATTTTACCAGATGTTGATACAAGATCAAGTGACTTTCATGTGTTTGAGTTCCAGAATGACTTAGTGAAATCTAGAAATAAAGACCTTAGGGGTGATGATTGGCAGATGGGAGTCTTTATTCCCTTATCTGGTGTATTGTGCCTTTGGATGTCCCTGTGTTATGTGATTACTTGGCCGTTGGGCAGAGGTCATCCATGTGGTAGAGAGATGTTCCTGGAAGCAAGCCTCTTTATGATGATTTCCTGCAGTGGTCCAGTCAGGCCTGAATGGATGACATAAGGGAGACCCTCTTATGTGCTTTATACAAAAGATTTTGGTGCTGTGGTCTGGGGATTGTTTCCTGAGGGAGAGTAGTAAGGTAAATCACAATAAAGCATTCCAGTGAACAAAATAGGGGTCTGCACAAGCTGCAGAACAGATCTAGGTGTGTCAAATACTGTCATGTGATTTGTATTCCAAATTCCCTTGGTGGAGACAAAAGTGTAAGAATACTTACCTTGAAAAGAGCGAGAGACAGAGGCAGAGAGAAGGAGAGAAAGACCTGAGAAATCTTTATAGTTCATTATGATATTTAGTTCTCCCAGACTCTGTAACATCAAAACTAGGAAAGGACACCTGGTCAAATTCTTTGCAAATTCTGAGTCATAAAAAACTTGTTATTAGTACTGTATATTTCATATTACTAAGTTAGAGCCTATAGGAAGTTTTATGACTAGTTCTTGGCAAAAAAGATCAGAGAATGTCCTTTCATCTGCCAGTGCTAACTGAAAAGGCAGTAGATTTTTATAAGCAAAGGCAGCAGGCTGAGCATGTATATTTCCTGAAAGATGCCTTTGACATTTGCAAGTAAATTCAGCATTAGAAGCCTAGATGTATCTGGTGAAGAACAATCTGTGAGCTGCAAAACTGCAAAACAATTTTGTGGATCATTTGATAAAGTCATTTCTTGATCTGCTCTCCTTCATCAGTAGTGCTATGATATTGACAAGATTGCTCTGTTCGAGCGTTTTCTTTCTATTTTCTGTTCTTTTGTATGCTGATGAATTAAGGTTTCCATAAAATAAAACTTTCGATGGTAGGAATGCAGTCATCATGGCTTTTATATTTACTAAATTTTCTATTAAAAAAAAGGTAATGAACGCTTTGTGTAGCAGTCAAGCAGATACAAGTGAATAAAATATTTTCTCCTTTGTCAATCCTCTCCCAAATGAACAACAATATCAGTTTACCATGTATCCTTCTGTACCTTTCTTTTGTCTATAAAATGTATTAATTTATAAAAATTGGCATGACATTCTTCTCTATCCCTGTATACACTCCTTTTTGCAGTGTGACTGTGGCTCCTCCCATCAAGAAGTCAAGTCTATTTCTTCAACCTTTGAATCTGGGCTTGGCAGGGGTGAGTTCCTTTGATCACTGAGGCATGACCAACATGACACTGCGAGAGCAAACAACTGAAAGCACTTGTCTTTGGGGCTTTTCTTGAGCACCACGTGAATTTTATCACATCTGTAGTTCTGCATAGAGCCCCTCAAAATTATGAAACAAAAGTAATACATAGAGAAAGGATTTCTGGAGTCTTTGTTTAATGAGATGGGTCTTTTATTGTGTTGTGTGATCGTAGGGAACTTAAATGCAATAAAATCTCTTACATTTCTCTCTGCATGAGTAAATGTATGCTTTACTTTTTAAATTGAAATATAGTTGATTTTCAAAGTTGTGTCAATTTTTGCTGTACAGCAAAGTGATTCAGTTATACTTATATATACCTTCTTTTTTGTATTATTTTCCAGTATGGTTTATCACAGGGCATTGAATATAGTTCCCTGTGCTATACAGTAGGACCTCGTTGTTTATCCGTTCTATGTGTAATAGTTTGCATCTGCTAACCCCAAATTCCCACTTCATCCCTCCCCCACCTGACCCCCCTCCCCCTTGACAACCACAAGTCTGTTTTCTGTGTCTGTGTGTCTGCTTCTGTTTTATAGATAAATTCATTTTTGTCATATTTAGATTCCCTGTATAAGTGATATCATGTGGTATTTGTCTTTCCCTTTCTGACTTGCTTCACTTAGTATGGTAGTCTCTAGTTGCATCTGTATGGCATTATTTTGTTCTTTTTTAATGCCTAGTAGTATTCCATTGTATATGTGTACCACATCTTTTTTATCCATTCATCTGTCGGAGGATATTTAGGTTGTTTCCATGACTTGGCTGTTGTGAATAGTGCTGCTGTGAACATAGGTGTGCATGTATCTTTTCAAATTATAGTTTTATCTGGATATATGCCCAAGAGTGGGATTGCTGGATCATATGGCAACTCTATTTTTAGTTTTTTGAGGAACCTCCATACTGTTTTCCATAGTGGCTACACTAATTTACATTCTCACCAACAGTGTAGGAGGTTTCCCTTTTCTCCATACCCTCTCCAGCATTTGTTATTTGTAGACTTTTTAATGATGGTCATTCTGACTGGTGTGAGGTGGTACCTCGTTGTAGTTTTGATTTGAATTTATATAATACTTAGCAGTGTTGAGCATGTTTTCATATGCATGTTTGCCATCTGTATGTCTTCTTTAGAAAAATGTCTGTTTAGTTCTTCTGCCCATTTTTTGATTGGGTTGTTTGGTTTTTTGTTGTTGAGTTGTATGAGCTGTTTTGGAAATATTTTGGAAATATTTTGGAAATAAAGCCCTTGTCAGTTGCATAGTTTGCAGATGTTTTCTCCCATTCTGTAGGTTGTCTTTTCATTTTGTTTATGGTTTCCTTTTCTGTGCAAAACTTGTGAGTTTGATTAGGTCCCATTTGTTTATTTTTGCTTTTATTTCTATTGCTTTGGGAGACTGATGTAAGAAAACATTGGTACAATTTATGTCAGAGAATGTTTTGCCTATGTTCTCTTCTAGGAGTTTTATGGTATTATGTCTTATGCTTAAGTCTTTTATACTTTACTTTTAAGAGGGCAAGCATATGAGAATACATGACCCCCCTTTTAAAAAAGCTTTTTAATATAGCTGAAAAGACAAAGGCATTGTAGCTGTCATCTCTCACCTTTCTGTACTCTACTTTCTATTTCAGCCGGTGTGTTTCTCCCCCAAATTCCTGACATTCCCATGTGTGCTTGGTCTTCCTATTCTGTAGGGATAATGTATGAGAGTGATCTGCTAAATTAATTTACGTTAACATGACAGGAATTTATTGGGTTACATTTCCGATGTGGGTAACCTAGAGAGAGAGACTAATCAGAGTTTATTCCAAAAGCGTGAATTGGTGGAATTTTAGGCCAGAAATATCTGATAGTTGAAAGTTCACATACAACCTCTTTCACCTCGGCCAGCCTGTCCCTAATACATTCTCAGATATATGCCTTCTCAGGAACACTGCTGTTCCCTACCCCAGGATTCAATTGAATATAACTGGAGATAGAATACTTTTCCATTTTATCAACAGAGGTGATAAAAGAGTAGAAAGAATTTTAGTAGTATGTTTTTGATTAGAATCAGGATATTGATCACTAATATAGTCAAAAGATTTTTTCTGATAAGTGGCAGGAGAGAGAAAAAACCAACCTGTGACTCAGCTAAAACTATATGCAAAAATCTCACTATACTGAAGCATTAGAACCAATCAGGTCAATTTTTAGAATGTATGAAAAATTACAATAGTGTCAACTCATCAGTAACAACACTCACAAGTCAGTTATTTCATTGCAAATCATCTTTAGCATGGCCAGCTGTTATACATATGTAAACACTTAGGGGCCTGTACTATGTGATAGATAGACAAGATGATAGAGAGAGAGAGAGAGATAGATATTGGGTTGGCCAAAAAGTTTGTAACATCTTAAAGAAAAACCCGAGCGAACTTTTTGGCCAACCTGATACATATAGATAGATAGATAGATAGAAAGAGAGAGAGAGAGAGATAGGAAGAGAGAGATGATAGACATGGATAGAGATATAAATTTGTTTTGCAAGAAATATTTTACGAGTAATATTCAGTTTAGCATAGAATTGTTTGCTGCTTTTGTCTGTTGGTTTCTGGTTATGCCTGGCTCATAGCCTTCTTCTATACCCCCGCCCTGCTGTCATTCTTGGTGAATTCAGTGTGTATCTGGGAGGACCATTCAACACTCTGGCCTCTCAAGTTCTTGATCTTTTCCACTCTGGTGACCTTTATTTATATTCCACATAAGCCACATACTCCAGTGATCACACGCTGGGCCTTGACATCACTCACCCATGCTCTCCCTTGGAACCTTAAAGTCAAACATTAATCTCTAATCATAAACTCTGGTTCTCCAGTTCCATCCCTTGATTTCCTATATCCTATTCTCATACCTCATAAACACCACCGGTCTCTGGATCCCTCCTCCTTCCCATTTACTCAGCCACTTCCTATCCTCTTCCTTTTCTATGCAGTTAAAAATCTATAATTAGTCACTGAATATTCTCTTGCTAATTTGATCAACAACCTTTCCTGTTGGCCTTCCACCACACCAGCTTGATAAAGCTCAAAGTATTTATAGATAGTTTATATAATAATATATTTCAGTCCAACTGTTTTCTCTATTTTTATGTCCAGGCTGCTGAGCTAAATTTGGTATCATGATAAAAACATGGTCTTCAACCTTAACTGGACCCTCATTGCTGTTAAACAGTCAAATATTTCATCAGTTCTAGCTCCCATTTCTTTGTTTCTTTTTTTTCAGATCTTTATTGGTGTATAATTGCTTTACAATGTTGTGTTAGTTTCTACTGTACGACAAAGTGAATCAGCTACATGTATGTATACATATATCCCCGTATCCCTTCCCTCTTAAGCCTCCCTCGCACCCTCCCTATCCCACCTCTCTAAGTCATCACAAAGCATCCAACTGGTCTCTCTGTGCTATGCAGCAGCTTCCCACTAACCATCCATTTTTCAATTGGTAGTGTATATATGTCAGTGCTATTCTCAGTTAGTCCCAGCCTCCCCTTCCCCTCTGTGTCCTCAAGTCCATTCTCTACGTCTGCATCTTCATTCTTGCCCTGCCACTAGGTTCATCACTACAGTTTTCTTTTTTTATTCCATATATATGCGTTAGCATATGGTATTTGTTTTTCTCTTTCTAACCTACTTCACTCTGTATGACAGACTCTAGGTCCATCTACCTCACTACAAATAACTCAATTTCATTCCTTTTTATGGCTGCTAGCTCCCATTTCTAATAGGGACTATTTAAGAGCTTATCCACTCTTCCTAAGCCTCTTACCTGAATACATTCTCCCACAGTGTCAACAAATTACCCCTCTTGCCTTCTACTATGCCAAAAAGTAGAAATCTGTAGGTAGGAACTTCTCATCTTGCAAGTGTATTTGCAAGCTTACCTGCATCTGCATGTATCTTAGCCTTCTTCCTTTGGATTCTAGTGAAACACTCCTCTTTGTGTAGTCAGCTTTTCCATCTGTGTTCTCCATCCTATTCCGTTCCTGTCTCTTCAGGCAATTTACACTATCAACTTTCGTCTTCTTGTTCAACTTTTCCTTCTCTACTTGTTTTTCCTACTAGTATTCTTTTTCTTTATAGTCAGTGCTTTTAGTAACCTCTCTAATAATTCTTTCTTTACCCCAAAGTCATGGATATATGTGGAATTAATTTCTATATGTAGTGTGAGGTAAGGATCAAGTTTCACATTTTTCATATGGATGTTTAGTTGCTCCAACACCAATTATTGAAAACAATATGCTTTCCCCTACTTGTTATAAATCGAGTGTCTGTATAAGCATCTCTTGGTCTTGTAATTCTTCACTGCCTTGTTAGCTCTCTGATAACATCAAGGAGATTTACTTTGTGGGGGAGTCCAGTTTTCTGGTTGTCATCAATGTTCTAGAATAAAATAACTTTTTTTCAAAATTGCTACTTAAAAAAAATCCCCAGTATCTGCTGAAATTCTTGATATTATCTATTATCTCCTTGAAAATAGCCAGCAGAATTATTCTACAGTTGTGTTTGATAATCACAATATTGAGAAGCCTTATAAGTCTATTTCTATATCTGTTGTTTCTGCTGGTTCTCACCTATGTTACCTTGTCTCCTCATGTGTATGATTAATTTTTATTATCTGTCAGACTTTCTATTTGACAAATTTCTCGTTTGAGCCCTGGAATAGTGTCATCATTCTCCATAGAGGCTTGCTTTTGTTAGGTTCCTTGGGAAATCTGCAATCTGGCTTCACTGAAATCCAATATCAGGTGTTGATCTGATTTGAATCTGGCAGGATACTCTATAAGGACAGTTCTAACCCTACTTCACCCTTACTCCTAGAATAGCCCTGCAAATCAGGGAGTTTGCGGTTAACTATACCCTTGGTGAGTGAGCCCTTTGCTCTTTCCAGAGAAATAGCATTCCTCCACAACGGCAACTTAAAAAAAAGAAAAAGTAAACCTTAATGTGAAAATCCCAAATATAAAATAGATAAAAGCAACCAGTGCTCTGGTTGAAACCAGGCAGTAGGACCCAAACCAGGGAATCACGAGGGTGAGTCAAAAATTATCCGCACTCTAGCTGTAGTTTTACAGGAGTTTTAATATAACCAGAGTGTGGATAATTTTTGACTCGTCCTTGTACATCTTCTTAGTCTCCTTGTGGCCCCTAAGATGGTTCCTAAAGTACCTTCAATGAATCCACCCCCTCTAGAATATCTCTTAAAAATTATGTAATTTTAGAAAAAAGTGCTTTGATCTACTTTTATAAAACTAGATGGTTAGCTCAAGAAAAGGCCTAAGCCATGCACACAAGCCTCTTATATCTAATTGCTTTTATTTACAGCTGTAGTCACAGGTTGCATCCTTAAACTCAGGCTTTTATGAATAAAATTTGAGCCGAGGATAACAGAACCTGAAGGTGTGGTTGGCTCTGTACAAACCAGCAGTACTCACAAATGACGCCAAACCTCCTATCCTTTAGATGGACAGACTATTTCAATTTTCATTTATTTATTTATGAAATACTTTTGGAGTACTTACAGTGTTCTAGACTTTGAAGATATGATTTTAAAAAAAAGCAAACAATGTATTTTTTAATCTTCTAGCCTTCTGCTTGATTATGTAGGAAGGCTATTTTTGTATTATGCTTTAATGTTATGTGCAAGCACCAAGCTCTCAGTAAGTCTATATTTTTATCTCTTCAGTAATACATGCACTTAAATTTCCCCTTTTTACCACTTTTTTAAAATCTGGATTCTTTATTCATCTCTTTTATCAGCGATACCACTTCCTTTGAAACCCCCTCTGGCAGAAGCACTGATTCTATCATAGCCTCTTCTCTTGAGCCTGGGAGGTGTGTCTGCTCTCTATGCTCACCCACAAATTCCTCCTGACTACACCCTTGGTTCAAAAGCCTTTATGCCACTGAAAGGCACGCCATCTAACTCCACCACTCTTTCCCCATAAGATTCACGCAGTAGCAATTTCATATGCTTTGTGATGTAAGTAATATATTGGGTTGGCCAAAAGGTGCATTTGGGTTTTCCTGTAACATCTTACGGAAAAACCCGAATGCACCTTTTGGCCAACCCAATGTTATGACTTGCAATTGAATTTCCCCCCTTTACTTACCATTTGTTATTTTTCCCAACTCAAGGTTACTCCTCAAAACTGATAGAGAATCTAATAAATAGTCCACAGTTGGTCTTTAACATCCCACTCTATGATTTATCCTGATGGTAACATCTAATGTCTTCATGGTTACTTTATCTTTCTTCTCCAATTATCCCTTCCTCTCTACTTCAACAACACACTTACTTATGTGGATATGCCTTGGACTTGATCAGTACCTGAGAGGGGGGTGACCTTTGAAGTCTTGAACTCCGAAATTTCTCTTTGACCATAACCTCTTACCATTCTGTATTTCTCTCTCCCTCATGCCCACTAAACCTCATCTTTGAAATAATTTTAACTTCTAGCTCCCTTCATCAGTTTTAGTAGACTTATTTTCCAAAGTCCCTTACTGTCTCCACTTTCCTTTACTTCCAAGTACACCATCTCCATATCCCACAACTTTTCTCATCTCCCCATTATTCTGCCAAATAAAAACATCCAGCTTATGACTTAGTGTTCTGATTTAGGTCTGATATAAGCTCCTGGAGAAAAAGTGCCTGATGCTGTTGATTAGTTTCATTACAGATGTGATATCTCTGATCTCAGTTAACATTGCAAAACAGTTCCTTTATTTTCTTTTTTGAATTTGTTTTTTAAGTTTTATTTTATATTGGAGTATAGTTGATTAACAATGTCGTGTTAGTTTCAGATGTACAGCATAGTGACTCAATTATATATACACATGTATCTACTCTTGTGCAATTTCTTTTCCCATTTAAGTTATTGCAGAATATTGAACAGAGTTCCCTGTGCTATACAGTAGGTCCTTGTCAGTTGTCTATGTTATGTATAGTAGTGTGTACATGTGAATTCCAAACTCCCAATCTATCCACCCCCCCATAACCTCATTCTCTAAGTCTGTGAGTCTGTTTGTTTTGTAAATAAATTCATTTGTATCATTTTAGTTCCTTTATTCTTTCCCAGCAGCTTCTGTTCCTATTCCCCCTAGAGAATACCCGGAAGTTTTCACTCTACACAAAGCCTCAGCAAATGACCCAGGTTCCTATTTCACTGAGAAAAGAAACACTATCAAGTAAAATTGTTGTTAGTTCAAACCTCTGTATTCACCCACTTTTTTCTCTTATTGAAATGGAATAAATATTTCTGAATTGCTAGGTTAGAGATTTTTTTCTATCAGTAAGCTTCATTGTTTGCATCTCCATTTCTTTCACTCTCTCTGCGTAAGTTCCAAATATTCCATCCACAGGCATGTTTATTATTTCCCCTGTCTGAAAAACCCTGTACCACACAACTTTCTCCTTCTCTTCACCACCATTTAGTCTCTTTCTCATCCAATTTATTGAAATAAGCCATACTTGCCACCTCTGCTCCTTTACCTTTCTTTCATACATTATTAACCACTATAATTTGACTTCTGCCTCTTCTGATCTGACCTTCTCAAAGATCACCAGTGAAAAAATCCTGTTTCCCAAATCCAATGGCTTTTTTTGCTTTCCTCATTCTTTGAATCTGGCTATGGTATTTAACAATATTGACCACTTCTTCTTTCTTGAAAGTCTGTTCTCTTTCAGCTTTAAGAAAGGTTCTGTTTCCTTTTATTCTCTTCCTGTCTCCTTTATCCACTCTCTCTCTTAATTGTTGTTTACCAGAATGCCAATTTCTGTTCTCTTCTTGCCCTTCACTCTTTCTTGGAGTGTTTCCAAGCATTTTCTCTTCAGCTCTCCCCTATATGCCTTAAAGCGTGTCTTACCCTTACCGTACGCTTCTCTTGAGCTACAGCTCTGTATTTCTAACTGCTACCTAGAAATCTCTTTCCATTGTCTTACTCCTGCAGATATACCTTAAGTCTAACTTAGAACTTCTCCTCTTCTAATCTCTTCTCCACTTCTCAACACTCCAACGAAACCCTAGAAGTGCTGTTTCTTATCTTATACTCTTTTCCTATTACTAACCTCCTCATTTTCTCCATTATCTGAGTTGAAAACCCTGGAATCACCCTAACTCCTCCTCCTTCCTCACCCCATTAAATCAATAGGTCAGATCCTCTCAATTTTGTCTTCAAAGCATCTTTTTATTTGCTAAGGCTCTCTACTTCCCCTTTGGACCCTCCTCATCAAGGCAGCCCTGGCTTTGTCACCTACCTGTAGGTGGCCTTGATGAATCCTGGCTCTCTTCAGTCTAGGGCTCTCTTACTCCCACTCTCAAGTTACACTTTTATACAATCTGACCCAAATAACACTCAGTTACTGTGTGCTGGAAGGAATTTTTAACTGAACAAAAAGTTATTTACTTCCATTAATAAATGAGTGATTAATGTGCAGGTGACACTTGCAGTTATTGGAATTGTTACCTTTCAGAATGTTTTTTAGATCTCTGAAATTAGTGGAGGGTTCATTAAGGATACTTTAATGTCTACAAGGTGTAAAGTAAGGATGCTTTAATATGAATAAATGAAACTCTGAAGTCATCTTTGCTTCTTATTGTGACTGTTTTTCAATTCTCTCTTCAATTAGAATTTCCCCAGTCATTTAAAAAAGAGAGGAAGAAAGCAAGAGAACCATGCCCACCACAAGCTAGATGATCTAGGGCTAACTCTTTTGAATTGTTTCTGTTGAAAAGCCTTTAGAATATTTGTTCTTCCTTTCCTGGTTTGGAGACTTTTTAAAATTGTGTCCTTGATCATGAAAACCTTAGAAAGTAAAGTGTAAAATGAATGGAAAAGATGAAACTTAGCTTTTCTACTTGTTAGAAGTTCTTATTGAAACACATTGTTGAGAGACGCGTGTAATAAATAAACCAAACGACTTGAAATTTTAAGTAGATGCTAGTGACATATAGATTCATTCACTGTTAGTGTTAATGATTGAGAGTTGACAGCTGTGATTCTAATTTTTTGACTTTGGCATAGAGTTTGCACAGATAAAGCAAAGCACTGGAGTTGTGGCGGTGCTGAATTTTTCTAAAAGTTCATGTCTGATGTAAACAAAAACAAAAACAAACAAAAAACCCTGAATGCTTAACAGTGTATAACAATGTGTGAATTAATTATGGAATCAGAATAAAATTCAGTGTTTTTTACTTTGAATTCTCTATTCTCATGTAACAGTCAGCATTCTACACCATTACATTACCTTAGATCACAATAAAATTAAGGCAAAGAACATAATGAGGGAAGGTTTTATTGTGAATGAGATTTAATATCTAGACCTGGCACTGACTGTCAACTTATATATATTAATTGTGTGTGTGTGTATTATAAGGTATGTATATCTCAAATTAATGTGGAAGTGATTTAAAATGATTTTTTAAATACAAATAAATATTTTCACAATACTTTGAAATTTTGAACTGGTCCTTTAGGACTATAAAGTAGATAAATAATGTCTTCTCTAAAATATATGTTTGACATTCTCCAGCTTAGAAAAGAAGTAATTTCTGGACATTCCATACAGTACTACCAGTATGTTGAGCTCAAAATCAGGTCATTTAGTTTCTCTTCTATTAAAATTAAATGTCATGATGAAAACGTGGTACAGCATTGACCTTACAAAAGACCTGAAAATACTATTCCTGTGGTAAAATTAAATAAACCTCTCTTGTTTCAAAGGGGTTTCAGAATGTACATTAGCCAGTTTTAAGATCCAGTGACTAACACTGTTATTAATTTGTGTCTTCCAGTGACAGTGTTAGTCATTGTGTCTTTGGATGTGTCGAGATACATAAAGCAGCTGTAAGATTTTTTTTTTAAACCAAATGTGGCAATACCAGTATGTGAGACAAAGATTTTCATAATTTCATATTTTGTATGATTCATCTAATTATTCAGAGGGCTGAACCAGTGCAAATGCCAGGTCATTTTCTATTGTGTAAGCTTTTTTTTTTTTGCTTTTAGATAGTGGAGCAGAACTGGGTTTTTTTTAATGAATTATATTTTATTACAAATGAGATGGTAGCCACTTTAGAAAATGACTAGATTATGAAACAATTTCAATTTCATGTGATTCACTGAAGACAAAATGTCTAAAGCTTTCATACTGAACTCTTCTGAGGGTCATGTAGCAGGATTTGAGTTTTGGAAGTTAACACAAACTCAAAAATACTGGTAAGTGCAGTAATATTTGAAATTAAGTTGAAAACCATATGCTTTTATAAATGTAATATGTTGTACATATATTTGATATATATGTTTGTAATAAGTTCCCCTTTGAGGGGAGGATGACTGGGTTTTGACCCAACCATGATATTATACTAGCACCAATAAGTAGCTTGAGCTAGAGAATATATGATAGTACTTTTATGGGCTGATATAATTATTTTAGTGAGTCTTCAAACTTAATTAAGCTTCTGAAGATCTCTTCATATATTCCCAAGAAGTGAGAGTTAAAGATAGATCAAAGTATATAACTCTCTAATTAAGAAGGAATGTATTCTCTTGTGGCCATTGTTAAATGAATATATTGTTTCCCTGCATGAAGTGCTTTAAGTTCACTTTTGTGGTTTTCATAAGAAACCTTGAGGATCATTACTTTCCTTTCCTAATCCTTTAAGTTTGAATACTTTAGTCTCCAGCTAGGGAAAATTTATTTATTAAAACTGAAATGGGGATTAAGAAATTTAGTCACAACAAATGGGTCTTTCGATGGAGAAAAATCTGAAGGGAAATTCACCATTAATTTTTAGACTAGTCAAGTCATAACTCTTATACCCATGGGAATTCCATTATTGCCCTTTAGGAGTTTTTACCCAGTCCAATAACATGTCTTCATTCAGCGTTGTTAGTCTGGGTTGGGTTCTTCTTAAATGCCGCTCCAATTTTAGTCTTTCTGAATGAGCTACTGGCTAGATATCCTTTGTGTTACTATAATGCACGTTTATTCCTTTTCTTTCCGAAATGCTGAGCAGGTGATGAGTGAGATGATGAAGTGTCATTCAATCTTCATGAATTGGAAGCAGGTTTTTCTTTTTTTTAGAGCCTCGCTGTGCTGCGCACTAGAAGTGGTATTCTTTGAGTCCTTAGGGTTTCAGAGCTGAAAGGCCAACCTAGGAATTCAGACCATCCCTGAGATACTTTTTCTCAGGAAAGTGGACCAAGGGGTGATAGATTTCTGCTCCTTTGCATGAAATTGCTAATCACAGAGTTTTAACTAATGCAAAAATAGTTGAAATTAAATAATGTTTTCATGGTTATTTATCTAAATGGCTGAATTGCACAAACCTAATGTAATGTCTCAACCATCTGAGATGAAAAATTATTTATTATTTTGTATTTTAGGGACTTTTGAAAAATTTATTTTTTAAATTGAAGTATGGTTGGTATATAATATTATAGAAGTTACAGGTGTACAATATAGTGATTCACAATTTTTAAAGGTTATACTCCATTTATAGTTATTATAAAATATTGGCTATATTCCTTTAGGGATGTTTTAAATCAAAGAATTTGGAATTCTTAAAGAACACAAAAATTGAGTCCTTTTTGGAGATTTTCCTGATGTTTGGTAAAAACTAGCTATCTTTCTTAAATTGGAGAATGTTTTTCTACTGCCTCGAGGGCTTTGCATATGCTATTCCCTTCTTGCAGAATGCTGTCTTTCACCTCCATCGCTCAATTAATTGTTTGACACTTAAGATTCAGCTTATATACACCTACCTTGAGGATACCAACTCATGACCCCTCATCCTGAGTCTTGATTCTTGCTATATGCTCTTGTAGATCTTTGCAAACATTATTCGAGGCACTTACCACGAGTAGGTACTTACCCATTTTTTTTGTACATGTGATTAGTTTTAATGTCTCCCCCATATACTCTAAAGCTCTGTCTGATTTTCTAACTCCACAGTTCCAAGTGCCTAGCAGAGTACTTTGTATTGCAGATATTCAATGCATATTTGTGACTAAAATATAAGAACAAGTGTAGGGATGGAATACTTTCCTCCCCAAATTAATACATGCTTTCGATTGTAAACTATGCATTTCTAATGGCTAATTTTTTCCAGATCTCTCTTTACTCCAGTATGGATTTGTTCTAATCCGTGAAAACAACGCTTCAAGTGTTTCTAGTGACCTACTCACTGCCAGATTCAGTATAGCTTAAATATCATTTTAACCTTTTAAACTCCAAAATAGATTTGCACACAGTGAACTACATCCTTTTTTAAAATTTAAATGCCACCTTTTAAGATTGAAGTATAGTTGATTTACAATATTATGTTAGTTTCAGGTGTAAAGCAAAGTAGCAACATCATTTTTTTTAATATTTATAGGACTTTATAAGAAATGTAGTTTAAATTCACAAAAGCTAAGCAGGCAAACATGAGATGAGAACAAAGGTACAGCCATAGTGTGTACAAGCTTCGATTTTGATTCTACACAATTCTTCATCTAAAATACTGCTGCTGGAATTAGCCCTAGTAAGATGCATCCTGTCCTTTTGCATCCACATTTAACCAAATTTCCATAATCATGGTGTTAAAAAAATGTAGCAAGAAGAGAGACTTCAGTTACCATAAAGGATCAACATCATATTTAACACTGGTTTCTCTTGCATGACTGTTTGTACTTGTCTTCTAGTGACTCTTACATTTACTCTTATTAGGTGCTATCTTAGGTTAGATTCTTGGAACTAAGTAAGGGATTGGGGAAAATAGGATATATAGAGAGGGGAAGTAGTCAAGAAAGGGTGTAATTTCAGGTAAAGTCCCCTAGAGAGTAGCTTGGTCTGGTCCCAATGGAAACTCTGGGGTATGAGTTATGTAAGAGAGCTGGACTTTCATGCTCCTGCACTGGGCAGTCACTGGCTAACAATGGTTGGGAGAATAACTTTCCCAGCACTCTGGCTTTCTATTCTTGCAGGAAAAACAACTCTAGTAGCTAGAGGAGTATCTGAAGGGAGTCTCATTTTGTGGGCACTAGAAGATAAAAGCACGCAGAAGCTGGTGAGGCTGCATAGAAACACCAGAAAAAACTGGAAGAAAGCTAGGAAGGGTACCAAGAGTGTCTGCTGTAGAGGCTTAACCTGAAAAGTCACCCCCATCAAGGCAGATAACCATTTCTCTGCTCAATTGTGTATTCTGTAATTTCGGATCCAGTGACCATCTGTTCACAAAAGACATGCAAATCTACTTGTCCTTCCCTGAACATTACTGATTCCAACACAGTTTTTTAATTATAAGCTGGGAATGCCTAGCTGGTGATCACCAAAAGTGAGAAATGTGGAATAAAAAAGAAAAATTAGAAAAATCATCAAAAACAATGAACTGAATTAAATGTCCCAGCTATGACTCTTGCCGCACACTGTCCACCTTATTAGATACCTCAAAGGCTATCAAGCAATTGCCTGGCCTCTGAGGAAAAGCTGTTTGGGTCTTGAGGAAGAGAGGCTGAGAAATTCAGGAATAATTGATAGGCGTGTGCTGATTAATTGAATCCCATTAGAGTTTTATATTTGTGAAGGAGAAAAGCACACAGACATAATTATGGCCTCTAATCAGCGATACAAAACAGTCCCAAAGCCTAGGAAATGGAGACCTTAAGAGGAATCTTGCAGGAAAATGTCAAGTGTGAGATACAGGTAGGCTGTAACTTTCTAAAATGGTAGCTAATTAGAAAAGAGTGTTGTAAATCGATGGGACATATGCAAGCAAAGGAATTTGAAACCTTGATAATATTTATCTTGCCTCAGATATCTTAATTACCATCAAATAAAATTATGCCAGGATTTTCCTATGGAGTTTCTGTTATGGCTTTCATCTGGTGGGAATTGATTGCTACAGGATAGGGGCTTTTATCTCAAATCCAGATTATAAAATATATACAAAATAAGATTGTGTTTTATAACTTTACATTGATTAAGACATAAATTGGAAGTAAAGGAGATTCTAAAACCATGTAGAGAACTATTTTAATGGTACCTCTACAAGGGATTGTTTTTGACAAACGTCAGAACACGTTGAGGCATTGAGATAGACAGATAGTGATGGAGGGAGGATAATTCATCAGTGAATGAATCATCAGGACATTCTGTGGGATGGCATCTCCTTTACATGAACTTAGATACCATGGCGATGGAAAACTCACTTATACGTAGTTGTACACTCTTGGATCCTCAAGGCTCTGGGGAGTAAGCTAGCATCTCCCCATAGCCATAAGGCTCCAATGACGTGCATGAACACTATGCCCACTACAATGTGCTGAGTTCCTTCTGTCTTAAGTCCCTGCTGATCTTTTCAGAGTTCTACATCACCAGTGCCAACCCGTGGTAAAAGAACAAATATTGACTTTGTCTTCTGCCTTAGGATGACTTAGTATCTGCTGGGGCCAAGGTTCATTTATTTGTTATCAGCATTCAGAAACTGTCATTTCCTTTTCTACCTGCAAGACCTAATAATCACTTTTTAAACTCTTGCTTTCTTTCTGTATTCATCACACATCCTGCTCTCAGATGTGGGCCTGAAAGCTTGCTGAGAACTTGCTTCCAATTTTGCTCCCCTGACTTTCGCTGTGGGAAAATCTTTGAAAGAAGTTGGCCGTACCTTTTGATGGAAGGACAAGGAACTAGGTAAATTGCTTGACCTTAATAAGCTTTCATATTTTTTAACTGTACTTTCATCCTTGAAGGATCTAAATGTTCTCATAGAATTTAACAAAGCATCTTATGTCATTGAGGGTTCTTATATTTGTTGTAATCGCTATAGATACTTAAAAAAATGTCTCTGTTGTGGCTGAGCGGGTCTCTGGATTTTCCTATGGCATTTCTGTTGTGGCTTTCATCTGCTGGGAATTGATTGCCACAGGAGTGGGGCTTTTATCTCAAATCCAGATTACAAAATATATCTCCAACTGGGAAATGATGGCTATGCTTGAACAGGGGTGAGGAGTATGAAACACAGAAGCGGGGACTGCTACTCTTCGTTTATCACCTCAATTGGAATGTGAATTCAATGGGTTTTATTACCAGTGGTACCACAAAAAAATTTTCACTGACAACAAAAGCCTTAAAACTAACTCATGGAGGATTAGCAAAACTGTTAATTCAAGCAAGCCAGAATTTGTTCTGGGGTGAGATGAATTGGGAGATTGGGATTGCCATATATACATTACTAATAAAAAAATCAAATTGTACACTTTAAATATATGCAGTTTATTGTATGTCAATTGTATCTCAATAAAAGTTCTTAAAGAAAAAAAAGAAATTAAAAAAAAAAAAGAATTTGTTCTGACTTGATCTAGTGGTGTTGGAAGGGCCAAGACTCAGGAGTCCAGACTTGATTATTTTCATACAGAATAGGTCCAAATGCCACATATTTCAAGAAGGGTACAAATGTGAAATAAAAATGAGCTTATGCTCCTCTGACCCTTTGAACTTTTAAGAAATTACTAACAGTGTCCACTGTCCCAGGAGCCTAGAGGGATGGTCAGACAAAACACCCACAACTGAGTGCATTTGCCAGAGCTACAAGCAAGTTTGCATGTTTTATGCCAGAATTTCAAATGCAACATCTCCCATCCTGAACTTCCATGGCAACTCCCTCTCATCAGTCTTGGTCCTTGTTTTACTCATATCCTTAAGTTGAAAAATACATTATTTTAGAAGGCAAAGGACAGAACATTTTTTGTCACTCTTTTCATATTTCCCTGGGTGAATAAAGTTCTCATTCGATGTGGGAAAAGATGTTTATTCCAGAGCTGTCTGTGGCATAGAATGGCTCCAGAATATTCCACCTACATCCGTATAAAGGGTAATGCAGTCACCAGGTGTCAAGGGTTGGAAAACAGTGAGAGGCGTGCCTCTCAGCACAGAGGGGTTGTGGATCCCGGAGGCTGAGTTCTTCTGTTTCTGGTTGTCATCGAGCTTGTCTTCAATCTGGCCTCTGAGCTCTGAAGCCTAGGGCCACTGAGAGTGCTCACAAAGTATGACACCTATTACTGTTTTTATTACTTTGGTATGAAGTCTAACCAAATCATTTACATAGTGGAGGCCACATGTTGGCAGTTCTTGCCTGTGCGTGTACCTATTCGGCTGCATGATAGTTAACTTCATCCAAAGATGGGGTTTGCCATATCGTTATGCTATGAAAGAGCAGATATGCTTCTAAGCCTATCAACCAAAACAAAAATGAACTAATTAATGACACTTGTATCCTGAGGCACACGCATTGTTTCTTCTCACTCTTGCCCTTGTATCTTATACTCAATCAATTTATTCATTTTCTTGGCATTGTTTATACCATTCTTCTTGCTTTCCAACTGTCTCCTCCCTTAGTTTCTGTTATTTATTAATCTAAGTCCAACTTCTCTTCCAAGTGTATCATGCCTCTCTACTTAGTTCATTGTGAATTGTTTGTGTGTTTGTTTTGTTGAATTTTTTTAAATCTGAATTTTAATGCAAACTTCTTAGCCTTTATTTTTTGGTTTCTGGATTTCAGTCTTTTTCTTTTGGTTTCAGGATTTTATTTAGAAAGTCCTGCCTTATAATAAAATTAACTTTTTATGTTCTTCTGCAGATGAATTTATTATGGTATAAAGGGTGAGGTAGCAATCTAGTTTTGTTTGATGTTTTGTTTCTCTAAATGGCTGGCTGATTATCCCAACATCATTTATTGCATAATCCATCTTTCTCTACTAACTCAAGTACTATCTTTATCTTGTGCAGATTTCCCATATGGATTTGGGTATGTCTCTGTATTCTCTTTGCTAGTCCGTAGATCTTTCTATCTCTACCAGCACCAATAGTTTTCATCATTCTGGCTTGAATTCATTCTTTTTTGCCTTTATTCAACCTATTTATTGAGTGCCTACTGTGTAACTGGCATTCTTCTGTGTGTTGGAAATACACCAATGACCATTTTAATCGCTAGTAGTACTTTTCACCTCTCATTACTTTTGTGCATAAGAGTTCTTCTTGTGATCACTTTTTTTGTTTGTTTATTGTCACATAAATTTTATTTTATTTTATTTTACAATTTTATTTTTTATTTTTTATTTTTTTAAGCTCTTTATTGGAGTATAATTGCTTTACACTGTTGTGCCAGCTTATGCTGTACAACAAAATGAATCAGCTGTATTTATACATATATCCCTATATCCTCTCCCTCTTGAGCCTCCCTATCCCACCCCTCTATGTCATCACCAATCATCGAATTGATCTCCCTGTGTTATGCAGCAGCTTCCCACTAGCTATCTATTTTACACTTGGTAGTGTATATATGTCAGTGCTACTCTCTCACTTCGTCCCAGCTTCCCCTTCCCCCCACCCCCCATTTCCTAAAGCCCGTTCTCTACATCTGTGTCTATGTTCTTGCCCTGCCACTGGGTTCATTGTAGCATTTTTTTTTTTAGATTCTATATGTATGTGTTAGCATACGATATTTGTTTTTCTCTTTCTGACTTACTTTACTCTCTATGACAGACTCTAGGTCCATCCACCACACTACAAATAACTCAATTTCATTCCTTTTTATGGCTGAGTAACATTCCATTGTATATATATGCCACTTCTTCTTTATTCATTCATTTGTCCATGAGCATTTATGTTGCTTCCATGACCTGGCTATTGTAAATAATGCTGCAATGAACATTGTGCTATGTGTATCTTTTGAATTATGGTTTTCTCAGGGTATATGCCCGGTAGTGGGATTGCTGGGTCATATGGTAGTTCTATTTTTAGTTTTTTAAGGAACCTCCATACTGTTTTCCATAGTGGCTGTACCAATTTACATTCCCGCCTACAGTGCAGGAGGGTTCCCTTTTCTCCACACCCTCCCCAGCATTTATTGTTTCTAGATTTTTTAATGGTGGCCATTGTGACTGATGTGAGGTGATATCTCATTGTGGCTTTGACTTGCATTTCTCTAATGATTAGTGATGCTGAGCATCTTTTCATGTGCTTGTTAGCCATCTGCATGTCTTCTTTGGAAAAATGTCTAGTTAGGTCATCTTCCCATTTTTTTGATTTTTTTTTTTTTTTTTTTTTTTTTGCTGTTGAGCTGCATGAGCTGTTTGTATATTTTGGAGATTAACCCTTTGTCAGTTGCTTCTTTGGTGAATATTTTCTCACATTCTGAGGGTTGTCTTCTTGTCTTGTTTATTATTTCTTTTGCTGTGCAAAAGATTTTAAGTTTCATTAGGTCCCATTTGTTTATTTTTGTTTTTATTTCCATTATTCTAGGATGTGGGTCAAAAAGGATCTTGCTTTGATGTATGTCATAGTGTTCTGCTTATATTTTCCTCTAAGAGTTTTATAGTGTCTGGCCTTACGTTTAGGTCTTTAATCCATTTTGAGTTTGTTTTTATGTATGGTGTTAGGAAGTGTTCTAATTTCATTCTTTTACCTGTAGCTGTCCAATTTTCCCAGCACCACTTATTGAAGAGGCTGTCTTTTCTCCATTATATATTCTTGTCTCCTTTGTCAAAGATAAGGTGACCATATGTGTGTGCATTTATCTCTGGGCTCTCTATTCTGTTCCATTGATCTGTATTTCTGCTTTTGTGCCAGTACCATACAGTCTTGGTCACTGTAACCTTGTGGTATAGTCTGAAGTCAGGGAGCCTGATTCCTCCAGCTCTGTCTTTTCCTTCTCAAGATTGCTTTGGCTATTCTGGGTCTTTTGCATTTCCATACAAATCGTAAAATTTCTTGTTCTAGTTCTGTTAAAAATTGGTAATTTGATAAGGATTGCATTGAATCTGTAGATTGCTTTGGGTGGTATAGTCATTTTCACAATGTTGATTCTTCCAATCCAAGAACATGGTATGTCTCTCCATCTGTTTGTATCCTCTTTGATTTCTTTCATCAGTGTCTTATAGTTTTCTGCATACAGGTCTTTTGCCTCCTTAAGCAGGTTTATTCCTAGGTATTTTATTTTTTTGTTGCAATGGTAAATGAGAGTGTTTCCTTAATTTCTCTTTCTGCTCTTCCGTTGTTAGTGTATAAGAATGCAAGAGATTTCTGTGTGTTAATTTGGTATCCTGCAACTTTACTAGATTCATTGCTTAGCTCAAGTAGATTTCTGGTGGCGTTTTTAGGATTTTCTATGTATAATATCATGTCATCTGCAAAGAGTGACAATTTTACTTCTTCTTTTCCAATTTGGATTCCTTTTATTTCTTTTTCATCTCTGATTGCTGTGGCAAAAACTTCCAAAACTAGGTTGAATAATAGTGGTGAGAGTGAGCATCCTTGTTTTGTTCCTGTTCTTAGAGGGGATGCTTTCAGTTTTTCACCATTGAGAATGATGTTGGCTGCTGGTTTGTCATATATGGCTTTTATTATGTTGAGGCAGTTTCCTTCTATGCCCACTTTCTGGAGAGCTTTTTATCATAAATGGGTGTTGAATTTTGTCAAAACTTTTTCTGCATCTATTGGGATTATCATATGGTTTTTATCCTTCAGTTTGTTAATATGGTGTATCACATTGATTAATTTGCATATGTTGAAGAATCCTTGCATTCTGGGGAAAAATGCCACTTGATCTTTTTAATGTGCTGTTGGATTCTGTTTGCTATTATTTTGTTGAGGATTTTTGCATCCATATTCATCACTTATATTGGTCTGTAATTTTGTTTTTTTGTGACATCTTTGTCTGGTTTTGGTATCAGGGTGATGATGGCCTTGTAGAATGAGTTTGGGATGTTCCTCCTTCTGCTATACTTTAGAAGAGTTTGAGAAGGATAGGTGTTAGCTCTTCTCTAAATGTTTGATAGAATTCACCTGTGAATCCATCTGGCCCTGGGCTTTTGTTTGTTGGAACATTTATAATCACAGTTTCAATTTCAGTGCTTGTGATTGGTCTGTTCATATTTTCTATTTTTTGCTGGTTCGATCTTGGAAGATTGTAATTTTGTAAGAATTTATCCATTTCTCCCAGATTGTCTAATTTATTGGCAGGTAGTTGCTTGTACTAGTCTCTCATGATCTTTTGTATTTCTGTGGTGTCAGTTGTAACTTCCCCATTTTCATTTCTAAATCTGTTGATTTGTGTCTTCTCCCTTTTTTTCCTCATGAGTCTGGCTAATGGTTTATCAATTTTGTTTATATTCTCAAAGAACCAGCTTTTAGTTTTATTGATCTTTGCTATTGTTTCCTTCATTTCCTTTTCATTTATTTCTTATCTTTATGATTTCTTTCCTTCTGCTCTCTGCAGTTAATATTCCAGGGATTCTCTAGTGGTCTAGCATCCTGGACTTGGTGTTCCCTCCCCAGAGCCTCAGTCCTGTCTTCTGGTTGAGGAATCAAGACCCCACATGTCGCTTGTCACAGCAATAAAGGGGATTACAAAAGAGTAACCAAGCCCCAGACTAATGGTAAAAAGTTAAATCAAGCAAATACTGAAACAAGGAAACAAGGACATGCACAAGAGAAACAAAAAGAGAACCCAATAAAACATAAAGCACTGGAAGAACCAGAAAAAAGAACCCCAGAACGAAATTGGGCAATTAAAAAGTAAACGAACAAAAACTCAAAACCAAAAAAACAAAACCAAAGCAAAGTGCCAAGTACAGACTGACACAAAGAAACAAAACAAACTGATAAGAATGATTGAAAAAAAAAGGGGGGGAGAGGGAAGAACACAGAACAACAGAAGAGCAACTTAGAAATGGAAATATATATAAAAAAAAATTTAAAAGGAATAGAAAAGTAAAAGAAAAAAAATGACAAACAAAACCCCAGAGGAACTGTGGAAACAAGGACCAAATGTAACAGGGACCAAATAGAAACAAGGACCAAATATAACAAAGTGCAAGAGAACAACCAGATAGACTGAAGATCCCCCAAATGAAATCAGACAATTAGAATCAAAACTAAGATAGAGGGCTTCTCCAGTGGTGAAGAAGTTAAGAATCTGCCTGCCAGTTCAAGGGACACAGGTTCAAGCCCTTGTCTGGGAAGATCCCACATGCTGTGGAGCCACTAAGCCCGTGCACCACAACTACTGAGCCTGCGCTCTGGAGCCTGCAAGACACAACTACTGAGCCCTTGTGCTGCAACTACTGAAGCCCATGTGCCTAGAGCCCATGCTCTGCAACAAGAGAAGCCACCTCAATGAGAAGCCCTCACACCACGACAAAGAGTAGCGCCTGCTCACTGCAACTAGAGAAAGCCCTCACATTGCAATGTAGACCCAACACTGCCAAAAATAAATTAATTAATTTTTTTAAAAAAGGAACTAAGATAGAGACAAAACCTAAAAACAAAAACCAAAGCAGTGTGTCAGCTGAAGAATAAAGCAAGGAAACAGAGCAGACTGATAATAATGGTTAAAAACATAATAAGGTAAAATAAAATAAAATAAAATGGGATAAAAGAGCAACAGAAAAGCATAGTATAAATGGAAATATAAACGAAATAGAAATGTATTAGAAATAAGAAAAAAAGATAGGGGAAAAGAATTCAGCACAACAGAAAAGCCAACTAGAAATAGAAATATATAAAAAGATTAAAAATAAAAATAAAGGTAAAAATAGGATTAAAATGTTATAAAACATGAAGATCCCATAAGACTAAAATCATAATTTAAAAAAAAAAGACAGAACCAACAACAGAATGAATCAAAACAACAGAATTAGTAATAATACTGTTTCCTTGGGGTCTCAGCTGTAAGTGTACTTGTACACACCTTGAGTCACAAGCCACCTTCGCCTCCCCAAGAGGCCCTCCTCTGCCTCTGGGTTGGACTCTGGACCTTCTTTGGGCCCTTTGGGGTCCACTTAGGCTCTGATCTGGCCCAATCCCTGTGTGTGCTTGCTCCCAAAGTCCACTGCCAGAGCTAGACCTTTTTCATTTGTGGGAATGTTCATTGTCTACTCAGATATTCCAAAGACATAGGATCTACCTAGCTGATTGCAGGGATTTAGTCTGCAGCTTGTATAGCTGATGGAAAGATTTTAGAGCCTCTTCCTTAATCCCCCTGTCCCTGGTGTTCAGCTTTGGTTTTGTTGCCACCTCTGCATATGGTTCAACCACAGGATTCTGGTCCTGAGGCTGCCTTGGAGCTCTTGGATCTGCCTCAGTGAGTAAGTCCATCTGCAGGCACTGGTGTGTGGGGAGAGAGAGGATATGATAGTGGCTCCTCTTGCTGCGTGTGACTCAGCAGTAGTGCCCTGCTTGGATTGTGGGAGCCCCGGTGGTGATGCCAAATGTGCAGAGATGCTGGCAGATGCGGGTGTAGGAAATCTGGCCTTAGTGTGGTTCTTTACTGGTGCCCAGCGTAAGGCACATGAAGGCCAGCCCTCAGGTGGCTTTTTGTATTACTCTGTGACTGGCAGAGCTTCCTTTATTTTTTGTCTGCAGGCGCTGGTGTGTGGGGAGAGAGAAGGTACAATAGTGGCTCCTCCCCCTGCATGTAAGTCAGCAGTAGCACCCTACTTAGATCACAGGAGCCCTAGTGGCAGCACCAGTTGCACAGGGAAGCCAGTGGGCATGGGTGTGAGAGGAATGCCGCTAGAGATGGCCTGCCCTGGCCAGACGTTTTTTGACTCTAAGCAGCAGGCATGTTAAGGGCCAGCCCTTGAGGGGACTTTTTCTATCACTTGTGGACTGGCTGTCAACAGCCAGGCCTAGAGCGGGCTTCCTTTATTGTTAGTCGTGGGCACTACAATAGTGAGAGAGAGGCTACAATAGTGGCCAGGAACCCCTGCGTGTGACGCAGCAGTAGCGCCCTGCTTCCATGGCAGCCCAGTTTTCCCCAGTAGGCATTCCCTGCTGCAGCTTTCTTCTCTCCTATCCCCTCAGTCCATCTCCCCGCAGCCAGCAATGGTTCTCACCCTGGGCCTGTTCTCCGGTCCCCACGCTCCAGCTCCCAGACCCCCTGCACTCCCGTGAACACACGTCTCAGTTCGGGCCATGCAGTGCCACGGTGCCGACCGTCTGTGTGTTTCTCGCTCTTTCCCGTCTGCCACAGATTGGCCGCTTCACCCTCTTGGACAGCCCCAAATGCCTCCCTTCTGACCCAGTCACATTCCCCAATGGAGAGGGGGTTTTCCCATCAGATAAGGAGAGGTTTCCTCCATTCGGGAATCTCTCCTCTGCTTCAGCTCCCCTGCCCCAGGATGCAGGTCCCATCCCTTTTTTTCTTCTCTTCTTCCTTCTTTCTTCTTTTCATCTTACCCAGTTATGCTGGGATCTTTATAGTCCTTTCCGGTGTCCAAGGTCTTCTGCTAGTGTTCAGCCAGTTTTCTGTGAGAATTGTTGCATATATTGATGTATTCCTGATGCATCAGTGGAGAAAGATGCACTCCATGTCCTTTTATTCCGCTGCCATCTTTCTCCTCCCACATAAACTTTAGAATCAGGTTACCATGTTAAAGAAAGTCCTCCTGGCATGTTTATTGGGATTGCTTTGAATTTCTAGCTTAATTTAGGGAGAATTGGTATCATTTAAATATTACGTATTCCTGTCCAGAAAATAATTATTTTCCTATTGATTCAAGACCTCTGTGTTCCTTTATAGAATTTAAAGCTTTGTTTAGATAGGTCCTGCATATTTTTTGTTAAGTTTGTTTCTAGGTATTTATCTCTTTTGTTTTTATTATAGGTGGTATCTTTTCTCTATTATATTTTGTCATTTATTTTTGTATTGAAAAACTAGTCATTGTTGTGAATTATTTAACCAGTCATTATGCTGATATATCTTATTGTAAGTAATAGTTTTTAATCAGTCCTAATTTTTTGTAGGTATACATATCTCTTATTTGCAAAAAAAAAATGTAATTTTACCTCTTGTTATGATTCTCATTTTCTTTCTCTTGCCTAATTACATGACATTGTAATTCTAGTAATAAAGTTGATAATGGTTATCTTTATTCAGTTTCTGATTGTAATGGGAACAATTTTAGTACCTCATCATGATGGTGGGTCTTGATTTGAGCTGTGAAACTATTTTTCACACAAGAAACTAATCGATTAATTTTTATTTTGAATTTTATTACCATGAAGTTGATTTAATTATTGTTCTTTTGACTATGAATACAGTGGACTATATTCATAGCTTTTTGGTGTTGTTGTTATTTAAGGTATCTTCTCCCCCTTCCACTGTATTTTAGGTTAAATCATAAGAAAGTAAGTTATGTGGGTGATTGCCACTAATTCTGTTTTGGGTTTTTAAAAAACTGAGTCTGGGATGTTGGCTAAAGAGTTGACTATCTCTCCCTTTTCTTACTTCTTTTGTCTAAATGAGGAAAAAGATCTCTCTCTGTGTATGTGTTTATATATGTAGATATAGGTATATTCTTAAAGTAGCAATAAAATAAAAAATTAAAGTTCACAGTTAAAGATGTGCTTGCCACTTTAAAATATCCTATTAGAAAGAATTCCATGGGACATCTAGCTCAGATTTGCCTCCCCTATAACTAAGACTCAACAGTTGAGCACAAGTGTTTCAAATGTGTTTGCCCTCCTTGAGCTTACATCAAAAATAAACTTGGTTTGTATGATTCTTCAATAACTATTAAACAGATCAGCTTGCTCTGGCCTTAAACCAAGTCACCACAGGTATCACTTACTGAGAGTTATTATCCAGTTTCTAAAACCTTGAAAATCTCATGGAGCTTTACTGAGGTCTAGAAGGCAGCAGCTGAGAGCTTCTATGTAGGACATCATTCAGCAAACTCCCAACAATGTTCTTTGGTCATGTCTTTCTGTCTCCCAAGTTTCACTCATGGTGATTATTAAGAATCAGTCCTCTAAAATTCCTCTTTCTACAGTGTCTTCAGAACAGTACTATTTTCCACTTGGTTCCTCCTTGCTAGTCTGATCCAGCAGCCCCTTGCTTCCCCCTTGAGAAAATAGTGTTTCAGGAAAGGTGAAACTTCCCACCACCCTCAGGAAAGACTGAGTTTCTCAAGAGGATAGTTCCTGCCATAATTCTAGCAAATAAAGCCTTTCATCACTTTAAAATTATACTGCTCCTATCACAGCCACACTTCTACCTCTTAGGTGGGAGTTATCAAAGAGAAAGAAATACTGTGAACTATCAGAAGAAGGAGGAATTTCCTACAAGCACCTACTCATGCTCTTCCTTCCTGTGGCACTAAAAAGTTCTCAGAGGTGACATTTTAAGGAATTATTTATGCTACTTACTGGGGCAATCAAGTAATTTGTTTCTAATTTTTTTAATTTTTATTGGAGTACAGTTGCTTTACAATGTTGTGTTACTTTCTGCAGTACAGCAAAGTGAATCAGCTATACATATACATATATCCCCTCTTTTTTGAATTTCCTTATCATTTAGGTCACCACAGAGCATTGAGTAGGTTCTCATTAGTTATCTATTTTATACATAGTATCAAGAATGTATATGTGTCAATCCCAATCTCACAATTCATACCACCCCCTTTCTACTTTGATCTTTTTTCTTTTTTTTTTTTTAATATTTATTTATTTTCTTTTTTAATTTGGCTGTGCTGGTTCTTAGTTGCAGCATGGGGGATCTTTTAGTTGCGGCATGCAGACTCTCAGTTGCGGCAATGCATGCAGAACCCAACTGGGGATCAACCCAGTCCCCCTGCATTGGGAGCACGGAGTCTTACCCACTAGACCACCAGAAAAATCCTCATCTTTTTTTTTCAATTCATTGATGAATCTATGGCAAATCAATGCCATTTTTATGCAAATCAATATATGGTTGTCCTGAATTTGATGCAGAGCCTATTTAGAAATTTCTAGTGGAGTCCTCTGAATTTTAAATAAAAGATTTGGTTTTTGAGATCATTTGAACCCTTGGGCATTTAGTTAACTGACTTACTTTCCTATCAGGAATTCATAATTGAAGATAAAAGAAGTTACAGAGAGAGCCAGCTTTGATTTTTAGGATCCTGTAGTATCCAAGCAAGACCACACACACACACACACACACACACACACACACACACACACACACACACACACACACACACGCATTTCTTTTCCAACACTTCTTCAGATGAGGGTTTTTCTACTGCAGAGCGGAAAGGATAACTAAGATAGAAAAAGTATGGCTTAATGAAGAGTTGGGCTGGGGGAGGTAAATTTAGTTAAATAGTAGAGCTTAGCCCTTCCTTGCCCACTTTAGAGAAGCAATTTCCTTTCTCACTGGAATTTGGTTATGAAGGAACAAGGGTTCCTAAGGAAGTGGGTCACCCAGCCCTTTCCCATGATAGTGACTTCATTATAGCAAAGGTCTTCCATTACATCATGCTGGGGTTAACAGTCAAAGCAATGACAAGAAGTAGCTTATTACTGCAAAATGAACACTGAGGTATTAAGAAGTGAAGCAGGGGACCTCTGAGTGCAAACTTGGCTGTTCCTCCCAATATTTTGTTTATTTCCCGCATGGGGAGCAGCTATTTCTGTAGCTCCATCAGGAAAGTGAGAAATCAGGTTTTATTCTAAATATTGGTGTTTTAACATTAGCCAGTTAAAAAAATAGAATCATAGGAATTGAAAGTAATTGCAGGTTTTTTTTTTCCCCTTCAGACATTCCCCTATTTTACAGTGGCCTTCCTAAACCCTTTCCCAAGTGTATTCTGTTTTCCCAGACTCTGAGGAAGAGACATCCCATGGTCTGTTTCAGAGTCCAACATCATCAGGGTAAGGAAACTGCTTCCCAGCCAATCCAAGTGCATTCAATCCAAGTCTGCATTTTTTCTACCTCAGTGTGAGAGCTAATAAAATAATCTTAAATCATAAAATATTAGCAGAAAAAGAGGCCTTCAAATGTCATCTAGGTCAGTGATACCCAATCAGAATTATGCTGCAGGCTGATAAAAGGATGGATGTCTATCATTGGCCCTAAGCACATAGGAGAAGAAAGATTTTGTGGGAGAGGGCAAGAAATGATAAAAATTCACCAAGTGGTCAGAGACTAGACTTCTTTATACCAGTGGTTCACCTATGGCAGGTTGAGTTCTGGTGCCTGGAGAGCTGCACATCAGATCACTGAGGCAGCTTATGAAGAATCCAGATTTCTAGGCTCCCCTCTCCTACCCTAGATCCTAATTCAGTACGTCTGTATTGTTCAAGTGCTCCCCTAATTTCAGAATCTGTACTAAACCACCCTGGCCAATGTGGGAAGCCTGCCTGCATATCCAGCCCAGCTCAGCTTCCATGCCTCTAGTGGTAGGGAGACTGTGGGGAAGGTGGAGAGGAGGGGGCTGTCCATTACCTAATGAAGCAAACAAGCTCTTTTTCAAGCAATTTTAATTATTACAAGATTTTCCACGTACTCAATTAAAATCAACCACTCCTTGACACTTATTCATTGGTTTCAGTTCTGCGGTATAGAACAGACAGCAAGCCAATGCAAGTCTCTAACAGATTAACTCTTCAAGAGTTTGTTAATCAGATATCATGTTTCCTCTCTTATTTTGTTTTGTACAAAAAATAAATCATGATTCTCTGAAATCCAGGGAAAGGGCATGGAGCACTCAACCAGGACTTTTCAGCCCTACATCTTGATCCATACCCCAGTTCATTAGCCAACTCATGGTTCATTTTGACTTAGAAGTTCCTTGCTCAGAATGACTTTGTAAAAATCTCCCCTGTCCCACTCTTACTGTGTAATAAAGATCTAGGAAGTCTCAGATTTATTTCAGGTTGTCTTTGAAAACCTTTGCATTACCCCACCTTCCTCGAGATCTCCAGCCTCACTGCTTAGGGTCTGAGTGGATATTAGAGCCTCAGGAGGCCCCTTGTTCCCGAAGAACCCAGGGGAACCTGAGCTGAGTCACAAGTCCAGCAGTTGTAGATTTTACGCAGGAATGAATTGCACATCCCTGTTTTCCATCAGTTTTCTACCTTCTCCCCTCTCCTTTGCCTATCTCTCACTTCTTTAACATCTCAGCGTGGATACTACTTCCTTAAAGACGCTGACTCCCCACACTGGATGAGGTCGCCCACCCCATCATGTATTCCCATAGTATCTGTGTTAATCATAACAGCTACCATGTAGCATGGAAATTACCTGAGTAGTTGTCTGGTGGCTTCTTATTACATTATAAATTAGCTCCTTGAGGGCATGAACTGTGTCTTATTTACTGTGAACCCTAGTTACATACCTGGTAACTGCTCAGTCAATAATTGCTTAATAAATAACTAAATGGGTGGATAGTTAGATGAATGTATTGGCCTAAAGAGAAGCTTAAAGAATTCTGGATGAACAGAATTTGCCTTCCCCTTTCATTTTTTGGGTGGTTTCTTAGCTTTTTCTCAAAATGGTTACTCAAGAGGTCTCCAGTCTTGCCATGAGGTGGTGTTAATTGTATTTATTTATTTGTTTGTTTGTTTATTTATTTCCTCCCTCCAGGCCTGGAGACTCCCAGGGGGAATACTGTCAGTAAAGTTCTTAAGCTGATCTGGGAAAGAAGCATCAGTGAGCATCAATGATACATTTAGTTTCTCGCCCTTGAGACTAAACGTTGTCCTATTTTCCAGTTGGTAGGTAGGTTGGGAACTTTTTAAAGCTTATCCAAACCTTGTGTTGGCATTCCTAACCTTAATGAAATGTTACAAAAGTTCCTATCTCCTAGAAAAGCTAGTTTGCTGGACATAGCATGACACTTCCATGATGAAGATTGATATGCAACATTCCTTCCACTCCTACGTTGCCTTAATACTCCCAAACTGCGTGCAAAATCTGGTATTTTCTCATTGGCAAGTGTCTCCCATCAGACATGCTCCTCCCAGGGAACTGAATTCTTCTTTCGTGAGTAAAACATCATTTTATTCATGTTCTGCCAGTGAGTCATTGGGACCCAATACAGAACTGAAGTTGAGCATGTGGTTTTAAATTCTTGGATTTACATTTTATATTGTGATTAAATGGGTTCAAGGCATATTCCAGCAGAAAGCACTTCCGCATTCTATTATGGGCAGCTTTCTACCATCTCCACCCAGAAAAATGAAATAGATCTTGGGTCTTTCCTATTTATTCATAACTTTCATACCTGGTATCTCTCTTCCAAAGTAACTTCCACATACCATTTTCTCATGTTTAAATGAAAGTGCATGGTAAATTGCAGTTTAAAGTTAATTCAAGAGAAAGACCACATACAAGCTAAAAAAATGACATATAAAGAGAGATTATAATTATGAGGTAATGAGTAATCTTAGTTTCATTGGGGACCAGTCCCATTACTTCACAGTCTCACCTCAATCAGTCTCTTTAGTTAATTTAGAAAATAATCAAACCATAACATACATCTCCAGTTTTACTTCCTAGCTCTCCTTTTGGAGCGAGACAACATGGTAAACTCAAAAGAATACAGAAAAATAAAATTCTATAAAGTATTCTGTTATAGGATCTAGTTGCACCCTGTTCTTTGGCTTTATAGTCATTGGAACAAATAATTGGCTATTGTATTTTTTGGTTTATTTATTTATTTTTTAATTGATTTTTATTGGAGTATAGTTGATTTACAATATTGTGCTAGTATCAGGTGTACCGCAAAGTGAATCAGTTATACATATGCACATATCCACTCTTTTTAAGATTCCATTCTCATATAGGTCATTACAGAGTACTGAGTAGAGTTCCCTGTGCTGTACAGCAGGTTCTTACCAGTTATCTACTTTATATATAGTAGTATGTGTATGTCAGCCCCAGTCTCCCGGTTTATCCCTCCCCACTTCTCCCTTGGTAACCACAAGTTTGTTTTCTGCATCTGTGACTCTACTTCTATTTTTTAAATAGTTTCATTTGTGCCATTTTTTAGGTTCCACATATAAGTGGTATGATATTTGTCTTTGTCTGACTTACTTCACTCAGTATGACAATCTCTAGGTCCATCCATGTTGCTGCAAATGGCATTATTTTGTTCTTTCTTATGGATGAGTAATATTCCATTGTATACATATACCACATTTTCTTCATTCCTCTGTCAATGTTGATGGACATTTAGTGAACATTATGGTGTATGTATCTTTTCAAATTATGGTATTCTCTGGATATATGCCCAGGAGTGGGATTGCAGGATCATATGGTAGCCCTATTTTTAGTTTTTTAAGGAACCTCCATACTGTTCTCCATAGTGGCTGTACCAATTCACATTCCCATCAACAGTGCAGGAGGGTTTCCTTTTCTTCACACCCTCTCCAGCGTTTATCGTTTGTAGGTTTATTTCTTTAAATGCCTGTCTTTCACTAAACTGTAAAGTCCAAGAGAACAGAGGCAATGTTTGTTTACCCAGAATCTAGAACAGTGCCCCATACGTTGTAGGCCCCCATGAGTAACTCATAAATGAATAGAACCAATTATTGGTTAGCATTTATTTGATTGAAAGCAAGCCCAAATAGTTCCTTTTAAACCTCTACAGTTGTCCCACGGCAGGATTAAAGGGAAGCCTACAGAGCTCTGCACCATCCTGTTGAGACACACCGCCCCCCCAACCAGTCTCCCAAACCTTGTGCTCAGTACTCCTCTTCACCTCACCACTACACACAGCCTGAGGACTAAATGCAGGAAGGCACTGTGGTCAGAGCTGAGTGTCCGTCTTCACCAAAGGGTCTCTAGGGCGTGCCCTCATGTTAGCCCAACTCTCCCCTCCTTGTACTGCTCCGTATTCCTTACCTGGACTCCATCTCCAATCCTCTCACTCAGATCCCTCAAACCCTTCTTCTGGTCTGTGTTCCCACAGTCAAGCCTCAGGAAAGTCTCCTATATACACAACATCTTTCCATTACTCTCTTCATTAGTCTGTCCTAACTGAAATCTAGGTTTCATTTAAAGACACTACTTCTTCCACATCCCTTCCAAGTGAAGGCGGTTTTGTTTTTTTTTCCTAAAACCCTTGTACAACAGTGCTATAGGTGGGTATTTGCTTCTTAGTACTTCTTCCAAATATTGTTAACCAGCACCTTTAAACAGTTCTCTCAAAACAACTGCCATTAGTTTCTATGCACATCCCTCACCTATCTCCTAAGCTCTAGGTCTCCCACTTTTTTCAATAAAAAGTTTACCTTCTGTTTTTTCCCACCCACTACTCTTGTCAGAATTTTTGATGCCTCACCATCCACAGAGGTAAGCCATCCTCTGCTTGGTCTCTCAGTACCTTGATCTCATTTCCTGTGTTCTTAACCTCCACCCCACCTCACCTCAGTCATTTATTCCTATCAAAAACAAGACAGCAGGCCCAAATGGAGTCACGTGTGATAAGCCCCACGTCACCAAACAGAGACTTAACGTGTTTGCAGTTTTGACTCTTACAGAAATGGAATCTTAAACAAGTCAATTAGGAATCACCTGATCAGCACGAGTGAGCACTAGTGCCTGACAGACCCCTGCCATCTCATAAAGGAATGTGACCGTACCACAACCAATCCACTTTTTTTGCTAGTATATAACCTCCTTGTTCCTGCTCCCTTCTGACTACAGAAGTCTTTCATTTTACTCAGCTCCTTGGAGTTCCTTTCTGTCTGCTGGGTTGGATCCTTCCCGACTCATGAATCATTGAATAAAGCCAATAAGATCTCTAAAATCTACCCAGTTGAATTTTGTTTTTTAACATTCCTATACTTATACCCTAGACCATATGATGTGCAAGAATCGAACCTTGCTCAGAACTCTGTGATCGCCACTCTTATGTCTCCAGTTCAGTTCCTCTAGAGTAACCTCCTCCACTCTCCAGGGCCCCTGCTCCCAGTCACCCTCTTGTCTTTTCACTGCCTATTATCTCCTCCACAGCCTGTCTTCCCTCCTTACTCAGATCAGTTCATTGCTTCATTCTCATAATTACTCTCTTGGATATACTTCCAATTCCCTTGCCCCTTTAGATGTTCATCATATTCACCTGGTTAAATTCAATTCTTCACCCATTTTTGTTTGCACCTGAGCAGCTGAATGTGGTTGGAAAAAATATACAAGTAGGCAGACCCATACATTTGAAATTCATGAGTGTTAACCTCAAATAACATCATCAGGCTGCACTTACCAGCAAGTCCTTCTCCTGCTTTCTGGGATCTTTAGTTCTCACCTTTTCCTCTCTCTTCAAACCTCTCACAACTCTACTCTTCCTCCCTCTAAGCTGATTACGCTGCTTCATATTTCATTACAGAAATAAGAGCAATCAGAAAAGAAACTCCTCATTTTTTCCCTACCAAATCTCTAACCTCCCTGCAGCTTTTGTACCCATAGATGCTGCCTCGCTTCCTATTGAAAGGAATGTTTTTTCTGTCCCCCTGGGTAAGGTAAACCCCTCCACCTGTGTCCTGGATCCTTTTTGTTTCATTCACTCTGTGTCAAAGTCATTGATGCTTTGCTATCTTAAGAGGGAAAAATCTTCATTATGAGACCAAGACATCAAAACCCAAAGGTTTTAGCAAAGAAGAATTCTACGAGGAAGTCCTCAGTGGAGGTGGGGTGACTATTTAAGCAGAGCTTACTCTGATGGCCCAAGTTTCATCTCCCTCTTGAGATTTTGTCATGTTTATTTTTGCAGCCACGACCTTATCCTGTGCTCAAAGGAACACTGTTCCGCTAAGACTTTGATCCATGCACTACCACAATCAAAATTAAGTTTGGTCTTTGGCCTAACTTAGGCAAACTGGATTTTCCCGAAGGCATTTTACTAGAAACTAAAGAAAAATACCTTAATATGTTGTGGCCCAACTTAGGTATAGAAAAGATACATTTATTTGTTTATTCATTAAGGCTTCAGCTATCTATTAAGCATCTCCTGTTATACTTGGTATTGAGGGTAAAGTCAGAGGTTTTAGCACATGGCATGTATTTGCGGATGGCTCAAGATCCATGAGAAGACAATCGAAAAGAAACAAATAATTGCGTAGGATGTAACAGTATATAAATTAGGTGCAGTGGTAGGACAGACATGGGAGTGATTTTCTCTACTTGAAGAAGTTGGGAAGGTGCACAGAAGGGAGGGTACTTGAGTTTGGAGAACGTAAGCAGGTCAGCGTAGCTGGAGTATTGATGTGAGAGAGAAGAAGGATGAGGAAGAGACTGGGAAGGTAGACAGGTGCCCAGTCTTGGAGTATGTTAAATATTATACTAAAGAGTTTAGACCTTATCCTGCATATGCAGTGAGGAAATGCTGATTTTTTTAAGCATTAACATTTACGTGTTAGACAGTTTTCTTTGGCAGGGAGCCTATTTAGGAAGTCCTAGAGAGAGAGAATGTGAGGACCTAAACTTAAAATGTTTAGGAGGATGAATCATTAGATCTTAATGAGCAATTGGAAGGAGGAAGGAATGGAGTCAAGGATGACTTATCTGTTTCTAATTTGGATGTCTAGATGGATGAAGGAAGAAAGCACTATTGAAAGGAATGAGTAATTTCCAATGGGAAATGTTTTGACTACATCCTCTTTGAGATTAACATTAGAATTTAGTTTTTGCCTGCAAAATAAACTTTTGTGACCTTTTCTCTAAACTGGATTAATGAATGATATCACCTAAAATCCACTGTGTATATGGATTATTATGATTTTTTTTAAAACTAAAACCTATTTGCAGCATAATAAATCCATCCCCATGATATCCCAGTATTTAATGAGGTTATCAGAAGACTCTTTCTAGAGCTCACATTCCAGAGAGATATGCTTTGAAAAATTCTATTCAGATTCTTTTCTATCAATGCTAGCTTAACAATGTTGACTTTAACTCATTACTCCAGTAAAGGCACCATCATTATTCCAGTAAAGGCACCATAGCCTGGGTTATGCAAACATGGTGAAATAAAACATGCCAAAAAGAGTCAGTCTTTCTGAATTACCAATTAGACAGTTCTATGGTCTCAGGGCGATTGTTTCCAATGGAGAAAATGAGACCATCCAAAAGATTTTAACTGTGTCCACCACGACTGTATAGATTGGGCCATATAATTCCTGTGATTACTGATCTTGAATCACATAACTTGAATCTGATAGACAATTATATGTTATCTTTCTATCCATTTATGCCATTACCCTTTATTAGGGAGATAGATGGTAATATATAAATGATAAACCCGCTAGGAATTGGTTATAAATATGAATAAAACATGAGAAAATGAAGCGGTTATGAAGTTATTTTAGATTTAGAGGTGCTGAAACTAGGGTAATAATGTTAATAATAGTGCTTACTCTCTCCCAGGCAATATTCAATGCTGTGCCTCTGATCTTATTTAATCTTCACTGTGATCACATGGGTTAAGCATTGTAACATCAGCTTTATACACAAAGCTGCTGGCTTTAGAGAGGTTAAGTAACTCATTCAAAGAAGCAGAGTCAATAAACAGCAGAACTGGGGTTTAACTAAAGGGTTAGTGGAAACCTCAAGAGTTTCAGAAGCATGAACTTGAACCTAGGTCTTTGGTCCAGATTTCCAGTGATGAGCTGTACCTGAGGCTAATCTTAGGGCAATGAAGTTAGGCTCCAGTAAGCACAGCAGAGACAAAAGATGTCAAGAAGTTTGTTATTTAGCATTCTTTAAAAGATACACACACACACACACGCACACACCCACACACAGATGGAGTTTCTTCTAGGAAATCTGGCAACCCTAAATTCCAGCCATTGTCAGGCCTCAGCATGACAGATGCTGGCCCTAATATACAGAAAGACAGGATGCTTAAGTGTGGTGGTCTTCAAAGTCTTTGTTTACATAATCTCTAACAGACTTTTGTAAAATGATCTAAAGCTATGTAGTTAAGTTACCTCTCATGTTCTTAAGTTACCAGATAAAATTTTTCATTTAAGTTTAAATAATTACAAAATATGAAATTTCTAATGTATTGTAAATATTATTGCCAATTAAACTGTTAAATCATTCTTCTAGGTATATACAGTGGTATCTAAATATCATAGTGGTTTGATACTTTCATCCACATTGAAATAGATGAATACGTTCTATAATATTTGAAAGTTTTGTCCTTATCTTTGAATTAGTATTTCCATTCCCAGAGTTTTATCCTAATGTAATCTATTTTAGCCCTGAAAGTCTTTCACTGATTTTCTTTGTAGCAAATATATGTAAATAAACTGAAATTTCACTATTTAAAAGCTTTCCTAGGTTGCATTACCATACAATTCATTAGTACAGAATGGTCGAAAGGTGAATATGTAACATGCAGAACGTATTGTAATTGGCTAAAATTTTGAACGTTTTTACTTAAAAAAAGTAAATAGGAGTTTTTTATTCCATTTGTTTCAGATATCCTATTCTTGGATGAATTTTTCATTACTAGAATGAAACAAAGTTCATCAATTTTACTCTTATTTTTCGTTTATAAACATATAATCACTGAGAAATCTTGTTCACATGATTATGTAGACATGTCACTCAATTAATCATCCTCCTTTTATGTTAAGTGCCAACACTTATCTCAGGACATTGAATAATAAAAAAATTTATTTAGTGATCTATCAACTGACAGATCAATTAAGTCTTCCTCCAATTTTTTTTTTTAAATCAAAGAGCTGAAAATCATTCAACTTGCAACAAATCGCCAGTAAGTAGAGTGCTTTCTCAACACCAACATCAATATTTTTAAATGTCCCTTTGTTTGTCACCCAATAGATTTTTAGTCTGGAGCAATGAACCAGAGAAACTTTAGAATAGGTAAGAGATGGTTCTTTCTTTTGTAAAGTGGACAAAAAGTTATTGTGAAGAGGAAGATGGGGAAGAAAAACCTATGCTTTATCATAAGCATTTTATGGAGGCTGAGGATAACTTAGTACCTTGAAACCATCTACATCTGCATATCCCTCAGGATATATACAACACTCTGAATACCACCTCTTTAGTGCCTATGCTTGTGTACACGGAAATCATAGTGTTTGGGGTCATCTGGGGTGTCTTTATTCCTAAGTGATAGCTAAGTGCCTAATTAATGTGATTGGAAGGGCACCAGAATATTTTTCTGGATTCTAAATTTCTCCCAAAGCAGTGGTTACCATTACTCACCTGAATAAAGACCTCTCAAGTGTGTAACTGGCACTGACTGGAAGGAGTAATATCTACTGTTTACTGAGTAGGTATTAAGTGCCCCCAATTTTTAAATTTTTGCATAAATTTAATCCTACGAACACCGTATGAAGTAGATGCTACTAGTCCTACTTTACAGATGAGAAAAATTAAGGCACAGAAAAGTTAAATAACTTGTCCCTGGTTTTACCAGTAGTTGGTAGAGCTGTCCTTCAAACCAAGGCAGTTTGTCTCCAAAAGCTACTAAGTTTTAACCTTTAGGCTAAGAAGCTCTCAATATTACTCCTATCTTTACACATTAGATTTCATGGATTAATTTTCCAGACATATTTTGGGGCCTTGAGAATAAGGGGCAGAGGACAGATGTGGGTTTGAGGGTTTTGTTTATTTGTTGGGGGAACTATAGGTCATACTATAGAATGCACGTCTGAGTGGGGTCTTATAGCAAGGGCTGTGACAACTGAAAGCATGACTGAAGGTGTTGAGTCTTGGGAAGGGAAGACAAGGGTTCAGAAACAGGTAAAGCAGACTTGGAAGAGAAAAAAGGGATGATTTTATCATAATGGTTCCCTGCCTGGCCCCACCAGGAATTTGGTGGGCCAAGCAGAGAATTAGTCCGTTTGGTCAGTGATAGATATTGAATATCTTGTCCATCTAGGTGTACATGGGAAACCTACAGGAAGACCTATAATGCCAATTTCTTCATTCACTGGACACATGCTTACTGATTACAGCCTCTGTGCATGGACAGTAGCATACTAAAGACGTGCAAAAATGATCAGGATTATAAATGCCTTAGATCATAAAGTGTGATGATTACAGTAAGTTCCCAAGTCAGAGAAGTTTCAGTCTTAGTTTCACACTATTTTCCATTCTGCTTGCCAGTAGCAAGTTTCACATAAGGCAGGAAGGACCTAGACAGATTACAATATTACTTTGGGATGAATATTGAAAAACACAAACTATAGTGCATGCCTCGGAGGTCAGAAATTCAGTACTTGTGAGAACAAGAGAAGAAAGGAGTTCCCAAGATCTTGGCAGAAAATACAAACATTTGGCCATCTGGAACTGCATTTCTGCTGTTTGCAGCAATGTGTTTAACCCTGTATGAAAGTGTGGCTATTGCTTAGATTGAAAAAAAGATAAGCAGAATAATTAGCACCCAAACCAGGGAAACTTGTGAGTTAGCATTTGAGATTGTACCTAGAAAGAAACAGGAGGTTTGAGAAGCTGCTCTCAGGTTGCATGCTGTTTGTTCTGGAAACCTCCTTCTGAGGGCCAGAATATTATAAGAAGGTTTGCTGATAAAGAGCCAGCAAACAAAGTCAAGGAACCAGAATTGAGGATTCAATGTTAAACCCACCTGGAAAGTGCATCAAGTAAGAAGGAATTCTTGCCTTTGTTGGTAACTATACTGAAATCATTAAAAGTCTAGAAAACCCTGAGTTAACCTAATTCTCCCCTTGTCATTGTCTACCCTTCTGTAAAATTAGGCAGAGGATTTACATCACTAAAGTGAGAGAATCTTAATCCATGTGTTCTAAATATGAGTCAACTGTGACAAAGCTGTCAAAACGCTAACTCTATCTTAGTCTGGGCACAGGACCAAAATAAGGTGAATGTCAGTGTCATATACCATGAAACAGTCAAGCCACTTGTTTGCTGTTGAATTTGCCTCTGGAGTTTACCTTTGAAGAGGGGAATTGATCAATTGGAGCATGTACAAAGGAAGATAACCAGAATGATCAGGGACTTGGAAACAATTCATGAAAGAAACAACTAATGACTAATGAGAAAACTTGGTCGCAAAAGAGAAAAAGGAAGAACTGATGTGATTCCATGTTTGAAGGAATGTCGTGTGGGAAAGGGAACAGATTCACTTGTGTTTGTCTGTAGGGCAGGTGGATAGAGAAGTTTTAGGGAGGCAGATTTAAAGACATTATTGGAATGAGTTATCTAATAATGCAAACTGTTCAATTGTGGATCTTGTTGTCTTGTGAAGTAATGGGCTAGAAATGATCAAGGAAAAGCTGTCATGGATATTGCAGGGGTGGGGTTTCTGCACTAGGTACCGGTTTGGGCTGGGTGACTTACACAGTGCTAGCTTTTGAATTCTGGAACATTTTCCCTCAAACCACTTAACTCTGACACAGATTTTTTAAATGAAAATTACACTTGGAAACTCACTTTGTTTTTCTTTTTTACTTTAAAGATAAGCCCACTGCACGAGCCAAGTAAATCCGCTTACTTATCGGGTTGCATTTACTTTTTAGAGAATATGATATGCTTTGCAGAATAGCTTTCTGTGGGGGGTGGGAGGTGTTGTCTGAATTTGAATTGTCTCTCATACTGCATTCTAGGTCCCAAAGACTTCACTGTGAGCAAAACAAAGTGGTTGATACTTTTCCTTGAAAAGACAAGACTTCTTCTGTTTGATGTTCAGAGAGCATTCCTGCCCTGAAAAAGGATAATAAACTTTTAATACCCCTTTGCACACCAATATTCTATATTGAAAATATGTCTAGACTTGCCCTAATTCAGATTTTATAACATGATACTAGCTAATGATTCAGGTTTACTTTACAGGAGTCTTATAAATGATTAGTTTTTTAAAAAAGAACTCTATAATTATTCCTCAAAATATTCTGTATGACATATGCATTCATTCACTTATATATTCAGAAAATATTTACTATCCTGTTATATCTGGGAATACAGGAATGAACAAGATAGAAAATTCTCCTATTTTCAAGGGACTTAGATTCTAAGTGAGGGGAGACAGAAAAAACAAACAAAAAACAAAGTCCTTAACAACTTGCAGAAAAGTAAATGGATAGATTGATAAATGTGGTTAACTAGTTTTAAGTGCTACATAAAATAGTATAATAGTGGCTGTGTAAGGATTGCTAACTGAGAATTTGTGCTCATGTTTCCTGGAAAAGCTAAAGTTTGATTTGAGACCTAATAAAAGCCATGTGAAAATATGGAAAGGACCTTTCTAGCACAAGAATGGCAAGTGCAAAGGCCCTGTGGTGAGAAGGAGACTGACTTGTTCAGGAGCAGCAAGATCGTGGTGACCGGAGGATAATGCTTGTGGAAGGGAAAATAGTGGCGGAGGAATCAGGAAGTACATGGGGGCCAGACTGTGAAGACTCTTGTAGGCTTTAGAAAGAAATTTAGGTTTTATTTTAAGCTCATTTAACGTCATCAGAGAGTTTTAAGGAAGGAAGTAATGCAATGGGATTTTCTTCTCAAAAGAATCTTTTGGCTTCTGTGTAGCAAGTGGATTGCAAGGAGGCAAATGAGAGCCAGGACAAGGGTAACTAGGCCATTGCTGGACACAAACACGTAAAAATAAAAATAAGATCCCCTAATGAACGTCAGACCAGTAGTTAACAAGAACTATCATAATACTGTCCTTATAGAATACATAAATACTTATCAATGCATTAAGTGTCTGGGACTGAAGCCAAGCTCCTTGTTCTTTCCATGAGCTGTGCTCTTTTTTGGCTCATGGGTGATGAAATTACAAGCACTATGTACACTCATATTTTGGATGTCTTAAGGGAGAGAGTTGCTGCCTTGTGAGGGGACTAACGTTCAAAATAGGGACATGTATCCCCAGCAGGGAGCTGTTCAACTGAAAGAAAATCCATGGACACAGAGGAGACCGAAGGATTGGTGGGAAACAAAGCAGAAGGACACTCAAGGGTTAGGGTCCCTTAAGCCCCCTGCTGCTAATGCAGCCTATGCTGCTCTGGTTATTTAGCCTAAAGGCAGCTTCTGTCTTAACATCACCTCCAGGTCCTCTGCACCTCTTCTAAAGGCTGTGCTGACTGGGTGGCTCTCATCTTCACAGCAGAAGGCATAGTGTGCTGTCCTGTGGACGCCAGAGCAGTGGTCCTCAAGCTTTAGCGTGCATCAGCAACACCTGCAGGCTTGTTTAAACACAGACTGCTAGACTCCATCCCCAGAGTTTCTGGTTCAACAGGTGGGGCCCAAGAACTGACATTTCTGTCAGTATTTCCAGGTGATAATGATGCCCAAGGTCTGGAAAACATGCTTTGAGAATCTCTGGCCTATCGATAAAGTGTGATAAGTGAGGAATGAGAGAGAAGGTGATAGTAATTAAAGTAAAGCCCTGTTTGCGGCACTTGTGCAATAGATGCATGTAAGATAAAACCACGTTAACTTGAACTTCAAAGGTTATCTTAAGTGGGGAAAATGTCAAGAGGAGGAATTACAGCTGAAAGAAGGGAATACAGGGAAGAATGATCTTACCCTTTGCTTGAAGATGGTGGCATGGCTGGGAGCTTGAGTTTCTAGGATAATTGCATGCAATCAAATTGCATGTGACTTTGAGTTCCCGATGTTAGGAACATCTTTCTCTTTCCTCTGGCCAAGTAGTTCTCAATCTTGGTTATTCATTGGAACAGTTTTTGAAACTGCAGCTGCTTGGGTTCCATGCCCAGAGATTCTGATTTAACGGGTTGAGGATATAACCTGAGCATCAGAATGTTGAAGTGCTTTTCAGGTCATTGTGCTGCCAGTGTTCTAGCTTCTGCCTCATTCTGTTTGCAGTCACTCTCTTTACCCTGAGGCCAAATCTTCATTTCCCAATGTGGAGCACGGTAGGTTGAATGAATGGGACAATGGTGGACTTCTTAGGGGTGTCATTAACATTGATCACTGTCAGCCTAAGAATAGGAAAAAATAGCCGGGAAGAGAAACTCAGGCTGGATCAGAAGTGGCTGTCAGTTAGTGGCTCTAGAAGGTAAGGTATTTTTAGATACTGGAGAAGGGGGTCACTTTTTAAGAAAACTTTGCACAATTAGCTGTTTAAAGGAATCTTTGTTTTATAAAAATGATAACAGCTTAGAATTCTTTTAAAAGTAATTATTTTCTGATCTTGATATAGGTCATGAAAAAAAAATTTTCAGTTACCTTCGGCCCTGTTTTCAGATTGGTTCTTATTGGAATAGAGACAGCAGGCTTGGCTCTGCATTTGGTTCTTGTTTCCCCTGTGACATCAGTTTTTCTAACAGAGCACTTGGAACATTTATATTTTGTTAGTCTATCCTTGTCAGATCTCAGGCAGCCTGACAGATGGAGGAAAAGAGATAAAGGGGAATCATAAAGACCTGGAAGCCCTCAGGGCTCAGGCTGTGGTTAGGGTGCTTGCTAGAAATACACCAGGGAATGGAGACTGAGTCATAGCCGTGCTAAAACATGCTAGCCAGATAACCATCAGAAGGATTTCCTGTTTGCCTCTGAGGGACACAAATAAGAATTCTTCTTTTCCTCTCATCTTACCCATTTGCGTTGCAAATGACTCCATCGATGGTGGGTCATTTGACCCTCTATCAGAAGGCTTTTGCTCTGTTCATCCAAATACAGAAGGAAAGGTGGGTGTCAGGGTCCTTGAACGAGTCTGTCTTAATGGGTGAATCTGACACGAGAAGTTTTGCTGTTAAGTGGAGAGAATTGCCAGGCCTCCAGCATGGAGAACCTGGAATGGGGAAGACTGCTTTGTGCCCTGGGTATAGGGCTCCTGGGTACTGGAATATCCAGATAGTTAGTAATGGAGAAGAGGATAGCAGAGCTCAGTTAATTATAAAAGAGACAGGGTCAATGCCAGATTCAGAGGTCCGGGAATCGTTACTCTGGACGGTCATCATCACCAGTGAATGATCAAGGAAAGGATCCCCGCCAAGTTGGCTGAGTCTCCTGGGATGCCTCTTACTAAGGCAGATTCCCTCTTTTGGATGCACAGTCCTGAAATCTGCATTTCTAAAACACAGACGAACAAGAGAAAAACCTGTCTCCGCCAGTGATTTTGATACACTTGAAAAACATTGCCTTGGATAACATTCACTTCTGGGCTTAGTCATTGAACATGCTGAAAATCATAATGTCTAGAATATGGAAACAGAACTAAAGTTTACACTGGGAATGACTTGGATATATGATAGAGGACAAAGGTGTGGGTGGGAAAGAAAAGAAAAAGGAGCACATGGAGGTCAACAGAAGAATAATTTTAAGGTAGCTAGAGAATATGAGCCTTCTGAGACCCACAGAGTACCATGCCAGAAAGTCTCAAATCACACATATGTCTCTGTCCAGTATGCCTCAGCAAAACATCAGATGTATTGCTCTATCATGGAAAAACTAGATGATTTAGACTGCTCTTGATTTTTCAAATGAGATTCACATACCACAAAAATTAGTTTTAAACTGTACAATGAAACAGTGTTTAGTGTATTCACAAAGTTATGCAAGTATCTGCACTATAATTCCAAAATATTTTCATCACCCTCTAAATAAACTCCCATTCTCTCTCCCTTCCAATCCTAGGAAACCACTAATCTGCTTTCTGTCTGCATGCATTTGCCTAGTGTGGAAATGTCATATAAATAGAATTGTACAATCTGTAGCCTTTTGTAACTGGCTTCTTTGGCTTAGCTTGATGTTTTCAAGGATCGTCCATGTTGCAGCATGTATTAGTACTTCATTCCTTTTTATGGCTATGTAATAGTCCATTGAAGGATATACCACAATTTGTTTATCCATTCCTCAGCTGACGTACATTTGGATTGTTTCCATTTTTGGCTATTGTGTGTAATGCTGCTATGAATATTTTTGCACACACTTTTGTGTGGATATATGTTTTCGTTTCTCTTGGGCATACACTAGAAATGGAATCACAAGGTCATACTGTACTCTTAAGTTTAAACTTTTGAGGAACGAACTCACGAACTGTTTTCCAAAGTGGCTGCACCCTTTTACCCTCCAACAGCAATGTATGAGAGTTCCAATTTCTTCACATCCTTGCCAGCACTTGTTGTTATATGTCTTTTTGATTATAGCCATCCTAATAGATGTGAAGTGGCAGCTAAGTGTGGTTTTGATTTGCATTTCATTAATGACAGATAGATGTTGAACTTGTTGGCCATTTGTATATCTTTAGAGAAATGTTTATTTAAATCCTTTGTTTTTATTTTTTTTTTAATTTATTTCTTTAATGTAATTGGCTGCGTTGAGTCCTTTGTTCCTGCGCGAGGGCTTTCTCTAGTTGTGGTGAGCGGGCTCTAGAGCACAGGCTCAGTAGTTGTGGTGCATGGGCTTAGTTGCTCCATGGCATGTGGGATCTTCCCGGACCAGGGATCGAACCCGTGTCCCCTACACTGGCAGATGGATTCTTCACCACTGCACCACCTGAGAAGTCCAAACCCTTTGTTTTTAAATTGGGTTCTTTTTATTGTTGAGTTGTAAGTGTTATTTATATACTCTGGGTACAGGTTCCTTATATAATATTTGCAAATTTTTTTTTCATTCTGTGGATTGTACACTCAGTTCCTTGTTGGTAGTATTTGCAGCACAATGGCTTTTTACTTTTGATATAGTCCAATTTTTTTTCTCCTCTTTTCTTTTGTCACTTGTGGTTTTGATATATCTAAGAATCTATACCTTCTAGGCCAAAGTCATGAAGATTTACTCCAGTTTTTGTCTAAGAGTTTTATTATTTTCACCCTTACGTGTGAGTCTGTGATCCACTTAAAGTTAATTTTTAATATATAGTGTGAGCTAGAGGTCCAACTTCATTCTCTTGCTTGTGAATATCCAGCTCCGTTTGTTAGAAAGACTATTATCTCTCCACTCAGTTGTCATGGCACATTGGAAATCTATCTACTATAAATGTAGATATAAATCTATAGGTATAAATAAATCTAGAAGTCTATAGATTTATATCTGTGTCCTTTGCATTTCCATGTAAATTTTAGGGTTAGCTTGTCAATTTATGTAAAAAATGCAGCTGGAGTTTTAATAATTCTTTGCTTTTTCTCTTTGCTACTATTTCCCTCTGATGCTTTAAAAATGATTTTTTTTTATAATGTATCCAATATTTCCTAATTGTTACCATGGGGGTTTGTCTTGCTTTGATTTACTACATCCTTCTTGGAAGTGAAAGTTCTCAGGTCTTTTTTGAGGCTACATTGGTATCTCTCATGTGCAGTGATCAATGGGCTAGGAGAGTTTGCATTTAAAACAGAAATAGACCCTGTATTTGAGTCATGTGTCTTCATCTGAGATGTGAGAAAATGTATCTCTTCTACATTTACTTTTTGTAGGCAAATTTTCTCTGCTTTTTCCTGAGAGATATAGCCATGAATGACCCTTCCTCTCCTCACTTAAAGACATGTGATTTAATCATTCCTCATTTATGTTGTTCTTTGGGTCATAAAATCCCTATCTTTTTGGCTATCAAACAATGATCAATTTTTTTGCAATAGGAAAAGGAAGTTAGAGGAAATGAATTTTTGAAAGAGGAGCAGTTGCTAGTTTGAAGCTTTAAATGCCATTTTCATTCTGAGAGTATGATTTCTCAAGCCCTAGGTTTCCTTCCATTCTTTCCCCTGGTGAGAGAATCACAATTCAACAGCAGTCTTTGCCTGATGCTATTTAATGTGCGGAGAGTATACAGTCTGCTCTAGGTATCAGTGAATCCTTCCATCCATATGATCACCCTTAAACATATTTTTAAATAAGCTAAATTCTGGAAAACTCTGAAGAAGGGACAATCTCCCAATTACTACTGTTCTTTTATTTGAGGTTCCCTTTTGAGTTCAAGTATTTTCCCCACAATTCCCCTAATAATATCAAATACAGATAATATATTTAATCAGTAGGCTTGTTAATTTATCAAGTTATTTTCAAGTTTATTCATTTACTCATTTATTGACAGGTGTATGCTTTATTTCAACAAATGCTTATTGAGTTCTAGACCCTGAGCAAGACACTTGTGATTCAAAGATGAATAAAATACATGCCTGTAAGGAGTTCAGAATTGAGCAGGGGAAGGGGAGAAAGAGACACAAGACAAGCAATTTTAAAATAATTTAGTGAAGTCAATGATAGCACAAGGTGTCGTGGATCACTGATGAGGGACAGGAGTACTAAGGAGAAAAATGGAACCATGAGGCAATAATAGGACATGGAAAGGAGAGGAAGGCAATGGAAGCAAGAGAGAAAGGACCAAAATATTCTTGGAGGTAGAATTTAAGGGGAGGTAGATTATGTTATCATTGGATGCCTGGCGAAGGCTCAGTAATGGAAAAAAGGGAAGAGCACCCATTATTTTGTCACCTACTTCACAAAATTGTCTTGGAACCATTCAGTGGTCAGGTTTCTCTTTTTCTCTGACCAAACCTTTCCCAGTCCAGTTACAAATTCTCTGATGTAGAGGATTCCTTATCTGTAGCAATGCATAGCTTACAGGTGGCAACCAATTGTTGTATTAACAAAGAAGGAAGGAAGGAGGCTTCTTATCTTTGCTGAAGACCACTAATCCTATGTTCTCCTCAGTGAGTATTATTTCCTTTCTGCCACTAGAGGGAAATGTCAGCATTTTTTTTCTTCCTAAAGAAAAGGCCCTGCTCCCATCCAGCTGGAGCCTGCTTCTCCTGGAGAGTATTCAGCTTGAATCATGATTTCACACTTCTTCTAGCTAGGCTCTTGAAAAATAAAGTAACATCTTAGTAATGTATGAAATGTCAGAAAATAGCATAGATCTGTTTTAATCGTTCTCATTATTTTCTCTTTTTAGTCCTTAGAAACCGAATCCCATTATAGCTGCACTCCCTGGACACACGTGTGTGCGTGCGCGCACACACGCACCCACGTCATGTCACAGGCTAGAGGGGTAGTTTCTCACTTTGTGATTTATTCTCTTTTCAAATACAAGGCTGAGAACTCTGAGGAAAAGAATGAAAATTTTCTTCCCCAGATATTCTTATTTAAAATGAACATATTTAAAAATACATCATCCTAGGTTTTAAGAATGTATTAGGGTTCCCTAGAGAAACAGAACCACTAGAAGGGGTGTGTGCCTGTGTGCGCTCATGTGTATATCAAATAAGGAGTTGGCTTGTGTGATTAGGAAGGCTGAGAAGTCCCAAGAACTGTAGTCAACAAGCTGGAGACCCGAGAGAGCCAACGGTATTAGTTTCAGTCCAAAAGCTGGCAGGCTCAATATCCAAGAAAAGCAGTGTTTCAGGTTGAGTCCAAAGGGTGGAAGAGACTTATGTCCCAGCTTAAAGCAGTCATGCAGAAATGCCCCCCCACCCATGAGAGGGTCAGCCTTTTTGTTGTATTCAGGCCTTCAACTTATTGCATGAGTGATACCCTATTAAGGAGGGAAATCTGCTTTACGGAGTCTACTGATTAAAATGTTAATTTCATCAAAAAACACCTTCCCAGACACACCCAGCATAATGTTTGACCAGCTATCTGGGCACCCACGACCCTGTCAAGTTGATACATAAAATTAACCATCACAGAGAGTTCAATTCCTTAAGAATTATCCTGTGCTGTATCTGGAGCAGTATTTGCTGGAAGGATAGAAAGAGAAATGATCTTTCTCAAGCAAAGGGATCCCTACTGTTTGAAAGTGCAATCTGTTGTCTGGACCCTTTCCCCAACTCTAGCATCTTCAGGCCTTCCAGGGGCAACAGTAGCCATTCTCCTTTCAATATAGTAGGTTGGGTCCAATGAGACACCACAGCCCCAGGCAGAATTGCTGGGTAACCAGATGTCTCAGGGCAAGGCACACTTGGAGTACCCAACCCTGAAAGATAGATAGTCCCAAATATGTGTTTTAGAAGTGATTGTCTTAGAGGCAAAGTACAGAAGATGTCTCCCCACTTTGTGAGATCTGTTGTGTATTAAGAAGAACATCTGGTCACTCTCTATATAATACTGGATAATAATAAATAAAACATAAATTAAGCAGTGAGGAGCTATTGCCTTAGTAGAAAACAGAAATCTAAATGGAGGTAGAAAAAAAGAAGATCATATTGGTGGTATGTCAACATTACTAGAGACCTGAAGGAAGGGAAAAGCCAGCAAGATCAACATGTTCACCTTTTTCCTGCCATTAATGAACATTTGCTATTTGCTAGACACTGGTCTAAGTTTATATACGTTATTTTAACCTTAACAACCACCCTATGAAGTAAGTACTGTAGTCATCCCTTGAGACTGAGTCTTAACTATATTAAGGTAATTTAAGTAAGTTTTCACAACTAGTAATTTGGAGACCTGAGATCTGAACTCAATTTACCTGACCCCAATAGCTATGTTCCTATCTCTCTGATATATTGCCTTCTATTTTTAAACAGTTTCTGGACCTAAATCAAAGGGACTGTACTGACAAAGTGCTCCCAACTGAACCCCTTTGGCAAGGCATTCTCTTTACTACAATGGGTAGAGGTGGAGAAGTCGGGCCAATATTTCCAGTGTAGTTCCATCCTATAATTTTCTTGTCAGACTCAGTCTTTGCCTATGATATAGTCATAGCAATCAGTTACTTAAGTTGGGAGCCTCAGTTTTCTAATCCATAGACTAGGCTTAATGCTTACCACTAATTAGGTTACTGTTAGATGCGAGTTAGAGAATTTATGTAAAATTGTAGGACAGTTCCTTACTCTACCGTCCTGTGTGCCCCCTAATATATACTCCTTCAGACAAGCTACATTAGATAATCTTCAAGTAGGTTGTATAGAATTCTCATGATACCCAATCAAAACTCAGATTTCTGAGTCCTTTAAAGTTGAAAACTGTATGGAGTTTTCTCAAAAGAACTGAAAAATAGAACTACCATATGACCCAGAAATTCCACTCCTGGGTATATATCCGAAAGAAACAAAAACGCTAATTCAAAAAGATACACACACCCCAATGTTTATAGCAGCATTATTGACAATTGCTAAGATATGAAAGCAACCTAAGTGCCCATCAACAGATGAGTGGGTAAAGATGTGGTATATACGAGGGTGAGTGAAAAATGATCTGCACTCCAGTTATATTAAAACTTCTGTAAATTCTACAGCCAGAGTGTGGATCATTTTTGACTCACCCGCATATATCCAATGAAATATTATTCAGCCATAAAAAAGAATGAAATTTTGCCATTGGCAAAATTTCAAATAGATGGACTTGGAGGCCATTATGCTAAGTGAAACAAGTCAGACTGAGAAAGACAAATACTGTATGATATCACTTTAAGTGGAATCTAAAAAATACAACAAACTAGTGAATAAAAGAAAAAAGAAACAAACTCACAGATCTAGAGAACAAACTAGTGGTTACCAGTGGGGAGAGGGAAGGTGGGGAGGGACAACATAGCACTAGGGGGAAAAAGGGTTATTATGGGATTATATGAAACCATGTGTGTGATACTTCTGAAAATTGTTAAGCACTATAGAATTTAAAGACTATTTCATTCAATAAAATAAGGAAGAAAAGTTAAAAAGATAAAATAAAGTTCCAGGGGTTCGCCATTAGGTTTAGATGCTTCATAAAGAGAGGCCTAACTCAGGAAATAGCAAGCACTAGGAAACTAGAAACTGGGATATAACCCTTTCTGTCTCTTAAAACGCTCTTTTATCCTTCCCTGCCTATCCTGCCTACTGTTGGTTGGTCTTTCACAACTACAAGGTCCCTCAGTGTTCAATTTGGTGATTTTTTAAGGATCTGGTTCTCAAGATAGACATTCTCAACTTTGAGGGTATCATCATTGTTTGTTATTACCGGTTTCATTTTGCACTGCCCTGAATCTTCACATGCAGAATTAAATTAGTTTTGTCTAAAAGTAGAATCTTTGAAAACTTAACAGTTGGCAACCTGCCCCCATTTCTAATATCCGAAAACACCTTAGTCTATTGCAGCACCATCGGAATCCAGACCTTCAGAGTCTCAAGCAGAGAAAGGTGCTTACCATTCTGCATATTAAGCTTAAGCTCAATTATTATTAAGCAAGTAAAATACACAATGAACTATTAGAGTCTTAGAGATACACATGGGATTGCCAGTGTTCCGGATGAAATAAAAATTTCTAGAGTCAGCTTTTCTTTTCTTTTCTTAATGATTACAGGAACTTCTGAGTATTTTGATCTTACTTTCATGGGAATATTTTCCTCTGTCATGCTCTCTCTGTTTTCCTTATTTGATCCTGAAGTGAGATTTGAGCTTTTTAGTAGGTTATTTCTGCTAGGAGCCTACAGATAAATTTATATTTACTGGGGGTAGGGGTAACATTATATGTCTTTGACCTGCATGGGGTTACTGGATCTTGATCTGAGGGTATGACCACCAACTCCATAGCACAATGAATTTCTAATGGGGATGCAAGGTGCAGTGGCGGGCGGGGGGGGGGGGGGGGGGGGGGCGGTCCTTAATCAGGGCCCAGATGCAGAGGTGTCAGGCTAAACAGAGTCCTGCCTTTTTCAAACAACTGCAGAGTATCTGACCCCACCTAGACCTTGTAGTGGGAACCAGATGGATCTACTAAAGTGATAAGTGTCTTCACTCAGGTTCCCTAGAAGCAGACTCTGAGGCAGATTTTTATGAAGGCAGTTTATTGAAGATGTGCTCTTAGGAGAAGGGAAGGAAGAGAAGTGGGATAGAGCAGGGCCAGGGAAAGAAAGTAAAGATATGATCTCAGCTGGAACTAGCTTCGGCTTGTGTCCCGCAGGGAGTTCTGGAGCATGAATTATACCACAGTTTAGTTCCACTTTGAGGCAAGGGAGCCAGTACTGTATAGTCCCTGTCTGTCAGTTACTGGTGGCTGACCCTTTAGCGGGGGGATGGCTTCTCTCGAGGGCAGTTCTCTGGAGAAGCAGCTGCTGGGTACCCTTAGTGGTGATGCTCAGTGCTGTTGGGGGATGGGTGTGCCTGCTCAGTGCAGGGGATGTGTGCAGGCTAGCAGCAGCATCCACTGCAGTAAGAGGTGTCTTCTCTTTTCACCCCATCTTAAGAACAAAAAAAACAAAAAGAAGAAAGAAAAGAAAAAGGCAGGTCAGTTCCTTTGCTTTTATTTAAGGAATTAAAATGACACTTTGAATATTGAATAAATGGTTTTCTACATCGTCAGCCAGAGGACTCCTTGGCTTTCAACTGCAGTTAGAATCTTGATTTGCTAGTATTGTAATTTGTGGTTACACACATTTAAGAATTCCCAAAGCTGTAATTTAGGTTAATTACCACAAAACCACAGCAAGAACTAGTTGTATACACAAAATGTTTTTTTTTCATCACCTCCCACCCCTGCAAGACAAGATTTCCCATATAATATTCAACTTTAAACCTACCAATCCACACTTTTCACTTATGGTCATTCATTTTTCACTCATATGAGCTGCATATTATTTTCATAGAGGCTTGGTTCACGGAGCCCAGGAGATAACCAAGGGATGAAACTGGCCTGGAGCCAGATGATAACCAGCAGCAGATACTTAGAATGATCAGCTGTATGGTCAGCTGCCCATCTAAGTGGAGGCTATCTCTCAGGTGTAGTTCAATGTTGCTATGAGAGAATGCAAAGCAGTGACTCCAGGTTTTTCAGTTTTTCAAGAGAAGAGATGAAAATTCAGGTTTTCTATACAAATAACCCCATTTTTAAATGTTGGAATAAATTCATATGTAAAATACTGTATAGACCTACTCTGTAGAGGTCAACATAGTGCCAGGTCACTGGTTTTCTTTTGGAGGTCTGTATGTCTGCACATTGCTAGTAGATTTTTAATCTCCTAGGATGAAAAACATGAGTCTTATTTATCTTTGTATCATATACAAAAGGAAGTTTTTCATTTAACAGACACTCAGCTATCAAATAATTTGTTGGAAAATTGTGGAGACTCTTAGCATTAGTCATTTACCAGCGTTTAGGAAGATAGACAATTGATCTAGGATCTCTGGCTTGTGATGACCTAGAAGGGTGGGATGGGGAGGGTTGGAGGGAGGCTCAAGAGGGAGGGGATATATGTACACATATAGCTGATTCACTTTGTTGTACAGCAGAAACTAACACAACATTGTAAAGCAATTATAACCCAATAAAGATGTAAAACAAATAAAAAATAAAACAAAACGATCATAGAAAGCAAAAAAAAAAAAAAAGACTAGAAATATAGAGATAAATGATAGCATTCTCACTCTCCAGCAGTTCACAGTATATCTGACTAGATAAACAGGAATGGAGAAGATAGTGATAGTCTGTGGGGATGAAAATAAAACAAAAGAGTGAACAATTTCAAGATCTGTGAGAGAAGTAAATACAGTAGAGGAGCACCTAATTGATCAGAGTAAATTTATCAAAAGGAGATAACAGGACAAAACTTTGAATGACAAGTTGTAGTCAGTCCATCAGTGGACCTACTGGGAGGAAAGAAGGTCTTTGAAAGCAGAAGAAACAGTATATACAAAGCCATGGAATTAATAAAACAATGATAGTTCAGGAAGCTGCACATTTGACTGGTACCTAGGGTGAAGGATGAGAAGATAGGAGATGAAATATCAGAGGTAAATCAATAGCCAGTTTGGGTTGGGAAGTAGAACTTACATGTCATGCTAGGAAGCTTGGCTTGTAGCATGACAGTGTTGGGAAACCTCTGAAAAATCAAAAAGGGAAGAGGGTGACAGTATTTTGAGGAAGGCATATGAATAGCTGTGATATGGCCTCAGCCTCAGGCTTAACTAGTGCCTGCTAAGAGGCAGTACCCCCTGGCCCTCTGTATGACTGGGCCCATGAAGATGACACATCTGTCTTTGCAAAACCAGGCACTCCCAGTTATCCAGAGTGCATCACATGGTCCTTGATGTGACCAGGGTACCTCAGTGAAATAAGAGCTGTCCTTACCTCCCAGCTCTCTAGAGCTTGGCAAGACATCACACTCACTTCACCCCAGGGAGCTGAGTTTGTGGTTATTGCTAATTGTAAGCAGAGAAGGAAGAAGGACTATTGTGAAATTTTTTGGAAGCAATGTCTTTGGCAACCTGACATCCTTGGAGATATCTAGGAGACCATTGCAGTGAACTGAATAGCTGAGGGAAAAGCTGAAAGAAAAGCACTCTCCACTATCTTACACCTTATACAAAAAGCAACTTAAAGTGAATTAAAGACTTGAATGTAAAACCTGAAAGCACAAAACTCCTAGAAGAAAATATAATGGAGTAAGCTCCTTGATAGCAGTCTTGGCGATGATTATTTGGATTTAGCGCCAAAAGCAAATGCAACAAAAACAAAAACAAACAAGTGGGATTACATCAAACTGAAAAGCCTCTGTACAACAAAGGAAACCATCAACAAAATAAAAAGGCACCCTATGGGATGGGAAAAGTATTTGCAAATCATATACCTGACAAGGGGTTAATATTCCAAAATATATAAAGAACTCAACTGAATTAAAAAACTAAACAATCTGATTAAAAAATGAATGGACGAACCAAATAGACATACAGGTGGCCAACAGACACATGAAAAGAAGGGCAACATTACTAGTAATCAGGGAAATGCAAATCAAAAGCACAATGAGATATCACCCCATGCCTGTTAGAATGACTATTATCAAAAAGATAAGAAATAATAAGTGTTGGTTAGGATGTGGAGAAAAAGAAACACTTGTACATTGTCGGTGAGAATGTAAATCGGTGAAGCCACTATGTGAAACGGTATGGAGATTCCTCAAAAAATTAAAAATAAAACTACCATGCAATCCAACAATTTCACTTCTGGGTATATTTCCAAAGAAAATGAAATCGCTATCTAGAAAACATTTCTGTACCCTATGTTCACTGCAGCATTATGTACAATAGCTAAGACATGGAAACAACCTAAGTATCCATCAACAGGTAAATGAATAAAGAAAACGGATAAGTAAATATTGGACTGGCCAAAAAGTCCATTTGATTAGTGAATATGTTCAATAAAGTTCTTCGTAAAAATGAAAAATGTGTCTTTTATTTTTACTTAAGACCGAATGAACTTTTGGCCTAACCCAGTATATTTCTTTACACACATACACACCGATGGAATATTATTCAGCCATAAAAAGGAGGAGATTCTGCCATTTGTGATGACATGAATGGAACTTGAGGACATTAATGCTAAGTGACATGTCAGACAGAGAAAGACATACTGCATGATCTCATTTATATGTGGAATCTTAATAAATAAATAAAAGCACTCTTCTCTTACATCAAAGATTTCCAGCCACCTGAAAGCTGCAAACTGTTGACTCAAGGGCCAGAGGCACATTTAGTTGCCCACAAACTGTTGCCTACAATGTGTGAAAGCAATTTTTAAAAAATTAATTGCTATTAAAAGACTGGCAATTTTTTTTGGTTTTTGGTTTTCTTTTGGTGGGGGGGGGAGTGGACCAAGTAAAAGACTGGCAAGTTAATGATAGAATCCTCGAAGTCTGTTGTAAATAATGCTTCTATGACCATTGCACTGCATACATCCTTTCGTATTAGTATTTTCTTTCAGATAAATACCCAGAAGTGGAATTCCTAGATGGTTTGCCAGAGAGGAGAGGAGTAGGGGAAGGGGTAAAACAGGTGAAGGGGATTAAGAGACACAAACTATCAGTTATAAAATAAATAAGTCTCAGGAATGTAATGTCACAGGGAATATAGTCAATATTTTGTAACTACTTTCTATGGTGTGTAATCTATAAAAATATTGAATCACTATGTTGTACATCTGAAGCTAATATAATATCGTGTCAAATATACTTAAATTTTAAAAAAAATTTCCATGTCTGGTTTATATTAAAATCCTGAACTATCTAGAAATACTAGGCCTATCTTAATTTTTTTTAACTTTTTATTGTACATTGGCGTATAGCCAATTAACAATGTTGTGATAGTTTCAGGTGCACAGCAAAGGGACTCAGCCATACATATACATGTATCCATTCTCTAATGTCTTAATTAATTGCTTGCCAATCAGCCATGAAGCTTAGTGTTCTTATAGAAGTTAGAGAACACATCCTGAGTAAGAGGGACACTAGCATGATTCATTTGTTTTAAGCATAGCCTTAGAGAAAGAAAAATGTGTATAAATAATATAGTGAACCAAGAAAACTGAAGTTCTCATCTTCTTACAGAGTTGCTCATAACCTACAATGTCATTGAGATGAGAATATTTGTCCCTCCTAAATTCAGCTCTCCTATACATAACTCCTTGTGTGAACTTTTTTTGGTGACATAAACTTTGTTTAGGGTCAATTTGAATTAGAGACCAAAGTAAAACTTCATCTTTAAAAAATAAAAAATGGTTACATAATTCATGTGCAAGCTAATGAGTATCTGAGACAACAGAATACAATTTAAGGCATTAATGTAAATATGGGAATTATTTTTGTACCCCACCCCCCGCCAAAAAAAAAAACCACAGTCAACTGTGAAGGGCATAAGTTGTCATTAAGGCTTAATTTATGACTAAAGGACATGCTGTTGTGAAATGTAGCTACGGATTAAGTAAGAAAAGCTTTCCTGGAATCAGAAGTGTTTGTGACGGACAATTTTATAAAAGTGTGTCAGTTGTATGAACAGAAATGATGTGTACTGATCAGGAATGACCATTTGGAAATGGAAATTAACCACACATAATATTTTTTATCATTTTTAAGACATAATTGAGAAACCGTAGGACAGGTTTTATGAAAAAGTAAAATCACTTGTTTTTTTGAAAAAATTGCAGCTGATGGGAACACACATTTGAATAATACCATCTTATTTTTGTGGTGCTGATGAATATTTTCCTTTACTAAATAACTTCTGGAAGAGGCCTAGGGGAGACACTATCTCAGAAAATAACCTTTTCATGTGTCGAGAATAGTCTTGAAAGATTTAATGCAGACTACTAAAAAGTACTAAGTGTGACTTTAAATGGTACTCTTATGAGAATAGTTGGTACTTGGTGTTAATATTAGATTATATTGAAACTTAAATCCAGGTGGCATTGTTTTACAGGGACCTGGAACTCAAATCTGCCGACGACATTACTCAGAAATAATTTTGTGCTAGGAAGTTTAAAATCTTGGAAGCTGTGGATGTGGTTTTAGCTCCAGGAACTGGACATGACCCCAGTGCTAGAGCCACAGACAGTGCAATACTTTGCTTAGTGACCACAATGGCTGATACCTAATCTGCTGTGGAACAGATTAGATGGCTTGGTCATTCATTACAGGGTGCTAAAAACATGCTTTGACTTCTTGGAGGGGGAAGAAAAAAAAAACTGACTTGTTTCTGTTATTCAAAGGGAAATTCTAGAAAAAATTTATGGGAGAGGTTAGAACTCCCTTTTAAGCCCATTTCTTACTCTGAGATATTATAAGTGTGTACAAATTATTGACATACCATGACTACAAAAGGTTATTCCTTGTCCTCTCCTGTTCCTAGACTCAAATATAGAGATTTTTCCAACACTCTTTCCCTGAAAAACAAACAAAAACCTTTGCCCGTTTCATTGTTATTACAATGTAAATATTTAAAATATTTTCCTACAGGGCATTTATTAATGGTACCCAAATATATTATTTTATTTACTCTTTCCTTAATAAAACTATGTCTTTAGGAAACATTTGTATAGGAAGCGTATGACCCACTTTCATACATTGAAATTGGTCTCTGCTTCACCTAAATGAAAGTGGTGTCCAAAACCACTGTTCCAAAATTAGGGATTTGAACACTAAATTTCAAACATGGTTTTCTGAAATCAGGCTTTTTGAAAATGGACTAAAATTGTCCAAGTTGTTATTTACAATTAATTTTATTTATGTGAGTGCAGAGCTGAGGAACAGTGCCCTAAATATAAAACCAACATGAAAAGTCTCTCTGTTTAGACGAACCTGTGTTTGTGACTGGCTATTATTATAATAGTGAATAAAATAAAGCATTATTCCCAGTTTAAAAATATGGGGCTGAATTCTATATAATACATACCTCAAAGTGCAATAGAAGATCTGACATTGTCAGGTTTCTGATTCCTCAACTACAAAATTTAAAGTGCAATAATTAAAAATTTCACATATGCACACACACACACACACACACACACAATCTTAAACAGGATGTTCAACATCATGGAACACACACTGTAGGTCAGTAAAAAATAGATACAGTTTAGGTAAAGGATTTAGCTTACTCTGACATGCTTTATTTATTTGTGTTGCTTGATTACTTCTTGGCTTCTGAGTTGTAATGTCTGGTCCAACTCCTGTATCTGTTATAGTAGCATCAAGATTCTTTGATTGGTTATAGATACTTATAAACTGCCTCAGGTTCTTTCTGGAAAAAAGATGGAGAATGGAAGAAAATGGATGAATGGATGGATAGAGAGACAGGTAGATAAATAGTAAAAGTGGATTTCAATCCACACTTAGATGTGCAGGATATACACATTGTTTATATTTTTATATCTTTACTTGATTACTACTTTGAGCTCACAGTTACATCAGAGAAAGGAAAACTGAAGCTAGTCAATTTAAGATTTCTTCCCTTTTTCTGCAGACCTGTGACTCAGTCCTGAAAAGCTTACATAGGGTCAGATATTAGGTTGCAGGAAAACATCTTTTTTCCCATTGGTTTTTACTGAGACTCCATGGTTCAGCCTAGTTCTCAGTTATCAGTCCATTCAAGTTGCTGTTGAACTGTCCCTTCCTTTTGTGTTATGCCTGGTAAATCTCCTTACAGATTCTGGGCCCCACTGTGAATCATGGGGACCCTGCTCCTCCTACCAGATCATCCCAGGACACAATGATCTTACCAGTTGTCCATGGCATTTCCTCGCCATGATCCACCACATAGTAAGTCCTCCTCTCTGGCTCTGCTCCTTTTCCTGCAGGGTGTAGATTCTCTCAACTCCCCTAAATCTCTCAGGGGTCTTGCCACCTCTCTGGGACTCTTCTCAGAAAACAGGGTATCAGACCCCTCTCTCTAGAGTCCACTCACTTATCTACTTTTATCATATCTGTTCTTCCTCTACCTCTCCCCAGCCTGGAGAAACTTTTTCTAACATAGAAGGAATGTTCTTCTCCAGTCTTGTTCCTCATACATTTTAGATGAACACAGAACTATCTCTTTTCCCTCACAGAGCTAAGGATTTTAGAACTAAAGCAAAAAAACAACTCTCAGGATATTTTGGCTTTCTACCCTGTCCCATTTCTCCTCCAAGGCAATAAAGACAGAAACAATAATTAGGTAAAGAGAGTTTAGATGTGAGGAGACAGGAATGCAGTGGAGGAACAGGGAGGAGAGAAAGACAGACAGAAGACTTGTGAACATAAGAGAAAAGAAAGTTGAGAATCACTGTTCCAGAATACAGTATTTAAAAAGCACTCCAGATGTTCTGAATAATTAACTAGTCAAAGGGCAAATGTTCCACATATTTGGATGGTGATCCTCAGGGGCCTTTTCTGTGTTTCTGGCATCCCAGGGCTCAGCGCATTCTGCAGCATTGTTAGAAATAAAAGCAAAGGCTGTAAATACCCTCACTTGTGACTTGCCTTCCCTGAAAACAAATTTCTCTGAAAACTAAGTGCTTTTTTTTAATAGATTACCCGTTGATTGCCAACACACATTCTTGATCCAGTTTTCCTGAGATGCCTCATGGAAATTAATTCTTTGCAGGGTTAACTTTCTCTCACTGCCAGGTTAATGTTAAACCTTCCACTGCCAGGTTGAGTTGCTTATCTGCGGTGAGTGTGTTCATCTTCAACCATCTACCCGTTTTACTCACTCACCAGCTCAACATTTGATGGGCACATATGCAAGCAAATGGGGAAAGTAAGGATAAAATACAGTCACTGCCTTCAAGGATTCAGTCTATTGAGGATGGCAGACCTATACACAGACAGTTACAATACAGTGTGGTAAGGGCTCTGACACAAACTGGTCAAGGGTTTTAGGAGATCTTTGAGAAGCTGTACCGAACTTTGCCTTCCCTACCTCAAAGGTATCAGAAGAGTCAAATGGCCAATTAAGCTGTCTCTAGCTACCACCAGGGCTCCTATACTCCTTTTCCTAGGCAATCACAACCATCCTAAAGATATTTTGTCCTTGCCACTACCTAGTATCTTTTATTTATCTAGGCAGTTTTGAACTCCACATGCATTAATTTTTGAGTTAATAATTCCCTTCAGTTCATGGATCATTAAGCAGTTAATCAGCCAACTACCAAGACACTTGTAAGGAAGCTAAGCCCAGCAAGCTAGCAGGAGCCAGGAACACACAGACTTTGGAATAGTAGCCTTCAATGAGATTAATCTCCGCTACTGTACATCACTTACTTGCTTGACTTGTTGACTTACCACTTTATTCCACAAAGGATAAGAGACTGGTGAGAGTAAGTTAGATTCTCACTCACCAAGGTCAATAGTAATCCTTCGTGGGTTGTCCATTTGTCTTGATTTGAAACATTTGAAACCACATACCTCACAAATACCAGTGTGCAACAGCTTTTGACAAAAACTTTTATTTCTGAAAATCTGAAGTGTTTCTAAGCAGAAAAGGATTATCAGCTTAATTCAGAACATTTTGGAGCTAAACAGTTCCACCTTTCCTTTCTTTAAAGTTTTCTATTCTCCTCCCTCTCTCTCTCTCTCTCTTTTTCTATTTCATCATCCCTTCGCCCTTTGGTGAAGTGCTTTGGATCACATCATGACACCATTATTCCTCCACTTGGAGGAACCTCCCTTCCAGATGAATTAATGTGTTTACATCAATACAGGAAATAAATATTTCTCTAGAAAGCAATGCTGCTTCCTTTTTCGACATGTCATGACAACTATAACTAAATGAAAATAAGAAGTAATGGAACAGCTTTCAACTCACAAACATATATCATAGTTAGTTGTTTACATCAGCCTTGTGAACGTGGAGTCTGGAGGCAGGAATGTGGGCTCTGGTATTAAGCAGATTTACTTTTAGTTCCTTATGTAGTAATGCAAGAGCTGTGTGTCCTTAGTCAAATTCCTCAGTCTATCGAGCCTCAGTTTTTTCATGCATGAAAGCCGGGAGTAATAGTGCCTTCGTACTTACTGCTTGCTTTGTACTTGGCATCTCCCTCTGCCCAACAATCCCCTCCTTTCTCTCTTCTTTCCACTTAATCTGAATCCCACCCATCCTTGAAGTCCAAGTTCTAGTCATTATTTCCCTAGTTGTTCCAGCCCACTGTGATCTCTGCTCGCTTGAACTCTTTTTAGTAAATAGATACTCTTGGTACTACTCAATTAGCACTTATCACACTACCTTTGTAAAAATTTTCAAGGAGAAAGCAAACAGAGCCCAAGAAGTAGGTCTAAATCAAACTGCTTTTGCACCAGTTTTCTGGTTCAAGCCTCCATGGAACAGGTCTAGGTCTTTTCAGTGGTAAAATAGATTTCCCTGGTACTTCTTAGATATTCCATTGTAAATTCTCTGTCCATCCATCTAGTTGTAGTTTGAAAGAAAAAAAAAATAGGTAAAAATGCCATCAGACGCTGCTACTCCACCTGGGGTGTGAGCCTCCTTTTTTTTTTTTTTTTTTAAGCTCTTTATTGGAATATAATTGCTTTACACTCTGGTACCAGTTTTTGAGGTACACCAAAGTCAATCAGCTGTATTTATACACATATCCCTATATTCCCTCCTTCCTGTGACTCCCCCCAACCCTCCCATCCCAGCCCTCTAAGGCATCACGCATCATCGAGTTGATCTCCCTTTGTTGTACAGCAACTTCCCACTAGCTATCTATTTTACAGTTGGTAATGTAAATATGTCTATGCTACTGGGGTGTGAGCCTTCTGATTCTTCCTTACCATTTTCCGTATCCACCACTGGACCAGGAGAATTACGAGTTTTTCCCCCTAACAACTGAGATCAGCATCACCACTGCTGTCAAATGACAAAACAGACATGTTTCTCACCAGCAGATTGGCCCATTTGGCTAACACAAGACCCAGGTTGAAACTTAAATCTTTCCACCTCTGCTTGCCTTGAGCAAAAACCTTCTCCAAATTACTCCTGACACTGCAGCCTCTGCCATTTTCTTGCTCTCACTTTGATGAGGCCCCGGAGTGATGTTAAATGGTCATCCAGAAGCTTTGCTCCATTTCGAAACCCTTTCCCGGACAACAAACAGCTTGTTCACTCTGGCTCCCCATCTGGTCCTACTCCACTTCTGTCTGGGCCCGTGCTGCAGCATTAGCTTGGAATATTGACTGTTCTCTTTGATTCAGCATCCCCCAGGGTGTCTCGTCCTTACTTACAACGTTCTACAGTGTTTTTTGGATTGCACTGAAAAGGACGTCATCATTCCATTACCTCCAAGTGCACAGTTATCTATTATTCTGCTTATCATCAATGAACTCATCAGTTATTTTGTTTTTATACTTGGCCAGCATATGATGTCTTTATGTCATTTATATTTTTTATCATGGGATCTGTGCAGCCTGGGTATATTTTTTTTCTTCTTCAAGGATTTAGGAACCTGATGAACATACAGTATCCTTCTGTGTATTGCTATAGTACTTCATTTTCCAGGATAGTCTCTGATTCTAATATTCTGTCTAAGCTTTACATGTGCATATTTTTATTTATAGGTCCTATTTTGAGGTTTGGAAACCTGAGGTTCGTATAATCTGATCCCGGCTTTCAAGGAACCTTCCATTCTGTGGTTGTAGGGCAGAACTGCAAAACAAAACCCAGAAAACTGTAAGTAAAAAGGGTCAGTCTGATCAATATGCTCTGATAAGAGCATTATATCATTTCAGAGTAATTTAGGGTTGGGAAGGCAGGGAAATATCACTTTAAAGTGATATCAAAGTTAGGGCCTTAGCATATATTCTACCCATTCACATTTTTAAAGTAATAAAAATAAAGTAAGATGTTGACATCTTAAGGGATATATTGTCTCAGAGCTGGGGAAACTTGATGGGCCTGGAGGAGGATGTCCTCAGCACAGGTGAGTCCACTTTCTGCAGGCCTGCAGGCTGTTTGATACTGGCTAGTGGGGCTCCGTGTGGCCCACGTGCGACTGTGTGGTACAGAATCAATAGTCAGTCATGTGCTTCCAGCTCCATTTCAAAGCCCTTTCCCAGACAACAAACAACTTGTTCACTCTGGCTCCACATTTGGACCTACTCCACTTGAGCCTGCTCAGCACAGTGAGCCTGGTGTGAAGCAGAAGTGATGACAGAGGTGGTAAAGCCATTAAGTTGGCTTACTCATTGGGAGGGTGAAATTCAAGGTCAGTCAGCTTCTGTTATCCCAACATCCTGTCCCCACTTCCTCTTGGTGAATAAATGACACATGCAGGGCTTGAGCGGGGGAGGACTGCTAGCACACTAGAAAGAGGTTAAAAGGCCTATGTTGTGACTCTGCTTCCGATACACCAAGGTTCCTGGGCAATCCGTTTATTTTGTCAATTAAATAGGATGCTGGATGGTGGAGAATTCTGTCAGGCAACTGTGTGCACACAGTAAATACTCTCTCTGAGGCAAAGGTAACTTTTTTTTTAAATGTAGTTGTAGAATTCCATTATATTCCTTTGCCAAAGGAACTTTAAGAACTTTGTATAGCTGTAGAAAAAGCAACTAATTTTTTAAAGAATAAACATTTTAAAGTCAGAAGGAAAAAAAAAACCATTAAAATAAAGTGATTGAAGCAGATGGGGTTTTTTTATGCTTTTTAAGAATAGTAGTAGCCTTTTATCAATAAAATCGTATACAAAGTCATGGTGTATAAAAGGGTCAAAGCAGAACCACACTGGTTGAAGTGGGCCGAAAAGTCTTTGTAGCTTCCCCTGCACAGAGCCTGAGGGCACCACATAACAGAATCTGAAACTGTGGTCTCCACGGTGACTTCTGGCTCTGACATTCTATGAGGAAGAAATGTTCCCAATTTTTTTTCACAAAGAAATATTTTATTCTGCTTTTCTGATAGGAATAAAAGGAAAGGCAGTATGGACTAGGGCATGGTCATGTGTTAAGCAGCTTCTCATTCGGTTTCACGAGGATATGAGAGCAGACGAGAGGTAACGGGGAGTTCTGTACCTCTGAGTGATCATCTCTCCACTCCTCCATTAAGCAACCAAACAAAACATAAAGAAAGACGATACAGGGACTTCCCTGGTGGTCCAGTGGTTAAGACTCCTTGCTTCCAATGCAGGGAGCGCTGGTTCGATCCCTGGTCGGAGAACTAAGACCCCACATGCCATGTGATGCAGCAAAAAATGAATAAATAAAATAAAAATAAAACGGATCTTTAAAAAAGAAAGAAAGAAGATACAATATATTTCCCAGCAAGACACCAGTCTTGTCTCCCTCAAAGCTCCATGAAAGAGTCAGGGGAGTCTCTGAGCTCCTCTTTAACCCCCATTCCTAAACCCTGGAAGGATTAAGGCAGAAGATTGAAGTGTGGTCTCTGGGGGAGAAGAGGAAACATCAGTGTATGAGATGAGAAACTTCCAAGAGGGCAGGGCTGAGTGTTGACTTTGGAAGTTCAGCCTCTGCATTCTTGGACATCTTCCTCGGGGCCCTGGTGGTGGGTGGTCTGGGTCATCCTCCCCACTGTAAGGGCATAATATTAGAATTAATGAAGTAATCCCTGGGCTTACTCAGATTCCAGGATGTATGCTATCACAAGATACATGATATCTTGAAATTCACTAATTTTTCACAGGCCCCAGAATGAGGATTCTACTATCTACTTTACAGGAAGTGTAAACTTTTTAAGAAGTTTAAAGTGCTGTAAAAATGTAAATGTGGTCTCTCAGATATCCTACTCCCTTTCCTATCACCTTATTTTATTTACTTTTCCTCATCTTCTTATCGAGAGATGGGAGTAAAGGAAAGGGATTGTGTGAGTTTATTGGAAGAGGTATGTAAAAGCAGAGAAGGAGAATAACCATTCTTCTCTTTTAAACATGCCAACTGCCCCTCCACTCCAAACCTGTTTTTCTCTAGAGGTGAATATTTGCATCTTCTCTATTTCCTAGAAACCTATTAAAAAAGAACTTTGGGGGTTTCTAAGCATTAGACAAAGTATAAAGTATAAATGTGGACTCAACGTAGTTGATGAAAACATAAAGAAGCTGGGATGTATTGTGTTCATGCAACCAAATTCCAAGGATGCATGTAGTCCCATGCTGAATCCACCTTAAGAAGAAAGAAATGTCTTATTCAATGTTAAGTCACTTAACTAATTTGGGAAGAGCTACAGAAGGCTTTTACTATAATGAGTTATCTGTTGGAGAAATCAGGCATGATGTATATACAATTAACAAGGATTGGCTCTCATCTTAAAACCAGGAAGTCAGCCATAAAAAATGTCTAGACTCATAGAAAAATTTTAGAGGGATAGGAGGTTTAGGTATGTAACAAACTGTGTCGAACTGAGTGGACTTCAAACAACAATCAATTATGTAACTCATGAAACAGCAATTTGGACAGGCCTTGGTGGGGAAGGCTTGTCTCTGCTCCATGTGGCATCCGCTGAGACTTCCTGGGGGCTGGAGGATCCACTTGTAAGGTGGCTCCCTCACGTGGCTGGCCAGTGGGTGCTGGTTGTTGGCTGGGAGCTCAGCGGGGGCAGAAGGCTGGGGATCTCTGTTTCCTTCCATTCAGGCCACTCTATAGGTTGCGTAGTGGCTGGGTTCCAAGACTCAGAACCCTAAGAGATAAGAAATGGAAGCTGCCAGTTTCATAAGGCCTCGAACTGGAAACAGCCACAGCAGCTTTTAAGTTTAACTAGGTCCCGTTTGTTTATTTTTGCTTTTATTTCTATTTCTCTAGGAGACAGATTCAAAAAAAATATTGCTGCAATTTATGTCAAAGTATCTTCTGCCTGTTTTCCTCTAGGAATTTTATAGTATCCGGTCTCACATTTAGGCCTTTAATCCTTTTGAGTTTATTCTTGTATATGGTGTTAGAGAATGTTCTAATTTCATTCTTATACATGTAGCTGTCTAGTTTTCCCAGCACCACTTATTGAAGAGACTGTCTTTTCTCCTTTGTATGTTTTTGTCTTCTTTGTCATAGACTAATTGACTATAAGTGTGTGGGTTTCTTTCTGTGCTTTCTATTCGGTTCCATTGATCTATGTGTCTGTTTTTGGCCAGTACCATACTGTCTTGATTACTGTAAATTTGTAGTATAGTCTGAAGCCAGGGAGCCTGATTGCTCCAGCTTCTTTCTTTTTTCTCAAGATTGTTCTGGCTATTTGGGGTCTTTTGTGTTTCCATACAAATTGTAATATATTTTATAATTAATACAATTGTTTTTATATCAGGGAAAAATTATAAATCACCACAGGGCCAAGAATAGGAGAATAGATCAATATAATGTGGAATAGCCATATATTCTGCATATAGTATTGTGTGGCAATTTAAATGAATGAATAAGAGCTATGTGTATTAATATGAATAAATATAGAAGATATAATAGTTACAAAGCAAGTTATAAAGGATGCATTCAACATGACACCACTTATGTAACATTAAAAACATATCAAATATTACTATGGGGCTTCCTAGGTGGTGCAGTGGTTGAGAATCTGCCTGCCAATGCAGGGGACACAGGTTCAATCCCTGCTCCAGGAAGATCCCACATGCCGTGGAACAGCTAAGCCCGTGTGCCACAACTGTTGAGCCTGCGCTTTAGAGCCCGGGAGCCACAACTATTGAGCCCATGTGCTGCAACTACTGAAGCCCACATGCCTAGAGCCCGCGCTCCACAACAAGAGAAGCCACAGCAATGAGGAGCCCCCGCACCACAACAAAGAGTAGCCCCCACTCACTGCAATTAAAGAAAGCCCGCGCACAGCAAAAAAAGACCCAACACAGCCAATTAAATAAATAAATGAATTTATAAAAAATAAATAAATAAAAGCCTTTAAAAAAATATTACTATGTATGTGTTTTTTTTAAGAGATCCTAGCTCTTCTGCTTATGCGACCTTGGGCAAATTACTGACCTTTTCTGAACTTCAGTTTCTCATACATAAAATGGAAATGACAGTGATACTTAACTTATGGGATGGAGAGATCATATGACTGAATACCTAGAAAGTGCTTAGCATAGTGTTGGGCACGTGGTGAGCAATGCTTGTGTTAGTTCTTATTACTATTGCTATGATTACTATTGCAGATATATAGAAAAATTTCCACAGAAATGATCAATCTCATTGACCTGCCTTCACTGGAATGGGCTGCGCAAATGATTTCACCTCTATCTGTAACATTTTATTTCTCAAAAAAAGTTTGAACCTACCCTGGTGACTCTCTGCAGGAGATACATGGATGTTGTGGAGACATAGTCTCCTAGTGGTCTCTGCTAACGCTTGTGACACCCTCCAGTGTTGCAAAAGACAGAGGCCAACACCCAGACTCGCCTGTTTTCTTCAGATGGGCCTTGAGAGGACTTAATGTCCCACCTCTTACTTTCTAGGAGTGGAGAAGCAAGTATTTATACTTGACTTATTAGTGAATAAAGAACCGGAGACTATTTTGAGTGACAGATTTCCAGCTTAGTAGAAATTATAAAATTGACCTTAACTGAAAAAGAACAAAAGTAAGATTCATTATACTAATCATAGGGACTATAGGGACATAGATTTACCCTATTTTTAAGGGAACATTCTCTAAACTCTCTTCCTAGGCCTCATTCCCTGGGACAGAGGTTGAACTCATGGTGGTCGGGTAAGACTGTTCAGAAGTAGACGTTGTGTGGTGACAAATTGACAGAGAAATGCTGTCTTAAGCTGGAACTGTTTCTAAGGGAGTCCATAGTACACTTACTGTAATGAGAATCCTTTTGCTTAAGAGTGTCTAAGCTCCTCTTGGTTGGGACTGAGACGTTGCCTTTTGGAAATCCATTAGAGAAAAGGAGAACTAATTTAACGGGAGAGATTTGGTCAGATACTAATATTTGAACTGAATCCCTCACCTGCTAAGTTATTAACAGATTCTGCATTCTCCTCAGGGATGTATAGACCCTGCCTCGTTTGTAGAGAAGAATCTTAGGACTGAGGAGATCAAGGTGCTGGGGAACGGGCCAAAAGCTGGGGAAGCAGAGGGTTCACTAGAAACAGACTCCTCACTTGTGTGCAAGGTCTGCTCTGAGCCCAGCTTGCCCTTCAGTCCTGATCAGCTAACTAGCATCCGTCATTGATCCAGCCACCCTGAGAGGGTGACCACTGTCAGCAGACATAGGCTTGGTGGCATATGAGTCAGCCTTGTGACCATTCCAAAGCCCTTTCCAAGGGGGAAACAGATATCCTGTTGTTGTCACAATCTTAGGGAAGGACCTGAACCGCGGTGGAGAAACAGGGAGTCAGAGCACAACTTAGAGAAGCTTCCTACACAGTTTCCCCTCCCACATTAGCTTCACTCTTCTCCAGATGGCATGATTCATTTCTGCTCCTTCCCACCTGGGGGAAACTGTTGTCAGTTATCCATGCTGATAACATGGATATCAGCTGTCACCCAAAGTCATGCCTGCTTTGTTGACATGAAAGGCAAATCATTAGGTTCACTCCAAGCAAAAGGGTGTTCTCTGTTCCCAGGATTGGTTTTCTCCTTACCCGCAGTTCCCCCTACCTGTCTCAACTCTCTTGATCCTTCAAAGAGCACTGTAAAGTTCACCTTTAGTGAGCTTTATATGTTTTGTAATAAACATGTGCTTTATATGTTTTACTTCACTTAGTCCTTACAGTAACCCTGTGTGGTTGGTATTATTATTTCCATTTTAGAGATGGGAAATTAAGTCTTAGAGAGAGGAAATAAAGTTCCAAAGTTCCACAGTATGTGGCAGAATGAGTATTTAAGGTGCAGTCTGTTAGTCTAATTCTAAAATGTGCTTTTAATGTCTGTCTAAGACTGTGTGGGCCCGCCAGCCCTATGAAGCTTTTCCTAATTACTTAGAGGAGTAGCAGTTACAAAAAGCACAGAGGAAAATACCTCATAAACACATAATTAGGCACATCCCAATTAATGTCTTGTGAAGAATCTGCATAAAACAGTTATTATCAGAAGGTACATATCTTGTCAAGGAGAAATGAATAATAATAGAGAATACGTAAAATTGGGGAAAAATAAAGCTAAGACCTGCTTTATTTCTTCAGGGTTTTTGTAAGTGTCCTTTCCAAACCTTCTCAGTAATGTGTTACTACTTGTTTTGCTTTAACAGCTCAGACTTCCAAGTCAGGATGGGATTTCCAAGCTAAGGCACTGAGAATTCCTGAAATGTACCGAGTAATGGTGTGATTAAGGAGAAGGGGATGGTGACAATAACTGTGAAGATAAATGCACCAGTTACATAGAAAATAGGTCAGGAAGGTGAGAGAATCAGTGATTCCCAAGCTGAGTTGGTTTTTTTTTTTTTAATTTATTTATTTGTTTATTTTATTTTTGGACGCATTGGGTCTTCATTGCTGTTGCTGCGCGTGGGCTTTCCCTAGTTGCGGTAAGCAGGGGCCACTCTTGGTTGTGGTGTGCAGGCTTCCATTGCGGTGGCTTCTCTTGTTGCAGAGCCTGGGCTCTAGGTATGCGGGCTTCAGTAGTTGCGACAGGTGGGCTCAGTAGTTGTTTCTCACGGGCGCCAGAGTGCAGGCTCAGTAGTTGTGGCACACGGGCTCAGCCGCTCCACAGCATGTGGGATGTTCCTGGACCAGGGCCCGAACCCATGTCCCCTGCATCGGTGGGCGGATTCTCAACCACTGCGCCACCAGGGAAGCCCCCAAGCTGAGTCTTAAAAGCCAATTAAGAGCAAGATAAAAGATGAAGATCATTCTAGACTTGGTAAACAGCAGGAACAAAGAGGTGAAAAGCAAGAAGCTGTATGGGATGAGGGATAACGACAAAGAGTTTGGTTTTCCAGCACCGTAAGTGAAAAAATTGAGGCTAAAAAGACATGCAGGGTCCAGAAAATGGAGTCCATTTGGGGGCATGTTAAGGAGTTTGGACTTTAGCCTGTGGGTGGTGGAACAACATCAAACAGTTGACAAGTGATATGATTACATTTGTGTTTTTAGGCAGATGGCTCTGGTAGATGGCTAAGTCTTTGAGGTAGAAACCTAGTAAAGAGACTACAGTTGACCCTTGAACAACGCGAGGGTTAGGGGTGCCAACCCTCTATGCAGTGAAAAAATCCGAGTACAACTTACAGTCAGCCCTCCATGTCTGTGATTCCTTCCTATCCAAGGTTCCTCTGTATCTATAGTTTCACATCCACAGATTCAAACAACAAGGGATCGTGTAGTATTTACTATTGAAAAAAATCTGCGGATAGGTGGACGACGACACAGTTCAGACCCATGTTGTTCAAGGGTCAACTGTATTATAATCATCCAGGTAAGAGATGGTGAGGGATTGACTCAAATCCATGACAATGAAATTGAAAGCAGGGTAAAATATACAGATGTTTGAAAGTTTGAATCAAAGACAGTGTCTGACAGGATATAAGAGTTCTGTAAAGAAAAGAGAATGATTTGGGTCACAGGCTGAGGTTCCCATATCGGCTACTTCAGGGACAAGAAACTTCCTTTTCCCTTTCTATCTTCTGATAAATGGCTAGTCCTCAGCATCTTCTTTCTTTATGGTCGAGGCAGTTCTTTAGAGGGCTTGTCACTCTTTTTTGCCACAAGGCCTGGCTGGGAGATGATTCTGCTTCACTCCAGTAGATCTTCCTAACTCAGAATCTCAGGAATAGGAATTGGAGTTATCCACTCTTTCTTATGTGGAAGGATCCTCAGGAATTTTAGGCAAATTGCCTTATCTTCTACTCAGAGCTTGGCATCTTATGAGGCTGAATTGTTTCAGTAGGTCAACAAAAAAGTGGCATTATTCCTTTCTCCAGGACAGGAAACTGTCTTATATATAGCTTTGTACCCCAAAAGAGACTAAAGGTGATTTTTTAACACTGCCATCCCAGACTGCACTTTACTAAAGAAGGGGAAAAAAAAAAAAAAAAGCTACATCAGCCTCTATGTAGCAGTTAAAATCTTGTAAGTAGGTGAGATCATTCAGAGAGAAATGTAGAACAAGAAAAATGGCGTGAAGATAGATCCTAGGAAAACACCAAATTTTGAAATCTGTGTGGGCAAGAAAGCTAACAAGGAGACTGTAGTAACAGGACAATCAGCAGAATATTTTACCGTACAAATCCAGGGGTAGAGCATTGTGAGAAGAAAATAGTAATGAATAGTCAAAATTCTAAGATAAGGTCACTGAGGTGTCCCCTGTTATTGGATACTGATGTTCTTAACAAGAGCTGTTTCAGTGGATTTGTTGGGGTAGGAGTTAAATTATAATCGTAAATGGAGATTTTAATGGACAGTAAGTAAGTAGCTGAGAAGAAAATAAATCATGAGGTACATAGAGGGAAGAAGTTCTACATAAGCATGGATATACACTGAAGGGAAGGAGCCAGTGGAGAGGGCAGTCTGAAGATAGGAGGGAAGAGAGAAACAGTGACTGATGGAGCTGGTCCTGCAGGAGACAGGAGGAGCTGGGATCCAACGTACAGGCGAGTGTGTTTGTTTTGAAACAGAGAAAGAATAATCCATTTTGCTCTACAAATGAAGAAAAGGAGAGGAGAAAAAGCATGAATATAGATAAGTATGTGGTAAAGAAACAGGAAGTTCAAGTTTCATGCCTGCTTGCCTCAAATTTCTCAGAGAACCAAGTAGCGAAAGCATCTGCTTAGATGGGCTGGAGAGAGATGAAGCTTTGAGATAGAGTGTGACACTACCAGATCAAGGACACATAAAAGAGTCAGTATGTGGCGTTGTCTCCCACTGAAATTATAAACAACTAGCATCATAGTGGCCCTAATCCACAGGATTGGGTAATTCTCTCCAGTGAGAATTACCCTGATGCAGGAACAACCCAGGGTTGGTTACGTAGGGGCGGCAGCAAATGTGTGAACACTGTAACTTCGTGTTACATTTAAGTTACCTGAATCTATACCATCAAAATTAATCATGTGGTGGCCCACCACTTACAGTATTTACCCTACAGACACTCCACATGTCAGGATTCTTCATTTGTATGTAGCTTTTTTTCAGCACAGAGGTTTTTGTTTGCTTGTTTGTTTTTATTGGGGTATAGTTGCTTTACGATGCTGTGTCCATTTCCCCTGTACAACAAAGTGAATCAGCTATATGTATACTTATATCCCCTCCCTCTGGGACCTCCCTCCCACCCCACCCCATCCCACCCATGTAGGTCATCACAGAGCACCAAGCTGAGCTTCCTGTGCTATACAGCAGGTTCCCACTAGCTATCTGTTTTACACATGGTAGTGTATATATGTCAATCCTAATCTCCAAATTCGTCCCACCCTTCACTTCCCCACTGTGTCCACACTTCCATTTTCTACATCTACATCTCTGTTCCTGCCCTGAAATTTAGGTCATCTGTACCATTTTTCTAGATTCCACATATATGCATTAATATACAATATTTTTTTCTTTCTGACTTACTTTACTCTGTATGACAGACTCGAGGTCCAGCCACATCTCTAAAAATGACTTAATTTAGTTCCCTTTTGTGGCTGATTAATATTCCATTGTATATATGTACCACATCTTCTTTATCCACTCATCTATCAATGGACATTTAGGTTGCTTCCATGTCCTGGCTATCGTAAATAGTGCTGCAGTGAACATTGGGGTACATGTGTCTTTTTTAATTATGGTTTTATCAGGGTATACGCCCAGTACTGGGATTTCTGGGTCATATGGTAGTTCTATTTTTAATTTTTTAAGGAACCTCCATACTGTTCTCCATAGTGGCTGTATCAATTTACATTCCCACCAACAGTACAAGAGGGTTTCCTTTTCTCCATAACCTCCCCAGCATTTATTGTTTGTAGATTTTTTGATGATGGCTATTCTGACCCGTGTAAGGTGATACCTCGTAGTTCTATTTGCATTTCTCTAATAATTAGTAATGTTGAGCATCTTTTCGTGTGTTTGTTGGCAATCTGTATGTCTTCCTTGGAGAAGTGTCTATTTAGCTCTTCCACCCATTTTTTGATTGCATTGTTTGCTTTTTTAATATTGAGCTGTATGAGCTATTTGTATATTTTGGAGATTAATCCCTTGTCAGTTGCTTTGCTTGCAAATATTTTCTCCCATTCTGAGGGTTGTCTTTTCATCTTATTATGGTTTTCTTTGCTTTGCAAAAGCTTTTAAGTTTAATTAGGTCCCATTTGTTTATTTTTGTTTTTATTTTCATTACTCTAGGAGGTGGGTCAAAAAAGAACTTGCTGTGATTTGTGTCAAAGAATATTTTTCCTATGTTTTCCTCTGAGGTTTTATAGTGTCTGGTCTTACATTTAGGTCTTTAACACATTTTGAGTTTATTTTTGTGTATGGTATTAGGGAGTGTTCTAGTTTCATTTTTTTTACATGTAGCTGTCCAGATTTTAGGTGCCCATAGGTGCCTGGGTTTATCTCTGGGCTTTCTGTCCTTTACCATTGATCTATATTTCTGTTTTTGTGCCACTATACTGTCTTTATTTATTTATTTATTTTGGCTGCATTGGGTCTTCATTGCTACGCATGGGCTTTCTCTAGTTGTGGCAAGCGGGGGCTACTCTTCACTGTGGTGTGTGGCTTCTCATTGCAGTGGCTTCTGTTGTTGCAGAGCACGGGCTCTAGGCATGCAGACTTCAGTAGTTGCAGCACGTGGGCTCAGTAGTTGTGGCACACAGGCTCTAGAGCACAGGCGCAGTAGTTGTGGTGCACTGGCTTAGTTGCTCTGTGGCATGTGGCATCTTCCCGGAGCAGGGGTCGAACCCATGTCCCCTGCACTGGCAGGCAGGTTCTTAACCACTGTACCACCAGGGAAGTGCCGCCAGTATACTGCCTTGATTACTGTATCTTTGTAGTATAGTCTGAAGTCAGGAAGCCTGATTGCTCCAGCTCCATTTTTCTTTCTCAAGATTGGTTTGGCTATTCAGGGTCTTTTGCGTTTCTGTTCACATTGTGAAATTTCTTGTTCTAGTTCTGTGAAAAATGCCATTGGTAATTTGATAAGGATTACACTGAATCTGTAGATTGCTTTGCGTAATAGAGTCATTTTCACAATGTTGACTCTTCCAATCCAAAAACATAGTATATCTTTCCATCTGTTTGTGTTGTCTTTGATTTCTTTCATCAGTGTATTATAGCTTTTTGCATACAGGCCTTTTTCCTCCTTAGGTAGGTTTATTCCTAGGTATTTTATTGTTTTTGTTGCAATGGTAAATGGGAGTGTTTCCTTAATTTCTCTTTCTGGTTTTTCATTGTTAGTATAGGAATGTAAGAGATTTCTGTGCATTAATTTTGTATCCTGCTACTTCACTAAATTCATCAATTAGCTCTAGTAGTTTTCTGGTGGCATCCTTAGGATTTTCTATGTGTAGTATCATGTCATCTGCAAATAGTGAGTTTTACTTATTTTTTCCAATTTGGACTCCTTTAATTTCTTTTTCTTTTCTGATTGCCATGGCTAGCACTTCCAAAACTATGTTGAGTGATAGTGGCAAGAGTGGACATACTTATTTTGTTCCTGATCTTAGAGGAAGTGCTTTCAGTTTTTCACCATTGAGAATGATGTTTGCTGTGGGTTTGTCGTATATGGCCTATATTATGTTGAGGTAGGTTCCCTCTGTGCCCACTTTATGGAGAGTTTTTATCATAAATGGGTGTTGAATTTTGTCAAAAGCTTTTTCTGCATCTATTGAGATGATCATATGGTTTTTATTCTTCAATTTGTTAATATGGTATATCACATTGATTGATTTGCATGTATTGAAGAATTCTTGCATCGCTGGGATAAATCCCACTTGATCATGGTGTATGATCCTTTGAATGTGTTGTTGGATTCAGTTTGCTAGTTTTTTGTTGAGGACTTTTGCATCTGTGTTCATCAGTGATATTGGCCTGTAACTTTCTTTTTCTGTGATATCTTTGTCTGGTTTTGGTATCAGGGTGATGGTGGCCTCGTGGAATGAGCTTGGAAGTGTTCCTTCCTCTAAAATTTTTTGGAAGAATTTGAGAAAGATGGATGTTAGCGTTTTTCTAAATGTTTGATAGAATTCACCTGTTCAGCCATCTGGTCCTGGACTTTTGTTTGTTGTAAGATTTTTAATTACAGTTTCAATTTTATTACTTGTAATTGATCTGTTTCTACTTTCTATTTCTTCCTGGTTCAGTCTTGGAAGGTTGCACCTTTCTGAGAATTTGTCCATTTCTTCCAGGTTTTCATTTTATTGGCATATAGTTGTTAGTAGTAGTCTCTTATGATCCTTTGTATTTCTGCAGTGTCAGTTGTAATTTCTCCTTTTTCATTTCTAATTTCATTGATTTTAATCCTCTCCTTTTTTTCTTGATGAGTCTGGCTAAAGGTTTATCAATTTTGTTTATCTTCTCAAAGAACCAGATTTTAGTTTCTTTGATTTTTGCTATTGTTTTCTTCATTTCTATTTTATTTATTGCTGCTTTGACTTTTATGATTTCTTTCTTCCTACTAACTTTGGGTTTTTATTTGTTCTTCTTTCTCTAGTTGCCTTACGTGTAAGGTTAGATTGTATATTTGAGATTTTTCTTGTTCCTTGAGGTAGGATTGAATTGCTATATACTTCCCTCTTAGAACTGCTTTTGCTGCTTCCTGTAGGTTTGGGGTCATTGTGCTTTCATTTTCATTTGTTTCTATGAATTTTTGAATTTTCTCTTTAATTTCTTCAGTGATCTCTTGGTTGTTTAGTAGCATATTGTTTAGCCTCCACATGTTTGTATTTTTTACGGCTTTTTTCCTGTGACTTCTAATCTCATAGTGTAGTGGTCAGAGAATATGCTTGATAAGATTTTCTAAAATTTACCAAGGCTTGATTTGTGACCCAAGATGTGATCTATCCTGGAGATGTCTGTGTGCACTTGAGAAGTGTATTCTGCCGCTTTCAATTGGAATATCCTATAAATATCAATTAAGTCTATTTGGTCTGTTGCATCATTTAAAGCTTGTGTTTCCTTGTTTATTTTCTGTCTGGACGATCTTTCCATTGGTGTAAGTGGGGTGTTAAAGTCCCCCACTATTTTTGTGTTTCTGTTGATTTCCCCTTTTTTGGCCATTAGCATTTGCCTTGTGTATTGAGGTGCTCCTATGTTGAGTGCATAAATATTTACAATTGTTATATCTTCTTCTTGGATTGATCCCTTGATCCTTATGTAGTGTCCTTCCTTGTCTCTTGTAACAGTCTTTATTTTAATGTCTATTTTATCTTGTATGAGTATTGCTACTCCAGCTTTCTTTTGATTTCCATTTGCATGGAATTTTTTTTTCCATCCCCTCACTTTCAGTCTGTATGTGTCCCTAGGTCTGAAGTGAGTCTCTTGTAGGCAGCATATATACAGTTCTTGTTTTAGTATCCATTCTGCCAGTCTGTGTCTTTTGGTTGGCGCATTTAATCCACTTACATTCAAGGTAATTATTGATAGGTATATTCCTATTACCATTTTCTTAATTAATTTGAGTTTGTTTTTGTGGGTATTTTTCTCCTCTTCTGTTTCCCTCCTAGAGAAGTTCCTTTAGCATTTGTTGTAAAGCTGGTTTGGTGGTGCTAATTCTCTTAGCTTTTGTTTGTCTGTAAAGCTTTTTTTTTTAATAAATTTATTTATTTATTTGTTGGCTGTGTTGGGTCCTTGTTGCTGTGCGCGGGATTTCTTTAGTTGCGGTGAGCAAGGGCTACTCTTCGTTGTGGTGCGCAGGCTCCTTACTGCTGTGGTTTCTCTTGTTGCAGAGCAGGGGCTCTAGGTGTGTGTGCTTCAGTAGTTGCGGCACATGAGCTCAATAGTTGTGGTTCACGAGCTCTAGAGCACAGGCTCAGTAGTTGTGGCACATGAGCTTAGTTGCTTCGCAGCATGTGGTATATTCCTGGAGCAGAGATGGAACCTGTGTCCCCTGCACTGGCAGGCAGATTCTTAACCACTGTGCCACCTAGGAAGCCCTTGTCTGTAAAGCTTTTGATTTCTCTATTTAATCTGAATGAGATCCTTGCTGGGTAGAGTAATCTTGGTTGTAGGTTTTTCCCTTTCATCATTTTAAATATATACTGCCACTCCCTTCTGGCCTGCAGAGTTTCTGCTGAAAAATCAGCTGATAACCATATGGGTATTCCTTTGAATGTTATTTGTTGCTTTTCCCTTGCTGCTTTTAATATTTTTGTTTGAATTTAATTTTTATTAGTTTGGTTAATATGTGTCTCAGTGTGTTTCTCCTTGGATTTACCCTGTATGGGACTCTCTGTGCTTCATGGACTTGGGTGGCTCTTTCCTTTCCCATGTTAGGGAAGTTTTCCACTATAATCTCTTCAAATATTTTCTCAGAGCCTTTCCCTTTCTCTTCTTCTGAGACCCCTAGAATTTGAATATTGGTACATTTAGTGTTGCCCCAGAGGTCTCTGAGACTGTCCTCATTTCTTTTCATTCTTTTTTCTTTTTTCTGCTTCTCAGCAGTTATTTTCACCATTCTGTCTTCCAGCTCACTTATTCATTCTTCTGCCTCAGTTATTCTGCTATTGATTCCTTCTAGTGTATTTTTCATTTCATTTATTGTGTTGTTCATCGCTGTTTGTTTGTTCTTTAGTTCTTCTAGGTCCTTGTTAAATATTTCTTTTATTTTCTTGATCCATGCCTCCATTCTATTTCCAAGATTTGGAATCATCTTTGCTATCATTACTCTAAATTCTTTTTCAAGTAGGTTGCCTGTTTCCTCTTCATTTATTTGATCTTGTAGGTTTTTACCTTGCTCCTTCATCTGTAACATATTTTTTGCCATCTCATTTTTTTGATGGGTTGGGCTGTGTTCCTGTCTTGCTGGTTGTTTGGCCCAAGGCATCCAACACTGGTGTTTGCAGGCAGTTGGGTGGAGCCAGATCTTCGTGCTACTTGAGGACATCCTAGAGAGCTTACAGCAATTAATACTGCCTGGGGCCTGAAGTCTTCTGTTAATCCAGTGGCTTGAACTCAGCACTCTTACCACAGGAGCTCAGGCCCACCCCTGCCCTGGGAACCAAAACCCCACAAGCTGGGCAGTGCAACAAAAAATTTAAAAAGGCAACAAATGAAAAAGAGAAGAACAGTAACAAAGAATAAAAGATAAAATTAGAAAAATAAAAAATATATTAGAAAAAATAAAAATAATAATGAAACAACAACAACAAAGCAAAATAGAACCACAACAGCAAAAAAGAAAAAAAAAAAAAAAGGCCAGAAAAGGCCTTAGAGGGGGAGAGGGGCTTAGGCTCAGGACCCTCATGGCTCAAGGAAGCCCTGGGGGTGGGAGGGGAAATGCTTAGGCCCAGTGCCCATGTAGCCAGAAAAGACCTGGTGGGGATGGGGGCTTAGGTGCAGGACCTGTGCTGCCAGGAAAGGCCTTAGTGGTAGGGGATGGGGGGCTTGGGGGCTTAGGGACAGGACCCGGGCAGCTGGAGTGGGCCCCGGAGGGTGGAAGTTCAGGCCCAGGTCCCCAGAAGGCTTGCTGGGGCCCAAGCAGGTGGGGGGAGAATGCTGGCCGCATTCCCCTCCAGTTTCCCAATCCCCTGAAGATCTCTCCTGGTCCCCGTTGATTCCCTTGCCGTGAATGTGCCCCTCCAAGCATGGGAACCCCTCCCCCCCCAGCCATCATTCAAAATCCAATGTCAAGCTATTTCAGAGGTCAAATGTCATTTTATAGGTGACCAACTTGAATAAAATGGATTATGATTCATTTAGTAAAAGGTAGTACATTGACTCAAATTCTTACCTCTTTCTAAAGAATTAAGAGTTTCTACTAATGTTAGCAGGAGTTTATCATATAGGAAAAAGAGACAAGTTACACTTATATATAAAAAAAAACAAAACAAAGCAAGCTCATCAGTAAAGAGGCTGATTTTTTTAATGCCAATGGATAGACCTCTATTCAGTTCTGAGAACAAGTTAGATAAAGAGAAGCAAGAAAAATGGAAACTAAAACATCTTGGAAACTTGGTTCTTGACCTCAAGTCATTTTCGTGGAAATTGGAAGGACAAAACTTATTCCTTAAACAATTAACAAACACTTTTTAATATAATTCCTAGTCTGTGCTAAGTCTCAAGCAGAGGTCTGGCTACAAATTTACAAAACTAGAGCTTCATATTCATTTAAGGAGGACTTGGCCTCTGAATGGAAGATTCCTTTGATTAATGTCAAGCTAATTAATTTCAATTCAAGAGTAATCAATTTAAAGAAAACATTATTTAATTAAAACACTAATTTGGTTTACTTATAAGTAAAACCATCAGTTTCCATCCTTCTCACATGGCATTCAGAGATATTGACCTGAATTTATATATGAGAAACCTTATTTAAATCCATTTTAAGCCATTGATAAGATTTTTTTTTGTCCATTTATGGTGTCATAGGCCGTAAATGCAAGGGGGTCTATTTCCAGATGTTTCCATGTGAAAACAAAACAAAGCAGGAAAAAAACATGATTGATGAAAATTGAAATGCAAAGAGGAGGATCTGAGAGTCTGAATTTTAATTTGAAAATAGTTAATACTTGCTGCTAAGTTTCATAAAGCTAATTTAAAACTATGGGATATTGTAGATATACACTGATTTTAATGTATAGCTGCTTGTAGCCATATCTATGTCAAAAATCAACTTGTAAAAAGGGGATTTTCAACCTCAAGGAAGCAGTACTTGAGTTTTGACCTTGTCCTTCAAGGGTATTGGAAGAGTTGTAAGGATGATGTGCTGAGCCAGCCCTTCAAGGCTCAGAGGAAGGGAGGAAAGAATGTGAGGACAAGGCTTGGTGGCTTGTGATTTCATGCCCCAGGTGGGGCGATTATTACCTTGGTGGTCTGATGGAGAATAGGAGCAGGAAGAAGCAGTAGCATAAGAGAAATGCTGTCAGATATACTTTGGTAGTGAACAAAGTACTAAGGGCAGCCATCCAACTGGCATCATTTTCTGTTCCTATTTTAAACACACATCTGCCTAGATTGGGCTGGGTGTTAACTTGTCTGGTAACAGGGCTGAACCAAGAACCAGATATCTTTCAAGGTCTTTTCCAGCTCTGAGATTCATTTGATCATCTTCTGCCAGGGGAAACACAGGCTGAGCTTACAGATCGTCTGAGCATTAGAATAAGCACACCAAGGAGCATAGTTCTGGGTGTGAACAATCAGCAGAATGGAATTTGAGGAATGTGGTACAGCTCAAATGTGAAGCTAGGAAGGTTGACTTGCTTCCGTCAGAGAGAAAAGTTGTTTAAATTCTTTAAGGTTTTGAATACTTGAGGGTACATGCCTAGGTGTCAGGTTAAGAGAAATCAGTTTCAGTGAAATTCAAATTGAGTCAGGCTTTTCTGGATGAAGTGGGAAATATAGTGAGGCTAGAGAACTGAGTTCAGAGTTTTCCTGGGGTGGAGCTACCTCTGTGTTCCTCTCCTGGGATTTTGGAGAACACGTGGGTATGAACCATCGGAGCAAAGGGAACACATATAAACCTGCTCTAACTTCCCTGCCTCGATGATTACTTCCCTCAAAGCCGCAGTTTTTCCTCACTCCACATCCTCCACTCTGCTCCGTGTAAATTCATTTTCATGGCTTTGATTCCCTCTTTCTTCTCTACCTTTCCCTTTTACAGCCTACATCCAAATCATTTCACTTGGGTCCACTTCCCGCGGGCTCTTTGAAACATGACCTTGCCAAGGGGATATCCTAAATACAAATGCTTCTTTATAGAAAAACCTTTTAGGCTTTTTTAAATTAATTAAAATATGCATCCTTGTAAACGATATCTCAGTAAATCTGGTTCTTCTCAACTGAGATAAATCCCAGGGAGTTTCTATATTTCTTCAGATTTGATGATTTACATCTTCTGAATCTCCTTTTATTGCAACAGTGGTGGCAAGTTTCCCTTGCTGAGTTGCCAAAGAGCTTGTGAGAATCGACACAGCCAACTGTTGTGTTTCTAGAATTCTCAAAGTGAAGAAATTGATATTGTTAAAAAACAAATTGAAGTGAGTTACATAATTTCCTTCCAGATGTGTATGAATCTAAGCATTCCTCAGATAAAGAACAAGATCTTAAAATCATTCCTGCTTGGATAAACAGGAACCTCTTGAATTTGCGGCACATCATCCTTTAGTTCTTGGTTCTACTTGCTCTCTAAAGACAATAAAGGCAGATATCACCCCTTCAAGGGATGTCCCTCTGAGCGTTGAGTTCACCCTAAGTTTGTATGTACCTCATATAAATAATTATGAAGATACACAAGTCAATGAGGACATAACTAACATGAATTAAATGCATGGGTCTCTGAAAACTTATGGTGTTTTGCTCCCAGAAGGAAATCACTATTCATTTCACCAAAATAAATTCCAATTTTGGCTTTCCTTTGTTCCTCAAAAGTTTTACTTCTCAAAACTTTGCTTTTTTAAAAATTATATTGCTAAAAAAATTAAAAAGTAAATACTTTTCTTAAGCAGATCTTTCATTCACGGGAAGACCTCTGTGAGTGCATAGCAGTAAAACCCAGTGAAATTTGGATCATTACTATTGATAGTATTAGCACTATTGGCATGGGAAAATGTAGGTTATATCAGTGCTCACAATTCCTTGACTGGCACTTAGTAAAAGCTCATCAAAAGCAGTTTAAGTCAACTGGAAATAACATAAGTGAAACAAGGGTATGCACCCTTTTGTGTGTGTGTGTGTGTGTGTGTGTGTGTGTGTGTGTGTGGTGATGATCTGTGGGACTCCAGAAGCTAGGAAACTACTGTTTTCCTTACTGTTCTGTTTGTCCTTTCTTCATTCCATCTTTAAAGCGGGCTTATTTGTAAGACCATGGCCTAAGTTTGTTTGGATCTTAATGTATTGTTTATTGTAAAATTGTATTTCTTTGGAAGAGAGATAGGGACTGGATGGAAAAGTAATATCAAGTATTGTATCATTTTATAGGAAGGCATGATTTAAGATACTTTGAGTCAGGCACTTATAAGCTTGCAAAAGGATAAAGTTGTACCTTGGCTTGGCAGTGGCCAGATGTGGACACTGAGGTGACTCCTGGATGTAGTGTGGACTCTTGAGCAAACCGCTGGGTTCAAATCCTGGCTCTAAGTATACTAGCACTGTGACTGCAGGCAAGTTATTTAACTTCTTGAAGCCTTAATTTCCTTATCTGTAAGGCTGAATAATACCAGTACTTGCTCCTTAAGGCTGCTGTGAGTCCTACAACATGTAAGCACTAAAAATGGTGTCTGAACATGCTCAAAAGTTGTAGCTATGCCTAAATTTTCCAGGAAATAGAGTTCTCCTGAATTCTCTGGATAGTTGTGGCTATTTAGATATGAATACAGATGATAGGAAAGAGGAGAGTCATGCCAAGAATGGAGAGAATGATATTGTTGTCAGGATTCCTTTGAAGATTCTTCATAGCAGGAGGTACAGAGAAGATTTAAAAGCAGCCCTAGTCTGCAGGGTCAAGGTGAAGAGCTTAGTTTGGACCAGCTGTTGGTCTTTTTGATGAGAAGAACTTCCATGGCAAAACAGCATTCTCTGGAGGCCTGGAAAGTTGAGAATAGCATTGACTGCAGAACTTCCTTGAGTGGAGGAAGCAACACTCTGCTATGAGGAAGGCACCTCCTTCAAGGTGAACAAATGCTGTCTTCCCAATGGCTCCCTGACCACCATGATTTTTAATTCCAGTTCTTACCTCCTTCTTTCTATCACCCTCTGCACTCCGAGTCTCTCACTCCTTGCTGTATTTTTTTTTCCTACATAGTAGTTATCTTCTAACCTATTTTATACTTGCCTGTGTGTTCATTATTCAAGGTCGGACTTTCTTCGCTTGAGGTTAAGTTACACAAGGGCAGAGAAGTGTGTCTGTTTTGTTTACTGATGCATCTCTAAAGCCTAGAACAGTGCCTGGCACATAGTAGGGGCTCCTTAAATATTTGTTGAACAAATGAATGAATGAATGAATCATTGGTTGAACAGAACACAGGAAAGTAGAATGGTTTAACACAGTTCCTCACTTTTTAATTGCTTGGACCACTTGCAAGGCCCACCCTGACACAGTAGCTCCTAAAGAGAGAAAGGAGAAAACTGAAATAAACAGAAACAGAGGATGAGTAGAAGCTCTGCTCTGTAATGCTTGCTGTCTCATTTGAAAGCTGCTGTTTGAGTTTAGCCCCTCAAGAAAAACCCTTGCGTCTCAGCTTTCTCCTTCCCGGTCCATTGTCCAAGCAGTGTAAAAAGGACTGTGGCAAGTCTTTGTTTGCTGCCAGCACCCAAATTGGTGTATGAGAATCTGTGGGAAGCAAACTTGAAGGCAAAATTTTTTTCGGACACACCTCTCCCTTTGGGTGGAGATTGATGTGCATGGTGTGAAATCTTATATTGTATTGAACAGAGATGTGTGGGCACCTCTATGGGATGCGCTCATATTCTCAGAGCCCTGTCTTAGCATGCTTTACCCATTGACTCTGTCAACCTGTCAGTGGGTTTCAACTGTAGTTTCCTTTGTGGTAAGTGCAATGAGAAAGCCTAGGATAGCTCAGTCTAGTTGTTTCTAGAAGATGGGGCCTACCCACCATTGACCAGTGGAAAAACCCACAGCTAGGAAACAGTTCTTTATAAGGTCTGTGTCTCTAAAATAATCAACTAGCTGTCTAACTAACCCTTCATCTATCTAGCTAAATGACTAATAAACAAACCACTCCTAGTAGCCAGAATAGAGCTGAAAATGGCAACAATTCAAAGTTATATATGTATTTTTGAATGTTGTTAACTCAAGAGCCATATATTAACTAGCTCCTGATTACTTCTGCAGCCTATTTCCTTCTAGTCCCTCGGTCACTACCAGCAGACACACACAGCAATTAGTCTATGTCTTTCATTGTCTTAACTTCTGCTTAGAATGCCTTCTTTGGGAATTAGGACTCTGCGCTTCCACTGCAGGCGGCACAGGTTCTATCTCTGGTCGGGGAAGTAAGATCCCACATGGCAGGAAAAAAAAAAAAAGAATGCCTTCTTTTCCTGTAAGCATATCTAACACTCCTGGGATCTTTTTATGAGCAGTTTAACTCCCTCTGATCCACGGTTTCATTCTGGGTAACTCTAGTTTCTCTTACCTCACCCTCCTCTACACAACACTTGTGCCCGCATCCTGGAACCTTAAACTCAGTTGCCTTGCCCTGCTCCAGGTTGGTTGTATCATAAGGTGAGTGGCTAGCACTGTCATGTTGGACAAGTCACTTATCTTTCTCAATTTCTTTTTTCTTTTTTTGTTTCTTCTCCTTGACACCAGTTTCATCCTTTTCATTCCTATGCTAGAATAATTGTGTTCAAAAAATAAAAGTGATCTTGTCATTCCTTATATTAACAAAGCTTCTGCTTGCCTCCTATTCCCTACAGGGTAGAATCCAAAAGGTTTTAGCTTAGCAGTCAAGATTCTTCAGTATCTAATTCCAACCCACCTTTTTATATTCTCCTTCCGACCCCATAACCTGTCTCCTACATTTTGCTCTTTGAAATGTCACTTTGTTCTCTGAAAACTGTAGGCCTTTTTACATGCAGTTTCCTCTCTTTAAGATATCCCTCCCCCTCCATACATATTCATCTTTTAGAACTCCAGTTCAAAAGTTGCCTTCTCAATATTTCTATACCACTTTGTTCATATCTCTATAATTCCACTTGATACAGAGCTCTCTAATAACACTTAACACATAACACGTCACTAATATGTCAGACATTTATTGGACACCTGTTATGTTTCAGGGATAAATGCTAAGTGCTGGAGATGCCAATATAAAAAATATCTCAAAAAACTCAAGGAATTCTCAGTCCAATGAAGGAAAAAGTGACAAGTAACGAACATGGAGGAAGGCAGCAAGTCTCTTCTGAACGCAAAAGAGAAAGGAACGTTTTTATGGCTGAAATGATAACTATTAACATGTCTGTTTCCCAGTTCAACAAGGGCAGGCACTATACTGATCATTTTCAGTCTCTCATGACTAGCAGTGTACCTGGAGCACATGATTATTGAATTAATTAGTTAATTAATTAGTGAGTAAAAGAGGCAGACCAAAGGGACTTGAAGTAACTTTCAAACGCTAAGACCATAAAAGCTATCTTTGTGGAAATCCCTAACATATTACAAAGATAATGCTTTAACTTGACAGATTAAAATAAGGATTCCAGAACACATTTTCTATCCAATTTAGAAGCAGCCCTGAAAATAAGGGTAATACAGCTTTCACACACAGAGCTGCAGAATTGAAGGGCAGAAGAGCGCTGAAGGAGAAGAGACCAGTGAGTCTAAGAAGTGCCTTGGAAAGAAAAGTTAAGGAGGAAAAGATGTTGGCTAGTAAAACTAATTTAAGTTCTTCTCCACTTCTTTTAAGGAAACACATAGGATGACATGAAACCTCAGGGCTGTAAAATCCTAACTTTCAGTTTACAGGAAATACAGGATTAGAGGAACAAGTTAAAACATCACTACAAGGAAACACACAGACAAATCTAGAATGTGGGACATTCTACAAGTGCACTTTCTGGTCCTGTCTGAAAGTCAAGTTCATAAAAACAAAACCAAACTAAAATGGTGTTAAATAGTTCTAAATTTAAAGAAATTGAATTCTAATCAAAAGACATTTCTATGGAGCTATATGTAATGAGGTGGATAGACCTAGAGCCTGTCATACAAAGTGAAGTAAGAAAGAGAAAGACAAATATTGTATGCTAACTCACATATACGGAATCTAAAAATGGTACTGATGAACTCAGTGACAAGACAAGAACAAGGATGCAGATGCAGAGAATGGACTGGAGAACTCAAGGTTTGGGGGGGGGCGGGGGGTGAAGGGGAAGCTGAGACGAAGTGAGAGAGTAGCATAGACATATATATACTACCAACTGTAAAATAGATAGCCAGTGGGAAGTTGCTGTATAACAAAGGGAGTTCAACTCGAGGGTGGATGATGCCTTAGAGGACTGGGACGGGGAGGGTGGGGGGGAGTCGAGGGAGGGAGGGAATACGGGGATATATGTATAAAAACAGATGATTGAACTTGGTGTACCCCTCAAAAAATAAAAGACATTTCTAAAACAACTGGAGCAATGTGATTCGATGTGAGACAATACTAGGGGATTACAGTTTATGTTTTAGGTTTGCTCATGCTATTGTTTGTGTAGGAAAATGTTCTTAGTTTTAGGAAATACCAACAGAATAAGTTAGCATGGAGTATCATGATGAATTTACTTTCAAATAGATTCAGGAGAGAGAGAAAGGTAAGCACATTTTCCAAAATGTAAACAATCGCTGTACCTAGATTGTATATCTAAGTGTTTACTGAATCAGTCTGTCATCTTCTTGGTATATTTGAAAATTTTTCAAGACTAAATATGAGGTAAAAAGAAAAAAATTAATCAAGGAAATTTCTTAATGTGAAAGAAAAGGAATAAAAAATGAAACCAAGTGGCCAACTCACTAATCCATTGAGTTAAACTAATGGATTACTTTAATCTTCTGGGTTTTAGAACACAGTAACTCTGCCAGCCAAGTCCAAGCCTCTGGGAATCCTTCTTACACTTAGAAGAAATGATAGTTTTGTGGTGAGGACTAAATTGAGCAAGTTCTATAGAGTTTCAAAGAGGTAAAACTATGAGGCCTGAATTACAAAGATATCCACATCGCTAGTTCTGACTTAGGGGAAAGAGCAATAGGTTTTGTAGGCTAAGGTCATGAAGGAACTCTTGTGTATACATGCAGTTTTACACAAACTGTATGTTGGATATATATGTTATACAGTAGATTCTATTAACAAGTAAGGCTTGTTAATACAACTTTGTGAAAGAATACTCATCCTAAAATTTAGAAATTCTTAGGAGTCCTAAAAAATTAGGGAGGCGGGATAACCCAGTCAGTAGTTTTCTGGAGAAAACTATGACATTGAAAAAGCTGGAGAAATGTGTTTGAATGCTATTCAATCTGTGATCCCAGAACCTAAGAAAAATTGTGCTTAATGGGAATTAAATGGCCCTAAAATTCCCTTTCTATATTCTTTCATTTGATTCTTGTTTTCCCTGGAAAGGGCTAATTGTGCATATGCTGGTAAATTATCCTGGGAATAAAGAATCATGAATATGTACTTCCAGTTGCTCCCTGTTGCATGCCAGATGTTCCACTCTGGAATGTTCCTCCATCTGACCCTGGAACTGACTTACCTAAAATTCCTCCTTCCCCACATGAAGGCATCAAGATTCACTGCTCCCTGGACATTTCCTCCAGAACTGAGGCTTTGTAGGCTCAGTCAATGTTCCATCAAGCCAGGGAAGATGTACTCCATTTGGAAAACAACAAGAGAAATTACTACGGAGGCTTTTCTCACACCAGAAACACATGTGTTCCTTGTTACCATTCTATCTTGAGAAAGTGGGAGCTCAGCATATCCCTTTGAAATTGGAATATTTGAGGAAAGTGATTAATGTCCACACAAGCTCATCCAACCTAGGAAGCGAACTCCTTCCCATGCAAGCTAATCCTCCCTAATTTCAAACTTACCATCAAAGTCAAATGTTTGGGACTCTATATGTACTGAAAAGTCAAATATATAAACTTCCAGTGCTCCAAGACTTTTGTCTCTTAAGGCTCTTCTGGCCCCAATTTTTGTGACTACTTGACAAATATGGTTGCTGCACATTTCAAACAACTCATCTTTAGTTCGTAGAACACGGAACAGACCCCATGGAGAGACCTTGTATCTGGCACCCTTACTCCAGTTGTAGTGATGGTTATTAGCCTGGCCTGCCATTTGTCTCCGACAGCCAGCTCCCTGATTTGAGACTTAAGAGCTGACCTGACTTCTAAGACCATCCCTGAGACCCAGGGCAGGGGAAACAGAATGTCTGTTTTCCAGATAGCTTCATATGATTACCCAGTGGCTAAGAACAGTGGCCACCATGAAGGCTCCTCAGCTTTGCCATGATCAGAAAGGAAAAGATGAATAATGACATTGAGGTCATTGAGGGTTTGTTTTCCAAAACAAAATGTCTTGTAATTCTGCCTCTTCCCCAAGCCACTGCCAAATCCCAATTTACTATTCTTGAGCAGTCCAGAAAATTCATCTTTATTCATTTTCATAGCTTCCTTTAATTTCTTTATTCTCCTTTCCTGCATCCCAGGGAATAGATTGAGTTTTCTTCTGCTATTTTAAATGTTGTATACCCTATTTTTTTCTTATAACATTAATACTTAAGTTCATGTGTCCTTATTGGTTGCTTTGCCTGTCAATACTTTTATCTTGCATTAAAAAATATTGTTTTATCTCCATATTCATCTATCATGTTGTCTAAATTTTAGTTCTGGGGGACTTCCTAGGTGGTGCAGTGGTTAAGAATCCGCCTGCCAATGCAGGGGACACAGGTTCGAGCTCTGCTCTGGGAAGATCCCACATGGCACGGAGCAGCTAAGCCCATGCACCACAACTATTGAGCCTGCGCTCTAGAGCCCATGAACCACAACTATTGAGCCCATGTGCTGCAACTACTGAAGCCCACGTGCCTAGAGCCCTTGCTCCACAATAAGAGAAGCCACCACAATGAGAAGCCTGAGCACCACAGTGAAGAGAAGCCCCACTAACTGCAACTAGAGAAAGCCCGTGTGCAGCAATGAAGACCCAACACAGCCAATAAATAAATAAATAAATAAACTTATTAAAAATAAATAAAAATAAATAAATTTTAGTTCTGGATTAGATACTTCCCTTTTTGCTTTTCTCTGATTCTAGGGTTTCAAAAAGAGAACAATAAACTTTACCAAGATATTTGATCACCTCATTTTCTCATCTCTTGTAGCAGTTCCTGGTTTCTTTTATTTAGAAATTTCTCTTATTTAGAATTTTCTCTTATGTAGAACTTTGTCCAAAACATATTCAAGGTAGAATCTTTATGAGGTAAACCTGAGGCTGTATATGCCTCTTTTTTATTAAATCAATTTTTGGAATGAAAATATAACTTGATATAAAATTCTTAGTCCAAATTTCTTTTCCCTCAGAGCTTTAAATATAGAATTTCATTATCTTTTTGCATTCACTATTGCTATTGACAAGTCTGAAGACTACCTTGGGGGGAACTTATGTTCTTCCCTTGGAACAAAATGCATCCAGGGACCCCTTGTGCCCTCAACTGGATTGGAATGCCAGTACAATCCATGTCATTAGCTACTCTAGGCCAAAGCTTTGCTCTCACACAAAGCTTTCCCTACACATTAAATGCCTATTTTGACTTAAGTACTGTTTTAGCCTCTTGGTATGTGAAAGTTTAAGCTTGTCAAAACAAGCTCAGGGACTTCCCTGGTGGCACAGTGGTTAAGAATCCGCCTGCCAAGGCAGGGGACATGGGTTCAATTGCTGGTCCGGGAAGATCCCACATACCATGGAGCAACTAAGCCCATGTGCCACAATTACTGAGCCCATGTGCCACAACTACTGTAGCCCGTGCCTAGAGCCCAACAAGAGAAGCCACCGCAATGAGAAGCCCACCCACTGCAATGAGGAGTGGCCCCCACTAGCCGTAACTAGAGGAAGCCTGCATACAGCAACAAAGACCCAATGCAGCCAAAGATAAATAAAATGAATGAATGAATGAATGAATAAACAAGCTCAGGTAGGAGAAATTGATGGGTAGAGCCTGCTAATTTGATGCCAGCAAGCACTAAATGGGTCACATACAATTTGCTGTGGCAAAGCTAGCACGTGCAGGTCAATAGAGACAGAATCATAGCTAACAAAACACTCGGCTTCTAGTTCAGTTTTCTCCCTCAAGTCAATCTCAAGACCCAAAACTGTGGTGTGATACACAAGAGACACACTTTCAGAATGTCCTTGTTTCCCTTCCTATAAGATTGTATGGAGCTCGAACAAGGGATGTGGATGGTGTGATACAAGTCAATGACCACTGTCAACAACTTTAATAGCAGGAAGTACTAGAAATATAGCCAAACTACTATTCATTTATTCATTTATCTATCTACCCAGTCATCCACTCATTAAAAGCATTCTTGTGCCCTTGCTATACACCAAGCCCTGTGTTGTGTGTATGCTGGGGATATGAAAGAGAGCTTGCTCATATGGAATTGACCAAATGGTGGCGGAAATAGGAATTAGTCAAGGAGTCTCACAGATAAATGCAGGATCATATGTATGATGGATGCTTTGAAGGAGAGAGTATGTGCTCTTCAAACATATCAAAGAGGAAAGTGACCTGGTCAGCTGGATCGGGGAAGATTGCCTTGTAGAGGTGATGACTGAGATTTGAAGAAAGAGCAGGAACTAAATAGACAAAGACAGGAGGAGGGAGTGCTCTCAGCAGAAGGTATATTACGTGAAAAGAATGTGGCAGGAAGGATGGTTGGGAGTGCATAGGACAGAAAGAAGGCCAATGACGCCAAAACTCTGAACTCACAAAGGAACATCCTGTGGCACAAGGATGGGGAAGTGGGTGGGGATCAGAATGTGTGGGACCTTCTAAGTCACGCTGGGAATCTTGGTCTTTGGCCTGTAGGCAAGGGCAAGCCTTGAGGTTTTTAAGTCTGGAAATGGAGGTGGTATGATCAGTGTTGCAAGTGGAAAATATTCCTTTAGCTGTAACACGGAGGGTGTATTACCGTGGGAAAGGACCTTCAGTAGCAGCAGCTGAACAACACTTCCAGACATTGTAAACATGTAACCATGTGTTTAGTGGAAGCAAATCTTTCTCACATGTGTCAATTTAGCCTGCTCTGGAAGATCACTGCTTATGTACGTGTGTCAGCACAAAGAAAATTTCCTTTCCCAACTTAATTTTTTGAATTTTGGAAATTTATAACTATGCTGACTTCTAGAGTAGATCCATCTACTATCATATAGAGCTCTGAGCAGGCCTTTTTTTTTTTTTTTTTTTTTTTAATATTCATTCATTTATTTCTTTTGGTTCTTCCAGGTCCTGGCTGTGACATGCGGGATCTTTAGTTGCGGCAATGCAAACTTCTTAGTTGTGGCATGTGGACTTCTTAGTTGTGGCATGTATGCAGGATCTAGTTCCCTGACCAGGGATCGAACACCAGCCCCCTGTATTGGGAGCACAGAGTCCTACCCACTGGACCACCAGGGAAGTCCCTGAGCACACCTCTTTAAATTAGGTTTCCCGTGGTTGATCACCTGAAACTGGTGGCACTGTTTTTGATGATTCCCTGAGGCAGTGTTTCTCATGCTTTAGGCTGCATCAGAATCACCTGGAGAACTTGTTAAACCATAAACTGCTGAGTCCAGCCACTCCTAGAGTTTCTGATTCAGTAAGCCTCGGGTGGGAACCAATAATTGGCCTTTTTAACAAGTTCTCAGAGGATGTTGATGATGCTGGTCTGGGAACCACACTTTGAGAACCACTGCACTTAATGCATTAGATCCCAACTGTGGTTTCACATTAAAATCACCTGGGAAGCTTTAACAATACCAGCTTAGAGAGGCCCCAGACCCACTAAATCAGAATATCCCCAGCAATTCTAATGTCCATACATTAGATTGAGAAATATCTGGTGCCTTAGACATTTAATACTAAGCCTTAAGTTACATTACTTTGTCTTTCTTTTCCCTTTATTTCTAGCTGACTCCTTAAGTCCTAGCCATAAAGAAATTTGGAGCTTTTCAACAGAAATAATTTTGAGATGCATACTATTTAAAAAGAGTTTACCTGATTTTTCCTGTGTGCAACTGTATACGCATTTACTTACAAAATAAGATCATACTGTTCACACCGTATTTTAATATTTTTACATATATTTTCCCCACCCATCAGTGTGCCTTGAACAAATTTCCGTATTTCCATATCAACAAATGTACGCTTTAAAACATTATTTTTAATGCTGATATATTATCCTCATTGTGTGAAGAGCACAGTCTCTGAAAATAGTTCTAGTACTATCCTTAAAAATTCCTGAAATTAGAATTACTGATAAATGAAATTTGTATTTTGAGACTTTTGGTACATATTGCCAAACTGATCTACAGAAAAATGTATACAAATTTACACTCTCTTGTGAGTCTCCATTTCCCCACACTTTAACTAACCTTTGTTAATTATCACTAAATCCACTTTCTAATTTAGTAGTTGAAAAATTAAAGTATATTATTTTAAAATTTTTTTAAAGTTTGTCTGAATTTAGCTTTAAAAGGCCCACTAGCCAACATCCATTCATTCCTCAGTTGGCATAGTTGGTGAAAACTTACAGTGTGTGCTGCATGCGAGCATCCTTTTGATCTCTACATCACCATTTCTGTGCACCTATTGTGGAACTGGTTGGTGCTGAAGCCTATACACTCTTTTAATTATTTCTGTTATCATCCCGTCTTCTAATATCAGGATGTTTTGAAATTCGTGATCCCCAAAGGATATTATCGTCTAGATTGGTGTGTGTGTGTGTGCACGTGTGCATGTGAAGTTATGACTCATGTCCTAGGAGGTGAACAACATAGGTTTCAGCAACCTAGGTGCTAATGAAACCTCAATTACATAATTTCCTACGGTGTGAATTGCAGTCCGCAGGGCTGGTTTCCCTGACTCTGCTCTCTACTCCTTGCTCTAACTTCTTCCCACAAAATGAATATGTTTATGCCTGCCATGCTAACTGCTCCAGAGCCAGTTTCCACCGCCTTCAAATTTGTACTTGCTGTAGGGAAGAGTAGATTTCCCTTACTACATGGTCTTGGTGTGCCCAGGGGAGAAAGCAAGAGGGAGATTCCCTGTAGCCCAGCAAACTTCTCCTGATTCATTAGTTCCTGTCCCTACTGCTGTTGCCACATCACACTGTTGAGGACCTTGCCAGGAAGCTTCATCCGGCTCAGGGGGTGCTCTTTGGCAAGCAAAGATGTAGCTCTGAAAGTTGGCTGGGCTTCAAGGGAGAGAAGGCTTGGTCTATGCTGTGTCATTAGCTATTTCCAAATCAGTACGAAGGGTAAAAGTCTCCTCACCAGGACATGCTGAAATGCAACCTCTAAACAAGTTGAGCGGTTCAGCTAGGCATATGGCATTACTTTACATGTGACAATTCTTATGTATGTTATCTTTATACCAGCCTACCTAAAAGCATTTAAAGGACTTCCTTGAAGCTCAAAAGATGTATGTGTGTTTTTTATATGTGGAGAAATTCCCAGTTTGTAATAATCTGGGATTTGCATTGGCACACGCCTTTCCTTCTACCTGAAATATTTACTTATTTATTGGCTGCGTTGGGTCTTTGTTGCTACATGCAGGTTTTATCCTGTTGTGACAAGCGGGGGCTACTCTTGGTGCAGTGCGCAGGCTTCTCATTGCAGTGGCTTCTCTTGTTGCGGAGCACGGGCTCTAGGTGTGCAGGCTTCAGTAGTTGTGGCACATGTGCTTAGTTGCATGTGGAATCTTCCTGAACCAGGGCTTGAACCCGTGTCCCCTGCATTGGCAGGTGGATTCTTAACCACCACGTTGCCAGGGAAGTCCTGTATCTTTGATTCTTAAGGGAGTCATTCCTTAAGTTTCCCCTAAATCTGTTTCGCTATGCTTAGTCTCTTGGCTGCCATACCATGATAATCAAAAGAGTCAACCAAAATGATGTGCAGACATGTAGAACAGTGGTCACTACCCAGAGGCACACATGCAGACACCAGTCTGCAGGAGAGCAGTATGCCTCACAGGCTACTATGGAAGGGGTTTGGACAGGATGATCTGTAAACCTTTCCCACTCTAAGAGTCTGTGTGCTTAGAACTTTATGTTGGTGTTGGGGGAAGTAACAAAAAAGGTGTCCCTACTCCCCTTTTTTTTAAGTATTTTTTTAAATTAATTTATTTTATTGGCTGTGTTGGGTCTTTGTTGCTGTGCATGAGCTTTCTCTAGTTGTGGCGAGGGGGGCTACTCTTCGTTGTGGTGCGCTGGCTTCTCACTGTGATGGCTTCACTTGTTGCAGAGCATGGGCTCTAGGTGTGCAGGCTTTAGTAGTTGTAGCACTTGAGCTCAGTAGTTGTGGTGCACAGGCTCAGGAGTTGTGGCTCGTGGGCTCTAGAGTGAGGCTCAGTAGTTGTGGTGCATGGGATTAGTTGCTCCACGGCACGTGTGGGATCTTTCCAGACCAGGGGTCGAACCCATGTCCCCTGCATTGGCAGGTGGATTCTTAACCACTGTGCTGCCAGGGAAGTCCCCCCTACTCCTTTTTCTTAATTCTACTTCTAAACTCTTTTTTTTTAAATTGATGTATGACTTACATACAATGAAATACACAGATCTTAAGTGTACAGGACTTAAGCATGACTCTGATTAAAATGTAGAATAATATCAGTCCTCAAGAGAGTTTCCCTCATGCCCCTTTCTTGTCACTGTCTCCCCAAAGGTAATATCTATTTTCTACTCTATCACCATAGATTAATTTTTGCCTGTTTCTGAATATTATGTTAATGGAATCACACAATGTACACCCTTTTGTGTCTAGCTTTTTTCATACAATATTATTTCTGTGAGATTCGTCTGTATTGTTGAGGATAGCAGTGATTCATTCCTTTTCATTTCTTATATTTCATTGTATGAATATACCACAGTTTGTCTAATCTATGGATGAATATTCAGGTTGCTTCCAAATTTTGCTATCATTATTAAAGCTACTTTGAACATTCTTATACATATTTTGCTGCACACAAGCATTCATTTCTATTGGGTATATAGCCAGGAGTGGAGTTGTGTCAGGATCATGTTTAGTTCAAAAGATACTGCCAGTTAGCTTTCCAGAGTGGTTTTACCATTTTACATGGCCACCAACAATGTAAATCTCCATATTCTCACCAACATCTGATATTACTGTCCTTTTAATTTAATTCAGTCTGGTGGGAGGTACTGGTATCTCACTATGGTATTAATTTGCATTTTCTTGAAGACTGATGATGTTGAACTTTTTCATGTGCTTCTCCCATTATTTCTTAAATAACTCCAGTCAGGCTTTTCCCTCCATCACTCCAGGGGAACTGTTTTTGTCAAGTAACAAATGACCTCCATGTTGGTAAATCAGTTCCCGGTTCTTATCTTCTTGACCACCAAAACCACACATCCCTTGTTTGTCTCCTACCTCACTGGCTATTTTTTCCCTTGGTCTTTTTATGCCAATTCTTCTTAATCTCCCAGCATTTTAGCATAGAAGCACCCTAATCAACTTTATCCTTTCTCTGACCCCAACCCCCTTATCCCCTTTCCCTACTTTATTTTTGTTTATATCAACTATGACCATTTATAATAATGGTCATTATATGCCAAGGTATTTATTGCTTCACTCTTACCACAATAAGGGGTGAAAGCTCCAGGAGGGCAGGAATTTTTGTCTCTTTTGTTCCCTGATATAGTCCCTAAATCTAGAATAGTCCCTGTCACATAGCAAGAACTCAATACATATTTGATGAATAATTGAGTGATTGATTGAGTGAATGAAACAATAGAGGGAAAATGGTAAGAAGCATTGGAAAAATATATTCTCCCAAGAAATATTTAATGAATGACTATTACAGACATAGCCCTATTTGGACCTACATATGCTAGACTTTATATGACTTGCATCAGAATTCAAGTTTTAAGGGCTGGTGTCTTTGATTTTACAAGTAGAACATAGATGGGTGGAGAGGAATCAAATCCTTAAAAACATCTGGCTTTGTTTTTTGTGGCAAGTGTCGAGATGCCTCAAAAGAAAGCAACAAAAATAACTTTGTAATAAGTTTACACTGCAGTATAAACTGAGGAAGGGTGTGGTTTCACAGCATAGCATTATGTCGCTTTATCCAGTTCTACCGGAAGCTTCCTTGGAACTCGACAGCTGTTGAGTGAGTAGCTAGGGGGTAGCTGGAGCCAGCTACCAATCTGGACTAAACTCTAGGTTGTATAATAAAAATAGCTGGTAAACTGAACTAAATCTCTGTGGCCAGAGCAAACATTAAAACTGAAAATTAGCACAAGGAAAGGCCAGAGTCAGTGAGCTGATAGTTTCTCTCTGGACTGTGGCCCAGGGAAGACCAAGGGAATAGAAAATAGGCGAGAGATGCAGGTCCCTGACAAGTCAGGAACTAGGTGGAAGGCACACATAATCATGGCATTTAATATTCCTTTTTGTTTCTGGGATCTACAGCCTGGATCTCCTAAAGATATTCGTGGTATCAGATACTGTGTTGGCTGGATGCCACCTACAGAAGCATATTCCTAAATGCTCACTGGAGACCTAAATCTGAAGACCAAAAACAGAATAAAGGGATGTGGAGGCTTTTCTGTCAAAGCTGGAGACTATTTCCGAGATAGGCAGAGTTTCTTCCTCAGATTCTTGGCCATTGGGCAGATATTTCAAAGGTATTAGATGTCAGCTGATTCCCCAACCCTCTTCCTCCAAAAGTACAAAAAGACATTTTGGCCAATAAGCCACTACATGAATATTTCTATTCTTGAGTTACTGACTATATTTTGCAGTGTAAGATGGATATATATGCACTGCCTTTATTCTTCCCTTTAGATTATAATTATGAGGAGAATAGACACTATAGTTTACCCATCTCTAAATCTTTCCTCCTACCACTACCTCTGCCTAATCCAGTGCCTTGAACATGGCAGGAATTCAATAAATACTGTTGATTGAATGGAATTTCCCTCAAATGTGTGAGAATTCATATTACCCTTAGGGCATATTGAAACTCTTCTGCACTGTGAGTTTTCGCCTATCCGCTATCAGCACAACTAGACCAAACTGGTCTGCCCACACTTCCTGCCTGGGTAACTAGAGGTGAACTTTTGCTGACCTTAAATATTTGTCACCACATCTTAAGATCCTTGCATTCTTCACAAGATTAATGGAAGTAAATAAGCTTGGATTTAGTAATGATTGATAATTGGAAATATTTGGAAATATCCTGTGTAGTAAACATGGCCAGCAGTATGTCTTGTGAACCTCAAACACGTCTCTACAATTCTTAAAAATATTCTGCTTTGAAAATAAAAATAGTTGTTTGGTAACTGTGTACTACATTTCATTCAAATGAATCAATTCCTTCCGAAGTCACTGAAGAGAAAACTGTAAACTGCCATGAAAAGGAGCTGAAGTGAAATTCTCATTTCCTGCACACCTCTCTCAGCTACGAGTCATGGAATATGGTCTCCTTTCTGCTTATAATCTATTTTCTTCCTTAAAGATACTTACATTTCTTTTTAGAGTGATTACATCTGTATTTAATCAGGGATATGTGATAAAAAGGGAGCAGGGAAAAGGAGGAGTAGGTAGAAAAGAAGCTTGAGGTATTAAGATAACCCCATAATATAGTAGAATCTCGCCTGGTCAGGAAATACTGAAAAAAACTGAAGAAACTAATGTGGAATGAGTTTGCCTTTTTTGAGATTTTAATAACGAAGGCTTTCTTTCACACAGGTTGCTGGGGAGTTCTTTTTTTTTTCCCCCTCCGTACAGAATAAACAGTATCATCTTTGCTCAACTCCCAGTGTGAACACAGTGATAGTTAATTTTATGTGTCGACTTGACGAGGCAGCAGTACCTAGGTATTTGGTGAAACACCAGTCTACATGTCCCTGTGAAGCTATGTTTTAGGTAAGATTAGTAGTTAAGTCAGTAGACTTTGAGTAAAGCAGATTATCCCCCATAATATGGGTGGGCCTCATCTAATCAGTTGAGGGCCTTAGGAGAAAAAGACTGACCTCTCCTAAGGGAGAAGGAATTCTGCCCCTGGACTGCCTTTGGACTTGAGCTGCAACATCAACCCTTTTCTGGGTCTTCATCTTGCTGGCCTACCCTGCAGAATTGAGACTTGTATGTCCCCCACATGAGCTAACTTCATAAACTAAATTTCTCTTGATAGAAAGGAAGGGAGGGAGGAAGGGAGGGAGGAAGAAAGGTATAGGTATAGGTATAGGTATAGGTATAGGTATAGGTATAGGTATAGGTATAGGTATAGACACACACATATTTTATTAGTTCTGTTTCTTTGGAAAACTGTGACTAATAAAAATACATACCAAACATGTTCCCATTGGACTCCTTGGAGCCAACAATACAGGTGTTGAATACAAGTCAAAGATGACATAAAACACGGATTACTTAGAAGCCATTTCCTTGATTCTGAAAGGAAATGCTAGTCTATTGTGTTATCTCATGAAATGATACTTTTCCTGAGGCAGTTTCAATTGGAGCCCTTTCAATTCAGGGAAACAGTTCCTTGGATTGCCTTATTGTTACATCTATATTGACCAGAATTCAATCTTCAAAAAACAGTTATTACACATTAATACCTACTATGTGCCTGGTATTTATTCATGATAACTCTGAAAAAACATACTGTTATACTCATTTTATAGATGAAGAAATTGTCCAGGTAAACTCATTGCCCAAAGAGATGTATCAATCAACATTGAAAGGTAAAGAATATCAGTATGATAAACTACGAATTAATCACTTAATCAGTAAGCATTCATTGGACACGTTATGTGCATTGAATATATATTGTATTGCATTATGAAGGTCTCAGACATATCAGCAGAGGTATATTTTTTTTCTAAAAGCCAAAAAGATGTCAACTTTCAATTCTTCCAAAAAATAGTTCACCAGAGCTTCCCCGCTCCCTAATCATTCCTGTCAAGTTCTAATTATTTTTCCAGCTGCTGCCTCACCAAAGACCTCCAGTCTCTTATATCCAGCTGCCTAGTTGACATCTCCACTTGACTGTGTAACACATTAAATCTCAGAATTAACTTGTCCCTGGTTTCCTTTCTTCCCTTACACACCAATTCAGTTGATCAGCCAGTCCTCCAAGGATGATGTATCCTGAGTCAGATCACAAGTAACTATTGTTCCTGGTAGAATCTTTTTTTTTTTTTAATAAATTTTTAAATTTATTTTATTGGCTGTGTTGGGTCTTTTTTCCTGTGCAGGGGCTTTCTTTAGTTGCGGTGAGTGGGGGCTACTCTTCATTGTGGTGCGCGGGCTCCTCATTGCTGTGGCTTCTCTTGTTGCGGAGCCCGGGCTCTAGGCATGTGGGCTTCAGTAGTTTGCAGCACATGGGCTCAATAGTTGTGGCTCACAGGCTCTAAAGCACAGGCTCAGTAGTTGTGGTGCATGGGCTTAGCTGCTCTGCGGCATGTGGGATCTTCCTGGAGCAGGGATCAAACCCGTGTCCCCTGCATTGGCAGGCAGATTCTCAACCACTGCACCACCTAGGAAGCCCCGTTCCTGGTAGAATCTTGAGCCAAGCCACCATCATCATTCACCAGGACTGCTATAAGAGCCTCCTAATTTGTCTTCTTGTTTCTATTCTTGTTCCCCTTCCCCAGAAGCCAGAATGATCTTTCAAAGTATAAATTAGATCCTGTTACCCCTCTCCCCACTTGCAATACTCTGCACTTGTAATAAAAATCTAAACTCTTTCTCATAGCCTATAAGGTTTTGCATAATTTAACCCCTGTCTTCCTTTTGATTATCGCCTTTTATCACTCCCCAACTTGCTCACTGTGCTTCAACCACACTGGCTTTATTTCTATGCCCATGTATGCCATTCTCTTTCCTGATTCACTTATTTCCCTCTCCCTACAACACTCTTTGCTACCCATCATCCCATTCTTTTACGACTCAGTTCCACCTAAAATGCCAACTCCTCAGATGGACCTCCTCTAATCATTCTAGTGAGAGGAGCCACCACTGCCTAAATACATTTTCCCGTTCTTACTTTCTCCTCTCTTTCTCCCATTGCCACCATTTTTTTGCTTCCCAGTGCTTGATGTAATGTGAAATTATCTTAGTAATTACTTGTTTACACATCTCTTGTCCATCTGATCCCATTAGAATATAAAGGGCTTTGCTAGTTTTGTTCACAGGTCTGAGAACGGTGCCTGGAGAATGAGTTATTCTTTGATGTATTTTGGCTGAATGAATGAAAGCCCTAGAATGTTTCTTTGGAGCCCTCATTGCTTAACTTGACAATGGGGAGTCACTTGTGGTGATCTCTGATCTTATCTGCCTTATGGTAAATGGGCCCGAATTTCCCATCTAATGTCTCTGGTATTTTAAACTCAGTTTCTCCAGTTTGGGCCTAGAGTTTCATGTGAGCCACATTTTTTATCAAGATATTAAACAAATACCAAAGGAAAATTTAAAAAAAATCTATGTGGGAAGGGTGTTTGCTTTTTCCTGTTTATAAAATTTCCTCAGAGAGACCGATCCATCTGCTTAGTATGGGTGTCTGTCTACTTATGTCAGATGCAGCTGGTGTTCTCTTGTAAAATTCATTAGGTGAACAGTTAGTTTCCTTCTCTAGGATTTTAAACTACTGAAAAATCACCTTTCTATGCTTGGGTACCCAAAATGGGAAAACAGGTGCAATTTACATAAAACAAAGCATAAGATTACATTCTGCTAGGAGTTTTCAAACTTTCTCCACATGAACTGTGAACCGGGAACATACCACAGCACTTTAAGGATGTTTCTGCCTGAGAACAAAATATTTCACTAATTCAGTTGAAATTTAATCTGTCTTGCTATGTTTAGTCTCCACAATGATCATCAAAAAGCGTGACTACTTGGGCCAAACTAATTGATTTGCCTGGAAATTGTGTTGTTTGGGGCGGGGAGGGGTATGGCAAATATATTATTAAATCTTGCACTTGCTTTTATTATTTTCTTTCCTAACTGAGGTTCTCTTACTCCATAATTTTAATGATATCAGTAATCCTTAAATAATTGTTCTCTGAGCCTGTTTGCATTTTTCCTTTCTTCTTTTTTTCTTTTCTTTTAGAACTGACATGTACTCTTCTTTAGAAAGGTACAGTTTGAAGAAGGCCCTTCTAGAGGTAGAGAATATATAAAATTCAATCTTGAGCAGCCCCTTCCAACAAGGACATTCTATGATTCCATTCTGTGCTCCCACCAGGCAGTAGAAATTTCCATGTGCATAGATAGAGAGATAGAAAGATAAACATAGAGGTGTATAAAGAGAGAGAGATTTGAGTTAATCATACCCCTCAGAATGCACATCATTGCCATAGGTCCATGCTAGTCTCTTGCTTAGTTTCTTTCATTCTTTCATCCTTTTCCCACACCAATTCTCCATCCCTATGTCCCACATCATAGGAAGGTATTCTAAAGTGTTTAATGTTTATCCTTTTGAATGTATTGTTCTCACAAAATATGCATTTTATTTTCATGCATTTTAAATTTATGAAAATAAGCTATTTACAGATTCTACTCCCATTTCTATTTTTTCTTGCATTTTAAAAACTCACATAACTTTTCTAGCATCCATTGATGGAGCTGTGGGCGTATATAGACTGTTATTTCTTTCATTGCATAGTCCTTCATGGTGGGAATTCTTCAGTTTCAACCTATCTTTCCCCTAGGACTGGACACCAAGATTGTCTCTAATTTCCACCACCAAAAACAACACTGTGATGAGCTTTCTTGAAAATGTTCCCTTGTGAAACTGTGTGAGAATGTCTTTGGGTTGATATCCAGAAGTATGATTGCTTGGTCATAAAGTATGGGGGTATTTATCTGGCCCAAGTACTTACTGCTAGAGTGATCTCTGCACCAGTCTCTACTCTCTGGGAAAGATGTCCCCATATCTCAATCAACACTAGGCAATGTCCAGCTTTCCATTTTTTTGCCAAGTTAACAAACTTAAAGTGATGTCTCATTGATTAGTTTGCATTTCTCTGATTACTACTGAGTTTGGACAGCTCTTCATATGCTTGTTAGCCTTTTGGATTTCCTCTTCTATAAATGGCCCAATCATGTCCTTAGCCCATATCTTAATTGGGGATTCCTGTCTTGTTGATTTTCATGTGTTTCCTATCTTAAGTATTAGTCTTTTGTGGTTTTAGACAAACATCTTCTCCCGATATGTAATGTCTGTAAACTTTATCTATGATGTCTTTCATTGAACAAAAAGACCTAATTATTATTGAATATATAATCAAATTCTTCAATTATTTTGTTAATGATTTGTGGAATTATATTAGGGGGAAGCATTGTTTAAGAATTGTTTCCCCCACTTCTAGGTCATAAGGATATTCTTTTACATCTTCTTATATGTACTTTTATAAATTTTGTTTTAACATTTGGTTCTGAATCTATCTGCAATCTACCATTTGCTTTTACTATTGAAAAAGGAATCCAGTTTCATTTTTCCACAAGTTGCAAGCCTGTTTTCTTAACACCATCCATTAAACCATCTTCTCTTTGCCCATTAGTTTGCAGAACTGCCTTTGCTGTATGTACATGGGTCTGTCTCTCTGGGCTCCATATTCTTGAAACTATTTTTTAGCATTCTTAATAACTAATAGGGTAAGTCTCTTCTCAGTAGTCTTCTTTTCTAAGATGCTGGAATTTTTTGTTAGTTTCTTCAAAGATCCAGATTAAAATTTTATTGGGTTTACGCTGAATTTATAGGTAAATGCAGAGTGAATTGGTTTCTTTGGAACGTTATGTCCTCATATCGAAGATAATAAAATGCCTCTCCCTTTGTTCAGGTTATCTTCTAGGAATCTTGTGTAATCTTGGGTAAGTTAACTTCTGATAACTTTTTGTTGTGATTGAGAGAGATTTTTTAAAAATAACATTTTCTGTTTGATTACTGCTGATAAGGAAATGTGCTTTTATTATTGTGAAGTAATCTTGGATCCAGCAAACACACTGAACTCTTAATTGTTCTGAGAGTTGGTTTGTACCTCTCTTGATTTTTCTAGGTAGATAATCACATCACTCATATCAAGTCATGAGTTTTATCTCTTTTCTTCAGGTCCTTGAATTTATTTCTTTTTCTTTCCAGGTAACATTCAGAAGCAGGTCTAGTACTGTGTGAGTGAGTATATACTTGTCTCATTTCCAGTATTTAAAGGAATGTATCTAAGGCTTTTTCATTGACCACAATGTTTGTTCTAGGTTTTTGGTGTGTAACTATTACCAAGTTAAGGAATTTCCTGGCTATTCCTCGTTTTCTAGGACTTTGTTTTTAATTATACTTGTAAATAAGTGTTGAATCATCCCTATCTACTTTTGGAATCAAGACTACACTAGGGTCATAAAATGAGTTGGGCAATATTACTCCTTCCCTATTATCTGGAAAAACATATATGTTAGAAATTAAATAACAAATCAGGGTTTCTTTCCCCAATATGGGCAGTCTGGGCTCTCTGGAAAGACACAGACGTTATTATATTTCTAACTAGGAAAGATTTGTCTTTTTCAAATCAGTATTGGTTCTTTTTTTTTTTTAAGGTATAATACTTTGCTTAGCTTTTTTTTTTCCTTAGATCTTTATAGGGGTATAATTGCTTTACAGTGTTGTGCTAGTTTCCACTGTACAACAAAGTGAATCAGCTGTATTTATACATATATCCCCTCCCTCTTGAGTCTCCCTCCCACCCTCCCTAAGCATTGGCTCTTGTTTGGTATCTTCTACCTTGGTAGGAGGGTGCCTAGTGGTTTTAGCCATTGTTTTACATAAACCAAGAGGATTCTTACTAAAGAAGGAATTTGCTTCCATTGTTGTTCAAACCCGGTTTCTGTTCTCAATGCCTAGAAACAGTGAGAGGGATTCTAAATCTGTCTCTTGGTGAGATCATTGTTTTTGCTTCTTTGTTGCCCTTGAGCTTAATTACTCTGTGGGCTGAATGTAAGGAGTAGAGGTGAGCATATAAGAGAAAGGAATTTGGTCAGTTGTATCTGGCAAAATGCCATCAGTGAAGAAGATGGATAGACCATGCTGTGCTCTACTTCCAAAGATGCTAGTCTTCCAGATTTCTTCTTTTGATAATATCCAGGACCCAATCTGCAAGAATTTCCAGACTCCTCTTTGTGATACTGAGGTTGTGGAAAGAATCCTAAAGATAGGCTTTCAACAATTCTAAAGGTAAAGCTCAGCAGGTCATGGTAAAGCATGTTAAGGATATGTTCGCCCAAATCTGCACCCTTTACATGGTGAAAGGAAGTAAAAATCTTTTTTCCCTGTGAGCGTTTGTGAACTGGGGCTCACTCTCCCATGTGGCAATCTGAAGCTAGATGAAGGCTGCATGCTGATTGACAGTGATGTTGAGGTGAATTTGGGAGTGTTTATTAGCTTTAGCTCAGGGCTACCACGCGATCTCCTAATACATGAGTTCACCTCCACCTGTTTCCCCTTTGTACTTCTGTGCTTCAGGTAATACCATTTATTCCACAGCGGAATTAAGCAAGGGAGGGTAAGGCTGAAGAAGTTTCTTGAGGTCATTGCCAGCCCTGCTGAGGCAGTAAGACAGAGTAGGTTTCTTAATCCCCAAAGGACCTGATCATGCCAGTTGCCCACACTTGTTTCAGGTGGCTAGACCTGGGGATGGAACCTGGCATCATTCCTTGAGACAGCTCATTGTGTCCCCTGAGCATCAGCGAGACAGAGGATGGGGTAGAGGAGATCAGTTTTATTAGCAAGAGGGAAAACAACCAAGTATGTGTGCTTAAACATTGTACCTATAAAATTCCCGTAGTCTCTTGTCAGTGCATTTCAATGAGATGGTGTACATAAAAGGCCTTAGAAAAATATTAAACCTACATATGGAAGGTGGTGTTACTTTTATCTTGTGTTTACTTCTCTATCTCCCATTATCATTGATTCTCAGTATAAAAATTGTCCTTCCCCCACAGGAAGGAAAACAAAGAGAGAGAAGTTAAATTTGACAATTCACTGAAGGTCAAGTAAGTGATGAATTTCTCCCTGTTTCCTATCTCTGACTCCCATGCTCATTTCTATACTCACTCAACAAGTAGTTAGTGAACCTTGATACTGTGCAAAGCACTGATTTCTTAAAAATAGTGTACTGTTTTTCAGTTGAATCTGATCTTGTGGCTACATGGTATTTTTTTCTTAATTTTCTTTTTCTACAGGCAGTTTCCTCAGCACTTCTAAATAGAAGGCTAAGAAATGTTTTTTGGAATTTGGAATTTGAACCAACCCCCATGACTCCTCTCTCAACTAGGTCACTCTGCTGCTAATGGTGATCTTAGATCATCAGAACTCTTTTGCTCTTTTAACAAGTGCATCCCCCTTAATACATTTGGCTATAGATTTTTTTTTCTCCTTCATCCCTTTTTTTTTTCTCTCAGGTAAAACAGATTTGTATGTTGTCAGCCAAATTAAGAAAAATTCTCATTTATCCAATTTATAAGCTCCGCAGAGACATCTCATAAATGTACTCATAATCTTACTACTATACCTTTAAAATCCAATTGTTGAAAATTAATGTAAAACAAAAACAAACTACAAAATATGGCAGTTTGCATTTATGTTAACATCATTCTATGGAGTAATCTTAACCATTCTCTAATATTAATGACTCACTCTTGTACACATTGATTTAACACATTACAAAATACTTTCTGACACATCTCATTTGAGGACTTCACATAACCCTTTGGAGAGGAAAGCCAAAGCAGGATTCATAATTTCCATTTTTTCAGAGGTTAAATAGATGTAGAATGTTTGGTGACTGATGATCTAAGATCACACACATTGTCTTTGGTAAATTCAGGTCTTATACTACGAATGCATTTTCTGAGAACAACACTTCTTTGAGAGAAATTTAGCTGTATTAAGCAAAACTAAACTTGCTTATATAAACACACAAAGCAAAGTCATGTGATGTAAGCACAAATAGTTTCATAAACCATTTTCTCATCATTGAAACAAAGCTTGGCCCACCATGAGCAAAAGTGAAATGTCTGGAAAGTTTGTCATTTTGGATTCTATCATTCTCCTTCATTGTTTCCTATTCATCTGGCCTCCCTTTCTCCCCTTCAGACACCGTTTAGCCTTCTGCTTGTTTCACACTTCTCCACCTATCCAAGAAGAAAAAAGCATTGCAAAGGTCACTGTGCTATTTTTCTGGCTGTAGAAAGGGCATAAAGCCACAGTTAGTAAGGATAACCCCTGTGTGTCCTAAGGAGGTAGCTCTTTTTAACCTTTTGGAGGAATTGTTGCACATATATATCTGTGTGTGCATGCGTCAAGAGGTAGGTTGAAGGAGCAGAAAGATGTGTCGAAAGATGTTCCTGATATCTAGGAAAAATTGTAAACTTTATATGTTATTTCTACCACTGAAAAACTCAGCCATTAATATATTTATTCACATAACACTTAATGCAGTAATTTATTGAACACCTACCCTGCTTCTGTTCTATATTTCAGGGATCTAGTAGTACTCTCCCAGGTTGTTGGGCTAGGCAGACAAAAAAAAAAAAGAAGAATTGCAGCATAGGGTGAAAAAAAGCATAATAATGTTGGTAAGTGTATGTGTAATAGTGGCACAGAAAAGTGCCAGGCCAATAAGAATTTTCCCTAAGATTTGATGCATGGAAATTGGGATAAAGGGCCTTCTTCCTTTGGAATCTTGAACTGTATGGAGTTGTAAGCAGCTGCCGTCTCCTGCTGTCTGCAGGTTGTATGCCAGATGCGGCAAACACACCAAAGAAGGTAGAATCCAGGAATGGAGTGAGAGAGATCAATAGAAACGGAAAGATGAAGCTCTAGGGATATCACTCGAGCCCTGCTCCCAAAGCTTCAATTCCTGAACATTCTCATTACCTGGGTTCTATTTGAACCACTTTAAATTGAATTTCCATCACTTACAGCCAAAAAAGTCCTAATTGAAACCATGTTAAGGACATTGGACTTTGTTATCTGGGCAATGAGAGGATCTTTGAAAAGGCGGGAGCAGTGACTAGATGTGTGTTTTAGAACGCAAATACTGGCAACAGTGTAGAGAATGAGTAAGAGTAAGGGATTGTCAGAGAGCCCAGTTATAAAACTAGTATGATAATCTAGATAAGGCCTGAACTAAGGCAATGCTAGTGGCTATGAATGGAAAGAATCAACTTTGAGGAAGATTTAAGAGGAGATCAATTGGATAAGAAGTATGAGAGGGAGGAAGGATTCAGGGATAATTATTGACTTTCTTGCTTGGAATTTTAGGTTGATTGTTTTTTTGGTTAACCAAAAGACGAAATCCAAGAGGAAATAAATATTGGGGGTAGGAGGAAGTAAGTTCATTCAGGGAACTTTTAAATTTAAGATTTCATGGCACATTTATATGGAGATGTCCAGTGGCAGTTAGTTATATAGTTCTAATGTTTCCAACTATGATCTGGGCAGAAGATCCAGATTTGGATGTCATTACTGTATAGATACTACCAGAAGCTTTTGATGTGGAAGAGACTGCTTAGGGAAAATATAAGGAGTGAGAAGAGAAGAAGACCAAGGACTAAACTTTGGAGAATGTGAGCATTTAAGAGGTAAGCTTGTAATGGGAACTGGAAAGGAGACATTGGAGAGATGGAAGAGGAATTATGAAAGAGTGGTATCCCAGAAGCCAAGCTATAGTCGATGGTGTAAAGTACCTTGGTTTAGGTCAATAAGGAGAAAATGACTATAAAGTGTCCTTTTTTGACTATTTGGAGGTCTCCTATGACTAGAGCCTGAATAGTTTCAAGGGAGCATAGGAGCTGGGAAGACAAAACTTTGTAAGGCAGAGTAAATAACAGGGAGTGTGTCCATCCAACTGAAACTTTTTAGTATTCTCAGATACATTATTGATTATAGGTGGAACTTTGCTTGTTATACTAAATGGAGGACATACCAAGCAGGATTTTATACAAAACATTTAGTCTTTTATTATGAGCTCTATACTTCTAACATGGGCAATATCTTGTTTACAGGGATATGTAATAGATGATCTCAGAAACTCAAAAGACTCGTCTTCCAGAATCATCTACTTGTGTCTTGTGTCTGTCTAAACTGACACCTCAGGTACCTCGTGGCTCTCATTCAGGCTAAGTGCTTTAATTCTGATCAAATAATAACAGTTTACAAGTCAAAGAGATTGTTTAGAGTGATGATTTGCTGTCTTTGGCTCAATCTAAGTTTGCTTGGGCTGGGAATTAGATTAGGGCTTATAGCTATGTGTCTTAATACCCTTCTTAGAGATCTTGTGTGTGTAAATTTCACAACCACAGAATTAGACATGATGATACAATATTGGTTATATGTAGATCTTTTTAGTCATGTCTAATTATCAATGAAAGTATATCCATGACAATATTTTTCAGACACTTTAAAAAAACTTTGGCTCTAACATAAAATGAATGGGAAATGAAGAGAAAGAAAAAAAAGAGAGGATAAGGTAAAAGATAAAAGTATAGAAGAGATGAACAAGGAGAAAAGAAAAGGACAAAAACAAATGAAAAGGTAATTCTTGCCATCAGAGTACCTTCTTAGGGTCTCATGTAAAAAAGCACGTGAAGCCAAGGCCTTCACAACGGCAGAAAACTTGGCTATAATATGACCTGATTGCACAGCTTCCATTCTCTCTGGATGTTTCTAGCAAAGGTAGTATAGAGAAGGAAAGAAATGACCTCACTGAGCTTTAAAACCACCTAGCAAACTCATGTCAGGAGAACCTGAACTCCCTGTTATCCTGGGTTCAAATATTACCACAACAGGAAGAACAGATGAAGGCATGAGGCCCCAGACCATTCTCCCAATGACTTATTGATCTAGCCTGCTATGGGATGCATTTTTTTTTTCATCTTTATTGGAGTATAATTGCTTTACAATGTGTTAGTTTCTGCTGTACAACAAAGTGAATCAGCTATATGTATACATATATCCCCATATCCCCTCCCTTTTGAGCCTCCCTCATACTATCCCTATTCCACCCCTCTAGGTCGTCACAAAGCATCAAGCTGATCTCCCTGTGCTATGCAGCAGCTTCCCACTAGCAATGTATTTTACATTTGGAATATATGTCAATGCTACTCTCTCACTTTGTCCCAGCTTCCCCTTCCCCCACTGTGTCCTCAAGTCTATTCTCTGCATCTGCATCTGTATTCCTACCCTGCCTCTAGTTTCATCAGTACTGTTTTTCTAGATTCCATATATATGTGTTAGCATACAATATTTGTTTTTCTCTTTCTGACTTACTTCACTCTGTATGACAAACTCGAGGTCCATCCACCTCACTACAAATAACTCAATTTCATTCCTTTTTATGGCTGAGTAATATTCCATTGTATATATGTGCCACATCTTCTTTATCCATTCATCTATCAACAGACATTTAGGTTGCTTCCATGTCCTAGCTGTTGTAAATAGTGCTGCAGTGAACATTGTGGTACATGTGTCTTTTTGAATTATGGTTTTCTCTGGGTATATGCCCAGTAGTGGGATTGCTGGGTCATATGGTAGTTCTATTTTTAGTTTTTTAAGGAATCTCCATACTGTTTTCCATAGTGGCTGTACCAATTTACATTCCCACTAACAGTGCAGAGGGTTCCCTTTTCTCCACACCATCTCCAACATTTATTGTTTCTAGATTTTTTGATGATGGCCATTCTGATCAGTGTGAGGTGATACCTCGTTGTGGCTTTGGTTTGCATTTCTCTAATGAGTAATGATGTTGAGCATCTTTTCATGTGTTTGTTGGCAATCTGTATGTCTTCCTTGGAGAAATGTCTGTTTAGGTCTTCTGCCCATTTTTTTTTTTTCCAGAAATAAACACACACATTTATGGTCAACTAATTTATGAGAAAGGAGGCAAGAATACACAATGGAGAAAAGACAGTCTCTTCAATAAGCAGTGCTGGGAAAACTGGACAACTACATGTAAAAGAATGAAATTAGAACATTCTCTAACACCATATACAAAAATAAACTCAAAATGGATTACAGACCTAAATGTAAGACCGGATACTATAAAACTCTTAGAGGAAAACCTAGGCAGAACATTCTTTGACATAAATCATAGCAATATTTTTGTGGATCTGTCTCCTAAAGTAAAGGAAATGAAAGGAAAAATAAACAAATGGGACCCAATGAAACTTGAAAGCTTTTGAACAGCAAAGGAAACCACTGACAAAACAAAAGGACAACCTACTGAATGGGAGGAAATATTTGCAAATGATACAACCAATAAGGGATTGGTATCCAACATATATAAATAGCTCATACAACTCAATATCAAAAACAAACAAACAAAAAACCAAACTGCTTAAAAAATGGGCAAAAGAACTGAATAGACATTTTTCCAAATGTAATCTTTTCTAAACCACTTAACTATTATTATTTAAACTATTATTTAATAAATGTAACCTTTGTAAATGGATAGTGTATATTAATTCTTACCATTTCAAGGCTCCATAACTTGAATAGTCTGAATATTTTGGTGAAGCCCATCCTAATGCACCTTTGCACCTCCCATTAAAAATATTCAAATTGGAAGGTTAATATCTAAAGGAGATTACCCCCAAGTGCACTTCAACTTCATTCCTATTCCAATATGGAGAAGGAAAAGTTGACTTAAAGCAATTGATGTGACAAAACATAAATTATTTCCAGAATATTCTACATGTTAATTCAGGCCATCCAGTTGAACTTAGATGTTATCCACTCCTCCTATGAGTTGAGTCCTCATCTACTGGCTGCACCCAGAGACAGTCAGATCCTATCATCAGCATCTTCAGCCCCACAAAGCACTAGGGAACTAACCGTAGGATGCTGGTTTCTTCAGAGCTGGTCACCGCGGATAAACCTGTTGCCCTCTGAGTTTTTCCCATAGTAAACATAGCAACACTTCCCCAGGACACCTCGGTGACTAGTGAGTTCCCTGGAAGCAGAAGGCAGGGGTGTGTAGTGGCTCTTCGGAGAGGCAGCAAAGCTGTCACTGCAGGCCTTGGGCTTCACCACTTTCATGAATGTGCCTCTGACCAAAGCCTCCTCTCGTTCTTGTTTGGTTACTTTCCAAACATCCAGAAACTTCAAATTGGGCAGTCTGTGCAGAACAAAGCATCTGTATCTCTTGTAGTCTTCCTCGTCCTTTTCTAGGCTAACCAATTCATTGGGACACGCCACATTCCCCAGCAGGCTGAGGTACTCCAGAGCTGGTGTCACTTCTAACAGGTGATTGAGCAGATACTCCAAGTCAGTGATTTGGTTCTTTTTGAGGGTTAAGGTGTGGAGCCTGGGTAACCTTGGCAACATGAGGTCATCCCCGAGAAGACTGTTGTCCAAGATGAGTTCCTCCAGCCTCCTGAACATGCTCAGTCCTTCCAGTGACCTCAGAAGGTTAAAGCTCAGATCCAGCCTCTTTGCAAAATGTCCACAGTCCCTGCCGAGGTGCTCTGGAATCTCTCTGCAGTCCTGGCCTATGTAGGACACTTGAGTTCCATTGACCATAAGCCCGGCCATGGCGACAAGGCAGGCGCGCGGGGCAGAGTGCGGAGCACGGAGCAGGAGCGCTGCAGCGGCGGTGGGGAGCTCGGCTGGTGCTTAGTTCCACACTGGGTGGTCAGCTGACCCGGCGGAAACCCGAGACGCGGGTGCCCATTTTTGAATTGGGTTATTTGTTTCTTTGATATTGAGTTGCATGAGCTGCTTGTATATTTTGGAGATTAATCCTTTGTCCATTGCTTCATTTACAAATATTTTCTCCCATTCTGAGGGTTGTCTTATCATGTGTTTATAGTTTCCTTTGCTGTGCAAAAGCTTTTAAGTTTCGTTAGGTCCCATTTGCTTATTTTTGTTTTTATTTCCATTATTCTGAGAGGTGGGTCAAAAAGGATCTTCTGTCATTTATGTCATAGAGTGTTCTGCCTATGCTTTCCACTAAGAGTTTTATACTGTCCGATCTTATGTTTAGGTCTTTGATCCATTTTGAGTTTATTTTTGTGTATGGTGTTAGGGAGTGTTCTAATTTCATTCTTTTACATGTGGCTGTCTAGTTTTCCCAGCACCACTTATTGAAGAGACTGTCTTTTCTCCATTGTATGTTCTTGTCCCCTTTGTCATAAATTAGGTGACCATATGTGCATGGGTTTATCTCTGGGCTTTCTATCCTGTACCACTGATCTATATTTCTGTTTTTGTGCCAGTACCATACTGACTTGATTACTGTAGCTTTGTAGTATAGTCGGAAGTTGGGTTGCCTGATTCCTCCAGCTCCATTTTTCTTTCTCAAGATTGATTTGGCTATTCGGGTATTTTTGTGTTTCCATACAAAATATAAATTTTTTGTTCTAATTCTTTGAAGAATTCTATTGGTAATTTGATAGGGATTGCATTGAATCTGTAGATTGTTTTGGTAGTATAGTCATTTTCACAATATTGATTTCTTCCAATCCAAGAGCATGGTATATTTCGCCATCTGTTTACATCATCTTCGATTTCTTTCATCAGTGTTTTATAGTTTTCTGAGTACAAGTCTTTTGTCTCCTTAGGTAAGTTTATGCCTAGGTGTTTTATTCTTTTTGTTGCAGTGGTGAATGGGAGTGTTTCTTTAATTTCTCTTTCTGATTTTTGTTGTTAGTGTATAGGAATGCAAGAGATTTCTGTGCATTAATTTTGTATCCTGCAACCTTACCAAATTCATTGATTAGTTGTAGTAGTTTTCTGGTGGCATCTTTAGGATTTTCTATGTATAGTATCATGTCATCTGCAAACAGTGACAGTTTTCCTTCTTCTTTTCCAATTTGGATTCCTTTTATTTCTTTTTCTTCTCTGATTGCCATGGCTAGGACTTCTAAAACTATGTTGAATAAGAGTGGCAAGAGTGGACATCCTTGTCTTGTTCCTGATCTTAGTGGAAATGCTTTCAGTTTTTCACCATTGAGAATAATATTTGCTGTGGGTTTGTCATATGTGGTCTTTATTATGTTGAGGTAGTTTCCCTCTGTGCCCACCTTCTGGAAAGTTCTTATCATAAATCAGTGTTGAATTTTATCAAAAACTATTTCTGCCTCTATTAAGGTGATCATATGGTTTTTATTCTTTAATTTGTTAATATGGTGTATCACATTGATTGATTTGCTTATATTTAAGAATCCTTATATTCCTGGGAAAAATCCCACTTGACCATGGTGTATGATCCTTTTAATGTGTTGTTAGGTTCTGTTTGCTAGTATTTTGTTGAGGATTTTTGAATCTATGTTCATCAATGATATTGGTCTGCAATTTTCTTTTTTTGTGATATCTTTGTCTTGTTTTGATATCACGGTGAAGGTGGCCTCATAGAATGAATTTGGGAGTGTTCCTCCCTCTGCATTTTTTGGAAGAATTTGAGAAGGATAGGTATTAGCTGTTCTCTAAATGTTTGATAGAATTTGCCTGTGAAACCATCTAGTCCTGGACTTTTGTTTGTTGGAAGATTTTTGAATTACAGTTTCAATTTCATTACTTGTGGTAGGTCTGTTTATATTTTCTAATTCTTCCTGATTCAGTCTTGGAAAATCTTATCTTTCCAAGAATTTGTCCATTTCTTTGAGGTTATCCATTTTATTGGCATATAGTTGTTAGTAGTAGTCTCCTATAATCCTTTGTATTTCTGCAGTGTCAGTTGTGGCTTCTGCTTTTTCATTTCTAATTTTATTGATTCGCATCCTCTCCCTTTTTTTCTTGATGAGTCTCACTAAAGGTTTACCAATTATTTGTAACTTCTCAAGGAACCAACTTTTAGTTTTATTGATATTTGCTACTATTTTGTTTGTTTCTATTTCATTTTATCTACTCTGATCTTTATGGTTTCTTTCTTTCTACCGACTTTGGGTTTTCTTTATTCTTCTTTCTCTAGTTGCTTTAGGTATAAGGATAGATTGTTTATTTGAGAGTTTTCTTGTTTCTTGATGTGAGATTGAATTGCTACAAACTTTCCTCTTGGAACTGCTTTTGCTGCATCCCATAGGTTTGGGGTCATTGTGTTTTCATTGTCATTTGTTTCTATGTATTCTTTTTATTTCTTCTTTGATTTCTTCAGTGACCTCTTGGTTATTTAGTAGTGCACTGTTTAGCCAGCATGTATTTGTGTTTTTTATAATTTTTTCCCTGTAATTGATTTCTAGTCTCTAATTTCTAATAGTGTTGTGGTCAGGAAAGATGTTTGAAACCATTTCAGTTTTCTTAAATTTTCCAAGGTTTGATTTGTGACTCAAGATATGATCTTTCCTGGAGAATGTTCTGTGTGCACTTGAGAAGAAAGTGTATTCTGCCATTTTCTTGTGGAATGTCCTATAAATATCAATTTCATCTATCTGGTCTATTGTGCCATTTAAAATGTGTTTTCTTATTGATTTTCTGTTTGGATGATCTGTCCATTGGTGTAAGTGGGGTGTTAAAGTCCCCTACTATTATTGTGTAACTGTCAATTTCCCCTTTTATGACTGTGAGCATTTGCCTCATGTATTGAGGTGCTCCTATGTTGGATGCATAAATATTTACAATTGTTATATCTTCTTCTTGGATTGATCCCTTGATCCTTATGTAGTGTCCTTCCTTGTCTCTTTTAACAGTCTTATTTTAAAGTCTATTTTATCTGATACAAGTATTGCTACTCCGGCTTTCTTTTGATATCCATTTGCATGGAATATATTTTTCCATCGCTTCATTTTCAGTCTGTATGTGTCCCTAGGTCTGAAGTGAGTCTCTTGTAGACAACATATGTGGGTCTTGTTTTTGTATCCATTCAGCCAGTCTGTCTGTTTTGGTTGGAGCATTTAATCCACTTATGTTCAAGGTAATTATCAATATGTATGTTCCTGTTACCATTTTCTTAATTATTTTGGGTTTGTTTTTGTGGGTCTTTTTCTCCTCTTGTGTTTCCCTCCTAGAGAATTTCCTTTAGCATTTGCTATAAACTGCTTTGGTGGTGCTGAATTTTCTTAGCTTTTGCTTGTCCGTAAAGGTTTTGATTTCTCCACTGAATCTGAATGAGATCTTGCTGGATAGAGTAATCTTGGTTGTAGGTTTTTCTCTTTCATTATTTTAAGTATATCCTGCCACTCCCTTCTGGCCATAGAGTTTCTGCTGAAAAAGCAGCTGATAACCTTATGGGGATTCTTTTGTATGTTATTTGTTGCTTTTCCCTTGCAGCTTTTAATATTTTTTCTTTGAATTTAATTTTTGGTAGTTTGATTAATATGTGTCTTGGTGTGTTTCTCCTATGGTTTATCCTTTACGGGACTCTCTGTGCTTCCTGGACTTGGTGACTATTTCCTTTCCCATGTTAGGGAAGTTTTCCACTATAATCTCTTCAAATATTTTCTCAGACGCTTTCTTTTTCTCTTCCTCTGGGACCCCTATAATTTCAATGTTGGTGTGTGTAATGTTGCCCCAGAGATCTCTGAGACTGTCCTCAATTCTTTCCATTTTTTTTTCTTTATTCTGCTCCTTGAAGGTTATTTTCATCATTCTATCTTCCAGCTCACTTATTCATTCTTCTGCCTCAGTTATTCTGTTATTGATTCCTTCTAGTGTATTTTTCATTTCAGTTATTGTGTTGTTCATTACTGTTTGTTCTTTAGTTCTAGATCTTTGTTAAACATTTCTTGTATTTTCTCAATCCATACCTCCCTTCTATTTCCTAGATTCTGGCTCATCTTTATTATCATTACTCTGAATTCTTTTTCAGGTAGGTTGCCTATTTCCTCTTCATTTATTTGGTCTTTTAGGTTTTTACTTTGTTCCTTTGCCCATGACATTTTTTTTTCATCTCATCTTTTTTTTTTTTTTTTTTTTCCTGATGGGTAGGATTGTGTTCCTGTCTTACTGGTTGTTTGGCCTGAGACTTCAAGCACTGGAGTTTGTAGGCTGTTGGGTAGTGCTAGCTCTTTGTGCCAAGGTGAGGACCTCTGGGAGACCTCACTCTGATGAATATTCCCTGGGGTCTGGGGTTCTCTGTTAGTCCAATGGTTAGTCCACCACAGTAACTCAAGCTCAACCCCTAACTTGTGAACCAAGATTCTGCAAGTTGCATGGGGTGGGGGAAAAAAAAACAGCAGAACAATAACAAAGGGTAAAATACAATAAGATTAGAAAACTAATAGATATGTTAGAAAAAAGAAAAAATAGATGAAGCAACAACTGGAAGGTAAAACAGAACCACAATAGCAAAAAAGAGGAAGGGGGGAAAAAGCCAGAAAAGGCCTTGGTTGTGGGGGGTGGGGCTCAGGCAGGGGTGGGATTTAGGCAGTTGGTGGGGCCTACACTTAGGGCCCACAGGGCAGAAAAGGCCCTGGGTGGGGGGTGGGGGTGGGCTTAGGCTCAAGGAGGCAGAAGGGGCCGAGGAGTGCCTCTGGTCTTGGGGGTGGAGGACCAGGTCCAGGACCTCAGTTAGTTCCCTGGGCTCAAGTACCTGGGGGAAATGTTAAGTGGTTCCCCCCTGTCCTCTAATCTCAAAGGGTCTCTCCCCCTTGGCCTCTTTTCTTCTTCCCTGCCCCCTCCCTTCTATGCCCCTAGGACCGCGTGGCTGGAGGGGGCCCTGGAAGGCAGGGGACCAGACCCAGAAGCCCAAAAGGCTTCCTGGGGCAACTGGATGAGGGAAACACCTGAGATGCCCCCTCCAAACTCCCAGTCCTGGAGGGACTCCCCCCATCTGCCTCTCTTCCTCTTCCCCTCCCACCTTCCCTCCCACTTGCCTAGGTCCCACACATCCACAGGGGGCCCCAGAGAGCGAGGGACCAGGCCCAGGAGCCCAGCAGGCTTCCTGGGGCAAATGGGCTGGGGAAATGCCTTCTGTGCCTCCCCAATCCTCTGATCTCAGAAGGGTCCCCTTTCTGCCTCTCCTCTTCTCCCCCTGCCTCCCTCCTGCACCCCCTAGGACCAACACAGCCCAGAGAGGTCCTTAGAGGGCTAAAGATCCTTCCTGGGAATGCAGCAGGCTTTCCATGGCCAAGTGGGCAGAGAAATTGCCCACGGCATCTCCCCTGATCTTCTGGTCCTGGGGGGTTTCCCCTCCCCCCGCACTGTTTGCCTCTCTTCCTCTTCCCCCCTCCTCCCTCCCTCCCATGCCCCTAGGACCCAGCCAGAGGGAGCCCCAGAGAAGGAAGGACCAGGCCTGGGAGCCCAGCAGGCTTCCTGGGGCCTGAGTGGGCAGTGGAAACTCTCTCTGTGCCTCCCCTGGCCCTCCAATCCTGGAAGGTACCCCCACCAGTCTGCCTCTCCTCCTCTTTCCCCCTCCTCCCTGCCTCCTACGCCCCTAGGTCCCAGGTGGCCCAGAGGGAGCCTCGGAGGGTGGAGGACCAGGACCAGGAGCCAAGCAGGCTTCTGGGCCCAGGTGGACGCACTCCTCCCTGATCCTCTGAGCCCCCGAGGGTCCCTCCGGGTGGGACACTCTCCTCTCCCCCAGCCGCCCCTCAAGGGTGCTGATCCTGTCTGGCCTCCACTTCTCCTCCCCCCTGACTCCCCGCCATGTCCTACCTAGTCACCCAGGGATTTCTCCTGTCTTTTTGGGCATTGAGGTCCCCCACTAGCATCAGGCAGCTGCCCCAGTTGTGGGGAGACATGAGCTCTGTGTTCTCCCACACCGCCATCTTCGGGATGCATATTTATTAAACCTTTGCTTTAGCCCAAGTATTGCACAAGGTCCCGTGGATAAAGAAGGCTTAAACTCCATCCTCTAGAAATTCAAGAACTATATATTTTTTTAAGATTGATCGATTGATTGATTGATTTTTGGCTGCCTTAGATCTTCGTTGCTGCACACAGACTTTCTCTAATTGTGGGAAGCGGGGGCTACTCTTTGTTGTGATGTGTGGGTTTCTCTTTGCGGTGACTTCTCTTTTTGTGGCACATGGGCTTCAGTAGTTGTGGTGTGTGGGCTCAGTAGTTGTGGCTCACAGGCTTAGTTGCTCTGTGGCATGTGGGATCTTCCTGGCCCAGGGCTCAAACCTGTGTCCCCTGCATTGGCGGGTGAATTCTTAACCACTGTGCCACCAGGGAAGCCCAAGAACTATCTTTATATTTCAGTTATTTGAGCAGAGTCAAAACTGGAGTCTACCTCCTTGACTTAACATGCTCCATGAATCTTAGACAAGTCCTTTGCCCACTCTGTGCCTCTGTTTACTTATCTGTAGAATGGAGATATTGCTAGTGACTAACTTAGGGACCTTTAGCGAAGATTAAATGAACTAGAATGTGTAAAGCACCAAGACCAGATTATTTAGCACATAGTAGTTGCTAAGTTAGTTCCTATTGTTTTCATCATAATCGTTATTAATATTGTCATCAAAAGGAAGGGGACTTTTTCTTGAAATTCCTTGCCCAGGACCCGATTATTTTCTCTTGTCCAGCTGAATGAAACTGTTTGCATTCCTGGGATAGAAAGTCGCATACTAAACCACAGGTTCTCAAAAAATCCTCAGCCTGGCCAGGCTCTTGTGAGTGTAACTTTTGGTATCTTGACCTTTGTACTCCCTGTGGTTGATCAGGAAATGAGAGAGGATTTATACAATTTTCTCCTTCCTTTTGTTGCTTGTGATTTTATTTTTTGCTAAAGGTGGAATATTTTTCCACACACCCACACCCTCAGCTTTATCATATTATCCGAGAAAAACGATGGCAACAGCTCTTAGTTCTCCAGATGTGAGCTCCTTCTTGGGTGGCTCTCTGAATGTTTCTGGTCCTTGGAGCCAGAGAAAGTCTCAATTTCAGAAACAGAGCTATGATGCACCAACAAAATGAAACTCATTTCCTGTCTTGAGTGGGCCCAGAGCATTCCAGTAAGTTTACACGTGTGTTATGGACTGTCAAAGAGTAGAAAACATGCTCCATTCTTTTGCAAGTTTCACCAAGATCCACATGAATGAAACATACTGACCTCGTGCTTTGATGCAAAGTATTATAGATCCCAGAGCTGTCAAAAGCAAAAGATGGAATGCCCCAGCCAAGTGCTAAGTAGGGACATGCTGACAGCATGTTTTGATATCCAGCCTCTCTGGCTGAGAACTTTGAAGATCATTTATGCTCATTCCTCTGAGAATGAACTTCTTTTCCTGAGCAATCTCTTGAAATAGAAACTTCAACAGGATACCCATAAGCAAACTGTGATATGTACTCACAGCCAGCAGGACACTCTCTGGAGTCCTACCCATCATGACCATCACCCTTGTTATCTTTGTGTCGTCCCTCAGTCTTGAGTCTCCACTACTCCACCCATGCTAGTTGTCTGATGCTGCAGGCTGCCACAGAGTCAGTCAAGGAAGCATCTGTCCCTAGGGCCCAATGACAAGCTGAGCACTACGTACCTTCTATTGTGCACGTAAAAGAATTATGTGACCTAGTCCTTTCCTGTGCAGTTTGAAAGATAAAGTGAGCACATCCAAAGAAATTAAAAAGCCAAAAGGTGTCTAAATAATAATGCAAACCTCCAAGATGGGGGTCCCAAAGCAAGGGAGTTCAAGGTTAACTATAGTTATGTGACGGGAAGGACCTGTGGAAGAGGAATTCAGCTGAGACTTAGAGGATCAGTGCATTTAGAGAAAGAAGGCAGAGATGACAGAGATGTGTGTTCCAAACAGTGGGAGCTGAAAACAGAAAGGCCAACATGTGCAGAGTGGGTGTGGGGGACTGGGGCAGGGGGGCAAGGGAGGGATGAGACCAAATGACAGGAGCAGGAGTTTTAGGAAGTTAAGTTGTCCTCCTTGGATTCTAGCCATCCTTCCTTATGCATTGGAGTCCACTGGTGAATCTCAGGACCTCTTTTGAAAGCAGCAACTGAGAAAACTGAGGATATTGTTCACAGAGCTGTGTACAGTAAGAGGAGAACCAGAGGGAGCTAGATACTGCATTTTCCTTCTTGTCATTAAGGGCTGTGTTGAGTGAGGGCCTGGCTCACAAAGCTTCCATTTTCCCATATTCCTCTCTCTCACCCTGCCCCACACCAGCACCACCATTCATCATTAGGAAGAGTTGTTCACACCACAGCAGGCATGGGCAGACCCAGGATGGTGCAAACCAGGAACAAAGGCTCAGACTCCCCAACACCCTTGTGTATTAAGTGTGCAGCCTCTGCCACACTGGCCTTGGGCCCCAAAAGGAGGCTGTTTTCTAGGGAAGTTTTCACCAATTGCTTCTGTGCTTCAAGATAGTAAAACCAGCATTCACCCCTTTGGGCTTTAATTTTAGTTCTCTTCCGATGCTTCCCTGATGAAAGAGGCAAGGGAGAGAATTCTCTCTCTCCATATTCCCTCTTCTCAGGAAAAAGCACACAGGCCTTTTATCCCTCACCAACCAGAATACAAGTTTTCACCTGCTTCTGATCCCTAATTTACATCAGTAGGTGGGTTTATATGTATAATTCTTTGGCTGGACTGTAATCTCTCCGTGGACAAGACATTGTGCCACACAGGCCCCATTCCTCTTTTCTCCCCCGTGCTTAACAGCCTGGCTGATGCCTGTGGAGTGTTCAACAATTGGAAAAGGAGGAAAGACCCCAAAAGAGTTTCTAGACATTGTCCTGAAATTTTTTCTAGGACAAAGCAGCTCAGGAATGAATGAATCTATGCACGCATGTTTACTCCACCCAGCACAGCACCATTGAACTCTTTAAGTTTAGGTTAATGCTTCCTTTAAATTGAAAAAGATTGGTCGGGCCCATTAAATCATCAGGTCTTTTCCGAAGTGGCCACTAGCCATAAGCAAGGTCTCATGATCACATGGGGTACTTTTGCCAGAGAGGAGAGTGGAGGTTAGGATCAGGTATTTATTGGGAAAGTAGAAGATGGTGATGCTACCCAAGGAAAGGCTTTATATGTCTCTTGTGATGGAGTGAAGGGCCCAGGTTCTAGGAAAGTGTGCTAAATAAGGGAGATGAAAGAGTGCAAAAGATCACATTACAGTTTCTTCATGACCTATGATTCATCAAGTTGCACAATGGTACCATGTTCAAGAGAGAGACCCTGTTCTTATCCCTAGAAAACCATTCCTTCCCTCTAAATACAGAATTCAGCAATTTTTCCAGAAGTTCTTGTGCACACTAGGCTGAAGGCTCCCCCTGCCCTCCAAAAACAAACAAACAAACAAAGAAACCCACTTTCTATAGAGAAGAGAGAACCCATGAGCATTCTAAAACAAGATGGGGAGCTAGAGGAGGAAGAGAACAAGACACTACGTGGGTTTATTAAGAAAATGTATCATGGATAAATTGTCAAGAAACTGCAGTATTGTCTTAAAAGAAAATTCCCCAAAGTCCCTAAAAAGTAGCCAGAATAAAGCTGGAAAATTGGTGGTCTTTTCTAGAGGCCTACTGTGTAAATGTTGAGAAAATACCCCATGGTGCTTGCACGACTTTCTCCTACAGGGCCATTCCCTTCTTTTTCTTCCTTCTTTCTTTCCTTCCTTCCTTCCTTTCATCCACCCTCCTCGCTCCCTTCCTTCCTTTCTTTCTTGCTTTTTCTCCCCCAATCTTTCTCCCTCCCTCCCTTCCTTCCTTCCTTTCACAAACCAAGAGTTTGATTTCTTGAAATTTTCCTGGGCATCATTCTTGCTATGTTTTCTAAATTAAAGTGCTGGTTCTCATCTCATAAAAGGCCCCTCTTCTAGGAGACCCCTGAATTCTTATGCCCACTAAGCATTGTCTGTGCACTAAATAAAGGATGTATCACAATTACATCTGAAGAAGCCATGATAAATAGTGTATAATTAACTCATTTAAAAGACACCTTTTGTCATTTTTATAATCAACAGATATTAAAGGTATCTATTTTTAAATTAATTTTTATCAAGGTATAGTTGATATATAACATTATATTAGTTTCAAGGATACAACATAATGATTTGATATTTGTATGTATTGAAAAATGATCACCACAATAAATCTAGTTAACATCCATCACCATACATAGTTACAGTTTTTTCTTGTGATGAGAATTTTTAAGATCTACTCTCCTAGCAACCTTCAAATATGCTTTATTTTTCTTTGGACCTTAGTCTTTTTATCACTAACTCAGGGGCTAGCTAAAACTAAATTATCTTATCTAAACTTGCCCCACTATTTAAGAGGATACAGCATCCAGTGGCACTTTATTTAGGTCAACTGGCAATTCTGCCAAGAAAAGAGCAGAGAGGTGGAATGGTATAGTCACAATGGCAAAATAAATTCCCAAAGTTGGAGAACACAGATGTCTATCACGCCACAGAAGAGCCTTGAGTCTCATGCTCTTTAATACCCACATCCTTCTCCACACACACACACACACACACACACACACACACACACAGTGCACCCATACACCCTCATCTCTACTTCCTTCTTGGAGCCTTTCCTGGTTACCCAGCTCTCAGTCACCTCTCCTTTCTGCTAAGACCTATAGATAACATTCCCACTTTACATTTTATTGTCTGGGTTTTCTAGAGTGTCATATAGCACTTTCTATCTCTAATAAAACTGCCAAGTCCTTGAGGATCAAGGACTGTGCTTATATAGTACTTCTCTTGGGACCTTTACCTAGTCCTTGTATTGTGTTGAACTTGTCCTGCAAGTAATGATTGAAAGTAATGATTGATGGATTATTTTAGAAGGAGCCTGTCATTCTGCAGGTCTGTTTCACATCCTTATCTTAAGTGAAAATTTCTCAAACATAATGTCTTCTGATTTCCCTAAGAGAAAAGAGCTAGTAGAATTTATTACTGCTTTCCCTAATGCAGCCAAAGAAAAAGTGACAAAACAAATTATACACAGGGGAATTATGGGGAGGTTTCTCATGTGGTTTTATTTCCCTTACTAGAATATATCTTCTGTATCATGGAATGACTATGTTATTGAGACCCAAAAGGCTAAGAAGTTGTCCTAGAACTTTTCAGAAAAAAAAAAAAAGAAAGAAAACAGAAACTAGACATTCTTCCTCAAAAACTCTGGTGTTAACCCCACAGGGGGAAGCCTCAGAGTCAGAAATCATGTGGGAACTCCATTTCCTGGTGATTACAGACATGCTTCTCAAGGACGGGTTTCCAAAAGATATTTCTGCCTCTTTGATTTCACTTGTAGTGCCTTCTGATTGCAAGCTCCTTCAGGCCAAGCCCAGGTCCCATTCTTTTGCAGTTTCTCCCAGAGACTGATTACATGGTACTCAATATACTTGATTAAATGATACCTTTCATTGATTTTTATTTCAATTACCAGTATGTATCATAATAGTTACTCTCAGTCTAGGCAATAACTCTGTCCCCACTAACGTGGTATCTTGAAAGAATACCATGCCTTAACCAAGGCCTATAGTCTGCATTGGTGAGGAAGCTAATACAGTAGAATGATGGAGAATTCAGCCCCGAAGTCAACTACCTGAACTTGCAGCCTGCCTTTGCTACTTATTTCTTACGTGAACTTGAGCCATCATCTTATTTTCTCCACATCTCAGATCCCTTATTTGGCATGGATTTGTTAAGAGGATTGAGTGAGATGATCCACATAAAGTACATAAAAAGAGCTACTGGTACACTCAATGTTCAGTGGACATTAGTTAGTATTAGTTATTCTTCTTGTCTAGCTCCAGAGGGTATGTTGGTCACCTGAACTTCTGGACACATTCTCTCTGCACCCGGAGTTTGGGGCCTCCACGCTGAAATTCTTGCCCCATCTCAGGAAAGTCAACACAGCTCTCTCAATCCATGGCCACGTGGACGAATGATGAACATCCTGTGTGCTGTGGAGCTAAAGCAGGAAGCAGTGTGTGAGGGCCATGGCTGCCGACTTGCCCGAGTTCAAATGCACTCAGACATACTCCATGACAACGTGACAGTGGCTTGCATTTGTTTCCTCTTTCTTTGCTGCTTCCTTTTCAGCAAAACACTAGTACAAACCAGACCACTATATAACAAGGAAATTTCTAGGGCTTTATACAGTTGATTTTTTTTTTTTTACATATACATGTATCCTTTTTCAAGTTCTTTTCCCATTTAGATTATTAACGAATATTCATTTCTTAAATGTTATCTGATCAGATCAAAGTTCAGTACCAATACTTGGAATTGGATAGTATTTTGCAGTGTGTTGTGATCAACATAACCTGTGAAAACAGCTTTGTGATGAACTTCTTGAAGTGAGTGTCAAGAAATTGTTATCTTATTTCTGTTTCTAATTCTGAGACTACACTGGCTGGGGAACGTTAGGCAAATGACTTCCTTCTTGGATTTGGGCCTTCCCAAAAATAATCCCTGAAAAATAATATTCATTCCTACTCTACTGTCAGAGAAGATATAAAAGCAGTACAAGAGTTCCCACCAAACAGTAGGTAAATGCAAGGAAATAAAAACCCTTTCCAATTCAGTAGCTTCTCAAAACTGTCTTTCAGTGTTTCCATGATAAACTAATTAATAAAGAAGTTGGATGACTTTTTGGCATCAAAAACAAAATTCAGAAAGATGATTCTATTGTACGAGGAATGACATTGTTTAATAGGGATTTACTTTCAGGGTAGGATAACTTTAGGTAGGAGTTATTTTGTTAAAATTTTTCTGTGACCTGAATTAAGATTACAGAATGCAAATCTCAGATTATCCTGAGAACCCTCCACAAGGATGTCAGTGATTTCAAAACTCCCACTCAAATCTTCTTGAATCTTTGGCTAATCAAAATAACACAAATGTGTCCAATCTCAGAAGTCACTGAGAGTTCCAATACAAATATTTTTATTGAAATATATTGGACATATAACATTGTAATTTGATACATTTATATACTGTAATATGATTGGCATTGTAGCCACAATTAACACCTCTATCATGTTACATTTATCCTTTCTTTTTGGTGATCAGAATAATTAAGTTTGAGTCTGTTAGCAAGTTTGATGATTGCAATATTGTTGTCTTTACTCACTATACTGTGCATTAGACATCTAAGACTTATTTACTACTTATTGCAAGTTTGTGCCTTTAAACAACATCTGTCCTGATATAAATATTTCTGAATGCATTCTTCACCACAGATGAGAGACTGTCTTATTAATAAGGGAACAGTAATAATTGCAAGTGACATCCTAGCATATCTCTTTGTAATTTATAAATGTTATTTTATATACATTACCTCATTTAATCCTCACAATATTGTGAAATAGTTATGGGAGACAAAATTATCTCAATGTTTTATACATGAGAGGAGAAAAAGAAGAAGAATCAGTAGAGATTATGGGGAATATGAAATCATCTGTCCATCTATTCATTCAACAACCACTAGTGAATAATCACACGTGCCAAGCTCTGGGAGTAGATAGCAATAGACCAAATCTTTACAAAACCTGTAGCTTAATGAAAGTGACTGAGTGTTGATATAACAATAAAATAATATAAATGTTGTGATATGGATATCTGAGATCAAAGAGCAGAGAGCCCTGCTTGAAAGGTTGGAGAAGGCCTCCTTAAAGAACTTACATTTTAGATTATATACAAGGGATGAGTAAGGAGTTAGCTAGATGACGGGGAAGTGGGGTTGAGTATTCCTGTTGGACAGAACATCATGTCCCAAGGAATAGAGTTGAGTGATGACAAATAGCACTTACCAAGCTAGAGAGTTAGACAAAGGACCAGACTCATATAGGACCTTGTAATTTATTTTAAGGGCAATGACAAGACAAAAACTAGGGCAGCATAAAAACTAGGATAGTAAGATATTTTGAAGGTCAAGGGCCAGGGAGAGTTTTAGTAATATAGTCAATCACACTAATCCTACAAAAGGATCCAGAGAATAAGAGAACTGAGAATAGGCCATTTGAGACATCATGGATGACGTTAACATTTTCAGTTTGATGGTAGAGGTATAATGCAAGCTCCATGTATGATTGAAAGACAAGAAAACAGAGGCAAAGGGTATGTAGACTATGGTTTGAAAAAGTTCAATTCCTCTGTTACTAGAGTTGGTAGCAGGGTCAAAGAAAGCTTCTTATTTTTTTAAATAAATTTATTCATTTATTTATTTTTACTTATTGGCTACATTGGGTCTTCATTGCTGCGTGTGGGCTTTCTCTAGTTGTGGCGAGCAGGGGCTACTCTTCTCTAGTTGTGGTAAGTGGGGGCTATTCTTCATTGTGGTGCACAGGCTTCTCATTGTGGTGGCTTCCCCTGTTGTGGAGCATGGGCTCTAGGCCCACAGGCTCAGTAGTTGTGGGGCACAGATTTAGTTGCTCCGTGGCATGTGGGATCTTCCCGGACCAGGGCTTGAATCCATGTTCCCTGCATTGGCAGGCAGATTCTTAACCACTGCGCCATCAGGGAAGTCCAAAGAGAGCTTCTTTAAGATAGAAATTTTTAACATGGGAGATTGGGATTGCCATATATATGTATTACTAATAAGAAAAAAAAATCAAATTGTACAATTTAAATATATGCAGTTTATTGTATGTCAATTATATCTCAATAACAGTTCTTTAAAAAAAGAAATTTTTAAATATGTTTGAAGGCACAGGGGAAAGGTTGGTTATAAAGGTAGAACTTAAAGATGTCATGAACTCATTGAAGGTTAAGGAAGTAGTAATATACAGCATGGTGACTATAGTTAATAATATTGTATTACATACTTGAAAGTTGCTAAGAGAGTGGATCTTAAAAGTTCTCATTACAAGAAGGAAACTCTCTGTGTACAGTGACAGATGTCAACTAGACTTATCATGGTGATCATTTTGTACTATATATAAATATCAAATCATTATGCTATGGACCTGAAACAAATATAGTGTTACATGTCAATTATATTTCAATCTAAAAAGATTAAGGAAGGGCGATACACAGGAAGAGTTGTAATGAAATGCTCAGGTAAGCGAGAAGGCTCAGAAAAAGATCTGTGTGCATATTTTTAAAGCCCAAGTACCAAAGCCAATCCTACTCATTGCCCTTTCCCTGGCTACTTAATATAATAATAACACTCCTGAAAAGTTTTGTCTTTTTATCCCTTGGTCTATCAGTAATGGGACACTTTCCTATTGGACCCAATTCACTTATTTTCATCTTTGAAGTGATGTTCAGGTAATGTTAAGAATTGTTAAGTCACATATACTTGGGATATGGAAAGATAGCATGGAAAATAAATTCTGGCTAATGAGTATACTTTTCTTCATTCCCAGGAAAAGGGGAAGTGCTCATATGCGGTAAATGGGTGTAGATGAGTCAGGCTATTTTCTTTCATCATTGCAGCAACCAAAACGGAAAGTTCTCAGATAGTCATTTTCCACTAGGACATCATCAATCTTTCATCAAAAAGTAGAGGCCTCTTACAAGCACTGGCAAGAAAACTAAGCCACCTAATACCTTTTCCCCATGCCAACAACACAACAAAAATAGGGCGGTGAGGCTTTTCTTAGACATTTCAAGGGATTTTGGAGTCAGATACCCTGGAAAATCCCATCTCAAAGTATTTCAGGACCTCCTACACCTATAGGTACAGATTCTTCTAGTCCTGCAGTGGCAAAGTAGAGAATAAATCTGTGCCTTTAGCAGACCATAGAAAAAGGCTATTGGAAAGAAAATTGGTTTATTTGCAGATGCTGCAAAGCTAGGCAGTAGAACTCATCCAGAGGTCTCATTTAATACTGTAAATATCCTCAGTGTACTTAAGCATTGGGCCAAGAACAATAGTGTGAAATTTAACTGGCACAAAGATTAATTCTTAGGGGTGGGGATTAAGAGGTATACAAACTATTATATATAAGATAAATAAGCTATAAGAATATATTGTACAGCACAGAGAATATAGCCAATATTTTATAATAACTCTGAATGGGGTATAATCTATAAAAATATTGAATTACTGTGTTGTACACTTCAAACATATAATATTGTAAATCAGCTATACTTAATTTAAAAAAAAAAGATTAATTCCTGCATCTAGGTTAAATACCATGAGTGCATATAACAAAAAGTAGAGGTGAAGATCTGGGTTTTTTAGCTGACCGCAAGTTTAAGATGAGCCAGCATAGCTAATAACAACATCTAATGCCACTTTAGTCATACGAAAGGAGAAGAGTGTTTTCATTGAGAGAGCAAAGTATCTCCCTGTACCCTTTACAGATCAGCCCCATTCTAAAGTGTTTTATTCCAGTTAAAGTATAACAACAATTCGACTGTGTACAAGCACCAGGCAGCCATGATCAGATTTACATACAAATTGATAGTATGCAAGTCTTTGACACAGACTCTGATACTGATTTTGATCCCCATAATCATCCTATGAGATAAATGTTATTATACCAATCTTAATAGATTGCAGTACTGAAACTGAGTGGCATTAAGTGCCTTGATCAAGGTACCATGGTTAATAAGTGGCAGAGCCAGATCATTGATTCCTAGACCTCCATTCTGTCATCTGTATCATCCTGTAACAACTGCGATGTTTGACTGAAGGAGGCAAGATTTGGTGGTTCATGTTAATACTCTTCAAACATTGGAAGGACCATTATATGAGAAAGCTTTTAGACTTCCCGTTTTTTAAACATTTTTATTGAAATATAGTTGATTTACAATGTTGTGTTTTAGGTGTACAGCAAAGTAATTCAGGTATATATATATATATATATATATATATATATATATATATACCTGAAGTGAATCAATTATACACATACATATATATATACTTTTTTTAGATTATTTTCCATTATAGGTTATTATAAGATACTGAGTATAGTTTCCTGTGCTAGGTCCTTGTGGGTTATCTTTTTTCTTTTAATTTTTATTGGAGTATAGTTGATTTACAATGTTGTGTTAGTTTCAGGTGTAAAGCAAAGTGAATCAATTATACACATACTTATATCCACTCTGCTTTTTTTAATTCTTTTCCCATATAGGCCATTACAGAGTATTGAGTAGAGTTACCTGTGCTATGTAGCAGTTTCTTATTAGTTATCTATTTTATATACAGTAGTGTGTATATGTTAATCTCAAACTCCTAATTCATCCCTCCTCCACTTCCTTTTCCCTTTGGTAACCATAAATTTGTTTTTGAAGTCTGTGAGTCTGTTTCTATTTTGTAAATAAGTTCATTTGTATCATTTTTTTTTTTAGATTCCACATTTAAGAGACATCATGTGATATTTGTCTTTCTCTGTCTGACTTACTTCACTTAGTATGATAATCTCTAGGTCCATCCCTGTAGACTTACTCTTGAATGAGACAGCGGACAGATGTTAAGAGAACCGGCTATCAGCAAAGACTGGGTGACTGTTACTGAAGAAGTAGAAAGCTGAAGAATGAGAATGTAAGACAAAGCTAATATAACTAAAAGCAGTCAGTAGACTAAACTGAATTTCCTAATAAATCTTGGATTTTTTTAGGCTTTAGAGAAAATTCCTGAACAAGTTTGTGCAAATTTTTCCTTTACTCTCACTTTTTAAAAATAAACCTCTACTTTTATCATGAAAGCAGAAGTGGAAAAATGAGAGGGAGGATGCATTACCGATGACTCTGGAAAAGGAACCACTGCTGATGCCATCTGCCCAAAACTGCAGTATTGTATCAGCAAGGCCTTTTATGGACCATACCAATTATTCCCCCTCCATGTGAATAACAAAAAGGAGTAAAGCATGAGAGGCTAATCTTTTCCCAAGATAATGTTTGGATCTAGTGGTGCTATATCCTTCCACACTCTTCAAATTCATTCTAATCCTTCAAAATATCATATAAAATACCAAGTCAGTGTTTGCTCTCTCCATGTAACGCCAGTAATGGAGGATGTCAAGACAGTAGAAAAAACACTGAACTAGCAGTCAGAAGCTTTGCTTCTAATTCCAGCTCTGCTGGGTACTGCCTGACCGGCCTTTGCAAGCTTGCACTCAGATTTACCTTAGTCAGTGGGGTTATTGAGGCCTGTGGCACCTCATATAGAATTTATGAGCCTATACTGTGTAACATGGATTAAGAGTATGTGCTTTATTTAGCATCAGACAGACCTGATTTTCAGCAATTCTCTGCCACTCTAAGTGTCTCACCTTGAGCATTTTACGAAGTTCCTCTAACGTCAGTTCCTTCATATGCTAAAGCTACAGGTATGAAAATGCATGTGATATAATTATATAAATTACCAATGAAGGGGGTCACTGGTTATAATCTCTATATTTTGGGGAAAGCAGATTTCAAAAGCTTCAAAGATAAGTGGAATGCAATGAAGTACAATTGGAAAATGGACAGTGAGTGGATCAAGAAAGATGGGAAGCTATCAAAAAGACATTCCTGACACTGAAGTAGCATATCACTCAGATGAATAGGGAAAGAAGGGCATATAGAAGGATGTATGTGGCTACACTAATAGCTTTTCTAATAGGCTCAGACCTAACAGTGTATAAATAAAAGATGAGAGATGGGCACATAACTAAAACAGTTTTCTTTTTTTTTTTTTCCTGCCACGCTGCATAGCTTGCGGCATCTTAGTTCCCCAGCCAGGGATTAAACCCGGGCCCACAGCAGTGAAAGTGCCGAGACCTAAGCACTGGACCACCAGGGAATTCCCCCGTTCCCCCTCCCCACACACACACACTTTTTTTTTTTTTTTTTGACTGTGTTGGGTCTTTGTTACGCGTGGGCTTCCTCTAGTTGCCGCTAGTGGGGGCTACTCTTTGTTGCAGTGCTCAGGTTTCTCATTGAGGTGGCTTTTTTGTTTTGGAGCACGGGCTCTAGGTGCATGGGCTTCAGTAGTTGTGGCACACAAGCTCAGTAGTTGTGGCTCGCAGGCTCTAGAGGTCAGGCTCAGTAGTTGTGGCGCACAGGCTTAGCTGTTCTGTGGCATGTGGAATCTTCCTAGACCAGGGATTGAACCTTTGTCCCCTGCATTGGCAGGTGGATTCTTAACCACTGCGCCACCAGGGAAGTCCCCCCACACATTTTTTTTTACGACAGTTTTAAAACAGTGACACAAATCTTTCAGAATAGAGTCAGGAAACCTATAGCCCAGAGTGAACTGAAGTGTGTGAAAAAAAAATATATGAAGCAAGAAAAAAAGACTACTTTGTGTTCTTGGGTTTTGTTTGTTTAAAGAAAACTAAGAAGGAAAGAATAAGAGCCTAGTTTCTTGGGGTTAATAATGTCATAATAACTTTTATGGTAGAGAAACTCAGTTTCTCAGGACCTGTTGTGCTTTCCTCCAATTTCTGTCCATAATATTTACTGAACACTTGCTATATGTCAAGCCTTGTACCAAATGTTCAGCCTTTCATAATAAGGAGATATAGCCTCTTCTATCAAGATGTTGACAGTCCAGTAAGAACATAGGCATGTAAATAAATAAATGTAAAGTATATAATAAAACATACTAATTTATATTAATAGAGGGGAGTACAAAACCCAGGGGAAATATAACAAAAACAACAAAAAATCCCAATCTGCCTGGAGGCTCTAGGGGAAGATTCACAGAAAGAATGGCATTTAGACTGAAACATCTCAGTCAACAAAATGCTGTACAAACTGAAAAGGGTAACATAGATAAAAGATAATATATTCAAACTTCCTGTCATTTTGAATGAGTTTAGCCCTATTGACCCTGGTGAATCTTTTCAGTTTGCTAAAAAACATTTACTAAGATTTCACAATGCCTGGCAAATTTTGGAGACCATAAAGAACCAGAGAAATTCCAGAAAACTAAAAATTGATAAATATTATTTAGATTTTCAGTTTTAAGAGGAAGGATTCAATGACAGACAATATTGTGGATTATTTGAAAGAACAGGCTTTGAATTTACACTGCTAAGATATTCAGTAGAATTCTGGCTTTACTCCTTACCTTGTTTAGATTTTGTGACCTTAACCAAGCTATTGAGCATCTCTGTTCTTCAGTTTCCTCATCTATAAAATGTGAAACTAAGAGGATATATCCAAAGAACTTGTAGTGAGGATTACAGGGAGAATGGTTGGAAGAGTACCTGGCACATGGTAAACTCTGAATATTATGAGCTGTTTTATAATTCTACAAACTAGACCAAACTGATTGGCCTCAGTCATACAAAAAATTCCAAAATAGAAGGCTTAAAAGACTCAACATTGAAAATGAAGTGGTGATATTTTGAGGCCGGGGCAGGTTCACTAATAACATGTTATTTTGGACCCCCACACATTTTCTATTTCAGCATATGTGTTTTGCTGATGTGGAAAAGGGATTTTATAGACCTAGCACACATGGATTTTACCAAGCAATTTTGCCATCCTTCTAAAAAAGGTGGAAAAATGTAGACAGGCATAGTGGTTGATATTTTGATTAGGCACATCTGTAACTAAGTGTTGATTAAAGGATCTTACCAATTACCAGGAGAGGGGTATACACGGAAGGCTTTTGTATGCTCACGGAGGAGGAACTACGCTAAACACTAGGAAAACAAAGAAAAGCATATCCCCATTCCCAAGGAGGTTATAGTAGATTAGGGAAAATAGATGTTTATACAAATACTGTAATAGCATATATATACCATATCTACTACAATATACAGTGTCTATATATACTATAGAAATACTTTAATAGCTATATATATATGCTATATATACATACATATACACTGTAATAACAAATATATATCCAGTATCTTATTGCTTAGGTGATTGTGGGACGACAAAGAGGTCCCAGTGAGGAAGATACTTGAACTAGTTTTGAAGGCTGGTTTTTTGGCCTTGTTAAATGATTTTGAAGAAACACTTAAAGAATTTTTTTTTTCATTGAAATATAGTTGATTTACAACTTTGTGTTAGTTTCTGGTGTACAGCAAAGTGACTCAGTTTTATATATATATATACACACACACACACACACATACACACACACATACATACATACACATAATTTTCATATTCTTTTCTATTATGGTTTATTACAGAATATTGAATATAGTTCCCTGTGCTATACGGTAGGACCTTGTTGTTTATTTTATATATAGTAGTTTGTATCTGGTGATTCCAAACTCCTAATTTATCCCTCCCCTCCACCCTTTCCCCTTTGGTAACCACAAATTTGTTTTCTATGTCTGTAAGTCTGTTTCTGTTTTGTAAATAAGTTCACTTGTATCATATTTTAGATTCCCCATATAAGGGATATCATATGGTATTTGTCTTTCTGACTTGTTTTACTTAGTATGATAATCTCTAAGTCCATCCATGTTGTTGCAGATGGCATTATTTCATTCTTTTTTATGGCTGAGTAGTATTCCAGTGTGTGTGTGTATGTGTGTGCGTGTGTGTGTGTGTGTGTATTCTATGTCTCGACTATTGTAAACAGTGCTGCTACGAAGTGTATGTATCTTTTTGAATTAGAGTTTTCTCTAGATATATGCCCAGGAGTGGGATTGTGGGATCATATGGTAGCTCTATTTTTAGTTTTTAAGGAACCTTCATACTGTTTTCCATAGTGGCCAATTTATAATCCCACCAACAGTGTAGGAGGGTGCCCTTTTCTCCACACTCTCTCCAGCACTTGTTATCTGTACACTTTTTAATGATGGCCATTCTGACTGGTATGAGGTGGTACCTCACTGCAGTTTTTTTTTTTTTTTTGATATCAGTTTATCATATATTAGAATATTGGAATAGAGCCAATGCATCATCCCACAGATCATTTACTTATTGAAAGAAGAAAAAAAACCTCTACAATTGCAAAGATTACAGTTACTTTCTGCATAAGATGTGCTGTCCAATTGTCCCAGCACCACTTATTGAAGAGGCTGTCTTTTTTCCATCGTAAATTCTTGCCTCCTTTGTCAAAGATAAGGTGTCCATATGTGTTTGGGCTTACTTCTGAGTTCTCTATTCTATTCCATTGATCTTCCTTTCTATTTTTGTGCCAGTACCATACTGTCTTGATCACTATGGCCTTGTAGTATAATTTGAAGTCAGGAAGCCTGATTCCACCAACTCCATTTTTCCTTCTCAAGATTGCTTTGGCTATTCGGGGCCTTTTGTGTTTCCATACAAATCATAAGATTTCTTGCTCTAGTTCTGTGAAAAATGCCATTGGTAATTTGATCGGGATTGCATTGAATCTGTAAATTGCTTTGGGTAGTACAGACATTTTCACAATGTTGATTCTTCCAATCCAGGAACATGGTATGTCCCTCCATCTGTTTGTGTCGTCTTTGATTTCTTTCATCAATGTCTTAAAGTTTTCTGCATACAGATCTTTTGCCTCCTTTAGGCAGGTTTATTCCTAGGTATTTTATTCTTTTGGTTGCAATGGTGAATGGGAGAGTTTCCTTAATTTCTCTTTCTGCTCTTCCATTGTTAGTGTATAGGAATGCAAGAGATTTCTGTGCATTCATTTTGTATCCTGCTACTTTACTAAATTCATCAATTAGTGCTAGCAGTTTTCTGGTAGAGTCTTTCGGGTTTTCTATATATAATATCATGTCATCTGCAAAGAGTGACAATTTGACTTCTTCTTTTCCGATTTGGATTCCTTTTATTTCTTCTTCTTCTCTGATTGCTGTGGCTAAAACTTCCAAAACTATGTTGAATAATAATGGTGAGAGTGGACACCCTTGTCTTGTTCCTGTTCTTAGAGGGAATTCATCCAGTTTTTCCCCATTGAGAACGATGTTGGCTTTTGGTTTTTCATATATGGCTTTTATTATGTTGAGGTAATTTCCTTCTATGCCCATTTTCTGGAGAGCTTTTATCATAAATGGATGTTGAACTTTGTCAAAAGCTTTTTCTGCATCTATTGAGATGATCATATGGTTTTTATCCTTCAATTTGTTGATATGATGTATCACATTGATTGATTTGCGTATATTGAAGAATCCTTGCATCCCAGGGATGAACCCCACTTGATCATGGTGTATGATTTTTTTAATGTGCTGTTGGATTCTGTTAGCTAGTATTTTGTTGAGGATTTTTGCATCTATATTCATCAGTGATATTGGTCTGTAGTTTTCTTTTTTTGTGACATCTTTGCCTGGTTTTGGTATCAGGGTGATGGTAGCCTCATAGAATGAGTTTGGGAATGTTCCGCCTTCTGCTATATTTTGGAAGAGTTTGAGAAGGATAGGTGTTAACTCTTCTCGAAATGTTTGATAGAATTCACCCGTGAACCCATCTGGTCCTGGGCTTTTGTGTGTTGGGAGATTTTTAATCACTGCCTCAATTTCTGTACTTGTGATTGGTCTGTTCATGGTTTCTATTTCTTCCTGGTTCAGTCTTGGAAGATTGTATTTGTCTAAGAATGTATCCATTTATTCCAGGTTATCCAACTTATTGGCATATAGTTGCTTGTAGTAGTCTCTCATGATGTTTTGTATTTCTGAGATGTCCGTTGCTACTTCTCCTTTTTCATTTCTGATTCTGTTGATTTGCATCTTCTCCCTTTTTTTCTTGATGAGTCTGGCTAATGGTTTATCCATTTTGTTAATCTTCTCAAAGAACCAGCTTTTAGTTTTATTTATTTTTCTTATGGTTTCTTTCCTTTCTTTTTCATTTATTTCTGCTCTGATCTTTATGATTTCTTTCCTTCTGCTCACTTTGGGGTTTCTTTGTTCTTCTTTTTCTAGTTGTTTGAGGTGTAAGGTTAGGTTGTTTATTCGATCATTTTCTTGTTTCTTAAGGTAGGACTGTATTGCTATAAACTTCCCTCTTAGAACTGCTTTTGCTGCGTCCCATAGGTTTTGGGTTGTTGTGTTTTCATTGTCATTTGTTTCTAGATTTTTTTGATTTCCTCTTTGATTTCTTTAGTGATTCCTTGGTTGTTTAAGAGTGAATTGTTTAGCCTCCATGTGTTTGTATTTTTTGCAGTTTTTTTTCCTGTAATTGATATCTAGTCTCATGGCATTGTGGTCTGAGAAGATGCTTGATATGATTTCAATTTTCTTGAATTTGCTGAGGTTTGATTTGTGACCCAAGATGTGATCTATCCTGGAAAATGTTCCGTGTGCACTTGAGAAGAAATTGTAGTCTGTCGTTTTTGGATGGAATGTCCTATAAATATCAATTAAGTCAAGATGGTCTAATGTGTCATTTAAAGCTTGTGTGTCTTTATTGATTTTCTGTTTGGATGATCTGTCCATTGATGTAAGTGGGGTGTTCAAGTCTGCCACTATTATTGTGTTACTGTCGATGTCCCCTTTTATAGCTGTTAGCATTTTCCTTATGTATTGAGGTGCTCCTATATTGGGGGCATAGATATTTACCATTGTGATATGTTCTTCTTGAATGGATCCCTTGATCATGATGTAGTGTCCTTCCTTGTCTCTTGTAATAGTCTTTACTTTCAAGTCTAATTTGTCTGATATGAGTATTGCTACTCCAGCTTTCTTTTGACTTCCATTTGCATGGAATATCTTTTTCCATCCCTTTACTTTCTGTCTATATGTATCCCTTGGTCTGAAGTGCGTTTCTTGTAGGCAGCATATAGAAGGGTCTTGTTTTTGTATCCATTCAGCCAGTCTGTGTCTTTTGGTTGGAGCATTTAATCCATTTACATTTAAGGTGATTATTGACATGTATGTTCCAATTACCATTTTCTGAATTGTTTTGGGTTTGTATTTGTAGGTGTTTTCCTTTTCTTGTGTTTCCTACTTAGAGAAGTTCCTTTAGCAGTTGTTGTAAGGCTGGTTTGGTGGTGCTGAATTCTCTTAACTTTTGCTTGTCTGGAAAACTTTTGATTTCTCCCTCAAATCTGAATGAGATTCTTGCTGGGTAGAGTATTCTTGGCTGTAGCTTTCTCTTTCTCAGGACTTTCAGTATATCCTGCCATTCCCTTCTGGCCTGCAGAGTTTCTGTAGAAAGGTCAGCTGTTATCCTGATGGGTTTTCCCTTATATGTTGTTTGTTGCTTTTCTCTTGCTGCTTTTAATATTTTTTCTTTGTGTTGAATTGTCGTTAGTTTGATTAATATGTGTCTTGGTGTATTTCTCCTTGGGTTTATTCTGTATGGGACTCTCTGTGCTTCTTGGACTTGGTTAATTATTTCCTTTCCCATGTTGGGGAAGTTTTCCACTATCACCTCTTCAAATATTTTCTCAGACCCTTTCTTGTTTTCTTCTTCTTCTGGGATGCCTATAATTCGAATGTTGGTACGCTTAATGTTATCACTGAGGTCTCTGAGACTGTCTTCTAATCTTTTTATTCTTTTTTCTTTTTCCTGCTCTGTGGCAGTTATTTCCCCCATTCTATCTTCCAACTCACTTATTCGTTCTTCTGCCTCAGTCATTCTGCTGGTTATAGCATCTAGAGTATTTTTAATTTCAGTTATTTTGTTATCCATTGCTGTTTGTTTTTCTGAGTTCTTATGAACTGTTTCTTGTACTTTCTCTATTTTGTTATCGAGATTTTGTATCATTTTTACTATCATTACTCTAAATTCTTTTTCAGGCATTTTTCCTATTTCCTCCTCATTTATTTGGTCTTGTGGGTTTTTTTTCCTGCTCCTTTGCCTGCATGGTGTTTCTTTGTTTCCTCATGGTTGTCCAAACTTTTGGGGTTGCTTGTCCTGGCGATAGAGGTGTTTATAGAAGACTGTCCAAGCCTCAGACTAATGTCCAAGTATTGGATTAAACGAGTATTAAGTCGGCTATGTCGGGCTCCCCGCAGTCCTTTCTGGTGTCCGAGGCCGTCTGCTGGTGTTCAGCTGGTTCTCTGTGGGAATTACTGTGTCCTTCCGTGCATTCCCAATGCATCTGTGGAGAGGGATGCACTCCACGTCTCTCTACTTCGCCGCCATCTTTTCTCCCCCCTATTTTCTTTAACTAAAGCAGTGGTCTGAAGTCTGTGACTGTTACCAGTATAATACTAAAACTCTTCATGTCAAAGCCACTTATTTATGCAGCAAAATCAGGTTGTGAGATATTTGCCATAAGCTGAAGTTTATCCCGTTCTGGTCTGGCGCTCCCTTCTCTCCACACCCTTCTCGCCTCCCGCTCCACACTGGCGGCGCAGCTGCTGCCCCTCACTGTAGTTTTGATTTGCATTTCTCTAATAATTAGCCAGGTGGAGCATCTTTTCATGTACCTATTGGCCATTTATGTGTCTTTTTGGAGAAATGTCTATTTAGGTCTTCTGCCCATTTTTTGATTGGGTTGTTTGGGTTTTTTTGTTATTAAGTTGTATAAGCTGTTTGTATATTTTGGAAATTAAGCCCTTGTTGGTCACATCATTTGCAAATATTTTCTCCCAGTCTGTAAGTTGTCTTCATTTTGCTCATGGTTTCCTTTGCTGTGCAAGAGCTTGTAAGTTTTATAGGTCCCATTTGTTTATTTTTGCTTTTACCCATTTGTTTATTTTTGCTTTTATTTCTATTGCCTTGGAAGACATCCCTAAGAAAACATTGGTATGATTTATGTCAGAGAATGTTTTGCCTATATTCTCTTCTAGGGGTTTTATGGTGTCATGTCTTATATTGAAGTCTTTAATCCATTTTGAGTTTATTTTTGTGTATGGTGTGAGGGAGTATTCTAATTTCATTGGTTTACATGTGGCTGGACAGCTTTCCCAACACCACTTGCTGAAGAGGCTGTCTTTTCTCCATTGTATATTCTTGTCTTCTTTATTGAAGATTAATTGATGGTAGGTGTGTATTTCTGAGCTCTGTATTCTGTTCCATTGACCCATTGTATTGTGCCATTGTATTGTGCCAATACCATGCTGTTTTGACTACTATAGGTTTGTAGGGTTGTCTGAAGTCTGGGAGGGTTACGCTTCCAGCTTTGTTCTTTTTCCTCAGGATTAGTTTGGCAATTCTTTTATGGTTCCATAAAATTTATAAATACCATAAACTTTATGGTTCTTTATAGTTTTAGGAATATTTGTTCTAGTTATCTGAAAAATGTCATGGGTATTTTGATAGAGATTGCATTAAATCTGTTAATTGCTTTGGGTAGTATGGCCATTTTAACAATATTAAGTCTTCCAACCCAAGAGCATGGGATATCTTTACATTTCTTTGAATCATCTTCAATTTTCTTTTTTCATGTTTTATAGTTCTCAGCATGTAATTCTTTCACCTCCTTGGTCAGGATTATTCCTAGATATTTTTTAATGTGATTTTTAAAAGAGATTTTTTTTTTTTTTTTACTTTCTCTTTCTGATATTTTACAGTTAGTGTAAAGAAATGCAACAGATTTCTGTGTGTTAATCTTGTATCCTGCTACCTTGCTGGCCTCATTTATCAGTACTGGTAGTTTTTGTGTGGAGTCTTTAGGGTTTTCTATATACAGTATCATGTCATCTGCATATTATCACCATTTTATCTCTTCCCTTCCAATTTGGATGGCTTTCTTTTTCTTGTCTGATTGCTGGCTAGGACTTGCACTGCTATGCAGAATAGAAGTGGTGAGAGTGAGCATCCTTGTCTTATTCCAGATTTTAGCAGGAAGGCTTGAAGAAACACTTTGTTATTTTAACTACCAAAACTTCAAAATCCATCTGATTATTTTAGTGAAAATAATTCTTTCCATTTATTGCTAAAACAAAATATCTAAAATACTGAAGATGATAGTTTCAGTCATCACTAAAATCCTTGCTGTTACAACCATATCTTCTTGTTCAAGATCCATGTTTTCTTACTATTGCTTTTCTGTCTGAGCTCCTCTCCTCTCTGTTGCTTCTGCCACTACAGACCGCTCCTTGCCAGGGCTATCTCAATAGCCTTTTAGGTGGTCTTGCTCTGCCTCTCCTACCCATCTTTCACCATGCTATCTGAGCTACTTTCTCTGAAAAAGGTCCCACCAAGCCATAAACTTCTAAAATAAAAAACAAAAAGCCCCTAAATAGTAAAGCAGAGATTCCTTGAAATAGCACTGTAGCTGCTTGGGATTTGGTTTCTTTTTTGTTTAATGTCAGTTCCCATCTCCTATCTCCACCTATTTCCTTCACTGAGCAGAGTACCACACACGCTGTCTTCTGCACCCTGTGCCTTTGCTCACACTTCACCCTCTGCCTAAAGGCCTACTTCCTACTCTTTCATCACACATGATTAAAATACTTCCCTCTTCTCTCATTTGCCTAGAATGTTTTATCCTTTATTATAGCCCTGTGCTTATCATAGCACTTGCTTCATTCATTACTGTATTAGATGATCTAGTAGAAAAAAGAACTGGGCTAGGATTTGGACAATCCTGCATTACTTCTTAACCTCATTGTGTCTCAGCTTCCCCATTTGTAAATGACAGGTTGGGGATTGATTATCTTTGTATAAGGCACCTATTAGCTCTATAATTCTGTGAATCCATCTATATTTCTCTTACTGGATGTAGCTTCTTAAATCACAATGTCTTGTAAATCTTCACATTGTCTGTAGCACCTAACTGCCCTTTGTACCTAGAAAAACTGACATATATTCACATATTTGTGGAATAAATGAATGAATCAGTGAGTGAATAATTAGATCTTTTCTTTATATAAAATAGTCACTATTATGTTTGCAATTTAAATAAAATGCATTTAAATAAAGTATACTCTCCATTTAATATGTTTCTAGAGAAGATCTAAGACAAGGCAACTAGTGAGAATAAACCACAGAGATTAAAGCTTTTCAATATTTATCATTCCAAGTACCATTCAAATATCAATATGCAAATATATGAAGTATGAAGAGGATGAATATGTACTTAGTTGCTAGAAGGAACTCACTGAAACTAAAAAAGAAAATAGAAATTTAAGATAGAGAAAAGGCTGCCTAGCAAAACTAATTGTAAACTGGTAATAACACAAAAATAATTGGCATCTATTTAACTTTCTATTGCCAAACACTGAGCTGAGTTTTTTCTGTGCATTCTTTTATTTTAATCCTTAAATTATCCTATGCAGTAGAAATAATTATTCTTTCTTTACAGATGAGAATACCTGGACCCAGAGAAATTACACAAATTGCTCAAGCTCACACAAAGTGTAAGTGAGGTCTATTTAAATCTAAACCCATCTCTGAACCACAGTACTAAATTAACAGATTTTTTTAAAACATCTTGAAAAGACAACTTAGAGAGTTGATGGACCTTACTTTGTTGAAAGAAAAGAGATCCAGTTACACTAACTCAAGGAGAAAATGTGGTTTGTTAAAACAATTTACAAGGCCTAGAACAGGAACTGAAATTATGTCAGAAACTGGAATATCTCTGGGCATTGACTGTTTCCAGCTTTTTTTTTTCTAACAAGTTTTATGGTCTCTCCCTCCCTCCCTCCTGTTCATATGGAAGCACCTGCTTTCCCTCTTATGTTAGCTCTATTCTTCCTGCCTGTCAACAGCTCATGGCATCATTTAACCTCTCCACTGCTAAATGGTACTTTTTCCTTGTAGGTACTAGATCAAATTCCTAAGAAAGGGCATTGGATTTGCCCAGCTCATTTACTACACAAGGTTTGCTTCTGCTGGGAAGTGGGTACCCTGACCTACCAATATGTCTGCTTACCAGATAGATGCCTCTTTCCTTCCCTTTGCCCTGAGATTACCCACCCTCTGCCACTCCACAATGCTTTTTTTCTTCACAACCAAGTTTCTACAAAATGTAGTATAATATATTGTTTCACGATCCATTAACTCCACATCTGGTGCTATTCTTCCATTTGTTCTTCAGTCCTTGAAATCTGGATTCTTCCTCCTTTATTCCACTGAAAATGATCTTGCTGATGACACCAGCAGCTACCTACCAGCAAAGTCCAATGAGCAATTTTCAATCCTCATAGTATTTGACTTCTTGGAGTCTCTAACATCGCTGACCACACCCTCATTCTTAGTCTTTTAGGCCTACTTCTCTCCCAGTTGACCTCATTTGTCTCTGTCTACTCTATAGGATTCCTTTGCTATGGCTGTCCTCAAATGTTGGTGTTCCCTGAGTCTCAGTCATTGGCTCCCTCTCTAAACCCTCTCTATAGTTATCTTATCCACATCAGTGACTTTACTCTAAAGCAGCGGTCCCCAACCTTTTTGGCACCAGGGACCGGGTTCATGTAAGGCAGTTTTTCCATGGATGGGGTTGGGGGGTGGGGAAATGGTTCAGGTGGTAATGTGAGCGATGAGGAGTGATGGGGAGCTATGGGGAGCATCAGATGAAGATTCACATGATCGCCCGCCACTCACCTCCTGCTGTGTAGCCCAGATGCTGGGTGATTGTGGATCCCTGTTCTAAAGGCTGTTGACTTTCAAATATTCATCCCATCTCATGTGACTCCTCCTGAGTTCCAGCTATATACTAGTAATGCCCACTGGCGTATTCTACAAACATCTCCAATTATACATTTATAAAACTGAACTCATTACCTCATCCACCCCAAACTTTCTCTAGTTCCTCCTTCCATATCCCCTACCATGAAAACATCACTTTCTTCCTCACTGTGCCCAAGAAGGTCCTTCTTTCTTCTTTATCCCTCACCTTACATCAATTGCTTTATTAGTTAAGACTGATTTCAATTAGTGGAAGTAAACTTAAGGTAGCTGAGTAGGAAAAAGTCAAAGGGAATTTGTCATAAAGCTGCAGTGATTCTTACAGAATCCAGGAATAAGAACATAGCTGGGCCTTGTGGGTCAAGAGCAGTTCAGTGGAGTTTCTTTCCATCTTTTGTTTCTGCTTCTCTCTGCATACCCTTTCATTCTTCTGCCTCGGTCACATTGGCTTTCTCTGCTTCTCAGTCCACTCTACAGGAGGAAGATGGGCCATCACATAGGTGCCAAATGTTTACCTTCTCAAGTCAAGAGATCACCCCAGAGTAGTTCATTCTGCACAAGTCAACACTGGCTAAGAGAATGGGCTCACATGGTGAAAATGAGGCTGCTGAAATCCACCCTTGTGGACAAGGAAGTCTGATAAGGAAACCGTTATGAGTTTGGCAGAAACCCCAGTGGTATCTACCACAATCACTACAGTCTGGTGAGTCTGTGCCATAAATTTTTCTCTCAATCTCATCACCAATGGCATTGTCCTTGTTCAGGTTCTCCTTCATCTCTTTGATGGACGAGTTTACTTATATTAGAGTAATTAACATATATGCAATCCTCTGATCATTTGTTTACATACATGTTTCTTGGCTAAACTCTAAACGGCTTGAGGTCAGGCATTATATCATTTCATTTTGTTTCCCCTCTGGTATAATGTCTGAGATACAGTTGGCCCCAGGAGATATTTGTTCAATGAGTAAAAGATGCATTTTGTATCTTAGCCATTATTCAGGTCAATCCCTTACCCAACCACCCTGACTTGGATTCCATGCCTGCCAATAACCTTCCAGTTATAATTTGAATTTCTATACAATGCTTCCTTCAGGAAGAGAATGTGCTGACTGATAAACTTTTACCTTAGTTTAAACCTTACTCTCTAGTGAGTTTGGTTATACAGTCCTTAAGAGATGTATAAATTCTAAGACTTTGTTAAAATTCAGTTTCTGGACTTAAAAACCTAAATACTGGACTTCAGACATGGTAATTTCACCATTCTGAAATAACCACTCTGAAAAGCCTTGTTGAGGAAGCAACTCACCACTTAAGGCAGCATCTGTCAATGGCTGTGCCCAGAAACCACAGTTCTTGTTTCCAAAAATATTTGTGTGAAACAACAAATCAAGGTTCTAGAGACATGTAATGCCTTTGCAGAGGAAAAATGTGTGCATTCTAAAATCTCACATTACTGAACTCTTTACTGCTCTATAGAAATATGTGAGAAAAAATTCCCATAGAGATATGGCTTCAAGTTCATGAGGAATCAGTTTTCCTGAATGTGTTTGCTGCAAATGGTGATAAGTAGTGTAAAAAACATGGTTCTGAGCCATTTTTTTAAGAAGATACACATGGCCATTTCTAGTAAATATGTTTAATAAAAGCTGAAGGCACAGGCTTACCTTAAAATTTGGTGAAAGCATTATACTATGGTAAAGCAAGCTAATGTGCTCTAGAATACTGTTCCCTAGGAAAACAAGGATAATGAAATGACTTCCATGATGATGATGATGGTATGTGATAGCAGCCAATTTTATGGAGCACTTGCTATATACGTACTTAGAATTTTCCATGCATTGTTTTACTCAGTTTTTAAAAACCTAGAGGAATGGACATTAGACTATTTTGAGAGATTGTTTGCAACATATATATCTCATGTCTTGCTGGTCATTCTAACTAAGAACCAGGGTTCTATCTTTGTTTTCCTTCATTTCAATATTTGTCAAGTTCTTTCGATGTTCCAAGTACTATTTTAGGTGCTGGGGATACAGCATTGAATAAATATAAAATGCTTTTATCTTGGGGCTTACCTTTTCTTGGGGAGTAAAGAATAAGAAATGGCAGTTTAAAAACTTAGGAATAAATCCAACTCTTTAACAAAAATAAAATCAATGGCAGCCACCATTTGAGTATCACTATGTATCAGGAACTTTTCATGTATTAGTATGGTATTTTAAACTTAATTTAAATTTATCCTTTGATTCAACAAATACTAAGCTCCAACTACGTATTGGACATTGGATAAACAACAGTAAAGAAAACAAACAGAAACTGAATCTCAGAGAAGGTAAGTAATTTGTCCAAGATCCAAATCAGTGGTAAACAGCAAAACTGTGATACTGAAAAAAGTATGTCTGACTTCAAAAGTAGAATCAGAGTAACTAGTTATGAAGCCATGAAATAATCTTGGTCCACAGTCAAGAGCCATAGCAGAAAAGAGGTCAGATCCTCTTTGAAGGTAAAGACAGTATGATTTCCTTAGATGGGTGAAAAACAGTAGTCAAGAATGACTCCATTGTTTCATAGGCAATTATTTTTTCCCATTCTGAGGGTTGCCTTTTAGTCTTGTTTATGGTTTCTTTCGCTGTGCAAAAGCTTTTAAGTTTCATGAGGTCCCATTTGTTTATTCTTGATTTTATTTCCATGATTCTAGGAGGTGGGTCAAAAAGGATCTTGCTTTGATGGATATCATAGAGTGTTCTGCCTATGTTTTCCTCTAGGAGTTTTATAGTGTCTGGCCTTACATGTAGGTCTTTAATCCATTTGGAGTTTATTTTTGTGTATGGTGTTAGGAAGTGTTCTAATTTCATTCTTTTACATGTTGCTGTCCAATTTTCCCAGCACCACTTATTGAAGAGGCTGTCTTTTTTCCATTGTATACTTGTGCCTCCTTTGTCAAAGATAAGGTTCCCATATGTGTTTGGGCTTACTTCTGAGTTCTCTATTCTATTCCATTGATCTTCCTTTCTATTTCTGTGTCAGTACCATACTGTCTTGATCACTATGGCCTTGTAGTATAATTTGAAGTCAGGAAGCCTGATTCCACCAACTCCATTTTTCCTTCTCAAGATTGCTTTGGCTATTCGGGGTCTTTTGCTTTTCCATACAAATCATAAGATTTCTTGCTCTAGTTCTGTGAAAAATGCCATTGGTAATTTGATCGGGATTGCATTGAATCTGTAAATTGCTTTGGGTAGTACAGTCATTCCAAAATATACAAGCAGCTCATGCAGCTTCATACCAAAAAAGCAAATAACCCAATCCACAAATGGGCAGAAGACCTAAGTAGACATTTCTCCAAAGAAGACATACAGGTGGCCAACAAACACATGAAAAGATGCTCAACATCACTAATCATCAGAGAAATGCAAGTCAAAGCCACAATGAGGTATCACCTCACACCGATCAGAATGGCCATCATCACAAAATCTGGAAACAACTAATGCTGGAGAGGGTGTGGAGAAAAGGGAACTCTCCTGCACTGTTGGTGGGAATGTAAAAGTTGGTATAGCCACTATGGAAAACAATTTGGAGGTTCCTTAAAAAACTACAAATAGAACTACCATATGATCCAATAATCCCACTACTGGGCATATACCCAAAGAAAACCATAATCCCAAAAGAAACTTGTACCATCATGTTTATTGCAGCACTATTTACAATAGCCAGGACATGGAAGCAACCGAAATGCCCATCAACAAATGAATGGATAAAGAAGATGTGGCATATATACACAATGGAATATTACTCAGCTATAAAAAGGGATGAGATGGAGCTATATGTAATGAGGTGGATAGAACTACAATCTGTCATACAGAGTGAAGTAAGTCAGAAAGAGAAGGACAAATATTGTATGCTAACTCACATATACGGAATCTAAAAATGGTACTGATGAACTCAGTGACAAGAACAAGGATGCAGATACAGAGAATGGACTGGAGAACTCGAGGTATGGGAGGGGGCGGGGGGTGAAGGGGAAACTGAGATGAAGCAGAGAGTAGCACAGACATATATATACTACCAACTGTAAAATAGATAGTCAGTGGGAAGTTGTTGTATAACAAAGGGAGTCCAACTCGAGGATGGAAGATGCCTTAGAGGACTGGGGCGGGGAGGGTGGAGGGGACTCGAGGAGGGGGTGAGTTAAGGAAGGGAGGGAATATGGGGATATGTGTATAAAAACAGATGATTGAACTTGGTGTACCCCCAAAAAAATAATAAATAAATCAAAAAAAAAAAAAAAAAGAATGACTCCATGACTCAAAGGTTTTTGGCTTATGCAATATGATTGAAATGAGGAGGGCTTCAAGAAAAGCTGGTTTGGGGAAACATTAAGAGATTCATTTGGGGAAGTTGAATTTGAGATGCCCATTATACCTCCAATGTGGAATTGTTGGGTAGACAAGTGAATTTACAAGTCTGAAATAAAGGAGAACTTGGGCTAGAGATAAATATGTAAGAATTGATAGCAGACAGGTAGATAATGTAATATGGATTGTGGCAAGGCTTTATGCCATAGATTGCCAGCATTCAATTGGCAGAGTTGCCTCTAGATTATGAAAAGTGAAGCGCATGACCTTTTTCCAGACTCAAATAGAGGCTAGAAGGCGATTTGCTTTTTTGATGAGAGACAGATTATGGTAAGTCTCATGGGCAACACTAACTTTGTTTTTGTTTTGTGTGTGTGTGTGTTTTGCTTTTTTATATTTTGTTTATTTGTTTAGAAGCTTTGACTATCTTTAAATTCTTGGAGAAATATTCAGCTGAAATTCAAAGTTTCATGCCATAACACAGTAGTTCTTAAACTGTAGTGTACAGAAGAATAACCTATGGGTCAGAGCTCTTTAAAATTTTGATTCCTAGGTCTCACTCCTAGAAACATTTATTCAGTAGCATATGAATGGGGTCTAGGGATCATTTTTTTCCCCAAGCATACTGGGTGAATCTGATATAGACCCCTCTTTGAAAAACTCCACTATTGATCACTGAACAAATTATTTTGTCTTAGTATTGTAAAGATAGTTGCTTCTTGGTGCATCTGCACAGCAAGGCTTAAACCAAACAGGATTTTGTCCCATTCTGTAATGCAAGATGAGGTGGTTTATTGATTATTTACCCTATTGCAAGTTAATTTACAAGGTTCTTTTCTTCTCCATAATTACTTTAACAATGTTCCTGAGAACAGGGGCTTTTTTTAATAATTTTTATTGGCATATAGTTGCTTTACAGTGTTCTTAGTTTCTGCAGTACAGCAAAGTGAATGTTATATGTATACATACACCCCCTCTTTTTTAGATTTCCTTCCCATTTAGGTCACCACAGATCATTGAGTAGGGTTCCCTGTGCTAAATAGTAGGTTCTCATTAGTTATCTGTTTTATACATAATAGTGTATATGTGTCAGTCCCAATCTCCAAATTGGTCTCACCCTTCCCCTCCCCCCCATGGATAACCATAAATTTGGAGAACAGGTTTTGATGGGGAAGAAGGACAGCATGTGAGAACAGTAGGTGACGGGATGGGAGACTGAAAGAAAAGGGAGCCTGAAGGCTTCACCCATTGGACTCTGTCGTCCAGTGTGCGCGATAACACTAACTTCACGCCAACACTCAAACTTGTGACTCATGTGTCTGTTCATTCAACAGAAAATAAGACCTGTGGTCCAGGCACTGTCCAACCCCGCACTCCGGTCACCAGCTTCTTCTCAGACTAGCCATTGGATGAGAGGTACAACCCAAAAGCAGGTAGGGAAGAGAAAGAGACTCTCTGCACCTTCCATTCTAAGAAACTTGAACTCACCAGTACACCTCAGTCCAACGCAGACTCTGTGTTGAGGACCTGTGTGAAAAACAGCTCTGCTCCACCCCTCACCCCTGCCCCATGTGGTGTCCCTGGACACTAAAATCAAAGAATCCCACCTTGATTATGCAACCAAAGCAATGAGAAAGTGATTTAATCTAATGCACCCTATTCATTAAATTTTCATTTTTTCTATTTCCCAACACCTCCTGAGTTCTTTGAGCAGGTTGTATAAACCCTGTAGCCTGCTTTCCCAAGCAATATAATGGGATTCATCAATACTGATGGACACTCAAGTGTCCATCAACAGATAAATGGATAAAGATGTCATTTACATGTACAATGGAATATTACTCAGACATAAAAAAGGATGAAATAATACTGTTTGAAACAATGTAGATAGACCATTATGCTTAGTGAAATAAATCAGCCAGAAACACAAACACTATGTTATCACTTATATATAAAATCTAAAAAATAAAGCATACAGATATAACAAAACAGAAACAGACACAGATATAGAGAACAAACTTTTGGTTACCCATAGGGAGAGGGAAAGGGGGAAGAGCAAGATAGGGGTAGGGGTTAAAGAGGTACAAACTACATGTCAAATAAATAAGCTACAAGGATACAGCACAAGGTACAGCACAGAGAATACAGCCAATATTTTATAATAACTTTCAATGGTGTATAATGTATAAAAATTTTGAATCACAATGTTGTATACCTAAAACTAATGTAACACTGTAAATCAACTATACCTCAATTTAAAAAACTTTTAAAAATAAATTTTAAAAGCAGTGTTTCATATGGGCAAGAATTTCTCTGAACACTCTCACAGTCTCTAGATCACAAACTCTAGTCTGATAACCCACAGATAAATCAGCTATAGTCAACTTACCAACATATATTTTATTATAGGTTTAAAATGTAAACAACTATTTGAAGAAACAAGGAAACAGAGCATACATTGAAAACAAAACCTGAAATTACAACACTAGGGAAATTTAAAGGTTATCTGTTGGTAGTGGTCTTTCTGGTTGCAACTCCAGAGACCTCTGCTTGCCCTGAGAAATCACTAATAAGTGGGGCTTTTACTGGGAGTATGACAATTTCACTTTCTGCCTTGCCTACCTTGATTGTCCTAGGAATGAGGCAGAAGCCAGGAGTCATCATGAAAGTGTCACAAGCAGTGGTGTGCTGGTGAGTGGGTTTTCCAAAAAGAAAAGCCCCGATTTGTAGCATTTGCCAGTTACTGTGGTTTATAAATAGTCCCACCATGGCTGATTTCAAGGATGATTGTATTTAATAACCAGATTGTACATTTGTGAAAATTTAGCAATCAGTTCTTATGAGCTAGGGCTGGGCCACTCGAGCACACAGCTGCTTGTAACTCAACAATCAGTAACACCAAGTTTCCATAAATATATGTCATATAAGTTTAATTTCCTGAGAAAATATACAAATGCAAGAGCAACCAGGCATCCAAGTCTTTGGTCCCAGATGTCTTAAAAAAAAAAAATTACTAAGAAGCACCTTGGCCTTAGGCTTAGTCTGTTCCCAAGCAGTTTTTCTTGCACACAATACAAATATTTTTAAGTTAGCTTCATACAGTTATACTATTAACAATATAGCTTTTTACAAATATCCATAAATATTTTAAATGGGGTTATCATGTAATCACATTACAAACCTTTCAACAAGAACCCGTAAGCAGCTAATTTCTCAGAGTCCAAAACTTTAGCAGACTATCATTGAACTGAGTGCTATTCATTCTTTGTAGCAGTTAACACATTTGACCAAGACAAGCTCTTCAAAGTGAGGAAGGGGATTTGGTTGAACTCAGTCCTGAACAACACCCTGTGCTCCCCGCTCCAGGCAAGGAAAGGAAGTTTGCTGAGAAAGGAAAGAATTGGTGTAGCTTCCCTCTATGTCCCTTGGGCTAAAAGGGAATATACCTCCTGAAAAATCAAATCTGCTAAACTTTATAGACTTCTAACGTGATAGCAGAAATACCAACCCTAAAGCTAAGACAGTGTGATACAGTGGGAGGCTCAGAGCCCCTTGTTAACCACTAGTTCTGTGCATTGAAGCAAGTTACCTATGTTCCATGTGCCTCCATATTCTCACTGTTAAAATTGTGCCAAAAATACCTGCTGCATAAACTTCATAGAATTGCCATGTGATATAGGAAAGCACTTTGCAAACTGTGCAGAGCTAGCTAAAAATATGAAATCATTACATGACAATACAGTATTGGTAATATCAATTTCTGGGGTAAATTTATGATTATTGACGATTACTCTTTCTTTACCATCGACAATGTTTAGACACCTACACAAACAAGTTCTCATGAAGCCCTATGTGAAGGTTCATAATGACCCTTCTGACCAGCTGGTTTTATAAAGTACCCTGAGTATGATGAAATCAAGGACAATTCTCGAATAAAGTGCGTTCCATCCCAATGCCACCTGTGCCTCTGTCCCAATAGTTCTCAAGCGTATTCTCTATTGTCTAATGCCATCAAATCTAAAGTGGGGTGTTGCTGGGATATCTATGGCCACCCTCCAAATCTGACCACTTTTTATTAGGAGGGTCTCAGAAGATGATGGGAATAAGGGAAGAATGAAGTCAAGCAATCCACGGTCCAAGAATATGAGAACGAGGCCAGGCTACTGTCCTGGATCTTTTTTGCATACCAGATAAGGCTCCTGTGGGGATAAGACTACATTTTTCCACCCAGAGATTCAAGGATTAGACAAAGACACTTTGAGAAGATTCTGTCCTCTAGCCACCCACATTCATTTTATCGTGAACTAGTAAAGCATCTGTGCTGACCTAACGTCAAGGGTAACCAGATGTCGTTGGTCCTTCCTCTGAGTCTTATTCGGAGAGGCATGAGAAATGAAAATCCACATGCAGAGGAGTTCTGTTTGTGCTGATTTGTATACACAGCTGAACTGTAGGCATTGAAAATCTTCCTCCTCCATCCTACCCACTGGCATCTCTGCATGTGCTGATGAGGACGGATGAGACCAAATCGAGTCTCTAGGAGGTGAATTGGGGATTTGCTAGCAAAAAGATCCCCCAGTATGTGTTATTTTTTAGAACCTGATGTTCAGCATTGAATATCAAGTCTATTACATCTCCAGCATGGAATTCATAAGCCCCGCCTACATTCTGGATTGTAGAGTTGTTCGTTAGAGCTTGTATGGGGTCTTCGTTCTTACGTAGCAGCACCGCAAATGGAGCTCGCCCCTTGTAGGCTGTATTGGGAGCCACTTGGCCGTAAATTAAATACAAGCCATTCTGAAGTATCTTCAGCCGCCAGTCAGCTGTCTTATTCACACAAGAAGGCTCAGGAGAGGGCATTTGCCATTTCGAAGGTAATGGTCCTATAAGACATTTACAAGAGAGAGGGGGAGAGAGGAAAAAAGAAAAAGGAAAGCATAGTTATTTATTTCATCCTCTTCCTGATTATAGTTCTTTCCTACTTACAGGTTGTTTCCTTACCTGGTCTATACTAGTTTTCTCCAACTACAGCTTTAAGTATCTACCTACTCTTTGTTTTAGAGAAATTATAGCTCCCCAGTATATCCCTTGCTTGGGGAGCTCTAAGGAAATAAATATGAAATACAGAAACAGGTTAAGTTTTAGGTGGCACTGCATCTCTTTTCAATAGATATTTGTGAAAGGAAAGAAAGGAGGAAGGAAGAGAGGAATCACACCAGGATGGTGATGACCAGAGTCGGCAGTGCAGGATGCATAGTCATGTTTCTCTGTGTAAATACTATTTACTCTATGTCGCTGTATCAATGAGACCTTCACATCAATCTGTGTAAAATACTTAGTGCTCTCCTGTCTCTCTCCCTTTACCCTGTTTTAGTTTTCTTCATAGGTGTCACCGTCTAGCCTATTATAAATTGTTAATTTGTTTATTGTCTTATACCCATTTGAATATAACGCCTTTGAGAACAAGTACTTCTCTATTTTGTCCATTGCTATATCTTCAGCACCAAAAAGAATTCCTGGTACCCAGTATGTCCTCAATAAATACTTCTTGATTGAAGGATACATCTGTGTTCCTGAATTAGGTGCACTGGGTCTAAATTACGATGCTTCAGTTTAGGGGTATATATCATCCAAGATCCACTTGGGGGCTTCCTAGGTGGTGCAGTGGTTAAATATCCACCTGCCAATGCAGAGGACATGGGTTCGATCCCTGCTCCAGGAAGATGCCACATGCCGCGGAGCAGCTAAGCCCATGCGCCACAACTATTGAGCCTGCACTTTAGAGCCGTGAGCCACAACTATTGAGCCCATGTGCTGCAACTACTGAAGCCCACACACCTAGAGCCCGGGCTTCGCAACAAGAGAAACCACTGCAATGAGGAACCTACGCACCACAACGAAGAGTAGCCCCCACTCACCGCAACTAAAGAAAGCCCGTGCACAGCAAAAAAGACCCAACACAGCCATTAAATAAATAAATAAATAAATAAATAAATAAATAATTTTTAAAAAAAGATCCACTTGGGATTTCATTATCCAAACCCTCCAAAAATAGCTACTGGTAAATTAATGAGTTTATACATGAAAATTATTTGACTGTTTAAATATAAGTACTCCTAGTTTATTGCTGTCACAGGGGATGGGGAAAGGGTCAAGACTTACTTATTTTCATAAGTATATATGGAATTTACATATTCTAATATTAATTGTTTTTACCCAGAGGTATGATTTCAGAATTCCAAGATGTGCTTTTACTTCCCAAAATACTTATCTGGCCTGTTCTCTAATTCTCCATAATTTTTCTTATGGGGGGAAAGCCTCTGTCACATAATTAGAAAGAAACCGTGATTAAAAAATACCCTAGAAGGGATAACACATTGACAAATTCTTATTTATATATAAATGACAGAAATAAGGCTCTGAGGGTATATTCTGAAGGAGAATGAAGAGATCATTAAAGCAAGAAGCAAAGTCTCCCTGTATCTCCAGTGAGCCCACAGCCCAGTAAATCCCTTCTTGCTTGACTATGTAATTGGCAATAGGCAAGTCACCAAGAAGTGTCACTGGTTCTCATATTTAATTCTCTAATGGGAGGCACTTAAAGACCATCTTAGCATCACTTGAAGTTCTCAACTTTTATCACATCAAGAGGGAGTTTCAACATATTATGAGGAGTTTCATTCCATTCACTAGAATATCAAATCAAATCACAAAGGCAGAGACAAGTAAAAAGAGACTCCCTAATTCCCACAAGCCAAGGAAGCCTGGCCGTTTGCACTGTATAGGAAAACAGGGGTTGAAGTTAACTCTAGAAATGTTCTGCTCTCAGCTGAAAATGGGTATTTGACCTTAAACCAGTAAACAACTGGTTGTATTTACTTTCAATTTTGTATATGTTCTAAAAAAAATACCCGAAGGCTCAGTGCAACTGTAAACTTTACTGCGTTTTCTAAGCAAGTACCAGGTCACTATAAAGGAAAGAGACTCAGGAGCTAAGAGGAGAGGAGAAAGGAGCAGAGAAGTGACCATTCCCCTAACTCTCATTTCTCATCCATACACTTGGAAACAAAAATTGCACCCTACACTCACTCTCCTGGACACTAGCAATATGTGAAATGTGAGAAGAACTTTGAGTTTGTCACAGGAAGAGGTTGTAGAAATCTGAAACTTGTGCCTATTAAAACACAGAATGAAAAGTAGATTCCCGGATCTCAGATCCCCAGACGTATAGGAGTGCTGTGCATCCCTGCCCAGAGGTGTGACCTTGAATGTAGCCTTCATCGGGGCAGGGGCTTGTCCGTCTGCTTCACCTCTGAAGCCTCAGCTCCTGGACAACTGCTTGGCACGTGATAAGCAGTTATAAATAGCTGAAGGATGACTAAAATAGAATGCATGCTTTCTGAACACTGGAGCTTGCGTTTTGCATCAAATACTAAGAAAAGTAAAAAGGTGGCATATAAGATAGGTTACTCACCAAACTTCGCTACACAGGGCCCATTGGCAGTCTGTAGGGAAAGAAGAAGAATTGGTCAGGATGATGACAGTGTCACAACTCTCTTGACTGATTTCTTTAGAGCCTCTGATTCCTGAAGCAGACTTCTTTTCCCTAGCCGCATTAAAAAAAAAAAAAAAAAAAAAATCCCTCCCTCTACCTTGTTTTGGATCTCTCAGCTTTCCTTACAGGTGGATGACTCCTTCCTTTACCTTGCATTATCCAGCTACCTTTTGGGTCTTCTAGGAAAAGGTTAAGAACTTTTATCCACCTAATCTCTACCCACAGTACAACTGTTTGATCCTGGACTCTTCTCTTGGGCTACAGAAATTTTCTATAAATAATAGTCTCTGAATCCCAGTGACTGCACAAAATGATCCATTGGCATTTGAGAAGAATATAATAGAATTTCCATTTGTTTTTATTTTAAATAACAAATTAAGCTATATACATATTTACATTTCAGATTGATAATGTCACCTCTATTTAATATTCACTCATGTACCATATACAGTAACTGAAATACCCTGAGGAGATCTCAGTTTCAAACTGTTGCAATATACCACATGTTACAGGAAGCCATCAGTGTGGTTGATTTTATAGATATTTAAATATTAAAGGCTTTAAGATGCTCAGTAGTAAGATAAGGTATACCCACATTTTTTTGTCCCATGTAAAGTTCATTGGTTTCCTTGTAGCAAAATGCTTAAGAGACTTTTTGAGCTTAAACATCATGTCACTTTTTCTTTTATAGGATTTCTCTGGCTGCTATGCTAGGAACACATTAAAGGGCGGCAAGAGCGAAAGCAGTGAGACAAGCTAAGAGATCAGTGTAATCATCCAGGCAAGAGAGCGTGGTGTCTCTGACCAAGGTGCTAGCCGTGGAGATGGTGTTAAGTGATTGGAAACTGAGCCAGCAGGAGTTCCTGACATGGATATGGATAAGAAAATGAGACAAAGATGACACCAAGGTTTTGGGCATGAGTAATTAGAAAGATAAAACTGTTATTCATTGAAAAGAGCAAGATTTAAGAGGAGTAAATTGGGGGGGGGAGAATCATGAGTTCATTTTTGGAGGAGTATCAAGAAGGCAGTTGGATCTATAAGGGTGGAATTTAAGGAGTTCTGATCATATAAATTTAGGATTCTTCAGCTTTCGTGTGGTGCTTTAAGATATGAGACTGTATAAGACCATCAAGTCCGTGGGTATAGACAGAAAGGAGTACCAGGACACTGCAGTATTTAGAGGTCAGGCAATAAGAATCCACAAAGGAGACTAAGAAGGAAAGGCCACCTTGGTAAGGACTTTAATTATAGACCATGGAATTTAAGTTGTCTAAGGAAGGAAGAAAAATCATGAATGGAATGATGGGCAGTACTATTTTAAGAAAAAAGAACTTTGCACTATTGAACGATGGATTTAAAATTTAGTGTGACAACATGGTAAGCACACTCAAAAATGCATTCTTCCATTTTGATCTATATTTCTTCATGAGGTAACTTTTCAGTTATGAGAGTCAAAACCATGAGTCAAGGTAAGGTAAATTAAACTAGACTATAACTTTCAAATTATTGAATTAAAAAGTGTTAAACTGAGTTCCGGGTCAGGCCGTCGCCCGCCTCCCTCGGCCTCCGCCATGGCGAGCAGCAGCTGCGCCGGGGCTGCGCTGGCGGCGAATCTGAATGCGGTGAGGGAAACCATGGACGTTCTGCTTGAGATTTCAAGAATTTTGAATACTGGATTAGATATGGAAACTCTGTCTATATGTGTACGGCTCTGTGAACAAGGAATTAACCCCGAAGCTTTATCATCAGTTATTAAGGAACTTCGCAAGGCTACTGAAGCATTAAAGGCTGCTGAAAATATGACAAGTTGACTTTCTGAAGAAATCCTGATGAGATATGTCAAGCTCTGCAAGAGGATTGAAGATCAATCGCATTGTAGTCAAGAATGTACAATGAAATCACTGCATGTAGCAATGTGGAAACATTGTCCTTTTTAAAAGAATTATAAAACAATAGCTTTATAAATCAGTGGAAAGTGGCTTACAGAGAAAACTATCAATTGTGTTTACACCACATCTTATTTTTTTTTTTTTAACAGCTCTAATGCTTTGGCATTGCTGTGTTCATATTTATGTATTCCTTATTTATAGCTCTGATGGCTTTAATGTTCTAAGCAGTCTGTCTATCAGATGTGCACATCTGCTGTTGCCTGGCTGAAGTATGGTGGAACCCATCAGTAGTAATGTTGTAGTTAGACTTATTGACATTTCCATTATAAACTTTAATTTTGAATTGTTTATGCAAAATAATTGTGGGTTTATGTTGTATTAGGCTGAAAGTTGACAAAATCTCAGCTGCCGTTTGTGGATTTTAATTTAGATTCATTATGCATATAAGAATCTTGTTTTTTATAAGAGCATGAAAAAACATTCGTTGTAAACTGCTCTTTAACAAAGAATATTGTTTTTTTAAACATAAAGTTTGACTGTCAGTTAATAGTGTGAACCAGATCATACTTGTATTGATTGAAAAATAAAACTTTGAGAAACTTCGATTTTAAAAGTAATGACAGTGCTTAGCTTAGTATTATTTATCATTTGAATCATTTAAATTTAGTGAGAATATTAATTGAGAATGTCTTTCTTACTAAGTTTTATACTCTGTACATCACTGCCTTAAAAAAATAACGCATAATGAAAATTCCAACATGAAAAATCTTTTTTACTTTTGTTGCATGAAAATAATTTGAGTGCTTACTTAATATACCTCGAGTGGTTATCTAGCATATCACTAACTGGATAGTGTCATTCAACAAATAATGATATTATTTTCTGAAGGAATAAAGATTTCCAGTCATTAAACAAACACTAAATAATGAAGTGTTCAGTATCAGGAATTCTAAATATGCCTTTCTAAGATCATTTTTGTGTGTCATTATTTTTACCTTGAAAGTTTTAACTAATCAAAGTGATGGTTCAAAATAAATTTTAGAAAACAGCATAGCATGGATTCTGTTCCTATAACAGAATCTCAGTGGAATATTTTTCCCAAGACTAATACGAATTTAATCTGATTTTTTAAGACTTTGTTAACCTTCATTTAAATGATAGTATAGGAACTTCCCCAGCAGTCCGGTCCAGTGGTTAAGACGCTGCTTTCCAATGCAGGGAGTGTGGGTTTGATCCCTGGTCAGGGAACTAAGATCCCACATGCTGCAGGATATAGCCAAAAATTTTAAAAAAAAGAGAGATAGTATAAGCATATACTCTATGGTAGCATTTTTTGTTCTTCAGACAAATCTAAGTGACTTTAATAAGGCTTAGTTATATTTAATGGCAACCTTCTGTTCTATTTTAAAAATCTAGTCCTTTGACCACTTTGGCTTTTTGAATGCGTGGCATCTTTACCAAGTGCGCTGAAGGTCTGTTATAGGGAGAACTGGTTGGGAGACAGTAAAAGTTTTGATTATAAGTCATCTATTTGATTAAAAAACATTGCAAATACTGCATGTTGTTATTTATGTAAAATCAGAAAGAGAACAGTCTTGTCAAGCTCCAAAATTTGTATATACTTTTAGGTCATAAGAGTTAATGGTTTTATTTATGACTTTGTAGATTATGTTATTTATGTATGAAAGCAGGAACATACGTTAAGGAGTTATGTTTACAGAGGACTTTTAATGTGTTACATTTCTTAAATGTAAACATTTTTAATGCATACTTAAGTAATATTTAAGGAAACCAAATGAAGTAATGATATAATTGCATTGTGCATGTTGTCATTGTCAAAAATAAAACCATTTTGGTGGTATCGGCATGTAAAAAAAAAAAAAAAAAAAAGTGTTAAACTAAGATTAATGAAAGAAACACATTTATCAAATTACTAAAATATTATTTCAATTATTTTAGAAATGTTTGTATTATATAGTCACATATTATATAAATAGAAGATTTTGGTAAAAGCAAAATGGTTTTGCACTGTGAATAAACTACATTAAGCATATTATTTGGTTCATCCTTATAAATTTCTATTATGTATCTTTTTAATATACAGAGTATTAGAACTTGTATAAAAGTTACAATAAATTACCATATATATTGGGATTTTACTCAGAAACATTTTGCTGCTAGAGAAGTGCAGTCAAAAACGTTGGGAAGTCACTATTCCAGGAGATAAATCACTGGATTCCTACAGTTGTTTTTATTCTTGCAACTATTTCATCCTCACTTTGGGATTTCTTAGAAGAGATGTTAAAATTCAATTTAGTTTAACTCATGATAGGCATGTGTTAGGGAATTCCTTGACTTCAATTTTCTCATTTATAAAATGGGAGAACTAGCAGCACCTAGCCCACGGAGGTTGTTTATGGGTTTAAATGAGGTAAATCTGATAAAGGATTTTGCCCAGATATTCTGTCTTGTCCTGCTTATTAAATATTAGTGTTTCGATAGTGATGCTGATTATAATGAAAAATTAAGCAAAACTTTAAGCATCTACATTCCCGACATTATTCTAGCATTGTAAGCAAGAGAAACTAATGTCAGCTATGGTACTTGCCTCTTAAAAAGTTCATCATCTTTCTAGAAAGACATAATTAAACACATGAAGCATTCGGGTAACAATCTAAACATAAAAGAGTGCCAGAATATGTGCCACAGATAACATCTATGTTGTCTATTCTCATGCATAAAGTGTGTGGGGAGTGGGACTTCCCTGGTGGCGCAGTGGTTAAGAATCCGCCTGCCAATGCAGGGACACAGGTTCAGTCCCTGGGCCAGGAAGATCCCACATGCTATGGAGTAACTAAGCCCGTGCGCCACAACTACTGAACCTGCATTCTAGAGCCCATGAGCCACAGTTACTGAGCCCGTGTATAGCAACTACTGAGCTCAAGCACCTAGAGCCTGTGCTGCACAACAAAAGAGGCCACCACAATGAGAAACCCACACACCACAACAAAGAGTAGCCCCTGCTCGCTGCAAATAGAGAAAGCCCATGTGCAGCAACGAAGACCCAACACAGCCAATATATAAATAAATAAAGTAAATAAATAAATAAATAAATATATATAAATATATATTTTTTTAAAGCGTGTGGAGAAACCTAAGGCTGCAGACAAATTAATTGCCCAAAACAGAAATCCTGAATAGTGCAGTGTAGGCTGCTTTAATGTCTGTTTAGAACTACAGAAACCACCATTGTGATAGTCTGTCATTTATTGCCACAAATGAAAATCTGTCTAATCACCAAAATCCTCTGCTTGGCAGTGAGGCATAGTCTTTGGCTGAGGAAGTGGAATAGATAAGGAATACGTATTTTGTTAAAAGTCTTTTTAACATTATCTTCATTGTCAAGTCATTAATAACAATGGTGTAAATATGAATCACTACCATCCACTGAGAGCCAGCTGTGGGTCAGGCACTGTTGTGTCACATTAATCGTTACCACAACTCTGTGACATAATGACACGCTCATTAGCAAATGAGGAAATGAGAAGAAGGAGGATTATGTAACCAGCCCAAGGTCATGCAGCTGACGAAAGGCCAGGCTAAGATCCAAACAGAGCCTGTCTGACTCAAAAGTCTCACCCCTACCACTCTGTGGAGCAGTTTGTATTTCTAATTCTGGTGATGTTTAGAAGGGCTAAGTATCCACTTACAAAGAAGCATATGTGACTTTAGCTTAGTTGATTCATTTTTGCTTAGAAAGATCTGTTGCTCTTGTAATCCCATTTTGATTTAAGCCCAGATTTACATAGTTGGGTTAATAAATAAACTTAATTATTTCTCCAGACCAACTCTAATCAGATCATCATTTGGAAATAGAATCTACTCTGCTTTTAAGTACAAGCACAACTTTCCCTTTTGAAAGTATCCTTCATCTCATTGAAGCTGGGGACTTTTGGTTTCTTAGAGACAATTTCTGTGAGGTTATTTTGATCTAGGGGTGGACCAACTCCTTGGGCTCATAACTGATTCTTTCAGTGACATGTCTTCTGAAGGAAGAAGGGGGTGGAAAGAAAAAAAGAATTCTCTCAAGGAAATTTCTGTTAGTCCCAAAGGAGCCAATCTTCCTGTCTAACACTTTTTGAATTAGTGCTTAGAGAGGCTGGAAAGTGGGCTTTTGTGTATAAAAACCAGAGTGGAGACTAAAATAATGTAAACTCCAAGGTCTTAGAGCATTATGAGGAGGTGGAAGTGGCTACCTCATAATGACTCATCACCTACCAACCATTCAGTCCTCTTTTCCAAAAATACTAATCTGTGGCCAATAGAGAAAGAGAAGTACAGGCAAGTAGAAAGTGGAAAACAGGGGCTAATATCATTGCACTGTCAGCGTGTCACTGACTTTTCCCATGGGAACTAAGCCTCCATGATATCCTGTCAGGACAATATCCTGGAAACCTTTCAAACTTTCCCAAATCTGGAACAAACTCCAGGCTATTTCTTTAGAGACAGAAGCTTTCATTGACAAGCTGCATGAGGAGAAAGAATCTAAGATCAAAGCTCGAACACAGGGGATGGATCAAGTTTCATTCTGGCAAGAGGTGTATCCTAGATGCCTCTGGCAGTATGAGCCCTCCTCCTTCTCTTCGCAAGAGCAGCTGAGTGCCTTTGAGAAAAGCATTCCCCTTCTCTTCCAGGCACTGGTTCCCCAGACACACGTAGGAAACAGGAAACAATGACACCTAGAACATGCCCTTTGTGCTTCACTGTCATGTGGCTAATAGGATATGAGGTCTTGAGAAGGAAAAGGCACTTCCAAATTTAAGTTGTTCCCCTTCTTCAAAAATCTAAACACTCAGAATTCCTGACAATTCTTTTTTTCTGCTCAAAGTTTCACTGCTCCAGAAAGTTCAGAGTTCAGCTTGATACATTCCCTGAGACAGTGGGGATGTGATTACAAATTCCTCTATTGCACACTCTTGTGTACAGTTGTGAAATACAAATTAATGGGCTACAGTGTAAAAACTTGGACAAAGCTATACTTGCCCTAAGTTAACATCAGCAACTACAATGCACTGCTTCCTCCTGCATCTTTTCTCAATGGCTTTCAAATATCTTAAGTAGTAGAACCATATCTTTGAACTCTTAACTGACCAGTCCCCCTTAGAAAAATTTTTCTGCAGTCACTGATTTCATATCACAGCCCCTTCTGAGATGGACACGTACTACCTTATTCTTTGCAAGGCTCAGAATCTTTAGGTGTACCCAGGAATTGGCTAAATCCTAACTTAAGTAAAGCATTTCTTATTTTCTTTTTGGTCAGTGCTATGTAGTCAACAGTCAAACCTCTGTTAGGAATCTACTGTATCTCCATTCCCTTCACTAGACCCACAACTTGGACTGGAGCTCAGTGGGAAATTCCTGGTAAGCATCAGGGGCTTCCCAAATAAGAAAGTACTTCCTCCTTCCTCCATGAAGCTTTCCCTTATCAACCTAGCCCAGAGTTATTGCCCCCTGTTGACCCCCTAAAGCATTTATGTTCTATACTACCCTTAGATAAATTATTAATCACTGTATTTTATAGCTAGAAGGGACATTATAATGAACAAATCCATTTGCCTACCACCATTTTTCAGATGAAGAAACTGAGGACCAAAAAGATTAGATGTCTTTCAAATGCATACAGCTAGTTATTGAGAGACCTAGAACCAGAATCCATCTCTTCTTACTCCTAGTTCAGTGCCATTTCCCTCCTCAAAGATACACACTAACCATCCATCACTTACCTTATTCTTTTATTATCTTTTTATGTCTTCTTCCTCAATAAGACTGTAGCTTCCATCCCAGTCCTTGAGGGCAAGCGTTATGTTTTACATCTTTTTATTCCGCCAAGAACAGAGTGCCAGAAAGGGAGAATGTACTCCACAGGTATCTGTCAACTGACTGACAATTAAGTGATTCCATCTCACTCAGTTCTGCAGCTAAACATTTAACATTTTCTACTACCTTTCATTTTAAACACTTAGATAAGCCTCAAAAGCCATATTGCCATGACAAAATTGGAATTATGCTTACATTATCTGTACCCACGTCTCATTCTTCCAACTAGCTCTAACAATACTGAGTGACAATGATAATAGGTAGACTTACAAAAGAAAACAGGAGTATAATACATAGCAGCCTTGGGTACTGCTGTCTCCTTACCTTGAGTGGAAGAAAAGTAAAGATTAGTGTGCTGAAGGAGCAAAGTAAGAGCAAAATAACTATTGTTGAGTAGAGTAGCCATTGCTTCCAGGATGGTCTCTGTGCTCCTTGAGAACTTGAATGGCTTAAAGGCATATTCTCCACGTGGCTCAAACTCATTCTCTGCAGGAATGAGAGCTGTGGAAAGCAGACATTCACAAGTGATGAGCACATGATGCAACCAGTCAGTTTTGTAGTATTATGGTAATTAGTAGTGGGTGTAAGAGGCGGGGTTTTCCTTCCGATTCTGTGTGTTGGAAAATGATACTTCTAAGCTAAGTGCTGACTCTGATTTGGCACCTGGCCAAATGCACCAAAAGGAACAGTGGGCTAATAGCCAACACAAACACAGTGGATTAAAAAAACACAAAACAAGAGAAGTTAAGAGGGAAGAAAAGTTATTTCCTGAAGCAAGAGGAACTATGGAACTGTGTAGTATTACAAATTATTTCCAGATAAGAAAATTACTTTTTGTAAGAAAAAAAAAATAACTTCAAGATTAAACCCTATCATACTCCAAATATCATACATGTGTGAGGCAGTAGCTCAGGGAGCTAGGGAGACTGGGATGCATGGTTTGGAAAAAATAGTTTCATCGCTTTCTAGGGTGTAAAATGTGTTCATTCTGAGATAGTCTCTAGAAAACACCAAGTGTATTACTAGAATTTAATTTTAAAAATGTGTCAACACAACAACCTTAATTATTTTATATCTCACCATTTAAAAACTGAAAATTCAGTGCTGACATCAAATAGAAATAAAATTATCATACAAAAGGATATTTTCTTGTACCCTGTCCTCTAGTCCGAGTTTACATTCTATTCCAAAAAACTTAAGTTTTTTTCCTGGCACCCAAAATGCTGATTTACTGCAAAATTGAGGAAGTCCTCTGGTTCTCTGTACCTCAGGTTTTCCATCTGTTAAATGAAATGTCTACCTTTTTTTTTTTTCCTCACACAATGCCAGATTCATGGACTTTTAAATCATACCAGACCTGAGAGGGGGGCCTACCGCCTTCCAGCCCTGATCTGCTCAGTAGCCGGCAGCATGTAACTTGACTTCGTTTCCATCATTGTAAAATGGAGAAAATTTCCACTTCATAGGTTATTTTGAGAAAGAAATAGATGTGAAGGTTTGGCTCGTAAGTGTTTCTCTCTTCTCCACCCTTCTGAGAGATTCAGTCCAAAGACTGAATCAGTTATGAGATCCTAGAAAAGAACAATTTTTTAAATATTTGCCACAGGGTGTAATTCAACTGAAGTTCACTTAAATAAAAAGAGAGAAAATGACAGTCTTTTGAAGAAAAAATTTCTAATCTAAGTGAATCAAAGATGTTTTAAAGTAGGGAAAAATCTTAGCGATTGAACATCCTCATTTCTGAAAGAGGATGCTAAGGATAATAGAAGTTGAGAGGTGTATCACATCACTAACGGCTGGGTAACAGTGAACCCAGGGATACTGTCTTGTAATACAATCATCTTTTTTTTTTTAGTACCACACTAATTGCAGCAGTATTTCTCCCCGAGTTCTCAAATTTAACTTGGCCCTATTTTACCTTGATCAATAAAGTATCTCTGAAGAAAAGAATCACTGAATCACAAGGGAATAACTTCTCAACACAACAATGTTTTTGAGGCTCTGTCCTAGATGCTGTAATGCAGGAATGAATAGGAAACTGACTCTACAAGAGTGATGCTTTCTACCTATTGCTCTTCCCTTGTGTTATGTCTGAAATTCATATGCACCAGCACAGAATTTAAAATTGACCAGTGAAAAGTCAGACTATTTCCTTCCCGCTTCTCTGATTTGTTCCTTCTCCTGATTCCTCTCCAAATTTTAGATGGAATTGCCTCTGCTTACTCAATTCAGTATATATTTATTTAAATGAGGAACTGTTCTAAATAAAATCCAGTTCCTTCTTCTGCCCTTAACCAAGATTAGGCTCTAGAATATCTTGACTAATTATTTCAACCTTCTAAACATATCTTTAAAAAGATGACATGCTTATCTCAAGAAGAATACAGCCCAAGGAATTATACTCAATATCTTATAATAACCTGTAATAGAAGGAATGTAAAAAAAAAAAAAAGACTATATATTTGTATATATATGTATAACTAAATCACTTTACTGTCCACCTGAAACTAACACAACATTGTAAATCAACTATATTTCAATTAAAAAACTTAATAAAAAAATTAAATTTTGAACCAAGAAAAGAGAGAGATCTAAAAAAAAGAAAGAGAGAGAGAACTACCCATTATGGGTAGTTCAACCAACTAATTCCGCAGATGAGAAAATGAGGTCCAGAGAAAGAAAGTGACAGAAGCAAGGTCACAGAAAACAATACTGACAGAAAGGAGAATCCAGTTTGGTCCTTCCAAACTAAAAAAATAAAGAAAGAAGAATATAGTCCAGGTCTTCTTTCCATGAAACAGGTTCCACAATGAAGAACCTTCAGGTTAAGACAAGTGGCAAATAGGGAAGACTTTTGAAATTCTGTAGTGATGAGTCCCCAGTGGTACCTTTTTGGTGTGAGCTATTAGAATTGACATCTCAGGTGTGACCTCTCAGGATCCTACAAGAAGAAAAATGAACATCAAACTGAAACTTTTATATTTATGGCCTGTCACTGGCTCAGATACTTGGAATGAGATTTTTTTTTCAATTAAGTCCAATTAGCAAATCTATGTCAAAAATTTACTCTCAGCCCACTACTATGCTAAGAGCTTTGGGGGATATTTTTTTAAAAAGCACAGCTGTCAAGGAATTTGCCACCCAACTAGACTGAAACCTTACACACAGGGAGACAGAAGCTCAAATGAATACTAGAAGACAGAGCCTCAGAAAATAGAAAGATCTAGAAGGGATAAAATATTGAGAAGACAGGTTGGAAATGGCTTGTTTGAGAGGAGAAAGGAGGGAACTCTTTCTTGAGGGAGTGGTAAAACTTGAATAAAACTTGAGGTATAAATATCCATAAATGTTAGAAATTTAAAAATATGAGCAGTGACAAAAGAACCAAACTTGTGAATGGATCTCGTAGTTCTCATTCAAGAGCTGAAAAATGAGGAATTTCAGAAAAACAAGTAAAAGCAAACTTTCTGTATTTTTCAGATTAAAATAAAGGATGCGAGATATGCTTGATTAAGCAACTTTAACTATATTCATGGTTGTTTTGAATTCAGAATGAATTAGATATAGAAACTTGGCTATAGTTCAGTTATTGACTAAATCACGTTAAAATGAATTGGGCACATCCTCTGTGCACAATTACATTTGAACATCAAGCAGCCCTGTGTTGATGTCACCATATACAAAACTGATGAAACTGACATTCGAGAGGATGAATCATTTGCCCATCCTGGTAGAACAGGGATTGAATACCCATGTGTTAGACTCCAAAACTCATACTTCTTTCACTCTCAATGCTGAAATAAGTCAAGCAGTTGCTGTGTAAACAGAGTGAGATGTATATTAAAACTGTGAGAAAGCATTAGACAGACATGGGATTCCTCCAAAATCCTGTATTACCCAGGTTTGCACTCCCTGCCACGTTCCCCTTATATACTATCTACCATGGCTTTATCCTTGTGGTAGTGTATGGTGTAGCATATTCAGTCAGAAATATTCAATGTGTCAGAACTCAGTAAGGCGCACTTACGCAACTGATTTTGCCTACTCTGGATATCAGAGTATTCATTGTGACAAATAAGGCCCAATTGGCTTGAAGATACATAAATACATGATAGAGGATAGAAAACAGGCAGACATGATACATAAATATTATTTTAAACTTGGAATTTTATGAAGGCAATAACAGTCTAAGATTAATAAATGCCTACTCCATAAAGAGAAGTGTGTACAGCTCATTATATAGATATGTACATATATACATGTCTACATATATGTAATTTACATATCATATGTACAATAAATTCTAAAAGACATATGGAGACAACAACCTCCAGATCATTCTCTCTAAGGAACTAATAACAACTCTAACCAGGGTAGTCTAGGAAACAGTCTGGATTAAAATTATGTTTTTCTTCCATGACTTGGGGACCCTCTTCTATACCCCAAATTGTCTTGGTCTGTACTGTCTGTTTTTGCATGCCCATTTTTTTTGGAGCCCTTACCACATTCTTCTTTGTTTGTTTTACTGACTCAAGTACAGCCTGTAACAAGTCTATTGACCAGTTTCCATGGAAGCCTTCCTGTGCTAGGTACCTGCCTTATCACTAATCTTTGAGAAAGGCTCTGTGGGGTTGTAGGTCCCTGTCTAGCCTGAGTCTGCTATGTAAGTGGCTTGTTGTTGTCTTGGTGAGGGCGGCGGTGGGGCTTCTCTGTATCAGTATCCTGGCCATGGGAGGAGCATCTTAAACACCCTTTGATGGGAAGGATTACTTCTTGCTTAGAATCTGGACTGAAATAGATTTTCCATTATGCAATATGGTGTGACACTTCCTATTTAAAACCATCAAACACCACCCTAGAAGCTATAATGAAAGGAATTTGCTGTTAAAGCATATCTTACCCAATATCAAATGGATCACTAGAGAACTATATTTCACCTGTGAACCAAATTGAAATAAGAGGGTCTTAATATTCCTGAGATTAAGCATCCCCCAAATCTCCTGGATTTCCTTGAGCAGCCCTGGCAAAGGGGGGATGGGGGAGGTATTTTTCCCTTTACAATTCAACTTGTTTTCCTCATTTGACAAGCTACCACACACAAGCTCCACCAGTGGAAAACAATTGGCACATTCGTTGCACTGAACACCAAACTGTGACATGTGTTCATATAGAAATCAAGGAGACACTTTCTCTTCCGGTTTTCCATTTTTAGTACTGGTCTTACACCAGTATCCAATTTACTCTGGCTCATTGCTAGATGTGTTGGTTTTGGCACTGAGAACCTACATGAGTCAAAAAAGGTTTTGGCTTTTCTATATGAAATGATTCCAAAATATACCAGAAGGATGTTATCCCCCCTTGCTCATTCAGAAAACATTATTGACTGCCTTCTATGTACCAAATATATTAAGAACTTAAGTATTGATAGAAAAGGGCCAATCCTTATCTTCAAATTTCTTACCGCTTTTTGGTTTGCTTTGGTTTTTACAGGTAACTAGGGAAAGAGACACATATACAAGGCAATATGGGGAGAAGTTTGCAGTAGGATAAAAACCAAATACCTGACCTCACTCAGGTTAAGGGGAAGTTTTATAAAGGAGGCAATGACTAGGCTGATATATACATCTAAAGAGACGTTACCAGATGAAAAATCCTCATAATATCTCATTCCCCTAAGCTAATCAATTTGTATTAAGTAAATTTACTAATATGTTATATATTGATAATTTGCTGAGAGCATAATATATAAATATATATTATGTATGTTATATAGTACCGTGTGTGTGTGTGTGTGTGTAGTCTTACAGAGTTTCAGACACTACTTGGCAATGGAGAAATCAGGAGTATGACAGGACCTCTGATCTTAAGATATCCACTGTCTGGTAATTGCTGCTTCTCTTACATTTAAGTCTTCCAAACTTGCATTGAAAACGTGCTTCAAGACAAGTTTCACATTTCTTTTTTTTTTTTTTTTTTTGGTGTGATTTTATGTAACTTTCCCAATTTCCTAAGTGAGAATTGCCAAAGCATCTGGAGTTATTTAGGCCAAGATACTTGTCTGTCTGGTTTGATGATTCCAGCCCTGAATACCCTAGGATGTCCCACTATAAAAAGGAAATCTCAGATTGGTATGCCAGTGGAAAAAACACTGAATCACAGACTGCACTGTGGAATGCTGCTTGGTGAAATGGTGCCAGCTGAAGGTAGCAGGCAGTTTCCATTTGCTAAATAAAGAATAAATAGCCCTGAAGAGTAAGCTATGAGTATTATGGAAAGATAAGGCCTAAGTTATTTTCAGGGCTTTTATCACCCAGCAAGCCTAAGGGATGTCTCCTTGGCTGAAAGTAAGGATGTTCTCCACCCAGCACGTACACAGCCTCTTACATCCTCTCCTGGTCCCTCATCTCATGAATTCCTAGATTATGTCATGCACCAGCTGCTCTGATGGCAATACCACTGAGTGTTGATTTCAAATGTAAACCATAGAAAAAAGAAGATAGAAAATTACAAAGAGCAAAAACAAGAAAAATATATATTAAAAGCCTGTTCTCTTCTAGTCATCGTGTTTAAAATTTAAAGTTTCACACCCATTATTAGGTTTATTTAATCCTCACAATAACATTAGAAAGTATCCCTTATTAGTCCCATTTTACAGATGAGAAAATTGATGTTAAGAGATGTTTAAGGACTTAACCAAAGTCACAAAACTACTAAAATTCAAATCCAAATCTCTTTAACTCCAAACCCTATTCTTTCTGTTCTGTCTGAATGCATTAATAACTACCTGAACTTGGCTTTAGTAGGGTGTCAACTACAATTGGCACTCACCATTGGCACTTGCCATCTGCCTCTACAAAGACTGAATCTGCTGCTGCTGCAGCTGCTGACTGCCCACACCCCGCTGAAAGGTGTTCAGGTGGAGAGCTGAAAGGAGGCACTCTGTGCTCTGTGAAAACCTGGCAGAACAGGTCTTTAGATAGATATTTTCAGGAGCCAACTTTATGAGCCCAATTCTTGTATCTCCTCATATGTAGGAAAAACACCAAAACCCTTCATGGTGTGGTAACGACTGCTCCTCGTGACTAGCAGCAGCCTGCACGAGACTCGCAGAAACCTTCTGTAAACAATATGTGCTCGATTGTATGTTTTTCCTTTTCACCAAAACCACATATATACTGATCTTCCCCCCTGCGTCTTGGGAACAGTTTCTCAGAGCTATCTGGGATGCTGTCTCCCGGGCTGCAGTCCTTATTTTGCCCCCAATAAAACTAAACTCGCAACTCTCAAATTGTGCATTTTTTTTAAGTTGACAGCTTCGGCAACCACGTATACGGGACCCAGAGATGACGTCTCTCTTTCACCTGAACTCTACGAGGAACCAGAGCCTTGGTACCAGCAGAGGCACCTTGTGCCCATCCACCTCCTCAAAGAGTCCAGATGAATTTGGGTAAGGCTCTCCTGGTTCTCAGATCTCCAGTATTGGTTGATGATCTGTGTAGCAGGCACCTGCCTCCTCCGAGTTGAAAGATATTGGCGGGGAGGGGAGCTGGTTGAAAGATACGAGGGAAATACCCACCCAGTGGGAAGATACTGGGTGGGGTTTAGTTGAAAGATACTGAGGAATACCCACCCAGTTGAAAGATACTGGGGGTGGGGCAGGGGGGCTGGTTGAAACCAGGGTTGCTCAGTTTTAAGAGACTGAGTGGTGTGCACTGAATGGTTACGTAAGAGGCTGATCTGATGCTTTTCCTCAATTCGGCTGCCTTAACAGAATTTATCGGGATAAAAGGGAAGATATTACATGAGGGCTTTGCTCCGAAGACAAGGAACAAGGACCCCTCCTGGACAGTACGGCTCACTCAGGCAACTGGGAAATTTACGGGAGTGGTGGAGGCAGAGTCCTCATACAGTGCAGTGGTCCCATAGGGAAACCCACTCTAATTAAATGAGTGTTTTCATTTAATAAATGAAAACATCCAGGGGTCGCAATAAGAATTGGCCATTCAGTGACCTGAGCACCCACAGTGCCTTTAGACAGCTGAAGGGAGAAACAGACACACGTAAGAGAGCTGAAACAACTCTTGGGAAGTGCCTAGAGGAGTTAAGCTCACAAGCAGCACACTGGCCCACCACACAATTTACTAGTGTTTTTTATCCCAGACAAAATGAACTTTAAAATGGGAAATAGAGCCTCTCAAATACAGAAACAAGGGGCATCAGAAAGCCAGCCTCTGACTAACACCTCAGCCAGGTTTATGTATGTATAAAACTTATACTTGCAAGTACCTACTTAATCTCCTAAAGGAGATCTCAACCTAAAATGACCAAATTGGGGTTATTTTGACATTCCAAAATTGCTATTTTGCAGGCACAGTTAGAAAAATGCCAGCTTTAATATCAAACAGATTGAGTGGAATGCTTACTTTGATAGGTATCTAAAAGCTTCTAAACTAGAAAGGCTGCTAGCACTCTGTCTGTGACTCTGTCTCTTCCATGAATACTCTTCTATCTGAATTGTCTCTTTTTCTCTCCCAACTCTTCTACCTCCTGCTGCTCCCCTCTCCTGAGTAAAGGAAGATTAAAAAAAAAAAAATCAGAAGTGATTAGCTCCCTTTAAGGAGAAACCTATTACAGGGGAGGTGAACCATCCTCAGTGCTTGTGTACACACTCTGGACCTGAGCAGAACTTAAGAGCCTTGGCTAAGGAATTTCCCTATCCAAGTCAGGATCCACTAGGATTTGCTAAGGAATTTCAGTTGGCCATCTGGACCCACAAGCCCGGGTTTTTCAGATCTATATCAATTAATACAGCTGTTAGTTTCTGAAAGCAAAGCAAGGGAATGTATAAAGAAAGCAGGATGAAAACATCCCTTAATGGATTTTGAACCACAGGCTCCCACTGAATACAAGGAATTAACTCAGAAATTACTCGAACTTATCCCATAGCTTTTCCCCAAAAACCATAGAATGGACAGAGATTCAACAACACAAACAAAGATCGAATGAATAAATCCTGGACTATTGGGAAAGCTTTGAGGAAAAAAACAAAACAAAACAATTTAAGCAACATTCTGGCTTGACACTTGAATCATTCTCTAACCACCAAAATGATCCTTTGCTTAACTCCACCTTTTTAGAAGGCTTAGATGAGGATTTGGCTACTCTAGTCAAAAGACACAATCTAGGTTGGTCCACATTATACAAACACCCCTGTTGGGAACCTTCCTGCACTGTCGGTGGGAATGTAAGCGGTACAGCCACTATGGAAAACAGAAAACCATAATCCAAAAAGAAACATGTACCACAATGTTCATTGCAGCATTATTTACAATAGCCAGGACATGGAAGCAACCTAAATGCCCATCAACAGATAAATGGATAAAGAAGATATGGCACATATGTACAATGGAATATTACTCAGTCATAAAAAGGAATGAAATGGAGTTATGATGGACCTAGAATCTGTCATACAGAGCAAAGTAAGCCAGAAAGAGAAAAACAAATACTGTATGCTAACTCATATATATAGAATCTAAAAAAAATGGTACTGATGAACCCAGCAACGGGGCAAGAATAAAGATGCAAATGTAGAGAACGGACTTGAGGACATGGGGTGGGGGCGAAGAGGAAGCTGGGATGAAGTGAGAGAGTAGCATTGACATATATACACTATGAAATATAAAATAGATATCTAGTGGGAAGCTGCTGCATAACACAGGAGATCAACTCAATGATGGGTGATGACTTAGAAGGATGGGATAGGGAGGGTGGGAAGGAGTCGCGGGAGGGAGGGGATATGGGGATATATGTATAAATACAGCTGATTCACTTTATTGTACAGCAAAATCTGGCACAACAGTGTAAAGCAATTATATTCCAATAAAGAGCTTAAAACAAAAAATAAAAACAAACAAAAAACACCCTTGTTATATTGGCTGACCACCTTTTCAAAACCTTAAGGGGGGTATCTATGAAAATTATAAACATTTAATTGCCCAATTAAGTACACAATGCCAGTCAAAAGTTTAACCCACCCCCATTTAATTCTCAACCAGTAGAGAAAGCTAGCTTGAAGGAAAAAAAAAAAATTTCTCTTCAGAATTCTGACCTTAAAGGAATAAGTCCTATTAGGAGAACCTGATTTTTCTCTCCCTGTGCCTTGAGACCAGAGCTCTCAGGAACACTTATCTAGACCACCTCTAATTTCTGAGATCGAGAATAAAAATAACTGGAAGAAGCCTTTTAAAATTGTTCTTATTTTAACTGTTATTTATAAACTAGTGAGTTTTATAAACAGCTACATCTCTTGCTGTGTCTGTCTGGATATACATATGTCTCAGTATGTATCTTTGTCTTTGGATAATATTGCTGTGGTTAATTTGTAAATGAGCTCTATTTAATTGGCTTAAAAAAATAAGCGCTTACAAGTTAAACAATTCTAAATACAAAAAAAATTAAGCTAAATAAATTTCAGGTTGATGTGAACAGGGAAAATTAAATATTAAATTAATATCTGGTATTAATGTTTAAGTTTGTTGATCTAATTAATATAAACATGTTTTTAGAGTCATCAACATTAAATATAGTACTTTTACTATGTCTAGGTGTAATATAAGCTAAATAAATTTTGTTATATCTGTTACAAATCTGTCAGCAAGGAAAGTAACTTTATGTGAAGAAACTTTTAAGGAAAGAAGATGTAAATAGGAGCTTTTAGATAAACTCTATTAAAAATAATCATGCTTTAGGAATATCTATCTAAAATAGTCTCTCCACATTCTGGTAACTTGACATTCTAAAATTGTGCTAAATTAAGTAATGGAAGCTTATTAGATATCTAGGTCTTTCCCAAATAAAATAAGATACTAAAACATTAATTACTGAAAACTGGCTTCCTCTTACAGAGAAACTAAAGATAATTTGGACTATTAAAAAATATGTTTGGTGCCATGTTCTCTAAATTAAGCAAATGTTTTAGAAATTATCACTGGTATTTATGTTCACCAATCTATAGAATGCTATCATAAAGGACAGTTCATGGTTGCTTAAGGAAAGTAGACTGTGTATTTTCAAGAAGGCAGGAGGAATGGAATTACACTTTATTAGGGGAAAGGAAAGTAGGTCTGACTTACAGGTGGCTGTTTTTGGATGGGAAAATAAAGTAATAGAGAAAGTGATAAGAAGGTTTGTGGAACGTGAACCCTGAGAAAAAAATTTTGTGCATGGTCAGGATTAAGTTTAGAATAAATTTAGTTGAGTAAATTTAAAAAAAAATGAATTTTAAAAGTAACCTGGAGCAAAACTTAAATTTGGCTTTTCTCTCTGTTAAAGAGGACAAGTTTTCTTAAAATGTTGAACTTCCTTTTGATAACAGATTTTAAGTTTCCTTAAGTGATCTGTTCTGTATTTGCCCTTGAAATCTTTTATTGTTACTTTGGCTAAGTGAATAACTATTGTTTCACAGTGACCTATGATCCTAATTTACTGACTATTCTAAACCCTTTTTGTTATTTTTGACAAAACTTCCTATATCAAATTCTAATGAAGTCTTTTGACTTCTAGCTAACTTTGGGGTGCTTCAAAGGGCCCCTGAAACATCCCAAAGAGAGATATAAACTAGGTTCATTGGTATGTTAAGTTACACAGGAAGTATTGTCAAATGGGTAATAAATGGTCTTAGGTTTTAGTGTATGGTTAAATGTTACCAGTCATAATTCTAGTTATTATCTTAAAGTGTTGTATGTCACATCACTAACCAAGTTTCTTTGACATTACAATCAGATTTTAAACATGCCTTCTTAAGCTTCATGTCATTATAGATCATTATGGTTTTATTCTGATGCCTTCGTAAAAATGCTTCCTCTTCAAGAAGATTTATAAAAAGGACTTTTGGACAAATACAAATTACTGAGTTTCAGACCATAATGCTGAATTGGGTAAGAAACTGAAGAATCCTAATGAGAATTCTGATGGCTTCATAAGCTGTTAACAAAAAGGATTAGTTATATAGGACTGGGTAAATTGTAAATATGGTTATAAATTTGATGGTTTCTATCTAAAAAAATTACTGGTTTAAATCTGTGTTTTCCAGGTGTAAGGAAAACCTTCCCCTCAAACTACTGTGACTTACAGTAATTTGGCAATTATACCTTTGTAAACAGGATTGGAACATTTATCTTTTCTCTATATATGTTCCTTCCAGACATTGGAAACTCTTAAGTTCCCAGCAACTTTGTTAGATAAATTAAAAAGGCTACCTTACTAACAGGTATAGAAAACTCAAGGTATTTGGGGGACTATAGGACCTGAGGATATACTGGGCTGCACCTAATGAAAGTTCTTGGCTTAAATATTTACTCAAGGGAGTAAATATTAAATATTCCTCAAGGGAGGAATTCACCTAGATCTGTTAGGCAAAATCTGTGATAAGCCCTTGGTATGATTTTCCTAGCCCTGAGAGGTCTTTTAAAAGTTCAGTCTATAGGATCAATTATAATTACATAAATTATCAGGCTTTTTTTTTTTTTTTTTTTGAGACCAGACTTACCTTGCAAACAAATTAGTCTTAATTTGGTTATATATGATAAAAAATAAGGGTAATTTTAGAGAAAAAAAGATTATGTTTCAATGAATATTAAGTGCCAGTTTTGCTGATGGAGGTCTATATTTACTAAGATTTCCTTCCTGGATAGTTCCTTGCTGTTATGCTATATTAAGGTCTGATTGAAATTTTAAAAGGACACTCTAAGTTTGTTTCTGAAGCTTATCCCAGTAATGGTCTTTGAATATAAATCAGATGCCCCACGACTTGCAACCAGGCGATTATACATACTGGAAAGGACATAAGTTAAAGGACAATCTCCAAACCTAGATGGAAGGACACTTATCAGAGGAGAAATTACACTCACACTAGGATGAAAAAAAGCCAGCATCAGAAGTGGACAGCTAGCCCAAGATCCTAGACCTGACTTGTATGAGCATTTATAATGTTTCCTTGACTTCTTGGAGCTTTGTATATGAATCAAGTGTTTTTCTATCATGGGCACAATCCTATGATAATTTTAAAAATCAATCCAATTTTTGGGTTTGCAGCCAGTTACCTATGACTAGTACTTTGGCGTTACCTTGGTGGATTTCTCCCCTCCAAGGCTCTAATTGGATGGCCCTTAGGAAATTTATCCTAGAGGAAAAAGTTATAGTCCTGTTCAGGGGATCCCCTCACCTAGCAGATTAATAATACCTGCTCTGACCCTTGTCATAAAAAAAATAAAAATAAATTTTCTTCTAAAGTTACTCAGGCTCAATCAGAGCAACAAGCAGTATTTCAGCCAAGGAATAAAACGTCCCACAATTATGGGGTGGTTTTATGTGGTTAATAACAACAGACTGTGGCCATTTAAGTTTTAATGCCCCCATTTATCTTGGGAACAATTAAATTATACTAAGGATAACCAGCCTAGTAACACTCAAAAACTAGGCTGGGTGCCTTATGGACAGTGACAAAATATAATTTCCCTGAAATATAAAGATTGGTACAAAACAGACTCAGTCAGAGGACCTGAGGATATACTGGGCTACACCTAATGAAAGTTCTTGGCTTAAATATTTATTTATAACTCTATTAATGTTATTAGCTGTATTATTTGTATTTTGCCTGTTTTGCAAGATTATTGTTTCTAGTATTACCAAATGTGTGACTGAGCCACCAACGAAAATAATGATGACTAGCCGACTGGAAATAGTTGATCAAATATATAGTTCTATATGTGGTCAATGATTGTAATAGTGTAACTGTAGATATGGGAAGATACAAGAGGGAATTTTTTCCTGACCGTAGCAGACTAGAAATATAGGTGGTCCAGAGACCATTAATCTTTGTTTAAAAGGTCTAGCCCAGTAACAGCATACTGAGTGGCCTATCAGCAAAATCTTTACCAGACCTAGGAATGCGCCTCTCTAAAACCGTGGGATGAAATGGTCATGAAATGCCCCCCAAAGCATGGTCCAATTTATGACCATAAGAGGGCCCTGTCAACTACAATTGGCACTCGCCATTGGCACTTGCCATCTACCTCTACAAAGACTGAATCTGCTGCTGCTGCAGCTGCTGACTGGCCACACCCCCCTGAAAGGTGTTCAGGTGGAGAGCTGAAAGGAGGCACTCTGTGCTCTGTGAAAACCTGGCAGAACAGGTCTTTAGATAGATATTTTCAGGAGCCAACTTTATGAGCCCAATTCTTGTATCTCCTCACATCTAGGAAAAACACTAAAATCCTTCATGGTGTGGTGACGACTGCTCCTCGTGACTAGCAGCAACCTGCACGAGACTCGCAGAAACCTTCTGTAAACAATATGTGCTTGACTGCATGTTTTTCCCTTTCACCAAAACCATATATATACTGATCTTCCCCCCACCTCTTTGGAACAGTTTCTCAGAGCTATATGGGATGCTCTCTCCCAGGCTGCAGTCCTCATTTTGCCCGAAATAAAACTAAACTCACAACTCTCACATTGTGCATTGTTTTTAAGTCGACAAGGGGAAGGATTTTTAAATGAAAAACAATTTACAGTGTTAAGGATCCTTATGTGCTCCATTTCTGAATGTGATATCTGCTACTATATCTTTTGAAGAAAAAGCTCCTACTAAATAGTACTGTCTTTTCCAAACAGGCATATTTTTTTGCTTTATCTTCAATTTCAAATTCTTCCTTTTATTTCTTCTTAATCTCAAAATGACTCAGGTTTCCAGATGGAGCCAGAGTTGAAACCAAATTTTAAATTAGGATAAAGATCATACTTGCCATTTCCAGTTCCAAAACTATTTCCAGCCCAAAGATTTCCTTAAGCAATTTTTCTTAGCAAAAAGACAAAAAGAAACCCTTTATACTTCAATACTGTATATATACCATGCATTTATTTTAAATTTACCCATATTAATTGAAGAATGAGAGTAATAATAGTAAAATTTGTTGACAAACACAGAGTCAGAGAGAGTATTAATTAAAAGGAAATTTAGAGCTAAGTAGAATTGTGGGAACCCAATGGATGGGTTAGTTGTGGTTGTTTCAATGTAAAAGAAAATAGAGTTCCAGAGGTTCAAAGGGAAGACAGATAGCACAAACTGTGGTAAAGATGACAGATGATTTCAACAATCATTAGAGTCATTCATGAATATGCTGAAAACACAAAGACTGGTGTGAAGATTCTTCTCATAGTAACAATGTTGACAGCAATCACAGCATCAACAATAGCTAACCTTGATTAGGAACCTTCTGTCTTTTAAGTAGGACTTGATCAGCCCATAGCAAAGACTTGACCATGGGGAGTTGCAGTCAACCAAGGTGTAAGGCTTTTGTAGGTTTGAAGTAGGAAATATGTAAATTCACCATCAATTTGTATGTATATGAACACATAAAGCATGTGGTTTGCAAGTGAATGGAGGGACCAGAAAACTAAATGGCATGGACTTCTGAAATAAATGAGCTAAGGAAAGGAGAAATGGTTCCTGGCTCTTCCAAGTCCATCCTGCCTTTGTCTACCCCATCTCATGTAGTGGCTTGAAGCTAGTGGACATGGGGAGGCAAGAACTTCCCAGCTTATATTGCTCTGCAGTGTTTTGAGGTAGGAGAAAGAGCTTTAGGAAAGCACCTAAATTTGCCCACAAATTTTACTATTATTACTCTCATCCTTAAATAAATATGAAGGATAAAATTTAAAATAAATGCACACACATATTATAGTTCTATTCATTTCCCACCACATAATAAAGTAGCCAGATTTCTTAAGTATTTTTTTAGTTGCTGTGTTCACACACAAAGAAAATGGCAGAAAATTTGGACACTTTTGAATCTAAAGTTGAAACCAAGCAGAACCCTGCACCCCCCTCTTTCTGCCCCATCACCAAGTACAAAGGCCCCTCTGTGTCCCCTGTCTCTTGTTTGTAGAAAAGTTGAAATTTCCCAAGTGTCCCTGAGTTACAAAAGAGCAGTCTCAAGCAGTTAATGATTAACACAATACAGTCACAAACTCTTTCAGTGTCTGATGCACATTCCTGAGTTGTTTTACAGATATTCTAATTGCCACCAGGGGAAAAAGCTAACTGCATGTTGACCAGGCTGTAACCATGACGTAAACTGCTCCATCTTGAGCAGTACTGAATCTGTGGCTAGCACAATTCCAAGAACTGGTCTCGAGAGAATGGGATTAACACTATTGCTCATAATAATCTGTATCTTTGTGCGCATCAAAATAATTGTAGCTTGCTCTGCCCATATATGTAAATGGGCAACGAAAATTGTCAGCAAAAAGATGCTTACAGACACATGTCTACTTTTTCACCTCTAAGAATACAAAGCCCTATGTCAGCATGAAGAAGTTACAGAAGACAGACCTTTGCCCATAATCCCATAGAAATGGAATGATGTCTGACAGTGGGGATTTGTAAGCATCTCTTTGCAGGAAAGAGCTCTCTGCAGGAGGCCCCTTTTGTCACTTTAGTGAAGGTATATTTTAACTAAGCTCTCACCTAAGCACACTTTTCAAATCTTTGATGACACAAAGCCTTGTCTAACCTGTTGGTTCTTTCCTTAGATCACAGAAATAGAAGTGAAGAGTAAGTAATTAACAGATGACCATATATTTTTCTCCACCTTCCTCTCCAGTAATCTCATGAACAAACTGTGAGAACAAGATAACATCTAAAGAAAGATCACAAGGAGTTGACAAGCCTGCACCCAGTGGGAGATGGCGATGAATCTGACCCCTTATCTCAGTGATTAACTGAGATTACTTCCTCTTTTTCCCTTTAAAAACTTTCATGACCAAGCAGAATCTTCAGAGTTGGCCCTAGGACATGAGTCTGCCTTCTCCCCAAATTGCTGGCCTTCTGATTAAAACAACCACTCCATTTCTACCAGCACTTGTCTCTTGAGTATTGACTTTTTGAGCAGCAAGCAGCAGAACCTGAGTTCAGTAACAAAATGTGAGTATACAGATGGGATCACTGGGATGTTCTTTTGTCATCTTGTAATCCTAGAATGTAAAAGCTGGAAAGGGTTACTTTAACTCCCTCAATTTTCCAAGGAAGGAACTGTGGACACAGAGAACTACTTAGGACTCTTGAAGAACTACTACTATTTCTCAAAGTAATTAAATACCTAGTTAGAAAGTACAGTTGGTCCCTTATATATGAACCTTCAAGTTGCAAACTTCCAAAGACGCAAATGTACCCAGCGAAAGGACAAAGAGACACAAGAGGAAGAAGTAACTGAAGAACCAAAGAGATTCATGATGCAGGAAATGGCAAGGGTATTTTCTTTATTTGAGGGGGTACTGTTAGTTTTTGAGGCACAGGACCCAAACATACATAGAACAGTACACAAAGATTGCCTCAGCCATTCAGAATGCAATCCAGTGCTACCATGTCATCTATGACAAGAAAAAAAAGAGCTACTACCCAGACATCACTGGATCATTTTTTCCAGCGGGTAGATAGAATTGAATCTGGCCAGGAATGAGAACCTGTGCCATCAACATCTGGTGTGAATGAAATTGCAGCTCACCCTCCATCTCCTATTACTGATGATCCTTTAGCTCTACCATCTCCCACCTCCCCTCCATCCTCATGTCAGTAACTCTTCATGCCTGTTCACTCGATGCCAACCCCTGTATGCCAGCTGTTGCACTGTACTACTGTACTTTTCAAGGTACCATAAGATTAAAAATGTTTTCTTTATTTTTTGTGGTTTTTTATGTATTTGTGTGAAAAGTAAATCTATTACAGTACAGTATTATATATCCAATTATGTTAATTGGGTACCTAGGCTAATTTTGTTGGACTTACGAACAAATTGGACTTACAAACTCGCTCTCAGAATGGAACTTGTTCATATGTAGGGGACTTACTGTATTGCAATGCTAGTTCTGATCCAAGATGGTGATATAAGAGGCTCCTGAACTCAGACACACCAATATACAGCTATACATGAAACAATTCTATCTGAAACAAACTCAAAAACTAAGCAACTCTTACACATTGGGTGAAAGAGAAAAAGCCTACCATATTGAAACTGGTAGGAAAGGCTGAGACACACTCTCACCATAAACCTTATCCCCAGCTTAGCACCATACCATTGGAAGGGAATCCCCAACTCCATTTCTCCATGAGGGGAAAAGGATTTGGACGCCATATCTAGCACCCCAACTTTTAAGACTCCCAACTGAGGAGTGGGTCCCCAAAACACCTGCCTCTGAAGGCCAATGAGGCTTGCACCCACGAGACCCACAAGACTACAGCAAACAAAGAAACAGTTCTTAATAGCTTCTAGAGGACTCTAGTGGCTATCCCCTCAGGGTTTATCAGGAACAGACAAGTAAGTGCCCAACTTCATCTTTCCTTGGAAAAGACCTATTTACATACATTAAAAGCTACTGCCTGAGGATCAGGCTTCTCTTTTAGCACACATCTAGGGGCTAAATACCATTCTCCTCAGAGATTAGGCAGCACCAGAGGCCTTCCCCACCTTATCCATCTAGCTTGCTCCAAATTGTTAATATCTCCCAGAAAGGAGCTCATACACACATTTTTTTACCCTAGTTTTAGCTGCTGTTACCCAAAAGACAAGTCCCTAGATCATCTAGCTCTGATAGCCAATGGGGCTTGCACGCAAAATCCTCATAGGACTGTAGCAAACAAAGAAACAGTTCTGCTGACAAGGCTCAGCACTGAGTGAGCAGGCAAAAAAAATGCCCATATCCCAGTCTTCCCCTGAAAAGGGTCTATTTGAATACTTTAAAAGCTGCTGCCTGAGGGTCAGGCTTCTAAATAACATACATCTAAGGACTGACAGATTTTCCCTGGGGAAACTTACGGACATATACTCTGCCTGCTCACTCTTGCTCACACTAAGCCACCAATATCACCCTGGAAGAAGCTTGTACACATGTCTGGTGCCCCAGCTTTGGCAGCTGCCACCCAAGAAATAAGCCTTTGAGTCATTGACTCTCATAGTCAATGGGTCTTGCATTCACAAGTCCCACAGGACTGTATCAAACAAAGAAGCAGTTCTTAGTGGGTATAGGAGCACCTGCCCCCCTCCCCCATTCTATATACCTGGGCCAAATGTAGAAGGCAGGCAAAAGTTCCCATCTCCCAGTTTATCCCTGGAAAGGGCTTAACTACATACATTCCCAGAAGCTGCCTGAGGGTCCAGCTTTCAATCATCCTGAATCTAGGTGCTGATGCAATCCTTCTTTGGGATACTGACAGGTCTTAGCACACCCTCAATAACAGGGAGGTCCAAAAACAAAGAACATGGATTGGACAATCAGGAAGGTTTGAGAGACAACCAAGAGCTCAGGTTGAGCTGATTGACAAGGTTCATCCCCTACATGAGACCACTCTGAAGATTGGGAGAGGTGGCTGTTTTATCTAATGTGCAGAAATCAACACAAAGACTCTAGGAAAATTAAGAAACAGAGGAATATGTTCCAAACAAAATAATAAGATAAAATCCAGAGACAGATCTTAATGAATTAGAGATACATGATTTACATGATAGAGAGTTCAAAAATAGCAGTTATAAAGAAGCTAACCAAAGCCAGGAGAACAATCCATGAACAAAGTGAGAATTTCAATAAAGATATAGAAAACATTAAAAAATATCAAAGAGAAAGCATGTAATTGAAAAATAAAATAAATGAACTGAAAAATTCAATATGGGGTAGACTAGATTAGGTAGAAGAAATGATTAGTGAAATGAAGATGAGACAGTGGAATTCATCCAATCAAAGAAGCAAAATGAAAAAGAATGAAGATAGCTTAAGGGACTAATCAGATAACATCAAACAGACCAATATACACATTATAGGGGCCCAAGAAGGAGATGAGGCAAAGAAGAGCAGAAAGTGTATTCAGAGGAATAACAGCTAAAAACTTCCTTAATCTGGGGAAAGAAACAAATGTATAGATGCAGAAGGCCCAGAGACTTCCAAATAAGATGAACTCAAATAGACCCACACTAAACACATTATAATTAAATCATCAGAAGTTAAAGGAGAGAAAAGACAAAGTTTAAGAGAAAAGCAACTTGTTACATACAAAGGAACCCAAAAAAGACTATCACAAGATTTTTCAGCAGAAACTTTGCAACCAGAATGGAGTACCATGATACATTTAAAGTACTGGAAAAAAAAAAAAAAAAAAAACCCAAACAAGAATACTATCCCCGGCAAAGCTATCCTTCAGAATTGAAGGAGACAGAAAGATTTTTCCAGACAAGTAAAGCTGAAAGAGTTCATCATCACTAGATTGGTCTTATAAGAAATAGAGTTAGAAAGAGTTCTTTAACCTAAATATACATATTCATAACAGGAACATATTAAAGTATAAACTTATTGGTAAATGTAAATATGTGGTTACATTCAGAATACTCTGATGTTGTAATAATGGTGGGTTAAGTTACAACTCTAGTATGAAAGTTGACAAAAGTAGTAAAAATAATTATAACTATAATAATTTGTTAATGAATACACAATGTAATAGATGTAAATTGTGACATCAAAAAATGTTCAGGGCAATGTGTAGAGTTCTTGTATATGTTCAAAGTTGTTCTCTTTAAAAAGGCTGTTATAAAATTAGCTGTTTTATGTAAGCCCCATTGCTACCATTAAGTAAAAACCTATAGTAGATACACAAATTAGAAAAGGAAAGAAATCTAGGCATATCACTTAAAAAAGTGATCAAACCACAAAGGAAGAGAGCAAGAAAGTAATAAAACAACCTGAAAAAAATTAAAATAGGAATAGTAAATCCATACCTAAAAATAATTACTTTAAATGCAAATGGACTAAATTCTCCAGTCAAAACATATAAAGTGACTAAGTGGATTAAAAAATAAGACCCATCTGTATGGTGCCTACAAGAGACTCATTTCAGCTTTAAGGACACACAAACTGACAGTAAAGGGGTGGAGAAAGACAGTCCACGCAAATGGAAGCATTCCATACAGCAGCAGCAGAATACACATTCTTCTCAAGCACACATGAAACATTGTCAAGGATAGATCATATGGTAGGACACAAAAAATTCTTAATAAATTTAAGAAGACTGAAATCATATCTAGCGTCTTTTCCAACAGCAATGGTAATAAACTAGAAATCAATTACAAGAACAAAACTGGAAAATTCAAATACACAAAGATTAAACAACATGCTCCTGAAAAAAAATCAATGGGCCAAAGCAGAAATCAAAACAGAAATCAAAAAATAGCTTGAGATAAATGAAAATGGACATACCAATATCATGGGATGATCAAAAACATTTCTAAGAGGTAAGTTTATAGTGATAAACACATACATCAAGAAAAGAACAAAGATCTCAATTAATAACCTAATTTTACAGCTCAAGGAACTAGAAAGAGAAGAACAAATTAAGCTCAAATTAGGCAGGAGGAAGAAATAACAAAGATCAGAGTGAAAATAAATGAAACAGTGATAGAAAAAAATAAAATAGAAAACCTTTAGTTAGACTAAAGGAAAAAAAGAAAAAGGACTCAAATAAATAAAATTATAAGTGAAAAAGGAGACATTACAAGCAATATTACACAAACATAGAGTCATAAGAGACAACTAGGAAGAATTATACACAAACAAATAGGACAACCTAGAAGAAATGAATAAATTCCTAGAATCATACAACTTACTATGATTGAATTAGGAAGAAATAGAATAGAAATAGATAATTACTAGTAAGGAGATTTACTGTTGACTCAAAAAACTCCCAAAGTAAAGTTCAGGACTAGATGACTTCACTGTTGTATTCTACCAAATATTTAAAAAATAATACCAATCATTCTCAACCTCCTTCAAAAAAATGGAAGAGAGGAAAACACTTCCAAACTCACTTTACAAAGTCAGAATTACTCTGATACCAAAATCAAACAATACTACTACAAGAAAAGGATATTACAGGCCAATATCCCTGATGAACATAGATGCAAAAATCCTCAAAAATATTACCAAACCAAAATTCAACAGTACATTAAAAGGATCAAACACCATGATCAAGTGGGATTTATTCCAGGGATGCAAGGAATGAATGTTCAGCATCTGCAAATTAATGTGATACATCATATTAACAAAATAAGGGATAAAAATCAATGATCCTCTCAATAGATAAAGTAAAAGCATTTGATAAAATTCAACATTCTTTCATGATTAAAAACAAACAAATAAAAACCCAACCTCTCAACATACCGAGTATAGAGGAAATGTACCTCAACACAATAAAGGTCACATATGAGAAGCCCACAGCTAACATTATACTCAACAGTGAAAAGCTGAAATTTTTTTCCTCTAAGATCACAAATAAGAAATGTTTGCCCAGTCTCACTACTTTTATTAACATTGTTCTAGTAGTCCTAGCCAGAGCAATTAAGAAATAAAAAGCATCCAAATTGGAAGAAGTAAAATTGTCTCTATTTGCAGATGACATAATGTTATATATAAAAAAATCCTAGACTCCATTAAAAAAAGAAAATATTAGAACCAACATATGAATTCAGTAAAGTTGCAGAATATAAAATTAATACACAAAAAAATAGTTGCATTTCTATACACTGACAACAAACTATCAGAAAGACAAATTAAGAAAACAATGGCATTTACAATTGCATCAGAAAGAATAAAATACTTATGAATAAATTTAACCAAGATGAAACTTTTGTATACTGAAAACTATAAGACATTAATGAAAGAAATTGAAAGAAACCAAATCAATGAAAAAATATTACATGCTCATGGATTGGAAGTATTAATATTGTTAAATTGTCCATCCTACTCAAAGCAATTTATAGATTTAATAATCTCTATCAAAATTCCTATGGCATTTTTCACAGAATTGTTTTAATTCTAAAATTTGTATGGAACCAAAGACCCCAAATAGCCAAAGCAATCTCAAAAAAGAACAGAGCTGGAGGCATTACACTTCCTAACATCAAACTATATTATAATGCTTTAGTAATCAAAACAGTATGGTATTGGCATAAAAACAGACCATAGATCAATGGAACAGAATGGAGAATCCATAAGTGAGATCATGGATATATGATCAATTAATTTAGAACTAAGGAACCTAGAATATACAGTGGAAAAAGGATAGTCGCTACATTGAGTGGTGTTGGGAAAACTAGCCAGCCACATGCAAAAGAATGAAACTGGACCCCTATCTTACACCATAACAAAAATCAACTCAAGGTTAAGTAAAGAACTGAATGTAAGACCTGAAACCATAAAAATCCTAGAAGAAAACATAGTGGGTAACCTGCATGACATCAGTCTCAGCAATGATTTTTTGGATTTGACACCAATAGCACATGCAACAAAAGCAAAAATGAACAAGTGAGACTACATCAAATTTAAAAGTTTTGCACAACAAAGGAAATCATCAACAAAGTGAAAATAAAACCTATGAAATAGGAGAAAATATTTAAATCACATATCTGATAAGGGGTTAATATCCAAAATATATAAAGAACTCACGTAATAGCAAAAATAAAGCTGATTTTAAAATGGACAGAGGAACTAAATAGATATTTTTCCAAAAAAGACATGTTAATGGCCAAGAAGTATATAAAAATGTTCTCAACATCATTAATCATCAAGAAGATGAAAATCAAAACCACAGTGAGATATCACTTTACACCTGTTAGAATGGCGATCATCCAAAAGGCAAGAGATAACAAGGGCTGAGAAAGATGTGGAGAAAAGGGAATCTTTTTGCACTGTTGGTAGGAATGTAAATTGGTGCAGCCACTATGAAAAACAATATAGAGTTTCCTGAAAAAAATTTAAAATAGAATCATCATCATATGATCCAGCATTCCTACTTGTGGGAATATATCCAAAGGAATGAAAACAGAATCTCAATCTGCAATCCCATTTGCCTTGCAGCATTATTCACAATAGCCAAAATATGAAAACAACTTAAATACCCATCAAGAATCTGTATACATACACAGCGGGATGTTATTCAGCCATAAGGAGGGATATCCTGCCTTTTGTGACAACATGGATGACACTTGAGGATATTATGCTAAGTGAATTAAGTCATAAAAAGACAAATACAAGATATTACTTATTACTTATGTATGGAATCTAAAAAAAAAAAAACAGAAAACTGAACTCATGGAGACTAGAATAGTGGTTACCAGGGGCTGGATGCTAGAGGAAAAAGGGGAGATATTGATCAAATTACAAACTTTCATTTATAAGGTGTATAAGTTCTGGCATGTGATGTATAGCATACCAAATATAGTTAATAATACTGTACTATATTCATGAAAGTTTCTCAGAGAGGAGATCTTAAACGTTCTCACCACACACACACACACACAAACACTCAGAATAGTAATTAGGTGATGTGATTCAGGTGTTAATGCTATGGTGATAATAATTTTGCAATATATATGTGTATCAAATCAACATGTACACCTTAAACTTACACAATGCTAGATGTCAAGTATATCTCAATAAAGTTGAGAGGAAAAAAGAAAGTAAATATTGCAATAACATCACCCTAGTAATTGATAAGTATTAATATATACAAGGTTTATTGATATAAAAATTCAAATGCTAATTTTCCTCAAATTTTCAAATAAGTGTTTCAGTAGGTACTTTGGAAATGTTTTTAAATGACATAAGATACAGACTTTACAAAAATGTACAAATCCTTAAAAGAAACAGTAACTGAATTCCCTCTTTAAATACACTTTCCTTAAAATAACAGTATAACAGTAGAAATTTTCAAAAATCCAGAAAAATACAATAGTTTAAATCACACATAACCTGGATATAACTACTGTTAACATATAGATTTTATTTCCTATCTTTTTTCTGTATCTATAAAACAAATAAGATTGACAGTCCAAACTTATCAATTTACACACAAAGAAAGATTTATTTTTCTAATACCTATTGCCAAAATTTGCCCTTTTTGCGATCTCACCCACTTACCCACCACTCCCTACCCGACACACTATACATTTAAGCTGTGGCAGTTGGGAAAGAGGTGGCATGGATGTTACCTGCTTTCTCTCCATCTCACATTCCCTGTGCCTTGGCCCACCAGTTCAGCATATAGGCAAAGAGGACACATGTGGAGTTGGAGGGGAGGAGGGGAGACTGCTCAGGCCAGTGGAGGCCATTAGTGGAGATTTGGTATTACTTTTATGGGCCATGATCCCTATGGGTTACCCATTAGTGGTTAGGATATGTATTAGTTTCCTATTGCTGCCGTTATAAATCACCACAAATGTAGTAGTTCAAAGCAGCAACCATTTATTATCTCACAGTTCTGTAGGTTAGAAGTCTGAGGGTGGGTCAAGCCAGCTATGGTGGATCAAATCCTTCTCATACTTCAAATTTCTCTAATTTCCCCTTTTCTGGCATCTCTCTAACTCCAAATATCGAAAGTTCTATGCTTTTGAGGATGTTTGTGATTACACTGGGCCCCCACCTGGATAATCCAGGATAACCTATTTTAAGGTGCATAACCTTCATTGCATCTGCAAAGTCCCTTTGGTCACATAAGGAAATGTATTCACAGGTTCTGGAGATTAGTGTGTGGACATCTGTGGGTTGTCCTTCAAGCTAGCATAGGATCAGCTGGGCCCTTTGTTGCCTTCTGATATCAGGGAGTCCTTTGGAGTCCTCCCTTCACTCCCAATAGGTTATTTCCAGGGGTCTCCCGATGTAGGTCCATCTTTCTCCCCAACAGTCTTCTAGGTAAATAGCTACTCCCTGCCTGCTACTCCCTCTGTGACATGGCCTACGCTCAGGTTAGATCAATGTCATATGTGCCTCACTCTGCGGAGATGAGAGGCAGGTGTGAGACATGAAAAGGCGTCTTGACCTGACACATCAGGTAATTCCTTTAGAAGACTTGTCCACACAGATGCTCTTCTAATGTTTGTCTTTGCTTCAAATAACCCCTTTCCCCAACACTAGCCATTTTATCTATATAGGAAAAGGGAGGTTGCTATAACATTGGGTGGAATGCACCTCTCTGTGAGATGTGCAAAAGGCAATTTTTGTACTTAGAAGTTTCACCTTAGAACATAACATCCACTTGTGTATTCTTGGCTATGAACTGTCTCTACAGTAATCCCTGAACCAGTCACCAAGGGTTAAGGCATTGAAGGGGGAAAAGATGGATGCATTTTTATATATACAAATTTAGAATCATAGTTTTCATACAGTTTTATAACTTGCTTTTTATACTTAGTATAACTGGCATTGCCTTTAAGTAATCCACAAAATAATATTTAATGCATGCATTGTATCTATATTGAATGGACATAGCTTATTGTTGGAAATTATTTTTAAATAATTTTTTAAATATTGAGGAATATAAAGAGTAGTAAATAATCAAGTGCTTTCACATGGATGTTTCTTCCTCTTTGGTGCTAAACAGTGTTTAAAAAAAATCAACAGGAAGTGTTCAGGTAGGCCATAACCACTAAAAGAGTTATTAGGAATTATAGCCTATATCCTCAATACTATTACCTGTGCCCCAAACTGGACATAATGGTTATTCAAGTGTGAGATGAAGGCTTGTTTAGAATAGATGTATAAGGTCTAACTAGTGTTCCTTTTGATACACTACAAGTTTCTTCAGCTGAGAGACAAGCTGCCTAAGGGTAATGTGAGGAGGCTTAGTGCTGTTCTGCTGCTGAAAGGGTCTCGGCATTACAAGTTACAGTTCTTGTTCTTTGTACTTGAGAAGGGGTTCTCAGTATCTTCTAGTTTCCTACTCAAGGGAAGCTCTTATTCCAAGGCCTTAGCTTATGGCAGGAATCTGCTTACTAGAAGTACCAATATCAGAGGGGCCAGTATTAGACAAAAATCACCCTTCAGTTTTTCCTCTTCTTAATCTTGTGCTTGCCAATTCTTAGCATCCAATAAAATTCAACCAAGCACTACTTCCTAGAAAAATCATCCCTTGACCTTTTCATCTTAGTTAAGTGCTTCTTTCATTTGCTCCCAAACCTCACCATGTTTATCCATATTTTACCACTTATCATCCTGCAGTATAATCATCTGCTTACTTATACATCTTCTCTATTGGGGTGTAGAATTCTAGAGGTGATTTTTTAATCTCTTTACATCCAAAACCTACTTAAGGCCGGGTTCATAGATAATGCTTAGTGAACACAGGATGGATTAATGGATGGGTGGATGGATGGCTTTACTAACATTAGACCATCACAGAGTAGCACCCAGACGAGACTCAGCTCCTAAGGCTTGAATTTATAAGTACCATGTTCATCCCATTCTACCTCCCTAATCAGAATCAGCTATCATCAGGGCTAAACCTATGTTGAAATGTTTGCTTCACATTTTGCTTAATCATTTCCCTCCTCAGAATCATAACATCAATAACAACACTTTACAAACTAAGATCTGGTGGTCTTATGGCTGGCTGTAATGCTCCAGCCTCTCTCTCCTGTGAGATTCTAATTGCCAAGAAAAGGAAACAGAGCAGTGTTTGTGCTCATCACATTGCCTAAAGCCTGTTGTATAAACAGCATGACTCGCATTGGTCTTGTCCAAACTTTACACCCTGCCTGTGATTTATAATTACCAGGATCTTACTAGACACCCTGTAGACACTGAGTGATTAACCTGTACATCTGTTTCCTGATGTATATGAAACCATGGTGTAATGTGAACGCTGCCACAAAACCACATCCTTGTTAAAGAAGTAAATACAGAGTAGATTCTTACCAAGAGGGATGACAGTGATCAATTCTTCTAAAATGGAATGAGCAGCTGGCAGTCCTCCCAAGCAACTCTTGAATTTGTTGTCAGCTTGTAATTGTAGTATTCCTCACACTTTCCTTTCACTTACCTTGGTGTGTTGTACTTGTCTCCATATAGTATTTATGTCTCTGTATTAAACTGCAAGCTTCCAAGGGGCTTGGACTGTGTTTATCTCTATATCTACAGTGCCTTGCATAGTGTGGGTATTCAATAAATATGCATGGGAAGAGTGAGTGAATAAGTAAGTGAAAGGATATTATTGATCTTCTTTGAGTCAAATATTACATATAATTGAATTTTCTTTGCAAGTAGGAATGAGCATGCCCATGAGGTTTTATACATTCTGTCCTTTATTACTTATTGGCCAAACACATACACTGAAGGGGTGATAGGCTAGGATTATAACGTAAGTACATTCTCTGGTCTTGGTAAGTATATTCTCTCTGCCTTTTTGTCTCATCTTCTTGCATCTTTATGGGTTCTTTCTCAATTTCCCTTTAAAGCTAGGGTTCATTGGATTCAATCCTAAATTCTCTTTTCAGATTACAAAATGCCTCAGAAGAAGGTGATGCCAGCAAGATGGCAGACTAGAAAGCTCCAAGCCCTCATTTCTTTGAAGAAGCACCAAGTAGGTAACTCTAGGCTGATAATAATAGTTTTGTTGGAAAACTAGTCAAGGATCTTCAGCAACCAAATAAAACACTCAATTAAAAAATCCACACTCCAAATAGAAAATTTTGTTGTATTTTGCTAACTCTCTTGTCCCATCCTCTCCCCATTCACAGTGGAGTGCATTCAGAAAAAAGTCACCCAATCCCTCTTTCCTCCCTTGGGACATAATTTGAAAAGTGAAACTTGTTTGCAGTGTTCTGAGAGTTCCTGAGGGACTGGTTTCTATCTCACCTAACATGAATCTCAGACAGAAAGAGAAGCATAGTTTGGATATCAAGTTGAAGACTACTGAAAGCAGCAGCAGGCACCTTAGTGCATGAGAGATGTAGGGGGACTGCAAACCCACAGATGGCTGAGGACAAGAGATTATGAGCAGAGGAACACAGCAAAATTTCTAAGACTCCAAGAATCAAGGGTGAATCTCTTAGGGAAATTAAGACATATAAAACAGTCATGTAAAGGCAGTTTGACAGTTTCTTATAGAACTAAACATAATCTTATCATATTATTCAGAAATTGCACTTCTTGATATTTACCCAAAGGAGTTGAAAATTTATATCCACCCCACCCAAAAAACCACACACAGATTTCTCCAATACTTGGAAGCAAGCAAGATGTCCTTCAAGAGGAGAATAGGTAAATAAACTGTTGTACATCCAGATAATGGAATTTCAGTCAGCACTAAAAAGAAATAAACTATCAAGCCATGAAAATACATGGAGAAACTGTAAATGTATATTACTAAGTGAAAGAACCCAATATGAAAAAGTCGTATACTATATGATTTCAAGTCAATGACATGTGGAATAGGCAAAACCAAAGGAGCCAGTAAAAACATCAGTGGTTGCCAGGGAGACATGGAAGGGAGAATAAAAATAGGAAGGGCACAGAGGATTTTTAGGGCAGTGAAAATAACATATTACAATCATAGATATATGTCATTATAAATTTGTCCAAATCCATAGACTGTACAATACCAAGAGTAAATCCTAAGGAAGGCTATGGACTTTGAGTGATTACATTGTGTCAATGTAGGTGCATCCTTTATTTAAAAATGTGTCATTCTGGTGAGTGATGTTGATAATAGGGAGGCTATGCATCTGTGGAGACAACAGACATATGGGAAATCTCTGTGCCTCCCTTACAATTTTGTTGTAAACCTAAAACTGCACTAAAAATAGTACTGTTTAAAAATACCCATATATACAAGGGGAAAAGCCTATGCACAGACACAGGAAAGATGAAAGCACAGTCTGAGAATACCTTATGTTATCATGCCAGGCTCACTGGTGAAGGTCTTCCACTGCATAAAGCGAGTCCCCCAAAATAGGGAGAGGTGACTGTTGTTTCAAATGCTTAATCCTTAACAAAAGGTCACAGTATACAAACAAATAAGGAAACCTATTCAGAGGAATAAGATGTCTCTAGAAAATAACAATAAAGAAACACAGGCTTCAGAATCACTTGATAAAGGCTTTAAAATATCTGTTTTAAATATTCTCAATGAGCTAATGAAAAACACAGAGAACTAAAGGAAATCAGAAAATAAGTGAACAAAATTAGAATATCAATAAAAAGATATGAATTGTAAAAAATAACAATTAAAAAAAAAGAAAAAAGAACCAAACAGAACTTCTGAAGCTGAAGAATACAATCACTAAATCAAAAAATTCAATAGAGGGCATCAACAGCAGACTCAGGCAGAAGAAAGAATCGATGAACATGAAGACAAGTCATTTAAAAGTGCTTAGTCTGTGGAGAAAAAAAGAAAAAAGAATGAAGAAAACAGAAATGAAGATACTTATGAGACACCATCAAGTAGATGAATATATACCTTATGAAAGTCCCAGAAGAAGCAAGAAAGGGGAATAGAGCTTATTTGAAGAAATAATGGTTCATAACTTCCCAAATTCAAGGAAGACATCAATACACTAGTAAAAGATGCTCATGAAATTCCCAGTAGGATAAATTCAAAAACAAAGACGTTATAATCAAACTATCGAAAGTAAAAGACAAAGAGTATGGGAAACTGCAAGAGAAAAATGACTCATCATTTACAATGAATCTTTAATAAGATTATCAGTGGATTTCTCAGCAGAAACCTTGTATGCCAGAAGGCAGTGGGATGATATATTTAAAGTAATGAAAGAACCTGTTAACAGAATTCTATATCTAGTAAAACTGTTCTTTAAAATAAGGTATATAGACATTATTATATATAAAATAGATAACTAATAACAACCTACTATATAGCATAGGGAACTCTACTCAATATTATGTAATGGCCTATATGGGAAAAGAATCTTAAAAAGAGTGGATATATGTATATGTACAACTGATTCACTTTGCTGTACATCTGAAACTAACACAATATTGTAGATCAACTATACTCCAATAAAAATTTTTTAAAATAAAAAAATTAAATGAGGAATAAAGTCATTCCTAGATAAGTGAAAGCATAGAGACTACACATTCCCTACATGAAATACTAAAAAGAGTCCTTCAAGTTGGACTAAAGGATGCTAGATAGTAACTTGAAGCCATATGAAAAAACAAAGTTGTTGCATAATGGTAAATAACTGGACAAATATATACAACTGTGCTGTTGTAATTTTGCATGACTTCCCTTTTAATTCCTTTATAAAATTTAAAATATAAAGCATTTAAAAATCCTAAATCTATGTTAATGAGTAACAATATATAAGTGTAATTTATGACATTAATAATATAAAGTGGAGAAGAGTGGAACTATAAAGGGGTAGAGTTTTTATATGTGATTGATATTAAGTAGTTATCAGTTTAAAATATATTGTTATACCTTTTGGATGTTTTATGCAACCCCTATGATAACCACAAAGAAAATACCTATAAAATGTACACAAAAGGAAATGAGAAGGGAACAAAAACAAATCACTGCAAACAGTCAACTAAACACAAAGGAAGGCAGTAAGGGAGGAAATGGGGAACAAAAAAGCTATATGACATACAGAAAATAATAAAATGGCAATGGTAAGTTTTTTCCTATCAGTAATTCTTTTAATTTTAATGGCCTAAAATCCCTAATCAAAAGACTTAGATTGGCAGAACAGATGTGAAAATAAGATTCAACTATATACTGCACACAAGAGACTCAGTTGAAATCTAAGGACACATAGGTTGAAAGTGAAAGAATGGAACATATATTCCATCCAAATAGTAACCAAATAGTAACATATATTCCATGCAAATAGTAGAGGTAGCTATACTAATATCAGACAAAATAGACTTTAAGTTAAAAACTGTTACAAGAAGCAAAGAAGGATATCATATAATGATAGAAGGGTCAATTCACCAAGAAGATATAACAATTATAAACATATATGTACCAAACATCAGAGCTCCTAAATATATAAAGTAAACATTGACAGAATTAAAGGGAGAAATTACATAGCTCAACAATAAGAGTAGAGGACTTTAATACCCACTTTCAATAATGGATAGAAAAACAAGATAATAAGGAAACAGAGGATTTGAACAACACTAATAAACCAAATGGACCTAGCAGACAAATACAAAACAACTCTACTCAAAAAAAAAAAGGATACACATTTTTCTCAAGTACACATAGGACAGATCATATATCAGACCACAAAATAAGTCTTGATAAATTTTAAAAGCTTAAAGTCATGCAAAATGTTTTTTCAATCACAGTGGAATGAAACTGGAAATCAGTAGAAGAAAAATTAGAAAATTCACAAACCTGTGAAAATTAAACAACACAGTCAACCAATGAGCCAAAGAAGAAATACCATGGGAAATTAGAAAAATCTTGAGAAAAAAATAAAATGAAAATGAAACATGCTGAAACTTATGTGATCAAGAAAAAGCAGTTCTAAAGAAAAATTTATGGCTGTAAGTGATAAAATTAAAAAGAAGAAAAAAAAGATTTCCAAGTCAACTACCTAAATATATACCTTAAGGAAATACAAAGAGAACAAACTAAACCCAAGATTAGTACAAGGAAAGAAATAATAAGGATTAGAGCAGAGATAAACAAAATAAAGAATAAAAGAACAATAGAGAAAAATCAAGGAAACCAAGAGTTGTTTCATTTATTAAAATTAACAAAATTGACAAAACTTTATCTCAGCTGACTAAGAAAAAAGAAAGACAACTAAAATTAGAAATGAAAAACAGGGCATTTCTACCAATTTTATTAAAATATAAAGGATTATGAGAGAATACTATGAACAATTGTACCCTGATAAATTGAATAACTTAGGCGAAATGGACAAAAGTCTAGAAACACACAGCCTACTAAAATTAAGTCATGAGGAAATAGAAAATATTAACAGACTTATAACTAGTAAAGAGATTGAATCAATAATCAAAACCCTCTTCAAAAGAAGAGCTAAGGAACAAATGACTTCACTGGTGAATTCTATCAAACATTTAAATAATGAACACTATCCTCCTCAAACTCTTCCAAAAAACTGAAGAGGAAACATTTCCAAATGCATTTAAAGAGGGGAAAATTGCCTTGCTATCAAAGCCAGGCAAAGTCAATACAGGAAAACTATAGACCAATATTCCTGATGAGTATCAATGCAAAAGTCCTCAACAGAACACTAGCAAACAGAATTCAATAGTACAAGGGTGAGTCAAAAATTATCTGCACTCTGGCTATAGACTTTATTTTAGTTAACTTTTAGAAAAGACAAACATCATTTTTTGACACAATCTCCTTTTTTTTCAATACACTTTGTCCATCTGTCAACAAGCTTTTGTATTCCTTCACTAAAAAATGTTTTAGGCTAAGCTGCGAGCCACAAATGCACTGCTGTCTTCACTTCTTCATCAAAAGTGAATCTTCATCCTTGTAGGGCTGCTTTCAGGGGACCAAACAGATGAAAATCTGATGGAGCAAAATCAGGATTATAGGGAGCATGCTTTAACACCTCAAAACAAAGTTTTTGCAGAGCATCGACAGTGTGGGCAGAAGTGTGCAGACGTGCACACCCTCGGATCACAAGAAACAAATCATTGCATGCTGCTCTTCTTTCATGCAAATCACAAGTGGGGTATCCATTTTTTTCTACCACTGCAGTTACAAATGAACTGATGTAACACATTCACACCTGCACAGCAGTGACTAGGGAGACAGTAGCCTTGAACAGAAAGTGCTGATAAGAGAGTGCGGCCAACAGAAGTCTTAATATAACTGGAGTGCAGATAATTTTTGACTCACCCTCGTACATTAAAAGGATTATATACCATGATCAAGTGGTATTTCTTCCTGGAATGCAAGGATGATTCAATATATAAAAAGAAATCAATGTAGTACAGAATGAAGGGGAAAAAAAACACATGACCATCTCAGTTGATAAAGAAAAAGCATTTGACAAAATTCAACACGCTTTCATGATAAAAAAAACAACACTCAACAAACTAGGAACAGAAGGAAACTACCTCAACAAAATAAAAGCCATATATGAAAAGCCCTAGCTAATATCATACTCAATGGTGAGAGAATGAAAGGTTTTTCTCTAAGATTAGGAACAAAACAAGATTGCTCAATTTCACCACTTCTATTCAACAAAATACTGAAAGTCCTAGCCAGAGCAATTAGGGAAGAAAACATATTAAAAGGCATTCACATTGAAAAGAAAGTAGTAAAACTATTTATGTTCTCAGACAACATGATCTTATCTCACAGAAAATTGTGCAGATTACACACACACACAAACTTGTAGAATAAACAAATTTTAACAAATAGTTCTGATAGAGAACTAATAAAGCAAAGTTGCAGGACACAAAATCAATACACAAAAATCATTTGCATTTCAAAAAGGAAATTAGGAAAAGAATTCCATTTGTAATAGCATCTAAAGGAATAAAATAATTGGAATAAACTTAACCAAGGAGATGAAAGAGTTGTATGCTGAAAACTACAAAATATTGCTTAGAGAAATTAAGGAAGATACAAATAAATGGAAAGACATCCAATATTCATGAATTGGAAGACTTAATATTGTTCAGATGTGGAAACTATTGAAAGAGATCTACAGATTCAATATAATTTCTATCAAAATCCAAGTGATGTTTTTTGCAGAAATAGAACAATATATCCTAAATTCACTCAGAACTTCAAGGGACCCAGAATAGCCAGAACAATCTCAAAAGAACAAAGTTGGAGGTCAGACAATTCCTATTTCAAAATTTATTCACAGCTATGGTAATCAAAACCGTGTTGTACTGGCATAAAAACAGACCCATAGACCAATGGAATGGACAAGAGAGCCCAGAAATAAACCCTAGCATGTAATCAAGTGATTTTTCATAAGGGTGCTAAGGCTGCACATTGGGAAATAATAGTCTCTTCAACAAACAGCGTTGGGAAAACTGGGCATTCACATTAAAAATAAGGAAGTTGGATCCTTACCCTGTATCCTATACCACTAGTCTACAAGTCTCCTCTGGCCTACTGGTCGCTGAGTATCTTTGTCTTCCTCAAAGGGTATGTACACTCAGTCCTTCACGTTCTTCTCTTTGCTGGAAACCTTCTCCCTTCTTCCTTTAGAAAACGCCAATTCCTCCTTCAAGCCCCAATAAGAAAAAAATTTCTCACCCTTGAAGTCTTCCCTGATGTTCCTAGGAATATAGTGACACTTTTCTACTCCAGACTCCAACTCTCTGCTCTTGTCTGTATCCCAACACATCAGTGATGCCTGGCAGTTCTCTGTGTGTCCATCTCTCCCATGAGAGCATCTGGAGAGCAGGATTCTGTGTTAATGAGCTATATATCCCCAGAGCTCGTTATAGCGCTTAACACACAATAGGTGCTTAGAGATCTTAATTCATGGATTGGAAGAGCTGAGAGAAGAAGAAAAGTGATCTGTAGAAATAAAGAGCTGTGTCACTATAATAGGGCTAGCTGACTTAATATCTGCAGCTCCTGTTTAGTACAAGCAAAGTTGCTCCCTTTATAAAACACAAGTACTACATAGTGACCCTCTGAAGGAGAGGAAATGGATTCTAGTCATATATGTGCCCCCATTACCTGGGATAATTTTTGGCACATGATAGGCACTCAATCACTGTGGAAGAAAAGAAGTGAATGAGAGAGAGAGGAAAGGAGGGAGAAAGGGAGGAAAGGAGGAAATTTCTGGAATGTGTCTCTAGAGTCTATACCCAACTAAATCCAGATCCAGATGTCTAATTATCATGGAATTAAGGTTTGTCTTAAAGGGAGAGCTCATACATTCTCCCTGTGGATTCCTCCAGCCTTTTATAAGATTTATTGCCAGAAAAATCTTCCTGTTGGCTAATCCACATCCTTCCTGCTGTTCATGTAATCTTTTCTACCTTTTCATTCTTTAAGGGAAATGATAAATACTTTTCTAATATGCTCCCCTCCCATATCCTAGGTACTGAGCTAGGTTATTCACACAGGTTAGCTCAAACCCTCACAATCGTTCTGCAAAAAGCCTGTTAAGTTTATTCTTCAGAAAAACTGACTGGTCCAAGCCTCCATAGTCAGAAAGTGGTAAAGTCAAAATTCAACCTGCCTGTCTCCAAAGAGTGTGTTCCTCTTTCATAATAACCTGACGATATACCTACTCATGCTTCCTTCATTGTTCATTGGCTTATATTTAGTTAGTTAGCAAATGCTTATAACGAACTTAGTGCATGCTAGACACTTTTCTAAGTGCTCTGCAAGTATTAAGTCATTGAATTGTGTCATTGTTAGGTATCATTACTGTTCACATCTTACAGATGAAGAAGGTGAAGTATGGAGAATTTAAGTTCTCGCTTTACAGTTGAGAAAACTGAAACAAAGAAATTAAGTAGTTTTCCCAAAATCAGACTGTTAGTGGTAAAGCAGGATCCAAATGCCAATAGTTTGAATTTAGAGTCTGTGCTTTGAGTCTCTACACTAAACTACCTCTATTTTTTTGGTTTCAAAAAAATAATTCATTGATGAACTAAATTATACTTGTTACTTGCTAGTTAAGAGATTGATAACATTGAGATATAACATAGGGTTAACTGTCCTGCTTGCCTTGAGTTTCCTACATCTTTTAAAAATTTGTTCCATTGCCAGAGACAATCTTGATTTTGCCATTTTGAAAATTACTTCTATAATTACTTCTATAATTATAATGTAAATCAGATGAGAAAGTATGGAAGAAGCTACATGAATTACTGTCTTATTCTAGAAGAAAAATTCATAAAGACATGCCCAGGTTTTTAAGTGCCAGCATAGGGATGCCAAGTGAATTTGGTTTTCTCATTCTAACTCCAATCAATTGATAGTGGCTTCTTGGAACTGTATGTTAAACAGGTTCTAAAACCATATTCTGCTACAAATAAGTATAAAGAAAGTTCAATTTTCAAATTATTCAGGAAACTGTAAACAACTTTCTGGCTTCCCACAGGCTATCTTCCTCCTATGTATGAAGGGCCTTTAAGCTCCAGCTGCAAAGATGCACTTGCTCTTTCAAGTCAGAACTCCACCATGAACAGATTTAAAATCAGCAAAGTATTTAAGAATAAAAACTCAAAGTGGTCCATCTTAAAGAAATAATCTTGAAGGCTAAAACACAGATTTTCATTTATTTCTCACAAATAACTTGATGAAGGAAGGATATGTTTATTTTACACATAAGGAAACTAAGGCACATAGAAGTCAAAAGTGACTTCATGTAAGTAGCAAGAAGCAGAGCTGAAATTTCAACCCTGGTATGACTGTGGACAAAGGACATCCTATTTCCAGTACAGGAGTCATTAGGACACCAAACAGAAAGGATAGGTGTTATCAGATGGAGGACCAACTAGCTTACAATATTTGAGAAATATGCTTGGCTCTAAATTCTGACAGCTATTGCAAAAGGGAAGCAAATGTGGTAAGTGATCAGGGTTTTATTTTCTTGTATTTAACACATCAAATCATCTGTAAAAAAACAAAAAAGAAAACAAATATTTCCTGGACCTATGTATCTCTATGAGTGACATGAAGATAATACCTGATGATATTGTCTACTATGGTTTTACATAAGACTTTAAAATGCTATCCAAATGTACAAAATGGCTCCTTGTAAAGGCAGAAGAATAATGTACATAATGTCAGATGAAAGCCATTCTGTTAAAGTTGATAATGGGATCCAGATGAATTAGTTCTAAGGAAAAACATGAAAGAACCGAGAGGTTGTTTTGCATATAGTTATAACTCAGTGGGGAGTGAGAAATATAAAAAGGGGAGAATTGTATTTTATTTGTCTTCTTACATCTGAAGGACAATGAGGTAAGCAAACAAATATACTGTAATGTAGTCTAGTGATCACGTCTAACTTTTGTCCAAGATTGGATTTCTCAGAACATCTTGAAAGCAAATGGACTATATCCTCTTGAAGCTAGACTTTGAGCTAATTTAATATAGTATTATAGCTATCACCCTTTAGAAAACCCAACCAGCTGGGATTTATTTCCTCTTGTGGGGATGCTTAAGTATGGCTGCCAAAGCCACAGACTTTTTGTTGGCTTTTAAGTGTTTTCCTGAATCAAAACTAGCTTAAATGGGAGAAGAAAAAAAAAGTAGACAATTTCCAAGCACTCACAAGCCTGAGCAAATAAATTTCACACTAATTGAAGAAAGTGAAAGCTTTTTTTTATTCCTGTTTTTAACTATAAGAAATATTTTTCATTTCTGAGTGGTTGATGGGATACCCAATTTCCAGAACTGTGACAAGATTTGTTAAAGTCAGCTGATTCACAGTGCTACTGAGTGCAAGTGGAAACTCCTCTATGGACCACAAAAATCAAGCATTCATGAATCCTTAGTACCAACTCTAGCAAATTACATGACACCAGACACTCTTTGCAGTATACAACCTAAAGTATCTACCCCTTACATTGCACAGTGTCCTATTTCCTATATTTATTAACAAGGAATGAACTATTTAAGTGTTTAATTGCCTTAGAGAATAAGAGGTCCAACCACGTACCCTAGAAGATAGTAGAAGAGAAAGTGAGGAGAAAAGTAACTCTTCTAAATAAAGCACATAGTATTTCCAATGTGATAAGATGGTACACCAAGAACCTAATTGCTTCCATATTTATCTGTACAAAGGACTTAGCTCTAGATTTTCTAAAGTTTTCATTGAGAGTCACCAGCTTTTCTTCACAAGGGAAAACAATGCATTATCAAAAAAGCGTAAACTATTTGGTTCAAATTAGTATTTTCATTTTCTTTGGATAAATATCCAAGAGTGAAAGTACTGGATCATATGGTAGCTCTATTTTTAATTTTTTTGAGGAACCTCCATACTGTTTTCCATAGTGGCTGCACCAATTTATATTCCTACCAGAAGTGCATGAGAGTTCTTTTCCACATCCTTACCAATACTTGTTATTTCTTGTCTTTTTAATGATAGTCATTCTGACAAGTGTAAGGTAATATTTCATTGTGGTTTTCATTTGCATGCCCCTCATGATTAGTGAGGTTGAGCATCTTTTCATGTGATTGTTGGCTATCTGTATGTCTTCTTTGGAAGCTGCCTATTCAGGTCCATATTTTAGTCAGGTTCTTTGGGGTTTTTCTTTGATATTGAGTTATATGAGTTCTTTATATATGGTGGATATTAGCCTCTTATGAGACAAATCAATTGCAAATATCTTCTCCTATTCAGTAAGTTGTCTTTTTGTTTTGTTGATGGTTTCCTTCACTGTGCAAAAGATTTTAAGTTTGATTAGATCCCATTTGTTTATTTTTGATTTTGTTTTCTTTCCCTTAGGAGAACAGATTCCAAAAAATTTTTCTATGATTTATGTCAAAGAGTGTTCCACCTATGTTTTCTTCTAGGAATTTTATGGCTTCTGGTCTTAAATTTAGGTATTTAATCCATTTTGAGTTTATTTTTGTGTATGGTGTGAGAAAGTGTTCTAATCTCATTCTTTCACACATAGTTGTCCAGTTTCCCCAGCACCACTTATTAAAGAGACTGTCTTTTCCCCATTGTATATTTTTTCCTCCTTTGTTGTGGATTAATTGACCATAAATGTGTGAGTTTATTTTTGGGCTTTCTATCCTGTTTCATTGATCTATGTGTCTGTTATTTTGTGCTAGTACCATACTGTTTTGATTACTGTAGCTTTGTTGTATAGCCTGAAGTCAGGGCATTTAATACTTCCAGCTTTGTTCTCTGCCTCCCCACCCCCCAAGATTGCTTTGGCTATTTGGGATCTTTTGTGGTTCCATACAAATTTTAAGTTTATTTGTTCTAGTTCTGTGATAAATGTCATGGGTATTTTGATAGGGATTGCATTAAATCTGTAGATTGCTTTAGTCAGTATGGACATTTTAACAATATTAATTCTTCTAATCCATGAATATGGGATCTTTCCATTTATTTGCACAGTCTTCAATTTCCTTCATTAATGTCTTATAATTTTCAGAGTACAAGTCTTTCACCTCCTTCATTACATTTATTTCTAGCTATTTTATTCTTTTTGATTTGATTGTAAATGGGATTGTTCTCTTGATTTCACTTTCTGAAAACACTAATTCAAAAAAAATATGTATTCCCATGTTCACAGCAAAATTATATACAGCGGCCAAGATATGGAAACACCTAAGTATCCATCAACAGTGAATGGATAAAGAAGATGTGGTATACACACACAATATAATATTGCTCAGCCATAAAAAACAATGAAATTTTGCCATTTGCAACAAAATGGATGGACCCAGAGGGTATTATGCTTAGTGAAATAAGTCAGGCAGAAAAAGACAAATGCTGCATGCTTTCACTTATATGTGGAATCTAAAAAATAAAGCAAATAAACAAATATAACAAAACAAAAACAGACAGATACAGAGAGCAAACTAGAGGTCACCAGAGTGGAAAGGGCTGGGGGGGAGGAGCAAGATAGGTGAAGGGGATGAAAACTATAAAATAAATAAGTTACAAAAATACAATGTACAACACAGGGAATATAGTCAATATTTTATGATGACTTTATATGAAGTATATTCTATAAAAATATGGAATAACTATTGAACACCTGAAACTAATAAAACACTAAGTCAACTATACTTCAATAGAAAACAAGAAAAACATGAATTTGCAATATTTGGGGAGGGGAAAAGGAATATGTGCTGTCAATCAACAAGTATTTATTGAGTACAAATTTCACACTCAACAATGGCACAAGAAGTTTGCAATTAAACTGGGGAAACATAACTCACAAGAGCACCATTTCCAGACATGTCTCTGAGGTTTGACATGACTTACTACTTTCTTTTTCTTTAAACTCTTACCTTGGCTTCTCTGTCCTACTTTCCATCTGTTTCATCCTCTATAGTATTTATGGTAGACTCTTCTTTCCTAGCCCATCCCTAAAATATTGGTATTCATTGACATGTGGTCTGTGGTCCTTTTCTCTTCTCTTGTGGCCACTCTAAGTAAGTTATGTTATCCACTCTGAGGGCATCAATTACCACTTATTTGATGACAAATCCCAACTCTGTGTCTCAAGACAAATATCACTGGAGCTCCAAATGCACATATCCAACTTCCTGCCAGGTATCTCCATTTGGAAATCTTAATCAATATGTCCAAAACTGAATTCATTAGAAGTCCATTCAACTATTTCCTTCCTTTTGCATTCTTTGTCCTAGTGAATTCATCACTCCACACCCAATCCATTCAGTAGCCAATTCTTTATAACTCTTTCTTCCCCACTGACTCCCCACCTCTCCTTTCACATCTTGAATAACTCTTGAATCCATCCTACTTTTCTTTGGCCCCATGCTCATTACCCAAATTACTGCAGCAGTAACCTCCAGTCTTTCTTTCCTCCAATTTATTCTCCACACTGCAGCCACCAAGATCTTCCATAAAAATGAAAGAAAGAAGAAGGAAGGAAGGAAGGAAGGAAGGAAAGAAGGAAGGAAAGAAGGAAGGAAAGGGGAGGGGAGGGAGGGGGGAGGAGAAAGAGAAAGAGGGAGGAACAGAGAAGGGGGAGGGAAGAAAGTTTGATTATGATAGCCCTACCATAAAACTTTTTATGGATCTTCACTACCTTCAGATAAATTCTGATTTTTTGGTCTGACTGCCAAGACTCTGCTCACTTTTCCTCATCTCTTGCCACTTCTTTAACAATCTTTCATTTCTAATAACAGAAAACAATCTTTGGGTTTTTTTAATGGGTATTCTTTCACCCCTGGGCTTTGGATTAGGCTGTTTGGCTTGGAACATTTTTACCATTCATTCCATCCCCTTCACCTGGCTCACTCTTACTTATCCTTAAGATCTCAGTGTAGAGTTATCACCTCTGCTGGCCATCTCCTTCAAGACCCCTACAGTCTAGGTTAGATGTCCATCCTATGTGTTCCAACTGTACTTTGTACTCTTCCTCTAGGAATATATGGAAAGAAGCACTACCTATATAAAACAAGAATTGACTGCAGCTAATTTAATACACTAAGGCAGTGGTACAACTCATAATAGGTAAGGTAGCTTTTGTCAAAGAAAATGTTTTGAAATCTGTTGGCTATGAAGCATGCTCTCTGCCCACCCATCTACCACCCCAAAATGCTAGGTCTGTTCAGGGAGGAGAGAATGAACACAAAGAGCCAAATTGCACTGCATAGGAAACCCAACAGGATTTTAGGGTTTAGAGACTGCCACTCTCCACAAAGAGTATTTAGGAAAAGCAGAGACTAGAGCATCTGGCTGCAAACTGAAGCTAAGCACTCCTTGGTCCTGCAAAAATCAGCTGATGGACTTTTGAGACCACATCTAACATAGGTTAAGTTGATGCCTGCCCTGAGCTGTTATACAGACTCCTCCTGTCATTAATTCTCAAACCTTTAGTAAAACTCTGAAGTTTTTTTTATAAATAGCCCTGGGGATTAGGGGATTGCAAGGAGCAAAAGGAACTATATAACATTTCATGCCAAAATTGATGTAGGCAGAGAAAAAATAGCCATGTCCAGAATTAGGTTTAGAGTAGGGAGGTTTGCTGCAGTACTGACTGATCAAGAGAATATAGACTTGGTCACTTTCCCTCACCCCTAAAGACATTTTAACCATAAGAACTATACGAGACTTCCTACTTTTCCTATGATGGAGATTGAACCAGTCCATTCAACAATAAAGTAAAAGGTGACTAGAGAAAGCTGGAGAGCTTAGAACATGTGAATTGCATTAGCCCTTCTCATATACTACTATTTTCTGTTTATAAGCAAGTACAGGGAGTGATTTAGTCCATGGTCATGTGGGCTCCAGAGCCATACCACTGGTATTCACACCCTGGCTCTGCCACTTACTGGTTGTGTGGCCCTGGCAAGTTATTTAACCTCTACGCACCTTAACTTTATCATTGTATAAGTGGGGATAGCAATAGCACCCATCTCTCTCATAGGGTTATTGTGAGGAGTATATTCATTATATACAACATATGATCTGCCTGGCAAATTCAGGGTTGACATCTGCCTTGTGTCTGTCATATCCTTAATGTCTTGCACAGTGTTGGGCACATAACAGATGCTCTTGAATATGGGTAGAGTTCATTAATATATTAATATATTAATTTATCATTCCCTCTGCCTGATATATTCTTCCGCTTCTCTCCATGTGAGAAGATCCTTCCCCATCTTTTTTGTTTTGGGTCTCAGGTATATCATCACTAGTCCCTGGAAAGCCATCCTACTCCTTTTTTTTTCATCTCCAATTCCCATTCTCATTCCCTTTATCCCCACAATGACTCATTGTAATATATCCAATATATCTCTATGTGTATCTTTCAAAGGTATATATAATTTTTCTACTTAGTTATACAGTACATTATAAATGTAATAAATATTTTATATTAATATACATATATTTGAAAAAATACAGTGTTGCTTTGGGTATGTATGTGTTTTTTTGTTTTTTTTTTTTTAAGCTCTTTATTGGAATATAATTGCTTTACACTGTTGTGCCAGTTTTTGCCGTACAACAAGGTGAATCAGCTGTATTTATACATATATCTCCATATTCCCTCCCTCCCGTGACTCCTTCCCACCTTTCCTATCCCAGCCCTCTAAGTCATCACCCATCATTGAGTTGATCTCCCTGTGTTATGCAGCAGCTTCCCACAAGCTATTTTACATTTAGTAGTGTATATATGTCAGTGCTACTCTCTCACTTTGTCCTGGCTGTATGTGTTTTAAATTTACTTTACATAAATCTCCAAGTGAATTTTCTTCTACACTCAGGGGAAAGCACACAAAATACCTCTCAAGATGGACAAATTTGTAAGACTACGGCAGAATGGCAAATTCCCAATTGGTAGGGCAAGAAGAGGTTTTCTGCGAAGGTGTTCAAAGAACATGAATAGGGAGAAATGTAGGCTAGAGAGAAAGAGTAAGACACGAAGGGACATCTAACCAAGGGGCCTAAAGCTCTAAAAAATATGTGCAGATATATGCTTAGACATAAAATTCTCTACTGGAGGCATTAAACATTGCTCTCAAGTTCTCTGATATTCAGTGCTTGCAAAGGGGGATTAAATAATACAAAAAGCAAGGGTTGCTCAGAAAACAGATGTCATGCCTCTTGGCCCTGCACTGAGACCCAGCAAAACTCAGGCCAGGGCCTGCCTGGATCTACTATGAGTAGCATGTTCCCTCATTATTTTTGCTTAGGGTTTTGTGGGCTCAGAATCCAGAATTACTTAAATTGCATAGAATCTACCTGGAGTAGAGCCAGACTCAGACAAGTTGCTTGTTCTCTTGGAACAAAGACTTGGAGGCCCCACTCCAGTACTTCAGATTCACCACTCAGCATTTGGGGATACAAACCAATTCATAATGTTACAGGGCTCTGGCCTTTCGGAAAAATAACCAAACTCCCCAAGAAATGTATAGAAGGAAATCCCAGAAAATGGACAGAGATTTATGCATGAAAATGAAAATGTAGGGTCTTAAATATTTCAAATATGCTAATGCATCTGAGAATCCTTGAAAAGAAATATGACTAACAGATGGACCAGGCAAGACTATGACTAGGGCAGCGCTGTACCTAAATGAGAGGGCATTTCAGAATTGAGATTCCTACACTGTGGGGAACCATGGAAAGAGGAATGTGTTATTTGAGAGTAGAGGGGCTGAGAGGAGAGGCTGCTAGTGGACCCAAGAGGAGAGTCAGGGAAGGAAAGAAAACAAGATTCCTCACGATAGGATGAAACCAGCTGTGTCACATGACTGTGCTTGTGACTTAGCATCTTTGAGTATAATTTGATCATGGAATCCTTTTGTGCAAAATTTTGCAGAGACTGTGTTTCTCAGAATATGATGAGGGAAAAGGCTGTTGCAGAAACACAATGGAGAATAGCCAAGACTTAAGAAAACTGTCTCTTTTTATGAAATCTTCAGGTGGTAGCTGTGGCACACTGACCAAAAGCTGAGATCAGAAAGGAGGCCATCTGAAAGAAATTTTAGTCCCTCTAGAAGCAGGAGAGTATGTGAGGAGAGGTCTTCGTGTACCTCAGTCTGGGAGAAGAATCAAAAATGCAGTGGAACAAGAAGACAGGGCAAGGAAGGGCAACCCTAACTGTTCCCATCTTTCCTTTCCAGGGTATAAATTTTTCTCTGAAGGGCATGAGAAAGAGGCAAGAGCTGAAGTTTTCCTATTAACAATTCTGGCCCAGAATTTCCCTAACAATGAATAATTCAAAAAGGAGATTAAGAGAACAGTTCTATTTACAATGGCATCAAAATTTTTTAAAAAATCGACAAATGAATTTAACTGAGGCAAAAGATTTGTACAATACTATAAAATGTTAATGAAAGAAGTTAAAGAATACACAAATAAATGGAAAGACATCCCATGTTCATGAATTGGAAGTCTTAATTTTGTTAAGATGACAAAACTTCCCAAAAGATTGAATGCAATCCCTATTAAAATCCCAATAGTGTTTTTGCAGAAATAGAAAAACCCATTTTAAAATTCATATGGAATCTCAAGGGACTCAGAATAGCCAAAACAATCTTGAAAATGAACAAAGTTGAAGAACTCATATTTCCTGATTTCAAAACTTACTGCAAAAGAATAGTCATCAAAATTGTATGGTACTAGCATAGGGACAGAAATATAGACAAATGGAACAGAATAGAGAGTCCAAAAATAAGCCTTTGCACAGTCTCTTGGTTTTTAACAAGGATGCCAAGACCATTCAATGGGAAAAGGACAATCTTTTCAGTGAAGGGTGCTAGAAAAGTTAGATATCCACATGCAAAACAAGGAAGTTAGACACTTACCTTATACCATGTATAAAATTAACTCAAATGGATCAAACATCTAAACATGGGAAATAAAACACTTAGAAGAAAACACAGGGAGAAAATTTTCCTGACATTGAATTTAGCAATGATTTCTTGGATATGACACCAAAAGCCTCTTAGACAAGGCACGAAAAAAATAGATAAACTGATCTTCATCAAAATTATAAACTGTATCAAAGGATGCTGCCAACAGAGTGAAAAGGTAACCCATGGAATAAGAGAAAATATTTGCAAAGCATGGATCTGATCAAGGATCAATATCCAGAATATATAAAGAATTCTTATAATCTAACAGCAAAAGTCAAACAACACAATCCAAAAATGGGCAAAGGATTTAAATGAACATTTCTCCAAAGAGGATATACAAATGGCCAATAAGCCCATGAAAAGTTGTTCAACGTTACGAGCCATTAGGGAAATGTAAATCAAAACAACAATGAGGTATCACTATACACCCATTAGGATACCTATTATCCAACAAAGGGGGAGAAGAATAAAAAGTATTGGCACACGTTGGGCTGCACTGCACAACACTATAAGCCCTGTACTTGCCCATCCTCAAGACAAAAGAAAGAGCCTGGAGTCAGCAACAGAGACATCAATGGTTTAATGGATAGGGGGAGCTTACACGTCTGAAGCAAGATCCTGGAGCCACACCCCACTGTGTGTGGCAGACAGCAGGGACAGGACATGGCAGCAGTCTTTGCTCCCAGGAGCAGGGGGAGGTTACAAGTTCTAGGGGGAATTGACATCAGGTTGGCTCATTGGTTACCAGAGAAACCAGCAGAGGGGAAGGGAACACATCTCACCACACCTTTGATAAGCTATCATGGTGACTAAAGTTAGACCAACCATTAGCTGGGAACAGGGGCAAGTGTGTAGGAAACTCAGTCAGGTGAGTAGGGTGTAAGTGAAGCAGGCACTGGTCCCGGGGCGGGGGGATGTACAGAGAGCAAGAGAACAGCCACCTTGGGTGGCGTGATCATACACTACACCCATACATACAATGCATGACCCTTACAATCTTGGTCCTTCTTCCTTGATATCCCTGGGATCAGGGATCAGGCATGTAAGGTGGCACTGCAACCAGATGCCACACAAACAATACAGACAATGGCAGCCAAAGAGTATCAAGAGTAAGGTCCTAGTACACTAAAAACATTCGCCAGGATGTGGACAAATTTTGGAGCCAAGCACTTAACGGGTCGATGGAGATGGAGAAAATGGCAGCAGCACTCTGACCAGTTATAAGGAAGGTAAGGCCACCCCTGGTTTTCACGCACTCTGAGCCACCCGCATGAGGAGAGGAAGGCCCCAGCTCTAAAAGAAACATTTCTGGTGGCCTATCCAGGAGTCAGCAGTCACAGTACAAGTCTGCCACACCATGTTATTTTGGGTGCCGTTAAGGGTGAACCCATTAGATCTTTCTGAACAAAATCTCACTAGTGGACTTGTGTGTCTAGAAGCCAGCCTATTCCACTCCACACAGCCCAGCCCAGGGAAGCTTATGGGTATTCACCCTGGCAAAGTGTATGACGTGTTATATGGTAATGCTTACCGACAGGGGTCCTTCTGACATATTGGCATGCGGGACAGGAAGATGGTAAGAGTCCCCCCACCCCCACTGTCAGTCCTCCCCACATGGTAACATTAGTTGGGTCAATTTTTCACAGAAGTCCAGAGGAAGACAGCAATGCCATCTTGCTATAGACCCAGCAATTAGTTTCATCTCACAGTGAGGCCACTGTTGCTACACAGTCCACAGATAGATTTCCTTGGCTCAGGCTAAGGGTGAAATGTAAGACACAGCACAGGGGAGATCATGACCATTAAGCAAAATAGAAGCAGTAACCATATTCAGAGATAATACCGTACCCACCTGTGATTTTTGTCCTGGTCTGCAATACAGTTCAGAAATCTCAAGTTTTCAGCAATACAGGAACAGGTCTAAAAATCACATCTACAGGGACCACTTGGAAGTCTGAACCATGGCTATTCCATTTGACTTTCAAATGCATTCCCCTCTTCAATGGCCAAAGCAGATGTGCAATGCATGTTCGATAGGCCACAAAAGAGGCCAGTCTGGTCAGTAAAGTTTAAGTTAAATCATGTATATGCCAGAATGACTTCCCCATACCTCAAAATGTGCACATTTTCCATCATTTTCCCTTTGATTGCAAGTCTTTTGATAGACCAAAGTATATGCCCCTCGAAGCCAGGGTGAATGCTGCCTGCCCTGGGTCTAGACCAGGTCCCTCAGTGCTAGGTCTCCTTTATATCTGCTAGTTATCCAGACTGGGGGAAAACTGATCAGATATTGTGAACAAGCTGAGGAAACATTTTAGAGCCTATACATTTTATTATATTAAATTGTTACCAAAAAAATTGTACATGTGCTTTTAGTGGCAGACTTAAAGCAAGCAGTGGTACATGTCATGAGTAGTTATACTCTGTGACAACTTCACTAGAGAATTCTCTTTTCATCCTGAACATCAGGGCAAACATATGACTAACACATAAATACAGACTTCAATTAGCAGAACTAGAATTTAATATCCACTGAAACATAATATTTTTCTAAAATTATCCTCATTGTAACCAAACACAGCCAAATCAAGAATAATTTGCTTGCAAAATAAGTGGTCAATTGACCACAAAGACTCCTCCAAACTGGCTGTGGAGGAACTCAGAAGCAGCCTGGCTGAATTCCCAAAAGACCCCTCAAGACCAGGAAAGCCATACCAAAGGCCTGCCATAAGGCTCCAGCTTGGTGGATTTCTTGCTTCTAGAGGTCCCCAAATATTGAGATTCCTGCACATGTCAGGAGACAGTCTTTCCAAGTCACCTGACTAGGCTGCTTGAAACCCAAGAGTCTCCAATTTTTGGAAGCACCAGGCAGAAAGAAAAGAAAAATGTTTCAACTCCACTCATAGGTATAGTTTACCAAATTGCTGTAAGTCATAAGAAACTTGAAGGGAATGGCTTCCCTATATTTGGAAAACACAGATCAAAACCAGTAATATTCCAGACAAAAACCATAAAAATTATAACCATATTTACCAGTTCATTCAGTAAACAATCCCTTTAACTTTTTTAAATTGAAGTAGAGTTAATTTACAATGTAGTGTTAGTTTCTAGTATACAAAATGATTCAGTTATACACACATATACTTTTTCAGACTTTTCCATTATAAATTATTACAAAATATTGAGTATAGTTCCCTGTGCTATATAGGAGGTCCTTGTTGACTGTCTCTTTTATATATAGTAGTGTGTATATGTTAAACTCAAACTGCTAATTTTTCTCCCCCCTGCTCCGCCAACCATCCCCTTTGGTAGCCATAAGTTTGTTTTCTATGTCTGTGAGTCTATTTCTGTTTTGTAAATAATTTATATCTTTTTTTTTTTTAGATTCCACATAGAAGCAATATTATATGATTGTTTTTCTCTGACTTCACTGAATATGATAATTTCTAGATTCATCCATGTTGCTGTAAATGGCATTATTTTATTATTTTCATGGCTGAGTAATATTCCATTGTATATGTGTATACACACACACACACACACACACACACAAACACACACACACACACACACACACACACACACACACACACACACACACACTGGGTTGCCCAAAAATTTCATTCAGGGTTTTCTGTAAAATGTTATGGAAAAACCTCAACGAAATTGTTGGCCTACCCAATATATACACACCACATCTTCTTTGTCCCTTCATTTGTCAGCGGACATTTACGTTGCTTCCATGTCTTCTCTATTGTAAATAGTGCTGCCATGAACACTAGGGTGCATGTATTTTTTGAGTTACAGTTTTCTGTGGATATTTGCCCAGGAGTGGGATTGCAGGATCATATGGTAACTCTATTTTTAGTTTTTAAAGGAACCTCCATACTGTTCTCCATAGTGTATCAATTTACATTCCCATCAGCAGTGTAGGAGGGTTCCTTTTTCTCCACTCCCTCTCCATCATTTATTATTTGTAGACTTTTTGATGGTGGTCATTCTGACTGGTGTGAGGTGATAACCTACTGTAGTTTTGATTTGCATTTCTCTAATAATTAGTGTTATTGAGCATCTTTTCATGTGCCTATTAGCCATCTGTATGTCTTCTTTGGAGAAATATCTGTTTAGGTCTTCTGCCCATTTTTTGATTGGGTTTTTTGTTTTCTGTATTAAGCTGTATGAGATGTTTGTATATTTTGGAAATTAATCCCTTGTCAGTAGCATCGTTTGCAAATATTTTCTCCCATTCTATAGGTTGTCTTTTCATTTTGTTTAGGTTTCCTTTGCTGTGCAAAAGCTGTTAAGTTTAATGAGGTCCCATTTGTTTATTTTTATTTCCATTACTCTAGGAAACAGACCAAAAACTATTGCTGCAATTTATGTCAGAGTGTTCTGCCTATGTTAACTTTTTATGAAGTTGAAACAGGAGAGAAGGGGGCAGGACAAAAATGATAGATAAATGAAGAAGGGGTGTAGCTGTTCGGATGTGATAAAGACTGCCTGGAAACAGCTGAAATCAAGGTGGCTTTGAGAACAGTCCGGTCATTGAACTTTAGTTTAATATACCTTCACTGTAATACTAAAAATCACACCCCCTTACACCTTGACAGTTCCAGGGTAGACCCAAAAAGGCCCAAAAGTGGGTAGTGGTCCAACTTCTGGGAAAGCCCCACCCTACCCTGAAATAGCAGAAATATTCATCCCACTCATTAGTATATGAAATTACTGGACCAATAAAAACCCACAACCTCATGCCTTGGGGCAGCTCTCACTTTCTGAGGTGGTCCACATTCTGCATATGGAGTGTGTATCTTTCTAAACAACTTCATCTTTGCTTTTCTTTTGCTTGCTCTAGAATTCTTTCCTGTGTGAAGCCAAGAACCCTCACTTGGCAATATATCCTAAGGACTCCTATAAGTCCCAGGAGGTGACATTTCCCTCTTCTGCAACATCTTTTGTGGCGATCACAAACGTGGACCTCAAAGGGCATAATCTTGATCCACTTATCGGGCTATGGCCCCACTCCACCATGGAGGGTGGCTGGGACGAAGGGTCCCAAGCTGTGAAGACCAAGTAGCCCCTTAGGTGACAGCTGACTCTGCCCATGGAATCTGGCAGAGTCCAGTTCTCTGGCTGTGAAGGAGCCCACAAAACCCGAGGCTTTTTTCCACTGGCTCTCTCTCCTTCTCCTCTCCCTCCTGGTTATATCACTTTATCTCTTTGGACCAAAAAAAATCCATGAGACAAACATCCAGACTTTCAAGTTAAGACCACAGCAAATAATTGGCAACTTGATTGGGTGAGGTTTCCCTCCTTGGCTCCTGGACCCCAATTCCCCCTACCTACTTGTTCCCAGTCTCAGTCCAATTCCAGGACCCAGAACTTCACCAGGGGGCTGAAATAGGAGGACTGCAGAAGTCCATTAGATCTGTGGCCTGGTCCTCTCTGAGTGCTTCTTAGGGATCATGGCCTCATTGCAGCCCTAAGTGGAAGTCACAGGCAGACACCTCCCTCTCAGAGGTTATGGACTTATATTTCCTAGCCTAGCTAGGAGCCACAAAATCCATCACCCTGAATTTTCCCCTCCTCCCCCTTCTCTCAAACTCTAACTTCTTAGACTGTCTGCCAGTCCTGAGCCCCCTTTCTGACTTTGCCAATAGGTCGGACTTTGCCTCTGTTTCATGGCCATACAGAGATATTCCTCTTCAGCCTCCCCTCAGGTCAAGACCTACCATTACCCTGAGTCCCCAGTTGATTTTCACTCCCTTAGCTGTTTGATCTGACATTGTTATGCTAAACAACTTAAGTGTCACATTCTGAAGGAAACATTTTCCTTGTTTTATTATCATCACATTGCCCTGTGGCACACCAGCCCCTGGCTCTATCTACTTTTTTTTTCTTGAAATAAACTTTATTTGTCAAAAAAGTATGATACAGAACCTCATGCTATGTCTACAATTTTTTAAAAAATTGTTATTGGAGTAGAGTCGATTTAAAATGTTATGTTAGTTTCAACTCATTTTATGAGGCCACCATCACCCTGATACCAAAACCAGACAAAGATACTACAAAAAAAAGGAAACTACAGACCAATATCACTGATGAATTTAGATGCAAAAATCCTCATCAAAATACTAGCCAACAGAATCCAACAACACATTAAAAGGATCCTACACCATGATCAAGCGGGGTGTATCCCTGGAATGCAAGGATTCTTCAATACATGCAAAGCAATCAATGTGATACACCATATTAACAAATTGAAGGAAAAACCACATGATCATCTCAATAGATGCAGAAAAAGCTTTTGACAAAATTCAACACCCATTTATGATAAAAACTCTCCAGAAGGTGGGCACAGAGGCAACCTACCTCAACATAATAAAGGCCATATACAACAAACCCACAGCAAACATCATTCTCAATGGTGAAAAACTGAAAGCATTCCCTCTGAGATCAGGAATGAGACAAAGATGTCCACTCTTGCCACTACTATTCAACATAGTTTTAGAAGTCCTTGCCACAGCAATCAGAGAAGAAAAAGAAATAGAAGGAATCCAAATTGGAAAAGAAGTATAACTGTCACTGTTCGCAGATGACATGATACTATACATAAAAAATCCTAAAGATGCTACCAGAAAACTACTTAAGCTAAAAGCTGCAGGATACAACATTAACACACAGAAATCTCTTGCATTTCTATACACTAACAATGAAAGATCAGAAAGAGGAATTAAGGAACCAATCCCATTCACCATTGCAAGAAAAAGAATAAAATACCTAGGAATAAACCTAAATAAGGAGGTAAAAGACCTGTACTCAGAAAACTGTAAGACACTAAAGAAAGAAATCAAAGACAACACAAACAGATGGAAAGACATACCATGTTCTTGGATTGGAAGAATCAACATTGTGAAAATGACTATACTACCCAAAGCAACTTACAGATTCAATGCAATCCCTATCAAATTACCAATAGCATTTTTCACAGAACTAGAACAAGAAATTTTACAATCTGTAAGGAAATGCAAAGACCCCGAATAGCCAAAGCAATCTTGAGAAGGAAAGACAGAGTTGGTGGAATCAGGCTTCCTGACTTCAGGCTATACTACAAGGCTACAGTGATCAAGACAGTATGGTACTGGCACAAAAACAGAAATATAGATCAATGGAACAGGATAGAAAGCCCAGAGATAAACTATGGTCAACTATTCGATGACAAAGGAGATAAGAATATACAGTGGAGAAAAGGCAGCCTCTTCAATAAGTGGTGCTGGGAAAACTGGACAGCTACATGTAAAAGAATGAAATTAGCACACTCCCTAACACCATACATAAAAATAAACTCAAAATGGATTAAAGACCTAAATGTAAGGTCAGGCATTGTAAAACTCCTAGATGAAAACATAGGAAGAACACTCTTCAACATAAATCACAGCAAGATCTTTTTTGATCCACCCCCTAGAGTAATGGAAATAAAAACAAAAATAAATAAGTGGGACCTAATGAAACTTAAAACCTTTTGCACAGCAAAGGAAACTATAAGCAAGATGAAAAGACAACCCTCAGAATGGGAGAAAATATTTGCAAACGGATCAACAGACATAGGATTAATCTCCAAAATATATAAACAGTTCATCCAGCTCAATATCAAAAAAAACAAACAATCCAAACAAAAAATGGGCAGAAGACTTAAATAGGCATTTCTCCGAAGAAGACTTATGGATGGCCAAGAGGCACATGAAAAGCTGCTCAACATCACTAATTCTTAGAGAAATGCAAATCAAAATGACAATGAGGTATCACCTCACACTGGTTAGAATTGGCATCATCAGAAAATCTACAAACAGTAAATGCTGGAGGGGGTGAGGAAAAAAGGGAACCCTCTTGCACTGTTGGTGGGAATGTAAACTGATACAGCCACTATGGAAAACAGTATGGAGATTCCTTAAAAAACTAAAAATAGAGTTATCATATGATCCTGCAATCCTACTACTGGGCATATACCCAGAGAACACCATAATTCAAAAAGACACATGCACGCCAATGTTCATTGCAGCACTATTTACAATATCCAGGTCATGGAAGCAACCTAAATGTCCATCAACAGATGAATGGATAAAGAAGATGTGGTACATATATACAATGGAATATTACTCAGCTGTAAAAAGGAATGAAATTGGGACATTTGTAGAGACATGGGTGGATCTAGAGACTGTCATACAGAGTGAAGTGAGTCAGAAAGAGAAAAACAAATATCATATATTAACACATATATGCAGACTATAGAAAAATGGTACAAATCAACTGGTTTGCAAGGCAGAAATAGAGACACAGATGTAGAGAACAAACATATGGACACCAAGTGGGGAAAGCAGGGAGGGTTGCAGGGGAATGAATTGGGAGATTGGGATTGCCAAATATACATTACTAATAAGAAGCAAAATACCAAATTGTACACTCTAAATATATGCAGTTTATTGTATGTTAACTGTATCTCAATAAGTTCTTTAAAAAAATAAAATAAATAAAATGTTGGTTTCTATTTATTTTCTTCTTTCACAGGACAGTAAAGATTATTTGCTTAGCCAATCCAAGGCCTAGGTCTCCTCCCTCTCTCTCTGAAGGGTTTAGGCCTCGGCACTGGGATTGCTTTTTCTCCTGCTGGCTCTTATTTCTCCTCTTAACTAACCCGGGGGGCTTCTCAGGGTAGTGAACAGGCAGACTCCGAGGGCTCACAGGGACCTCACTGCCTTTGCCAAATAAACCCTTTCTTTAGGCTGCAGGGCCACAAGCTCAGTTTTCCCTGCTTAGTTAAACACCTCTTCTGCTGAATTCCCTGGCCTGGAGTTAGGGGCCATCATGGATCAGTTAGAAAGGGTAGATAGCTAAATATGAGCAGAGAAAGGGGAACACAGGCCAAATGACAGGAAACCATACATCTTGTGAATAATGGGGGTCCTTTGGGCAGATGAAGAAAAGCAGGAACCTCAGAGACTGACAGGAAACCACTCATTTCAGGGTGATAAGGGTCCTAGATGCAGACAAAGAAAGGTGGGAAAAAGCAGGAATCTCTGGCATCTGAATGTAATCTTTTGCTCATTATGCCCTCATTACAATAAAATCAGCCCTGCAGATAAGTACCTATCATGCACAATGCCATGAAGCTCCTGCACAGCAAAGGAAACCATAAACAAAATGAAAATACAATCCACAGAATGGGAGAAGGAATTAATCTCCAAGATATATTGGGTTGGCTAAAAAGTTTGTTCAGGTTTTTCCATAATATCTTACAGAAAAACCCAAATGAACTTTTTGGCCAACCCGATACAAATAATACATGCAGCTCTATGTCAAAAAAAAAAAACAACCCAATCAAAAAATGAGCAGAAGATCTAAATAGACATTTCTCCAAAGAAGATATATAAATGGCCAAAAAAGCACATGAAAAAAAAGATGCTCAACATCAATTATCAGAGAAAAGCCAATCAAAACTATAATGGGGTATCACCTCACACCAGTCAGAATGGTCATCATCAAAAAGTGTACAAACAAACAAGAAATTTACAAACAGTAAATGCTGGAGAGGATGTGGAGAAAAGGAAACCCTCCTACACTGTTGGTGGGAATGTAAATTGGTGCAACCACTAGGGAGAACAGTATGGAGGTTCCTTAAAAAACTGAAAATAGAACTACCATATGATCCAGCAATCCCACTCCTAGGCATATATCTGGGGGAAGAACCCATAATTAGAAAAGATACATGCACCCCAATGTTCGTTGTAGCACTATTTACAATAGCCAAGACATGGAAGCAACTTAAGTGTCCAACAGCAAATGAATGGATAAAGAAGATATGGTATATACACACAGGGGAATATTGCTCAGACATAGAAAAGAATGAAATAATGCCATGGATGGACCTAGGGATTATCATACTAGGTGAACTAAGATAGAGAAAGACAAATATCATATGATATGACTCATATGTAGAATCTAATTTTTAAAGAATGATACAAATTAACTTATTTATAAAACAAACTTACAGATGTCAAAAACAAACTTATGGTTACCAAAGGGGAAACATGGGGGGGGTGGGCGATAAATCAGGAGCTTGGGATTAACATACACACACTGCTATATTTAAGATAGATAACCAACAAGGACCTACTGTATAGCACATGGAATTCTACTCAATATTCTGTGATAATCTCCATGAGAAAAGAATCTGAAAAAGAAAGAATATGTGTGTAACTGAATCACTTTGCTGTGTACCTGAAACTAACACAATATTGTAAATCAACTATAATCCAATAAAAAATTTTTTTAAATACTAAATAAGGACAAAAATCCCTCCTTCCCTTGGGAGGGTGGAGCTGTGATGAAAATCAGGAAATACAACCCAAAACTCCTTCCTCCAAGAATATTTTGCTCATTTGTTTTTACACCCCATATAACCAGCTTGCCAAAGAAACTCAGAGCAGCTGCTCACCTGAGTCTGCCACTCTCTGCTTGAGAGCATACTATTGTGTAGTACATCCTCTCTTTTCTTTCTTGACCTCCATGTCTCATCTCTGAATTCTTTCTGTGATGAGACAAAAACCTACTATCTGGTAACAAAACTATCTCTTTAATTGCCATCAGAACTTGATTCTGCAACACCCCCTTTTGGGGATCCAACCACTGAAGTCCCTAACTGCACACTCCCCTTCTTATGTTTTTGGGGTATCGGGGAAACTGGGAGAGTGCCAGGACAGATAACTACCATTTAACAACACCCCTGTCTTGTCATGACATCCTAACCAAAATTGGGGACCACTGCAAGCACACCAAAAGACTCCCCATTAGAATGCACATTAGCTAATTGGGGTAAATTTAGACAAGATGGCTTAAGAAAAAAGGAATTTATTGTCTTTTGCAATATTGCATGGCCCCAATACAAATTAGGGGACCAAAGAGATCTGGCCAGAAAATGGGTCACTGAATTACAATACTATGTTGCAGCTGGACCTATATTTCTTTTAAAAGGGAAGGCAAATGGAAGGAAGTCTGATATATACATGACCTTACTCCCAAGATCCAGATCTAAAAAACTGCTGAATGTGCCTGGCTCACACCCCTTCAAAGTGCCTTCTTCTCCCACAGGAGCCTGATGTTTTAGATGACCCCTCACAACAGGGAATTCCTACCCAACCCCAATTCTGAGGGGAGATAGTTTTCCTGTCCATCTACCCCTAATGCCCCACCTGGGCTGCTGGGAACCCCACCACCTTATCCCTCTAGCCCTATCCTGTATCCTCTGTTATCAGTGGTGAGTCCTACCAGTACTATATGAAGCAGGGCTAACTACCAGCCTCCCAATACCAAACTCTGGCCCTTAAGGGAACTGCTGGCTGGTGATGGAAGAACAATCAGAGTCCACGTCCCTTTTCCTATGTTTGACCTAGCTACTTGCAAAGAAAAATTTGGATGTTTTTCCAAGGACCCCAACCAGTTCATAGAGGAATTCACCAAGCTGACAATGTCCTATGAATTTACTTGGGGGAATCTATAGGTCCTCGTTTCTACCTGCTGCACTTTTAAAGGAAAAAGCCAGATCTTTGGTATAGGCTGCATATATGTCAACGAACTGGCAGCCCCAAATCAAGGACATATAACCTGCCTTACTGGAGGGGATGTAATCCCCGACCAAGACCCCCACTGGGAATCCCAATAGAGAGGTAGACAGCTTGAATATAAGAATCACATGATAACTTGCCTCATAGAACAGATGAAAAGGTGTGTTGTTAAACCCATTAATTATGACAAAGAGAAATAACATGGGGAAAAAATGAGAATCCAACCATCTTTCAGGACTGCCTGGTGAAAGCATTTAGAAAGTATACCAATATGAATACCAACACCCCTCAAAGGGCAAGTCCTAGTAAATACCCATTTTATCACTCAATCTGCTCCAGACATTAGGAGAAATTACAGAAGGCAGCTATGGGACCCCAAACCCCCATGAATTAGCTCATGGACTTGGCCTTTGGAGTATTTAAAAATAGAGACAGGTTGAGGAAGCAAAAGAGATTCAGGGACAACAATGAAAGGCACAATTATTGGTGGCAGCCCTAGTCCCTGCACCACCTCAGGGTTACCCCCTCTTGCAAAAGCCAATAGCAGGGGCAGCACCTAAAAAATCTAGATTAGAGCCACCGCTCTGCCAAAAAGGAACCTATTTTAAATGCCGGGAAGGCCACTGGAAGGATGAATGCCTTCTGCATGGAAAAAGTCCCCTGAGATCCTGCAAAGGAAAGGACCATTGGAAGCGGGACTGTCCCCAGTCCCAAAGGGGACTTGGGGCTCCCAAACCGATGATGGCCAAGAGGACTGGAGACTGACTTGGCCTGGGCCCCTCCCTGGCTCCCAAAAGACACCTGGTTGTTTCATTAGAGGAGCCTCACTCAGGTATCCTTTGATGTGGCAGGTAGGAAAGTTATTTTTTAAACTAGATACAGGGGCTGCCTTCTCTGTGCTGACTGATTTCTCTGGAGCCTTGCTCTTCCAATCCTGTATAGTAACAAGGATCAATGAGTAGCCAAAATCCAAATGATTCACCACCACCCCTTAGCTGCATGCTAGGAAATTTTACCTTTGGACACAAGTTCCTGCTCATGCCTGAGTGCCCTGTCCACTTGTTGGGAAGGGATTTGCTCACTAAATTCCAAACAATCGTTCAATTCAGAGACTCTCTCAGAGAAACAATTTCTCTTACCTAGTCACAAATCAGAGGAGGTCTCCCTTCCACCCTGTAGTGTTTCTCAAGTAGGTGCCTCTGACTGGGATACTGAGATTCCTGGCAGAGCTACTAATGCGCCACCAGTTCAGATTTCATTAAAACAGGATAGGGAGGGTAGGAGGGAGGCTTAAGAGGGAGGGGATATGGGAATATATGTATAAATACAGCTGATTCACTTTGCTGTACAGCAGAAACTGGCACAACAGTGTAAAGCAATTATACGCCAATAAAGATCTGGAAAAAAGAAACTAAAAACAAACAAACACAAAGCCAAAAACCCTGTGCTGATTACCCATGGGAAATACTATCCATTGAGGCCTGAGGCCCAACAAGACATGCAGGCTTTAATAACCAGGTTCTTAAAATATGGGCTATGACCCTGCCAATCTCTGTGTAATAACCCCATTCTCCCCATAAAAAAGCAAAGTGGAGAATACAGCCTTGTTCAAAACCTGAGAGCAATTAATGAGACAGTAGTTCCAGTTCACCTGAGAGTCTCTAATCCATACACCATACTGATCCACGTTCTAGAAAATGCAAACTGGTTTACGATGCCTTCTTTTGCATTCCTCTGCATCCAGACTCTCAATATCTCTTTGCCTTTGAGTGGACAGATCCAGACAGTCATAACACTTCCCAGGTAACCTGACTGTGCTGCCCTAAGGCTTCAGGGATAGCCCCCACCTGTTTAGAAATGCATTAGCAAAGAAATTAAGAGAATTACAGTTGGTTAATAGTTCTCTCCTACAGTACGTGAGCCACTTCCTACTTTCTAGTCCCACTAGGGAGAACTCAGATAAAAACACCATCCGGAGAGATCAATCCAAGAAGAAGATATAACAATTGTAAATACGTATGCACTCAACATAGGAGCACCTCAATATATAAGGCAAATGTAAACAGACATAAAAGGAGAAATTGACAGTAACAAATAATAGTGGGGGACTTTAACACTCCACATACATCACTAGACAGATGATCATCCAGACAGAAAATCAATAAGGAAACACAGGCCTTAAATGACAGATCTGACCAGAGGGACTAAATTGATACTTATAGAGCATTCCATCCAAAAGCAGCAGAATATACATACTTTTCAACGGCACATGGAACATTCTCCAGGGTAGATCACATGCTGGGCCATAAATCAAGCCTCAGTAAATTTAAGAAAATTGAAATCCTATCAAGCAATTTTTCCAACCACAACACTATGAGATTAGAAATCAACTACAAGAAAACAACTGCAAAAAAATACACATGTGGAGGCTAACCAATATGCTACTAAACCAATGGTTTAGTAAGAAGAAATCAAAGCAGAAGCCAAAAAATACCTAGAAACACATGAAAACAAAAACATGGTTATCCAAAATCTATGGGATGCAGCAAAAGCAGTTCTTGGAGGGAAGTCTATAGAGATGCAAATTTACCTTAGGAAACAAGAAAAATCTCAAATAAACAACCTAACCTTACACCTAAAGCAACGAGAGAAAGGAGAACAAACAAAACCCAGAGTTAGTAAAAGGAAAGAAATCATAAAGATCAGAGAAGAAATAAATGAAATAGAGATGAAGAAAACAATAGAAAAGATCAATGATACTAAGAGCTGTTTCTTTGAGAAGATAAACAAAATTGATAAACCTTTACCTAGACTCATCAAGAAAAAAAAGGGAGAGGGTCCAAGTCAAATCAATAAATGTATAAATGAAAATAAGTTACAAACAACACCACCACAGGAAGGACCATGCAAAGGACCATAAGAGACTACTACGAGCAACTATATGTCAATAAAATGGACAACCTATAAGAAATGGACAAATTCTTAGGTATAACCTACCAAGACTGAACCAGGAAGAAATAGAAAATACGAACAGACCAATTATAAGTACTGAAATGAAATTGAATCTGTGATTAAAAAACTCCAAACAAACAAATGTCCAGGACCAGATGGCTTCATAGGAGAATTCTACCAAACATTTAGAGAAGAGTTAACACCTATCCTTCTAAAACACTTCCCCCAAAAATATCAGAGCAAGGAACACTTCCAAACTCATTCTATGAGGTCACCATCACCCTGATACCACAACCAAAGACACCACACAAAAAAAGAAAATTACAGGCAATATTATTGATGAACATAGACACAAAAATCCTCAACAAAATACCAACAAACTGAATCCAACACTACATTAAAAGGATCATACACCATGATCAAGTGGGATTTACCCCAGGGATGCAAGGATTCTTCAATATCTACAAATCAATCAGTGTGATATACTACATTAACAAATTGAAGAATTAAAACCACATGCTCATCTCAACAGATGCAGAAAAAGCTTTTGAAAAATTCAACACTCATTTATGATAAAAACTCTCCAGAAAGTGAGCATAGAGGGGACATACCTCAACATAATAAAGGCCATCTTTGACAAACCCACAGCTAACACCGTACTCAACAGTGAAAAGCTGAAAGCATTTTCTCTAAGATCAGGAACAAAACAAGGATTCCACTCTCACCACTTTTATTCAACATCATTTTGGAAGTCCTAGCCATGGCAATCAGAGAAGAAATAAAAGAAGTCCAAATTAGAAAAGAAGTAAAACTGTCACTGTTTGCAGATGACCTGATACTACACATAGAAAATCCTAAAGATGCTACCAGAAAACTACTAGAGCTCATCGATGAATGTGGCAAAGTTGCAGGATACAAAATCAATACACAGAAATCTCTTGTACTTCTACAGACTAACAATGAAAGACCAGAAAGAGAGGTTAAGGAACCAATCCCATTTACCATCACAAAAAAAGAATAAAATACCTAGGAATAAACCTACCTAAGGAGGAAAAAGACCTGTACTCAGAAAACTATAAGATACTGATGAAAGAAATCAAAGATGACACAAACGGATGGAAAGATATACCATGTTTGTGGATTGGAACAATCAATATTGTCAAAATGACTATTCTACCCAAGGCAATCTACAGATTCAATGCAATCCCTATCAAATTACCAATGGCATTTTTCACAGAACTAGAACAAAGAATTTTACAATTTGTAGGGAAACACAAAAGACCCTGAGTAGCCAAAGCAATCTTGAGAAAGAAAAATGGAGCAACTTTAGAAAGAGTTGACTCTTTTCAAAAAGGTGACATAACCTTTCTATTAATCACGGCTACTTTTGTTAACCAGAAAACCAGGCATGCTTCCAGTGCCAGCACACTCTAATGGTTCTCATGGGTATGGTGAGCCTCTTTGGAACAATCCCTGGCCACTGGATGCGAACATTACCAGTGTTTTCGAACCCAGACCCAAAGTGCATTCCCATGAATGCCTCCACTCTGTGCACTTATAATGAAATCCACGTCACGGGTGCCTATGGGATAGGGGTGGAATGGACTAAAACTTGGGCTAGAAATTGTCTGGCTTTGTGGAAGCGGTGGGTAAAACCCTTTTACTACACCATCTCATTTAAGCCAAGGGCATGGCATACTCCTGGACTTAACTATTTTCAATATATTGATACTAATGGGCCCTTATCCCTGCACTGTGTTCATAACTTGTCCCTTCCAAGGATCTAGATGGCTGCTTCCTTGTGAAATTCTTCCATTCCCAGAATTCTTATTGCACCTTCAGAATATGCGGCACTTGCCAGAATAAGGGTCCAAAGACAAGGGCACCCAGTGACAATTTCGCCCCTATGTAAATGCTTATACTGATAATGTGTGGCACGAGGGAGTCTGTACATTAGGACATTTGCTCCCATTCACAGTCACCATACATAATAATACTCAATACCATCCAAGGGGGGGCCATCGGATTAATACTGGCAGGGTGATTGGCAGCTCCATGGAGAGGCTTTGCCTACCATGAGGTAACCCTAGAAAATCTAACCAACACTTTAGAAAGCCTAACCCCAACCACTGGAAGTGCCCTAAATAGACTTTCAGCTTCTTTAAACTCACTGGCCAATAGATTGGCCTTGGATTACTTGCAGGCTAAGCAGGGTGGTGTTAGTGTGGTCGTAATAAAACCTGTTTTACCTATGTCAGTAATTTGGGCCAGATCAAGATGAACATCAAACATATTTATGAACAAGCATCATGGTTACATGGCTACCACCAGGGGTTAGATGTCAATGCCATTTGGTCCACATTAAGAGCACCCTCCCTAGCCTTACTCAGTTCCTGCTCCTCCTGGGCCCAGTAGTAGCCATACTCCTACTCCTCCTCTTTTGGACCCTGCCTCTTTAACCTCTCAGTAAAGTTCATGTCTTCCAGGTTACAACAGTTCTACATCAAAATGATGGCTATGTGAGGATTCCAACCCATACTACCCTCTGACTTAAAACAAGAAGCTGTCCTGCCCCTGGAACCCCTACACCAGGCATCCAGAGATTTTAACTCCCTGACAGGCAGGGTCAACATCACTGCCCAGCCCTGAAGCAGCTACAGAAGACAGACCATTGCCCTTCTGCTTCCCATAAGAATATGAGAGAAAATCCCCAAGGGGGGTATGAGATAGGAGGCAAAGGGGCAGGACACAAACTTTAGATAAATGAAGACAGGGTGCAGCTGTTGGGATGTGATAAAGACCGGCTAGAAACAGCTGAAATCAAAGTGGCTTTGAGAATAGTCTGGTCATTGACCTTTAGCTCATTATACCTTCATTGTAATGCTCAAAATCACTCCTGCTTATGATAGTTCTGAAGTGGACTATAAAAAGCCCAAAGTGGGCAGTGGTCCAGTTCCTGGGAAATCCCCATCCTTCCCTGAAATAGGAAGAACATTCCTCCTATTCATTAGCCTATGAAATTACTTAGCCCATAAAAACCTCCAACTCCATACCCTGGGGCCACTCTCACTTTCTGAGATGGTCCACATTCTGCCTATGGAGTGTGTATCTCTCTAAACTTGCCTTCATTTTTCTTTGGCTTGCTTTTGAATACTTTCCTGCATGAAGCCATCTGTCCTAAGGACTCCTGCAGGTCTCAGGATGTGACATTTCCCTCTCCTGCAACAAAGCCATCAGATTTTCCCTTAGAATTCTTTAATTTCTTACCCAGTTCAGCAGTATGATCTGAAATTTATCAGAGGCCTGTTCTTGTCAAAGGGTCCTTCCTATGAATCATCTTGAAAATGAAGCACTTTTGCAACAGATCAGAGTACAACAGTAACTGTCTCTATATGACAAAAGACTTTAAAAGACATGCTTAAACACCTGATTACAATGTAATCGATAAACAGTTACAATAGCTAGAATTATGACTGATTGTAATCGTAACCCGTAAAAATCCTAATCTCTGGCAAAAACCAAGAAGCAATTGTAAACTGTTTGTCATACCAGCATTTAGTGTTTGGAAAACTTATGCTTTCGTCTCCTAAGAAAGCAAAGGTAGGTAAACTTAGACTTTCCCTGCAATTAATGTTCCAATACTTTATCCCATTTGAAATGACCTGCAGAGTCAATGAACTCTCTTCCTTTAACTTAGTTTAGCTTCAAGTTACCAAAATCTGGGGAGACTATTTTAGATAGACATTCCCAAAACGTAATTATTCCTAGAGAGTTTTACAAGGCCTTTTTTTTTTTCTTCCTTCACTCTCAGAGATTAAAGTCCCTGAGAGCCCAGGTAGATTATTTACATCTCAAAGGCACAAGAAGAGAAATACCAATTCTTTCTAGAAAGATAACGTCCCCTAAGAATATGTACGAAAACCAGTTTTAGAATGTTAAAGAAGAGCCCCATCTTGGACATCTCCAGGGATTTTTTCCTGTTTAAACGAAAAAACAGTAATAGGCATTAATACATATCATTCACTCACATTCACATGCCTCACTTTCAGAGGAAAAAGAACTAGCATTTACGTTAATCTTTGCCTCAGCTGTTAGGTCAGCCTCTGCGGCCTTCTTAATATAAAGAGTGATGGCCAGCCCACAGCTGTGGCCATGTTTTTCCCCACCACAAAGCTGGCCAATATCTCTGCAACAGCCTTAGGGGTGTCTATGAGTTCTCTGTACTCTTGGTGGCCCCCATTCATCAAGGACAGCCACCACAGGGCCCCACATACTAGTGGACAGCCACCCCAGGATTACCCCCACAACTTTCGGGCCCCACATGTTAGTGGACAGCCCCTACAAACTTCCATTTCCCATCCGACATCTCAGCACTCACGGCATTTTCCTCAGTCTCCTTGCTGGCTCTGCCAGTTGTTGGGCTGCACCCCACAGGCCCGCAAGTCCTGTACTTGCCCATCCTTGTAACTGAAGAAAGAGCCCGGAGTCAGTGCAGAGACGTCTGTGGTTTAATGGATGGAGGAACTTGCACGCCTGGAGCAAGATCCTGGAGCAACACCCCACAGAGTGCGGCAGGCGAGGCAGGACATGGCAACAGGCTTCGTTCCTGGGGGCAGGGGGAGGTTACCAGTTATAGGGGGAATTTACATCAGGTTGGCCCATTGGTTACCAGGGAAAACAGCAGACGGGCACACCCCTCACTGCCCCTTTGATAAGCTATCATGATGGTTAAAGTTAAATCAATCATTAGCTGGGATCTGGGGCAAGTATGTAGGAAGGTCAGTCAGGTAAGTAGCCTGTAAATGAAGCAGGCATTGATCCAGCAGGGGATGTATAGAGAGCAAGAGAACAGCCATCTTGGGTGGCCTGATCATTCAGCAAGGATGTGGAGGAATTGGAACCCTCGTGCCTTCCTGGTGAGAATGTTAAAATGGTGCAGCTGCTGTGGAAAACAGTTTCCTCAACAAGTTAACCATAGAATTACCAAATTATCCAACAATTCTACTTCTAGATATATACCCCAAAGAATTGAAAGCAGTTTTTCAAATAGATGCTTGTATACCAATTTTCATGGCAGCATTATTCACAATGGCCAGAAAATGGAAACAACTCAAATGCCCATCAACAGATACATGGATAAACAAAATAAGGTATATACACACAATGGAATATTATTTTAAAAGGGATGAAATTTCAACATATGCTAAAATATGGATAAACCTTGAAAATATTATGCTGAGTGAGATAAAGACACAAAAGTCTACATACATGATTCCATTTATATGAAACTAAACTTTTAGAGAAGAGAATGTAAGTATAAAGAGGGATTTTAATAGGAATTAATAGGAAAGTTATGACTTTTAATATTGCCTTTGAGGACAATGTTTTTCATCTTCAAATTTGCTCTAGCCTGAATTTTATCCAGCCCAACCTACTGTTGTACTTGAATTTCTAGTAGTTTACTGTCACTTGAATACATTTCTTAAGAGGGGATTTATAATTCTCTTGTAAGTTCCCAGTAGTTAAAAGAGGGAATTTACAATTCCTTACACTCAGATTTCTCAGATGTTATCTTAATTTCCTACACATGTCCCTACTCCTTTATAGTACCCTAATTAATTCCATTTGGTTTTCTCAATTTGTTCATAATTGAAAAGATCTGGAAATTGGGTCACCTAAAATATACAAATATTTTAATCGCTCATCTCTTTTTGTTTTCTTTCCTATCTTCATTCTTAATCAGGCCATCCCATCTTACTCTTTAAGGATAAAGCTTCAATTCCCATTGCCTTCTGATAACACCAAGGGCTAAAACCACAGTTTGTGTACAAATCAGGATGTTTGCATATGCTGCTTGTCCCGCTTGACTGTCTCATAGCATTTCTATTAGAAAGTTGATATATATAAATGTAGACCCCTATTTAACAAAATGTTTTTCACAGAATGTTAGTGAATATTTCTTGAAAAATTATCCTGTGATCAAATGAATTGAGAAATGCTTAATTAAAATACTAAATTAAAATAGATTTTTCTGTACAACATTAGAACGCAAACCCCATCAGATGAAGAATTGTGTCTTTGTTCTCTGTTGTGTCCTCAGTGCCTAGAATAGTGCCTGATGCTTAGGAAGCATTGAATGAATATTTGTTGAGTGAGTGTGAGTAACTTTTCAGAGCCTTTAATTGCCTCATGCCCATTCAATTTCCAAGAAAAGAATGTTGTACATAGATGCCCAAACATTTTTGGCTGTCGATCTCCTCCTTTTTTTTTTCCCAAAACAAAAAATGTGTTTCCTTGGCACACATTTAGGAAAATACTATTGAAAGACCTTCTAAATCAATTATTTGTGTCTCTTTGTTATAATTCTTATAAAATATTTTGATTGAGAAATTAAAAATTTCTTGAACCATTAATATTTGTCTTTCTGGTCAAATAAAATAAGTGTAAAAGTACTTTGACATGTGAAATGTACCAGCAGGCCATATGATTTAGTTTAATAATTTAAAATTAGTGCTTAGAAGTATAAAGATCTGGATAAATCTGGGCTTCTAAATAGATACCAGCAAGGGAATTCACCTAGTGTATTAGTGACTTTCCAGAAACACCTGGTTAACGGAGCCATGCTCTCTGAGATGATGAGCTTGAGATTTCATGCCTCCCTGCCCCAACCTGTCACATTTTTTGTGGCGCCCCTATTTCTCTCTTTTTAATAACTTTATCGATTTAAAATTCACTCATTTAAAGTGTGCAGCTCTGTGGTTTATAGTATATTCACAGAAAATGTGCACCACCACCAAAACCTAATTTTACATTTTCCTCTTACCAAAAATGAGTGGTGCCACTTAAAACAGAGCCGGAACAGCCATTCCAGAAGACTAACCTTGTACATTCTGTTTTCTGAAACTCTGAACTAGGCCAAATCACCAATATCCCATGAAATCAGCAAGAACGAGAATATCCTTGAAAGGACTGATAAAAGTGAATTTTACCTAGTGCCCACTTCACCTGACCAATCAATAAAGTACAAATCTAGCTTTACCTCATCTTTTACCAATGAAGACTTCACTTGATCAATTACCTCATCTTGCACCAATTAACTCTTTTTTAAAACAACTTATCTTTCTCTCTTTTTCCCATAAAAACCCTGAGCTACTCTCCGGTGATCAGGATACTATTTGGGTTTCTACCTAAATCTGTGTACCCCAAACTGCACTTCTTGGATCCCAGATAAACACTTCATCTCTTGAACTGGATTCTTGTTTTTTATAGGTTGACATCACATAAATGGTATCATACAATATCTTGTCTCTTGTGATTGGCTTTTTCACTTAGTGTTTATTCAAGGTTCATTCACTGTATAACGTATCAATACTCATTTCTTTTTCTGGCTGAATATATTACATTGTATGGATATGCTTGTTTATCCATTCATCAGTTGATGAACATCTGAGTTGTTTCCACTTTTTGACTATCATGAGCATTCATGAACTCATTTTTGTGAAGACATATGTCTTCATTTCTCTTGGGTATATATCCAAGAATAAAATTGCTGGGTTGTATTGTAACTCTGATTAATAACGTGAGGAACTACCAAATTGTTTTCCAAAGTGGTGCACCATTTTACATTCCTGTAAGCAATATATGAGTGTTCTAATTTCTCCATATCCTTGTTAACACTTGTTATTGTTTGTTTTTTTATTTCACTATCCTAGTGGGTGTGAAGGGATTATAGTTTTGATTGATATTTACCTAATGACTAATAATGTCAAGCATCTTTTCATATTCTTGTTGACTACTAGTATATTTTTATTGAAGAAATGTCTATCCAAATCCTGTGCTCTTTTTTAATTGGCTTATTTGTCTTTTTTTTATTGAGTTGTAAGGTTTATTAAAAATATATTCTGGATACAAATCCATTAGCAGAGATATAATCTACAAATATTTTCTTTCAGTCTGTGGGTTGTCTTCATTCTCTTGGTAGTATCCTTTGACGTAAATGTTTTTAATTTTGATGAAATCCCACTTATCCTCTTTTTTCTTTTGTAACTTGTGCTTTTGGCATCATATCTAAAAAATTGTTGTCTAACCCAAGGTCACAGAACTAATCCTAAATTTTCTTCTACAAGCTTTATAGTTTTAGCTTATATTTAAGTCTATGATCCATTCTGGGTTCATTTTTGTATACAATGTGAGGTAGGGGTCAAACTTTATAATTTTCCATGTGAATATTCAGATGTCCCAATACCATTTGTTGAAAAGATTATATTTTCACATTGTTATCTGGGCACCCTTGTTAAAAATCAACTGACCATAAATATTAAGAGTTAATATCTGAACTCTAATTTATATTCTATTGATCTATATTTCTATTCTTATGTCAGTAACACACTATCTTGATTACTGTAAATTTGTAGTAAGTTTTGAAATAGGGAAGTATGAGTCTCCAATTTTGTTCTTTTCTTCCAAGATTATTTTGGTAATATCGTATGCCTTTTATTTCCATAAAATGTTAGTATAAGCTTGCCAATTTCTAAAAAGGGGAATCTGGAATTTTTACAGGGATTGTAATGAATCTGTGGATCAATACAAAGAGTGTTGTCATTATAACACTATTGACTCTTCTGATATATGAATATAGGATGTCTTTCCATTTACTTAAATCATTTTCTCAACAGTTTTGTAGTTTTCTGTGTGCAAGTCTTGTACTCCTTTTGTTAAATTTATTTGTTTGATGTCTTCCTGATGGATTGATGATTTATAATTATAAAATGTTCTTGTTTTTAGTAATAATTTTTGTCTTAAAATCTTATTTTTCTGATATTGTATAGCCATCCTAGCTGTCTTTTTGTTATTCTTTGATTTGTATATTGTTTTCCATCTTTTTACTTTCAACCTATTTGTCTTTGAATCTAAAGCATGTTTCTTGTAAGCAACATATAAGTGGATTATGTTTTCTTAAATATTCTGTCAACCTATGCCTTTTGATTGGAGTGTTTAATCTACTTGCATTTATTGAAATTACTGATAAGGTAGGATTTATGTCTGCCATTTTGCTATTTGTTTTTTATATGTCATGTCTTTTTGTTCCTCTCTTCCTCTGTTACTGCCTTCTTTTTTGTTAAATACATATCTTCTACTATGCTAATATTATTCTTTTGTTGTTTCTGTGATTATATTTTTAAGTTATTTTAATAGTGGGTTCCCTAGGGATTAAAATTAACATTCTAATTTAAAACAATCTAGTTCAAGTTAATTCTTACTTTATTTCGATAGTATATAAAAATTTTTGCTCCAATATACCTCTGCTCCCTTTCCCTCTCTTTGTGCTACTTTTATAGAGATTATATATTTACACATTCCAAGTACAACAGTTTTATACTTATTGCCTTATGTAGTTGTCTTTTAAATCATATAAAAGAAGAAAACAGAAACAAAAATATGTTTATATCTTCTTTTATATTTAGCTATATACTTACCTTTTCCAGTGCTCTTTATTTCTTTATGTGGGTTTGAGTTACCATCTAGTGTCCTTTTATTTCAGCCTGAAGGGCTTCCTTTAGTATTTCTTATTAAATAACTCTGATAGTGACCAATTGTCTCGGAGTTTGTTTATCTGGGAATATCTTAATTTCTCCTTCATTTTTGAAGGATAATTTTGCTGGATATAGAATTCTTGGTTGACAGTCTATTTCTTTCAGTACTTTGAATATGTCATCTCACTTCATCTTATGACCTCCATGGTTTCTGATGAGGATCCTTTGTATGTGATGAGTCACCTCTCTTGCTGCTTTCAAGATTCTCTCTTTGTCTTTCTAAAGTTTCATTATGATGTATCTTTGGGTAGATCATTTAGAGTTTATCTTACAATCCTTTGAGCTTCTAGGATGTGTAGATTAATGCTTTTCATCAAGTTTTGGAGGTCTTGGACCATTATTTCTTCAAATATTCTTTCTGCCCCTTTATCTCTTCTCTGCTTCTGAGACATTCATTTTGCGTATACGTTCATATGCTTGACTGTATCCACAGGTGTCTGAGGTGCTGTTCATTTTTCTTCATTCTTTTTTTTCTATTCCTAGGACAGGATAATTTCAATTTGCCTGTCTTAAGTAGACTTATTCTTTCTTTTGCAAGCTCAAATTTGTTTTTAGCACCTCTAGTAAACTTTTGTTATTTTTGTGATTGTACTTCTCAACTCCAGAATGTCTACTGAGTTTTTTTAAAAATATTTCTTTTTATTGATATTCTCCAATTGGTAAGATATCATTGTCATGTTTTCTTTTAATTCTTTTGTTATTTTAACATATTTATAATAGTTGGTTTAAAGTCTTTGGCTACTAAGTCCACCATCATTTCCCCCTCAGGGACGTTTTCCTTGGCTCCCCTTTTCATTCCTTTGTATGTGTCATATTTTTATTTTTCTTTGCATGTCTCATAGTTTTTTGAAACTGGATACTTTAGATAGTATATTGAATAAAATAACGACTATAATATCAGATCACCCTCCTCTCCAAAGTTTCTTATTGTTGCTGGTATTTTGAAATACATGGCCAATGAGCGCTCTCCTAGGTTTTTGTTTTTTTTTAAGTTCTTGTTTTTATTTTTAATCTGAGTTCCTAGAAGTCATCCTTGAGTCAGTATTATTTAGTGGCTAGCCAATGAGCTATCAGAAGATTTCCTTAAATTCTTTATCTACATGTCTTTCCCACTTTGCCAAAGGGATCTGTGTGTGAAGGCATGCTTTCAAATTTCAGGCAATTTATGAAGCAGTCTTAACTTTCACTTGCTGTTTGTGCAGAACCTCAATGTCAGCCAAATGTGGACTGGAATGGCTGGAGCTTCTCCTTTCTTGGGTGAAGTCTTGCACACACACTGCCTTCTAGGTCCTCAGAAATGTTACCTAGCTCCAGGATTTCCTTTAAAATTTTTGGTCATACTTTTTTTTTTTGCCTCAACTGAAATCGCAGCCTCAGACCAACAGCTTTGATGTTGCCAGCAGGTTACTATTATTTCAGGTAACATCCTAGGGATAGAGCTTAGTTGTTGTTGAGCTAGCTCTGAGTCAAAACAAATAGCCCCAACATCCTGGGAATGAAAATTTTCCAGGTAGCTGCAAGCACAGACACAAGATCAATGGTACTATATAGATGGGTCTTTTAATCAAGTTCCAGAAGTGGTCATTCCTCTCCACTGGCTGCAAGACTGCTGGCTTTTCATGACTACCCCTCTACCTGGCTGGAGAGGCAAGGGGGATAGGAATAGCCCATGTTAAAAAGACATAGATAGCACTACCTTACAGAAGTTTAGTTTCCCTTGAGTAGGCAATTTTCAGTTTGTTCTGTGGTTTTGGTTAATTTCTAAAGTTCTGAAATGATTTTAGTTGTTTTGCCAGTATTTTCTGTTTTTGTGAGAAAAGAGTTTCACTGACTATCTCGCTCTGCCATTCCAGAACACTTCTCTCTTTTAAGTGTTACTTTGTTATCCTGGCTGTACCCTTGTAATTAGAATAATATATAGGGATGTTAAAGCAGTGTCCCTTTGTACTCTATCAAGAGCCAGACCTGGCCAACTCAGAGTTTAGAGTTTCTTTTCAAATTATAGTTTCTCCCTACAATATAGAAATACTACTACTAAGAAGGAAGAAGAGGGATATTATATAAGAGAAGTCTATGCCAGGAAGGAGAAGTAGATCCATTGCCCCTTCTGTCCTCGCGGATTATAGTAAAGAAAAGAGAGCTGACTGACAGTACTATGGAAAGATCTTCCATTTCTTCCCCCCACTCAGGATAAACCCCAAGGAAAAGGACCCAGTGGAAAGATACAGGTGCACATGCCTGAAGATCCTGGGGGAGTGTTCACAGAAAGATTGTCTTAAAGTATCTTTCCTTTTTTCCCAAGGCCTGTACATGGTAATCAAACATGTGACCAGATGTTAGGGTGCTGATTGGAACAGCATACTGGCTAAGACCAAGGGTCTGAATGAAGTGGTTGGCACATTTAAAATATCACATAAATGCCCTAGACTAGTGGATTCTAGTCACAGATGCTTGCATATCCTCCAAAAGGTCAAATAAAACCAGCTGTACCTGAAAGGCTGAGTGGCTGTCATGACAGGGCCAGAAGAGACCAATAAGATTCTAGAGAATGCAACATGAGTCCCAATCATTTGTCTTCTGTGTTGCCATGATGTTGCCCTTGGAAAAGAAGCAAGGGAGGGAGGCAGGAGTATAGATGGGGAGAGGAAATCTGAAAAGTATTTATCCAAAAGAGACTGAGTCATTGAAAATACACTGTTCAAACTAGTATAGCCTGTGATGCAAGAAATAGGAAGTTGAAAGTCTCTGCTTTCCCCTCCCAAGGGGATGTGAGAAGATTGTAAAGAAGATCAGCCAGGTATTAGAAAATAAAGAAACTAATTTTTTGTACATCTAAGTATAGTGCAAGTTCACAAGTGATTCAATTGCATCTTTTTATTTTCCCAGTCAGACAGAGTATGGGGCTCTCCCTTACAGTTGAACATGGTTCAGCTATTCTCTCATGCTCTCCTCTCCTTTCTCTTTTCCTCTCCAGCACACCCCACAGAAGCGCTAGGGCTATGGTCAACCTGACAGAAGCAAATTTCTGTGCTTGTCCTCACCACTAGGAATCTCCATGTAAGGTCATAGAGGACTCCAATGCTTCAAGTTCCTCTGCCTTGAATGCCCTCTACCTCTTCCCCTTATCCACATGACTACCTGTCCCTAATAAATCAGCTTGAACATCTGTCTCCTACTCCCCACCCTGAGTCAAACACCAGTTCTCTGGGGTCCCACAGCACCCTACCCAACTCCATCTTCCTCCCTCTAACAATATTTCATGTGTTCACTTACTTCTCTTCTTTCCCAACTGGACTGTGAGCTCCTGTATGCCTGTTCTGTGTTTTATTTGCCTTTTCTCAGTACCTAATCTAGTAACTGGAAAACAGAAGGTATTAATTCTGGCCCCGGGTGTTTATTACTTTGGATTCTGTGTCTCAAATTTTACTACTTTGTACTTTTTATTCACTCAAATTATTGAGCACCTACCATAGGTCTAGTACTAAATAAAACCCAACCCTTAAAGTTGAGGAGCTTATAATTCTGTGGGGCAGAAAAATACACTGAAGTACAATGTGTTGAGTATTTTAAGGACAAAAAAGTGTGGTCAAGCAGAATAGACAAGGCCCTAGCTTTCTTGAGAGATCAAGGTAGATTTCATATGGAAGGATATGTTTTATTTGAATCCCAGAGGATGAGTCAAATTCTGCAAGAAAAGTACAGGTGACGTGGCAGGGGGTGGTCACTGACAGCGTGTGAAAATCAAGGAAAGATAAACACGTGAAAGATAAAGTTCACATATTCAACAATTATTATCCCATCCAAGAGTTGAAAGGATGGATATAGGTTGACTAAAAGTGTTAACTATATTTATTCGGTGGAATCTGGGAGATATTTGAATTACAACCCCATGTCCTAGACATGAGCTTTCAACACCAATTCAGTTTCTAAGCAAAACTACAGACTTAATCATTATATTTAGGTTGGCAATGGTTTTCATTTATTCATGCCATCATAAAGTAGGAAAGGATTTTCAGGGTCATCTCTTCCAGTTTCCCTGACAATGTGGAATCCTTCCATGTCAGAAGTTCAACCAATATTCTGGCCCATGTTCTGGCAATATTTCTTCTCAAGTAAAATGCTAAAGAGGACAGGTACTGCTTGATCCTAAATGTCTTCTTTACTCAAAACTTTCATCTGTACAAAGATTATATCAGAAGCATATCTGGATTTCCTAACACTTGCTCTGGTTTGAGGAAATGAATAATAGGGGAGAGAGAAATTTTTATTTTCAGTGTGTGAAACTCTTGAATACTTACGTGTACTACATCAGAACAATCTCTCTCTCTCTCTGTAAACTATACTTAGCTCTTTCTCTTTATCAGGTTGAATAAATTTCTCTCTCTTACATGTTGTTAATAAGATCTCATTACAGATATTTAATGAATATTTAACTATAAACATAAAACACAGACAATAGCAATATAGAGTAGAGACATCAAAAAGTATTGGAACAGATAAAGATACCTAAAGTGAAGGCAAAATAATATAAACAATATAAGAAGAATACCATAAATGTAACTTTATAAAGAGATGCTAGGGGTTACTAGATGCCAAAAGAATACTAAGAAAATAGGTGCTTTAAAGATCAGAGACAAAGGAAGTTATAAGGGGTCTATATGAGGTCAGGGGAATATCCCAGAAGCGAGATGGGGTGTGGGGATTGCAGCTTAAGCTGAGAACAGGTAAATAGGCAGGGTGAGTGAGTGGTTATCTTTGGGGAGAGAAAAGGGGATGTGATTAGGAAAGGGCATGAAGAGGACTTCTGGTGAGCCAGCAATGTTCTAGTTTTTGTTACAAGAGTGTTTATTTATTTTATGAAGTTTTCTGTATGTATTTTACTCCACAATAAAATAGAGAAAAGATTTAATGGATGGAGATGCCTCTATTAATTAAAAGTAAATTGCTCCTGAAGCCTCTACTATGACACTAGGAGGTCAAAGATGAGTAAGACATAGTCGTGGCTCTCAGAAAGCTCCCATTCTGCACAAAGGGAGGAGAGGTGGTGACTGGAGATGAGAAAGATAGCCTGGAACACAGTCATGGACACTGTGTACACAATGCTAAGGCACTTCAACTTTCTAACAGAGAATGAAAAAGTGGTTTTAAGCACATTTATGTGATGCAATTTTCATTTTAGAGAACTTTGATCATAACATATGGATTGCAGAAATGAGCTAAAACTCAGGGCCACTATCTCTGATAAAGTCGTATATTGTTTTAACTTTCTCAGATACATGTCTTCCTTCCCTAACAGTTTTGAACTTCTGAACATTGGTGTCACAATCTTATATTTTCTAGAATAGTGTACACGATCCTTGCCAGTAAACACAATAAATGCAATTTAGCTGCTTTACTCCTTTTTGTTAGAGTAGAAAGAAGAAAATAGAAATATTAGTTGAATAAATGAAAGGACCAATGAATTATCTTAATGTCTTGAGCCTCCTAAAACCTACTGAGTTGTATCCAGTTTTATCAACATCATCTGGTGACCTCCTAAATTTTTAATTTTCTCCTGATTGCATTTATCCCATCTCTATCTCCTTAAACCCCCTTCACACACCAGGAAAATTTAAAGAGCTATTTATAGCAAATAAGCCCCCATTTGGTAAATTTCTCTATAAAAATATAATTTTAATATATATTACATTAATATGTATTAATACATTTAAATATACACATATATTTTAAAATATATTTAAACATAAGTTTAAAGGAGGCCACAGCTCTAAGATTTTCTTGTAAGCATCTGTGGGTGCTTGTTTGCAGGGCTACATTCAAGGGTCACTGCCCAGAACCCAGATTTCAGGAAATATTAATGGGAAAGAATGAGAAAAACAGCAAAAGACCAGCAATCATGCAATTGGTGTCAATAGTTCCTCAACTTGATAACAGTTGCATCATGTCTGTAGGAGAATATGAGCTATTTTTAGAATTTTGTTTTCCATGTCTGACAAGAACCCTTCCCTTTTTTTTTTTTTTAAATCAAGGGTGTGGTTTGTTTTTTTGGGGGGGTTTTTTTTTTTTTTTCTTTTAGGTCAATGGTTTTGAGTGGAAAATGCCCTACAGCAGTAAGAGGAGGAAGGAAACTCCAGAAAACCTCAGTGATGAGAGCAGGGGTTCCAGTTTTTACAGGAATGTTGTGTGGTTCTGTGCATGTGTATACATGTGTCTCTGAGGTTGGAGTGGAAAAAAGAGAGGGTGGAGTACAGAGGACTTCATCCTTCTCTGCGAATTCTCAACACACCCAGGATAGGGGAAAACTTCAGGAAGGACCTAAGAAAACATGAGAGGTCAGATACAAGCTGAGGCCCAATTTGAAAATCTGTATAAGACCTCTTTGCTTTAAATCAGCAATAAAGTAAAGGTCAGCCAGGGGTCAGGTTTGACAGTCTCTATCCACCTCAGTCAGTGGACTTTATGATGGAAATCACCAGGCCTTTATCCAGAAATAAGAGAAGCATAGTCTATGGGGAGAAAATCCTTCTAAGCAGATGTCTACTCCTAACAGTCTCGAGTTCAGGTGTGAAAAAAATAAATAGCACTCACATACCACATTCTACATATTTGAAAGTTCTAAGTCAAAGTGAGAGGCTGTTAAATGTCTTATATCATCTTACACAGATTATAATAACTTGGAAAACAAGTTCAAATTCCAAATTTTCACACTCTGCTCAGAGTTCTGTTCTATGAATGTGGTAGCTTGACAGAGCTGGTCCCTGGACCCCAGACCACAGTCGGCTTCCCCTTTCCACCTCTGGTTCTGTTTCATAATGTGAAGAGCCATGAACACGTGCGAGTACTCCAGGCTGCCTGTCCAAGCTCTTGTATCCATACAAATAGCAATTCTGTGGCTAGCCCTTGGGCCCAGGCTTGGGTCATCCCTTGGATGTATTTTACAGAGAGAAAGAGGGAGAAAGACGTTGAAACCATGCGCCACAGCACAAGCTACTGTGCCTGGGAAGAGAAGAGTCAGGGGAGAGTGAGTACCCAAAGCAAACTATTTTAACTTAATTTAGGGTGAGTATACTTTCTCTGATTCAGCATCAGATTTTACAATTGACCAGTAGGATAAAACCAGAGAAAATCCAGGAGATACAGTTGTTTTTAGTAAGGATGAGCCAAGCTCATTAAGAGTTGAAAGAACTTTACATAGGAACCCAGAATCCTGAATTGCGGTCCCATATCTATCACTCACCAACAGGTCCACACCCCAAATTTGTGGGGCCATGGGAGAGAGTACAAATGGTGGTCCTCATACCATACATCCAGCTATGTGAAAGTTAAACTAAGTATCAAACTGTTAAATAAAATATGTCCTGTCCTATTACTCTGACCAACATGCCTTCCAAATGATCTGGAAGGCCAGGTATGAATTCAGGATTCTTTGCCTCTTCAAAGTTGGTATGGAAAATGATGGTGCCCAGAGTCTCCCCCTATCCTGTACGCCTGCACTTGCTCTTCCAGCCCTTGGCTTCTTACACATTGAGGGATCTCAGACCTTAACTTACACATCCAAGGTATGTCCACAGCCCTCCCCACTCCCTACCCCTTTCCATCCTTAATGCAAACTGCTGCCCTGATTACTCGGAGGTCTAAAGAAGTGCACATCACAAGCGTGGTTCACTCACTGGAGGACTGGCCCAGAGAAAAGCCCAAGCAAGTAAGCCTGGATGCAGATGAGTATGGTACAGTCCACAGGCTCCAGGTAGGCATAGCCACTTGGCCCTGCCAGCTCCTTACCAAGGAAGGGTGCAGCCAAGGAAAGGCTAGCACATGGCCCATGGGCTTCCAGTACTACTACACAGGCACCTGGCCCCCAGGAACAACGTGCCCCTGATGGCCTCTGTCAGGAATCTGACTCTATCATTGACCCCAAGGAAAAGAATCTGAATGAAATGTTGCTTTGTGAGCCACTACGATTCAGGCTTCATGGCCTTCTCATACCCTGAAAATTTGTCCAGTGGGAACAGGAAACAGGAAGCTGAACAGCTTGACCAATTCAGACTACCTGCTGAGGCAGCAGCCATCAGCTATTGAGGATACATGTCCTTCTAGATCTCAGGGCTGGAGTTCTCTGAGGCTTTATCTTGGGGCAAGAAGTTATAGCTGTGGTGTAATAGCAAATGGTGAATATGAAAGAAAAATATTCCAGCTTCTATTAGTAAAAAACAAATTTTGTGTTGGTAAAAGAATAAATAGGTCAATGGAACATAATAGAGAACCCATAATAGACCCACATAATATATAGTCAACTGATCTCTGACAAAGGCAAAGGCAGTACAGTGGAGCAAAGGTAGTTGTCTTTTCAACAAATGATGCTGGAACAACTGGGCATCACCTGACCAAAAAAAAAAAAAAAAGAATCTAAAAACAGACATTACACCTCTCACAAAAGTTAACTCAATATGGACCACAGATCTAAATGTAAAAGGAAAAACTATAAAACTCCTAAAAGATAACATAGGAGAAAACACAGCAGAAATGACCTCAGGTTTGGTGATAATTTTTAGATACCACACCAAAAGCATGATCCTGGAAAGAATGAATAAACTGGACTTTGTTAAAATTAAAATTTTCTGCTCTGTGAAAGATACTGTTAAGAGAATGAAAAGACAGATTGTAGACTGGGAAAAATATTTGCAAAGATATGTCTGATAAAGGACTATTATCCAAAATATACAAAGAACTCTTAAAACTTAACAATAAGAAAACAAACAATCCAATTAAAAAAATAGGCCATTAACAGACACCTCACCAAACAAGATATACAGGTGGCAAATAGGTACATGAAAAAATGCTCCACATTACATCAGGGAAACACAAAACTTTTTAAAATGAGTATAACATACCTATTAGAATGGCTAAAATCCAGAACACTGACAACATCAAATGCTGGTGGGGGTGTGAGACAACAGGAACTCTCATTTATTGCTGGTGGGAATACAAAATCGTACAGCCACTTTGGCAGAAAATTTGGCAGTTTCTTATAAAATTAAACATACTCTTGCCATATAACCCAGCAACTGCACTCCTTGGTATTTGCTTGCCAGAACTGAAAACTTATATCCACACAGAAACCTACAGATACATGTTTATAGCAGCTTTCTTCATGATTGCCAAAACTTGAAGTAACCAAGATGTCTTTCAGGATGATAATGGATAAATAAACCATAGTACATTCAGACAATGGAATATTATTCAGTACTAAAAATAAATGAACTACCAAGCCATGAAAAAGACATGGAGGAAACTTAAATGCATATTACTAAGTGAAAAAAAACAATCTGAAAAAGTTACATACTGTATGATCCCAACTGTATAACATTTTGGAAAAGTCAAAACTATAGAGACAGTAAACAGATCAGTGGTTGCCAGAGGTTAGGGGAGAGGGAGGGATGAATAGGTGGAACACAAAGGATTTTAGGGTGGTAAAACTACTCTGCATTTATATATATATATATATATATATATATATTTTTTTTTTTTTTTTTTTTTTTTTTTTTGCTGCACTGCACGGCATGCAGGATCTTGGTTCCCCAACCAGGGATCAAACCTCTGGCTCCCCTCTCCCCACAACCAGGAATTGAACCTGTGCCCCCTGCAGTGGAAGCATGGAGTCTTAATCACTGGATCGCCAGGAAAGTCCTGAAACTGCTCTGTATATTTTAGATATTACAACAAAGGATACATAAAATATACAATACCAAGAGCAAACCCTTATGTATACCATGATTTGGGGCATGATTATGAGTGTCAATGTATCAATTATAACAAATGTTCATCAATTATAACAGATGTATCACTCTGGTGGGGGTTGTTAGTAACGGGGGAGGCTATGCATATGTGGGGGTAGGGAGAATGTAGGAACGGTATAGACATCTCCTTCCAAGTATGCTGTGAACCTAAAACTGCTCCAAAAGGAAAATATATATTTAGAAAAGTATCTAGACAAAAGAGAAACACAAAAAAATCTTTTTTGATCTGCCATGCTATATAAAAGATTGAATTACCTTTCTATGCTCTCTATAGAGAGTATTACCAATAATACTTATCAGCAAGAGATGATAGTGTATGCAGTCATAAATGTAGGGATAATTATGGTTGAGGAATGTAAGACAGACACTGTTTCAATCTTATTTTCAAAGAGATATTGCTATAGGCTGATTTGTGTCCCCTTAAAATTCACATGTTGAAATCTTAAGTTTCTCACAAATTCTACCAAACATTTAGAGAAGAGTTAACACCTATCCTTCTCAAACTCTTCCAAAATATAGCAGAAGGAGGAACACACTCAAACTCATTCTACGAGGCCACCATCACCCTGATACCAAAACCAGGCAAAGATGTCACAAAAAAAGAAAATTACAGGCCAATATCACTGATGAATATAGATGCAAAAATACTCAACAAAATACTAGCAATTAGAATCCAAAAGTACATTAAAAAGATCATACACCATGATCAAATGGGGTTTATCCCTGGAATGCAAGGATCTTTCAATATATACAAATCAATCAATGTGATACATCACATTAACAATTGAAGGATAAAAACCATATGATAAGCTCAATAGATGCAGAAAAAGCTTTTGACAAAATTCAACACCCATTTATGATTAAAAAAAAAAAACTCTCCAGAAGGTGGTCAAAGAAGGAAATTACCTCAACATAATAAAAGCCATATATGACAAACCAGCAGCCAACATCATTCTAAATGGTGAAAAGCTGAAAGAATTCCCTCTAAGAACAGGAAAAAGACAAGGGTGCCCACTCTCACCATTATTATTCAACATAGTTTTGGAAGTTTTAGCCACAGCAATCAGAGGAGAAAGCAAAATAAAGGGAATCCCAGTTGGAAAAGAAGAGGTAAAATTGTCACTCTTTGCAGATGACATGATATTATACATAGAAAACCCTAAAGATTCTACCAGAAAACTGCTAGCACTAATCAATGAATTTAGTAAAGTAGCAGGATACAAAATTAATTTGCAGAAATCTCTCGCATTCCTATACACTAACAATGAAAGAGCAGAAAGAGAAATTAACGAAACTCTCCCATTTACCAGTGCAACAAAAAGAATAAAATATCTAGGAATAAACCTGCTTAAGGAGGCAAAAGACCTGTATGCAGAAAACTGTAAGACACTGATGAAAGAAAGACGATACAAACAGATATATACCATGCTTCTAGATTGGAAGAATCAACATTGTGAAAATGACTATACTACCCAAAGCAATTTATACATTCAATGCAATCTCTATCAAATTACCAATGGCATTTTTCACAGAACTAGAACAAGAAATCTTACAATTTGTATGGAAACGCAAAAGACCAGAATAGCCAAAGCAATCTTGAGAAGGAAAGACAGAGTTGGTGGAATCAGGCTTCCTGACTTCAAACTATTCTACAAGGCTACAGTGATCAAAAGAGAATGGTACTGGCACAAAAATATACATATAGATCAATGGAACAGAATACAGAGCCTGAAGGTAAACCCACGCACATATGGGCACGTTATCTTTGACAAAGGAGGAAAGAATATACAATGGAAAAAAGATAGCCTCTTCAATAAGTAGTGCTGGGAAAATTGGACAGCAACATGTAAAAGAATGAAATTAGAACACTTCCTAACACCAGACACAAAAATAAATTCAAAATGGATTAAAGACCTAAATGTAAGGCCAGACACTATAAAACTCTTAGAGGAAAATATAAGCAGAACACTCTATGACATACATCAAAGCAAGATCCTTTTTGACCCACTTCTTAGAATAATGGAAATAAAATCAAGAATAAACAAATGGGACCTAATGAAACTTAAAACTGTTTGCACAGTGAAAGAAACCATAAACAAGACAAGAAGACAACCCTCAGAATGGAAGAAAATACTTGCCAACTAAGCAACTGACAAAGGATTAATCACCAAAATATATAAGCAGCTCATTTGGCTTAATACCAAAAAAGCAAATAACCCAATCCACAAATGGGCGGAAGATCTAAATAGACATTTCTCAAAGAAGACATGCAGATGGCTAACAAACACATGAAAGGATGCTCAGCATCACTAATCATCAGAGAAATGCAAGTCAAAGCCACAATGAGGTATCACCTCACATGGGTCAGAATGGCCATCATCAAAACATCTAGAAACAACAAATGTTGGAGAGGGTATGGAGAAAAGGGAACTCTCCTGCACTGTTGGTGGGAATGTAAGCTGGTACATCCACTATGGGAAACAGTTTGGAGTTCCTTAAAAAACTAAAAATGGAACTACCATATGACCCAGTACTCCCATTACTGGGCTTATACCCAGAGAAAACCATAATCCAAAAAGAATTATGTACCATAATGTTCATTGAAGCACTATTTACAATAGCCAGGACATAGAAACAACCTAAATGCCCATCAACAGATGAATGGACAAAGAAGATGTGGCACATTTATACAATGGAATATTACTAAGCCATAAAAAGGAATGAAATTGAACTATATGTAATGAGGTGGATAGACCTAGAGACTGTCATACAAAGCGAAGTAAGCCCGAAAGAGAAAAACAAATACCATATGCTAACTCACATATATGGAATCTGAAGAAATGGTACTGATGAACCCAGTGACAGGGCAAGAGTGGAGATACAGATGTAGAGAATGGACTTCTTGAGAACACGGGGCTGGGGTGGGGCGTGAAGGGGAAGCTGGGACGAAGTGAGAGAGTAGCATAGACATATTTACACTACCAACTGTAAAATAGATAGCTAGTGGGAAGTTGCTGTATAACAAAGGGAGATCAACTTGATGATGGGTAATGCCTTAGAGGGCCAGGACAGGGAGGGAGTCATGGGAGGGAGGGGATATGGGGATACATGTATAAATACAGCTGATTCACTTTGGTGTACCTCAAAAGCTGGTACAAGAGTGAAAAACAAATATATTCCAATAAAGAGCTTAAAAAAAAAAAAGTGGTGCTGGGGAAATTGGACAGCAACATGTAAAAGAATGAAATTAGAACACTTCCTAACACCAGACACAAAAATAAATTCAAAATGGATTAAAGACCTAAATGTAAGGCCAGACACTATAAAACTCTTAGAGGAAAATATAAGCAGAACACTCTATGACATAAATCAAAGCAAGATCCTTTTTGACCCACCTCCTAGAATAATGGAAAGAAAATCAAGAATAAACAAGTGGGACCTAATGAAACTTAAAAGTGTTTGCACAGTGAAAGAAACCATAAACAAGACAAGAAGACAATCCTCAGAATGGGAGAAAATACTTGCCAATGAAGCAATGGACAATGGATTAATCTCCAAAATATGCAAGCAGCTCATGCAGCTTAATACCAAAAAAGCAAATAACCCAATCTACAAATGGGTGGAAGACCTAAATAGACATTTCTCCAAAGAAGACATACAGATGGCTAACAAACACATAAAAACATGTTCAACATCACTAATCATCAGAGAACTGCAAGTCAAAGCCACAGTGCTGTATTACCTCACACCAGTCAGAATGGTCATCATCATAAAGCCTAGAAACAATAAATGTTGGACAGGGTGCAGAGAAAAGGGAACCCTCCTGCACTGTTGGTGGGAATGTAAATTGGTACAGCCACTATGGAAAACAGTATGGAGGTTCCTCGAAAAACTAAAAATGGAACTATCATATGACCGAGCAATCCCACTCCTGGGTATATACCCAGAGAAAACCATAATCGCAAAAGAAACATGTACTGCAATATTCACTGCAGCACTATTTACAATAGCCAGGACATGGAAGCAACCTAAATGCCCATCAACAGATGAATGGATACAGAAGATGTGGCACATATATACAATGGAATATTACTCAGCCATAAAAAGGAATGAAATTGAGTTACTTGTAGTGAGGTGGATGGACCTAGAGACTGTCATACAGAGGGAAGTAAGCCAGAAAGAGAAAAACAAATACCACATGCTAACCCATATATGTGGAATCTAAAAAAAAAAAAAAAAAAATGGTTCTGATGAACCCAGTGACAGGGCACGAATAAAGATGGAGATATAGAGAACGGACTTGAGGACCCGGGGTGGACGGGGAAGGGGGGGAAGCTGGGACGAAGTGAGAGAGTAGCATTGACATATATACACTACCAAAAGTAAAATAGATAGCTAGTGGGAAGTTTCTGAGTAACATAAGGAGATCAACTCGATGATGGGTGATGACTTAGAGGACTGGAATGAGGAGGATGGGAGGGAGTCACGGGAGGGAGGGCATGTGGGGACATATGTATAAATACAGCTGATTCACTTTGGTGTACAGAAAAAAAATTGGCACAACAGTGTAAAGCAATTATACTCCAATAAAGAGCTTAAAAAAAAAAAAAGAAATCCTAAGCTTCAATGTGATGGTATTAGAAGGTGAGGCCTTTGGCAGGTGATTAGGTCATGAGGGTGGAGCCCTCATGAATGGGATTGGTACCCTAATAAAAGAAACCCCCCAAGAACTCCCTCATCCCTTCTGTCATGTGAGGACAGAGTGAGAAGACAGCTGTCTGTGAACCAGAAGTCCACACCAAACACGGAATCTGCCAGTGCCTCAATCTTGAATTTCCCAGCCTCCAGAACTGTGAGAAATAAATTTCTGTTGTTTATAAGCCACCCAGTCTATGGTTTTCTGTTATAGGGGACTGAAGAGACTAACACAGAAATCAAAGAATAAAAAATAAAATAAAAACAAAACAATGTCGCACCCACGCCTACCAGTTTCTGTACAATAACTATTGTTTCTGAGCATTCACTATATTGCAGATACTAGTGTACTTGCTTTATAGATTACCTCATGCAATCCTCTTTATCCCCATTTCAGAGATGGTGCAGGAAGAGGTTAAAGAATGTGTCAGAAGGCACACAGGTAGTAGTTGATGGTGGCAGGACTTGAACCCAGGTTTCTAGTTCTTCAGAACACACTTGTAAGCACTGGGCCTCACTGTCTTCCCAGATCTTCACTGAGCATGAAAAGAAAAAGCTGTATCCTAATCCCATCTACTAGTCCTGCAGTCCTGGACTGATGTATTTAATCTCTCTGTCCTCATTTGTAAAATAGAGGAGACAGTATCTCTCCTAGGGCAGTTCTAAGGACTAGAGGAAATAAGATAGGAAAACTGCCCGGCACAATGATAGCATAGCTCGGTATTCAGTAAGGTTTGGTTCCGCCCTTACCTTTTTCCTTTTGTTGGGCTGCACTCCGTGGGCCTACAAAGCCTGCACGTGCCCAGCTCCAAGACCGAAGAAAGCCCAGAGTCAGCAACAGAGACATCAATGGTTTCATGGATAGGGGAACGTAAGCGTTTGAAGCAGGGTCCTGGAGCGACTTCCCACAGCGGCAGGCAGAATATCGTGGCAGGCCTTCCTCCTGGGAGGAAGGGGAGATTGCCAGTTATAGTGGGAATTGAAGTCAGGTTGGCTCATCAGTTACCAGGGAAACTAGCAGAGAGGCATGTCCCTTACCCACCACTTTGATAAGAACAATCACCAGCTGGGGTCTGGGGCAAGGATGTAGGAAGGTCAGTCATGTAAGTAGGGTGTAGGTGAAGCAGGCACTGGTCCAGGGAGGATGTACAGAGAGCAAGAGAGCAGCCATCTTGAGTGGCCTGACCATATATGTTTCTTCCTTCTTTCTTTGGCTACTTGGCTCTTACTTTGACTGCTTTCTTTTGACTGCTTGAATGTGCAATTCACTGAAATAATATTGCTCTTACCTCTGGCATACTTACTAACCAAACATGTGCCTCTACCTGTCTTGTTTCTCCTGTGATCCCATGGACACTCATCTTGTTTGCTTGCTTTTGTAATAGACTACCACAGTTTTGTTTTTTTTTTTTTTTTTAGAGGGAGGAGAAGGCAGGGTGTGATTTATAAATTAAGTAGACGAAAGGACGAGGCCCTGTGGGCCAACATAACTCTGTCATCACTACTGGAAATGATCTTGCAAAGCGCGTGTCCTTTTCGCCGAAGTCAGCAGTTCGGTTTTGACACAGAAGGACAGAGCAACCCCCTGAGGAAGTCTTTTCTTTGATTCCTGCACAAACAGTTGAAGGGCTGGCATTTATTTAGTCTGGGCGGCCCTCTGCCTTCTGTAACTGTGAGCCCCTTGTGAGCTGCAGCTTCCTGATTTTCCAGGTAGGTCACAAGGCGGCTGTGTGGGATAAAGGTGCTGGCAGGGATCTGGAGGCTCAATTTTCTTCCCTGAGGAAAACAAGCTATTTTATCCTTTGCTAAAGGTGGTCAAAAGACCCTTCCATAGAGGGGAGGAAACAAAATCTACCCCTTAAAATCAGAGGAGCAGAGTGATCAGGAACGTGGATTTCATCCCCTGCAGCTGTGTCTCCATTCAGCGGGTGGAGTCAAGGAAACAAACATCTTGCTCCTCCCACTGGGCAAGGATCCCACATTTTTCTGAGCTGAAAGGCTGTTGCACCCACCAGAGATTCCTCCCAAGCTATTTGCATCACAGCTGCTCCCTCCCAGCCCCCATTGCATCACGGAAGCAGAAACCCTGGAGGGATCTGATCTCTGCCAGTTTCTCTAAATTATTACTTTAAAAAGTGAAACCAAATATCTACTTCCTTCACTTAGCACATTCCTGGGGAGCTGCAGGTACTTGCTGGCTTAACCAGGCAAAGGCAGGAGCCTTGGGCTCAGAAACTTAGCCAGACTCCTCCTTTCACGCTTCAGAGCACCTCCGTCCCACGCGCAAATCTTTGACCTGCCTTTTTCCCTCAAATGCCAGATTTTCTAGTGGTCCCATGAGGTCCTGCCTCCCTAATACCCAAATAAGGAGATCAAGTCTGGTTCCTGCTCTGGAGAGACTGAAGAGCTTGAAGTAGACCCCTGGGGTTTGGTGTCAAGGTAATTCTGGCACCCTGATGACATAGAATAATGATTCTTCTTGAAATTGTGCAAAATATGCCAGTGGAACACTGACTTGTGCCTAATTAAAGGAGGCTTTGCAGGTACCAAGTCTACCCCTTCCCTTTTTTGAGTTCCTTGTTATGTAAAGCCTAAGAAGGATTTTTTTTTTTTTTTAAATAAAGAAAGGTCGGAAAGGACAACCCAGCGTGTTCTCCACTTTTTTAAAATTTGATTTAATTTTATTTTTTGTTGGGGTATAGTTGTTTTACAATGTTGTGTTAGTTTCTACTATACAGCAAAGTGGAGTTCCCTGTTCTATACAGCAGGCTCTTATTAGTTATCTATTGTATACATATTAGAGTATATATGCCAATCCAATCTGCCAATTCACCCCCACCCCGCCCACCTCAGCATGTTCTCCTTAATCTTTGGTGTACCGGTAGGCTGAGGGGGACTTCACTTTGAAGACCCGGCTGTGAACATCCTATTACACCGATCCAGTGCCCTGCTCCTCTCCTCTCCCTTCGCCCACTTCTCTCTCGGGTTTGATTTTACGGAACTAGTGGTTCCCTTCTCAGCTGCAGTCTGTGGAGCTACGTCATGGATTTTCTGCCTGAGTTTGCTGACCTTGTACAGACTCTTCAGTCACCTCTTGCCCTGAGGTGGGGAGAGCAGAGCCAGGTTCTTATGAATGGAAAGGAAGGAATCATCCCTGGGCACGCCTCACTGCACCTTTTCTCAACTGCCTTCCCAGGCACTGACTTGTGCTAACAACAACAGGGAAATTTCTTGGGAGTATGTTTCAACACTTCAACTTCAAACAGCACAAACTTGCTCAATCCTTAAGCCTAAAAGGCATACTTTGCAGATAATCAATGAATTCCAACTTAATTACTTAAATTCTTTCTTGCACTGCAAACATTGCTAGCCTGAATTTGTACCTAAGGGGCAGTTTTTTCCATTGCATGCTCCAACACGTTACCTTTTTCAAATTCAATTTACCAGGTATTTTCCTAAAGCTCAGGATCTTGTCTTAATTGCTGAGAAGAACTAGCCTCGAAATGGTTTTGTTTTGTTTTTTTTCTTACAGTCTCGAGAAATTTTTTAAAAATGTTTAAAAATTTTCTTCAGACTTTTTTTTTGACTTCTCTTTTTATGAGACCAGCGTTACAAAAGACACTCCAAGAAAACTACAGATCAATATCCCTGAGGAACACAGATTCACACTCCAAGAAAACTACAGATCAATATCCCTGAGGAACACAGATTCACAAATTCTCAACAAAACACTAGCAAACTGAACTCAAAAGCACATTAAAAGGATCACACACCATGACCAGGTGAGAGCCACCCCCAGAACGTGATACAGCGTTAACAGAGTTAAGGATACAAATCACACGATCATCTCAATATATGCAGGGAAAACATTCTACAAAATGCAATGTCCTTTCATGATAAAAACTCTGAACAAGCTAAGCACAGAAGAAATTTACCTCAACACATTAACAGCTACATATGAAAAGCTTGAGAAATTCATACTTTGTGAGTTTTAGTGAGAGGCAGAATCTATCTCCTCTTAGAGAATAAAAAAATACCACATTCAAATTTTTCCCAGCATCACTTGCAGCTAGAATGTAAGTACATAACTACACTTTGCTACTCAGATAAACTTTGGACTCTTTTTGAGTCAAGAACAAAACTGGAAATAACTGGATGTCTTTGGTCCTTCAGGCATATGCTATTGCAAGCAGACCAAACTGAAGAGAGTGCTCCACATGGCATGTTTTGTATGGCATCCTCACTGGAGATCAGAAACTCATGTCCTTATTTCTGCAAAATGTCTCACACACAACTCTTGAGGATAAGAAGGAGTTAGCCAGGTCAACAATGTAATAAAACCCAACCAGAGCTGTTGGGTACTCAATGCTGCCAGGACTCTCCTTCAGTCTCTTTCATATTTCTCTGCACATGGGTCTCATCTTCTCTCATTGCTGAGGGGTTTCTCCCACGTTTGGGTAAAACATGGTGACCAGCAACACTTGAGTTTGACCTCTTGCAACCTCTACTACCAGAGATGGTCTAACTGATCTCTTTCTTTCTCTCTCTCTCTCTCTCTCTACCCCCACCCCCCACCTCAAGTCCAAAGGCCTTAAGCAGAGAATTCATTGATTCACTTTGGGCGACCCAGGGTATGGTCTACTCTGACCAGACACTTGGAACAATGAAATAATGGTCATGGGCAACCAAAATGTTTTGAATGGTTGCAGTGGGGAAGTAGCCCGTGGCTAAGATCATGAATGGTCTTCTATAACAGATCTGGGTTTTATTTTGAAAGTAATGAAGGAGTCATTGAAGGATTTTAAAGAGGGTAGTGGCAGGACAGCAGTATATTTTAATAAGCACACTGTAATGTAGCAGAGAAAACTTGGAGGGGATTGAATCAGTGCAGCCATGCATCACTGAACTATGTCTCCCTTCCACACATCTGTGCCCCATGCAAGATTCAGGCCCAGAGCAGCCATGACCTGGGCCCCAGCATTGGCCTTTAGCCAGATCAATAGCCAGGATGCCTTGTCACTTTAATTGGATGGGCAGAATCTAGTGAAACACATATATCCCTGACCCAGGGGAAAGGTATAAAATATCTGTGGGTTCTGTTCCCAAGCAGGCTTTGTCACCATGTTCTCTGCACCCCCTGCTAGCTGCGAGAGAATGCACGTGAGGAGTTCAGGTACTAGGGAGCAGCCTTCCTTTCTTTTACTGCAGTTATTATAGCCCTGAAGTGAGGGGGAAAATATTTTTAACTGCATGTTTATGAGCTGCTGCAGGAGTGTCTTCACTTAAGTGTAGGGGAGGAAAAAGTGTTCTTCCACCCTCTTAGGTTCCCTGGCTGGGCCTGAAAATTAAACTGACAAAGACAGATTAAGAGGAGGAAAGCCATACATATTTATTTAATGTAAGTTTTACATGACTCTTTATAAGGAAATAAAAACCTGAAGAAATACTTAAGCCTGATGTTTCTAGATTAGGTTTGATGAAGAGTGGGAAGTCATGGAAAAACATGACAGAACAAAAAGATATGAGCTAAAGGTAGTAAACTGGGAAACTTCGCAAGACATGTTCCTCCGGACTCCTCTCAGCATCCCTCCATCTTTGGAAATAAGAATCCTTTTTTCCTCCAAGTATAGAAAGGGCTGCCTCAGGGGAAAGGGGGGCATTCAGAGTTCTCCCTACTCCTGCCAGTTCTCAATTTCCTCCAGCTTCCAATATTCGATATCCCAACGCACCATGTTTTGGAGTAATGTGTTCTGAACCCCACCATGTACCCCCTATTGGAAGCTGTTTTGCATTTTTTGCCTAATGTGGCCCTTTGAGGAATAAAATCTTATTATTTATATTGTCTAGTTGCTGCAGGTCACTTTGCTCATTCCTGCCTTCTCAGAAATATTACCTGTTATTTCTAATTAATGGTTCATGCCTAGCAACTCTACAGCAAGGGCTCTGAATCATCCATGCCATTCTTGAACCACACCACTGAGAAGGTTAGAAGCTGCTTCTCTCCCCTGTCCCTGAGAACTGATGTTCCATTATCTGCTTTCCTCTTTAATGAGAAATAAGTTTTGATATACGCCATAGACCAATTCGCCTAAGAAATTTAGCTTTAACTGAAGACTGTCCAAAGGCATCCTTACTGGACCTGATAGTTAACCTCAGCCAGCAAGCAGATCAGCCCTAGGCCTCTACAAAAACCAAAAAGATAGCCCCATAAACCCCATGGTTCCTCAGCTCCTGGCTTTTCTTTAACAAACTCTCATTGTGGAAGGCGGGGACAACCAAGCATGATTTTACCTCAGGACCATTTTTATTACTTATACACTCAGTAGAGTCCATATGAAAGGTTGAAAACAACCTAACATTTTTGGTAAATAACTCCCCCAAAAAGAGCCTTTTTTTTTTTTTTTTTGGTGAGTCAACGGAGAGAAGCTAATGATGAATCTTCAGAGGCCAAAACCGAAGCGAAAGTGGGAACCCAGAGAAGTCAGGCAATATTTGCATTTGTAATGGCTGAGAATTTTCCAGAATTGATAAAAGACATCTACTCTCAGATTCAGGAAGCCCCAAAGTCAGTGAACGAAAACCTGTATCTAGACGCATTGTGCTGAGTCATCAGCACTTGACATTGGTTTCCAACCCCCTTCTGTGGTTTGGTTGGGTTTGGATTAGTTGGTAATCTGAAAAGCTATAGACTACATTTCCCAGACTCTTTCTCAGCTGAGGTCCTGGATGTGACTGAGCTTCTGCCCACGCTTTCCTGTGAAACTTGGAAGGCAGAAGGGAGGCAAGGCCATCTTCCTGCAGCAGTTCTCTCTGGAGAGTATGGTCCTGAGACTGAGTGTTTCAAGGCAGTGGTGTCAAGTGGACTCAGTGATCCAGCACCCGACAGGGCCCCGCGTTGTGGGGATGTCAGCACTGAGGCGTTTGCGATGATGCACACAGTAGTCCTGTCTGGTCCCCCTCCTGGTGGAGCTTCCTGACTGCTCACTGCAGCTACAGCAGTGAGGCTGAGTTCCAGGAGTGAGGACAGCCCCTGCCTCCCACCGTGTTACATGCGGTTCAACGGTTCCCTGTGTTAAGTCTCACTCTCCTCACTCCTACCTCTGAGGAGGACAGTATGGGCCTCCCATGACCCACACCATCAACTACCGGAGAAGAAATGGAAAAGATAACAGGAAAGCATCACTCCCAAATGTGTTGGGTTCAGTCCGAGTGGCTGTGGCCACTCCTTCTCTGTCTCTGTCTCTGTCTCTGTCTCTGCCTCTGTCTTTGTCTCTGTCACCGGCAGAGCTCCCTATTCTGGGTGCCTGCCTGAGAAGAGTCCCTAATCAGTAAAAAGGCCTGAAGCTCTGCTTTGGCCACTGCCATCTGATGACCTTTGTCATCTGCCCTGCAATGCTGAGACGCTGCCACCATCCCCTCCGACAGGTTTCCTCTCTCTTGGTTCTGGGAACCCTTGCTAACAGTCTCTTCTACGATGTTTTTTCTGCTTCTCATTTTCACTTTTTTCCTTCCTTGATAAAATCTGCAGTCGAATAAGCATAGCTATACCTCTTGGGTTTGCTGGTTCTGCTTTAACATTTTTTTCTTAATTTTTTTCAGCTTTTGCTTTACTTCATTTCTGCTAATTTTCTTAGGACTTATACTGTGTTTTGTCCCCTATATAATCAAGTTAAATGCTTTATTTGTTTATTTTCTCATAATTTTGTTTAACAGTGAAAGCACTGAAGACCATGAGTTGACCTCTATTTCTGTGACTCCATCCCCAAGATTTTCTGTATTACGAGGAGTTCTAATTTTTTGCTATTTACTCCAAAGTCTGTTATGAAGTAACTGGCTTATGTCTTACTTTAGTGGTCATACTGGAGATTTTTACACACTTTCCATATGGTTTTCTTGTTATTCATTTGAATTCTTAAGTCAAGAAAAGTAATAACAATTAAGTATTACTAATAACCATTTCTTACCTTATGACCAGAGAATATAACCTGGAGAATTTCTTCTATTGTTAATTTATTCAGATCCAAGGAAACTAATTCTACTCATTAAGAGATTCCTGGTGCTTGTCTTCTATTTTCCCTGAGAGAATTTTAAAGCAACAAAAGTCTTGTTCTCAATAAATGTTCTCAAACTTATGTAGACACCTAAAGCTGAACAAAGTATGCAGATATCCGAAGCTATGAGCCTCTCAGATGTCACTTGAAGTGTAAAATCTAAAAGTTCTCTATAGCAAATGAAAGGGAAACTCCCCCTTCAATGAGCCAAATTCCTAGCAGTTTCAAAGTTTCCCATGTCACTCACACATCCAGACATTCCGCATTGAGTTTGGGTGGTATACTCTCTCTTCATGTTATTACTCATGCCTTAAGTATCTACTCCTCTGACCAAATCATTCCAGCAGACTGATTTACACCACCAATTCTCTCTGGCACACACCATTCTGCAATTTCTTCTTTGCAATTATAAATCTTATACATGGGGAGGAAGTAGCATATTTTATTTGTTTCTGCATCCCCCGGGCCTAACTTACCACCCACTGCACGTATATTTGCTGAATTTAGTTTGATTCTGAAAGAATTTTATCTTTAACAAAACATATGCCTGTCCTTTATTTCTATAACAAGATGTTAAAGCTATGCCCCTTCATCTCACTCATAAGAGGGGTGTGGGCTTCCATGGGGCCACTGAAAGAGCTTAACATGCGGACCTCTATAGGTCATAAGGGTTTGCGGTCTAATGTCCACCCAGAGAATCTCAACTCAAAAGATGAGCTAACTGCTTGGTTGGCAAGGACAGGGGAAGTACTATTATTTTGAGATTAGTCAACACTACTAGAGTTTGTCAGGGCAAGCAATGTTGATGGGAACCAGATGTGAGAGCTCATCTTAGGTGCTTGTCCTATACAGCCTCCAAAAGAGGCAGCAGAACCAGAGCAGATGAAAGCCGGATTACCAGAAACTACAGGAGGCACAAGTAACCATCTAGACTAGGGAAGTGTCTTCTCAGGACAAGGGAACTTGAAGTCTAAGAGACTTGACCTTGGCTTCCAAAGAGCCGCCAAAGTGGTCCATGAAAGACTGCTTTCAACAGCTGCCATACATAAACTGACCCTATTTGGTCTGTTCAACTGATGCGTTTTCTATCCCTTTTATACTCCCAGACCAGCAAGCTGGGGAAGGATGAGAAGATAGGGGGATAGAGAAGCAGCCTACCACATTCCTGTTTCCCACTAGAAGCTTCCAGGCTGAAACAGAATCCAGGAGTAGGAAGAGATAAGCTATTAAACCACATTTTTATATCGATTGAATAGCTTCTCCTAGATATTCTAATTACTGACTTCAGACTGTGTTTGTTACTCAGTGACCCTACCTCCTGCACATAAAAGGCTTGGGAAACACCAGAGTTTTCACTGGAGAATAGGAAAGACTACCTCCTCCGAATAAACATTAAAGAGATGGAGGGAGACGATGAACTTGTACTCTGCTTATATCATAAGTTATACATGGTCACTCTACTGCTTAGACTTCATGTGATCCACTCAAGGGACAAGGGCAGTTCTAAAGCCAAGATACAGAAGGGTTATCTAGAGGCCACAGAATGTCAGCTAGTTCTCTTAGTTGCAAAAAGAGAAACTCCAGTAGCTAGTTTAAATGGAAAAGGAACTTATTATGGGATATTAGGTAGTTCAAGGGGCCAGAGAATTAAACTTGAGGCTGAGTTTCCAAAGACTCCTCCCAAAACTTCATCACAGAAGAGCTCTTCCACCACTGTCCCAGAACCAAGCCACTGCCACCTGCAGCCAGCCCTTTTCCTCACATTATTTACTCCAAAGTTGTGTGTCTGATTGGTGAAATTTAGATTACATGCCAGCATCACTCTATTCAACAAAGGTGGGAATCATAACAGGAGAAAAATATAAAGTCTATTTAAAAGACTTTGCAACTATATCCCAATAAAAATAAATAAATAAAAATTTTAAAAAGGACCAAAATAAATAAATAAATAAATACATAAATAAATAAAGGACTTTGGACAACCACAAATAGTGGATGTCCTTATTCTAGTTTATTCTGGCTTCTCATCCTGTTTATTACACTGTGGAGTAATTCTTGATTTTTTTCTGGAGTCTTAAGGAATGTCTAGGTTTTGTAATTCTTCTCGGCAATAGAAGTTGTGTCTGTTAGGGTTCACCAAGATTGCAAGTTGCAGGGCAAGCTGCCTAGAATTTTTATTTTTTCTGCTACTCAATCAGAAATCTTAACATTCAGCTATAGCTTACCATATCCATGAAGACATCTCAGGGAGCTCCACCTCACAATGACTTCTTTTGCCAGTACAGTAGCAGTCCATGTCCATCCCATTCATCTGCACTCATAGCATCTTTCACTATGTTGTTGTTTAACTATCGTCTTATTTGTAAAAACAGCTAGAGTGAAGAGAACTCCATCAGGGGTTATTTGTCACAGTCATACATACACCTCCCATGCTTGATATGGGATAAACGTTCACCAAATACTTATATAATCCTCATATTTAGAAGTCAGGACACCTCTGGGTAGTAAGCTTCTGAAAAACAGTCCAAAGTTATGTGGTCAAAGTTTCACCACTTTCTCAGCATGCACCCAGCCCTGTCTAGTGGCTTCTCGGGAGCCTGCCCACAGACTGCACCCAACTCAGTGCTCGCTTGCCATGTCCACGTCTCAGTGTCTCTGCCCACTCCAATGTCATCCCAGAAGCACTGCTGGATTCCAAACTCTTTTTTTCACAATTCTCTGAAGAAAGTTTCTCTAGTACCAAGGTGTAAGGAATGAGGACATATCATAAATATGCTGTGTGACTTGTAACATAAGTTGTAGGTCAGTGGCTCCTGAAGATCTTCTAGGACATACATGAGCCCTCGCGAACAGCTGGGTCTCAATTAGCATCAGATGTCCCGCCTCCTCTGAAAACTGGTCCCTTCTTCCTCATATGAGTTTCTTCTAACACTGTGTTTCCTAACTGGAGAGAATAGTTCTGTTTGTTGGGTTTGGTGCCTCTTTTTTTCATGTTGTGGGATTTCCTTAATTTTTTTGTTCATCTTTGTTTGTTTTACTAAACAATTTTCTGTTAGTTATTTTATACACAAAATTACTCAAGAAAATCATAAGCAATGTAATTCACTCTTGGCTGACAAATGTTTCCAGCCAGGTTTCAGTCTCTCCATAGACACAGACCCCAAGGCAAGCTAACATTGGCAAATTATTATCTCTCCAGAAGGGAAATAAAGATCAAAAAAGTGTGAGTAACAAACACTGCGGGGGGGGAGGGGGTGGGGAGTCAAACTTACGCGAAGAGTTGATGATGTCAGTAAACATTTGGCACAGCTCCTCTAAACCCATTACTCAACCTCAAAAGAGCCAGACTGCTTCCTTGGGTTTTGTTTGGTTTAAATTAGAGATGTTTTCTCTGAAGAAATATTCATCCTTGATTGAATTTTCCTCTAAGCCATGGTATGTGGGAAAAGAGGAGGAGGAGGAAGAGTGAGGATTGCATATTGACAAAGGCAAATCATAGACAAAAGTGGAAATCTGCTATCTTCTCTTGCTTCTATGGAACAAGGGGCTGTCTTGTGTGATATCAGGAACCTAAAGGACCACTGACCTCTTTCATAGGAGGTACACTCTGACATCTTTTCATAGGAAAATAGCCCTGTAAAATAGCCTTTCTATTAAAAGAAGCTCATTCAGATAAATCCATAATTTTCATTTTGGTGTAAATTCATTCATTCATTGATTCATTCATTCACTAGTCACCACACATTTAATGACTGTCTCTAAGGTGCCAGAATTGCCACTAGATATTAGAGATAAAATGGTAGACATGACACAGCTCTTGCTATCACTGACCCTAAGACCTAGTAAAGGAAGCAAGACAAGCAATTTATCAATTACAGTTGATACCAGACAAGACAGAAAGTATAGAATTTAATGGAAATAGATAGGAAGGATAACTGTCTAGACATAGAATGAAAAGAAAGCTTTCCTGGAATAAGTGATAATTAAGACTAGAATGAAGAGTAGACATTAAGCCAGTCAAAGGGAGGGAAGAGTACATTTCAGGCAGAGAGATTAGCAAACAAGCTTAAGGAACTGAAACTAACTTATTATGCTTGAAATATAGGTCTTTGAGGGTTGAGGGCAAAAGTAGATAGAATATGAGACTACAGAGATAGATACCAGACCTTAAGCCATGGATGTCATTTAGAAATTATGTATGGTTGTGAGAAATGGCAGTCACCAAACAACTGTTTAGATTAAGATAGTGGGTTATTTTTCTCTAATGTAAAACAAATCCACAAGTAGGCAGTCCCAACTATCTCCATGATGGAGGAACCACCAAAGATTTCAGCTCATTCCTCCTTTCATCTTTAGGGCAGGGCTCCTCTCCACAAGACCGTTTCTTTCTTTTTCTTTCTTTCTTTCCTTCTTTCTTTCTTTCTTTCTTTCTTTCTTTCTTTCTTTCTTTCTTTCTTTCTTTCTTTCTTTCTTTCTTTCTTTCTTTCTTTCTTTTTCTTTCTTTCTTTCTTTCTTTTTTTCTTTTCTTTCTTTCTTTCTTTCTTTTTCTTTCTTTCCTTCCTTCCTTCCTTCCTTCCTTCCTTCCTTCCTTCTTTCTTTCTTTCTTTCTTTTCTTTCTGTCTTTCTTCCTTTCTTCCTTTCTTCTTTCTTTCTCTTCTTTCTTCTTTGTTTCTTCTTTCTTTCTCTTTCTTTCTTTCTTTCTTTCTTTTGCTGCCAAATTGATTTATTTAGTAATAAATAAACTTTCTGTGTCAGTTAGGAATCCTGGTTGAAGGATCAGACTCTGGGGAATTTACTGGAAGGATATTAGTGGAGAGGGAAATACTCATGAGAAGCGGGGCAGGTGGTAGGTAGAGGTGTTGTCTAAAGAGTCAGGGGGCATAGCAAGCTGTCCACAGCCACAGTGACCAGGGCAGAGTGCTGCCTCTGCTGCCACCCCTGTAGCAGCCATGAATGACCACCAACCGCACCTCTGTCTTCTGACCCTCCTTGAGACAGAATTCAGTGTTTTGAGAGTTGGCTTCTGATAGGCCAAGCTTACGTCATGAGTTTTCTCCCAGCTATATCCTGGAGGAGGATCTGTTCCTCTCTTCTTTCACAGTGGGAAGCAGAAGCCTAATTATGTTAATTTTCCAGGGCTGCAGTAACAAACTACCACAGACTGGGTGGCTTAAGCAACAGAAATTAATTTTCTTGCAGTTCTAGAGGCTAGAAGTCCAACATCAAGGTGTTAGGAGGGTTGGTTCCTTCTGAGGGCTGTAACAGAAGAATCTTTTCCAGGCCTCTTTCCTTGGTTTGTAGATGGCAAGCTTCTCTCTGTATCTTCACTTAGTCTCCCCTCTGTACGTGTCTGTGCCTAAATGTCCTTCACAAGACCATTTCAAGATCTCACGATTGGGCCGCTATTTCTTTCAGCCCAGCAGATGGAAGGAGAGCGAGAAAGCAACAGGTCGCAGTCCCCCTCAGTCAGTTCCCTTTTGATGGAGTGCTTCTAGATGCCACACGTGACATTTTGGCTTCTATCTCACTGGCCAGAATTTAGTCATACAACCATTCCTATCTGTAAGGAGTGCTTGGAAATGTAGTTTCTTAGCTGAGCACAATTGTTCTCCCTAACAAAATCAGGGTTCTGCTAGTAAGGAAGAGGAAGAAAATAATATTAAAGGCAACCGGTAGTCTTTGCTATGCCATACCATGTAAATTCTACCCTGAGGGCAATGGAGACTCATCCAAAGAGTTTCAAGCCAAGAAGGGACCTGGTCAAAGCTGTATTTTCAAAAGGACCTCTTACATGTGGGGTAGAGACAGGATTGGAGGAGACTTGCTTGGTGGCAAGGGGACCTATTAGGAAGATGTTGAATAAAACCAGGCAATAGGTGATGGTTGCCAAAAAGTGTGATTTGATAAGAATAGAACGTGAGACCAGAAGGAAAACCAGAAGCATAAAAGAGTAAAGACAAGGATCTTGTTGGTATCAAAGACAAATCTTACCCACTTACCACTGTATCTGATACAGCCCATCCCCATCCATCCCCATTTTCTGGGCAAAGCAAGGCAACACTGCATTTAACTCTGCTCTTTGGATGTCACTCGACAACAGAGGCAATTAGAGCGCTTGTCCCATGATTTTTTTAAATGTTATAAATCCATTCTTATTACAAATGCATATCCATTTATATAATTTTATACAAATTCATAAATAGGACTTCACAAATCCTATTGGTTTTGATGAAATATTTGATGCATGTAAAATAACATGTACATTATGGAACATAGTAATAAAACACTCATCACCCACTATCCAACTTAAGAATCAGAATATTAGCCATACTTCCTCATGTTTAAAAGCCCTCACCCACAGAGATTCAAAATAGCCATGCTTTTTGCTTACCTATGACCATGCTCTTTATATATATAGAGAGAGGTGACAGCAGTATGAGACCTCAATGGCCTCATATTTTCCCCGGTGCCATCAGTTACCCTAAAACCATAACAACAATAGCTAATACATAATCAATGCTTATTATATGCCAAGCACTCTTCTGAAGTTTTTACCTGCATGAAATAATATGCTCAATGATTCTGTGAAGTAAGTATTACTAACCTCCTCCTTATTTTAGAGATGAACAAACTGAGGCATGGAGTAGTCTAGTATTTTGCCTAAGGGCGCACAGCTAATGCGTGGTAAAACCAAGCTTCAAACAGGTCACGTGGCTTTCACGTCTGTTCCTAGCCACCCTACTATTCCATTGCCTACAGATGCATGATGATGGCAGTGGTGCTGGTGGCAGTGCTGGTGGTACCTTTTCCCCTTAAATATGGCTGGTCCTCTAGTAGAATGTTAGATTCAGAGTGTTAGAGATTATACTGACAGATTTATCCATCCCATAGATTTAGAACTTCTTGACAATAAGAATTAGGATGAGAAATTACAGATCTAAGGCCCAGGGTTGTGAGGTGTGTGGCAGACTTTATCCTGGAACCCAAGGGTCTCACCTTAAGTACATCACTAATTCTAGTACACCAGACTGGCTAGGTTTTAAAGGACACCTTAACTGTTGACTTGAAAATAAGGCATAAGTAATGAATTAAACCAGACAAGTCAGTGGTGAAGTTTTCACCTCTCTCCTTGATCACTACTGCAAGGAATCTAACGACTTCCATGTGTGCAAAAACTCCAAGTGAGTCATTTAAAATCTTTTTTGAGCAGAGATGTGGAGTCTCAGATCTCTTTGGGGTAGTGGTGAAGGTAAGGTTAGACTCCAGGCACCTAAAGCAGTGCATTGCACAATATGTGTTCCATGAAAAGTAGTTGTTAACATCATAACCATTATTCTATGATTTTAAAGTAGGAAAAGGCCTTTGGAAAGTAACTGATATGAAGGCCCCACTGCTCTTTGTGTTCAAGGCTTTATCTTAATGGTTGTATTAGATATTTAGATTTCTGAAGAATAATGTTTGTAGTACTGCCATACTGTTTGACTTAACCTCCACAATGACATTAGAAAGTATACAAAAGCAGGTACCACCCAATTACAGAAGAGTGATGTAAGCTTACATTTGACCACTTGTGTTTTTAATACAAATATAAACATGATTATTCCCCACCAATATGCATTAACCTCAGCACAGTTAGGAACCAGACCAACACAGTTTTACAAGTTTTAAACTGTGTCTAGCATTACAACAGGTGTAAAAAATGATAAAGGTAGATTTATGATCTGATTCCTTGATGCTCTGAGATTTTAAACATGGCTCTGTGAGTTGTTCTACATATAGTCAATTTCTTATTCTCTCCAACTGTTTTGGCTGCACAATCCTAGTTACTGTTAAAAAAAAAAAAAAAATCCCAGACTCTCAATAACTTAAAGCAATGGAAAATTCTTGTGTATGTAGACCAAAAAGCTGTTTCTGACTGGTAACAAGAGAGAGGAAAGAGATTCTATTTCATGCAGTCACAGACCCAGGCTGAAGAAGACTTCAAAGTTTCCCTGGAGATCAATATCCAGCCAGTACGTAGGAGAAGAGCAGAGAGGATTGCAAGTAGGATGGACTATGACTCACATGCCATTGGTTAGAACTCAGTCACATGGCCACTTCCAACTGCAAGGGAGGCTGGGAGTACCAGAGAGAAAAGGAAACCATTTTATTGATTAGCTTGTAGTCTCTGCTATTGTAAACCTTAGTTATCTCATCTGTAAAAGGTAAGTCTTCCTTTTTTTGAAACTTTCTTAAGCCCACAGACGTTTCAATAATAAAACAAAAAGCCTCAGGCCTACTACTTCATACAGATCATAAAGTCTTCACCATTTGCTAATGATGCAAAATATTCCATTGATCTTATTCATCTTTCTTACAAACCCACAAGTTTTTCTCTCTCTCTACTTCTTTTAGAGGTTCTTATGTCTTTGGTTTCTGTTAAATAAGATGCTACAGGCAGTCCATTCTCTGCATCTGCGTCCTTGTTCTTGTCTTGTCACTGAGTTCATCAGTACCATTTTTAGATTCCGTATATGTGAGTTAGCATACGATATTTGTCTTTCTCTTTCTGACTTACTTCACTCTGTATGACAGACTCTAGGTCTATCCACCTCATGACATATAGCTCCATCTCATCCCTTTTTATAGCTGAGTAATATTCCATTGTATATATATGCCACATCTTCTTTATCCATTCATTTGTTGATGGGCATTTAGGTGGTTTGGGGGGGGCGGGGGGTGAAGGGGAAGCTGATACGAAGCAAGAGAGTAGCACCGACATATAACATATATATACTACCAACTGTAAAATAGATAGCCAGTGGGAAGTTGTTATATAACAAAGGGAGTTCAACTCAAGGATGGAAGATGTCTTAGAGGACTGGGATGGGGAGGGTGGGGGGGACTCGAGGGAGGGTGGGGGGGGAGTTGAAGGAGGGAGGGAATACGGGAACATGTATATAAAAACAGATGATTGAACTTGGTGTACCCCCCAAAAAATAATAAATTAATAAAAAAAAAAGATGCTACAGGCAGTGACTAAAGATTATTAAATATCTTGAAAATGTTGTGAACTGAACTGTGCTTAGAGCTTCATTTCACCCTCACAACAATCCAATGAGATAAGTTTCATTATCCTTATTTGTACAATGGTGGAGCAGGGGAGGCATTGAGTAGACAACCTACAATTAGCCAAAGGGCACAGCTGATAAGTGATGGTAAAATCCAACTTGAAGTCAAGCCTCCATTGATTCCAAATCTTGGGTTTATACCAATCATATTATTCTGCTTCCTTTCTCTCTCTCTCTCAGATTCTCCAGAACACATACAGTGTTAGACACCTGGTGAAAGAAACTGAACAAATACCTGTTTAAATAAATTGAATTGAAATAATAATAAACCTCTATTGTAAACCTCAAGTTTAATAATCATCTATTGTAAATCTAAGTTCTTGAAGGACATTTATATTGTCTCTTCCTTGATTTTTTTGTCTTCCACATGCCTGCTTTATTTTTGCTTTTCCTTCATTGCATTTCCCTATTCCCTTTCTTGATGCTCCTAAGGTCCATCTCAGCCCTCCTAAGAAGGAAGCTTTTATTTAGGAAATTATAGCATACATTGTTCTGCCTGTCACTTAGCCACTTGAGAATTTCTGGCAAAAGTCTTATGAAGAGCACGACACTGTAATTTGAGAGAAGTTCCTGTCATTTAACTTTATGGGAAAAGCATTAACTCAATGGAATGTGGATATAGACTCAACTGTCTGTTTGTCTAGACTTAGTTTGGGACACTATTTTATCTCCAGTCTCCTTAGCTACATATTTTTTCCTCTTCCAGCAAGATCCCTGTTGCATGCTAAATGAGTTATGTTTTCAATTGACACTAAATTAACAGGGAAGTCAGCCGAGCCAGAAGAAAGCCATGCTTTTTTTCCTGGTCTAAGGGCAGCAGGCGGAAGCTACCTCTTACAAGTATCTTCTGCTTGTAAGCATGTGGATAGGCTGCAGACTCAGAGTGAATTCTACAGCTACCTTACATCTATATAAGGTAACTTGCTCTGTGCACAAAGAAGTTGTGGGCAGGTGATTAATAATGGTGTGACTGCTTTTTTTGTGGGTAGCTAATTATGGTTTACAAGGCTTGTATAACAAATTATATCCATAGGAACTAACTACCTTCAAAAAACAGTAGAAGTAGCCATCCTTAGGGAGCTATTTCCACACCACCAGTCTAAACAACAGCAACAAGTCACTAGTGGGCAGGAGCTGGGCTTACAGAGGAACATTTCACTATTCAGGGAGCAGCCATTACTGATGAAAATACTCTATCCTTCAGATATTGCAACATTTAGGGGAAGAAAACATGGAGTACGAGAATTTTATTAGCAATATCAATGTTTTATCTCTGTACCTGCTAAGTGTCTTCAAGATAAATCGTCTATTTATTCACAAAAAATTATTCACTTGCCAACCTTATACACTTAGCACTGTGCCAGGTATAGAAACGCATCATTACGGTGCTTGAGAAAAAAACTTGCTTCAAATCAGTATAATAAAAAATAAAAAATTGTGTCATAAAAGAATCATATAATGTATAACAGGAATTCAAAGAAAGGAAAAGATTTCTTCTTCCTAGTAGAATTAAAGGAGGACTTATGAAGGAGTTTTCTTTGAGCTAATTCTTAAATGATGGCTGTACATTTATTCCACAACACAGTTTCAGAATAGCAGTACTAATATGACTACCATCCCCAGTTATTAAGAACAGTTTAAAACATATTTTTAATATGTCTTCCCCATTCTCCCCTACCCATTTTAAAGTTACGCTGTCAGAGGATGTAGCCATTGTATACTATAATCTCTTCCTTCTAAGTCTTATCTTCATGAAAATTAGGTGTTTCATGATCACCACAAGTCCTTAGGTCAATGTCTATCTATAGCTCATTTTCCATCTTCCTCATTCTTCAGGAAGGGTTCATGGGGACAATATTTCCTGAGTTCTTAAAAGTTGAAAGCAAGTTATCTATGCCTGTTACACTTGAATGTTATTTTTGCTGGATGTAAAATTTTTGTCTTGTACTTGTTTTCCTTGAGTGTTTTAAATGTTTTCCATTTTCTTCTGGCTGTTTGTGTGTTTGTGGTTTGTGTGCATAATGTCTCCCCCCACTCAAAGATATCCATGTCCTAAAACCTGGAACCTCAGGATGTTACCTTATATGGCAAAGGGGACTTTGCAAAGATGATTAAGAGTCTTGAGATAGGGAAGTTACCCTAGATTATCCAGACGGACCCTAAATGTAACCACGTGTCCTCATGAGAGGGAGACAGAGACAGATTTGACTACAGAAAAGAAAGAAGACACACTATTGATACTATGTATAAAATAGATAACTAATGAGAACCTACTGTATAGCACAGGGAACTAGACTCAGTGTTCTGGGGTGACCTACATGGGAAGGAAATCCAAAAAAGAGGGGATATATGTATACATATAGCTGATTCACTTGGCTGTACAGGAGAAACTAACACAACATTGTAAGGTAACTGTACTCCAATAAAAGTTAAAAAAAAAAAGACAAAAGCAGACACAAAAAATATTTTTAAAAAATAAAAAAATAAATGAGATCCTTAAATGTGATTACTACATTGGTGGACTATATATATTTATGTATATAGTTCACCAATATGGTTCACTGGAGGTGAACTGAATAATCCCCCCCCAAAAAAAGTTAGTATTATAGTTTAAAAGCAAAAGTCATTTAGGAGTGGCATGTTTTTCAACATTAAATATTCCTATCATAAATAAAATATTATGATGAAAATTTAAAAAAAGAGAAGAAAGAAGGCAACATGATGATTGAAGCAAAGGGAGAAAACATGAGGTGATGCAGGGCTACTAACCAGGGAACGAGAACAGCCTCTAAAGCTGGAAACAGCAAAGAACTGGATTCTCCCTTCTGGAGAGCCTCCAGAAGGAGCCAGCCCTGCTGATGTCTTGATCTTAGCCCTGTAAGATTTATTTCAGACTTCTGGCATCTACAACTGTAAGAGAATATATTTCTGTTGTTTTAAGCCCATTAGTTTCTCATAATCTTTACAACAGAAATAGGAAACTAATAGAGTGTTGGTCTCAAAGAGTCTTGTGATAACATTTTTGCCAAGATGCATATTAAAAGATTCCCCTCTTTTTAAGCTCAGTAATTTTACTATGTCTTGATATTGGTCATTCAGGGTCAGTATTCCCATGTGTGCAATATATGGCTCAAATCTTTTTGACTTCAGAAGAGGTTTTTAAACTATAGTTTTTAGCACTTTTCTTTTTTTTAATGGTTTGCTTCTTCAGGGACTCCTGTTATCTTATATATTGGAACCTCCTTGCCTTTTCTCCATGCTGTCACTTTCTCTTGGACACTGGACCCAGGAAGGCAAGCTGGAACCTCCATCTATCTCTGGACACCAGCAACTTAAGGATACTGGTGACTTGCAGCAGAAATTAGATCCCTTTACCACAGAGCTGCACAAGTGTGTGCCCAGGACTTGCTGAAGCTGAAGAAGGAGATCTGGAAGGAGGTAGATAAGCTGTGAGTTCGGGTGTTGCCCCAAAGCAACATGGTGACCTGGCGGATCAGCACCAATGGCTATTAGCTGCTGCAATGCCTTCAATCTTTTAAGTATAAAAATGGCTGTTCCTTCATTTCCACCATCTGAATTTCATGCAAACTTCTCCCTATATACATACAGGGAAAATAATGCTAGGAATTATACTTTGACCTTAGCTAACTTGTACTAGTATGAACCCACCACAGTTCACCCCTTATCAACACAGCAACTTTTAATCACACTTAACTTCCAAATAAAGACAACAGCAAAATAATGCTTCTACGCAATGATGCAGCTATCCCTTGTGCAACCAAAAACATGTTAGTTCTCTTGCACAAATAAGATACAAAGTTCACTTACCCATCTTTGGATGATGTTCTGTTCCTCTTCCAGCTGAGTCACACTAAGATCTAAAGTTAACCCCATGAACACATGTTATAGTAGATGACAGAGGAATGGGAAAGTGGAAGGAAAAGAGTGCTTAACAAATGCATAAATATGGTCATATCAAAATAAGGAAAAATACTCATAACTATCATAGTTCTCATTTTCAAATCTGGTCACGTGGTCATAGATGTGACTGATTTTTTAGCTTCCTTTTTCCACTATTCACTCCCATCTCATTGGCCCCTGCCAACATATTTTACTTCGAATAGCTGGTTTCTTCAAATTTTAAGATCTTGATTTAAATGGCATCTCCTCAAGGTCTCTTCCCAATTTAAAATAAATAACCCCACTATTTTTTTTTTCTCATAGCACTCTCATTTTTTCTTCCTTTGTTTTTTGCTTGTTGTTTCCTTTTTCTTCATGACTCACAAAAACAACAGTAGTTTTAATGAATGAACAGATGAATTCCTCACTACTAAATCTACCACTCACATCCTACCAATCAACAGGTCCTATGAGTTTTTGGTTCCTGATATCTTTCAGGCCCACTCATTTCTTTATAGTCATCAACACTCAGTTCCTTGCTGATATCCTGATATCTGATATCTAGGTTCTCCTCACTCCAGTTAATACTACACACTATACTCAATACTTAATGGAAAGAAAAGATTCTGTATTTATCTCTATGTTTTGAGTACCTAGCATAGTAGGCACACAGTAACACAAAGTAGGAATTCAGTAATTATCTGGATGAGTGGATACGATGTCATACTAACTCTGTCTCTGGTCTCCTTATCTTATGAATTCAATACTCTAAAAATGAAAATTCACAGACAAAATTATTTTGAACTTTCAAATGTCTGCTCTTTCAAAAAATGCTATGTATTTGACCTCCAGTGAAATGAGTTTTAACTGTAAGTGGAATAAGAATTGTTTATTACTCACCTAAAAGAGGTGTGTTTGCATCAATTTTCCAGAGTTTAAAATAGTAATAACATGATTAAGGGGACAGAAATAGAATTAATGAAAAATATACAAATAATGTGGCACATTTTATCAATGTTTTTACTGATTGATGATGTTCTATAGTGCGTCTGGGTAATTCATGTGTGCTAGGAAAGGGATGGACAATAGACATAATAGCAGCAAGTACTGGGGGTTTGAGAGTAAAAAGATCAAGAATAATGGCTCATTTTCATTTCTCATGAGGAAAAACGGTATCACTAAGTGCCAAGTACAATGCCTGGCATATAGTAGGAGTAGAAAATATTTATGTTGACTGCCTATTGCTAGATTTATAATAGTGAATGAGATTTTTATAAATTGAAAAGTTTAAGTTGCCTTAAGGAATGGTCATAGGAATATAGAATGTTAACTCTTAGAATTTATTATACAGGGAGGATACAGATTGTCATATCTTAAAAATCCCTAAGATGATCTATATCCTTACTAATAAATAGTACATCCTAAATAAAAGTAAAGAACTGTGCTGAAACGACCTTTAGAAATTATTTCCTGCTTACATTTCTACAATATAGACTGCTTTTTTGGTTACTCTTCTTCTTTTAACCTCAAAAACCAAAGGTCAAGGCTGAATAAATCAGGAGGAAAACGAAAGGTCTTTTATATCCATCAGCAATAAAGAGAATGTATATAAACGTAAAAGTATTTTCTCAGCCTTGGCATGACTCCAAGGAAACCCAAATGCTAAAAGTCTGTTTCAGCTCCTAGCATTTCTCTGTTCCCTCCCACAGACAGACCACAGGAAGATGAATGAGTTCCATTAACCAAAATGCTGGTCAAGGACCATGTTTGGTTAAACTCCAGATTTCTGAAGGGCTGTGGCAGAATGAGAGAATACCCTGGAAGCTCAATAATCTCTCCCTAAGGTGACTCACTGCTTGCTTCTGGATTGAATGCTACCCTAGTTGTCCCCCAGGCATCAGTCAGAACTAAAGGACCTTATATCCCACACCCAAGACTGGAATGAACCATCTGACCAGCTTTTTGTTGAGGGGAAGTGGTAGTGGTAAAGCATTAATAGGCTTCATGTGTCAACTCTCCTAAGTAATATTTACATTTTAACAATATCCTTCCATGTCTCAATCCCATGGATTATGGAGTAAATGAGTGGCTGTAACAGCCACCATGACTAATTACCAGGGATGCTCTTGTGGAAGTCCCAGGCTACCCACATACTCTGTGAGGGAGGTTACTGCAGGGGAAAAGTACAGATAGATGATAGGTGATAGACAGATGATAGGTTGATAGATGATAGACAGATACATAGATGATAGATAGATGGATAGATAGATATAGATAGATAGATGATAGATGATAGATACAGATAGATGATAGATAGATGATAGATAGATAGATAGATAGATAGATAGATAGATAGATACAGATAGATGATAGATAGATGATAGATGATAGAGAGGAAATTCCAAAGCACTGCCAAAAACTAAATTTTAGAAACAAGATATAGTTAAGTCACAAACAAATAAGTAAATGTGCACAGTGACCGAAATCTTCAGATTATTTTTTTAGTGCTCATAAAATCTCTAGGTTGCTATCCGAAAATACTACTTTTTAAAAAATATATAATTAATACTTTAAAAACCACCCGCTGTGGTCTTTATTAAACATTAATTCTGAATTTAACAAGAAGCTCTCTGTATACCTTTTGCCACAGGTATTAAAAACTTGGCTTTTATGACATTTCCTTTTCTTATTTTCTTCTAATAGAAGTAATTCAAAGCTTTTGTTCAACTGACAGAAAGTAAGGTACTCCTATGAATTGAGTGAAAATGAAAAAGTGATATAGACAAGAACTTGGGCTCTGTCCCCAAATCATGATACATTCTCTTTATTCAAAAACCTTGAGTGTCTCCTTTTGCAGGACATGATCCAAAATTCTTAGCTATGTCTTTAATGCCTCCAATATTTTATCCTCAAACTACTCATTAATCCTTACCTCCAACCATGAATAAACACATATTTCTGTCCTGGCAAATAGAATATGCTCAAATAAAGGAATAAGAGAATGAGTGTCATAACCACAGTGAAAGCTCCTTGTCCCCAGAAAACACCATGAGAATTTCCACCTCTAGGCATTTGCACCCACTGTCCTTCCCCTGCTATGCTCTCCTTTCCTCTTCTCCAGTCTAAAGTCTGCAAGGCTCTTCTATTTGCTTTAGTGACCTCCCCATCACTAAACCAGATACATTCCATTATTCACTTGGCACTCACTTTCTGCCTTGCGGAGTAAGTGACTTTTGTAAATTAATAAATATTAAGTATTGAGACCATGTTCCAGGCGATACGCTAGGTACTCTTACACTCACAATAACCCAGAAGGTATGTGTTAGTATCCCCTCTTTATAGATAAAGAAAGATTCAGAGAGGTTTTAGAAAAAGAAAAATTTGTCAAGGTCACCCAGCTAGTGAATAGCAGAGTCAGGATCTAAAACTAGGCTCCAAATATCATGAGCTCTTCACCTCGGCACTCTGCTTCATTTTGTCCATTCATTTCATGTGTTTACTGAACTAGAGTGCATCATTTTCTTAAACCAATGAGAACTCACTGAGGCGTGTAGACCTCGTGAGAAGTTACCATAATAATCTAAAGAAGAGTTAATGAGGAGAAGCCATAGCCCACAGGCTCGTGGGTGGGGACTGGGAAAAGAAGGAAAACAGGATGGCACTGGGGCTTCTGACTTTAGCAATGATTATGATGCCTTTAAACAACATCCTGAGTAAGGAGGAGGGGTGGGCTTTGTGAGGGAGAGGAGGCTCATATTCTTTTATGAGCATCCTGAGTAAAGTGCCCGTTACCTCCACATGGAGTTGCCCAGGTCTTGATTCTAAGCTCCACCACTTATTAGCTGCATGTCTTTGGGCGAATTACTTCACCATCTAGAATTTCAGTTTCTCTTACATAAAATAGGAATAATAATACCTACCGCAAAGAGCTGTTAGGAAGATAGAATTAAACAATTCATATAAAATGGCTTATATGATGTCTGGCATATAAATACTCAATGAATGTCATTTATTACTAATCACACAGATGATTACGGTAAGTGTGACTCTAGAGTGGGAGACATCTGAGCTGGAGAATGATTTGAGCTATCCTTGGTGTACAAGCAGTGGTTGAAGGCATCAGAATCAATGAAATTGGCAAGTGTACGGAGCAGAGATCGCAACTCAAATGCCCCGTGGCCAGGTGCAAGTGAACGAAGTGAGTTAAGCACATCTGCACATTGTATGAAATGGGGGGAACTCTGGAGAAGCGGAGAGTGCATAGTCTCTCTAAAGAGGGAGGCTGCTACCCTGCTTGAGATGATTCCTGTCATGTCAAAATTGGGCCCAGCATCACCAGATCTCCTGTTTTGTATTGTTTTGTCAAAAGAAGCCAAAAATTTCCCAATGTTTAAGTGTTGGCAGCTAAATTCAAACTTAACAAGCAAACTGAACACATAAGTAGACCAGACTGTAGCCTGTTGGCTCCCAGACCGTGACCTTTGGTGTAGAGAAAGAGGGCTGAGGATGGAGCTCTACAGAGCATTATCATAAAAGAGATGCGCAGAGAAAGAGGAGGGGTAAAGGAGATCCAGACAGGCAGAGAACAGAGAGGGAAAGGGGTGAGTTCAAAAAAGTCAGGGAAGAGGAGCATTCAGGAAGGAGAGTTAACACCATCACAGGTGGCACAGGGATCACTGTGGCCAGACTGTGCACACAAACTCATTAAGTGTTGGGACCTCTACTTAAAACTGCATATGTAATTACTCCTAAGGACAGGGGACGTAATACTCAAAGAGATCATTCCAGAGTTAGAAACAAGACAAGAAGTCTTGAGGGAAAGGACAACAGTGTGTAGCAGAATTCTATTTGAATCAGTTTCTTGAATCATGAACAGGAGCCCTGCGGACTTCCAGTGAATGTCCTTTCGAAAGCAAAGGTGGACTTTGGCAGCTCAACCATCCCTTGGACATAATTTTGATGGCTGGAACTGGAGGCAGATAGGAAACCAGAAAGTTTGCCCCGTCCTCCCCGCATCGGGGAATTAGCTGATCAGAACACGGAAAGGAAGAGAAGGATAAATAAAAAACTCTCAACACTCTAAACAGCAGTGAATTCTGAGATCTTTTATTTGTTTCCATGTAAATATCAATATTATTAGCTATATTATTAATATTAATATTAATACTCTCTGAGAGCCAGGAGAGCACTAAATACAAAACTATGGCTTAAAATAGGGGACCTGTCCGATATGCTTAAGAACAAATTACACTTTGAATCAAGACTGGAATCCCGTAAGCCATTCCCTAAACAGAACGTCATTAATTAACAATTGGCAACTGCCCTCAAAGGAATCACCAAAAAGCCTGAGGGAAAATGTTAGCTTGTCCAAGAGAAAAAACTCCATACAGTAAAAGAGAAGAGTATACATATCGACTCACAGCAACCAGTACATAGGTATTTACTATGTACATTCACAGTCAGCATCACGAGCATAAGATTCTAAAATGACCATTCAACAAGAGAGGAAAAAAGCAAGACGCAAAAATGGGAAATTAGTTGCCCAAAGCCCCATGGCTAGTTAGTGACTGAGTCAAAGTTAGAATTCTAATCTCCTGACTTTTCATTTCCACAAAACTCCACTGTTTTCAGAGAAAGGTTAATTACCCCTTTGAAGGAATGATTTAAAGGGGACAGACATATTTTGATGGGTGGAAGCTGGGGGAGTGAGTCCAGTGGATGGCAGAAATGATCCTGTGTGGCTGAAGCATGCCAGCATGGGAAAAGCAGGCCGTGTGTGGGCACCTGTGAGGAGCGGCCATAACAACCAAGACAACCCACCCGCAAAACAAGTAAGCTTCGGCCTGGAATGTGTATGTCCAGAAGAAATACAGTCAGAAATTCCAAACTTAAAAAAGTAAACACACAGTTTCTTAAATATTATCTATATTCATAAACAGTTACTTATTAGAATAAGTAATACTGAATAACTTTGACTCTGCAGAACATAGTGAATAAGAAAGAAGTACACACGTACACACACACACACATACACACACACTTAAATCCTCTGAGTAGTCAAGACAGGCATCATAGAATATCTTGTTCAGAACAATTTACATAGGGTAATTCCCTGGCAGTCCAGTAGTTAGGACCCAGCGTTCTTCACTGCTGTGGGCCTGAGTTCAATCCCTGGTCAGGGAACTAAGATCCTGCAAGCCATGTGGCGCAGCTGGCGGGGAGCAGGGGAGGACAATTCATATAAAGGCTTTAGCCTAAAGCTCGGTCCACAGTAGGCCCTTCCTAACGTTTACCCATGATTATAATAATTATGTGAGTGCCTGGGCAGCCACTCAGAGTTTGGTTACTCTTATCTTATGCACAGTTTCTTTTACTTAGCTTCTTTTTATTTAGCATTTTGATTTAGCTTCTGTCTATAACAGATTAAAATTGAGTGGTGGGAATATAGTTGGAGATAGACAGGCACTTAATTGGAAAGGGAAAACTGTGTCAAACAGACAAGGAAAAAATCCAAATGTAACTGAGACCATTTAGTGTAGGGCCAAACTGCCTTCCATCTTTCTGGAGACCCTGAAGATATCACCGTAGTACACACCACAGTACAACTACTATGATGACCCAGAATCATCCAGAAGTATTCTGTGATATGTCAGACACTCTATTTAAAATTGCAGGGAAACATTTGCTACCATTTTTTAAAGTTTTTATAAAAACTTTACATTTGTAAAACTTTTGACACAGAAAACTTACAAATCATCTGGAAATTAAGAAAAATCATTTGTCCACAATTCCATAAGCCAGATACATTAAGAAGGACATTTCAACTAAACATTTGGTGATTTTTATTCTCTTGAAAGCCCTGGTATTGGCTGATTATTGATCCTTCTAGCTTCAATTATCAATGTGAGGTCATACGTGATATTATGGTGGTTTTAGACAGAGATCATGATTTTTTTATCAGATGGAAGAGCATCTCAATGTCTTTTGACATAAAGTTGCAACTGATCATAGAATTGCTTCAGTTTTTTGAAACTAGCAAGGTGGTACATGAGTAGAAGGTGTGGGGCTTAGCATGTATCTCAGCATAAGCAGGAGGATGGGCATGTGTTACTTTGCCTCTGTGGCAAAGAATGTGATTTCCTCCCCAGACTATTTAAATTCCCACTGACTTTTACCCCGAGAGGTCCAGTTTCACTGCTCTCCTATGTGATAAAGAAAACCCTCACAATCAATTATCTCACTCTCTCAGTTTAGAAAAAATCTCTCTCAGTTTTCCTTAAATCACTGATCAGATTTTTCACAGTATTACATCCCCAAGATGTTTCTTTGAAGGGAAGCTTCTATCAAGAACTTTCGGAGGCTGGGAAAGCAAAGTGGAGGAAAAAAAATAAAGAAAAAAGCCCAGAGCACAGAGTATTCCTTAGCCAGCTATCTTCATCAAGTCCTGACAGCTGTTCACAAGTTGATTTTCCTTTTGAACTCTGCCACATGGGAGAGGTATTTAGGCAATATGCAAATTACAACCAACTTCATCCTGGAGAGGCACCTTTGGCTGCCAGGAGTCAGTCCACACCACCTTTGGCAGATTCATAACCCCTCTCCTTGGTCTTCTTCATTTTGACAAGGCCAGAGGTCAAATATCCAGCAAATGGTAGTCAAGTGTCTTTTTCAACAATGAAAGTTTATTATGATAATTTTCTGACCAAACAGAAACAACATCTTGAGGAAGAGGCACCTATTTTTCTCACTCTCTCGGAGGTGCCTAATAGGCCTGAGGCAATCTTGAGGGATGAAGGCTAGGTGATTTAGAAGATATAAGGATAAATACATAAAGTTAACTCGTACGTAAAATAAAGTTTTAAATATCCCTGAGTGGGGGGAGGGAGTGATCTTCTGGTCACATCTCACGTGTACGTACATGAGCTGGAGTGACTCCTCCACTCTCCAGGAAGAGTGTCCTGTCCACTCCCAGTTTGGTGTTCATGCTGGTGCCTGGCTTAGCTGCAGCCATCAGGTCCTCAGTAGACACAGAATCCACCAGGATTTTGATGAATGAGAATCAATTCCCCACCATTCACCTGGATGTCTTCGCAGGAGGCATTGTGAGTGGTCACATTCAGGTAGACTTTGTCCTTGAAAGCCAGATTGGCCACTGTGACAGAGTCAACAGACTTGACCTTGTTCAGGGAGAGGAGGGGTTCCCGACCCTTCCGGTACTGAAGCCTGAGGCTGAGCTCCTGAGAGAAGTAGCCCTTCAGAGAGATGAGATAAAACCCATCACAGCTGATGATGATTGAGTTGTTCTGCACCTTCATGGTTCCATCCTTGTTTGGGGATGTGATGATGAAACCGTTCTCATTTTCACACTCTAAGGAGGGCAGGGCAAAAAGAAACAAAAAGAATGATTCCTTAGCTCAGCATCGGGCAGCAACCTTCCAATATGTCTATAAATATATGAAGAGAAAGTGATAGGAAGAGATTTTGAGAAGAATGAAAGGAAGAGAATACTGTGTTTCTACATGAGAGTTGGAAGCTGCTTTCCCTGTGGAATGGAAGAGGCAAAGACAATACTAGTAGCCAAGAGAGCTTCAGATGGGGCTGGGGTTCAAGAGCACAGAGATGACAGCAACTGGCAGTTGTCACGACACACCTGCAGCAGGTAATGGAGCCTCAAGGTTTCCCTGATTTTTCAAAACCAGGAGGCATGGGCAATTCAGTGCTTCCTTTCTTGCTCAACGGGTAGATTAGGGCAAAGGGTGGTGCAAGTGCCCCTTGCCCAGGTCCTGCACCCCCCTCCACGCAAAGCAATTGCTTTTAACTCTTCTCTATCCTCTCTCCACTTGATCATCAGATGAAAATTTTTCACATGCCCTGGGCACTAGACTTACCAACAGCATGTATTACTGACCTTTGCCAACAGTCACTTAAGCTTAGTGATGCTGCAATACTAAGTAAAGCTTAGTAATGTCCGTGGGCTCAGATCCTGCTCATTAAGATGCAGGTAGAAGAGCTCAAGAACATAGACCTACTTTTCCCTTCTACCTTTTTATTGCTAGTTTTTCCTGGAAGGTGCCTTGGGAATAGTGGTTGCCACAGGAGAAAGAGAAGGAAGAGTAGGAGGACACAGAATGGTGGCTTTAGTAGCTTTGTGTGGGGTCTTTTCAAGTGTAAATCAAAAAACCAAATTTCTTTTATTTCCATGGCATCCTCAATATCATCCTGAATGGTCAAGCAACCACACTGCAAACTCCCCACTCTGGCCCATGTCCCTCAATGTCAGGAAAGAATAGATTCCCACTGCTGGGCACAATTCAGTAATTCTTGCTTTGTGTCAAGTCCATGGGAAATACCTTGAATTGAAAATCAGGATTACTTATAGAAGGCAAGATATACTTTCCTTTAGCCCAGGAGGACATAACAAATGAATATCCACACAGAAACTACTGGTGGTTGTTCCAGTATTAACCAGGGATCCAAATAATGCTCTCCTGGTAAAGTATCCCTTTGCCTTTAAGTCCCCCAAATTTCATTAAGGTAAAATCCTGTCCTATAATAGAATTACTGGGAAATGATATGTCTTACAGTCAGATAGACTTGTAAGAAGTAAAGCCTTAGTTTTCTTACCTAAAAAATGAGAGTAATTCCTATTCAAAGGGTTCCTGGGAAGATTGAGGAATACGAAGTAACTAATACAGTGACAAGCACATATTTGGTATCTAATTACTCCCCTTTTCATCTTTATACACCTTTTTTGTCCCTAATGAAAACAATATGCAGCCTTTAACAATTTCAAGAATGTTTCCCTAAGAAAAGGTAGAGATCTTGTGTTCTGGGGGAAGTAAAGAGGTGGGAGAGAAGTTTCTTTTTAAAATATGAATCAAACTTTTGATAATACTTACTGGTAAACTGCACTCTTATACTTTGGATTGGAGGGTATTGAGATGGCACCTAAAGGAAGAAGAATGATATATTTTTAGGAAAAAGAAATTAACAAGTGGAATTGATGAGTCATATCCAGTGAAGCAGAAATGCAGTAGCCTGTGAAGGGAATGACTTGATGAGAGATTTGGTTTTTTCTATGTAGATTAGACCCATACATGCCTGGCTCCCTTGCTTTTCTATAACATCTTTTAAGGTAAGTTAGGAGACTTCTGCTCTTTCATGCAAGCATCTAAGTAAGGTCTGTCCTCATCTGCCAAACTCTTCCTTGGTATATTGTTCTGACTCACTGAGCCCCAATTTCCCATTTTGGATAACAGAGCACTTAACAGTCATATTCTTAAGAAACCCATTCAGTCATAGAGACCCTTCATGGACAAGGCTCTGACCAATCTTTCATGGCCACAGACTCCGGAATGCAGTGGGAGTGAATTCTGGAAGTTTCCTGGCTTCTCGCTTTTTCACTGTGAAACAGGAGTACGATTGGCCTATTTTCAGGGCATACAGGCAATAAAAACTGTTGTAATCCTTCAGAGATGAGTAGATCTGTGTGTAGCTTTTTTTTAATGTTGGGTCTTTCTCTACTCTCTAACCATGTAAAAAACCTAACTTGAACCTAGTGAATTCTCAAAAGCAAGAAAGAAGTAAAACAATGAAGAAAGAAAAGCTAACAGATAAAACGTCTGTGGAAATTTGGTGGTTAAAAGAACAAAGAAGTTCAATGTGGAGCAAACTCCAAAATATTAATATATTAAGTGGAAAAAAAAGCAAAAGCAAAGGGCAAAATCATGTATAAAGTACATTATCATTTGTGTTAAAAAATAATGATAATGTTTGCGTGGGCCCTGAATTTATCTGAAAGAATATAATGTTGCCATTGTGGAAAGGAACTGAAAGCCTGAGGACAGGAGTGGTTCACTTCTTTATATTTTTAAAATTTTGTATTACCTACTAAAAAAGAAAATAGAAAACAACAACAAAAACCCACAACGTACTGCGCCTGCTCCTCCCACAAGGTTATTTTTGGCAAGATGTCCTGACCAAAGGTGTGGGGAGGAATTTGTTTTCATACTCTGGGTCTGCTTCCCACTCTCCTCGCACACGCACAGCCCCAGTCAAACAGATTCCACTGGGACCTGCCCACGCAGATGAAGAATCCCCCACTTCTCTCCTATGTAAAATCATAAACCTCACCAAGCTGAAACCAACAAGCAGTGCAGGAAGAAGGGAGAGCTTTTCTGAGCCCTGCCAGTGCCTGGGCCCCAGAATGATATTAGTCAGTGGTGAGCACATGGAGAGGTGTTGACTTGGGAAGACTTGACAGTCTTTGACTCTCTCTCCTCTGTGGGCTGTTTGTGAGGCTGGATTGGTGTACTTCCTGCTTAAAGAAATGTTCTGGAAGAAGGCCTCTCAAAAGGCATATTACCCAATCACCATAATCCCCTGGGTAAATGAATGTCCCCACTCCTCTCCGGGCAGGTTGGTCCCAGCCTGAATGGCCACCCTGTTAAAGTCAGAAGCAGCCTGTGCAGCTGCATAAAGAGCACAGGGCTCAGCATGCAGCAACCTGGTCCTAGCGCCAGCCAGGCAAGTATGGTGTCATCTTAGGCAAGTTTCATAACTTCCCTAGGCATCAGTTTTCTCATATTTTAAAAATTCATCAAAGATCACTGACATCCCTTTCAGCACTAACTGGTCATGATTTAAATTTTAAAAGTCGCAACTCTAAGTCAATTTTAATAAAAGAGAAGAACAGGAAGCCTCCTCATCCCAACGTAAAGCTCTCTGACCTAAAAGCCCTCGTGGTTTATTTGACTGACTTTGCAAAATCTCCAAAAGGTTCCTGCAAATAAAAGAAATTTCGCAGTGTTCTGAAATACTGTGATGAAGGTAGCGGTGGTAATGACCAAGAGGACATTCTGAGACCAAGATGCTGAGAGGCAGCAAGGAAAGCACACGTGAGTTCCTCTTTCAGGTAGATCCACTGCAATTCCAGACTCGGGCTTCCTTTCCTTCTCCTGAAGGTTACCCAGTATTAGAAATTTGCATATCCTCAGAAGTTTCTCCCTAGCATCAACATCACCAAGCCTAGGCGATGCTGTAAAGTAAGATGGTTCTTCCTCTTGCTCCATGCCCTTCTACAACTTTCCCTTCATCGTCCGTACCTGATCACCTCATGCTGACAACACCACTGCCCAGAAACACCCTCACAGTGCCCAATTCAAGGCCTTCCATGGCCTGGCGCCAACCTCCTTGTCAAGCATTACTGTTCCACATAACCGTTCTGTGTCTTACGCTGGAGCCAACCAATTCCTCTAATCTCTCTGCCTCCAAATAGAGCCTGGTAGGACAAAACAGAGTGCGTAGGCTTGGGAGTCGGATTCAGTTCAAATTGTGACTTCTCTAGTTTTGTGAATTTGGAAATGTTATATACCATTTCTGAGCTTTAGCTTTCATGTCTGTGAAAATAAGGCATAATATTATTACTGGAATGTTCCAGGAGATAACTGCAAAGCTTAAATAAGTTAACATATGTGAAAGTACTGAGGAGTTTGCCTGGCACATGGTCAGCATTTGAAAAATACTTGCTTCCTTTTTCCTCTCCACCAAGAATGTCCCTCCATATATGTCAACCCATCAATATAACACCACCTTCAAGGCCTAAATCAGATCCCTGATTTTTGGTCTCCCACAGCAAGTACTTAAAAATCACTCTATTCACATGGATGTTTATAATAGCTTTATTTATTATTGCTAAAACTTGCCAAGCAAAATCAATCAAGATAGCCTTCAGTAGGTTGAATGCATAAACAAACTGCAGTACATCCAGACAATGAAATATCATTCGGTGCTAAAAAGAAATGAGCTTTTCAAGCCATGGAAAGACATGGAGGCACCTTAAATGTATATTTTTAAATGAAAGAAGACAATCTGAAAAGACTGTATACTGTATGTTCCAATTATGTGACATTCTGAAAAAGGCAAAATTATACAGACAGTTAAAGATCAGCAGTTGCCAGGGTGAGGGAGGAGGGAGAGGTGAATAGGTGAAATGCAGAAGATTTTTAGAGCAGTGAAACTGTTGTGTATGATACTCTGATGGTGGATACATGTTATTGTTCATTTGTTAAAATCCATAAAACACACAATACCAAGAGTGAACCCTAATGTAAAAAGTTTTAAAAATCACTCTACTGACTTTCATTCTACCACCATTTTGATACACATCTCATCTCTTCTACAAGACTACTCAGCTGTGTGCTCTTGGGAAAATGACATTACCTTGCTGATTTTTAGTTTCTTCATTTGTAAAATGGAAATAGTAAAATCTATATCTCAGAGGGTTGTTGTGAAGAATGAATGAGATAATGTATGTAAATTTTCAGTACCTGACCTAGAACATTGTAAGGAGTTAATAAATGTCAGCTATTATTCTTGGATGCCCATGAGAGACAAGATCTATGTCATGTTCTTAATTTAGTCTGTATAACACTGTGTTAGCTTTATATATGACTACTGGATGAAGGAATTAATAAAATGAAAAAGGAAGTCCAACAAAATCTCTCTGGAGCCCAGAGAAACAATACAAAAGGATCCTGGCTTCATAAGAAAGGTTACCAGAGAACAATCAGAAAATATTAATTTTACCCACATGCACAAACATGGTCTTTTTCATATCAAGAAAATCAAAATACTCATACCTTCTCCAGATACTAAATGAAAATGGAATATATCAACAGTCCCAGAGGGCTTTCACGTAAGGACAAGGTATACAATAAGGCTTCTTCAATCTGCAGTCTGAAGAACCCGTACCATCCTCAAAGGGGAACAGAAACTCCTGTTAACTCTACACACCAGAATCAAAGTACAGTCCTGTAGTTTGAATGAGATGGTTTCAGAAGCATGAGTATAAAAGAAGTTATCTTCTAACTGAACATTGTATTTTGCAGATGAAGAAATTGAGGCCCACAGAAGTAAAGGGATTCAACTCCTGTCCTCCAATCCAGTACAATTTTCATTATACCAAAAGAAAAAGATTTTTTTTCTGCCCATGCAAATTTAAAGTGTGGAGAAATTTCTTTGAAGATTTTATTAATATTCCATTCCTTGTGTCCACTTTGGTGCCAAGCTGGAGGAAAGAAGAAGTCGCCACACACAGCAGGTTGGCAGAGTGGTGGTCTCACGATGATTTCGCCATGAGAGTGCATAGGGAGAGCCAAAAGTTCAGGCTTCCCTCCTGGGTTTGAGGGCTGTCATAAGTAGAGCCAAGAAAACAGAGTACTCAAGAGGCAGCTGATATATGAGCTATTAGACCAATTGACCAAATAATGCACATGTCCTGTCTAGGAGCGGCTGATAATACAACAAAAGGTCAGTTGGCCCAGTGTTCTCAAACTCTAATGTACATTAGAATCATCTGAAAAATTTGTAAAAATGTATAGATGGCCAGTCTATTCATAAAGATTCTGATTCAAAAGGTCTAGGTGGACTCAGTAATTTGCACTTTTACAAGCACCCAAGGTTCAGGATTTGAGAATTACTACACTCAATCCTGAAGGCTCAAATCCATGCCCTTGGCAAAAAGCATGTCTGTTCCAAAGCTGGTGCTCAAGGGCCATTTGCTCTACTGTAAGTATTATTCAATAACTGATTGAATAGTTATATGATTGCCATATTATTGCTGATTTGAAACATCAACAATTATTGAGTACCTGCCAAATGGCAGGCATTACATTCAAGTATAAGAATACAAAGGGAAAGACCACACAATCCTTATTTTTGACAAACTTGTATGTCAACTTGGAAAATAGCTCCTCTACAAAAAAACCTTTGGTAAACATCAACAGGCAATGCATGCCACAAGGTTCCAGAGAACAGAAATATCATTGCATGCTTTGGCCACTCAAGGAGGAAAGACGTGGTCTCAGGCCTTGAAAGAGAAAGAGGACTCAGATAATCCAAAGGAAGAAGGAAGAAAGGCCTAGAAATGAGGCCATTCTTGGTACATTCAAGAAAAACAATAAAAACTTATTGAGAACTTACAATGTGCCTTACACCGTGTTACTGTTTCTCAATTTCATCACCTTGTTTGCTATTCAAAATAATACTGTTAAGTAGAAATAGTAATTATCCATGTTTTACAGATAGCAAAATGAGAATAACTTCTGTTAAGAACCTGCTCAGGAATAAACAGGTATTAACTTGAGTTTAATTGAACCCCAGGTTCACGATAACATCCTTTCTCTTTATCCTACTCTATCTTAAGAGTAAAAAACTCCTATGAAAACATTCGTCTGAGGGTTCAAGATTAATTTGAATTATTTTAATTGTCAATACTGAATAAGATTAAAACATTAGGTTTTAGATAGTTGTCAAAAATTCAGATATATCTCAAAATATCTAGACATTCTCCAGGAAAGAGCTCCTCAGTCAAGCCTACAAGGTTGTTTGTGTAGTACAGGTTGGCAAAGCCGTTAGCTGGTCTCTGATTAGATGTAATTGTCCTGATAAGGGGCAGCAGGACAAGTACAAAGTAGGCAGCAAGCAGGCGATGCAAAGAGTCAGAATTATGTCCTTTCCTGGCCTCTCTCAGCACCTGGAGCACCGAACTGTCTGGGAACACAGATGGAAAATGTCTGATATCTAGCATTTGTCCAGCAGCCTGTACCATGTTCCCAAAAAGGAGATACTTGCTTCAAGAGCTCATCTTTGGAATGTGTGAGTTTCTAATTCTGAGTCACTGGGATGTGGCATGAGGCTGCCAACCTGATACTCATGTGGCACTTGTCGTGTAGGGGGAGGTCTGTGGCAGGAGGGAACCATACTCATCAAATATGAAACCAGGAAGTGGGCTCTGCATTCACTATGTGGGTCTTGCCCTTCCTCACTTGACATCAGTCAAGATCCTAGGTGGGCGTGGGATGGGATGTGAGTCAGTGGAGGATGGCAAGAAACAGATCTGTGATGGGGACTCCATGGTTCACCATGCAGCCTCCAGTGGGATGTAAATGTCTCCTCCCCCAACACTGGGCTTCATGTCAATCAGAGGAGACCTGAGAGACCATGAAAGCACAGCCTCACAAGCTCTCAGGGTATGTCTCATCGAGCCTCTGAAGAGGAAGATGGAATTTTCCATATTTACCCATGACAGTGGGCTAGGAAGGTAGACTTTCATCCTGATAGACTTAGTGTGCTCAATGGAAACTCCCTCACAAAGGGAAGGGCCCCCACTTCTGATCAGGGAAGTTTAGAACCCCACTCAGAGAAAGGAATAGGAAGAATGGGCAAAAACTGATTCTTTGGCCAAAGAGTCTTCCATAATCAGAAAACTTTATCGCCAAAGTTACATTTCTTAGAGATGAAGATGTGTAACTTTGAAAACTTTGTTGGATAAAGAGTCTATTGAGATTTAATGAACACCAAGAAAAGCCTTTTTAACTGCCATTCAAGACTTTCTCTTTCTCCATCCCCACCCTTCACCATGGCTGCCAGCACCTTTTTGCTGAAATCTCTCTTTTAATTTTCACTCTCCTCTCTACTACACAGCCCATGTGATATCCTAATATAGCCTCCTCTCTCTAACCACTTCCACTTTTCTTATCAAATTTACTTAGCAATGGCCAGTCTCTACTAACTGACCCTCTCTGCTCTATCTCAGAGAACAGGAACTGTGGTTCCACTGTCCCATCTACTTAGCAATCAACAGAATCCTAAGAGAAAGATCAGGTATTCAGGTAAACAACCAAATGAACCAAAAGCATCCATGTGACATGAACACACCTTCAAACTTTGGTGATTTGCAAAATTTTGCAACCAATTCTTTATATCCTCAAGGGGAAGATTTTCTTATATGTGGGTTTCCCTTTCCACATCTACTGGGGAAATTCTTAAAATACACTGACAGAGGGGTCTGCCAAAACATTTCTAAGAACTCCCTTCCTGTCAGACAGAGAAAGAGAAATACTGTATGATCTCACTCATATGTGGAATCTAAAAAATAAAACAAACTAGTGAATATAACAAAAAAGAAACAGACTCACAGATATAGAGAACAAACTAGTGGTTACCATTGGGGGAGAGAGAAGGGGAGGTTGAAAGGAACAAACTACTATGTATAAAATAAGCTACAAGGATCTATTGTACAAAACAGGGAACATAGCCAACATTTTATAATAACTATAAATGGAATATAATCTTTAAAAATTGTGAATTACTATGTTGTACACCTGAAACTTATATAATCTCATACATCAACTATACATCAATTTTAAAAAACTAAATTGAAAAAAAATAACTCCCTTTCCCATCTTGGTGACCAAGTAAATCTCCACCAAAATATCCTAGTCTCTAAGCAGCTGAAAGCGTTGGTTTACAAGGTACCCACTGCATTACCATAAATCTTACAATGCCTTAAACATAACGGCATTTATAAATAAATGTTTGCCGACCTAAGGTAGAACTTAGCGCCTTAGACTATGCTGTGACCTTGGCTAGTGGCTGCATAATCACATAATATCCAACACTGGCTCTAGCCAACACCATATGCTGCTCAAGTTTTTTTTAAATTGCCCCATTCATCCTTGAGTACGAAGGGGGTAGCAGAATTACTACAATCAATATCTTTATACTTGAAGTCACTCATTCCCCATCTCACTTGCCATAATAAAAGGGAGGCACTGGGACTTCCTAGGTGGGCAGTGGTTAAGAATCTGCCTGCCAGTGCAGGAGACACGGGTTCGTTCCCTGCTCCAGGAAGATCCCACATGCCTCGGAGCAACAAAGCCTGTGCGCCACAACTACTGAGCCTGCACTCTAGAGCCTGTGAGCCACAACTATTGAGCCTGTGTGCTGCAACTACTGAAGCCTGTGCGCCTAGAGCCTGTGTTCTGCAACAAGAGAAGCCACTGCAATGAGGAGCCGGTACACCACAATAAAGAGCAGCCCCCCACTCACCGCAACTAGAGAAAGCCCATGTGCAGCATTGAAGACCCAACGTGGCCAATAAAGAAAATAAATTAATTAAAAAAAAAAAAAAAAAAAGGAGGCACTATTCCCTTGGGAAGGCAACCTAGTAGAAGGGACAAGGCACTGGGCTGGGAATAGGAACACCTAGCTCTGGTCTTAGGTCAGAACAAGTCCTTTCCCTTTCTCAGTTTCTAATTTCCTTATTTTTGTGTTCATCCTCAATTAAGATGGTCGAATAAGCACTGTGGAATGAGGAGTGTCTAAGGACTTTTCCATACCAGAGATTAGGCAAATCACAAGGTTCAAAGAAGAAATCCCAAATTATTGGTGGATGAGAAGACCTTTTGAACAGGAGACCTTTTCAACACAGTAAACTCCTCGGCTGTAACAAAAGCAACAGGTTTTCTTCCCAAGTGGCTCCCTCTGACGGTTAATGAATGATCAAGCATATCTTTTGTATTGTTTATGCAATGAAGCCCTTAGCCTCATTTGCATGAGGCTAAATAATCCTCAGCTTATATTCTGGTGTGAACTAAGACTGGTGACGGGTAAAAATCATCACCGAACAGCAGTGGAATGATGATGGTGGTGGTAACAATAATGACAATGACATTTTAAACTAAATCCTTCCTGTTAAATAATGTAAGAGAAACGAAGCACCTAATGCAACAACTAAAGTATGCTCACTTTATAATCCCAATCAAGAAACTAGATACTGAAGCTAGGTAGATAGCCCTCTGTGAAACATCCAGTGCTTATCACACTATGTTATTGCTTGACCACCTTCTTTCTCCACTAGATTGCAAACTCCAAGAGGGCAAGAAAGACCAGGTCTTGCTTACCACTGTTTCCTCAATGTTTGACAGGTAACTTATTTTCCACAAATCTTGTTAAATAAATAAATAAATGGTTTGTAGTGAGTTGAATAGTGTGTCCCTCCAAATTCATGTCCACCTGTAACCTCAGTATGTGACGTGATTAGGAAATAGGGTTTTTGCAGATGTAATTAGTTAACGTGATGTTAACTAGATTAGGGTGGGTCCTAAGTCCAATACGACTGGTGTCCTTAAAAGAAGAGGAGAGGACACAGAGATATACACAGGGAAGATGGTCATGTGAACTTGGAGGCAGAGCTTGGGGTGATGCAACTACAAGCCAAGGAACACTAAGAATTGCTGGGAGCCACCAGAAGCTAGAAAGAGGCTCCTGAAGGATCCTTCCCTAGAGCCTTCAAAGGGAACATGGCCCAGCTGACACTGTGATTTTGAATGTCTATCCTCCAAAACTGTGAAAGATTAAATTTCTTTTAAGGTACCCAATTTGTGGAAACTAATACATGGTTGAAAATGTATTTGCATATAGTGTAAAATCACATCACACTTATGACATTAAAATAATTCTTCCTTGAATCAGTCTGATAGAATTAGAAAGGCCCAGGGAGATTATATAGTCTAATCTCCTTCTTGTTTTAAAAAAAAATGTACTGCTCAGAGTGAATAAATGACTGAGCTAGTGCCCAAATCCAAGTCCCCTTTCTCTTCTACGAATATATCATATATGGCAATGATTTGTTTTATCAAAATAACTATGAGGTAGTATGCGCTTGTTAAAGCTTCACTGATTGTGTTATCTACATTTGTGGAAGTAGATTTAGATCCCTTTTTAAAAAGAATCTTTCTTTCCTTTATGCCAGGTTATAAATCTTTCCCCAAATTTTTTTTCAAAGGCAATTAATGTCAGAAAAGGAAACAAATTTTAAAACAGCCAGCCAAAATTCTTACAGCTTAGAGCCATGGAGTCTTGGCCAAGTGTAATGGAAAGAGACAGGGCTAGAATTTAAACCTAATCCTAATTTACAACCAGACCTTCTATACTGACCTAGACAAGTTTCTATGCCTCAAACTTCCTCATCATAAAACTGCACACAGATATCTATCTTCCTCCAAGGTCACAGTGAAGAAGTGTGGACAAAAATAGGGAAAGATTACAAAACCAGAGATGGTTATTGCAAGTAGCAGCAGGAGTGATGCCCCTCAACGTCCTGAAAAAAGAGCCTTGAGTTCCCAGTCTTCATTATACCACATACAGGGCCAGATTAAGATCTTTACAGGCCTTAGAAGTTAAAAACATTAAGCACCCAACACAAAGATAACTCAAAATATATTTTACATTACTGAGCAGTAAAATATATGTTTTACAACTTCTTTTATAACCCAGCAAGATTTTTATAATTTCCCTTGATGACTGTTTTGATGCTTGTTTATAATGTTTTGTAATGTTAATTGTCATTTTCATCCTGATCTTTGCTTGACAGTTTCACTGGTTCTCTAGGCTTGTGCTATGGTGACCTACAGGGCAGCCCATCCTGAGGGTACATCATTTACACTCACTGGACCCCCCGCCACTCTTGGGAGTGAAGCTTTCTATCCATGAGCCCTTATTCAATTAGTATTGCAAGAATTAAAGTTTGGGCCTATTTGCCCATCTTTCTGTCAGAGTATGTTCTTAAATAGCATTTTCAGTGCTATCAAAGCTAGACAAATTTATACAAATTAATAACACACCAAAGTTGCATTTCAGAATGAAAGGTCTGCTCAATAGAAAAAATGCATAATTATGCCCATCTTAGCTCCAACATTCCTAGTATTTTGAACCAGACCACTCTTCTAAATATAATTTTCTGCGCTATTTGGCAACCAAGTCATTGAAGAATTGGATGAACTACATCAGTGTAAAGGGAGATGGAACCAGCCCAGGCCATGTGTTCTAAGTGTGTCATTTCAGATCTCTGAACCACTTTCAGACACTAGTCTGATAGCATTTTATACTCTCATAAATTCTCCCCTTCATTTTTCCTTTGTTTGCTAGTACAGCCATGAGGTCTCAATTAGACATCTATATTAAAAAATGCTAGAATTATTCCAAGGATTTTTTTTAGTCTTAAAAATTACAGTAGGAAAGTCAAAGTCCATGAAGTTAAGGTTAACCTTACCTATGATATGCTTTCTGAGATTTGAGTTATGTAGTGAGTGTGTGTGTGCGTGTGTGTGTGTGTGTGTGAGAGCGCTACAAGGCAATCATTTTAGTGGTGGTATGCTTATGGAAGCGTGTTCATGAATAATCATCATCATCATCATCATCTCAACATTTACAAAGCTCGGTAACACATTTGTTCCTCACAATAACCAAAGTCCAATTTTGGAAATGATTAACACTCAGGGAATTTCAGGGACTTTACCCAGAGTCATGAAGCTAAAAGACTGGACAGAACCAGAATCTTCTAGTTCTTGGTCCAATGTACTCTCTCCTATACCTCAATGACTCCCCTAAAATTTTGAGAATATATGTTGTATTTTTGTATAAGAAAGTGTTTTAATTCCTTCATTTGGCTACAAACAAAATGCACAAGCCATAGGATGTTGGGGAATCCAATTTCATCCTAACATCACCACATATACCATAAATTTTATCTCTGACTGTGAGAAATCACCCTCTACTTTGTTATTCAGTTGTATCTTTTCATTCCCTAAATAGGAATACTATTGTTATTGTACATGGCTTCTCCAACCTAAATGATTCCAGAAGGTTAATGTTCATGAGCCATGAATGGAGAATCCCTGAAGTGGTGGCAACTGCAGGTTCTCTGAGACTGAAGGCCACAGATGTAGTTTCTATTAAAAGAAACAGAATTGGAAGGGCAGGGTGGTTAGCCCCTAGGCAAGACTAGTCTGCTCAGGGCTAGTAGCTAGGAGTTGAGATCAGAGAAAAGGAATAGGGAGGTTATATTCCAAGGTCTATACCAAGAGCCTTTTTGCTCGCTTCCCATCTCTCTTCTGGGTGTGTGTATTTGTTTCTATTCATGTGTATATATGCAACATTTTTCTGCATGATTCCTGTCCAAGCTATTCTGTCCTAATTTGAGTACTTGAGTCAGAACCCATATCTAAATTTTTCTTGTAGAAAATGTCATCACTGTGTAAATACTGAACAACATTAGGCCCTCGATATTGTTCATCCTCTTTCACAGGGACGAGCACTTGGCTTCCTGAGGAAAGTGTTCTAATCTTAACTGCTCAGGGTAAAAAGCGGGTTCTCTTTAAAAGATATCTGAGAACTGTTAGCTTTACTGTGGTGCCCCCTAGTGCTATGTGAGAGTATACTCACTTTCTGTATTTGATGATATGTAGACCACATAAGAGAAGTGAAATTTGGCGAAGCGTCAATCTAGGTAATTTTTCCTGTATTTTCTTTCGCACAGAATGCAACGAACTGTGTTCCCTTAGCGTGAGTCACAAGACCTTCTGTGTCCTGTTCCCACCTAGATTTTCAGCTTCATCTTCCTCCACTTTCCCCAATGAACACTCACTCCAACCATTCTGAACAACTTGCTTTTTTACCTAGGAGGTCTTCTGCCCCTACCCACCCACCATCATCCCTCTTGATTAAAGAATTTCTAATCCTTCTTCTAATGACAGTTGAAGCATTACCTCCTCCTTCAGCTTTTACCCTCCCGGAGTTTCTCTTTTCCTATCTGTAAGTAGACTATGTCTTATGTCTGCCCAATAATCCAACAATTCTACATACATTTTCAGTAATACCTCCTTTAAGAGCCTCTAAATACTTAATGACAAATCAGTTCAATACTTCAGATGTTTCTTTTTAATTCCCATAAAATTTCTTATAAAACACAATTCAATTGCATTGAAAATTATTTATTTCCATGTCTATCATAAAAAATTTCTTTAAAAACTTGTTAAATTACATGAGGACACATTTGAGATAATCTGAGACGAGATTTTTTTAAGCAAAAATACCTCTTTTTCTTCCTAAAGGATACAAACAAAGTCTGAGTTATAGTCTGAAACTTCATCAAGAAACTGAATTCTAAATCTGGCCATCACTAAAAGCACATCTTTAAAGTGCTCTGATAAAGATGTTACAAATCTTGGAAAAGCCCAGCTTCAATAGTTCTGAGATACATGGGTATAATTTACAAAAGCTTCTCACCTTATAGATCAGCTTTTTTTCTGCCACTATTTCCAGCTGAAGTTATAGGGAAGCCTGGAAGCCTATACTTTAAACAGCAGCCCCAATAAACATCCAACCAGTGTGTACTGCTTTTTGTGACTCAATTTTATAACTTGTATCATGGACATTCTTCTACAGCATCCACTTCCTTCCCCTTTCTAAATAAGGTATTTTGTTAATCCAGAATAAATTACTTAGATATATACATAGTATATAAATAAATATAGATTACAAATATGTGTGCAACTTTGATTTCCCCCAGTCCCTTCTTAAGAACCAGGGTACCCATAAGCTTATACACAAAAATCTGTTTACTGAAATTTGTATTTCTCAGATCCTCATACCCATTTTATGGAAAAAAAAAAAATATACACACACACACACACACACACACACACACACACACTACATACTCACAAGATATTGACCTGGAAGAGATATTTCTGATCATTTGTTCCAACTGCCTTATGTTTTAGATGAGAAAATCAGGGCCCAAAGAGGGAAGTGTATTATATAAGGAGCGGGTGAGGTCCATCTTTTCTTCTGACATCTCAAAAACAAAAACTTCTGCTTTTCACATAATAAAACTTAACCAAGTGGTAAGAAAACAAAGGTTACTAGATAAACTTGACTGAAGGGAAGGTTGACTGCCAAATGGAGTTTAACAGTTACATATGTATTTTTTACAGAGTCATCCATATAGGAAAAATTTTTTATAAAGTTAAAAATTAAATCTAAGAAATAAGAAAAAATCATGATTATTCTCCAAATACCTTTCTCCTACAATAAAAGAGATCCAATTTAACTAGGCAAATGGACACTTCAGCTCTTTCACCCCCTATATAGATCAGTCTAATATTACGTCTTATAAAAGCAGAGATTTGTTGGCATCACCACCTACCCCATCCTTCAACCAAAATGCCAACAATCTTATTTATGACTTTAAAAAAGCTACCAGTCCATGTCCCTTCTTCAGCAGTTACTTTACACCCTTCTCTCTCAATCTCCCTCTCTCTCTCGCCCCCTCCCCCCTTCCTCCCCGCTCGTCCCCCGCCCCACCACACACACTGCCGCCACCATGACTGATCAAGTTCTGAATGCACATGATCTATCTATGCTACCCTTCCCCTTAACAAAGTGTATGAGATTAAGGACACAACTTGCTGCCCTGGGTCCTATTAACAGTATAAGAAATTATGTTAGCTAAAACAGTGTAGCTAGAAGTAAGAAAAAAGTTAAACTTAACGTCAAGTGAAGAATTTCAAGTATCTGTGCCCGAAAAAGTTCTATGTCCAGAATATACAAGAACACGCTTGTTGAGCAAACAGCTCTAAGTACCTCCTCTATCTTTCCATTTCTGTGCCAGGACCAGAGAAAGCTAATTCTCTCCCAAAGATTGGCTCACTGTGAATTCTAGTATCCTGGAAGCCAGCACTCATTTTCCCTTCCAGGCTCTAGCACAGAATTGCTAGGTTACTTTCTAGAAAGGACCCCTCTCCTCTGTGTCCCCTGGGTATTGACAGTCCGGGCCAGCCCCCGCCACCAGCTGGCTACACATCTGTATTTGTTTCACCTTTTGCTCTCTCCCGCTCAGAGCCCTAACGCAATGAATTGTTGAGGCTTGACTGGGGCATCTGTTTTGTCTTTTTATCATCCCACAATGTAAGGAAATATGTAACACTGTGGTTGTTTAAAAAAGCACTCTCAGGGCTCCCAGACCTGGTGAATAAACTCAGCTGTTCTATTTTGGGTTACTCTCTTTGTTTTCTTCTCGGAAGAGCCTAATTCCGGTCTCTGTCTTGGGCATCCTGCCATGGACACTTTGCTCCTCCCCTCACACCCTCTCCCCAAATCGCCTACTCTAATTTCACCCAAAGGGTTCTGTGCAGAGAAGGAAACATGTGGCATGATGAGGACAGGATGGGTGTGTTGTGGTGCTCACTGGTCGGCAGGCTAGAGTGTGACACCAGCTACGCTTCGGGAATTTGGGGACACGAGCACTCTGCAGTACAGTGATCACAACCGCATTCCCATTAGCCTGTAGGCACTGAAAACCCCTCTTTTCTGTAGGCAAAGACAAGCCCAGGCATTGTCTAGGACTCTGCTCATCTTATCCTGATCTAATTGGAGGTATCGAGTCTCTAACCTGGCCATCAGAAATAAAAGTTCCTATCGTCTGACCTTTACCAAGGAGAGACCTTTCTAACCCAGAGCAACCACCAGGGAAACAAGAATTATCAGACTAGCCCCAACAAGGGAGCATGAGGACACTATTCATTTATTTTCTTTTCAGTGGAATCTCCTGCAGTCAAGAACATCCTTAAAGAGCTATTAATGTTTGTAGATATGAATAAGTCAATAAGAAAAATAATGAAAAGGGGCCAAAGTAAGGAAAAGGAAAAATGGAAAGAGTATCTTCGTTAAGTGGAGGAAATACGAAAATGCTCATCTTCCACTACATAATGTTTGGGACAAAGTGATGTCTATAAGTTGTGACTGGTAGAGAAAGACTGTGAGAAACAATATCTGATTAAGTTATTGGGGTAAACGTTTGGCTACATGCACGTACAGATGTGAACACATACATCTCTGCCCTTAAAATACCCAGGCTAGCTATTTAAAAGAACTTAGTATTGATATCTTTAGGATTCTTCAAAAAGCATATCTCCTTGAGAGTCTATGGGGTTTATGAACACGATGGGAAAGTATAATAATGTAAAGAGACTTTCTTATTTCCTATTTACATTAATTCCCTGATCAGATGCTTACTAGCAGAACAGGTAAACCAAGCAGGTATATTAGTGACTCAAAGCTTCAAAGTGACAGTTCATAAAGGAATACCAGGATTCTTGCACTGCAAAGAAAAATAATAATCCAGAAGCAGTGCCCCTGCCCTATCTCCACTGTGCCCTACCACTGCCACTGCTGAAAAAAGGGAAGGAAAAGATAGACAGGAGGGTGTTTGACCACACTTTACAATCACTGAGCAGAAAAGGGGAAAAAAAAAACAATGTTGGTGTCAGATTATCTCTTAAGTGACCACTTGCAGCTGCTGGAGCTGCCATCAGCCTGAGCTGGAGGAAAGGACATGCCAGTGGTGCATCTTACCTGAGCATAGAAGTGCAGACAGATGTAGGTGAGACACAGGAGCAGCCCCAGCCCCTGAATTACGGAGGCTACCAGCAATAGCTTGTTCCTCAAGAATCTCCGTCCTGGTGTATTTCCAACATGCTCGCCCAGGGGTTGGACCCCTTCCATCTTCACAATCTGGATGCACAGAAGATGAAAACTGTGACAGAGGGGAACCTGAGGGAGGACTGACTTCTTCCCCGCAAAGAAGGAGATGAAGCCAAAGCAAGGTGTATAAATCAGAAAGTACACAAAGGTCCCAGGACCAGAGACAAGAGGCGATTGAAAGAGCAGAGCGGACTCTCTCAGTTTTAATGCTGCAGCTTTTGCAGGCAGGCGGGGGAACTTCTTTGTGACTAATCTGAATTTCCCCTTTACTTTCTTTCTTTTTTTTTCTCTGGGCTAACAGGGAGTTGTTTTTGTGGCATTCCAGTTCTGATTTGAGTGACTGTGAAATGACAGTCATAAAAGTGTGCTATTTTCTTAATTTCTCATTACACCAGTAACCAAATTGTGGGTCACTTGATACAGATAAAAATCATCATCCGTTGATGTAGGAGCTCATCTATCCCTTTCCCAAGGTGTCTTAAATCATAGAAGAGATTTAAGGAAAATGCTAGCCTTGAGTTCTTGTCTGCACTTCATTGAATAACTAGGCACTGAACCCATTCTACACATTTAGGAAAAAAAAAAGCACACAAAGACCATTCTTGAAGCGAAAAAAAGAAAAAGAAAAGACGAAAATAGGTTGGTGAATCATGTAGAATAAAAGAGTAAGATCCTCTAGTTTTAGTCCATTGCATTATAATAAATAAACTAGCATATACTGAGCATTTATTATGTGTCAGGCACTATGCTAGGCAGGCTTAAAATCTTTTTCTCATTTAATCTTTGAGGCAAATTTAGTAAAGACTTACATGATTAATTTTAAGCATAGCAGGAAAGAAGCAGAAGAGTATCCTGACTTTTTCCCCTTCCCTCCACGATACATTTTATCCATACATAAGTTTTGCATGAATGAACAAATAAACAGCTTCAAATAAGCTTTGAAGGTTGTTCCTTTCTTTGAGGTCAGGGGTAGACTCGGAACTTGGAAAGTAAGAGTATTCTACCAACAGACACTCTTACCCTTTACCATAAAATAAATGATAAAATTACATGATAAAATTATTGATAATGTTCAGTTCAAATTAATAAATATTTACTGAGTACACAGGAAGCCCAGTACTATATTGGACAGTATGGGTACACTGGGATGGTCTGTTTAAGACAGTACAACTCTTTTGTGGGCAAGTATGTCTCTCTGAGCTCCCCATCCACCACTCAACAGATATTTAAAGAAGGGAAGGAGGGAGAAATATTTTAATATCAACAAAATAAATGAGCTGTTATATGCAACTTAATTTTATAAAAAATTGATATGAGGCATATTCAAAAGGGAAACAGCTTGTGGGAAATGGAAAGTACATTTATTAATACAGAAATACAGTTTAAATCAATTAATATATGAATTGATACCCTCATTATAATTATAGCTTGCATTTGCAGAACATATTGGTTTTTAGAAGTTCAAGTTTTTGTCTGAAATATAAGGTGACTGAGACACTAGACTATATACTCTAAGCCAAAACTAGAAATCAAGTTCCATCTAAACTCAATTCTAAATAGTTACTCCTATGAGAAAAGTATGTATAACATACAGGGTGTGGATAAAAAAAAACTGAAAGAAAAATCAAGTGTGTAGAACCTAATTCTTGAGTAATAGTTAATAGTTATAAATAAATAAACATTAAAATTGGTAACTATTTACTCATTTGCTTCCAAGCTGACTAAATGAGCCACAGCAAAAAAGAATAAAAAAAAAAAAGTAAGATACTATTGGAAACTGTAGAGACCAGCAGAAAGTGAAAATTATTAAGACTGAAAATCAAAGAAAATATTTTTAAATGAAAAATAAAATACATAGAGTACATCCTTGCACTCTGAGCAACACTTTTTCTCACTGTTAACAGTCTGGCTTCTATGAATAAAAACGGACAATTACTGATATAAATTACTGTCTTTATAGATAATGCAAACTCTGCAACAGAATGAATTCCCATTTTGGTGATGTCCCAGGAAAGTTATACTAACTATACTAACACTTGGGCCTGCACATCAAGGCATGCCTCTCATTTCATTTCCCCCCGCCTCCATCTCCTACTGCCATATCTTGCCTACTTGTAATTTTTTATTGACATTTAAATGATGTTTTACATTTAATTGTTTCTTTTTAAATTGAATACATTCTCACAGTTTCTTCACATTCTTTGTGGGGAGAGGGGGAATACACATGGAAAAATAAATATCAATCGGGCTGGAAGTTCTGGGCAAGAACTTTTGATAAGATTATGAGAGCATTTCAAAGTTCATCATTGGCTGGTCTAACATTTGGAACAAATGAAATCATCATCAGAGATATCAGTGCTGGCATTTCAATTGGGGCTGATGAACGGAGTCCCCTATCTCCAAAGTGGACACGTTTTTAAAGAGGCCAAGAATGTCACCTGAATCTATGTGCCATTTTTTAAAAGCATCTCACAAAGATTAAATACACAGGTACACCAGAGCAAACCAGCCATGGAATGGAAGCCTCAGACTTCATTCCAAATAATTATCTCCCCAGAGATCTTTACTCTCCAAATAAATAGCCACTTCAAGACTACAGAAAACTATTTGTGGGGGGCGGGGGGGGGGCTTGTTAAAAAAAAACTTTTGACAACTGACAGAATACCTCATGTTTAGGAAGCGGCAGAACTTTTTTCTGTGGTTGGGGGGGGCGTGGTATTTGCTTTTTTTGTTGTTTTGTTTTGGGGGAGGTTGTTTGTTTTGCTTGGGAGGTAAAATCTGCACTTTTCATTTGTTGCTAAGTCATTAGTCTACTCAACAAGCATGAGCCAGGTGCCTACATGCTGGTGCTGGGGGAAAAGAAATGAACAAAAAGGAGGTCACAGACAGGAAGGGAGGAAGGCCAATCACAGCCAGGAAAGCACTGTGTCCGACATGCCTGTGTGGGAAGAAAGGGTGCCTAGGAACGGGTTAAGAACTTTGAACTTCATCCTGAAGGTATTGGGGAAATAGGGAAAGCAAAGTGTGATATTATTACCTTTTAGAAAAAAAAAAATCACTGAGTGAAATAGAAATGGCAGGGTGGGATCAAGGAGATAAGCTGGGAGACTTTTCCAGGGTGCTCTGTGCCAGCTGAGGAGATGAGTAAGTCTAAAACTCCATCTCTGCACTCAGCTCTCCAAGCCCTCCATTGTAGAGCAGGAGATTTCATTCTAGGAGAAGGGGAGTCTTTATCTGCTCACAAAGTGTGCTCTTCTTCCCAAGTCCTGAACAAACAGCTGCATCCACCTAAATAAATGTACCTTTTTCTAATCCATAAACTCAGAGAGGGCTCCTTGCTCTAATTCACACAAAGACAGCTGTATGAGCTGGGGTGGTCCTCAAGCTTGTAATCATTTAAGTGAGAAATAATAAGGTCCTGATCTAAAGCAGCGAGAATAAAGAGAGGACAAGATATTCATGGTGGATATTCATTCACCACACATTTTGAGGGCCTACTTTGTGCCACCCTCCAAGTGTACAATGGCAGTCATAACTAAGCTCTGACCTGGGACAGGTGACAGAGTAAGATGGGAGGTGACAAAAACAAATGCATTTCAAATATCAAACACCTGATTTGCCATTTGCCTTCTCAACCTGCTCTTGATCTTAATGTTCCCATTCTAGTTAATATATTCAGCACTCCAAAATCTCAAAACCCCAGAATCAGCTTTAATTCTTCCTTGCCTCAATCAGTCAGACTTGTAGGACTACCCACTATCCCTGCAATATAGCTCATACTTTACTCTACTTTGCCATTTCAACTGCTTCTGCTCCAAGTCCTTATTACTTCTCACTTGAACCTCTGAATTAAACTTACAGCTATTCTCCCTACTTCCATTCTCTTTGATGTCTAATACACTCTGCTTTGGCAGGATCTTTAAATCCAGTGATGACCAAGTTCTTATCAAGGAGTATCCATCTCATAGAGGATGAAGTTGAAATTCTTCAGCATGACACTCAAGTCACTCTGTAATGGTACCCCAAGTTGCCTCTCCAAATTTATTTCCATTTCCTAATTATTTCTGATGATCATTTTGCCTCAAATAGCCTTATCCTCCATCTCTGATGATCAAAATCCTGCACCTTACACATTTTCCATGAAGGGCTAGCTGCCTTGTGAGGTAGTGAGCTTGTGGTGCTCCAGAAGAGGCTAAACAAAAACAGTATTCCTAAAGGAACACTGTTCAGGGAATTCTGGCATTGATCAGGGGATCTGTAGGATCAGTAGTTTGCAAAACCTAGTTGATCATCAGAATCACTAGGAGAGATTTTGAAAGATTCAGATTCCTAATCCCTAACTCTAGAAACTCTGATTCAATAAGTTGGGAATAGTGCCTGTGAATCTGTATTTCTAAAAGCTTCCATAAGAGCCAAAACTGTGAATCTCCCCAAATGACTACTTAGCCATTTCACTGTTACATTTCTATGCTACGTATGAAGCCTTGCCCGGGCCTTCCAGAAGGATGCAGTTGTTTCTGCCCCTGTGCAGACAGCATTTTTCAGGCTCTGCCTTGTCTTACTATTCAAATCTGTTTCTGTCTCCCCCATGACACTGCATGATCTTGAGGTCCTGTATTGCACTCACTCAAAGGGCCAGAATAATCTTTCTATAAAGATTTGCCAAATTAAGTTGAATTTGCTTGCAGTATATTTGAAGTATGCTATTTTCAGGACAAAAAAGAATGAGAGTCTAAACAAAACTGAAAATGGCACTATTAAATACAGATAGCTGGACTTTGATCTTAGATGTGAAAGATTAGCAAACCTGAAATGTGTACTTTTCATTGAAACCGGATGCACACCATTAGCACAAATGCAAATGTGAACTCGTATAATGACATTCCGTTGGGTTTCAGACTCATTAGCCCCTCATTTGTCAACTCCTCTTCTTCCGATGCTGATTTTCCCTTTCATTCTTCATGTTTTCTCCTTTTCTTTATCTTGAATTGACCACTGGAAGTTATTTTAGGGCATGATGATAGATTCTAAAACTTAGTGGCAAAAAACGGCTACAGAATCTTTTTCTCTCTATGGAAATATGCCCATGAAGTACTACACTGTTATGGAAAGCAAGTTATATAGACAGTTTTTTGGCTCACAAAATTACATTTTAAATTGTGCATTTAAAATATGTATGCAATGCCAAGAATATATAAAAACCTGTAAGTAGATCTTTTGACTAATAACAATATAGACAATTTTTTTAAAAAATCAACTTCACTGAAATATAACTACAGATAAACTATATCTACCTCAAGTTAACAATTAGATGAGTTTTGACAGATATACACATTCATGAAACCACCATCACATACAGAACATTTACTCATTCCCAAAAGACAATTTTCTTTAAACAGTAATCATTTCAAAAGCAAATCTAAACTGAGGACATAAGAAATTCCCTCCTCTTTCCAAAATACATTTAATTGGAAATAAATTGCATAAACCAGTGATTCTCAGCTGGGGTGATTTACCCCCCCCAGGAGTCATTTGGCAATATCTGGAGACAGTTTGGGTTGTCTGGATTCGGGGTGGGTGCTCATCATATCTAGCGGTTAGAGGCCAGGGATGCTAAGTATCCTATAATGCACAGGAAAGCCCCACTACAGCCAAGGATTATTGGCCTAAAATGTCAATAGTGCTGAGACTGAGAAACCCTGGTACAGATGTCCACGTCCAAAACTGACCTTGAATGAAGCAATACAATATTCACTTTCTGAGTCTTTGCATTTGCTTATTGTCCTGCCTGAAATGCCTCTACAATGCCCAACAACACACCTATGAAGAGGGTACTATTTTTCTCCCCATATCATAACTGAAAGAAACTGGGGCCTAGAGAGGTGAACTATCTTGGCCAAAGTCACACAACTGGTATGTGGCAGGGCTGGCATCTGAATCCAGGTCCTTTTACTCTGGAACCTATTCTTAAAGTCTATGTGATACTATTGATTTTTCTAAATAAAAATATAACTCTGTGTCTGGCCTGGCCACTTAGTAAATAGTCAGTATATCTAAGCAAATATTAACATGCCAAATGTACACAGCCACTAATTCAATAAGAGAAAATAACTTCTTTCTATCAATTAGATATTATTTTTTTTCCAAATTATTGGTGAATGGAAATATATCTTTTGTTCTTGCGTGTCTTATTTGTACCAAGCATGAAAGCCTCTTTTCATTCAATCTTTCTAGGAACACTGTGCATCGTTATTATTAACCACATCTTTAATATGAGGAACCAGAATCTCAGAGTAAATTAACCACAACAGTACTGGGATTTAAACCAAGATCATCTAGGTTTGTCTCTTCATTTAACTGTACCAAACCCTCGTAGCTGCTATGATAAACCGAACGTTTGCATCCCTCCAAAATTCATATGTTGAAGCACTGATCCCCAATACAATGGTCTTTTGAGATAGGGCCTTTGGGAGGTAATAGGTCATGAGGACAGGGCCCTGATCAGATGGGATAAGTGCTCTTATAAGAGGCAGCAGTTTGCTTTTTCTATCTGCCTAGTGAGGATACAGTGAGAAGGCAGCTATCTGCAAGCCAGAAAGAGAACTCTCATCAGAACCTGACCATGCTGGCTCCCTGATCATGGCCTTCCAGCCTCCAAACTGAAAAAATGAATTTCTGTTGTTTAAGCACCCAGTCTATGGTATTCTGTTATGGCAACCTAAGCAGACCAAGATAGCTGGAAATCATAAAATCTGTACCAAAAGAGCACTGTTAAACTCTCTCTTGTTTTTACCTTCAGATATATCCGCTCTGAGATAAGTTTTACCCTGTTATCTTCAATGTCCTTCTAAGGAACTCTTTTCTGAATGTCCTTCCTATATTGTATCTAGAGTGAAATAACCTATACAATACACTAAGCAATGTGTCTAGACAGAGCAGGCCATAAATAGACATTATTGTGTTGTGTTTTTTTTTATCCTTCTTTTCTTCCACCCTTCTAGCTCCATGATTCCCGCCCTTCTTTGATCCCACTTTGCTTTCATTCTTGACACTTTGGGCAAAAGTCAGAAGACCTGTATGCAAATCAAAGCTTTCCTACTTGCCATTGGACAAGTTATTTAACCTCTGAGCCTTCATTCAGTCATCTACTATAGAGGGGAGAGAGAGAGGAATAGAGAAAGAGTATCTGATATATGTTAGCATTCAATAATTGTCAGTTGTGACTATTAATATCATTATTATAGCTTGAAAATGGCCATGGTGAGAGTATTTATACCACTGAAATTAGTAAATGCTACAAATTGGGACTATTTTTTTAGACAGCTGCTTTACCAGCACACCACTAGGCTAGTACTGCATATTGAAATGATAATTTTTTTAATCTATTGGGTTAAAAAAATCATTATTAAAATTAACTTCACCTGTTTCTTTTTAGTTTTTTAACATGACTACTAAAGAATTTTAGACTACACTGTGATATTCTCTTTGGCTCTCGCTGGGCAAGGTAGACCCTAACCCACATGGTAACATGACCCCATCAGCACCCCACAGTGTGGTCCCCAGGTATTTCTGGGCATCCCAGGGAGAGCTCAGGTGCTCCAAAAAATGGTCCGGGTTGATATTTGCCACCTTTATCAGCAGTTCTCTCTTTGAACCATTGTTCTTCCTGAGTCTTCAGGACCCTCACATGGGTCTAATCATCTTGACATTGCAGACTGATCTCTCTACATCCTTCCTTGTTCCGTTTGCTGTGGGTTAGGTCTCTTCCCTACTCACAGCACCCAAGAGCTCAATATCGCTATTTCAAGGATCCCTATCCACTCCACCACAGTTCCAGGTGGCAAGGTAAGAGCCAACTCGATGCCCACCAATGAAAAAATCCTAAGGCCTCTAATATACAGAAGTCCCATCTTTTATACTCTCTCTCCGGTTACTAAGACCTCATCTTCTATTCCTGGCCCAGGGAGAGGAGAAAATTCCATGAGGGACAAAATTACCCTAATATACAAAAAACTACCTTTGATGTTTCCTAGCTGCCCCCACCTCTAATTTTAACATTATATTAAAGCTTCTTCATAAAGTGTTAAATATGAGATTGTTATTGTAAGGTTAGCAAAAAAATACTGTTTTTCATGGGTCTTTTAGTTACTGCTTAGATAAATAAAAGGGAGAAAGGTTTACTTGTTTGTTTCTTTTTTTACTTGTTTACTAACATTGATATAAACAGTAAGACCCAGTAATCTAGGTATGATGTGAGGTGGCTTGACTATTAGGGTCATGGCAATAGAGATGGTGACAAATGACCAGATGTGGAATATATTTTGGAGGTAGAATAATAAGGCTTACTGGATTAGATGTGGTAGGTGAAGGAAATCAGGGAATGAAAGGTGATTTCTGGGCAATTTGGCTGAGTAGTTTTGTAGTGGTGTCATTGAGTGTAAGAGGAAGACAGAGGAGGAGCAGATGGGGGAGGTAGTTTGCAAGTCAAGAGCTCTGCTTTGGACAGCTCCTCATTTAAACACCACAGAGGTGTTTAAAATGACTCCGAGTCATTTTATTTTCCCCATTTTACAGATAAGGAAACTAAATCACAAAGAGGTTATATAACTTGGACAAGATCATTTGACTAACTCACTTCATGTAATATTTTCCATTTCATACCAGCAGAGAGGTTAAGATTGCTGAATTCTAATCCCAGGACCACCATCTACTAGCTGTGTGACCTTTTGACAAGGCATTTAATTTCTGTAAGCTGTGATTTTTGTCCTCTTGAAAATGGAAAGTTTCCTGCTCAGGATCTGTGTGAGGTTGAGACAAGATAGGCAATGTGCATGACAGCATATAAAAAATGTTGGGTAAATGTTAGCTAATATTATAGTTGGTCACTTCCAAAGCTAGGAATGTTGTAGCATGATGATCTTAGGTTCACTTCAACTAAAAGGACCCATCTAGGAGACATATTTTCCCCATCCAATTGTCCTTCAGCTTTGGCACTAATTGAAAACTAGTTATTAAGACTAGTTATGACTCATTATGAAGACTATGTACCAGAATGACAACTTGGTCGTCTGTGATGGATATATTCTGACATCTAAAAATTAGGTGAGGCGGATGGGAAGGGGGGCGGAGATGTACTAAGTGAAACCTGAAATAAAGCCTGACTAAGTAAAGGAAACATCAGAGACAAAAGACAAGATACAAAAACTCCACTGAAAGGGTCTGAAATGACCAAAGAGAAAAAGTCCCAACCTTAATCAGGGAAAGTTAGTTGCATCAGTGAAAAGAAAATAACCACACACACGATACAATCAGGCTGTAGAGATCTTGATACTGGAAAACCAAAGGTGAGGAGTATTCAAAAGCATTTCCCCCACGCTGACCTCATAGGAAGAACTGGTCCAAAATTAGCAAGATTGAGAGGTTTTAGTTTAAATGCCTGGAAAATTCCTTCCCTGAGTGCAGCCTTCCTCCGCCATCCCAATGGACACCCTAAATTCAGAATGCCTTTGGTGATATCATCCCTTCTGCATCAATGGCCAAAATAAACAGCAGTGAAAAATCAGTGACAACTGAGGGCAGAGGTAGGAGAGGGGAATGACTCACTGAACGGTCACCAAAATGTGGCCTTTTCGATAACTTTGAAAAGTAAAATGAGGATGTGATCATTAATTATGGTATGAAAAGCTATCAGAGGAAGCAGGACAAAAGCAAGATCACAGAGAGATAAGTGAAAATGGCTAAAGTGTCATGTCTTTTTTCAGATGTACAGGGTCCCCCCCACCCCAGGCAGGCTTCCTCCAGGTTGGATCCTGGCTACACCTCTGGGGTGGGGTCTCTGGTGCCTGAAGTCTGGGGAGACAGTCTAGAAGAACTGTTAAGAGCAAGAGCTCTGAAGACAGGCTGCCTGAGTCTGAATCCCAGCTTACCTCAAGCTGGGATTCAGTCATAATGGAAGGATTATTGGAGTAATTGGGCAAATCACTTAACCTTTCAAAGCGTTTGTTTTTCCCATTATTAAATGAGGGAAAGAGCATAGTAACTGTATCTAGAATCTAATTCTGCAAGGTTGCTATGAGATGTCAGTGAGATAATGCATGTAAAGTACCTCGCACAGATCTTTTAATAAACATTTACATTATTATGTCATTATCTGTAGTTTCATTCTGATTAGACCAGGATTTCTCAGTGGGAATGAGCCTTTAAAAAAAACTGTCAGGTATTTGTTCCTTTTCAGTCTTGTTCCTTGCCACCACTCTAGAAAAGACTATTTATTGAGTACTCACTAAGTGCCCCCAAAAAATTGCTAAAAAAAAATAGCAGGGAACCATTGAAGTCCCAAGAATAAAAGAAAAAAAGAAAAGAAAAAAGAGAGAGAGAGAAAGGAAGATTAGACAAAGGTGGATTTCAGAAGTTCTCTGAAAGAGATGAATCAGTGAAGAGGGGTAAGAAAGGTCAACTTTTGCATGTCCATGAAGGTTAGGATCATTTCTAATCTGTCGTAAAGAGTTGTGACTTCCTCTTGTACGTTATTTTTATTGTTCTTTATTTTCCCAAACATATCATAGAAACTCAGACAACTATTAAAGCTGTGTTGGCTGGAAGCAAATATGAAAGGGGAGGGGAGAAACTCTACTGTGTGTCTGTATCTTGTCTCAGTAAGAGCTCCAGGAGGAGAGAAACCCCAGGGGAAAGAATACGTGGTGGCTGAAAGCAGACAGCCAAGCAGTTAATCCTGGGGACCCCCAGACAATAAAGAAGATACAAATGAGGTGGTTGCCTGGGGGGATGCCTGTCAACTCCACAGCAACTCTGGAGGGATGTGCCCCAGCCCAAAGCCCCCAGGTGATTTCCTCCTCAGAAAGGGCGGCCTGGGATAATGGCGAGAATGTAGACTGGAGGGCAGAAAGGTGAAGGCAGTGGTACCAGGGTAATTTATTGCCAAATCAGGATTCTTTGTGAGTGAAAAGGAAGACTACTCAAAATAATGCTGGTCAACAGCTCATACCAAGAGTGCCTGGGCAAGCCAAGACATGAACCTAGTCAGTGTTCATTGTCCTACTCTTGGTACAAACATATAACTAGAAGACTAGAAGCTGAATACTGGGGAACAAAGGATAAAAGAGTGGATAAGTGATGGGGAAGGAAACAAACTCTTCTTTTCCCATTTTTTCAAAACAAACAACTTTTTATTGAAGTAGAGTTGATTTACAATGTTGTATTAGTTTCAGGTATACCGCAAAGTGATTCATTTTTTTATATATGTATATGTACATATACATATCTGTGTGTGTATACACACACACACACACACACACACACACACATATTCTTTTTCAGATTCTGGAAACAAACATTTTTAAAAGGCACTGCTGGTGTACCAGGACTTTCTGGAGCAATTTTATATTCATGATCTGATGTAACCCCTGCAGAGTGGGAACTATAGGGGAAGTGATGTTGCTGGAACGTGAACTCAGGACTGTGAAGTTAAAACACTTCATCCCTTTTTGCCCCATCCTACCACCCTGGTCCCAGCACTCATCACCTCATTGGCAGGCTGTAATGGCCACAGTAGCTACTCTTATGGAGTACTTTGAAAACTCTACTGGGTACTTTGTATATGCTGGTTCGTTACAATCATCAGAAACCTGCAAGACAATATAGAAATTGAGGTTCAGAGAGGTTAAGGGTCACAAAGAGGTAAGCAGTGAAGCCAAAATTCAAACTCAGGGTCTGTCTAGCTGCAAAGCCAGTGCTCTCACCCATGAGGCTGTAAAGAGTAATGGGATTAAACTTGAGACTGGGGGAGTGGACCGTCAGGGCTGTACGGCACAAGCAGGTGGAGAGAGAGCATGGTCACAGAAGCAAACTTTCCCACCCACTCCTTGGCTCCAACCAGGTCTGTCCTCCCTGCCACCTAGAGCCCCTGTGCATGTGGTCCTTGCCACCCCTGTGCAATTAATTGACCACACTGTTCTCCCATCTTATAACCATCTCCCCTTCCTCTCTGCGAATCTATAAATTAGCCTTTGTCATGGTTACACTTTATTTCTGTCACAGTGTTTTACTAGTACAGCTCTGTTTCCTGCCAGTCCTGGCTGTAATTCTTCTTTGCATAGAGACTCTAGGCAACTTTCAGAACTGTGGCTTTTAGTTCCTTCTTATTCCACAGTGACTAGGTTATAGTCATGTGGTAAGAGGTGGGTTAAACCCTCATGCATTAGGTTGAGTGTTTATAGAGCTCTTCCTCCCCTGACCCCAACATCGAAAGAGGAATTCCCCAGGAGAAACAGAAGCCACTCTTTCTCACACACACACACATCTTCTTCTAAGTCTCTTCTGACTTCTAAATATCACTAACTCTCCATTTTCATAGACCATGGTAGAATGACAAATTCATTAAAATGAAAAATACAAATAATCCCCAGAATTTCATTTGGTCATTAATTTCTTCCTCCTCACTTTGAACCAATCTTTTAAACTGACTTCTCTCCTAACACGTATATACTTGACCTTGCTCTTGGGCCAGGTTTTTCTGAAACACACCAAAATTCACTAGATGATATGTTCCATAAGGAGAGGGACATGTAGGTGCTTTACATATTTTTTGAATGAATGAGACCCAGGTGGATGATGGCTGTCCCAGCAAATGCCAGGTTAGACAGAGTCCCAATAATTTCTGTGTGCTATGTAAGCCCCTAGAACTTAGGTGCAATCTGAGTAAAAAGAGGAAAGATGAAATGAAATTAAGTTGCCATGCCTGGGCCAAAATAAGTGGAGATTAAAAACAGAAAAATAGAAATTAGTTTGGTTATAACTGAACACAGAGATTGTGCATGAAGACTCACACCAACTATAGATGCGGAAGGGGGATAAGAATTTTCTAGTCGTTTTACTAGAAAATAAAAGAACAAAACAAAGACTATTAAGTACCTAGTAATCTAGCAGATCCTCAAAATAAGTTTCCTTTACCTGACTTACAAAATGTGAGTAATAATATGTATGATCTTTCTTAAGTTAGAGAAATGAATCAGATACTGATTTGGGTGTGTCATAATTCACCAGACCTAATTATAGGTACATCATCCCCTTACATCATGTTTTTTTAGAGCATGATCACAGGGTCAATTTTGCACAAATATTCATGGGGCAGATTACTAGTTGTCCCTCCTCTTATTCCTTATTCCTAGACCCTTTGTAGTCCAGGTAGAGACTACGTTTCCCAGCTTCACTAGCAGTTGTGATCATGTGATTTGATTCCCCCCAGTGGAATGTGAGAGTAAGTGATAAATATAATATATATTCTACATCACTTGCTTAAAAGGAAATTGACTGCCTTAGGCTTCCTCTCTGTTCTCCTTTGAACTGAAACACGGATACACTATATGACTTAGCTTTGTCCATGCAAATGAGCATCACTCCCTAAAAGGAAGAGAAACAAGGCGAAAGGAGCCTGGATCCCTGATAGGCCTCATATGAGAGAGATCTGACTTCTATCTTCTTTAAGTCACTGTATTTTAGAGTCCTTTTTCCTACATCTTAGCTTTTTCCATATGTAATACAATTCGAGAGAGATTTATCTGTCTTCTCAAGGGTTCTCTTAATCCTTGTGGATCAAAATCATTCTTCTTTGAATCATCTAATCATGTTATCATCTGTATTGATTCTCTCTTCTTCAATTGTCAACTGATCTGAATCTGCCAGAGCCTCCTTTTTCAAAAGCTTTGTGGTTCTCCAATGCACTTTTACAGACTTCTTAGTATCTTGACTCTCCAGTAAGATTTGCAGTTTTACTCACCACTCGGCTTACTTTGCATTCAAATGTTCATAACCGTGGACTTAAAAAAGACGGGGACGGCTATTTATGTGTGGACTAATTTCACTATTAGCCAATTCATTGGTGAATATTTTATGTTGTAAGAACTTTTGCTTCTCCCTATGATCTAACTGCAGAGACTTGGATAATGCTATTTAAGTGCCAAATTATCACACCTGAGAAGAATTTCAAAAGGTATTTAAGAAAGGGAAAGCTTGTTGTGTCTACTCTTTTTGTGGTTACTCTAGATATTTTTTAACATGCAAACTTAACAAACTCTAAATTTCATAAACATTTTTAACCTCCTCTTAAACACTACATGTATCCCACAATGTTTCAACCCTAATCAGCATCACTCCTTGAACTTAAGTTCTATGGCTATCTAGTATTTTGGTTCTATCTTGTTTTGATTTGTCCAACCAAGCAGACATTATTATTACTATTGTTTTTTACAATGTTTTTATTTAACCACATATTTGATTACATATTTGCTCACCATTTCTTTTTGCAACTCAGACTTTCCATTCATGCTCAAACCCCAGAGAGGACTGGCTTGTAGCTATAAATTCTTATGAGAGATTTTTTTCCCTCCATTCAAACCGTGGTCAAAGCAGACAAGTTTCTTTATTGTCCCATTTCACATGTCAGATTCATTTTGAGTTTAACTTTGAACTGAGCTTTATGTGTGGGTCTCTTATGAGATTCCCCCAAGTTAGGTCAATCTTAGGCTTTATCTCTTGCCTTCTAAGGTCTGTGCATCCATCAGAATAAAACCTCAAGGTCACCAAGGTTTGTCAGATCACCTCAAATGAAATCTGCTTTGATGTTCATTTGCCCTTGAGGTTCCCACTTTCACTTAGTTTTCAACCTCGGCAAATGTCTTCCTTCCTTTCTTGCTCAGAGATATATTTTTTAAATATTCTTTATATTTCATTAATTTATTTCGGTTGTTTTCAACCAGAGGATAATTCAGCATACCTAACCCTCTTGCTGCTAGAGCTGGCAATCTGCAACCCTCATTTTAAACAATTAACATTTTCCTAAATAGGTCTCTGCCACAGTGTAATAGTAATAATAACAATAGCTAATATTCTCTAAGCATTACTATAAGCTGGGTACTGTCAAATGTGTTTTACTTTATTAAGTCATCTAATCCTGACAATACCACTAGAAGATCAAACCCAGATAATCTGACTCCAGAGATCATACTATTAACTACTACACATTCTGTGTCTACAAGGCTTAGATGACAAAAGAGGGTGCAATTTCGTACATATAGGAGGAAAAACATGCAAATCTTTCCTAATTAATGCAGACAGTGAAAACTTCACAGACTTGCCAGGAGTTGTTTTTCTAGGACTAGGAATGAGTCATACAAAACCTCTTGATAGGCTCTGTGTTTGAGATGGGGTTACAGGTAAAACATACAGCTAGGATGGTGGTAAGGTTTCATCATATATGCCACATCCTTTATGTGGAGTGACTGTGTAGGATCTGGCTTTGAGAAGGAAACTGAGGCTGTCTCTAAACTCAATGAGAAAGAGGGTTTTGACCAATTATCAATGTCTGCAATGGACCAGGATGCGGAAGTGCCATCTCTGGGCTATTCTTGACCTAAGATGTGGATGAGGACAAAATCCAGTCCTTGGGTCACCTACCTGCCACCTATCCTGGCTACCTGGCTAACTGAGCCAATCTTCCCTAGACTCCCAAGTTATGCCTTCTCTCTGTTTCCTTTTTAGCAGCAAGTAAAAAACCTTACCCAGATAGGTCTAAAGTCATTCTCTCTCCACAGTTCCTTTCTCTGGACTGTGTTTTACCTAACTTTATTAAATTCAGCTCTGCAGATAAACTGGCCCATGTCTTCAGAACTGAGAAGAAACTAGGATGAAAAGAATAAAAAATGAGCACAGAAAACCTGTTCTAATTGTGTGTATGCAAGGGGTTGGGGGGGACACAACTGTCCTGAGTTTTCTGAGCTTCCTAAATCCAGAAATATCAGAAGGCATTTTCAGTGGTGATAAATGTAAGTTCTGGAGTCATTCCCCTGGAGTTTGAATCTTAGCTCTACAGAAAGCTAGTTAACTTTGAGCAACTTACTTAATATCTCTAAGCCAGTTTCATCATCTGTAAAATGGGGATAATAGTTATACACACATCATAACAATTCTCAAATTTTTAAATCTCAGGACTTCTTTATACTCTGAAAAATTATTGAAAATTCTTAAGAGCTTTCATTTATGTGTCGTACATCTATTGATATTTACCACCACAAAAATTTAAATTGAAAATTTTTTAAATATTTACTCATTTTACAATTAACCCTATTATGTTAACATAACAAATTTTTATGAAAAAAACTATATTTTCCAAAAAATTACTGAGAAGAGCTTTACATTTTTATAATTTTTTAAATGTCTGGCTTAATGGAAAGTAAGTGGATTCACATATCTGCTGCAATTTGTTGTGACACACTGCTTTGGCTGATGTAGATGAAGAAAATATAACCAATTACAAATGTGTGGTTAGAAAAGAGAGGAGTATCTTAATATCTTTTTCAGGTAATTGTGGATATTGTCATTTGATTACACACCAAAACTCAAAAGTGGTACTTTATTAAAGGTTAGTTGCCATGCAGAATCAAAAATCATATCAATGAACGTATTATACTGTTATTTGAAGATCCATGGGAATATCTTTCATTTTGAAAAGATCTTTTCCCATGCATAAATTTGCAACATTTTTCAGGGGTCATTTTAAAATATTGGTTTCTTGAGCTACACAGATCTTCCAAACGATGACCCATCGCCTTAAGTTAGGGCTAAATAATCAATCACATTCATTAACATCACCACCAAGCTCCTCACAAAAGTTGCTTTTAAGTATTAGAAAGCTGTCCATCTCAAGGTAGCAGATGCAAGTTTTCCCAAATTTAACGTTCACTTGACTGCCTGATTTTATTGTTGGCAAAAAAAAAAACTGTGAGTTCTTCTTGAAACAACAGGCTCACTTCTTCCATTTTTAAGAAAATGTCTGCCAAGTACTCAAGCCTGAACAATCAGAAAGACCAATTCTTTGTTAGACTTTTTTTTTTCAAGTAAAAATTGTGTTCCATGAAAAAAAAAAAGTGCATTTAGCTCCCAGCTCAGTCACACGAGAGCTTTTCCTTGAGACAAACATCATATTTCAGTGTGCAACACAAGCACTTTATGCACATGTCCCCTTTCACCACCTAGAACAGTAAAGAGATTTACACTCAAAGAGTCGAAGTTTAATAAAATTAATTTTTGCTGCTTCATCAAGACATCTGAAGTAAAACTGGCTTTTTTTGTGTGTGTGTGTGGGTACTTGAAGAATACGATGACTATTACTGTATAGCACCAGTACCTTAATTTATGCTAAAGTGACAGCAACTATACCTGTTGTCAGTTCAAATGTCAACACAATGACAAAAGCAAGAATGTCTTAGTACTGTAATGAAAATAGTTCTGACCTTACAGACCTTTTAAGGAACCCTGGGCTAATAGATGACACTTGAAAATTACTGTTGTAAGACCAGGTACCAACAGACTTTTTCTGAAAATGGCCAGATAGCAAATATTTTCAACCTTGCAGGCCACACAGCCTCTGCCACAAATACTCAACTCTGCCACTGTAGCACAAAAGTAAACATAGGCAGGACTTCCTAGGTAGCACAGTGGGTAAGAATCCACCTGCCAATGCGGGGGACATGGGTTCGAGCCCTGCCCCAGGAAGATACCACATGCCGCAGAGCAACTAAGCCCGTGAGCCACAACTATTGAGCTCATGTGCCGCAACTACTGAAGCCCACACGCCTAGAGTCCATGCTCTGCAACAAGAAAGGCTACCACAATGAGAAGCCCGCACATCACAACAAAGAGTAGCCCCCACTCACCACAGCTACAGAAAGCCCATGTGCAGCAACGAAGACCCAACACAGCCAATAAAATAAATAAATAAATAAAAAATAAATAAATAAATAAATTTATTAAAAAAAAGTAAATGTAGGCAATACATTCAAAATTGAACATGACTACGTTCCCATAAAACTTTATTTATAAAAACAGGCAGCGGACAGGAGTTGGCCCCAGGCCACAGTTTGTTAATCCATGGTATAAATCAAATGAGATAATGAATTAAAAGTACTTTCCACAATTCCTGGAGTATAATTTATAGTAATTACTCAGCTAACGATAGCTATGATGACAAGTTTTCTTAACTCTCTACCACACACACACACACACACACACACACACACACACACACACACACACACAGAGCAAGACTGACAAGCCTTAACAATACAATACTGCTTTCTGTTTCCTGTCTTTTATAATAAATGGACAGTTAACCTAACTGACTGCTGAAATGATAGGTTCAAATTAGTTAAAGAAATTAATAATAAGGAATAATAGAAGTTTAGTAAAAAGGTATTACATTAAGAATTTGGGGAGTTTGCAAACTCATTTCACAGCAAGCCACGACTTATTGGACAAGCATAGGTTCAGCTACCTGGAGCTCTGAGTCCTAGTTCCAGATCTGTCATTAACTAATTTGTAACCCTAGATTCTTCTGGGGCTCAGTCTCCCCATGTTCAAAATGGAAGACACTGAGTTGGATACTGTATCAATTTCCTATTGCTACAGTAATGTTGTATAACAAACAACCACCAAATATCAGAGGTACATCACAGTAAGCATATATTTAGCTCAGGCATTTGTGTGTCAGCTGCAGGTGAGTTGACAGAGGCTTGACTTGGTTGGATGGTTCTGCTCCACGTGTCTCTCATTCTCTTTCTGGGACCAACAGAAGAGTCTGGGCATTATCTTCCGGTAATGATGAAGATACAAGAAGGCAAAACAGAAACATGTAAGGTCTCTTAGGTCCCAGACTTGGAAGTGGCATACCATCACCTCAGTCTCATTCTATTGGCCAAGGCAAGTCACATGGCCAAAACAAAGTCAAAGGGTGGGGAATATACCTCCACCTTCTCAGGGATTATAACTTCACAGTCACATGGCAAAGAACGTAGTTACAGAGAAGAACCAAGGTCATTTATGTAACATACTACAAGTTTTTCTAAGATCACTTCTATCTCTAATAAAAATTATAGCATATTTTAAATTAAAAGGCTTACCTATGTAGTTTTTCAAGAGATTGAGACTATTTCTTATTTATATAATTTATTCAAGTTTACTTGGGCCGATGAGAGAAAACAAAGAGAGGCAAGGAAACGCAATTAGATAATTATGGAAATGGGAAGGAAGAGTAGCATTGGGGAGGGAGGGAATGTGAAGAAGGAGAAAGAAGGAGAGAGGGAAGAGAGGGAGGGAGAGAAGGAGACAGCTGTGAGAAAGAAGGGAAAACTAAAGGGATGAGGAAGGGATGTGAGAAGGAAATTATGACTAAACTTATTCTTGGAGAAACCCTATCAAAATGTAACCTCAGCCAGCAAAGTTATTAGAAACCCATTAGAAAAATATTTAGCTCATTCTTAGGAACTAGGTTTAAAAAAGATATCTATTATGATTCTACCCAGAATAAGCTGCATGGAAAATGTGATTGTCTAATATACATTTTATTTTTAATCTTTCTGTAAAGCTGATTTAGCATAAAGCATGTCTAATTAATTTAAACTTGTAAAGCTTTTATTATAGAACAAATCAAATTTCACAGAAAATTATCCATGTCTAAAAAACTGAAAGTGAGATTTTTAATCATACTTTTTTATTATTGAGCTTATTTTTTACCACAGTTTCAGATCCTATTCATAGCTTTACCTCATCTTTTCACATTTACTGATTGGTGTTGGCACTTTCAGACTATAAGTCTCTGATTTGATACTAAGTTTGATTTTAAATAAAGCATTTCCAGCATTATGTTCTGTTAGTTTCATCTTGCAGGTTTTCCCCTCACTTTTATGTCTTCTTTATTTTTTTAATTTTTTTTAAATTAAAGTATAGTTGATTTACAATGTTGTGTATATGTCTTCTTTATTAACTGTTTTCCACAAAATAATTTTAGGCCTACAAACAACATTTTGAAGAGGTCACCTAATTCAGTAAGAGAGAAAATATGTTTCCAAATCTTTATTTTTATTAAGATGCTATTATGACAAAGGTTAAAACATGTTTATAACTAAAGAGTTAGAAAGCTGGAATCAGCCAAGAATCTGAAACCATAATGATTAACATTTTCCATCTGTAGAGTCTCTAAATTCTGAAACCAGTTTGAACCAATTCGTGTTTGGAGACAAATGCCGTGTAGGAGGCAAGAGCACAAACCAAGTCTCAAGCATCTATGTTCCAGCCCCAACTCTGCTACTGATTAGCTGACAAATGCCCTAACTTCCCTGTACCAGTCTTGCCTGAATCATAACAGGAGGAAATCCGAAAACCAAAGACCACTGAGTTTTCTCCCAGCAGCCATGTCTTGCAAACTAGTCTTGCCAATTTTCATTGAGTTATTTTTCTTCCTGCTGACAGATGACCCACTGAAAGCATTGAGATTTGGGGGTTTTTTGGGTTTTTTTTAGTGATTTTGGTCCTTTGTTATCAGATACAGCTTAATTATCTCAGTGATACAGATTCTCAAGCATCCATTAGATAAACATTGTAAAAGAATCATCTATCGCTAGGGAAAGAAAAAACAGTCCTGAATGCATTCGATGTGACAGGCACTGTGCTAGGTGTGTTGAAACATGTCATTTAATCTTTACTGCAATCCTCTGAGGAATATTTAATTTCCCTTGATTAACAGAAAGAAGAAACTGAGGCTCAGAGAAAGTTATTAAGTTGCTCAAAGTCACTAATTCACTCTTTCATCCATCCACTTAATAAGGATTTAGTGAGTGGGTGCTCCATGGCAGATATCATTCTAGGGGAGGAACAAACAATAAAACAGTACTCAAAAAAACCAACAAGACAAAAAAATGTATCAAGTATTATAAGAACCAGGAAGAAACCTAAACAGGGTAGGAAGCTAGGGAATGAACAGAGACACGCACGATATGGAGAGATCCAGGAGAAGATCTGGAGTGAAGAAAGAGCAAGTATAACAACCCCGAGATGGAAACATGGCCACTAAGCAGTAGAGCCAGGATTTAAAATCAGGTCCATCTGACATGCGAAGTGTGTTTCTATCATGCCAAAAAACAAAGGTGCTGGGACTTCCTTGCATCCAGTGCAGGGGCTGCAGGCTTGATCCCTGGTTGGGGAACTAAGATCCCACATGCCATGCAGCCAAAAATAAATTTAAAAATAAAAAGCAAAAGCACTAAAATCTCACACTCTGAAATGAGGTCATTAAAAAACAAAAACCAAAAACAAAAAAAGACAACAAAAAAAACAAAAGTGCATTTAACTGATTTCTATGGACCAGGCTGTGAGGATAAAAATCTCAAAATATCTTTAAAAAAAAAACAAAATTTGTACTCCATCTTTATCAAAAACGGCAATTTAGAAAAAGGTGGCTTCAAGGACTTCTAGTTAAAAGCAAGGAAAACTTTTCCAGAATGGGCTATAGAGAAAGCCTTTAGAAGCAACTTCTGCTGAAAGGAATCTCAAGGTATAATTGATTTAAGGCGCAGGTGTGTGAGAATGTGCTCAAGCCCTTGTGGCTTTGAGGCTCATAATTTACTGGCAAAATTCATCTTTTCCAGAAACATACTATTGAAAAGGATGCCGAATGAATACATCAGCAGGGGTGAAGTGTTATAGAACAGAGCTTTTAGAGGGTCTATTATTCCTTGCTTTTTAATGTCTACTTTCAGAATCAGAGAATCACATCGTTCCAAGTTTAGAAAGAACTTTTACCTATGATATATTCCATTGAAATCCAGCCACCATACATCAACCATACCACCACCCCTCCACAAAGGACCATAAGAACTCACAACTTTATTCAAAATCAACCTGCTAAACTTTAATGCCTATTATAGATTTAACAATGGCAAGTCTGTGAGCCTGCCAGCCAACTCCCTGACACAGATATGAAACACTGATCACTTCCCTCCCTGTAAGTCACCCTTTCTGCATGTATACAGCTGTCCTCATGCTATGTCCTTCTCTACCAGGGCCTAACCACAGAACTTTCTATGTTGATCCTTCTTCTACAATCCTTTTACCCAGTTTACCTTGCCCTATAATGTTATCTGTCCTTCCTAAGAATGTATGGTTTGTCTCATACCCACATCCTCTTTCCCAGACCATCTTCACAATCCCCTCTGCCCATGAGCAACTTCCACCTCCTAGGAACCTGTATTTCATCTATTTCCCCTGATGAGGAAGGCTAGTAGATTCTGACACAGTGACTAGAATCTCATACGATGGGTAACTTCAGACCTCCTCGGATATAGCATAGTCTACAGCCACGGGGCAAGAGGCACAGAGCAATCATCTGCTGCCTGTTGGCACTTTCAAGCCCTTTCAAAGGAAACAGGATTTATATAAATGCAGACTGGCTTGTTGGAACTGTATTTTTCTGCTGAAGAGCCATTTACACTCAGGTTAGAAACTAACTACAAGCCACATAATCAATCATCTGACAAATATCCATCCCCCAGTCCCTATTTATTTTTGTGTCAACTTTGGGTATTCCTACCAAGAGTTTCCCAGCCTCAGCTTCAACAAATTCAATGGTCAGGACTTTCCTAGAGAATCAGTTCTATCTGTGGATTACTCTATAAGAAATGCCTTCCTTGCAGTGCCTTCAAATCCAGCTTCTGGTCCTTAGTTCTTTCATAGTTCCAGATGGAGTGCCTAGAAATTCCCAGTCACAAGTGCATTCTGAGGCTATCTATGCAGCAACAGATACTTCCAAAAAGAGGGCACACTCTAGGCTATGGTGCTGAAATGGGGTAGAAGAGCTGGAAAGAAAGGCATTAAGAAATATCTTTAAACAAAGAAAGTATCCATTGATTTTTATGACTAACTACATTATGCATAATCTAATTTTGTAACTATGGGAGCATAAAACTGTGGCAAGTAGTGGAATTCAGAGCACCCAGGTACCAATTCAAATTTCTCTGTTAACTAGCGTATAACATAGGACAACACAAGTCATCTGTGAGGACCCCTTTTTTCACATCTGAAAATGCAGGGAGGAGTGTTGGAGGAGGAGAAGGGTACCAGATGATCTCTAAGTCCCCATGGGAGTACAGAACAAAATAGTGGGCTTTGACATCAATCAGCTGCACACTCCAATTCTGTCACTTTGGTGTGATACTGTGTGTCGCTGAACACATTTTAAGCTTCCCCGGTCCTGTTATTTGTCTCTAAGATGAGGACGATGATCACTACCTCACTGGACTATAGTATATTTAAATGATGTCTCCAGTATCAATTTCTGGCATTCAAGAAATGCAACTTCCTCTTCCTTCCTCCTTTCAGTGATCCACTCCTGGCACCCAGTATGTTCGATCTGCTCAGGAACCAAGCCCACCCTCATGTGTACCAGAACACAAATGTGGGGACTCAGGATCTGTTGACACCCAAAATTAACAGCACTAACAAGGAAGGGAGGGGCTTCCCTGGTGGCACAGTGGTTAAGAATCCGCCTGCCAATGCAGGGGACACGGTTTCAAGCCCTGGTCTGGGAAGAGCTGAAAGAAAGGTGTTTAAGTCTCTCGTCTTTCACTCCAATTTCCTTTCTGCTAAAGAATGCCTTCCTGTCTATTTGTCCTCATTAGGAGGAGTCCAAAGTGGCTATAACAGCATTGGCTCAGTGGTTGAAAACCCACTCCCCAAAAGTCAGGTTCTATAATCTGGCCCCCACATTCTGCTCCTTTCTTTCTTCTTTATTTCTTTGGAATCAGGTACACAGAATTGAGGTAATCACAACTCCCATTTTGTGGTACACTATCATTCCAGTTAGGATAAGGACCTTCATCCGTTGTACCTTACTTTATTATTTTCTCCTCTTCATGCCCCATCCACAATCCCATTTCCCTCCCCCGCTCCAATAACAAACATTCATTCCAATCCACTTTTCATACATTTACTTGGAGATATGTGTTTTTAAAACATACAGTGTGTTTCGTGTTTGGGTTTTAATTGACATGAAAGTGATTGTCTACAAGTGTCATCCTGTTTTTGAGTTATTTTTTATTCAACATTATGTTTTTGAGACCTATCAATGTTGCTAAATAGAAATCTAAATTATTTATTTTTGATTGAGGGGGAGAATCTGCTCTTCTCATCAAATTTTGTTTATCCATTGTCTTGGAAATCAATGGTCATTTATCATAGTTTGTCTCCAATTCTTTGCTGCCACAAATACCACTTGGCCAAACACCCTCATAAACATCTCCTGAGGACTTTTCTGGGATATATTCTTAAGAGCAGAAGTGCTAGTCATAGAATATATGCACGCTTAATTTCTCTACTAACTACGTCAGATTGTACTCTGGAATAGCTACGCAAGTTTACACTGTCCCCAGGAGTGCATAAGAAACTCGGTTTCTTCACATCCCCACCAGCATTTGATATTACCTGACTTTCTAATTTTGTCAAATAAAGTAGTATTGTTATTTTAATTTGCATTTCCTTGATCATTGGTGAGATTTAGCATCTCTTCAAATATCTATTAGCTATCAGGATTTCCCTTCCTGACAATTGCCTAGACACATATTTTCCTATTTTTTCTATTGAATTTCTTGTCTTTTTCTTGTTGATTTGTAGGAGTTCCTTTTGTATTCTAGACATCAATCTCTTCTCAGCTCAGAGCCTGCTATCACACACATATTTTCTACTTCTACAGAAGTCAAAACAAAAAGCTTTGTTGGGAAAGTGACATGGAATGGGGCTTTGTCTTGCCAAGAACCAATGCCCCTCCTAATGTCCATTAACTTAGTGTCTGAAAGGTCATGGTACATTCAAAGAAACTAGTGAGCTGTATGTGAAACTAACTAATGTTCTATCCTCTGTCACATTTTAGCAGTGTTACTGGAATCCCTAAAAAAATCCTGACAGCCTCTGATCTCACTGCATATTGACTTTTTCCCCTTTCCTATGAGGAAGACTGGGCCTATGGTTCTTAATTACAGACCAGGAACATTCATGTGTCTCTTTCCAGAGAAAAGATTTACAACAAGGAAAGCAAACATGTTCTGATCATTCCCTATTCACCCAGTTGGTGAAGGAGGAATTGACCACCCTCAACAGTACAAGATGGCTGCACACATGACACCTGACACTGGACAGATGAGGTTGGCAACAGTTGAACAGTGACATGTACTCACAGTCCAGGGGAGTGAGTACACTGCATGTCATGCAGGACCACATGGGACCTCTAGAGCGGAGCAGGGACTGTGGGAAGCAGGCTTTGTAATGACAAGAGGATGGGTGACCGTTGGTTCCTGTGGGAGGATGTGATTACTTGTTTGAATAATTTTGTGGGCTGGGAGGAAGGTGAATCCCATCAGGTTGAAGATGAGGCAGGGTGCAGCAGGTCTGGCTGCTACAAGAACTAGTCAGGTGGAGAGCCTTTCTTGCTGGGTTGGGGGCATGTCTGGCAAGAGCAGGGTAACTCATGACTGGACCTTTAGTGTCCTGTGAGGCTAAAAGATGACAAATTTTAGGTCTTATAATATGTAATGTTTGCAGTTTCACAATGAGAAGTCTCTTTTCTCTACTAATCATGCTTGCTTGATCTTAAATTTAAGAAAAGAAAAAAAAAATGCAGCCCTCACAGTCTAAAATGAGATAAGGGTGTTATAATTGGATAGACTACAGGCCATTACATTTTCCCTGAGAAAAAAATGATACTAGTCAAAATGCCCATTCTCCTTTCGGAATAATCTGGTTATGCTGAAAGAAGGTGGCTTACTAGTCACAATTACTCCTGCTTCATACTCTACCCTCCAAACACCAAGAAATTCAGTCAGTCCTGGGGTCCTGGACCATTCAGACATTTAGAGACTCCCATCTTTAGACAGAACAGAAGAAACAGAGATTGCTTTACAATGAATTTTACAGGAAAGAGAGAAAGAATAAAATTTTTTTTGCTCGTATTAGTGTCCTTATTTCATTTTGATTAAAAGAACTAGAGTAGGCCAGAGAAAGAATTATCCTGTGGTAGGCAAAATAATGGCCTGTGAGAATGTTACATTACATGGCCAAAGGGATTTTGAAGGTCTGATTAAGTTAAGGACCTTGAAAGGTGATAATGGATTATTCCAGTGAGCCTAATTTAATCACATAAATTCTTAAAACCAGAGGACCTTTCCAGAGGGAGATGTGACTATGATAGAATGGTCAGAGAGAGATACAATATTGCTGGCTTTGAACAAGGAGGAAGAGGTTCACGAGCCAATTAATGTGGGCTGCCTCTAGATGATGGAAAGGGCAAGGAAATGGATTTTCTCCTAGAATTTCCAGAAGGAATACAGTTCTGCTGACACTTTGATTTTAGCCTAGTGAGGCTCATATCAGACTTTCAACCTACAGAACTATAAAATAATAAATTTGAGTTGCTTTAAGCCACTGAACTTGTGATAATTTGTTATAGCAGCAATAGAAAATTAATACACATTTCTAATTTTGGCAAGTCTGAAAATAAAAGGCATCTAGCTATCCCCAAAACAGAACATGAAAAGTCAAAGATAAAAATCTTTCCACTTCCTTATGACTTCCCCTTTTCTATCACCACCCTCCCATTGTCTGCCCTCTCTCACTACATTCTCACATCTCACTTATTAACTCACAGTGGTGGCATCTCCATCTCTTGCAGTCCCCTCTTTTATGTCTCTGCTTTTATGTTTGTCCCCTTCTACTCCACAACAATTTCAATCATCTCTCCCCACTTAGAAAAGACTGTGCAAAGTTTCTCTTGATAAGTCATTGGGAGGAGTTTTTCAGAACTGGGAGTAGTCAGTTGTAATTTCAAATGATGTCAGTGCACTGTTTTTACGAGTCCTTCAAAGATGCTCCTTCTTCCCCTGATCTTATAAATGTTTAAATAGTAAGGAAAAAATATTAAACATTCAAATCATAAAGCTCAAACTATAAAAATGATGCATTTAGCAGAGAAAATTAAGTCTGTCATTTCAGGAGTTATAATAGTAGAATCAAATAAAGGCATTTCAAATGAAGTGGATTATTCTTTAAGCCTTAGGGCTGAGTCCCATAACTGACATGACATGGTAGGCAGGAGGGAAAGTATCAGCTAGACAGTGTAACAGTTCATAAATCCAGCTAATCCCATTGAAGCAGGAGCTCTGAGTCAGAGATGACTATGAAAACATTAGCCCTGGAATTAGTAAAAATCGTGAGGGGTACATGGAACTTCCCATAATGGTCAAAGTGACCCCAGGTGTCCAGGTGACATTTGGCTATTTGCACACAGTATGTTCATCACTTTCTACCATATAACATAGCATGACATGAATATCTTTTTGCACAGGTGTCTATGTCACCATGCGTATATGTCTGCAGGTATGTGTGAAACTGTGTGTATGTCTTATAGAATGCTTATAGAATGTGTTACTTCTAAGTTCTATTCCTCTGTAATTGGAACTTTTCTTGCCTATGCTATTTTAGAAGGGCATCTGATATAGTAAGATAAGCCTGGCGTGGTTTTAACTGTATCTGTATGATGACGGGTTATACTGAACTAGTAGTTTTCAAACTAAATTCCAAACAGCCTTCAGTTCCTACAGAGGAGGGGAGGAGGAAACGAGTGGACAGAACTTAGAGGGTCCCACCCCAACTTCAATCCAAAGAGCTTTGCTTTCAACTGTTTTCTATTTAGTTTTGGCATGATGTTTCATTTAGGAAGAAAAAGAAAAACAAAACAAAAACAAAAATAAAGATCTGCTTTCTTTAAAAAAAAGGTTTAAAGCCACTAGACTAGGTAGTCAGTAAAGGCTTTTATCCATGGTGTCACAGATATAAACAAATTGTGTTGATGATAACAATACTGGTTATTATTTATCATCATTTTCACTTCTCATGGAGACAATTTTTGCTTTTAGAGATATTTCGAGTTCCCTTGCTTTCTCATCATTCAGAATGTTCAATTTATTTTAAATTAATTAATTTATTAATTAATTTATTTTTTGGCTGCATTGGGTCTTTGTTGCTGCATGCAAGCTTTCTCCAGTTGTGGCTAGTGGGGGACTACCCTTCGTTGCAGTGCACAGGCTTCTCAGTGCAGTGACTTCTTTTGTTGCGGAGCACGGGCTCTAGGTGCATAGGCTTCAGTAGTTGTGGCATATGGGCTTAGCTGCTCCACAGCATATGGGATCTTCCTGGACCAGTGATTGAACCCATGTCCCCTGCGTTGGCAAGTGGATTCTTAACCACTGCGCCACCAGGGAAGTCCCTCAATTTATTTTAAAAAACAACAAATTCTTAAGAATTGCTTGGGAAAATCTGAATAAATCTGCTGAATATATTTGACAATAGTGTCGACGTGAATTATTTTATTCCACTTATGAAAACACATGTTGAAGTATTAGCTGCAAAAATCTTTTTTTCTCTTAGAAACTGATTGCCACTTATGATAAAATGTGTAATAATAATAATAATAATAAAACTTTGCAACCTCCAGTCCCTCCTGCTCCACCCCCCCCCTCCAAAACACACACCACCACCATAACTACCACTGTTGGTCTCCCTGGGTCTTCTGTCCTCCAAGCATCCTCCCTCTCTTGAAGCATTCCCAAGTCTAAGAAAATCTGGTAAACTTGAAAGTAGCTCCACTTTCCTGAAAGTACCAGATCTCAATTTCTATACTCTTTTTCCTATTTCTATAGTGTCTCCTTCTAACCTCCTTTTCCCAGGGAACCCAATGTCTTAAATGTTATCTCATCCCCTATCAAACCTGATCTCAGAAAAAGATGTATAAACTCTCTCAAAGTTTACACCGGCAATGAGGGCAAATGTCTCCTCCCTCCCAGGGATGGGTGTCATTTCAACAGGGGCTTCTGACCAGCTGGTACCATCTGTATGGGCTGTCTTTGGAGGTAGGGAATTCCATGCCACTGGGGCTGGATAAACCTTGACATGAAAATGAAAAGGAACACTTACAGTATAGAATGGTGAGTTACACCAGATATTGTCTGAGGTTTCTTCCAAATCTCTAATTCAATGGTTCCATGATAAAGCAGAACATAGGGTGTGATCTGGAGGGGAAGAAAGGCAAAGGATACAGCTGAGGTGACTTTTAATGAGAATTTTTTTTTAAAGATTAATTGGAAAAACTTCAAATTCGAAGGGTAACTAGGCCTACCAAGATTTTCAGTTGAGAGCATTGGGCAGAAGGGAGAGAAATCTTAACCTCAGCCACCTGACGATATGGACCACTGAACTTATCTTTTCTCCATTTCACAGTTTCACGCAGAGATAAACCAAGGTTACAGACACCTCTGACACAGTTTGGGATTTTTTAATTTTTGTTTTTTAAAACCAATAAGAAAAGCAAAGGCTAGTAGAGATGAAAACACAGTATACATATCCTCAGTGACTTAGGAAGGTACACGATTATATAATACTTGCCCCTACTTAAGTCTTTAATCAATTAACTAATTAATTAATTAGCTCTATTTTGTCTCTGCTATGTGCCAAGCCATGTGATACATTTATGAACAACAGGATATGGTCTCTGCCATCTCTGAGCTTATAGGCTAGCACCCAAGATAGGTTATTAAACAAAAATTTATAATAAAGTGTTATGTTAGAGAAGTGCGAGACACTTGTAGTGTCACACCTTCCTTCATGTAGAAGAATAGAAATCTTCCTAGAGAAAGGAATAATTAAGCCGATGTCAGAGGTGTAAGTAGGAATTGAGTGTTTCAGATAGAGAACAGCATATAAACGGCCCAAATGAGAGAGAATGCATGGTCCTTTCAAGAAGCAAAATGCATTCATCATGATAGCAGCATGCATGGTCGGAGACAGACAGGAGAGGTAGGTAGGGGCCAGTCATGGAGCATCCTGTAAGCCACAGTATGAGATTTAAAGCTTATGCTAATAGCAATGGAAAGCTGTGTTTAAGTAAGAATGTGACATAATAATTAAAGTTTTAGAAGGATCACTTTGATGACAACATGAATAAAAGATGAAAGAGCAGCAAATAAGAAGGAAAGAAAGCAAGAAGGGTAAATGCAGTGGATTGCGAAAAGAATGGATCATCTTTTAGGAATTAGAGTTGACAAGATGATTAATTAGCTGGGGTGAGAGCAGGAAGGAAACCAGAGTGAAGGATGGGTTTCTGGCTTGGACAACTGTCTGTGTGTGACAAGGCCATTATTTAAGGTGAGGAACACTAGACGGGCCTGGCCCACGTCTGCAGGGAACACAGGTTAGTTAGTTGTTTTGGACACATCAAAATGGAGATAAATTTCAAAGCATCAAGAAGACTTGTGAATGCTGAAAAGTTGATCTAGATGTCAAGAAAAAGGGTTTTGTTAGTATCTGAGGATCTCTCTCACATTATCAAAATGTAAGCTTGAGGAAAATATCCAAAGATAAAACTGCCCATTTAATTTCCCCAAAATGGCCTATCAAGAGGAAGATATCCTCTTGGTGTCTCTGGATGGACATGTCCTATTCCTTGTGATGTCACTCTTGTAACAATGCCACATCCTGCACACCATGGGTGGGAGGACACAAGAAAAGGGCAAAGCTCAGCTGGGTTTTAAAGTCAGTGGGAGGACTTGGGCAGAGCACATGTGACTGCTGGGAAGTAGCCTGAGTCTACCCACTCATTTCACAATACATGCCCTCCCCCCAAGTCAAAGCTTGTGCACCTGGACACCAAAGCTTCCTGCCCTTAGCAATAACACCAACACTTAGTACCAACACATAATGCTAAATCTTTCTAAGCCTCAGTTAAACAGAGATAATAACAGTACCTCACAGATTTTGTGAGGAGTAAAAAATAATGCATAATTAGCGCTAAACATAGTGCTTGACACACAGTAAGCACTCAGATACGGGGTGGTGGTGGCAGTGGTGGTGGTGGTCACACTGATATCAGAAGCGTTACAGACCTTAAAAATCCTCAATCATCAAATCATCTAATTTTCATGTATTTTTCAAAAAAATATACCGCAGAGTATACTTAATTGCATTCTGAACGTTTAAAAACTAATAATCCATACATGGCAACTCCCTGTTAATCAACAGTTTATGGAATAAGCTAGTCCACATCTAACTATTCTATGTACATGGCATCTGGTGGCTAACTTGAGGTCTTTTTTTTAATTTGCCTGATTGGTTCGTTTTATGAAAACCTTACTTTTGATCATTTTAGTACATGAATAAAACTTGGATGAATTTTAAGTTTTATTTTTGATTTAGCTGATCATCTTGAAGCAAACTTTCAGCATTAGAAAGAATATGCCCATTTTTAAAAATTAATGGATTACACTGAAAGTTAATATGGAGATAGAGGTTAAAAGATAGAAAAAATTTTTTATATAAAACTTATTTATATAAAACTTCCAGTCATAGGGTCTTATTCACTTCAGTATCTCCGGTTTCTCCACATTGATCTCAATGAATATATTTTGAGAGATGGAAGGAAGAGAAGAAGAGTGAGATCTGAGGCATTTAAAATTGAATGTTTGTGGAGAGACTAAACTCATGAGGGATCCCACCAGAAAGAACTGTACATCACATAACTAGGAAGACTGAAATTATGCATGGATGATCTAACAAAGGTTTTCCAAAGTGTGATCCCTACACCAGAACATCCACATCACCAGGGAACTTTTTAGATATGCAAATTCAAACGCTCCACCTAAGACTCACTGAATCAGAAACTCTGGGATTGAGGCTGACCAATCTGTATTAACAAACTCTCCAGGTGATTCTGATGCACACTCAGGTTTGGAAATATTGAGGAGCAAGGCACAAAGTGGGTCCATGGACTTTACACAGTTGCTGAGTGCTTAAAATGGCAAATACTAGGCAGATGTGTAGATCTCAGTCAAATTCAAGCAGTTTTTCTCCCAGAGTTCTACATTCACCTGGCCTACTTCACACCATTTAAATTAACTACAGATCCCGTAGAGGCATCTTGAGTTTCCACTTCTGGTTAACTGCTCAACAGAGAGATCTGAAGAGGAATTTTGTTATAGAATGAAGTGGGAAGAAACTGAATTAATCTAGGAATTCCTTGAGGACTGAGACAAATGTTATTCCAAATTATTGGACCCCCATTTTCTATAAGAATGCCTAGCAAACAGAAGGTACTCAAAACCTATTTGTTGAATGAATGGAGACATTCTGCACGTGGGAAGGGCTGACCAAGGCGGTTCCTCAAGATGGTCTAAATGGGAGGGCGATGATAAAGATCTAGGCTTGAGTCCCAGTTTCAGTCCTTGCAACTGTGTGACCTTGCACTAGTTACTTAATCTCCTTAAGCTTTATTCTCCTTATATGTACCACAGAGGTGATACAGTCTCTATCCCATAAAGTTATTCTGAGAATTAAAAGAGAAAATACTGTTAAGGACATAACAGAAGGCCTTGGAAATATGAAACTGTCAATTAATGTTGGTTCTTAGAGTTATTTTTTATCATATTTGTTATTACAGCAGTACTACTTTGGATGGTCAAGGCTTAGCAGTAAGGCCTTTATCTTATTCAATTTACATTATAAGGTTTTAAGCCTACCCCATAGAGTAACATGTTTTCACTGAAAAGAAACACAAGGACTTGTCCTTTACTGAAGTCCTTTCTAGAAGACAGAGAAGTACAGTCAGAGAGTAAGGTAAATGACCTATTATTGTGTGGCTCTTGAGTTATAGGCAGATTTCAGTTGGCTAACAAGGTCAAATGTTTTATGTTTATGGAGGAATCTGCCAAAGCACAGATTCGTCAACTTTTGTGATATTTCCAGTCCTTAGCTCTCATAATAGAAAAGGAAAACAGAAAACAAGGAAGGAAGGGTGGGGAGGGATGGAAAGACGGAAGAAATAAAACTTTTCCTGAAATTCTATCTTAAAGGACAAATCCAATTGTTGATAATTATGTTGAAGGAATGCTGATCTAAGATTTTAACAGCTTAATTATAGATCTCTTGATATATCCTCATACAATCTCTATGCAATACTAATCAGAGATTTGAAACTCTGTTGAAGTTGTTGAAATTCAAAATTACTCATTGAAAATAAATATATGGAATTACTTAAGAAGCCCTTCCAGCATGAAATTTCCCATTTTTCTCTTCCTTTGGGAGAATTATCTATATAACACTAGTCATTGAATGATTAAATATATCCTGTGCTCCTACCCTGAGTCTAATTTGAAGGAATGATTATTCGTCTTGCCCAGGAGTATCTTGACATCTATATGTCTATCTACTGCAGGATGACTTGGTCTCCAATCGGGAAGCAGCTTTTCCCCTCAGAGCAGGATGTGTGCTCCACCACTGTGAGCAGATCAGTGTTCAACACAAAGAGAAAGCAGCAAGTCAGGCACCAGAGGGATCACTGATCCGAGTAAGACCAAGAGAGATTTCCCCAGGACGAAGTACTGCAGCAAGTATTTCACAGAACACTTTGGAGGCAGTAAACCGCCACTGAAATTTTTGATAGAAGTTCTATTTAAAATGTGTTTTAGAAGTTGTAGATGAAATGATTACCAGCTTACCTACAGCACTATAAGTTTCATAACTTCCTTGGAAGCTTTCATGCCTCGCTTCCTTGGAGCCTTCCAAGGCTCCCAATCCCCTGCACTTCCTTGCAGAGGGGAATATTTCAGGTTTTTTATCTTGTACCCACTCACTCTGTTCTGTCGGTTCTTTTTTTTTTTACCAGTCCTTCAACTTTGATCAGCATCCTGATATTTCCCTGCTCATTTGAACCTGATATTTAAGATCTCCCCTCACAGCCAAATCTTCCTCAGTGTTCAGCTATCAGGCTGGATATGACTGGTACAGCTGTCTACCAGTCATATCCATTCCAAACACAAGAGCTTATTAGCTCTGGGATTTCCACTTGTCCAAGAGGAAGGTCAAAAACAAGTATCTTGAAAGAAGAGTGAACGAACTCACTTAAAAAGAATGAAGTATGAAGGGCATAAGAAGAGAGTAAGTAGAAGCCTGAAGAATAGGAATCAGTAGCAGATCAGGAACTGCTCTTTCATATGGTGGTAAAGAGTTTTCATAGGATACTTAGGAGTATGAGTATTCAAAAAATTACAGTTGAGGGTTGGAGAGGGGAAATAATCAGGAAGATGTAGGCCTTGCAATTCAGTGTTGATAGCACAAACATACATTTAGGCAAAAAATATCAGGACCTTGCAATTGCTTTCCATCTGACTCTTTTTTGGTAAGAAAGAGAACTAAGCTACAGGTAAAAGGGATGAAGCCAAGATGCATCATTTCTAGGCCCTGCCCTACTCTGGTGTGGAGAACTTATGGTCAGATAGCACTACACAGTTGACCCTTGAAAAATATGGGTTTAAACTGCACAGGTCCACTTATACACAGATTTTTTTTTTCAATAAATATAGTTGGCCCTCCATATTCAGGTGTTTCAAATGTTCAGATTCAACCAATCTTGAATGTAAACTTCCACCAGGAGTTGACTGAATCCATGGATTTGAAACCCACAGATATGTAGGGCCCACTATACTATGCCATAAGGGTCTTAAGCATCCAGAGGATTTTGGAATACAACGGGGCTCCTGGAACCAATCTCTTGCATACTCTGGGGGACCACTGTAAAATGCTGGGAAGACAGCTGGACAAGCTCCTCTGGCATTACGGAGTTTTCCTGCTTAAACTGAACCAGACATATAAATTAAAGTGAGCTGAGTTTTTCCTCAAAATCTTCCAAGTTACTCTAAGTCCCTCTAGTCATGCTAACAATAGTTGTAAGAAGGTGGGTACAGTAGCCAACAAGCCAATATACAATCATCAGTCCTATCTTCCCAGCTCTTCTGAAAGGCATCACAGAATGACAGATACAGGACTAAGGACATGGAGGCTTTAGGTCCAGTACTGAGTTTAGGGTTATTGTTGGCTGACTTCTGCATAAGATCTTAAACTCTTTTATGTTCTATTGAAGAACCAAGTTCTAAATGGAGCAATTTTAAAGAATGGACGTAATGCAAAGGCAACCCTAGGACAAAGTGTGGTGAATGCAGGAAAATCATTAACACTTAAATTCTTCACATGAGGCCCTATGCCTGAATATAGATCTTATATCTCATTAACAAGGTCTAGGGTTCTGGAGGAGTAGGAGTTACTAGATCAAGAATGATGGGGCAGACCCAGAATGGCTTGGGTTTATTAAATGCTGTTTAGAAGAATCTTTTCAATAAGGTTGACAAAATTAAAATATAAAGGAGATCAAAAAAGGAACTGCCTTCAACAAAATGGAACCATAGAAAGTGGAATCATAAAATAGAAGAAAAAAGCCTGGGGCCCAAAAGGAAGAAACAAGGTTTGAAGAGCACATCTTTGCCCTAGTGTACTGGTTCTCAAACTTGGCTGCACATTACAGTCACCTAAGAATTTTTTAAAAAATATTAATTCCTGGGTCCCGCATCCAGAGATTCTTTCTCAAGAAGCCTATGCAGTCATGTATGACTGAAGTTGCTAATCAAGATCAGCTGGACCTTGACACTCATGTGCATACTAGGATGCTCATAACAAGGGTCAAAAAGAACATACAAGGGGGGCTTCCTAGGTGGCACAGTGGTTAAGAATCCGCCTGCCAATGCAGGGGACACGGGTTCCATCCCTGCTGCACGAAGATCCCACATGCCACAGAGCAACTAAGCCCATGCGCCACAACTATTGAGCCTGCGCTTTAAGCCCATGAGCCACAACTACTGAGCCCATGTGCTGCAACTACTGAAGCCCACGCACCTAGAGCCTGTGCTCTGCAACAAGAGAAGTCACGGCAATGAGGAGCCCACGTACCACAACGAAGAGTAGCCCCCACTCACTGCAACTAAAAGAAAGCCTGCACACAGCAAAAAAGACCCAAAACAACCAATAAAATAAATAAATAAATAAAAATAATTTATTAAAAAAAGCTTTGGGAAAAAAAACATACAAGGACAGCATGCCCTCCTTTTTTTAAGCCTGTGTGTTTTATTTGTGCTTTCTTTTCAATTTGTTAATTACTTTAATGCTCCTCAAAGTCATGAACAGACTTTGGCAGGATGATTGCTGCCAGAACACTTAGTTATATATGAAAGCAAAGGTCAATTTACAACATAAAACCTAATTTATAGGAATATTATTGCCAACCTCTAGAGGGAGCTCAAGGTTCCTTCTCCTCGCCTCCTTTCCAATCCCATGGAGAAACATTGTTTAGGTTTAAGTTTAGCATTTTACTGGCTATTCGATATTGGATGGTGCCATATGGCCAAGTTAACAACTGTTATGATGTGGGTGTGGCCTATTTTGGATTACCTTCTTCTTTGGAAGGAGAAAGAGGGTAAGTACACTTGGGTTTCTGTTTGGGAGACAGAAGCAGTTTATACTTAGCTAATTAGGTGCATATTAGCAGAGCAAAAAGGAGTCCTTTAAGGGGTCCACTGAAACTTCTTGCTTTTGGCTTAAGAGCTAACCTAAGATTTCTTTGCCTCCTTTTGCTTCACCTTCATCATCTGTCAGCTTTTAACTCTCCCCACACCTTCCCACTCTCCCCCACCCTCAACCAAAGAAATTCACAATGAGGGGAGGCTGGTGTAGGTCATGATTCAGATAGTATCCTAACAAAATATTATTTTAATAGCATCATCATTTTTATTCAGGTGTTGTTAAAAGAGAGATAAAAGAAACTAGAAAGAGAGACTATTTGCAATTCAGCCTTGAAAACGTAAAGGAAATTAAGTCAAAAGTATCAAGGATGAACTTCTTAGTTTAAATAACAGAAAGACAACAATGCCTGACTTTGTCCCAATTTTCCATCAATGTATCTATGAAGACTGATACAAGCACACAAACAGAAAAATACTAACAATGTAAAATATGTAATAAAAGATTTACCAGATTCTGAGCAAAATTACCACAACCCATTGTCTTAGTCTGCTTGGGCTGCTATAACAAAATACAATAGACTAAGTGGCCTAAACAACAGAAATTTGTTCTGGAGGCTAGGGAGTTCATGATCAAGGTGCTGGCCAGTTGAGTTCCTGGTGAGAGCCCTCTTTCTGGCCTGCATACAGCACACTTCACACTATGTCCTGACATGACAGAGAGAGAGTACTGTGTGTCTCTTCCTATTAAGGACACTGATTCCATCATGAGGGTCCACCCTCATAACCCCATCCAAACCTGTCTCCCAAAGGCCTTGTTTTGAAATACTATCATATTGGGGGTTATGGCTTCAACATACAGATTTGAGGGGAGCACAACCCACAGCAACCATAGATGAGAGAGGGTCAATTTGAAAATTTTTTACAGCCTGATCTAAATTCTAACATTGGAAACAAGAGTAAATTTGTATAGAATGAAGACAAACTGAGGCTCCCACCCATCTCTTACTGCACTACACTTTTCCTTAGAAGCATGGCTTGCAACAACCAAAAAACAGATACTTCCCTTATCTTTCAGGGAAGACCCTTTGAGGCGGATGGCCAGGCCATTCCTCCTGCTTTACTTTTATCCACATACTGTTACTGAGTCCAAGATCGCTCTGCTCGCCAAACAGGCCAGTAAATTGGGAGACAAGGTGTTGAGGCAAGGAATACAACTTTATTCGGAAAGGCAGCAGACCAACAAGATGGCAGACTAATGTCTTCAAAAAACCATCTTATTGGGGTTTGGGTGCCAGTTTCTTTTACAGAATGGGGCAGGGGGTGGGGGGAGATGGGGAAGTAAAGTAAAAAGGCCATAAGATTTGCAAATATCCCATGGAATGGCCAGCCTCAGGGAGGGGATGTGTTAATTTCTTCTTTCTTGCAGCCATCCACAGGTGGACAGGTTCAGGATGTTTCCCTGAACAAAGACACTCTGGTTTAACATTCAGGCAGAGGGGCAGGGTTCCCTGAGGCAGGCCATTGTGTATAGACAGTATCCTTTTGGTGAACAAAAGCAATGGGAAGCAAAGGTAAAAGTAAAAGAAACAGATTCGACATGTAGTCAGATTTGGCTCTTCCCTGTTACAATACCTCTAAAGAACACTCAAATGTTTAAACACATTCCCTACCCCTAAATTCACAGCACTTCAAAGAAGAGTTCTGATATGGTTCAAATATAAAGAGACTCCAAAGACCATACTGGGTTACATGGAAGCTTTTGGTAGATGAGGCAAAGAAATTAAAATCACCTTCTTGGATGTCTGTTCTTTTTTAGATCACTTTTCCACTTCTGAACTCATTGCTCATGGGCTGGTATGATTAGATTTTCCTCTCCTCTGGGAGAAAACACTATCTATCCCTTCTACTTTAGATACTTGAGAATCTCTTCTCTGTCTCCCATAGGTATTAATTCAGTCTATGCTTTAAATAACACCTATTATGCACTGATAGCTCCACTTTAACTTCAGCATAAGTAACTGCACAAAAGTCCAAATATTGTATGGTAGGGATTCTAATGTTAATCCAGTCCCTCTTGATTGACTCTCATTTCCATCATAATTGTGGCTTTATACATATAACATCTGCACTGAGAGTAATATATTTAGATACTACTTTATTAATATGTTTAACCAGAATTAAGGGACGAGGAGCACTACAATGACTTCTGCCTGGAGCTGGGCCAAACTTCACAGGCAAAGGGCACAGTCTTTCACAAGACTGCCCTTATTTCAGACACCAGCTGGGGCCACCTTTACTTCTGACCAACTGTCTACAAATTTGGGGAGTCCCACTACCCCCTCAGGTATGATAATTCATTAGAACAATTCACAGAACTCAGAACACTACTATATTTATGATTAAAGTATTATTATAGAAAAAGAATAAGTATCAGGACCAGCCAAAGGAGGGATGAACAGGGCAAGGTCTGGGAAGGTTCTGTGAAATAAAACTCATATTTTATGGCAAGATGAGAAAAAATTTAAACATCAAAAATTTCTCTGTCCTTTGGCCTCTTCTCTGCCCTCTACTGTGCATTGCATATCTGCATTAGGCATTGGCCAAACCTCCCCCAGTGGCAGAAATACCTCCTTAACCCTAAAGAGTAACATTCTCCTAGCATCAACATGACAACTCCTTAAAAGGTAACATTCCTTCTTGATATTATAAGGGGCTATGAAGACCCTTAGATCTGGATTATGTAAACTATCAATAATATATCATTTAATGTACAGCCCTCTGTCTCAAAAAACTTATATAACTGTGCCTTGACTTCCAACAGGCAGAATAGTTTGAGCTTTCTGAGATGCTGTTCCCAAGTTATAATTCTCAGTTTGGCTCAAATAAAGTTTTCCATTTCTTTCTCACATCTACCGATTTTTTGTCAACATGCATGGTGTAGTCAGCAGGATATCAGAGATATCCACCAGAAGGCACCTGGCATCTACCTGGAACCAGCGCAAGCCCATCAAGCACCACCAGTTTTCTGATACTCCTCAGGTATTCTGGTGAGCTCTCCTGATACCCAGATCTCACTGTCTCAGTGATGATCCTGAAAATGTTATTCAAACTATTTTGCTTAAGATATGGAGTCTTAAGGGCACTGGTGCATTTCCTACGCAGGGACCCTTAGGGGGTCTGGGCGAGAGGCCCAGGGAAACATACGTGGCTGGATTTTTGTTAAATTTTGGCTTAAATCGAAAAAAAAATGAGTTGACATACGGTCTGAACAAAACTTGCTAGTGAAATGAGAGACAATTATTCAGCTCTGAAGAATAAGGGAGACCTACTACAACCAACAAGTAAATACACCTCCTCGGCAGCGCCACAGACACTGATAACCTAGTGCTCTAGGCAAGTGTGATGGTTTTAAACTGTCACAGGGAGAAACCAAGCCATGTAAAAGAAGTCGAATTGAGCCAAGTATAACTTAACTCCTTGAGGAACCAGATTCAGAACCGGCACATATGCGATCCACCATGCTCTCCTCAGAAAGCTGTTCAGATTGTATCTCATATCTGAATTAGGCTACGAAATTAATACTGGGAAATTGTGCTTCAAAGGCCAAACAGCTCTGATGCAAAAAGCCACCTAAGGGAATATTAGCTGGGTTTATGTATGTGTGCAACTACTTAATTGAGAATTAAAGGAAATTTAATCATTTCCTTTAATTCTCAATTAAAATGGCCAAGATGGGGTTCTCATGCACTCCAAAGAAATTTTGAGCACACAGTTAAAACTGGCAGTCTTTTTGATCTGTGCCTTGCAGAGTCTACTGGAAACAACAGTGGTAAACATTTTTCTCTTAGGTTAGCAAGGAAAAATATTTGTAAGGCTAGCTCCTTGGATCCTTTAAATTCAAGAAACATCTAAATCATTAAATTTAGAGAGCTCTCATCTTAAACTACTGTATCTATTTTAACTGGTATGCAGAAAACTCAAAAGGCTTCAAAATTCCAAAAGAGCCTCATTGAAAGATTTGTTATAAAGTATAATGAGAGATTAACGATATAAAAGGTACCTAAAACTTTACTGCTCCTATCTTTCCACCTTGATTTGAGTACTGATTCTAGTAATCTTCTGAATTGTCTTTCTACCCTGAAGACTCAATTAAACAGTTATTTTTAGAATTGTGACCACCTGAGGCTGTAGGCAGGTTTATTCAGATCAAAGGTTGAACTGAGGGCCATAACTGAAGAATTTCTTAAACCCGGGGAGGAGCCTCAAAAGTGTTTGTAAATGGATTGTCAAAATGCGAGGCCATCAGTCTGACTAAACTGACCATACCTGATATTTCTTTTTGTTTTTATTGGAATATAATTGCTTTACAATGTTGTGTTAGTTTCTGCTGTACAACAAAGTGAATCAGCTATATGTATACATATATCCCCTACCTCCTGGACCTCCCTCCCCTCAGCCATCTAGGTCATTAGAGGGCACAGAGCTGAGCTCCCTGTGCTATACAGCAGGTTCCCATCACCTATCTGTTTTACACATGGTAGTGTATTTATGTCAAGCCTAATTGCCCAATTCATCTCCCCTTCCCTTCCCCTCAACCAGTGTCCACAAGTACATTCTCTACTTCTATGTCTCTAACCCTGCTCTAGATCTAGATTCATCTGCACCATTTTCTAGATTCCACAAACATGCGTTAATATATGATATTTTTCTTTCTTACTTCACTCTGTATGACAGACTCTAGGTCCACCCACATCTCTATAAATGACCCAAGTTCATTACTTTTTATGGTTAAGTAATATTCCATTGTATATATGTAACACATCTGTATCCATTCATCTGTCCATGGACACTTAGGTTATTTCCACGTCCTGGCTATTGCAACACTGGGGTACATGTGTCTTTTTGAATTATGGTTTTCTCAGGGCATATGCCTAGTAGTGGGATTGCTGGGTCATATGGTAGTACTATTTTTAGTTTTTAAAGGAACCTCCATACTGTTCTCCATAGTGGCTGTATCAATTTACATTCCCACCAACAATGCAGGAGAGTTCCCTTTTCTCCACACCCTCTCCAGAATTTATTGTTTGTAGATATTTGATGATGGCCATTCTGACCAGTGTGAAGTGATACCTCATTGTAGTTTTGCATTTCTCCAATAATTAGTGATGCTGAGCAGATTTTCATGTGCCTCTTGGCCATCTGTATGTCTTCTTTGGAGAAATAAATATTTAGGTCTTCTTCCCATTTTTTGACTGGGTTGTTTGTTTTTTTGATACTGAGCTGCATGAGCTGCTTGTGTATTTTGGAGATTAACCCTTTGTCCGCTGCTTTGTTTGCAAATATTTTCTCCCGTTCTCAGGGTTATCTTTTCATCTTGTTTATGGTTTCCTTTGCTGTGAAAAAGCTTTTAAGTTTCACTAGGTGTCATTTATTTTTGTTTTTATTTTCATTACTCTAGGAGGTGAGTCAAAAAAGATCTTCCTGTGATTTATGTCAAAGAGTGTTTTTCCTAAAGGAAAAACTCTATAGAGGTTTATAAACTTAATAAAACTTCTAAGAGTTTTATAATGTCTGGTCTTACATTTAGGTCTTTAATCCATTTTGAGTTTGTGTATAGTGTTAGTGAGTGTTCTAATTTCATTCTTTTACATGTAGTTGTCCAGGTTTCCCAGCACCACTTATTAAAGAGACTGTCTTTTCTCCATTGTATGTTCTTGCCTCCTCTGTCATAGATTAGGTGACCATAGGTGTGTGAGTTTACCTCTGGGCTTTCTATCCTGTACCACTGGTCTATATTTCTGTTTTTGTGCCAGTACCATACTGTCTTGATTACTGTAGCTCTGTAGTATAGTCTGAAGTTGGGGAGCCTACTTCCTCCAGCTCTGTTTTTCTTTCTCAAGATTACTTTGACTATTCGGCATCTTCTGTGTTTCCAAACAAATTGTAATAAAATTCTTAGTTCTAGTTCTGTGGAAAATGCCATTGGTAATTTGATAGGGATTAGACTGAATCTGTAGATTGCTTTGGGTAGTATAGTCAGTTTCACAATATTGATTCTTCCCATCCAGCAACATGGTGTATCTCTCCATCTGTGTCATCTTTGATTTCTTTCATCAGTGTTTTATAGTTTTCTGAGTACAGGTCTTTTGCCTCCTTAGGTAGGTTTATTCCTACATATTTTATGCATTTGTTATTATGGTAAATCGGACTGTTTCCTTAATTTCTCTTTCTGATCTTTTGTAGTTAATGTATAGGAATGCAAGAGATTTCTGTGCATTAATTTTGTATACTGAAACTTTACCAAATTCATTGATTAGCTCCAATAGTTTCCTGGTGGCATCTTTAGGATTTTCTACATATAGTATCACGTCATCTGCAAACAGTTTTACTTCTTTTCCAATTTGTATTGCTTTTATTTTTTTCTTCTCTGATTGCCATGGCTAGGATTTCCAAAACAATATTGAATAACAGTGGCAACAGTGGACATCCTTGTCTTGTTCCTGATCTTAGAGGCAATGCTTTCAGGTTTTCACCACTGAGAATGATGTTTGCTGTGGGTTTGTTGTATATGGCCTTTATTATGTTGAGATAGGTTCCCTCTATGCCCACTTTGTGGAGAGTTTTTATCATAAATGGGTGTTGAATTTTGTCAAAAGCTTTTTCTGTATATATTAAGGTGATCATATGGTTTTTATTCTTTGTTAATAAGGTGTATCACATTGACTGATTTGCATAAATTAAAGAATCCTTGCATCCCTGGGATAAATCCTACTTGATCATGGTATATGGTCCTTTTTCTGTCTTGTTGGATTCTGTTTGCCAGTATTTTGTTGAGAAATTTTATGTCTATGTTCATCGCTGATATTGGTCTGCAATTTTCTTTTTTGTGATATCTTTGTCTGGTTTTGGTATCAGGATGATGGGGGACTTGTAGAACAAGTTTGGGTGTGTTCCTTCCTCTGCAATTTTTTGGAACAATTTGAGAAGGACAGGTGTTAGCTCCTCTCTAAATGTTTGATAGAATTTGCCTGTGAAGTCAATTGGTCCTGGACTTTTGTTTGTTAGAAGATTTTTAATTATAGTTTCAATTTCATTACTTGTGATTGGTCTGTTTATATATTCTAATTCTTCCTGGTTCAAGATTGGAAAGTTGTACCTTTCTAAGAATTTGCCCATTTCTTCTAGGTTATCCATTTCATTGTCATATAGTTGCCTGTAGTAGTCTCTGATGGTCCTTTGTATTTCTGCAGTGTCAGCTGTAATTTCTCCTTTTTCATTTCTAATTTTATTGACTTGCATCCTCTCCCTTTTTTTCTTGATGAGTGTGGCTAAAGGTTTATCAATTTTATCTTCTCAAAGAACCAACTTTTAGTTTTACTGATCTCTGCTACTGTTTTCTTCATTTCTATTTCATTTATTTCTGCTCTGATCTTTATGATATCTTTCCTTCTACTAATGTTGGGTTTGTTGTTGTTGTTCTTATTTCTATAGTTGCTTTATGTGTAAGGTTAGATTGTTTATTTGAGATTTTGTTTCTCGAGGTGAGACTGAATTGCTATAAACTTCTCTCTTAGAACTGCTTTTGTTGCATCCCATAGATATTGGATAATCATGTTTTCATGGTCATATGTTTCTATGTATTTTTTTAATTCCTCTTTGATTTCTTCAGTGACCTCTTGGTTACTCAGCAGCATGCTGTTTAGCCTCCATGTGTTTGTGTTTTTTAACAGTTTTTTTCCTGTGATTGATTTCTATAATTTTTTAAGATTTTTTTTTAATGTGGACCATTTTTTAAAGTCTTTATTGAATTTGTTACAATATAGCTTCTGTTTTATGTTTTTGGATTTTGGCCATGAGGCATGTAGTATCTTAGCTCCTCCACCAGGGATCAAACCCACACCTCCTGCATTGGAAGACGAAGTCTTAAACACTGGACCACAAGGGAAGCCCCTCCAGTGACTGATTTCTAATCTCACATCACTGTGGCTGGAAAAGATGCTTGATATGATTCCAATTTTCTTAAATTTTCCAAGGCTTGATTTGTGACATGAGATGTGATATATTGTGAAGAATGTTCCATGTGCACTTTGGAAGAAAGTGTATTCTGCTGCTTTCAGGTGGTATATGATCCTTTTAATGTCTTATTGGATTGTGTTTGCCAGTATTTTGTTGAGAATTCAGGAGGAATGTCCTATAAATACCAACTAAATCTATCTTCTCTGTTGTGTCATTTAAAGCTGTGTTTCCTTCTTCATTTTCTATTTGGGTGATCTGTCCATTGCTGTAAGTGGGGTGTTAAAGTCCACTACTATTATTGTGTTACTGTCAACTTCCCCTTTTATGGCTGTTAGCATTTGTCTTATGTATTGAGGTGCTCCTATGTTGGGTGCATAAATATTTATAATTGTTATATTCTTCTTGGATTGACCTCTCAATCATTATGTGGTGTCCTTCCTTATCTCTTGTAACAGTCTTTATTTTAAAGTCTATTTTATCTGATATGAGTATTGCTACTCCAGCTTTCTTTTGATTTCCATTTGCATGGAATATCTTTTTCCAACCCCTCACTTTCAGTCTGTATGTGTCCCTAGGTCTGAAGTAGGTCTCTTACAGACAGCATATATACAGGTCATGTTTTTCAATCCATTCCACCAGTCTGTGTCTTTTGGTTGGAGCATTTAATCCATTTACAGTCAAGGTAATTATCAATATATATGTTCCTATTACCATTTTCTTAATTTGGGTTTTGTTTTCTGTTTTTTATTTTTTTAATTAATTATTTATTGGCTGTGTTGGGTCTTCATTGCTGTACGTGGGCTTTCTCTAGTTGCAGATAGTGGGGGCTATTCTTCGTTGCAGTGCACTGGGTTCTCATTGCTGTGGCTTCTCTTACTGTGAAGCATGGGCTCTAGGCACACGGGCTTCAGTAGTTGTGGCATATGGGCTCAACAGTTGTGGCTTATAGGCTCTAGAGCACAGGCTCAGTAGTTGTGGCACATGGGCTTAGCTGCTTCGTGGCATATGGGATCTTCCCAAACCAGGGCTCAAACCCATGTCCCTTGCGTTGGCAGGTGGATTCTTAACCACTGCACCACCAGGGAATTCCCTTGGGTTTGTTTTTGTGAGTCTTTTTCTTCTCTTATGTTTCCAACCTAGAAAAGTTCCTTTAGCATTTTTGGTAAAACTGGTTTGGTGGTGCTGAATTCTCAAGCTTTTGCTTGTCTGCAAAGCTTTTGATTTCTCCATCAAATCTGAATGTGATCCTTGCTGGGTAGAATAATCTTGGTTGTAGGTTTTTTCCCTTTCATCACTTTAAATATGTCCTACCACTCTCTTCTGTCCTGCAGAATTTCTGCTGAAAAACCAGCTGATAAGTTTATGGGAATTCCCTTGTATGTTATTTGTTATTTTTCCTTGCTGCTTTTAATATTTTTTCTTTGAATTTAATTTTTGTTAGTTTGATTAATATGTGTCTAGGTGAGTTTCTCCTTGGGTTTATCCTGTATGGGTCTCTCTGAGCTTCCTAAACTTGGGTGGCTATTTCCTTCCCCATGTTAGGGAAGTTTTCCACTATAATCTCTTCAAATATTTTCTCAGACCCTTTCTCTTTCTCTTCTTCTTCTGGGACCCTTATAATTTGAATGTTGGTGCATGTAATGTTGTCCCAGAGGTCTCTAAGACTGTCCTCAATTATTTTCAGTCTTTTGTCTTTATTCTGCTCCTTGGCAGTTATTTCCACCATTCTATCCTCCATCTCACTTGTTTGTTCTGCTTCAATTATTCTGCTATTGATTCCTTCTAGTGTATTTTTCATTTCAGTTATTATGTTGTTCATCACTGTTTGTTCTTTGGTTCTTCTAGGTCCTTGTTAAATATTTTTTGTATATTCTCAATCCATGCCTCCATTCTATTTCTGAGATTTTGGATTATGTTTACTATCATTACTCTGAATTCTTTTTCAGGTGGTTGCCTATTTCCTCTTCATTTATTTGGTCTTGTATGTTTTTAGCTTGCTCCTTCGTCTGTAACATATTTTTTTGTCTTCTTAGTTTTTTGATGGGTTGGGCTGTGTTCCTGTCCTGATGGTTTTTTGGCCTGAGGCATCCAGCACTGGAGTCTGCAGGCAGTTGGGTAGAGCTGGGTCTTGGTGCTAAGATGAAGACACCTGGGAGAGCTCAGACTGATTAGTATTCCCCAGGGTCTGAGGTTTTCTGTTAGTTCAGCAGTTCAGACTTGGCACTCCCACTACAGGAGTTCAGGCCTGACCCCCTCAGCCCAGGGGGAATCAAGATTCCACAAGCCACACAGTGCAGGAAAAAAAAAAGCATAGGAAAAAGCCTGGGGCAGGGGAGGTCTCATGTAGGGGCAGGGCTGAGGCAGGGGCAGGGCCTAGACTCAGGACCAGCATGTCTGGAAAAGGTCCTTGGGGAGATGGTGGGGGTGGGGCTTAGTCTCAGCACAGCCAGAGGGGGCCTCAAAGGGCTCCTCAGAGGGTGGAGGATTAGGTAGGGTTCCCAGCAGGCTCATCAAAGCCTGAGCAGGCAGGGGAAACCCTGGCTGCACTCCCCTCCAGTCCCCCAATCTCCTGAAGGTCTCTCCCTGTCCCTGCTATTCCCTCACCATGGGTGGGCCCCTCCGAGCACTGGAACCCCTCCCCTCCCCCAACCGCCCCTCAGGGCCACCAGTCCCATCTCTTGCCTCTACTTTTCCTCCCCCCCCCCATAACTCCAGGACCCTCACAGCCAGAGGGGGCCCTAGAGGGTGGAGGTTGAGGCCCAGGATCCCAGCAGCCTTCCCAGGGCCCAAGTGGGCCATGGAAACTCTGGCTGCTTTCCTGTCCAATCCTCTGATCCCCAGAAGGTCATCCCACCTCCACTTCTCCTCCTCCCTCCCTCCCTCCCCACCATGCCCTACCCAGTCACGTGGGGGTTCCTCCCATCTCCTTAGGTGTCCAAGGTCCCCCACCAGTGCCTGGCAGGTGCCTTAGTTGTGAGGATACACAAACTCCACGTCCTCCTACTCTGCCATCTTGATAGCTGATATTTGAAGCTGACAGAAATTATTTGGGGGCGGGGGGGGGGGCAGGTTCTTCCCTAAGCTAGATGAGAGAAAGTGAAACATCCAACATAGGTGAATGGTATCACTGAGGTGGCTACCCAATTCTATGAGGAAATAAAAGCAACTGCCCTTGTTTTACAAATCTAGTCTTTACAGGACAAGATGTGTGGCTCCCGAAATAATCCAAAACCCATCAATTTTAACATTCTAAAAACCTCCCCTATTTATCTTAAGAGGCTTGTAAGTAATGAGAAAAAATTGCAGGGATGGGGTGGGGCTTAAAGGAACAAAGTCATCCTAGAAGGAACTTGTCTTTCTCCTCTTATACCTTTGAGGTGCAAATGTTCTACCTGGTCTTCTCCAGTAAACTTTATCTCTGCCATCTTTTTAAAATGCAGATTTCAGGAAAGGGAATAGGTAATTTGGAACTTGACTTGTCAAGAACATACATAAAGCTGAAATGTCTTCTCCATAAACATTTGGGGCCAAGGGCAAAGCTTCTAGCCATTTAAATCCAGTTTCTTGACAATTCTCCCCTAAAATCCTTCTTATGGCTAGATTTTTACAGTCCACTGCTCTGATGATTAAAGATGTTATGGGGTATGAAATTTTAATGATTACATCAAAGCTTTTGCAAGCAAATGGTTTATCTCTGCTATGAAATGAGCCCCTTGGTCTGATTCAATCCATAAAGGAATGCCAAAATGAGATACAACCTCAGTTATCAATTTCTTTACCACTATTGTGGCATCAACATATCTATTCAGATAGAGTTTAATCCATCTGCTAAACGTGCAGACAACAACCAAACAGTGAATATAGCCTAAAGCTGGAGGTAAATCTATTAAATCCGTTTGGAGTACTACAAAAGGAAGTGTGGGCTTTGGAGGACTTCCTCAGTGATAGGGATTTCTCCCAGAAATTTGGTGAGATTTACAAGTAGTGCACTGAGAAATAATTTGGTCAGGAATTTTGTGGATGCCAGGGCAAAACCAATTGTCATTTCCTTAACTATCCCCCCCAACTCCCTGTCATGTGCACATGTGTCCCACTTGATGGGATTTAAGTGCAAACCAAAAGGTTAAAGGAAAGGGGGCTATAGGAAGTCCGTTTGGCCTGATGTATAATTCATCTGGTAATAGTTGGCAGCCTTTTGTATCTTTGTATTTTTAGATTGTGGAGCTTTTGCCTGATAACTAATAGTTATCAGTCAGGAATAAAGCCAGGTTTAAAAATTACGTGGAAAAAAGACAAGGGAGTCCATTTAGAGCTGCATATTTAGCAGCTCTGTCAGCCCTATTATTTCCTAAAGATATGGCACCTGTCTCCTTAGTATGCGCTAAACAATAAACAATAGCAATTCTAGAGGGGAAGTGAATAGCTTGCAATAGGGTAGCAATTATATGCCCATTAGCAATAGGAGTACCTGCAGAAGTTTAAAATCAGGGGACTTTCCAAATTGTTCCAAAAGCATGGTAGAGTCCAAAAGCATACATAGAGTTCATGTAAATAGGGACATTTTCCCTTCTGCTAATGTGCAATCTCTAGTAAAAGCTATGAGTTCAGCAGTTTGAGCTGACTTTACATTACACAAAGAGTATATATCAGGAGTTTCACGAGGGGAAACTATGGCATGACCAGTTATTATGTTTCCTGGAAATTTCATTTACAGGAACCATCACAAAATAAAAGTAAGTCTGGATTATATAATGGAACGTCTGAGACTCTTGAAGCTTAGAGATCATCTCTACAGTTGCAAGGCAATGACACAGCATAGAGTGGAGGTCTATATCATCAGAGAGGGGTAGTAAAGTAGCTAGGTTCAAAATGTTACAATGATTTAAGATGATGGATGGGTTAGGTTAAAAAGCCTACTCATAAGTGGCCTGTCACTGTGTAGAGAGGTGCTGTGTCCTATGGACTTGTGATATAGCAGACAAAACAGCACCGGGAATGAATGGGAAGCCTAATGTAAGAGCACTGGCTTTGCCAATCAAGGCCAGTTGCTGAACCCCCACACATAAGCATGGGGGCATTCCTGATGCCACTGGGTCTAATGACATAAGAAATGTAGAACATATCTGAGAGACAAAAGACTGTCCTAGAATGCCTGCAGCAACCCCATTAATTTCATGGCATTATAAATTAAAAGGTTTGTCAAACTTAGGTAAACCAAGAGCCAGGAGTGTGCACAAAGCTAATTTTAAGTCTTCAGAGGAGGTGAATGCCTCTGAAGGCCAGGAAATAAGCTCTGGGGTAATATCTGGGAGAAAGGAATACAAACGTTTAGCAAGGGCTACAAAATTGGACAATAGCCAGCTGCCCCTAAAATTTTATGTAATTATTTTTTCATTTGGGGGAGAAGGATGGACAAAACTGACTTAAGACATTTGGGGGTGAGCTTCCAAATACTTTGAGATAGGTCATGTCCTAAGGCGGTGACAGTCATTTACACTCACTAAAGTTTAGATCTGGAGGCTATCTGGCCTCATTCGGCCTCCTCTTAGGAGGATGAGGGAGTCTATAAGAGCTTCCTGCTTAGTTTGATTACAAAGCAAAAGGTCATCAACATACTGAATAAGTATGGGTAAATACACACTGGGTAAATGCTACATAATCCAAGTCTGACTTAAGGATTTAGGAATATATTGAGGGAGACTCAACAATATCCCAGTCAACGAGTTCATGTGAATTGTCTTGCTTTAAACAGTTATGCAAAAAGAAAGTGTGAGTCAGGGTGCAATGGGATTGAGAAAAAGGCTGAAGAGAGGTCAATGACTATAAACCATGCTGTGTTAGCAGAAATTGAGGTACGTATAACAGAATGCTGAGGAATTACAAAAGAGTTTAGGCTCTTGGTCTTGTACAAATTCATAGATTTGGTTCCCATCCCAGTCAAATTTGTCTTTTTCTTACTGGTAAGAATGGGGTGTTACAAGGTTAGGAAGTAAAGACTAGTACACCCTGCTTCAAAAGGGAGTCTCTTATAGATTCAACATCTGGCTGTGCATCCCTGCAGAGAGAGTATTGGGCTGTTGATGGAAAAGGTCTTTTCTTTTTCTAAGTAACGTGCACAGAATCTGCACTCAGTAACAATCCTACTTCATTTGCATGTGTAGCCCACAGACTAACTGGGACATCTTTTAAGAACTCATCCTCTTCAGAAGAATTTAAATCAGGATGAGTTTCTAGTAAGGAAAGTAGAAGATTTAGAGTGTGGTCTGAGGGCAGGGAAATTAAAAAACGCCTTTCTCAATACAACTTATGAAGCGGCATTAAATTTACATAAAGATCTGCTGGTGTTCTTTCTATTTACTGCATTTCTCAATTTTTCTCCATGAGTATGTATAAGTTTTTATTTTATTTTTGTTTTTGTTTTAAATTAAAAAAAATAAAATAAAATATTAAAAAACATCGTATGTTAAAAAAAAAGATCTGCTAGTGGACAGTTGGAAACTAGAAAGGCACAATGAGTGTTAACAGGCCTAGAGATATTGTGGTGGGCTAAGATATGGGCAATGAAATAGGCTGCCCAGAGACTCTGACAACTTGAATAGAATCAGAAGTGACAGAAACAAATCCTCTGAGCTGATTGTAGACAAAGCAGCACCAATGTCAATTATGAAATCCAGTTCCTGATCCTCTATTTTAATTATTGCCTGTGGGATGGAAATGAGGATGGGCTGACACCATCAATCAAGGCAGAATCATCCCTCGGGAGGAGAAAAACAGATCTTTGATACCAAGCAGGGCGCTGTGGGGCTCCTGGGCATAAAGACTTTCTGTGGCCCCCATTTCTCTGATTACAGGAAATAGCCTTCATTCAGCCTCCATGACCTTTGCCTTGAGGACGTTCCTCTCTCCCTCCTGCCTGGACCACCCTGTACTTCCTGCTCCAAGGGATTATTTTGGGGAAGCAGAAAAACAGCGTTTGGGATGTCGTGACACCTCAGCCAGCATTGGGTAAGTCCTGCGGCGTGCACCAGAGGCCCTTTTGGCCCCGTCTGTTTAGGGGAGCCTTGGCTCCCATTTGGGGGATTTTTGGTTCAGGGGAATCCTATTTGGAAGGCGCACCACCTGGACAGAGGTCACGGGCTAAGTGGGACTTGGAAGCCGATTTGAGCCTTGTGCTGTTTGGGTTTTGGTTTTTGGTTTGAGGCTTCCGTTGCTGGCGAGGATTTTGGTTTGTTCTTGGTCCACGCATGAGTGGTCTATCGATCAAACATGGAAAGTGCTTCTTCTTCGGTTCCACCTGATAGCCCCTTGGGGAAAATTATGACAGACGAGTCAGCCTATAGCTATGAACCTATGACTAAAAAGAATGAGATTCTATTGTAACTCTGGCCAATATATATTCTTAAAAGTGAGGAGAGGTATCCTTAGTATGGTAGCCTAAATTACTATCTTCAGCTGGAGCTATATTGTCACAGGAATAGAAAAGTTGGGAATTCTCTCCACTCCACCTGGGCTCCCTGAGAGCCAACTCTAGATTTGTTCTCTTTCAGGAACTGAGCCAATCTGTTTGGAAGCCTTTGTCCGGGAGTGGAAATGGAATTTTTAAACTGTACCTTCTCTGATTTTCTGTCTGTGCAGCCGTAGCTTATCTGTCATTTGTGTTTTTGTGTGTGTGTTTGTGCAAGATAGGAAAATTCTACATGATCATTACGAGCCACCTTGAGTTCTCAGTCTGGGAGCGGAAATGAAATCTCTGGGCTACACCTTGTCTGATATTTTGTTTATGGGACCATGTTTGTTGTTTGTATGTATGTGTGTCAGTACTTACATTGACTGGTTGAGACATCTTTCATAAATAACAGGGCTCACATGTGGCAACACCAGGGAATCCTTCCCTATTGGTGTCAGGCTTTGCCTGTGGCAGAATGTTAGTTGGGATTTTCCCTTTTGGACTAGCCTTCTTATGGGTGACCAGAGCTCTGTTCCATCTTGTAGCCCCACAGCAGGGTATTTTTACAAAACTGGGAGATCTCCAGCTATGCTCTCATGCAAAGAAATTGGTATTTCTTTCCCCTGTGTCCAGGCCCTCGGGAATACTTATCTAAACCATCTCTAGAGACAGAAAAAGAAAAAGGCAGGGGCGGTGGGGGAAAGCCTTTTTAAACTCATGGAAAAACTGTGAGATTTCTGGTTTGGTCTTTATGTAGAAATTAACTTGTAAATAAATTCTATTTAATTGACTTAAAGGTAAGCACTTACAAATTAAATCTAAATATCTAGAAAATTGGCCAAGATAAATTCTAGGACCATGTGATCTGGGAAATATTTAGTACTAAATTGATATCTGCTATTGAAGTTGGCTTAAGCTTGTTGGTTTGATTAATACAGACATGTCTTTAGAGTCATCAATGTTAAGTATAACACTTTTATTGCACTTAGGCTTAATAAAATTTAAATAAAATCTTGTTATATCTGCTGCGAATTTGTCAGCAAGGAAAGTAATTCAATGTGAAGAAACTTTTAAGAAAAAATGTAAATGAGATAGCTTTTAGGTAAACTCTATTAAGAATAATTATGTTTTAGGAATGTCTACCTAAAATAGTCTCAGAGATTTTGGTAACTTTGTGCTAAATTAAGTGATGGATACAGAAAGCTGATAGAAGGTTTGTGGGAAAAGGACATTAAAAATTGTATTATATATGATCAGGGTTTTCTAGGGATGGATTAAACTTAGTTGGGTAAATGGATTTTGTTGAGAATGGGCAAGACTGAATTTGGTTTCTCCCTCCAAAGTTTTCTTGAAATGCTGCTTTTGACAACAGCTCCTGAGTGTCTCTGCCTTTAAGTGATCCCTATTTGTTGAAATCTTTTCACTTTGGTTAAGTAAGATTTATGTGAAGGACCCCTTTGACAAATACAGGTCTCTGATAAATTACAATAAAACTGCTTTAGATCAGATATTAACAACAACAACAAAAAAAGAATACCACATCAGACATTAAAATCTAGTTAGATAAAATTACACACTGGTACCTGGCTACAAGTCTCCCTTAAAGTGCTGGGTCTGGACTGGGTTTCAGGTTTATTCCTAAGGGATTGAGATCTTAAGCATGTAAGACTCAGATCTGGGACTTGGAACTCAAATATTTCTAATTCAGTCTCTATTCTCCCAAATTTAGGCAGGACAATACCCCATATCAGCAGGAAGTAGTCAGAGCAGTCATTGCCTGGTTCCCTGAAAGATTTGGGGAAAGATAAAACCGAAGTAGGGATTAAAACCAAGTCCCCCTAAAACTGAGTTCCTCTGCTGAGTTTATGATTAAAGTCTCTAACCAAAATGATTATTCCCTTCCTTGCCCAATGCCTATTCTCTTCAGGATGGAAGACTATCAAAGAAAGGGTGGATTGACACCAAGCAGGACCCTGTGGGGCTCCTGCACATAAAGACTTTCTGTGTCCCCCATTTCTCTGATTACAGGAGATAGTCTTCATTCAGCCTCCATGACCTTCCCTGAGTTCCAACGGGCAGATTCGAGCAGTTGTTAATTAGGGAAGAGAGGTATGTGAGACCAGGGAGAAACAAACAGTCAAGAGAAACAATAGTGCAGACTTGGGGCAAGGTCCTGGTTCCCCACCAATGGATACATACAACAATATAGTTTAGCTGTTTTGCAGATACTGAAACCCCCTCCAGTTGGGAGAAGGTAACAATTAATGATGGTATGCTGCCCACAAGCATGCAGACCCTAGACCAGTTGGAATCTGAAGGTTGATGATGCTGACTCCTACTTACCTCACCACCAATCCATCAGAAGAATGTCCACAAGTTGATCAAGCCCACTTTGAACCATTACCATAAGACTTCTCACTATCCTCTTCAAGTGGGGACATACAGTTTTTTTAAGGCAAGAGCCCAGCGTGTCCCTCTTCGCCTGGCAAAGTTATAAAGCTATAGTTTCCTACTTCACCCAAAACTCTGTCTCTGAGATTAGATTCGGCGCCAGGGTACAGAGAAGCTGAGCTTTCAGCATCACCTCCTGGGGGTGTTGGAGCCTAGGAGTACTGTTTCTTAAACTTTCCTTTCCCTTAAGTGCAAGACAATTCCTCTTTCAATGGCCTGGCTTCTTGCAATAGCTGAAATTCTCTGAAGGTACATAGTGAGAGCTCTGCATGGGCTTTAAATTATTGTCTGCCATGTTTTTGCTTTTCTAAAAATTGAAGTTGCAGAGCAAGAACAGTTGTTTTTAATTCCTTTTTCCTTCTGCTTTCCTGTGAACTGTTTACAAAGAATTGTGTGGCAGCCTCCGTTATTATGCTTAAGAGCTATCCTGAGCAACCAACCATGCTGTTTTTGAACTTTTTTTTTTTTTTTAAGTATCAGGAAGAAATTTTCCTGCTAAAGCAGAAATTAGGAGATTACTATCTTTTGGGGTTTCTCATCCTTCTTTCTGAGTGCATAATTCAATCTCTGACCAATTTAAATCCAGGAGGAAATAGCTCTAAAATTGCTCCTACTAAACTGTGAATATCTGCCTCCAGTAAAGCCATCCCTTGGTCATTTGCAGGAGGGCCTGAGAGAGGGTCTGGCCATATATTTATTCTGTGAGAGGGACTTTCTCCAGGGAGTTATCTGGCCTGATAGCTACAGTATAGTCATGGGCTGGTAGACTGCCCTCTGGTAGTGTGCACAAAGAATGCTGACTGCCTTTTCAATAAACAAAGGATGTTGCAGCCATAAAGCCATCAGCTACTGAACCATCCCCAACTCCCCCACCCCCCAGTCACAGTGTACCCTAAGAGGATTAAGGCGAAAAACTGGATACTGTCCCTAGACGGGTAAGATGCATATCAAAGGAATAATTTCAATACGCCTAGACTCTTGCATCTTCCCATACACAGAAAAGCACTAAAATTATTAGCTTGAGATGTCCATTTTTTTGTGTGTTTAGGAGTAATCTTTTGATGTTCAGCCTACATGTGTTTGTTTGGATTTTTTTTTCCAGCAAAAACTCCTATATATCTTGGTTCCTCCCTTACCTCTTTGGAAAAGTCTCTCAGAGCTATCTGAGAGGCTGCCATCCTGGACTACAGGCCTCACTAAGATCCCTAAATAAATCATAATTCTCAACTTCTAGGTTGTGCATTTGTTTTCAGTCAACAGTTTTGGCAACCAATGAAGGGACCCAGTGCAGATTTCCCTTCTTCACCTGAACTCTACAATGACCCAGAGCCTTGGTACTACCAGAGGCCTCTTAGGCCCATCCATCTCCTCTGTGAGTCCAGACGAACTTGAATGAGTCTGTCCTGGGTCTTGGATCTCCATTTATTGGTTGGTGATCCTGTTTTATTCAGCGGTTTTAAACTCCTCACTGAAGGAGCAGATTTTCTTGAACTTAGGTTCAAGAAGAGGTACCTGGGTTATCCTCACTTGAAAGACTGGGAAGATTTTTGCTTAAAGACACTGAGGAGGGTTGAACTAGGTAGTCAGGTGAAAGATTAGGTTTCATTTTTCCTTGAATTGGCTACATTAATGGAGTTTGTCAGAATAAAAGTAAAGATATTTCATGAGAGCTTTCAGCTCCAAAGAAGGGACATCTCCTCCTGGCTGGCAATGGCTTTTTCAGGCAACTGAGAAACTTGTGGGAGTGGTGGAGGCCAGTCCTCATACCATGCCATCCCTAAGGGAAACTTACCCATTTTAATTAAAAATGTGAGAGCTGGCACTCAGTGATCTGAACACCCATGATGGTCTTAGGCCAAAGGGAGAAGTTGAGATGTGTACGTAAGAGAGCTGACGACTCTAGGGTGACACCTTGAAGAGTTAAACTCACAAACAGCACACATGATCATCACCAGTGATTTTATCTAGTGGGACAAACCTACCTCAGAATAGGGAACAAAACTTTCAAAGCAAAAGAAAAAGGAATGACAGACTGTCAGCCTCCAACTAACAACCCAGCCAGGTTCCTGTATAATATGTTTGGAATTTATACTTACTTTATTGGGGAAACCATACTAAAGGAGATCTCGACCTAAAATGGCCAAATTGGGGCTGTTTTGACATTCCAAAACTAATTTCTTTTTCATATACAGCTAGAGAAAGCTGGCCATAAAATCAAACAGACTGAATGGAATGCTTATTAGTTCAACAGGTATTTAGAAGCTTCTAAAAGGGGAAATGATAAAGTAACCTCTTCGCAGGAAACCAACAAAAAATTGCTTGAAACAGTATCAGAATTTTTTAAAAGCCACTAGCATTAACCCTATCTCTCTCTGCTCCTCCTTTATATCCTCTTTTATCTGAACTGCCTAACTCAGATACTCTTTCACTCTTACATCACCCCCACCTCCTGCTCCTTCCTCTCCCCCAGCAAAGCAGGACATAAAATCATAAGCAATTATAGTTCCCTTTAAGGAGGAACCTATTACAAGAAGAGGAGAACCATCCTTGATGCTTACATACACACCCTGGACCCCAGCAGAACTTAAGCTAAGAAAGTTCCCAATCCTGGGACCTCCCTGCTGGTCCAGTGGTTAAGACTTTGTATTCCAATGCAGGTTTGATCCCTGGTTGGGAAGCTAAGATTCTACATGCCTCACAGCCAAAAAACCAAAACATGTAACAGAAGCAGTACTGTAACAAATTCAATAAAGACTTTAAAAATGGTCCACATCAAAAAAAATCTTTAAAAAAAAGAGAAAGAAAGAAAATTCCCGGGACTTCCCTGGTGGCGCAGTGGTTAAGAATTCTCTGGCCAATGCAGGGATGGGTTCGATCCCTGGTCAGGGAAAATCCCACATGCCGTGAAGCAACTAAGCCTATGCACCATAACTACTGAGCCTGCACTCTAGAGCCCATGAGCCACAACTACTGAGCCCGCATGCTGCAATTACTGAAGCCCACGCACCTAGAGCCCATGCTCTGCAACAAGACAAGCCACCACAATGAGAAGCCCACACACTGCAAGGAAGAGTAGCCCCCACTCACCGCAACTAGAGAAAGCCAGCGTGCAGCAATGAAGACCCAACACAGCCATAAATAAATAAATAAATAAATAAATAAATAAATAAATAAATAAAATTCCCAATCCTAGTCAAGACCCATTGGGATTTGCTAAGAAATTCTAGTTAACCATCTGAAACTATGAGCCCAGGTTTTCTGATCTATATCAATTAACACAGCTATTAGTTTCTGAAAGTAAAGCAAAGGAATGCATAGAGAAAGCAGGATGGAGAAACCCCTTAACGATTTCAATTTACAGAGCCCACCAGCTCACGTTAAATGCAGGAAATTAGCTCATAAATTACTCAGACCTCCCAGAGTTTTTTCCAAAATCTGGATAGACTGTATAAAGATTCAGCAGTGTAAACAAAAACCAGATGAATCAACTCCAGAGTATTATGAGAGGTTCAAGAAAACGTTTAAATAATATTCTGGCATGATTCCTGAATCATTCTCTAAACACCAAAATGATCCTTTGCTTACCTCCACCTTTTTAGAAGGCATAGATGAGGAATTAGGTACTGTACTAAAAGACACAATTTACGTTGGGCCCCATTACACTGACCAACTTTCCAAGACCATTAAAAGGAAGAAGAGAAATATATTTATAAAAATTATGAACCTTCAATTGCACAAATTAAGTAATCAAGGTTGGTCGATGGTTAACAAATGACTGACAAAGGAACCTAGCATTTGCTTTAACTGTAAAAAACCAGGTCATCTGAGAAAGGACTGTAGAAAAACGAAAAAAGATTTTGAGAGAAAAACGAAAAAAGATTTTGAGAGAAAAACTGGATTTCAGACCAGAAAACCCAAGCTAAACAAGAATAGGGCTGCTCCAAGGGAACAATGGGAATCTTTCCACTTCTAACACCGTGGGAGAAGTGGAAATGAAAATACAAGAAGAAACAAAGCCCAAACAGATTCTGGGGCCACCTTTTCACTTTCAAACTCTACCAAAATCAAAGGCTCCCTCTCTTGCAGTAATACTTCAAAGCAAATGACAGGGGTTTCTAAAGCACCTATTAAGCTTCTTAAATCATTACGTTTAGAATTTTGCTTAAGAGAACTTAAAGGAAGGCACTCCATTTTCCTAGTAGAAAGCATCCCTATTCACCTGATAGAGATTTATCAGAAACTTAAGAAGCCCATATTTCTTTTACTCCTAAGGGGGAAATGTTTTTAGATCTGAAGGATCAATCAGACTTCCTTCATCATATAATGTTTGTGATCCATGATGAGAGTGATGCAGAACAAGAAAAACTGCTAGGCTTCATACCTGAAGAATTATGGGCACCTGGTCCAACTGATATTGGGAAAGTACGTTCTGCCTCACCCATTAAAATTACCACAACCAAAATAAACCCCACCCAACATTCATCAACACCAACTGAGGCAGGAGGCCACAGAAGGAATAAAACCCTTGATATCAGCTTACATTAAGAAAGGGCTTATTGTGCCTTGCAACAGTCCTTGTAACACTCCCATTTTGCTAGTTAAAAAACCTAATGGCAAGGGTTGCAGATTTCTACAAGATTTGAGATCAATGCTATTATTACTCCTCACCATTCTGTAGTGCCAAAGCCCCATACCTTGCTGTCCCATGGTCCTAAAAACAGTGACTTCTTTTCTGTGACATAACTCTGCAGTGCCTTCTTTAGTACTCCTGTACATCCTGATGGCCAACATCTCTTTGCCTTCACTTGGAATGAACAGCAATATATGTGGACTGCCATGCCACAGGGGATACTGAAAACCCCACTTACTTTTCTCAGATATTAAACTGGACTTAGATCATCTAGTTTTTCCTCGTAAGTCAGTTTTGATACAATATGTAGATGATCTGCTGTTGTGTTCAAATTCTTTGATAAACAGTCAGCAAGACAGCCTGTACTTACTTCAGAATCCAGCTTCAAAGGGACATAAAGAGTCCAAGGAGAAATTAAAATTTTGTAAAGCTAATGTGAAATATTTTGGACATATGATATTTAAAGATGGGCTTTTAATTGATCTAGATAGAGTAAAAAGCATTTTGGCATTCCCTGCCCCTATGACAAAAAGGCCCTGAAGGGGATGCTTAGGCCCTGCAGGTTACTGAATTCCAAATTTTTCTTTAGTGGCTCCACTATCATATAATTTGCTTAAACAAGGCTAACCTGAACCTTTTTGCTAAGAAACAGAACATTCTGAAGCTGTAAAGACCTTAAAAAACCTCTGGCAAAGGCCCCGACCTTGGGGCATCCAAATTATGATTTACCCTTTTTATTCTTTGTACATGAAAATAAGAGTGTCGCTCCACAAGAAGTATTAACCCAGCAACACAGTGGTTACTACCCACCAATAGGATATTAGAGCCAACAGCTAGATTTGGTAGCTAAGGGTCCATCCCCCTTACCTCTGGGCTGTCACAGCAACAGCTGTGCTGTGTCAGACCATAAAAAAGATAGTCATGAGTCACTCTCTCAATGCCTTTGCTCCCCACTCTGTGGAAGCTTTACTAAACTCTCATCACACACACAACATTATTCAGCAAGTTGTTTAACTTCTCACCAGATTGTCTTGCTCTTACCAAACATAACTCTCCACAAGCTGTTACAAACTTAATCCAGCCACCTTGCTCCCAGAAGAATCAGACGTCAATAACAAAACAATACAAACATGTTTTTCAACTGACAATTTTTTGTCTCCTAGAATTGATCTTCAAGAAACTTCTATGGATAACCCTGGTTTTATATTATTCCCTGATGGTTCATATCTGCAAGAACCTCATGGACTCTACCAGGCTGGCTCTAGCCATTGTTACTCCAAGTGTCTATCCTTGAAAATGCTCCATTGCCTAATGTCTCTTCCACCCAACAGGTTAAATAAAGTAGCACTAACAAAAGCCTGCCAGTTGCCAAAAGGAAAATCTGCTAACATGTACACACTATGCTTTTGGGGTGGCACATCATTTTGGTATGCTTTGGAAACAAAGAGGATTTTAACATCCTCAGGACAGCCTATCAAAAATGGAAAACAAGTCGCAGAATTATTAAATGCAATTCTGCTATGGAGTGCACTTGCTATTATTAAGGTATCGTGTCATTCCAAGGCTGAAACTGCAGAAGCAAAAGGAAACTCTTTAGTTGACCATGCTGCCAAGACAGCAGCTTTACAAAACAACCACCATCAAATAACCACTGCCTTTTCCTTTCAGCCTCCCAGTAAACTTACTGACATACTGTTAAAGATTCAGGGAACAGTGCCAGAAAAAGAAAAAGATACCTGGGCACAGAAGGGAGGAAGGCTCAATTTCAACAAAGGGCTGTGGACAGGCCCATATGGGAAGCCTATACTTCTGTTTTGAGCTCAATATCCTATTTTACAATATATTCATTAGTTAACTCATTGGAATCCAGATAAGATGGTATTTCGGGGTAAACAATATTTTTGGATTCTTTTATAATAGCTCAAAAAGTCTACCAAGATGTACCACTTGTCCAAAATATAACCCAAGAAAGCTATTATACAGTTCTCAAGGATATTTTCCAATACTTGCAGGTCCCTTGAAATTTGGTAGACTGATTTTACACAAATGTCTCCCTTTTGTGGTTGTCAATATGTTCTTGCTATGATTTATATGTTTCCACATCGGGTTGAGGCATTCCCATACAGGAGCGCCACAAGGCAATCAATGGGTAAACTGATTTAGACAGTTATTCCCATTTGGAGGATTTTCTCAGAACTACTTAGTGATAGAGGAAAATGATTTACTGGACAAACTGTTTAAAAAATTTGTAAGATTTAGTCAATTATTCAGCATCTCCATTGTGGTTATCATCCCCAGTCTTCTAGGTTAGTGGAAAGAACAAATGGAACAATTAAAACTCAATTGGCTAAAATTACAGATGCTTATTTCCACCCCTTTTGGCGAACATCATTTGTCTCCCTTTGAGATTAACACGGGGAGACCAATGAGACTGAAAGAAGGATTATGTGAAACTATATTATTAAAGGGGGATATGTTACATTATTGCAAGGGTTTAACTGAATTATTAATAGGACATTCTAAGTTTGTTTCCAAAGCCTGTCATAGTAATCTACCTTTAAATGAAGATCAAATGCCCATGACCTACAACCAGGAAACAATGTATACTGGAAAAGGCATTACTTAAAGGACTCTCTCCAACCTAGATTGCAGGGACCTTAGTTCTTTTAACTAGCTCATACATGGCAAAACTGAAAGGAATTGATTCTTGGAGTCATATTTCCCACATAAATAGGGCCCCCGCACCAGACTGGTCTATGGAGAAAACTGCTGACCTCAAATTTATCTTAAAACAACACTGTAACAGAAAAGAAACACCCATGCCAGGATGCGAAGACGCTATCAGAAGTAGACAGCTATCCCAAGATGCTATACCTTTCTCATCTGATTATTGATAACATTTTCCTGATTTCTTGGACTTCTACACATGAATCAAATGTTTTTCTATCACGGGCACGATCCTATGCTAATTTCAGAAATTAATCCAACTGTTGGGTTTGTGGTCAAGTTACCTACATCCAGTACCTCCGGTTTACCTGGGTGGATTTCTTCTCTCCAAGGCTCTGATTGGATGGCCCTTAGAAAATTTACTTTAAAAGAAAGAAGTTATAGCACTATCCGGGCGATTACTGCTCATACTAGACGAGACCCCTTCATACTTGGCCAACCAAACATACTTATTCTGACTCTGGCCATAAGTGAGTTTTCCTTTAAAGTTACTCAAGCTCAATTAGAACAACAAGCAAACAAAAAATATAACTTCCCAATTATTAGGAGGGGCCCTCCCTCAGTTATGGGATGGATTTATATGGCTAACACCAGACTATGGTCATTTAAGTTTAAAGGCCTCCCTATGTTGGAAACAATTAAATCATATTAAAGATAATCAGCTTAATAAGACTAGAAAATTACACTAGGCGTCTTGTGAAAAATGCCAACACATCATTTCCCTTAAAGGTAGCAACTGGCATGGAACAGACTGGGTAAGGCAACCAGAAATATACTGGGTTGCACCTAATGGAACTCAATGACTTTGTGGCACCAACGTACGGCTCTGGCTTCTGCCGGGATGGAGAGGAAGATATATTGTAGGATTCCCTTGGCCTCAAGGCTACTTGCATGCCAATTTAGATATTACCTCAGCAAATCTGTGATTAATATGAGCCCAATGAACCAAGAGATCTGTATTTCATTGGTGTGATCATTTAGCAGCTATTTTTGTGCATTCAATAGGCTTAGAAGATGTAATTAACCACATCGAAGCCTTAACAGAATTCACCCAAAAGACCTTAAATGGTAGTAACCAGACTATCAGTCTACCAAATTCTGAGGTCTCTATGATGAGGCAAGCTGTGTTACAAAACCGCTTTGCCCTCAATACCCTTATAGCATCTCAAGGAAGCACCTGCACTATATAGTAAGTCCCCTACACATGAATGAGTTCCGTTCTGAGAACATGTTCATAAGTCCAATTTGTTCATTAAGTCCAACAAAGCCTAGGTACCCAAATAACGCAATCAGTTATGCAGTACCATATTGTAATGGTTTATAATGCTTTTCACACAAATACATAAAAAACAAACACAAAAGATAAAACATTTTTAATCTTACAGTACCTTGAAAAGTACAGTAGTACAGTACATCATCTTTTCACCTCACTCCACTCTCTCAATTATTTTCACTTTTGTTTCCATCATTATTGCTTGGTATTTCTCAACTTGTAGAGAGGATGCATGCACGTGACAGTGCATGGCAGACACATGTACTAACTTACATGATTGGATATGCAAATACACGTTCACATCTTTGAAAGTTTATGACTTGAAGGTTCATATGTAGGGGACTTACTGTAATTCAAACCAAATGCTGTGTTTTCACACCAGACAAATTCTCCAATATAATGCATTTAATGACCTACATGAAACATCAGATTTCTGCCTTAAGTGAGCCACTTCCTAATCTTGGTGATCTTTTAGGGAGCTGGTTTGATTCTGGAAGCTCATGACTTAAATCTCTACTTATAACTTTATTAATGTTACTAGCTGTATTACTTATATCCTGTTTCATAAGAAATTTACTGTCTCCTGCATTACCCAATGTATAACCAGGCCTCTGACAAAATTAATTACGGCTAAACATTTTAAAGCAGTTGACTACATATATGTATATATAACTCTACACAGAATAATGGTAATAGTACAACTCTAAATATGAGAAGAAGCAACAAGGGAAAATACTTCCTGGACTACAAGAGACTAGTAAAAGAGGCAATCCAGAGAACTGTAGATGATCAACAGGGCCTAATTCAAAAATTAGCACACTGAGTGACCTATCACAGACTCTTCACCTGATCTGGGAATGAGCCTTCTCAGCATCGTGGGACAAAACTGGTCATGAACTGCCCCTCAAACATTGGTTAAATTTATGACCAAAAGGAGGCAGTGTGGACAAAAATGTCACCTGCCATTCCAGTAAAACAAAGGATGTTGCAGCCATGAAGCCATCAGCCACTGAAACAGCCCTTCCCATAGTGCACTCAAAGGGGATTCAGGATGGAGAAAAACAGGATACTGGTCCTAGACAGTTAAGGTGAATATCAAAGGAATAATTTCAGTAAGCCCAGACTCTTGCATCTTTCCATACACAGAGAAGTTCTAAAATCAACTTGAGATGTCTGTTTTTTGTGATCAGTAGTAATCTTTTGATGTCCAAGTTATATGTTTTTGGGTTCGGGGTTTTGTTTTGTTTTGTTTTGTTTCTTCAGCAAAAATTCCTATATACCCTGGCTCCTCCTCTACCTCTTTGGAACAGTAACTCAGAGCTATCCGAGAAGCTGCCATCCCAAGCTATAGTCCTCAGTAAGGTCCCTAAATAAAACATAATTTTCAACTTTTAAGTTGTGCTTTCTTTTTTCAGTAGACAGTAATCAGTCAAGGTTTCTGTGAATGCGGTTAAGAATAGCTACTAATCTTTCTAATTCCTCTCTGAATTTCGTAGGATCTTCTGACAGTGGAGGTAAGATCATTTTATAATTTAAAAGATCATCTTCTGCTCAAGGGACATGGATTCTCTATGGTAGGGGTCTTGGATACATCAGCAAGGGACACTGCACATGAATTTCTAAAGCTGGCAGGGCCTGATTATAGAACCCTGGGAAGTAGGAAGAGTCATAAGGGACAGCAAAATGAGCCTTCCTGCCCTTCTTGGCTGTTCCTACTACACTGACTTCCTGGCTCTCAGCATTTACACAAGTGACCTGTATGCCCTTAACCTGGAGGTCAGGCCTGAGTGCCCTCTCTAAGTCTTCTAAAGAAAAGGAAGTTAAAATAGGCAGCTGGATGTTTTCTGGAGAAGCCGGAATCTTAGGGTCCAAGGCAAGTAGCTGAGGCTTTTGAGGTGAAGCATTTAAACCAGAGAGCCAGAGATGCAGATCTTCTTGAGGGTCAGGAACAGGGAGTTGGGGATACACCAAATATAAGAGGGAGGAAAAGGGGAATTTATGTCATATTTGGCTTTTAATTTTTATTGTTTGACTTTTGTTCTTTCATTTTATTAAGGGATTCCCTGAGGGTAACCATTATACTTCTTTGGGTTTTCTTTTCAATTTGATCTTCCCATAAATACCAACAAGGCAGCTGCATGCAATGAGAGCTCTCTAAAAAAAGTTTCAAATATAGGAGTTTGTCCAATTAAAAAGATCTGTCATCTGGCCACTGATGAGCAAGATCTTCATTAGTGTACTTATCCCAATAGTGACTGAATCCAAAAAGCCTCTTTACGGAAAGACCCAGAAGTACCTTACAGGCTTAGAATAAAATTTACCATGGACACAGGAGCTATCCCTGGCGGGAACACAGATGATGTAGCCACCATGATCCAAAGGTTCACTCCCCAAAATAGTCTAGGAAAGACCTTTATTGCACAGGCGTTAAGTGTGGTGTCGTGAAAACAGTGTCTCTGGTCTCCCACAAAAATGTGGGGCACCTCTAGCCACAAAGCCACTAATTTATGGCATTAGGAAGGTTCTACGGGAATGGACTATTCCAGCACTAATAAGCAATGAAGGTTGAGACAACAGAGGCCCCTTATGGACTAGCTCCCCTTACAGCAAACTCCCCTGAGAGCTGGTACAGCTGGACAAAGAGAATGCTGTTTGTAACTTCATGTCTCAGAACCCCAGTCCATTCAACTGGCCACCAGACACACCCTAGTAAATTCACCTTCCAGATGGCAGAGACCCGAAAGAGTTTTCTCATCGGTTAAAACACCAAGCTCTTTAGGACACATAACAAGACAGAAGGAAAAACCTTATCTGTTTTGTTTTGTTTTGTTTTATTCTTACATGCACATTAACAGCTTTAGCTAAGCCTTGTGTTTCCTGGAGCCACACTAATGCCTCAGAGGGATGAGTCGCAGGGTTGGGGAGTGTGTGATGTTTTACAGAGTATCTCACTGCATGGAAATTTTCTTGAACTTGGTGGGTGACCTAGTGTCCATCTAAGCCATTCCTAGACCAACTTATCCTTTTGTGGGTGCCTTCTTCAGGTGGTCAATACCCTAATAGCCATCAAATTCTCAATTCGTGCCCACCAGTGGTGTGGCTGTGGCTCCCAAGATATCCCTTAGCATACATAGCTTTTATCTCATGTGCATATTAATCCACAGAAAGTTTGTCTAAATAGATGCCAGTCTGGTGAGATCAACAAACTCACCAGACTCCAGGGCCAGTCCAGACAATAGGCTTATAGGGCCTAAGCCTGCATCCCACCCTATGGAATTTCCTTCTCATCACAAATGACACAATAGACAGAGACAAAGAAAGACAGTGACTGTCTCTTAGAGGAAAAGGATCAACCAACCAGGAGTGCTCTACCAAATTTCCGAAGAGTCACTGAATCCAAGGAAGTAGCTCCACAAATATTTTCAACTGCTAATCTAAATTTAGAGAGAGAGAAAAAGATTCTCACCACTTTCGCTCCATCAGACCCTACAGACTGGGATACTGGGAGGCTGAGATGGTAAGAAATTTACCTTCTGCCAGCTCTTGCCAGATGTCCCAGGATCCCTTTATCTGCAGCAGTCTTTAGGAGGAAGCAGTTTCTCAGCCAGATTCTCCCAGCCAGTGAAGTATTCTTCTAACTCCACCATTTGTGGGGAAGGGGAGTTTCCCCTTTCCCCTCTTAGTTCTTTTGGCTGGCAATTAAAATGACATAAGGCAGATTAACAAGAGAAAATCAAATTTATTATATATATAAGGGAATCCAAATAAGCGTGAAGAATTCCAAAGACATCAAGGCAAGATGAGGTATATATACAATTCTGGGCAAAGGCAAAGGAGGTTGGGGTCTGGGACTTCAAAGGGAAGTAAGGTAATTCATAGGAAAATTAAAAGAGTTAAATGTTTGGTAAACAAGTACTTGCTGGGTCTAGGAAGACAACGGGGCACAGAGAGAACTCTGATCAAACAGGCCTTGCTAGGTTCCTCCCTGCCTACCACATCTAGTTCACATTTTTCTATAGTTATAATAACAGCTCCTTCCTGAGATAGCCCTCCTATCTTAAACTCTTTTAGGCAGTAAGGGGGAAGAAGCCCAAAGATTCATCCTGAGTCTTTTGGGCCTTGCTTGTTTTCAGCTCAAAATAATCCACATGCCTAGAGGCATATCTTGGGTAGCCTGCCCTGAACCCCATCAGTTGTGACTAATGGCCTATCTGGTCAAGCAGAAGAGCAATGGAAAACTTGGCGATTAAGGGATACTCACGTGGGGCAGGACCCCTCTGGAAATTATTATGGTAATTTTGGGGTACATTAACATAGGATATGTCAATATCGATCAGAAGAACCACATTCCAGGACTGGAAGGCATGTGGAATCAATGAGCAGGTTTCCTGGAGCACTCACTTGGGGCAGCCACCTGGGTCCACGAAATGAGTGGGCCTTGGAGGACTGCGACAATGCACATATGGTCTGAATCTAGATCTATCCCTCTTGCACCCTATGAGGAACAAAATGTCAATAAGGACTGTTCTGTGGTAGTAGTGAGTACTGCCGCTCCCATATCCACCCCTTGATTCCTGGACTGTCAAACCTGGCTGTGGAGCAAACAGCACCACATATCAGACACTGATTCAGAGCGTAAATAGTCTTCTGGCAGCCTAGCAAGGTATTACCACCTAGCTAGTGCCATATAACTGGTTCTTCAAAAGGCTATTCTACCATTCTCTCAAGCCAGCTACTTCAGGATAGTAGGGAACATGTTAAGAGTACTGAATGCCACAAACATGGGCTCACTGCCACACTTCATTCTCTGTGAAATGAATTCCTTGAACAAAAATAATACTGTGTGGGATACCAAGACAGTGGACAGACATTCCGTAATTTCACGATGACAAATTAGGTAGAATCACTGTGTGCAGGGAAGCCAAATCCACATCCAGAGTAAGTGTCTAATAAGAACAAAACACTACCCTTTTCATGATGCGAGTGATCCAATACAATTAACCTGTCACTAGATAGTTATCCCATCACCTTGGGAAACGGTGCCGTACTGGCACTCAGTGTTAGCCACTGCATTCAGTTGTGGTATAGTCAGGTCAGTTTTGGTGAGTGAAAGTCTATGCTGCTGAGCTAGGCATTACCTCCAACCCTGCCTCCATGGCCACTTTGTTCATGACCCAATTGGATGATGACAAGAGTGGCTAGGGGAAGAGGCTGACAGTTATCCACAGAATGGGTCATCCTACCCACTTGGTTATTTTAAAAAACTCCTCTACTGAGGTCACCCTTTGATGAGCATTCACATGGACACAAATATCTTCATGTCTTTTGCCCATTCAGAGAGGTCTATTGACATGCCTTTCCCCAAATTTCCTTCTCACCAATTCTTTAATCATATTCATTCCAAGTCCCTGACCATCCAGCCAAACCACTAGCCACAGTCGATGAATCAGCATATAATTGCACATCTGGCCATTTCTTCTTGTAAATAAAGTTAACAACAAGATGCACTACTCAAAGTTCTGCCAGCTGGGAGGATTTCTCTTCACCACTGTCCTTCAGGGATGTCCCTGAAAGCAGCTATATTACAGCTGTCCACTTTCAGATGCTGCCTGTATTTCACATAGAACCATCTGTATGCCAGGCCTAAGTCTTTTCTTCCTCTGTCAACTGATCACAGGGAACTCCCCATGGGGCTACACGTGCAGGCTGAGAGAGAGAAGGCAGTGTAGCAGGAGTGGAGACCATAGGCATTTGGGCCACTTTTTCATATAACTTGTCCCTTCAGGGCCTCCTCAGGCCCAATGACATATATACCACTTCCACTCCATGATTCAGTGCTGCTGTGCACACCCCACTTCCAGCTTGATGGGTCAGATTCACAGTGGGCAGCTCAGATCACATGGTAACTTGACAGTCCATGGTTAAATGTTCAGTCTCTACTAAGGCCCAGTGGCAGGCCAAGAACTATTTCTCAAAAGGAGAGAAGTTATCCATAGAGGATGGCACAGCTTTGCTCTAAAATCCTAAGAAACTAAGGAACTTGCCTGCCAAAGGCTCCAATCTGGATCTGGATCTGCCACTGACACTTCAAGCACCACTGAATGTGCTGAATCAAATGGCCCAAGTGGTAAAGCAGCTTGTACAGCAGCCTAGATTTGTTGCAGAGCCTTCCCTTATTCTGGGCTCCACTAAAAACTAGAAGCTTTTTGTGTCACTCAATAAATGGGTCAGAGGAGCACACCCAAATGAGGCGTATACTGCCTTCAAAATGCGAAGAGACTCACTAAGCACTCTTTTTGATTTTAGGATGACCCAGCTGCAACAACTTATGTTTCACCTAAAAGGAATATTTTGACATGCACCACACCACTGGGCCCCTAGAATTTTCACTGAGGTTGACTTTCCATGAACTTTTATTAGATTTATTTCCCATGGTCTGACCTGCAAATGTCTTACCAATAAATCTAGAGTAGTTGCTATTTCTTGCTCACTTGGCTCCATTAACATAATGCCATCAATGTAATGGACCAGCGTGAAAGCTAGTCAGAGGAGAAAGCAATCTAGACCTCTGTGAACTAGATTATGACATAGTGCTGGAGAGTTGATATACCCTTGACACTGACTGCAGCATTTCCTTCCCAGCACATCATCTATGACTGTACATAGAGTATCTGTCCAGAGGGAAAACTAAGCTGAGCTTCAGTATCTAGAGTTTTCAATTCAGGTTTCATTACATGGGCATGATTAATCAAATTACCGTCTGTGTAGTTGAATTCAATCTCCAGGCCCAACATTCCCTCTCTGGATGTCAGGATGATATCACTGTGGCTCAAAGTCCCAACCTCTATTGACCTGATTGGTCTTTCTGACATGGCCAGCTTCTCATCCTGAGTCATCTCACTAGCACAAACTGTCAGGGCCCACCATGAATAACAAAGATTTTCTTATTATTTGAGAAATTCAAAGGATTTAAAAGCTACTTCTGAGGGAGGGAATACGGGGATATGTGTATAAAAACAGATGATTGAACTTGGTGTACCCCCCCCAAAAAAATAATAAATAAATAAATACAATTTAAAAAAAAAAAAAGCTACTTCCAGGAACCAGGGATAAAAGCCAGCCAAATTATTATTCCAAGGGTTTAGAGGCTACCTCCCAGGGATAAGGGCAAAGGGCAGCCAAATCATGTATTATGTCAGCATATACCTGCGAGAGAGGCTTCTGCAAAACATGATGATATACTTTTTTCATTTAAGAAAACTCCACGGCAGATCAAACCAGAATCAAGATTGGCACTCTGACCTGGCTCCTTGATATGAAGTATTCTTTGATAACTTGATGTTTTAGTATATCCACAGTATTCCAACATATGGATGTACCATGAAACATTTACCCACTCCCCTGCTGACAGTGATTTAATTTGTTTTCGGCTTTCTTCTGATTTGAAGAACATTTTGATGCTTAGGGATACATATGATTGAGCTTTGTATCAGGCAACATAGAAGGCTCTTCTAAAAGAAGTTTTAAAAATACGTTCTTCCCTCACACATATCTGAGTTGACATCTAAAATTTTTCTAGAAGGGGCCAGAGGACCTGCTTCTTTTAATTGTTTCAGTAATTTTTTCAACATTTAACATGTGGTTTAAAAATTTTTTTGGTTCATGTCTCCCCACAAGGGCACCAGACACTGGTGGGGGACCTCGACACCCAAGGAGATGGGAGGAACCCCCAAGTGACCAGGTAGAATGTTGGGGAGGAGTGAGGGGACAGAAGTGGAGGCCAGAAAGGACCAGTGTCACCGAGGGGTGGCTGGGAGAGGGGAGGGGTTCCCATGCCTGGAGGAACCCTCAGGGGCTTGGAGGATCAGGGGAGAGCACACCTAGCATTTCCCCTCCCTAGTCAGTCCCTGGGAAGCCTGCTGGGCTCCTGAACCTGGTCCCCAACCCTCTGAGGCCCCCTCTGGCTGCGTGGGTCCTAGCAGCAAAGTAGGAGGAAGGGAAGAAGGGGTAGGGGACCTCCAGGACAGGAGGATCAGAGGAAGCACCACAGGCATTTTCCCAGCCCACCCGGCCCTGGGAAGCCTGTTGGGCTTCCTGGTCTGGTCCCCTGCCTTCCAGGGCACCCCCCTCCAGCCACATGGGTCCTAGGGGCATTGGGGGTGGGAGAAGAAGAGAGCCCAATGGGGAGGGACCCTCCAGGATCAGAGGATTGTGGGGAATAGTGCCTAGCATTTCCCTGGCCCACTCAGGCCCAGGGAATCTGCTGGGGCCCTGGACCTGGTCCTCCACCCTCCAAGGCGAGAGGCACTTTTGGGACCGTCTGGCCAGTTCAAGCCTTAGCCCCCTCCTCCCCTCCCTGCCATTTCCAATCCTGTGGGTCCTAAAGCATAGGCCCTGCCCACCACCTAAACTACACCCCTGCCTAAGCCCCACCCCCCCACAGCAAAGACCTTGTCTGGCTTTTTTTTTTTTTCTCTTTTTTGTTATTGTGGTTCTGTTTTACCTTCTGGTTGCTGTTTCATCTGTATTTTATTTTTCCTAACATATCTATTAGTTTTCTAATCTTATTTTATTTTTCACTCTCTCTTATTGTTCTGCTCTTTTTTCTTTTCTTTTTTTTGGCAGCATTTGTGCCCTGTGGGATTTTCATTCATGAGCTGGGGGCTGGGCCTGAGCTCCTAGAGTGGAAACTCCAAGTCTGAACCACTGGACTAACAGAGAACCTCAGATTCCAGGGAATACTTACTGGAGTGAGGTCTTCCAGAGGTCCTCATCTTGGCACAAAGACCCAGTTCTACCTAACAGCCTACAAACTCCAGTGCTGGAAGCCTCAGGCCAAACAAACAGTAAGTCAGGAACACAATCTCACTCATCAAAAAAAACAAAAAACAAAACAAAAAACAGAGAAGACAAAAAAATATGTCACAGATGAAGAAACAAGGTAAAAACCTACAAGACCAAATAAATGAAGAGGAAATGGGCAACCTACCTGAAAAGAATTCAGAGCAATGAGAGTAAAGATGACCCAGCATCTTGGAAACAGAATGAAGGCACAGATTGAGAATATACAAAAAATTTTTAACAAAGCTCTATAAGAACTAAAGAACAAACAGTGATGAAAAACACAACAACTAACATGAAAAAGACACTAGAAGGAATCAATAACAGAATAACTGAGGCAAAAGAACAAATAAGTGAGTTGGAACACAGAATGGTGGAAAGAACTGCCAAGGAGCAGAATAAAGAATAAAGAATGAAAAGAATTAAAGACAATCTCAGAGACCTCTGAGACCACACTAAATGCACCAATATTCGAGTTATAGGGGTCCCAGAAGAAGAAGAGAAAAAGCAAGGGTCTAAGAAAATATTCAAAGAGATTATAGTAGAAAACTTCCCTAGCATGGGAAAGGAAAGTCATCAAGTCCAGGAAGCACGGAGAGTCCCATAAAGGATAAACCATAGGAGAAACACACCAAGACACATATTAATCAAACTACCAAAAATTAAATTCAAAGAAAAAATATTAACAGCAGCAAGGGAAAAGCAACAAATAACATACAAAGGAATCCCCATAAGGTTATTAGCTGATTTTTCAGCAGAAACTCTGCAGGACAGAAGGGAGTGGCAGGATACACTTAAAGTGATGAAAGAGAAAAACCTACAATCAAGATTACTTTACCCAGCAAGGATCTCATTCAGATTTGATGGAAAAACCAAAAGCTTTACAGAGAAGCAAAAGCTAAGAGAATTCAGCACCACCAAATCAGCTCTATAACAAATGCTAAAGGAACTTCTCTAGGCGGAAAACACAAGAGAAGAAAAAGACCTGCAAAAACAAACCCAAAACAATTAAGAAAATGGTAATAGGAACATACATACTGATAATAACCTTGAATATAAATGGATTAAATGCTCCAACCAAGACACAGACTGGCTGAATGGATAAAAAAAAAAAAAAACAAGACCCTATATATGCTGTCTACAAGAGACCCACTTCAGACCTAGGGACACATACAGACTGAAAGTGAGGGGATGGAAAAAGATATTCCATGCAAATGGAAATCAAAAGAAAGCTGGAGTAGCAATACTCATATCAGATAAAACAGACTTTAAAATAAAGACTGTTACAAGAGATAAGGAAAGACACTACATAATTATCAATGGATCAATCCAAGAAGAATATAATAATTATAAATATTTATGCACCCAACACAGGAGCACCTCAATACATAAGGCAAATACTAACAACCATAAAAGGGGAAATCGACAGTAACACAATAATAGTAGGGGAGTTTAACATTATGCTTATACCAATGGACAGATCATCCACACAGAAAATAAAGAAACACAACCTTTAAATGACACAATACACCAGACAGATTTAATTAATATTTATAGGCCATTCCACCCAAAAGTGGCAGCATACACTTTCTTCTCAAGTGCACATGAAACATTCTCTAGGATAGATCACATCTTGAGTCACAAACTAAGCCTAAAAATTTAAGAAAACTGAAATCATATCAAGCATCTTTTCTGATCACAACACTATGAGATCAGAAATCAATTACAGGAAAAAAACTGTAGAAAACACAAATACATGGAGGCTAAGCACTGCACTACTAAATAACCAAGAGATCACTTTAGAAATCAAAGAAGAAATTTTAAAAATACTTAGAAACAAATGACAAAGAAAACAAGATGACCCAAAACCTATTGGACACAGCAAAAGCAGTTCTAAGTTTATAATAATTCAATCTCATCTCAAGAAATCTAAAGTTAATAACAATTCAGTCTCACCTCAAGAAACAAGAAAATCTCAAATAAACAATCTAACCTTACACCTAAAGCAACTAGAGAAGAAAAACAAACAAAACCCAAAGTCAGTAAAAGGAAAGAAGTCATAAAGATCAGAGCAGAAATAAATGAAATAGAAACAAAGAAAACAATAACAAAGATCAATAAAACTAAAAGCTTTTTAGTTTGAGAAGATAATGAAAATTGATAAAGCTTTAGCCAGACTCATCAAGAAAAAAAAGGAAGAGGATGCAAATCAATAAAATTAGAAATAAAAAAGGAGAAATCACAAAAGACACTACAGAAATACAAGGATTGTAAGAGACTACTACAAACAACTGCATGCCAATAAAATGGACAACCTCGAAAAAATGGACAAATTCTTGGAAAGGTACCATTTTCTAAGACTGAACCAGGAAGAATTAGAAAATATAAACAGACCAATCACAAGTAATGAAACTAAAACTGTAATTAAAAAGCTTCAAACTGGGACTTCCTAGGTAGCACAGCAGTTAAGAACCTGCCTGCCAATGCAGGGGACACGGGTTCCATCCCTGCATCAGGAAGATCCCACATGCCACAGAGCAACTAAGCCCGTGTGCCACAACTATTGAGCCTGCGCTCTACAGCCCGTGAGCCACAACTACCGAGCCAATGTGTCGCAACTACTGAAGCCCACATGCCTAGAGCCCATGCTCTGCAACAACAGAAGCCATGGCAATGAGAAGCCTACACACCACAACAAAGAGTAGCCCCTGCTCACCACAACTAGAGAAAGCCCACATGTAGGAACAAAGACCCAACACAGCCAATAAATAAATAAATTTTTAAAAAAATCTTCTAACAAACAAAAGTCCAGGACCAGATAGCTTCACAGGTGAATTCCATCAAACATTTAGAGAATAGCTACCACCTATCCTTCTCAAGTTCTCCCAAAAAAATGCAGAGGGAGGAACACTCCCAATTCACTATATGAGGCAACAATCACACTGATACCAAAACCAAAGATCTCACAAGAAAAGAAAATTACAGACCAATATCACTGATAAACATAGATGCAAAAATCCTCAACAAAATACTAGCAAATAATACCCAACAACACATTAAAAAGATCATACACCATGAGCAAGTGGGATTTAACCCAGGAATGCAAGGATTCTTCAATATATGCAAATCAATCAACACAAAACACCATATTAACAACTTAAGGAATGAAAACCATATGATTATCTCAATAAATGCAGAAAAAGCTTTTGACAAAATTCAACACCCATTTATGATAAAAACTCTCCACAAAGTGGTCACAGAGGGAACCTACCTCAACATAATACAGACCGTATAGGAAAAACCCACAGCAAATATCATTCTCAATGGTGAAAACCTGAAAGCATTGCCTCTAAGATCAAGAAGAAGACAAGGATGTTCACTCTCACCACTCTTATCCAACATAGTTTTGGAAGTCCTAGCCACAGCAACCGGAGAAGAAAAAGAAATAAAAGGAATACAAATTGGAAAAGAAGTAAAACTGTCACTGTTTGCAGATGACATGATACTATACATAGAAAATCCTAAAGATGCCACCAGAAAACTACTAAAACTAAACAGTGAATCTGGTAAGGTTGCAGGATACAAAGTTAATGCACAGAAATTTCTTGCATTTCTATACACTAACAACAAAAAATCAGAAAGAGGAATTAAGGAAAAATCTCATTTACCATCACAATAAAATAATAAAATACATAGGAATAAACCTACCTAAGGAGGCAAAAGACTTGTATTCAAAAAACTATAAAACACTGATGAAAGAAATCAAAGATGATACAAACGTGGAGAGATATACCATGTTTTGGATGGCAAGAATCAATATTGTGAATATGACTATACTACTCAAAGCGATGTACAGTTTCAATGCAATCCCTATCAAATTACCAATGGCATTCTTTACAGAGTTAGAACAAAAAATTTTACAATTTGTATGGAAACCCAAAAGACCCTAAATAGTCAAAGCAATCTTGAGAAAGAAAAATGGAGCTAGAGGAATCAGATTCGCTGACTTCAAACCATACACAAAGCTATAGTAATCAAGACAGTATGGTACTGGCACAAAAACAGAAACACAGATCAATGATATAGGATAGAAAGCCCATCATATAAACCCATGCACATATGATCACCTACTTTATGACAAAGGAGGCAAGAACATACAATGGAGACAAGACAGCCTCTTCAATAAGTGGTGCTGGGAAAACCGGAAAGCTATATGTAAAAGAATTAAATTAGAACACTTCCTAACACCATACACAAAAATAAACTCAAAATGGATTAAAGACCTAAATGTAAGGCCAGACACTATAAAACTCTTAGAGGAAAACATAAGAGGAACACTCTGACATAAATCGCAGCAAGATCTTTCTTGACCCACCTCCCAGAATAATGAAAATAAAAACAAAAATAAACAAATGGGACCTAATGAAACTTAAAAGCTTTTTCACAGCAAAAGAAACCACAAAGAAGATGAAAACACAACTCTCAGAATGGGAGAAAATATTTGCAAGTAAAACAACTGGCAAAGGATTAATCTCCAAAATATACAAACAGCTCATGCAGCTCAATATTAAAAAAACAAACAACCCAATCCCCAAATGGGCAAAAGATCTAAATAGATATTTCTCCAAAGAAGACATACAGATTTCCAACAAACACATGAAAAGATGCTCAACATCACTAATCATTAGAGAAATGTAAATCAAAACCATAATGAGATATGAATGGCCAGAATGGCCATCATCACCCAAAAATCTAGAAAAAATAAATGCTGGAGAAGATGTAGAGAAAAGGGAACCCTCTTGCACTGTTGGTGGGAATATAAAGTGATACAGCCACTATGAATAACAGTATAGAGGTTCCTTAAAAAACTGGAAATAGAACAACTGTATGACCCAGCAATCCCACTACTAGGCATATATCCTGAGAAAACCATAATTCAAAAAGATACATGTACCACAATGTTCACTGCAGCACTATTTACAATAGCCAGGACATAGAAGCAACCTAAATGTCCATCGACATGGAAGCAACCTAAATGTCCATCGGCAGATAAATGGATAAAGAAGATGTGGCACATGTATACAATGGAATATTACCCAGCCATAAAAAGGAACGAAACTGAGTTATTTGTAGTCAGGTGGATGGATCCAGAGTCTGTCATACAGAGTGAAGTAAGTCAGAAAGAGAAAAACAAATACCGTATGCTAACACATATATATGGAATCTAGAAAAATGGTACTGACGAACCTAGTGGCAGGGCAGGAATAGAGACACAGATATAGAGAACGGGCTTGAGGACACAGTGGGGAAGTGTAGAGCGGAACAAAGTGAGAGAGTAGCACTGACACATATACCTACCAAATGTAAACTAGATAGCTAGTGGGAAACTGCTGCATAGGGAGATCAGCTGGGTGCTTTGTGATGACCTAGAGGGGTGGGATAGGGAGGGTGGCAAGGAGGCTCAAGAGGGAAGGGATATAAGGATATATGTATACACATAGCTGACTCACTTTGCTGTTCAGCAGAAACTAACACAACACTGTAAAACAATTTTATTCCAATAAAGATGTAAAAAATAAATACAAAAATTTTAAGTAAAAATAAAATTTTTCTAATGTTTAAATAGTTAAAAATTATATAATCCTTACTATATTGTAAATACTAACATTTTTAAATAACACTGAAAGCCTTTCATGTTTGTCCAAAGAGAAAAGTAGAAACTTGATATTTGCCATTATCCATTGTTTAAAATACAAGAATAAGTACTTCCTCAATGGTCAGCAATTTTATATCATCTCTTCTCCTTGAAATCACATCTCCATTCTATTTCTCCCACAGAATTTTATCCAAATTTTTTTATATTTAAAACTCTTTAAATTATTACCCTACCATATTTTCCCTAAATAAAATACATATATTGGTTGAGATTTTTATTTTATTTCTTGGAACTATAAGATTCTACTAAAAATTTCTTCTGGATTAAATTATAACAGAAATTATTAGCATTATACAATTGATCAAGTAGTACATAGTAACAAACTTTTATTGGAAGTGTATTCCTTAGTGACGTGAATGAAGCTTTAAGAAAACATGGTTTGTTTATCTTCAGATGAATAATACTTCATGTTAAATGAGACAAGATCCAGCATCATCTTTATTTTAGCTTTTATAAACTAAATTGAGAAACCCTGTTCATATAAACATAAGGCAGTTGGAGGAGGCTTACTGTAGCAATTTACTCAATTCTTTGGACTTCTTCTTCTTCTAAGTTACATTTAGAAATCAGATGATAAGCTATCATCAGAAATTATATTTAATATGTATCATGTGACAACCCAATTTGATCCTATTGCAATATTGTTGAAAGCAAATATTTGGAAACCACCTACCTTACTAAAGAATTTGTTACCCAGTTATCCACTTTCTCAATTTCTGGGAAGTAAACTAGAAAAAGGTTTTTACCAATGCTTAACAAAAGATTATTACTTTGTTGACCTGAAACAGACTGCCAGATATTTCTCCAGCAAAGATGGGTTTATTTGGGATCAGCAGAGAACTGCAATTCAGGATCTGCAACCATGTGAGTCATGTGCAAGTTCCCACACTGCAAGGAAAGGAGAATGCTTTTTTACAGAGGGAAAAATGAAATTGGGAGGGCTATAGTAAACAAAAAGTCTTTGACCTTCATTAGCTGAATCCTTGCCAGGAAAGAAGAGGAGTCTTTCTTCTTCCTGTTGGGCTCTGCTATCACTGCATGGCTTCTGATCTCCCAACTTTATTTAATTGAGGTTTCAGTTTATTAATTTTTTATAAGTTGTAGCTGCTACTCTTTCATGGAGAGGCACTTCTTTAGTTTCAGACCTAAAGGAGGAATGGCCCTTTCAGAGATGTTCCAATGCAGGCAAGCAGCGGGGCCTTTATATACCTGCAACAAACTAGTCACTGAGTGTAGGCTGACCCCAGGGAGGGCAGCAGTGAGGCAGGAGACAGATGGGCCCCCAGGGCAAACAGTCTGAGTTCATTCCGGGTGGACAGATATTCTGAGACAACTGGGAGAGGAGGATGGGCCCTGCCCAGATAGGAGATAAGAGACCACACATCCCTCATTCTCTAAGTCAGCAGACCTCCCAGACCACACATGCACAGAAAGCCTCCTTGGAGGTCAAAAGGGGAGTGATGCCAAGTGGCCAAACCTACCCATAGGCCTCTTCGGTGGAATCCATCTTGGCTAAGAGATGCACACGCACACGTGGGAAAATCCTGAGATACACCAAATATGGACTGTGAGCCAGGCAAATCAAAATGATTGGTCAAAGGAAACATGGAAGAAATGCCCCATGTAAGTGATTTAAACTGCCACAAGGGTGCAGCTCTCTCTAAGCCCACCTGTGTGTCTCTCCACACATATTCTGCTCCTTTTTTTTTCCCTAATAAATACTTCACTTGTTTCACTACTTTCCGTCTTTGTGGGAATTGTTTTCTGCAAAGCCATAGGGCCAGGGCCTTGTCACTGACCACTGGTCTGGTGACTGGTGCTCTCACCACTGCTATCCGGCCTCAATCACTGACTGGGAGCTGAAATCCCGCTTCAAGCCACTGTGGGCCGAGGCCACCCGAGATCAGTAGCACTGGGAAGGGCAACTCCCTTCAGCAGAGGGCAATTCCCAGAGTACTTGTGAGCAATTACCATGCTGGGAACAGGGCTGTGAGCAGTCACCATTCTGAGCATCCCGGGAAATCAGTACCTTGGTCCAAAAAGGAGGATCTGGGAAGCATACCACAGCAACCACTTTGTGATGGTTAATTTTATGTATGAACTTAACCTGCCATGGGGTGCTCAGATTAAACATTTCTGATTGTGTCTATGAGGGTGTTTCTGAATGATATTAGCACTTGAATCCATGGACTCAATAAAGTAACCACCACGCCCCCACCCCCAAAGAAAAAGTAGATGGGCATCATCCATTCCATTTAGGGCCTGTGTAGAATAAAGGGTGGAGGAAGGAGGAATTCAACCCTTTTATTCCTGCCTCACTGTTTGAACTAGGATATCTCATCTTATTTTCTCTTCCCTGGGACTAGGATTTACACAATCAGCTCCCTGGGTCTCAGGCCTTCAGACTAGACTGAATAACACCATTGGCTTTTCTAGATCACCAGCCTGCAGACCGCAGCTGATGGGACTTCTCAGCCTCCAGCATCTGATAAGCCAATTCCTCATAATAAATTTTAAAAAATAAGTAAATAAACATATAAATAAATATCTCCATCCTACTGGTTCTATTTCTCTGGAAACCTCAATTAATACAAAACATACACTTTTATCATGTCATTACATTTAAATATAAACATTTGACTTTCTGTAAATTTTCAACTTAATTCTATATTTAAATATGCTTTCTATCAAATCTGGAAGCTGCAGATTTAGCAGAAGCTATTTATGCAAAATGTCTGCCGTACAATCTAACAAGCAAAGCACAACTTAATTGCCAAGCCAATCAGTCAAATCAAACATATGTTCTGACATTTTTTTCAATTAAAGTATATTAATACTCATCTCTGTAACAACCAGCTCCCTTCTGAATTATAATTCTGAAAAAGAGAGAGAGGAGGGACTGAAACCTACCCTAAGTTTGTTAATGAATGCAATAAGGCTGACCTCCCTCCCTGGTTCTTTAAAAAAAATCTGCTGTTCACACATGACACTCCCTTGGGGTACTTCAGGGTTACCGCATTCAGTAGCACTGGGGGAGGGAAGAGGAACAAATTGCTAAGTGAAAACTGTCATAGTTTCACTGCCCTCCTCTACAGCAAATGTGAATTCAGAACTCCACAACACAAGGCAAAATATCTTATTTCTGTGGCATGCTTTGCCTTTCATGGAAATATGTGTAAAGCAAAGAAAGTAAAACAAACTAAAAAAACTTTACGGTATCTTGCCCAAAGGCTACTTCTCCAATACCAATATTTCAAATGGTCCCCAGTTCTTACCCAGGGCAATGCAGTATAGTAAAACTCACGATGAGTGAGAGGTAGGACTTTCTTTTGTAAAAGAGGGAGAGGCCAATTGTGGAAAGAAGCTGAGAAAGGAATCCAAAATATTCTCTTCCCAGGTGGTGGATTGTCACAGGTTAATTTTAAGGAAGAATATATTTGGAAGTTGAGGGTCTAGAAATGTGTTTCCTCAAAACTATCTGTGACCATATACCCCCAAGTACATCTTTACTTATCCTCTGGAGTACACATACCCAGCTTATAGACTGCTGGTCCATTAAGAAGGTTAGCTGAGATCCACAGAATAATTAGGAATTAGCCAGATTAAAAGACACAGGGGAAGTCCTGACAAGCTGCTTTTTAGGATAAGAAACAGGAGATGCGGCGCCTTCAAGAACCATGCCATATCAGTGGCTATATATGTGGGCAGCAAATTTTAGATAGAAGTTACTCTTTTATTCCCATCAGTGATTATTCCCACACACAAGTATGTGCTCATATCTTTTTCTTCCAACCTGAATGACTGCCTACCCGTTCTGTCTATCCAAATCCTTTTCACTCTCCAAAGGACGGCTCATATTCCACCACATAACTTCCTCCTTCATCTCTGAAGCTTCTGGAACCAACTCCAATGTGTGAGACTGATGGGTTTTCCCCACACCATGAAGTAATTCTAACACCAGCTGGGTGTCCTCCAATTCAACTCAATTCTGACACTACTACCTCAAGACAGCATCAGATGTCCTAGGTTAAGGGCTCAGTCCCACAAGACTGCACCCTGCTCCATTCAGATGCCAATTGCAAGCCCAGGTTGTCACCTGTGCTTCTGACCAATTGTTACAGACTGGAGGTTCCAACAACTCCTTTCTTAAGTTTAATTTTCTAGAGCAGTGCGCAGAACTCTGAGAAACATTTTACTTACTGGATTACCAGTTTGTTATCAAACGATATAACTCAAGAATAGCCAGACTGAAGAGGAGCACATGGCAAAGCAAGCGGAAAGGGTGAGGAGCTTCAGGCCCTTTCCAAGCATCACTCTCCCTGAATCTTCATGTGTTCACCAACGCAGAAGTTCTCTGAACCCTGTTCTTTTGAGTTTTCATGGTGGCTTCATTACATAGGCATGACTGATCAAAACATTGGACACTGACAGTCTATTCAAACTCCAGGTCATTCCCTTCCCAAAGGTCAGGGTGGTGGGGCCGAAAGTTCCAACCTTCTAATCACATAGTTGGTTCTCCTGGCAACCAGCCCTCAACCCCATTCTTAGGTGTGGTCCAAAGGTCACCTCATTCACATAATAAAAGACTCCTTTGTCATTCTCTACAATTTCAAGGGCTTTAGGATCTCTGTATCAGAAACAGAGACAAAGATCAAATACACATTTCTTATTACAATTCACAATACCACAAGCTCCATCTCCTCAAAACTCCTTGGCTACCATTTGTCACAGAATTTAGTACAGTACTTGTTATTTGGGGCACAGTGTTTCCTTGTTTGTGTACATTCCTGGCTACTGTGTAATTCTTCTGTATTGTCCTATTTGACTATTCATTTATCTGCTTCTTCCCCAGGCCTTGTGATCTCCTAAAAGGGAAAGACTTTGGCTCTAGAGTTTGTAATCCTCAGCACAAGGGCTGGGGGCTCAGGAAATATTTGCTCGATGAATGAATGTGAGACTTCCACCTAGCTTAGATGAATGCTAAGCAGATCCTGGATGAACAATAGCTGCCTTTTTTTTTAATAGCTGCTTTTTTTTTTTAATAGCTGCTTTTTAAATGAATGCTATGTTTTAAGGCACCACAAGAGAAACTTTAACACATTATCTTTCATCTTTACCACAGACTTTCAGGGCAGAGAGTATTATCTCTACTTCACAGATGTGAAGACTCAATGATTAATTTACCCAAAATTACACAGGAAGTGGTAAAGCCAAAATTTGATTCCAGAGCCATGCTCCTTCTTTTACACCATACTTCCTTTAATGAATGCTTTTTAAAATTTAGTTGGATTGTCCTTAATTGGTGGAACTATCAAAGAATACGCAGTGCGTTTTAAAGTCTCACTCTACCATTAATATTTCATAAAAGGCAGGTGAACATGACTGTAAATGATTCATGACATGACACATAAAACCAATGCCACCTTTACTGCATACTAGGTTCTTAATATGTTTAGGTTTGTTTCCAAATTTTCTATTTATTTTAATTAATTATGTACGTGTAGTTGCTTCTGGAAAAATTCCTTCTGCTTCCTAAAACTGCAAAAATCTTTCTAAACATTAAAAGTTTCAGAATTCAATTTTTCTACAGTTGAGGAAGTTTTGAATCCTGGACTCAAGTTCCACCTGGACTCCTCTCCCCATATTCTTATAACAATAGCCACCACGCTGTTTTTCTGTGAAGGGAAAGGAAGAGTTACACTTAGATTTTAACCCAAAATAATAAATAGATAAGCACTCTAAACCACAGTCAGAATATTTCCTTTATGAATTCTGCATTTAGTATTATGCTTAGAAAAGTCTTCACTAAGATTATGTAAATATTTGGTATTATTTTCTTGTAATACTTCCATGATTTCATTTCTTGCATTTGTATCTTTAATTCTTCTAGAATATTTTACAAATGGAGTGAAGTGGAGGTTAAAATATATTTTCCCTCCAATGGTTAATTAGTTGTGTCAACAATTTCAGTTGGTTGTAACTGCCACCTTTAGAACTGCATATTATGTTCCTACATATGTTTAGATCTCTTTCTAAGTTCTCTATTTAGTTCTGTATGCCAGTACCTGTATTTGTTTTCATTTCAGTTTTTAATATTTAGTAGTTCAAGTCTATGTTCCTTATTTGTTATGGTTCCTTATTTGTAAGCATTTCTTGACGAACACTATTTATTCCTCCAAATCTGAATCTATATTGTCAGTTGAAAATTCTACTGTGACTTTTATTGATATCAACTTAATAAAGTAATTTACAGAGAATTTGACATCCTAACTACTCAGATCATCTAATCAGAAACATAGTATGTTATGGCATAGTCATGTCTTTCTTCATATTGTTTTCTTTGGATTGTTTTACTAGGTATTTGATACTTTCCACTTCAGTTGGAAATGAGATCCTTTTCCACTAAATTTTCTAGCTTTTTAAAAAAAAAAATTCTCATTCATTATTTTAATCTGCTCTTGTGGCAACAGACTCCTAACTGGCCTTTCCAATTCTAATACCTCCTTTTCTACGCCATCCTATTGCAAAACTGATCTTTCTAGATGGCAAAATTAGTCATAAACTTCCCTTCTTATAAACCTTAACTTTTCAATGCTTTGGGGATAATATAAGCTATTTAAGCTGGCATACAAAGCTTTCCCCTGCCAATCATTTTAGCTCCATCTCTCATGGATGTTCCTCTTTTTTCACAATCTCCTTTGATATACTGAAACAGCATTGCCTCCCCAAATGCCCAAATGGCTATGCACACCTTTGAACATAATGTTTATTTCAACTGAACCTGCTTTTTACCTACAGCAAACTCTTAATTCGCCTTCAGGAACCAATTCAAGTGTTACCTCCCACTTGAAGCCTTCTATGAGCCCCACAGTACTGATTAGGTTTTTCCTTGTGCTACTACAAAACTTGGTCAGAATTCTTGTATCTCTTACTAGAATATATTGCATATTTGTTTCTCTTGCTAAACTGTGGACTTTTATGGCAAAGACCTTACTTAATCACTTTTTTATTCTTAGTGGCCAGTAGTGCCTGGCATATAGGTCTTAATGATTGTTTGCTGTATTAATAAAATATGATAATAATAAAACCATCCTAATAGGACAAAAACTGTCTCTTGAAAGCTAAAACTATACTGGAACACACACCAAAAAAAAAAAAATTAATGAATATAAAGAGTTTGCAAGAGTAGGAAGAGCATGGAAGGATAATATCCAATTCAACCTAGGATAATGGGAAATTCTTCTAAGAGGAGGGACACAGGATGAGTATTTGAAAGACGGGTGTGAATTAGTTCAATGGGTGATATAGTAAAGGGTATTGAAGATAGAAAATACAAGGTAAATTACTATAAGTAGGGTATATATGTTTCAATGGGAAAATATGGCCCAACTCTGTACAGAAATGGGATGACCTCCCACCAGGTGAGAGTCATGGTTGGTCACCTCAAAATAGGATGGGCACCTGTTTATCTGGTTTCTAAAGTATAGGGGGTACATGAGTCAACCCTCAACCAATAACTGCCTCTGTTATCACTCTTAAGATTCTGCTCAAATACCTTTCCTACAGGAAAGCCTTCTCAGCCCCCATCCAAACTGAACTGGATGCCCTTCTTTGTGTTTGCTGTGAATTCCTCCAGCATATCAATGCCTTGACGTTCATATGGTTAGCTTATGTGCCTTACTCCCTTTTCTAGACTTGAGTCTCTGTGACAGTCACATTTATTTTTCTAGTGCCTACCACAGTGTAAAACATTTGGGGAGCTCTCAAAAAACAATGTAATTATAACTGCCATTTATTGTCTATTATATGCCCAATGAGTGTTTCTCAAATTTTTAGGATCCAGGAACTATTTAAAGGGTGTTCAAACCATAAGGAATCAGAGAAATGCTCACTACTGTCACTCTTATTACCACAGTGACATTAAGAACTATTTTAAATTCAGCTGCTATTTTAAAAACTCAAGTGAGCATCTTTACTCTTGGTATCTAGAGTTTTCACTGTGGAAAAGAACAGTATTATATTCATATGTTATCCATTTCTTTACACAGCACTGAAAAGATACAGTCAGTGATTGTTATCTATTGTACACACTATTTTCACTATTTCCTTTAACATAAACTAAGATCAAGAGATATATTATTGATCAACTATTACCTGCAAAAATAAATAAACAAATAAGCTTTGGAAAAGAGCTTAATCTCCTTTATTAGCAGGGCAACACATTTTTGCTGCAAACATAGTGGGTATCTTGGAATTATGTATCCTGATGCACCTTTACCAAGTTACATTATGGTTTATGAAATCACCAGTAATGAACAAAAACATATCTTCTCTATAACACGGGATTTCCGTGATGAATAAAAGAAGTTGTTGTGCACTTTTCCCTTAAATGTATACAGAGCATATGACAAATGCTGATTCCTACTGTGCATACCAGTAGGTCCGTCAAATTATGAAACAAGATATGTTCCGGATTGTACATGTAATAGTAATTTCCATGCACACTGTAGGACGTTAATTTGTGGGATTTTGTGTCGGTCATCTATTGTTGCATAACAAATTACCACAAAACAATGACTTAAAACAACACGCATTTATTAGTTCAGTTTCTGTGGGTCAGGAATTACCCAAATGATTCTGACTGACAGTCTCACATGAGGTTGCAGTTAAGCTTAACTGTCAGTCAAGGCTACAGTCATCTGAAGGCTTGACTGGGACTGTAGGATCTGCTTCCAAGATCACTCAACACTCAGTTCCCCAGACTGCCACTACTACAGAATCTATTTTTCAGAGAGGAGGCAGAGAAGAACAAGGAGGGAAAGGAGAAGGAAGAGGAGGTGTTTCTATAAAGGAACACCAATTTGAACAACACCAGGTTTCTCATCTAAAACCATGGAGGTCAAAAAAAAAAAAAAAAAAAAGTGACACAATATTTTTCACATGCTTAATTAAACAACTGTTAACTCTGAATCCTATATCTAACAAAGCTTTTCTCCAGAAACAAAGGGGAAATGAAGACATCCTCATTAAATTAAAGAAAACTAAGAAAATTTGTTGCTAGCAGATTTATTCTTAAAGAATGGCTAAAAAAATCCACACAGGAAAACAAAGGTAACAGAAGAAGGACAGGTTCTCCTGACAGAAAAGATCAGTGGAATAAGCAAAAATAGTGAAAAATATAATAAACTATCTTTCACTTCATAAGGTTCTTTAATCATATTTTATGGTTGATACAAAAGTTATAATACCATCTGATGTGGTACTCAATGTATGTAGAGAAAACATTCAAGAAAATTATACTTAAAAGATGAGGAGGTTAAATAGACCTCAAATAAAGTATGGTTTCTAGACTTCACTAGAAGCATAAAACACCAACACCAGTAGGCTGAAAGTTACATATGAATATGGAATTATCTAGAGCAACTACTAAGATATACACAAAGTGATATAATTTTAAAATGCCATAAAGAAATCAAAATGAAACTCTTAAAAAATATTCAACTTACCCCCCAGATGACAACCAATGATAAGGAACATGAAATAGAGGAAACAAGCAGAAAACAAGTAACCAAATGGCACACATACACCAGTTAAAAGAAAGAAATTGACAGATTTTTAAAACACAATCCAGCTATAGCACTCTACAAGAAATTAATTTCACACAGAATGATATAGATAAGTTGAAAGTAAGGAGAAAAGATGTATCATGTAAAAATCAAAAAGAAAAGCAGGAATGGCTACTTAACACCAGGTAAGGAAGACCTAAGAGCAAAGAAAAGTATCAAGGACCAAAAGAGACAACATCATGACATTATGCAGCTACTGTATTTGAAATCATGAGGGGTAGTAACAAAGGTTGCAGTTATAAATACGTAACATCAAAATATGTGATGTCATTTTTCATGTCATTGACAATATGGCCTCCAGCTCAGATGGTAAGAATGTAATGTTTACTCTCATGATTATAAAATTCATTTTTATACCTCAAAATACTTTATGTGCATGCAGCTCACTAGGTGGAATAAATTAATATTTACATGTATTTACCATTTCTAGTCTAAAAAAGTAATTTCCAAAAACATATTATTCCAAAAGGGGCCTGGGGAGTAGGTATAGGGGTACATGAAATAAGAATGGCAGAATGCTGTGGTTTGAGTAAAAGGACGACATGATCTGACATGTTTTAACAGGATCACAGTGGCTGCCTGTTGAAGACAGACTGAAGGAGTTGTCAAGGGAAGAAGCAAAGAGACCAGCAAGGAGGCTATTGCAATAATCCAGTAATCCAGTTAAGAACAATGGTGCCTCAAACCCAATGGTAGCATAAGTGCTGAAAAGCAGTCAGACACTGGATATACTCCGAAAGTAAATGTGGCAGGATTTAATGACAGAACAGATGTGTGGTATGCAAGAAAGAGAGACGTCAAGAATGCTTCCAAGGTCGTTTTGACTGGAAAAGTAGAGTTGTACTGTACTAAGATGGGGAAGACTGTGAACAAAGCCAGCTGATATTTAGGAGTTCAGTTTTAGGCTTGTTAAGTTTGAGATGTCTGCCATACCTCAAAGTAAAGAAAAGTACAATCTAGATGCTAGACTCTTAAATTCAGACTAGGGTTATAATTTGGATAATTATTAGCATGCAAATGGCATTTAAAGTCATGAGACTAGATAAGCTCACCCAGGAAATCACTATAAATACAGAAGTAAAGAGGTCCAAAGACTGAGCCCTGGGGTTCTCAAATGCTTAGAAGTCAGGGATTTGAGGAGGAAATATGATCTGCAACTGAATGTGAGGATAGGGAAGAAGAGATCTGAAGAGTGAAGAGATGGTACAAAATAACCACCTAGGAGAGTGGGAGAGTGAATAGTCTAGGGAAATATATTGTTGGGCAGCATGATGCTTATGCCGAACGATCATGAATTTAAAACGAGTGCCTCTACATTATTTTTTCCAACTACACTGGTGCAAGGGCAGGCACAGATTAGACAGGACTGAGATTAAACCAAGCAAATGAGAAAATAACAAGGAAGTTGACAATGTATCAAAGGAAGTATAAAACAATAACTGTTAGGAATGCAAAGTAGCAGAAAGATTTCCATACCAGATATTAAAGCATATTATAAAGCTATAATACATTTTTTAAATGTGGTGACAATGTCAGATTACAGTCACAGTGGAGCAGAAAGGAATTTCCAGAAATACATATAAGAATTTAATATACAATAAAAGCGGCATTTCTAATCATTGGGGATAGCTATTTGATAAATGTTATAGGGATAACAGTTAACCAATTAGAAAAATATAGATATTAATTCTCATTAAGCACTGTACACCAAAATAAATTCCAGAGGAATTAAAGATTTAAGTATTTAAAAATTAGATAACAGTCCCAGAAGAAAATATTCATGAATATGTATATAATACAGGATAAGCATGGACTTTCATGTATGACATATGCATGTGAAAAAGATTAAGTTTTAAAGTAATGTTTATATTATGAATTTTGGGATATAAGTGCATAGAATATAGCAAACTGTTAATAACAAATATGACTGGATATTTGGATTGTGAGTAACTGTATTTGCTTCTGTAAGCTTTACTGTATTTTGCAAATTTTCTACAAGGAACGTGTATTACTTTTGTTTAGCTTTTAAATTTATTATTTTTAATTAAAGAAATACTATATGATTGTAACAAATGAAATGATGCAGAAATGTATAAAGTTACTAAACTTTACCCCATCCTCCACCCCATCTCTTTCTACTCCTAGCCACTTGCAGTAATCAAATTAACAGCCTAGTGTCCATCCTTCTCCCATGTTCATACACAACACACACACAGAGACACACACACATATACACATATAGTTTTCTAATTTTCTTTCCAAAATATGATCATATTGCTAAATACACTTTACCCAACTACTTGCTTTTTCACTTTCCAAATCAATGGGTAACAATCCAAGATATTAAGAATGCTGTGGATAAACCATAGTTTATTCAAGCAGTCTCCCTTTGATGAAGAATGAGTTTCCAATTAGGAGTTATTACAAACAATGCAATAAACATCTTTGGACTTTTATTCTTATATCTTATGGAGTCCTAAAAGTAGGAATACAGAATTAAAAGGTATATGTATGCTTAGTTGTAAAAGATATTGCCAGAGTACCTTCTCAAATTACAGTAACTATAGTAGGCAGAACTCTAAGATGACCTCCCACTCCCCACCATGCACACATCTTCTAATTCCCGGTACTATGAACACTGTAGATTCCCAGATCATATTAAGTTTCATGACCTTAAAAGAGAGATCTTTCCACGTGGGCCTAACCTAATCAAATGAGCCTTTTTAAAAGCAGAGAATTTTCTCCATCTGAATATAAAAAAGGAAGTCGGAGATTTGAAGCACAAGAAGAATTTGACTTGCCATTACTGGCCTGAAGATGGAGAGGGCCACATGGTACAGAATCTGGACACCTATGGTTGTTGAGAGTGGCTTATGGCTGACAGTTAGCAAGGAAATATGGACTTCAGTCCTATGACTGAAAGGAAACAAATTCTGCCAACAACCAGTGAGCTTAGAAGAGTCCCAGATAAGGACAGTTAATATTTACAAATAACTGTGGACCCAACCCTGCATTTTAAGATTTTTCTCCAGGGGGGTATATATGCTATGTTATTTTTAGTATGATTAAATTCACCAGGTTTGCATATGGAAAATTACGCTTTGTTTATTGAAAATAATCCAAAGCATTAGTTTAAAGTAGCATTCCTGGGACTGTTACTAGTGAGAAATATTTGCTAATAGAATTAAACATGTGTTTGTATCACCTACTTAAGAGCTTGTATTTTCACTGTGGTTGAATTGGGTAATTCTGAATTAGGCAATAAACTTACAGTGACTCTCAGATTAGCCCTTAAGTGAGCAATAAAACAGTATTACCAAAAAGACAGATAATGCTAAGAATTAACATGGTATAGACTGAATGAGGCAATTATTCTGCTTATTTCTGAAATGGTAAGAAAGGAACCTGTTGTGCTTTGTGCTGTTCAGTAGGTATTTATTTATAAAATGCATACTGTGTGACAGACAGTGTGAGGGCATGCATAGCTGAATTAGAACAGTTCTTTCCACAAAGAATGTACACACTGGGATCAGGAAGGTAACCTGATTAAGTAAAAAGTAAGCCGTGTGAACCATGGCTAATAAGAAAACACAGAAGTGGGGACTTCCTTGGTGGTGCAGTGGTTAAGCATCCGTCTGCCAATGCAGGGGACACGGGTTTGAGCCCTGGGCCAGGAAGATCCCACATGCCTCAGAGCAACGAAACCCATGCGCCACAACTGCTAAGCCTGAGCTCTAGAGCCCTCGAGCCACAACTACTGAGCCTGCATGCCACAACTACTGAAGCCCATGTGCCTAGAGCCCATGCTTCACAACGAGAAGCCACCACAATGAGAAGCCCAAGCACCACAACTAAGAGTACCCCACCCCCCCACTCTCCACAACTAGAGAAAGCCTGCATGCAGCAACGAAGACCCAACGCAGCCAATAAATACATAAATTTTTTTAAAATGAAAGAAAGAAAACACTGAAGTGGATAGCTGCTGCTTCACTGTAGTAAATTGTTGTCGTGTGGGATTCAGGCTCAGAGTTTTCAGATTCGACTTTTCAAGAGAGGTACCAAGTCTAGATTTTTGTGAAATACCTCATTTTTTAAAAAGTTACGATTTTTAAGTATTATTCAAATTTTTAAAACACTGTAGTTGGGTCATATTCAACCTGTAAGCGGCTATATTGTGACCTCTGGCTTACAGTCAAATGAGAAAAACAAAAGCCATAAAAGAGGTATGATCAAATGATATATTTAGGGACTTCCCTGGTGAGTCCCACATGCTGCGGAGCAACTAAGCCCGTGCACCACAACTACTGAGCCCACATGCCTAGAGCCGGTGCTCCGCAACAAGAGAAGCCACCACAATGAGAAGCCAGCATACCGCAATGAAGAGTAGTCCCTGCTCATCGCAACTAGAGAAAGCCTGTGCACAGCAACGAAGACCCAACACAGCCAAAAAAACAAAACATTTAACTAGATTTACTGTGGTGAACATTTCACAGTATATACAGATATCAAATGATTACATTAATACACCTGGAATTAATATGTTATATGCCAATCATAAGTTAATTAAAAGAGAGAACAACCAAAAAAATGATGTAGTTGAATTGTATGAGGAAATAAAATTATATAGTTGTTCAGGAAAGAAAAAAAAAAAAAGAGTCCCAGATAACAACCGGCAAACACTATGATCCTGAGGAGAGAATCCGGCCACACTGTCCCTGGACTTCTAACCTACAGACACTGTGAAATAATACACTTGGGTTGCTTTGAGAAACTAAATGTGTGGTAATGTTATACAACAATAGAAATAATACGGTAAGATTCACCCTTCCAACAGCAATGTACCAGGTACCTATTTTCTTCATTGTCTCACCTGCAGCAAAAGTTAACTATGTATTTTTTAATTGACACAAGATGTATAAAAACATCACAGAGAACTGCCTCTAAACAAATCCACACCTTTATGAGTACACCACTTTGATGGCCCTCTAATTAATCTGACTGATGGGATGAAATCAAATTCATTCAATTGTAAATACTTGCAAATCTCTTATGACCAGTATTTCCTGGGAGAGAGACAATAATTATACACAAGAATTACAATCCCAAGAGCACACATTGTACCCCTGGAAAAAGGGGTTTCAACTGTCAAAAAAAAGTGTTTTAAATTGCTGGGGACCCCCCCACCTCAGTGGGACATACACCAGTCATGGGGCACAGGTTAACAGTGTCTCCTGGGTTTAATTCCAGGAATGTAAGGGTAGATATCTGTAATTATTAAAATCAATTACAACAATAACAGTTACTGTTATTATTAACAGCTTAAGTTTCTAAGATCTTTACATACATTCATTGACCCATTCAAACTTTACAACAGTGTCGTTGATAATAGTGTCATTTTATTAAGTAAGAAAAACAATAAAAGCATCTTAACTTGTCATTTTAAAAAAGAAATTTGATAAAATGAACACTACTTCTTGATTTAAAAGAACTCTTTAAAACTTTATAATAGATGCTTCCTTAACATGAAAAGAATTATAGATTTCAAACCAACAAAAGTTTATAATAGATGTTTCCTTAACATGAAAGGAATTATAGATTTCAAACCAACAATCGACTTCATACCTAAAAAATGAAAAACTAAAGATAATTGTGTTAAATCTATGCCAAAGAAAAAGAAACAACAGAAAAGGCCAGTGACAACTGTTCTATGGAAAAAAAAAATCTCATTACAACTTTACAGAAAGAGTAATCCAAATCTACCCTGTCTCTATAATTCTGCTGTCCAGTGAATGAAACTTTTCCCTAGAAAGACACCCTCTAAGAGACAGGCTTAGATTTTCTCCCAACTGTCCTCTTCCTCCTCCTCCCCTCACCTCTACTGCTAACACCCTCAGGGTATACCCGGTTGTTCCCAAATTCCCATCATCGGGAAAGATTCTCAAACACCATGACAGCAGTCAACTCCCTGTAACCTTGCCCAAAGGAAAAGTACATTAAGCTGGAAGTGAATGAAGCAGCAGAGTGTATGAGCAGAGAAAGAAGAGGAAGGAGTCACTGAGTCAGAGCCTCCAGATTACAGGAAAGGAGTTGATGTCCAACCTAGCCGTGCTCCTGTGACCATCATTAATTTATTAAACTCAACTTGGCAGAGATTTCCTATTTTACATGTCAAATTGGCAAAAAAAAAAAAAAAAAAAAACTATCATTGACAAGAAAATTGTCATTTACCTGCATTTTAGAAAGAGAGATTAAAACAGGCCATTGGGTGAAGCAAAAGCAGAATCACAGAACTTGCTCATCTCTGGCCATGTCAACCCAAGAACAGGCTCCTGAGTCCCTCAGCCTCCACAGGGCACTCAATACTGCTGCTAGATTTCCTGCAGCTGGATGTTAAGTTTGACATCTAATTGTGATGCTGTGATAGAAATTTCTGAAGGCAGCATTTCTCTCCCTTTCATACAAAGATACACAATCATAGTCCCTAAAATAAGAAAAGCCCTAGTTCTTCAGAACAAATCAGCTATAATAATAATGCTTCAAACGTTCCAGGTGCTTGTAAGTCCATCAGTTAGAATGAAACCTTCTCTTTGAACCTATTCAACCAGAGTGAAACTCTGGCTGTGGTAAAAAAAGAAAGCAGTACATGGTTTCATGATATTCAACCTACTACCTTCCACAGCAATGAGACAGAAACCTGCCTGGGGTGAAGAACATGGGGGAATTTGTAGCAGTTACTATATGTCATAGATGTAACTGCTCCAGATCTGTTTTGTCCAACCAAATTCTGATCTCTCAACCATGAGAATAACCAGAAAGAGGCCTGAATACAGAGCTGAGGGAAAGTGAGTCTTAAATCAGGAGTGGATGGGTCACAGACTGGAGTCCTGCCATGACCTGGGTAGCCCTTCTAACCTACTGATTCCAATTTTTAGAGAATGCTCTATTTCTAGGCCTCCTGGGAATTTCAACAGTAGGAACAAAAAATGAGGGGTGAAAGGTGACAAGGTAGAAGAGATACTGTCGACTCATAAGTTGACAATATCAACTCTTTAAGTACTTAGCATAATGCTGAAACATATTAAGTACTTAATGAATTCAGGAAAATTTCAGCAATGAAAGATACCATGAATCAGACATTCTGCTAAAAGCTTTGGATGTTTCTATCATCTAATCTTCACAACATTCCTATGAAATAAGTATTGTTATTGCCCCACTTGACAGACAGGAAACTGAAATTCAGGGACATTAAATACACTGACAAATGATAACAGCTCATTGATGACAAAACTGGAACTGGAGCCCCAGTCAGTCTGATTTCAAAACTCATGTTCTTAACCATTTTATTATAGACCAAGCTCTAAGAAACAGTTCTTGGCAGAAAGAACATGATGAGTGTAAGAGTGACAATTACACTAGGGGAAGAACGATACCACCAAAAATCCCAGCAAACGTATAAATGAGAGTGTAGATCTGAAAGCTTCTTCTAACAGACCTAAATTCTGTACCCAATGAGATTTGCCCATCTAAGAAAATTGTCATCCAAATCCTCTCAGATAACTTAAGTGGGAGACCCCAAGTCTCATTCTTATTTTTCCTTAGCCTTCTCAGACAACCTAAAATTAAGAATATGTTCCTATGTTCTCCAATTACATGTATCCAGAGATTTTGACTATCTTGTTAACTACTATATTACCAGCACCTTGCACAATGCTTGGTATAAAACAGATGTTAAATTAGTTATTTAATGATTGAATGAGTAAATACATTTATGTATATCCTATACTCCTCCTCTTGATCTTTCAAAATGATGCATTTCTGGTTATCTTTAGCCTCCCTGAGATGGCAAAAAGAATTTTTTATTCTTCTTTCACATCCATTTATTTCATGTTCTGGCTGGTATAATAGCACTTGTCTTTGTTTCTATTTAGCAACTCCACCACCATCATTTCTGTCATTACCACAATATAAAGGCATGAAAAAAACTGCACTTAACATCTTAACAAATCAATATGACCCCAGAGCACAGCTAGTATATAAGTGATTGTATAAATATGGAGAAACCATCTTTCCATAAAAGTGTGTTTCAATTCTAACTGAAGAAATGGGAAGCACAGTAAGGGGAGATTTCCAAGATACATGTCCCAGCTACCAGGAGCATTCTTGAAATAAATTGATATGATGACATAAGTTGGCCAATCCATCGAGAAGAAAGATAAGGCCAGAACTCACACTAAAAGCACTAGAAGCCTCGTAAGAATGTAAGACCATCCACAGTGGCTACCCACTGTCAACAAAAAAATATCTTAAGGAAAATCACATTTGTAATCCATACATGTAAAATTAACTCTGTATTTCAAGAGAGATCCTTCCTAGCATACAAGAAACATAGTAGCTGCCTTACTTGTCAAATGAACATAAACTACTATTGCCAGAGATTGTATACACATCAATGGTTCAATGGTTCTCTTCTGTATTGGTTTGGGACTGCAAGTAGAGGAATGGGGTGATTATAACATATACAGCTGACATTTATTGAACTTATTATGCATGAGATATCTGATAAATGATTTACATACCTTATCTCATTTAATACAACAATCCTATGGTGGAATTACTAAAATTATTCCTGTTTCAGAAAAAAGTAAACTAAGGCACAGAAAGAATGAGAATTTGCCAGTCACATATCACTAAGTGGCAGAGCTAAAGGTGTCTGACTCCAAGTCTTCTCATGCCCACTTTCCACCTCAATCTTCTTATAAAAATCTGCTTTTCTTTTGTGAGTCTAGAGTCAATTTTAGGATCTTAGGCCAGACATTTAAACTCCCCAGTTATGAATATGTATATGAATATGTAAAATAAAATTATTAAATCCCATAAAGTCTAAGATTCCTTTTAGCTTGAACACATAATCTTTGATCTTATGCATATAATAGATTCTTATTAAGGTATAAGTTATAAGTGACCAATAAAAAACCTGATTATGTCACCTGCAGAGACCAATCGAGCAGACACTGCCAATATTAATAACTGCTTTATTTAAAAGAAAGCAAGCTCATTTTGAAAGAGAACTGCAGGCATCAACTGCAAGCAAATGCAGAAACATCTTTCAGCTGCAAATCTGTCCCAGATCTATTAAGACATACTATACTGATGACCATCTTCCTCATTTATGTCAAAGGTAAGTTATTCATTCAACAATTAGTTGTAATAGACACTGTGTTCAACAGAACATAGTTCTTGAAGACCTCCACTTTTGTTTTTATGGCAAACTACATAATTTAAAGGATCTTCTGTTATAAAATAACTAGATCCTGGATGAAACAGGCCTTTGAATGCATTTCTGGGATATGCCAGAATGCCAACCAACCAACAATACCCCCAACAAAACAGAACCAAAAAAAAAAGAAAGAAAGAAAGAAAAGGGGGAAAAAAAAGTGAGTTGAAACCTGAGTGGGAATCAATGAGTAAAAAGCAAGAGAAAAACACAAGATTTTTCTGCAGGTTGTTTTGCAGTACTTTGAGCACTAAGCCTCAAAGTAAGCAATCTAAATCAAAGATTCCCACAGGAAGTCAGAAACCTAGAAAGAGGTAAAAATGGTCCCAGTTTGGTAGTGCCTACTGATTGCTAGTAAATACAACTGGAAATCCTCTCTAGACAAAAGTACTCCCAATGTATGGCCTCAGGATCCTCACAGATGAATTTCAACCAACTGTGAACTCCATGGGAAACTGCTTAGTTTCCCAGTCACCAAAAAGCACCATGACTGAGGGGGAAGGAAAAACCCAGCAAATTTAGAGGACAAACTACTTAAAATTCTGGAAATGACTGGCACATAATATAGAATAACTATGTATGAACTGCTTCTTGACATGGAATCACAAAAATGAGCAATAATCAAAAGACTTTCAAAACTGGGCAGCGAGATATGAAAAACAGAACTCTTAGAAACAAAAAATGTAATTGTTGAAGAGGAATTTTTTTAATTAGGGAGAAAATGCAGATCACCAAAAAAGGAAGGAAAATTAGATTAAACTGACACCTGACTTTTCAACTTTAACAATGAAAGCCACACTAGTGTTTTCAAGGTGTTGAGAGGCAATTACTGTCAACCAAGAATTGCATACTATCAGAACTACCTTTCAAAAATGAATGTAAAATAAAGACATTTCCACATAAATAAAAACTAGCAGTCACCAACAAGAGACCTTCATTAAAAAGAGTACTATGAATATATTTCAGGCAATAGGAAAAATATTCCCTAGAGTAAGTCTAAGACGCTGGAAAAAATTATGAGCAAGGAAAATGGTAAACATATAGGTGAACCTACATAAACATTTTATGTACAGGAAAACCTTAATAACAAAGGCTAACAGAAGAATCTAATAAAAATAAGGACCTAAGTAAATGCATACAATAATAGTATGTAAATCAACAGAAAAGTAAACGGAATCAAACTATTCTAGATTTTTTAATGCTCATAAAAGCTGGACTTTGGTAAATATAATGGTAAAATTTACAGAGGATTTCTAAAAGTAAGAGAAATAAAGCAGGGACACTGGAAGAAAACAAAGAAAAATTCAATTAATAAAAAGATAAGAAAAAAGCATGAAAAAACAGAACAAAGGAAAACTAACATGACAGAAGAAATACATATGAGAAATATAATCATTTTTAAATATAATGAACTAAAGTCAACAATTAAGAGATACAGACTGTTCACTTAGATTTTTAAAATTTCAGTTATATCTTACAAGAGAGCCAGTTATAGGCTATTTACAAGAGAACTGTTTATCAACAAACTACAGCTCATAGGCCAAATTACGCTGTTTTTATAAATAAAGCTTTATTGGATCACAGACATATGCATTTGTTTACATGTTGTCCATAGCTGCTTTCACTCTTTACCAGCAAAGTCAAGTAACTGCAATGAGACTGTACAGCCTGCAAGCCTAGCACTTTTTGGAAAAAGGTTTGCTGACATCTGAACTAAAATAAAAAGAGATGGAAAGGTTAAAAGATTCTGTTAATCAAGAAGATATTTTTAAAATTAACTGTTTGCAACAGTAAAGCAGCCCCAGAAAATAACGAAACATTGCCAAGAGAAATAAAAGAAGACATAACTAAATAGAATATACTATGCTCATGCATTACAAAACTCAAAATTGTTGTCATTTCACCCCAACCTGTTCTATAAATTCAGTTCAACCCCAATCTAAACTCCCAGCAAAGATTTTGTTTTGTTTTGTCTGGAATTTCACAAGCTAATTCTAAAATTTATATGGAAACATAAAGGACCTAGAATAGTCAAGGCAATCTTGTAGAAGAATAAATGTGGGAGACTTACACTATCTAACATCATGACATTATGAAACTGAAGGAATTAAGACACTATTATATTGGTAGAAGAATAGAGCAATGGTACAGAATAGAGATTCAAAAACAGACCCACATATAGTCACCTGATTTGTATCAAAGATGCCAATTCAAAGGGGAAAGAATAATCAGTTCAATAAAGAGTGAGAATCAATTGGATGCCCATTTTTAAAACTTAACCTTAACTCCAACCTTATGATACATGTGAAAAGCTATTCCAAATGGATCACAGACTTAAGTATGAAAGCTGAATCAATAAAGATTATAATAGAAAAATTACTGGAATATCTTCTTGAACTGGGAGATGACAAAGTTTCTTAAATAGGACACAAAAAGCACTAAAAGTGATATATTGGACTTCCTTAAAATCAAGAACTTCTGTTCATCAAAAGACACTACCAAGATAATGAAAAGGCAAATCACTTACAGAGATATTTTTAATGCATGTGACTGACAAAGAATTATTATCCAGAATATATTTGTTAAATTACATAAATCAATAGGGAAAAGATAGACAACCCAAAGGGGAGAAAAAAATGAGCCAAAACCCAGTCACTTAATAAGGATAAAAAAGATATTCAAATGCTGCATAAACGTATGAAACTGCTCAACATCACTGGTCATCAGAGAAATGCACACTTAAAACCACACTAAGATATTGCTACACACTCACTAGAATTACCAAAACTAAAATACAGACAATACTAAGTGTTAGCAAGGATGTAGAGCAACTGGAATTCTCACACAGTACTGGTAGGAGAGTAAACTGGTACAATTATTTTACATAACTGTTTGGTTGTATCTACTAAGCTGAAACACATATTTAAAATTCTACTTAGAACATAGCAATTCTACTCCTGGGATTACCAATATATGCTTATTCCCTCCATCAAAGATATGTACAAGAATGTTCATAGGAGGATTATTCATTACAGCTCCAAACTAGAAACAACCTAAAATGACTGTTGATAATAGAATGGAGAAATATTCACACAATATTCAGAAAAATTATTCAGAACAATTTTAAAAATCCACTGATAAAGCAAATAATACAGAAAAATCTCAAAATCACATTAGCAAAAAAGAAAAAAATAAAAAATACATATTGTATATTTCTATTTATATGAAGTTCAAAAATATATAAAACTTAACAATGTTGGTAAAGGTTCAAATAGTGGTTTAAATGGTTATTGCCCAGAAGTAGACACAAGAGACTTCTGTGATTCACGAGATGTTCTACATCTTGAGCTAAGTGGTAGTTATATGGGTGGGTGGGTGGGCATGTGTGTGTGTATAAAATTTCTTTGTACTAAACATTTAATATTTGTGTACTTTACTGTGTATAATTTACCACAATTTTTAGTGTCAAAATACATAAAGCAAAACTTGATAGAGCTATAAAGAGAAATTGATAACTCAACCATCCTAGTATTAGATTTCAATAAACCTCTCCCCTTAATAAACAGCCAAGCAGTAAATAAATTAAAAAAAAAAAATAAAGAGCCAAGCAGACCAAAAAACTAGTAAAGATATAAAAGACTGAACACAATTAACAAGACTCATTTAATGAACAAATGTAGAACCAGTCCCTAACAATTAGAAAATACCCTTCTTCTCACATACACATGAAATATTTACAAGTCATATGTCAAATTCCAAGAAATTTCAGATATTTCTTGTTATAGAAAATTCATTCTTAGTACATAATGCAATTAAGTTTGAAAGCAATACAAAAAAAATTAAAACTCTCATACATTTTGAAAATTTTAAAACACAGTTGTGAATAATTCATGGGTTAAAAAAAATCATAATAGTAATTTTATAATGTTTAAAACTAAGCAATAATAAAAATATCACAGATCCGGACTTCCACTTCTGCCATGATGGAATAAATAGAATCAAACTTTTCCTCCTCCTATAAACCTTTTTAAAACTGAACAAAATATATGAAACAATCTGTTAAGAAATTGTGACAGGTACTGCAGAACTGTGATCCCTAACAAAAAGGAACAAAGTAGCACAATCTTATCCTCACTCTGGCTTTCTGTTGAAGGAATTTCCAGACTATAGAGCAGACAGGGAGAACACAATCAGAAATCACATCCCTCAATGAGTTGAACAGACAGAGGAAGAAGCTCTGGCAGTGGGCAGGGGTGCTAAGGACACCATATTTTTCAAAGTAGAGTACTAGAGAAAAGGAAGAGATGCATAGAAAAGGCTCTAGAAATATTTGTAATAGCCCCCTTTAGTCCACTGCTAAGTAGTAAGCCCCAAATACATATGGTGAAATGTTGTAAGGCTGGGCAAAGAATTACAGGAGAAATGTAAAACTGAAAAAATGAAAAGTTCTCAGAGCTCTTATAAGGTGGGGAGCTGTTTGAGTTAATGAAGGCGACTTTAAACTTTTCCAAATAAAGTTTAAAACAACTTCAAATGAAGAAGCTTATCCACATGTAACAACTGCTTGCCAGAATTTTTTCCAACATTGTTTAAAAAAATACAACCAAATCCAGACTCTTGACAACATAACAATCATAATGACCAGCACCTAACAAAAATTACTGTTTATTACTAGACATGCAAAAAGCAGGAAAATGTGACTCACAAGTAGCAAAATAAGTCAGTAAAAACAGCCAAAAATGATAGTAATGAAAAATTAGCAACCAAGCACATTAAAACAACTATTAAAAATATGCTGAAGGGTGTGAATGAGAACACAAACAGAATGACAGTAGAAGTGGCAACTGGAACGTCAACAACTGAAAAAACAATATCTAAATTGCAAAATTCATTGAATGTAATTACAGCAAATTAGACACTGCAGAAGAATCAATGAGCTTGAACATATGTAACAGAAACCATCCAAACTAGAGAGAGGAAAAGAATGGAAAACATTAACAAACACTTAAGAATCTGTAGGACAATATTAAGCAATCCAACAGAAGTATAATTGGAGTCCCAGAAAGAAACAAGATGTGAGGCTGAAAAAAAAAATCTAAAGAAATAATGGTTCAATATTTTCCAAATTTGATGAAAATTAAGAACCCACAGACCCAAGAACCTCAATGAACCACAAGCAGGATGAAAGCAAGAAAAATCTTACAAGGCACATTATAATCAAACTGCTTTTTAAAATCATAAAGAGAAAATCTTAAAAGTGGCCAAAAAAAAAGTTACAAAATATAATGACATTATATGACATTACATTACAAATAAGAATGACTAAAGATTGTCAGAATAATGTACACTAGACCAGAAGGGAATGATATCATTGAAGTGTTGAAAAAAAAATCTGTCAACATTAATTATACTCACAAAAACATCATTAAAATGAAGGGAAATAAAGAATTTTGCAGACAAACAAAAGCTGAGGGATTGTCACTGGCAGATCTACACTAGAAGAAATATTATAACAAGTTCTTCAGATTGAAAAAAAAATTATACCAGATGGAAAGATGGATTTACATAAAGGAGTGGCGAGACTTAGAAATGGTATGTAGTAAATACAAAAATTCTCTTGCTTCCTCATTTTTTAAAGATAACTGAGTGTTAGAGAAAAATAATATGCAAGTAGTATGGTTTTTATATATAAAAATCAAATGACAACAATACAACAAACTACAAAAGGGTAAATGAATGTATACTGTTGAAAGATTTTTATGTTATATATGAACAAGTAAAATATTATCTGAAGGTATCAATATATTGTGGTAAGTTAAAGATGCAAACTGAAACCCTAGAGCAACCACTTAAAAGAGACAGAGCTAAAAGGCCAGTAGTGGAGATAAACAAGAATACCAAAAAATGCTTAATTTAATGCATGGTAGGAAAGCGGGGGAAAAAAGGTAGAAAGAACAGATGGGACAAATAGAAAACGAATAGCAGGACAGTAGATTTATACCTAATCAAATTGCTTATCATAAAGAATGTAAACATTTGTAACACTCCACTTAAAAGGCAGAGACTGTCAGGTTAGATAAAAAGGAGGGCCTACCTTATGCTGTCTATGAGAAACAGTCTGAATATAAAGATACAGACAGGTTAAAAGCAAAAGGATGGAGCAAATATCCAGAGAAAACTCTAATTCAAAAAGATACAGGCAGGACTTCCCTGGTGGCGCTGTGTTTGAGAATCTGCCTGATAATGTAGGTGACACGGGTTCAATCCTTGGCCCAGGAAGATCCCACATGCCACAGTGCAACTAAGCCGGTGCACCACAACTACTGAGCCTGTACTCTAGAGCCCATGGGCCACAACTACTGAGCCTGCATGCTGCAACTATTGAAGCCCAAGTGTGCCTAGAGCCTCTGCCCGCCACAACTAGAGAAAGCTTGCAGAAGATCCAATGCAGCCAACAAATAAATTAATTAATTAATTAAAAAAAAAGATACAGGCACTCCAGTGTTCATAGCAGCACTATTTACCACAGTCAAGACATGGAAGCAACCTAAGTGCCCACTGAGAGATGAATAGGTAAATAAGATGTGGTATATGTAGACAATGGAATATTACTCAGCCATAAAAAAGAATGAAATAATGCCATTTGCAGCAACATGGATGGACCCAGAGATTATCATATTAAGTCAGACAGAGAAATGATATCACTTACATGTGGAATCTCAAAAAAAGATACAAATGAACTTATTTATAAAACAGAAATAGACTCACAGACAGAAAACAACCTTATGTTTATGAAAGGGGGTAGTGGGGGGGGACATGAATTAGGAGTTTGGGATTAACATACACAGACTATATATATATATATTTTTACGTATATAAAATACATAAACAACAAGGACCTACTGTATAGCACAGGGAACTATATTCAATATCTTGTAATAACCTATAATGGAAAAGAATCTGAAATACAGTATATATAAAACGGAATAATTTTGCTGTGCACCTGAAACTAACACAACATTGTAAATTAACTATACTTCAATTTTTTTAACATTAAAAAAAGCAAAAAGATGGGAAGATAACATTAAAAACTCTATAAAAAAACTAAAATGATTTTATTAATATCATACAAACTAGACATGAAAATAAGGAAAGTTACCAGGGACAAGACCAGCACTTCATAATGATAAAGGGGTCAAATCATTAGGAAGATAATCTTAAGCCTCACAGACTCAATAACAGAGCTCCAAAATACGTGAAACAAAACTGACAGAACTTCAGGGAGAACTACGTAAGTCCACAAATGTAACTGGAAATCTCAATACTGTTCTCTTAATAAGTGATAGAACAAGTCGACAGAAAATCAATAAGGATATAGAAGACTTTAACAACACTAACAACTTAATCTAAGTGGCATTTAAAGAACATTACAATCAACAACAGCAGAACACACATTCTCTTCAGATTCACAGGTAGCACGGAGCAAAACAGACTCCACGCTCTTCCACAAAACAAGTCTTCTTAAACTTAGAAGGACTGAAACAACAGAAATTAAAGTTAAAAATAAACAATGGGAATAAAAATCAATACCTAAAAGAAATCTGTAAAATAATCTATACTTGGAAATTAAAAGATGCACTTCTAAACAACCTAGGGATCAAAAAAAAAAAAAAATCACAAGGGAAATTAGAAATATTTTAAATTAAAAAAACACTGAAACACACCATAACAAAATGTGTGGAATATACATAAAGCAATACCTAGAGGGCATTTATAGCTCTAAATACTTACATTAACATAGAAGAGAAGCTGGTTTCCTTGGGGCCTCAGCAGCAGCCTCCACATGACCTGGCTTCTCAGGTGGTTGCTCCCTGGCCTCCTGGCCGCCACTGCTGCCCTGGTGTTTGCCGTAGCCTCGTGGTTCCTGTGGTCCACTAAGCCCAGATCTCCTTCCTCAACGTAGCATTCTCTGGCCTCTGGTGCCGGACCCTGCACACAGATTCAGATCTTATCGCCAGCTGGTACACTCCCAGGCAGTAATAGCCAGGGTCATAGTAGTGGCCTGAGGGAGGAGGCTGCATGGCTGGCACGCCGTGGAAGCCCCATGCCTCCAGGAACTCTACCGGTTGTGAACCCGGGCGGAATGGCGGCTGACAATGGCGGTCTTTCTGGTGCCTGGTGTGGGTTATAACGCCGCCGCAGGGTTCCACGCCTACGTGCTCTGCCTTGGACGATTGCTATTGGCTTTCCTTTCCCCTCTTGTCGTGGGGGGTGGGACTTGTTTAGGCACGCAGGCACCGGGGCGTGGCCAAAAAATACGTGCACTGTGGGAAAGCAGGGTGGGAGCTGGCTGAATGGTGGCTGCGGGTTACAGTTCAACTCACTACTGCCTGCTCGAGTACAAGGACTGACCCGACGAAGGCACTGTACTGGGTTATGCAAGCTGATTTGGAGGGGAGCAGAGGGGGAGGACAGGAGACCTCACACTAACCACAGGAGCCCTTGTGGGAAAGTTTGGAGACCGTCACATGATCCAAACTTTCATTTTTGGTAACCTGTACAGGCCAAGGCTAGTAGTTAAGCTGAAATGATTAGGGCGCTGCCTGCTCTGCGTTTCTGCAGAGCCCGCCATGCTTCTGGGGAGAGCGGGATCTTGGGGCTGGGTTTGCAAAGCATTCTGGGTCAGATAAACTCTGCAAGAAACTCAATCTGCCTCTTGAGAAACTTCGAGCCCTCCAGATCTTTAGTAATGAATTCATGTCAGAGTGCAAATGTAGACCATAGCCCAGGGCTTAGTGCATCCAAAAACTCTTCCGTTGCAGACTCAGGATATCACAGTAGAGTCTGCATCCTCTGCTGTGCTCTACCCCAGCGTCTCTGGTTGTAGGTCATCCACACAAGCTCAGGTGGCCCTGTGCTGGGCTCCTGTTGTAAACCCACAAACTCAAAGATGTTTCCACCTTTCCCCTTCCCCCTCCCTTTCTCTAGAAATAGCATCCTGATCTCTTGCTCAGAAAAAAACTAAATTTTATTTATTGTCAAACAAAAGAGATCCAGGCCAGATCTGAGGACTCTATGGTTCTCCCTTCAAGATCGTTTTTGTAGATGCTCTGGGAGGCGTTCATATCCCAGATATTGAAAATAGCTTGTCATAATGGGCCCTATGCTTGGTACCATACATGATTTATTCTATTTTTACTGCTGTAAACAGCATTGTCTTCAGCATCATTTTATGAAAGAAATTAAACCGTTTTCACAAGATCATGGGGTTTAGGCACCTCACCTACTGTGTCTAATGGATAAGTGCTCCCTGCCTCATGTTTCTGGAGGATGGCTAAGAAATCAGCTAAAACATGGTGATTGACCAATTTACTTTTTAAAAAAAGATGTCAATGGATGGCAATCCCACAACCTCTGACTTTAACCAAGATATGTCTTCCTCAGACTGGCTCTTGCTGGATTATGCAGGCCTCCTCATCTCTTGACTAGATTCTCTGTGATGAGTTTTGGCCTTGGATCAGTTATCACATGAGAGACCTACAAGGATTTTCCTTAAAAAAAAAAAAAAAGTTCTAAAATCAGTCACCTAAGCTTCAACTTTAAAAAGTTAAAAAGGAAGGTAGATTAAGTCCAAGGTATATATGGAAGTCAATAACATAGACATTGAACAAACAATACAGAAAATTCAATGAAACCAAAAGTCAGTTCTTTGAAAAGGCAATAGAATTGATAAACCTCTAGGTAAGAAAAAAAAAAGAGAGAGAGAGAGAAAAGAAAAATTATCAATATGAGAAATGAGGGAGTTCAAAAGAGCCAACAGACTTTAAAAAGATGGTAAGAGTATGAACAACTTTCCACCATATTAGATAGAAAGGACAAATTTCTTAAAAGTCAAAAATTACCAAACCAACAAAAATAGGAAAAAAAAAAAAAAACAGAAAACCTTAATAACCCTATAGAGTCAATGAATTAAATTTATTTAAAAAAATTTTTTTTAATCCCTTCACAAAGAAAACTCCAAGTCCAGATGGTTTCACTGGTGAATTATATTAAATACTTAAGAAAGGGGAAAAATTACATATTTTAAACAAATCCTTTCCAAAAACAGAAAAAGGAACAATTCCCAACTCCTTTCACAAGGCCAGTGTTAACCTAAAACCAAAACCAAACAAACTTTCCACAAAAATAAATAAATACAAATCAATTTTCCTTGTGAATATAGATGCAAAAATACTTAACAAAATATTAACATATCAGCCATATATAAAAAGGACAGTACACCCTAATAAACACCACAGTGGAGTTTATCTCAGAAATGAAAGGTTGGTTTAACATTCAAACATCAATGTAATTACTCATGTTCACAGGTGAAGTAAAGCATCTCATCATCTCAATATATGCAGAAAAAGCACTTAAGGTTAGACACCTGTTCATGATAAAACCTCTCAGCAAACTGGGAATGAACTAATTCCATCAATCTGATAATGAGCATTTTAAAGAAACCTAAAATGCTCACACAATTGATACCAAAAGATTAAACATTTTCCCCAAGATTAAGAAGGCAATATTGTGGGTTCCCACAATTTCTATTCAATAATGTGTTAGAGGTTCCTAGTCCACATAACAGTGCAAGAAAAATAATAAACTTATATACATTGGAAATCAAATAGTAAATTTTTCTTTATTCTTAGACCACATGTTAGTGAATATAGACTATCCTAAGCCCTACATTTTTTTTTAAAAAGGCTACTAGAAATAATAAGTGATTTAGCAATATTACAGGATACAAGACAATATACAAAAATCAATTTTATGTTTAAATAACAATTTAAAACCAAAATTAAGAAAAAGCATTTACAATAAAATGAAATAAAATGAAATATTTAGGGATAAATTTAACAAAATATGTACATGACCTGTATGCTAAAAAATATAAAACATTATTGAGAGAAATTTTTAAATGTCCAAGAAAATGAAGAAACAGTCCATGTTCAGGGATTAGAACTCTCAGTGTTATTAAAATGTCATTCCCCCCAAACTCACCTATAGGTTCAATACAATTCCAAACAAAATTGTAAATTGACAAAACTAATTCTAAAATTTTTATAGAAATGTAAAAGATCTAGAATAGCCAATTTTTTTAAAAGAACAACAACATTGGAGTACTTCCACTATATGATTTCAAGATAATTGAAAACTACAGTAATCAAGACAGTATGGTACTGGCGTAAAGTACACAGATAGATTAATGAAAAAGATAAATAATAAAGAGATAGACCCATTATGTTACCCGCACTGTCAATTTATTTTCAACAAAGGTGCCATGATAATTCATTGGGGAAAGGAAAGCCAACAAATGGTGCTGGAACAACTGATAATCTGTTTGGAAAAAAATTAATTTTGATCCTTTCATTCCCACCTTCACCAAAAATATCTCAAAATGGATCATAAATCTAAACATGAAAGCTAAAACTATAAACGTTCTAGAGGAAAACATGGAAGAAAATATCTTCGTGACCTTAGGGTAGGCAATGTTTTCTTACGTAGAACACAAAACATGAACCATAAAAGACAAAGTTGTTATAATGAATTTAATTAAAATTAAAATCTTCTGCTCTTAAAAGAGCAGATGGGGAGGAAAGCCACAGATAAGGAGAAAATATCTGCAGTACATATAACTGACAAAAAAATTGGTATCCAGAATATACAAAGAATTCTTGCAATTGAATACTAAGAAGACAACCAAATTTTTTAAATGGGCAAAGTATTTTAATAGGTGTATCACAAAAATTACACAAATGTCTGATATGCCCATGAAAAGATGCTCAACATCATTAGTCATAAGGGAACTGCAACATAAAACCACAGTTAGATACCACTACACATCCACTAAAACAACTAAGATTTAAAAGACTGACAATAACAAGTATGGATGAGGATATGGAGCAATGGAAACTCTTGTATAGTGCTGGTAGAAATTAAAAATTATACAACTATGTTTTTAAAACATTTGGGACATTTCTCATAAAGTTAATATTATGGTCACATGACCTGACAATTCCATACCTAGGTAATTACCCAAGAAAAATGAAAATATATCTCTACATAAAAACCTGCACATGTATGTTCAAAGCAGCTTTATTCATAACAACCAAAAGCTGAAAACAACCCAAACATTCAAATATCCAAATAAATGGATAAGCAAATTGGGATCTATTCATCCCATGGAATACTAATCCACAATAAAAAGGAAGTAATTACTGTTACATACAGCAACATGGATTAACTCTCAGAAATACTCTGTTGAACTAAAGAAACAGAGCAAAGAATGCATGCTATTTGTTTCCATTTATATGAAATTCTACAAAAGGCAAAACTAATCTATAGTAACAGTAGATTAATGTGATCGGGAATGATGGCAAAGGGGCATAAAGGTACATTTTGGGATGATGGAAAAAGTCCATATTTTAGTTGTGGTGGTGGTAAAATAGGTGGTGTGTACATTTACTGAAATTAAGTGTATTCTTTAAAAGGGTGCACTTTAACATATGTAAATTAAATCTCAATTAAGTTGATTTAAAATACTGTAGATTAAATTTGTGGAATATAATAAAGCAACACATTGAGGAAAATTTACACCTTTTTATTGAAGTATAGTTGATTTACAGTGTTGGGTTAGTTTCTCATGTAGAGCAAAGTGATTCAGCTATACATATATATTCTTTTTCATATTCCTTTCTATTATGGTTTGAAAATTTACATCTTTGAATGCTTACATTAGAAAGAAGAAATGATAAGAGTAATGATATAAGCTTCCAAGTTAAGAAGTTAGAAAAATAAGAAAGAGAGAGAAGAAAGAAAGAAAAGAAAGAAAGAAAGAAAGAAAGAGAAAGAAAGAAAGAAAGAGAAAGAAAGAAAGAAAGAAAGAAAGAAAGAAAGAAAGAAAGAAAGAAAGAAAGAAAGAAAGAAAGAAAGAAAGAAAAAGAGAAAGAAAGAAAAAGAAAGAGGGAGAGAGGGAGGGAGGGAAAGGGAGGGAGAGGGAGGGAGAGAGGCAGGGAGTAGAAGGAAACAATAAAGAGCAGAGTTTACTGAAACAGGAAAGAAAGAAACAAAATTGAGACTCAACAAAGCCAAAAGTTTGTTCTTTGAAAAGAATAGTAGAAATAGACAAACTTCTAACCATGCGGTTCAATACCATAACCATTAGTCATATGTGGCTATTTAATTGTAAATACACAGTAACTAAAATTGAATACCATTAATGTAGTTCCTCAGTCACACTAGCTACATTTCAAGTGTTCAATAGCCACATCTAGCTAATGGCAGCCTCACTGGACAGAGCAGAACAGAGCATTTCCATCATTGCTAAAAGTTCTTTTGGACAGGACTACTCAAATAAGTCTGACCACAGAAAAGAGAAGACACGTGCAAGGTCTTTGTCCTCAAGAAATGTTTGTTCTCATGAGTGAAAAAGACAAATTACACAAGAAATTATGATAAAATTATAATACACTCCAATGATATAGGGAACCACATGTCAGGAAGCCCAAACTTGCATCACCCTAGAGGCCTCCTTAGAGGAAGGTATTTTTAAGATAAGTATGAGTTAGCCAGAAAAAGAGCTACAGAGAGAACATGCTTGGCTAGAAGCCCTGACCCCTTGGAGAGAAAAGGTGATGGTACATTTGCCCACCACAAGCTGGATGTCTAACCACCTAAATTTCAATTCTACCCAACAAACACTGATTTGATATTTGAAGGGAAAAACAGAGGCTTGGAAAGGATCTTGACAGAATGGATATGCTGCTAAAAACACCTCTCCTTACCATGTTACTGAACAGGGTTAGGCAGGAAGGAAACGGTGTGCTTATCAGCAGCTTGCTGTTTCCTCCTGACCACCTGTACCCACTGCCAACCGTGCTTCTCCCATGAAGAAGACTGTGCTTGACAAGTTCTAGGTATAGCAAGGAGGATGGTCTAGATGGACATAAGTAATGAAAAGACAAAATCACATGTATGAATGCAACATCCATTTCCCCTCAGCACTGCCTCTCAACAGGCCATGGAGCCCTGGGTAGATGGGACTCAGAAAAGCAGATATGGTTAATTCTCTTCCTTCTCAGGGAACTGGAAGATGGGTTCACACTTTCCAAAGTTCAGTTAATTCGTGAACAAATATGTATTGACACTTCTGTGTTCCAGACTCTGGAGATAAAATGATGCACAAGAGATTCTTTCTGACTTCAGGAAATACAGGGGAAAATATATGGTGCCATAAAAAGGATGCCCAGTCTACCCTTGGGGGGTCAGGGCAGGCGTCCATGAGAAAAATGCTTCCATTATATTTATACACCATCTAATGATACATGATACCTTATATCCTTTAAGAAACCTGGTAAGGGGAGGGTTACCTGCCTACGTAGGAAAAGAAGCATCGGTATGGAGGTCAAATCTGTCACTGTCCAAGTAAAGTCAGGTTTCCCAGGCATTGGTTTGGTCTCCTACCAGGGTACCTTAATGATAAAAACAAACATGTTGTTGACAAGACCAGGGTTAAGTGCAAGATTCATCCAACCCATAAATCTTGAAATATCAAGAAGCACATAGTCAGCCAGGCGCTGATCTGCCCTGCTGCTCTGTTGAAATTTTCCTGGCCAATCACCCGCTCCCAGAGATGGAGGCCAAGCTAAAAAAATGTGGGTCCCAGGAGCACAGCATTGAAATTGAAGGCAGAGTTTATCCACATCTGACCCAAGCCAGGAGGCTGCAGAAGGGAATGTGAAGTGTGCTATGTAACCCAAGCTGGCTTCTTAACCAGAAGGAATGGAGGCAGATGGGCGAATGGATGGATTAATAGAAAGAAGAGCAGAGGGAGAAGAGCCGCGTGTGCAACAGAAAACCTCTGAGGTAGAAGGGAAAACTAGCTTCGTGTGGGCAACGGGTTGGGAAATGCCTCTGGTTAGAAATAAGCCAAGTACACCTAGTTGGAGTTGACACATGACATTTATCTCCAGTTTTCAACCAAAACCAAGATCGTGCCATCAGGGTTGAAAAAACTTAAAATTCAAAGGAAACATTTCCGCTGCTGTGGGGAAGTCCATGCTAATTCTACCCTGACCTGAAGAATGATCGCTTACTTTCAGGACAGGGACTAAGAAAGGACTGTCATGGGGAAAAGATCAAAAATAAGACCAAAGCAACCACGACCACAACAAAGAGAGAGAGAGATAAAGAGAGACCTAGAAATGAACACCCACTTGCTTTCAGATAAACAAGTTGAGTCAAGGTGGTGTTGAGGTGACAGATCCTATATTGTAGCCAAGAACCCCCAAAACTAAACAAATACAGTGGTTTTCCTTTCCTCCCAACAGTATGACTGCTGCAGCCTCTATCCGGTGGGGAGGGGGTGAGAAAAACGTTCTACATTACTAAAGACTGACTTAATGTATATAATTCAGTTAAATGATTTGTCTGTCTTTTTTTCTGTTTTGTTTTTAATTTACTTCACTTGAGCAGGCCTGAGTTGCAATGGTGAAGTAAAGAGATGGTTTTTGGCAGCTCAGGAAAATTCCACCTCTTTTCCTCATCCCTCCCCTTGGCAACCTCCTTTCCTGTTTTTCGTGCTGATGGAGAGCTCCCACAGCCTCTTCAATCCCTTCCTCACCAGTCATTTACAAAGGACTCTGGCAAGCATCCTTTCTTTTATTGGTACTACAACCCTGTGAAAAAGTCACCCGAAGTATCGTTTTTGCCATTTTACAGATGAGAAAACTGAAAACAAAGAAGTAACATGACATACAATAAGCGGCAGAGTTCTAATAAGAACCCAGGTCTCTTAACTTAAGTCTCAGAGTTTCTTCAAGCAGATCACACTGGATAAATAAAATGAATTTTATGTCAAGTGACAAACTTGTGCTGAAACAGTAGCTATATAACTAGTACCTAAAAGTAATGCTTCTATACTAACAACTATGCAAGATAACATCCCCAGTTGGTTGAAATATTCCTCTTACCTATGTGAAATCAAAAACACCAGTCACTTTGGAAAACAGTTTGGCAATTTTTTATAAAGGTAAACATACAGTAACCAAATAACCCAGCAATTCTATTGCTAGATATTTATCTACCAAAGATAAGTGAAAAATACATGATCAGAAAAAGACTTATGAATGTTCACAGCAGGTTTATTCATAACAGCCAGATCAGGAAACAGCCCAAATATCTATCAACAGGTGACAGGATTGACAGACAATGGAATGTTACTCAGTAGTAACAAGAATGCACTATTGATATATGCAATAACATGCAGAGCAAAAAAGAAGTCAGACACAAAAGAGTTCAATGCTGTCTCAGTTTATTTCTCGAACACTCTAAATAGGCCAAACTACCCTTTAGTATCAGAAAGTAGATCAGTGGTTGCCAGGTATGGGGAGATTGATGCAAAGGGGTAGCAGGGTGGGGAAATGTTACATACCCTGATTTGGTGGTATTTACAAGAGTTTATACATTTGTCAAAACTAAAAGGACTGTTTACTTAAGGTATGTGCAATACACTGGATGTAAATCATAACTCAATAATGGTGATTTAAAAAGAAGAAAACACACACCAGTCACGTGGATAAGTGAATGAACTACATAATGTCACCTATTTAATAAGAGTTTTTGACGATTGCAGTGGGTGCTGCTATATGCCACCCAGACCCCTGCATTCAGTATTGGCAGTAGCTGACAGCACTTAGCTGAGTCATTCTCTGGGAAATGCCCTCAGTGAATGCAGGAAAGTTGCCTTGCTCGAGGTCTTGTCCCACTGGGAGAGCCAACCTGCATCCACTGACTGGGGAACGAGCAGTAAAGGCCCAGTTCCCTTGCCTCAAGGTGAGAAGATTCTGAAGGGATTGTTGCAGGTGACTTGAAGCTTCTTTCTTCTTCGCAAAAGAATTTGGAGACAAAGCAGGGAGGTTAAGAAAGTAAAGAGTTTATTTAAGCAAGGATAGGCTCTCAGAGGGAGAGCGGGCAGACAGGTGAGGAGCTGCTGCCCTGGGTTTCTTTGGCAAGCAGGTTATGAAGGGGCAGAATATTCACTGGGGAAGAAGGAGTTTGGGGGTCATATTCCCTGATTTTCATCCCAGCTCCATTTTCCTGAGGGGAGGAGGGATTTCTGTACTTATTTAGCTTAGATTGGAAGGGTCATGGCATCGGTGCATGCTGGGTACTTCTTATCCATAAGGCTAATTTTGTTGTAATTAGAGCAAATGAGCAACAGGTCACATTCCGCCTTTCCCCACCTTTCTTTGTCTGCTACCTGGGCACTTAACTACCCAGAATGTGTGATTTCCTGTCAGTCTGGAGTTGCCTGCTTTCCTCTGTCTGCCTGTGGACCCCTGCTTTTTACAAGACGTGGGATTTCTTGCCACCTGGCCCTGGCCACTGTCCCCATTTCTCTGCTCATACCTAGCTACCTGCCTGCTGTAATAGGATCATCCCAACTTTAGAGTTACCCAAAGGATCTTGCGAGGCCTTCGTTGTGATGGTTTCACATTTCAGCTCTTCCCTCTGCCCAGTCCTACTTCCTTCATCCCCCAACAGGTGTTGCTTTTGAGAATACCCCTGCACACAAATTCCAGTCTCCTGTAGAAGTTTTCCAGTGGAAGCTTATCTAAGATAAGGACAGTGAGACAGGCACTTTTAAAGGACTTGGCACAGAGAGGGAGGCAAAGCAGTAAAGGGGGTAATGAGAGTATAGCCTGGTAAGTCTACAATGAAGAAATACATCCTGAGGATAGAGTAGGGAATACATCCTGAGGATAGAGTAGGGACTGCGGCAGGGGGCATTAATAAATTTTAGTCAGAAAAAATAGCACATTTCCTCATAGTTTTAGTTACAAAATACAGATGTCTTTGTTCTTGTCTCATTATACTGGTTTTGATGGCCAGGAAGGACACGGTAATCCATTCGGGAGAGTAAAGTTGTCCAAATATGAGGAGAAAATGCCAAAGGACCAGCTTGATGAGATCAAGGCTTGACATTTTCATGATCTCAGGGAACTGAGGATTTTTTCTGCCTATTTCCTTGAAATGTTTTTCTGTTGGTTTAGAACAGCCTAACTCTTAAATTCTACCAGGTTTTATCAAAAGATTCACAGCAGGTAACTCATAAGTGCTTTTTGTATTGACTGTTGGATCCTGGAATTAAGGCTTTTGGGGGATGATACATAACAATGATTTTGCAGAAATAATCTAAATTTGTAATCATGAATGCAGAGTTTATCTGCTTCTCAGACTGTGATGACTAGAAAAATTGGGATTCCGGCATGCCCCCAAAGCCTGTAGGGGTGGAGGAACGTGTGGGATAGGGGAGTACAGACTCCATGCTGAGGGGCTCCTCAACTGTAAAGACTAAGTGATGTTTAAATCCACCCTCCAAAAGTCTCAAATGACTGAAATTACTTTTAGGCTTGTTTCTCCCAATCTCTGGAAGGCATGTTTTACTGATTTGTTTTATGAGCTCAATAAATCACTAGGCTCTATTGATTTTTTATGGCTAGTCAATATAATCCCTTACCTACTCCAAAATGTGATGATGATGATAGACAGAAAGATGATAGACAGATAAAATAAAAGCTGATATTGATCTTTAATGTCTCTGGAGAAGACCAAGCAACCCCAGAGTTCTTTATCTTTAGCCCACCCATACTGGGGGGTTTCTCCAGCCAGGAACTTCCTTTGAGAAAAAGGAGGAGAGAAGAATATCAGAGGCAGAAATCCTTAGTCATTCAGAGAAGACATGAAAGATGGTATCTGTCACTGGTGTTAAGATTGCACTTTATCAGCCCTTAGAGAACTCAAAGGCCCCCGGGGCACTTTGTTGTCAGGGAGGGATTTTCTTAGGGTAGGGACTTCCCCAAGAGTCTCTGTCAAGTTTCCCTCTCTGTAGTTGCCAAAAGCCAACTGTCAATGTACAAATGAGTTGTATTTTGTTGATCGTTGGACACGTGAAGCTGCATGCATTAATTCAAATACAAGTAAGGGAATTTTTTTCTATGCTACACTTTCAGGTGGAGAAAAATTTGTCCCCACCCCCCTGCCAAAAAAAAAAAAGGAAAGAAAATCAACATGATTTCTAGTGTCCTGGGATGAGTAAACAGTCAATCCAAACTGCTATAATTTTTGTGATCAGTTTCTAAATTTTTACTATGTAAGTGATCCTATTTTGGAAGAGGCAGCATGGTGTATTGAATTCTGACTGAATCTCAGGTCTACCATGTATGGTCAGTGTGACCTTAAGCAAGTTACATAGGCTCCTGAGCCTCAGGTACTTTTATCAGCAAGGTGGGGATTCTAATGTCTATATTATTGCAGTTCTTTTTGAAAAGCAAAGGAACTGGTTTTGAAACGCGTGATTTGTGTGCTTAACAAATGACAGCCAATCTTGTTATCGTAGTTTTCCTCACTCCAAATACTCACTGCAAAAAATTCAGTCATTAAAGAAAAAAATTTGAAAAGGCTCTTGATGCCTAAGTCCCTTTATATACAAAACAGTCCTACTGGACGAGTTGAATTCTACAGTTACTTTCAACTCAGACTTTCTATGATTCAGTTTTAACTAGCATATGAATGACGCAGATAGAGAAACTATTATTTTTATATAGAACTTTAACAAATATGCTTTGATAGAAAGTTAGGTGTCAGAACACCACATTTCCCAGCATCCTGACTAACAAAAATGTGACCAAACATTGGTCTCAAAGTGTTTGAGACTAAAAGGAGTAACAAGAAGATGAAAGATTTTAAAATATAAAATTCTATTCCCTTTATCACAAATGTCATTATAGCCCTTATCTGAAAAATGGGGTAATAATGTAATTAATTCTTTGGGCCGTTGTGAGGATTCCACTTTTAAATAAATGTAAATCATTAAGCCTAAGTACCTGGCATCTAATGTGAGCAAAATGAACAGCAGCTATTAGTATTAGCTATTAGAGCAAAAGCACCTCCAAACGCTCCCTGATCTTTGCATGAATGGCTCCTTCATTCATGGATTAATTCATTCACCCAGTATCTACTGAACACATTGTTTGCCAGGCACTGGTCCAGTCACTGGGAATGGGGCTGTAACGGTGAAGGCAAAGTCCCTGCTGTCCTTGAAATCTCAGCTCCACTGTCATCTCCTTCCAGAGTCCTTCTCGATCACTCAGACTAGATCACACCTCCTTGTCCATCACCACCACCACATTGTCACCCCTTCAGGTCAATAAGGTTTATTTGATTCAAAAATGCTTATCACTATCCAAAACTCTCTTGTTCATTTATTTGCTTACTTACTTCTTTCCCGCTTACCAGCCATTCACTCCACTCCAACTACCACAGAACAGACACTCCATAAAGGACAATGACTTCTCACTTACCACTGTGTTCCCACAGTGCTGGCTGTTACTCAGTGTTCACATCATTCAACCCAACTTTAATAGCAAAATTCCAGAGAAGAGAATCTTTCGAGCAATTCGTTTGCTCTTCTTTGTGGATTACATTGATGTGTGGAATTTATGAAGAAAAGCTAGAAGAGCTGAGATCATTTAACTTATAGGAGAGAAATAAACTTTAAAAATGGCTTTTGATAATCTAGAAGTCTGGGTTCTAGTGCTGTGAGACCATCTAGGAGTCACAGCCTCTCCAACCATGTCCTTGTCTGTAAAAAGGAAAGGATGATGTCCACTCTGACAGACCCACTTGTAGGGCTGTCATGTGGCAAAATACAAATATAGCTAGCATTAGGACCCTAGCCTTTACATCATGCTTTAACATGCATTTGCCCAGCTGAGTCTTACAAAAGTGACCCTTCCAAGTACAGAGGGGAGGGGCTCTTTTCATTCTGTTTTATGGGAGAAGATACTAATATTAGAGAGTTCTTTTGACGTGGGTAAGAAAAGAAACAAGGAAAAGAGAGAAGCAGCTGGGATTGCTTGGCGGGGGTGCTGTGGGGAGAAGGGTCAAGCAGCATCTTTGGAAGATGCTATTGTTCATCACACTCCCACTTTTGCTGTCATCTGTGACTTTTGCTATCTCAGTCACTCTCATCCCACTTTATAGATGGGGAAAGTGAAGCGCAGAGAGTTAAGGTAATGGTTTACCCACAAGTAACCTACTGGTAAATAAAGATGACAGGCTATGAAGCCAGTTCCTCCAACTTCAAACCTCACACTCTTCATTTTCACCATTTTGCTTCCAAGAAATGATCAAGGGCAAGAAATTTGGCAAAAGAGAAACATGCTATGAAAAGAAAATGAAAATCACCTAATCATATTTAAACAGAGGAGCATTATCAGCTCTTTCTTTTTTCCCAGAGTTAAATGAACTCTAGGTGGGGAATGTATATGAAGTAACATGAGGATTAGCTATGAGGAAGAATTTAATAACAGATACAGTGTTTTAGCCACTAATGGGATTATGAGGGACACCTTTGGAACATAGCTTTAAGATGTGATTAAATCCTGACATCAAACCTTCCATGATGCCAGGAAAAGTTGAATAAGAATCTGTGTGAAGACAAAGGGATGGATGTTAATTTAAAGTTCCTAGTTGTCATCCTTGATCTTTATGGAATTATCTTTTTAAATTATAAAGGATATGTTTTTACACATTTTTTAAAATTCAGAAGTGAATAATATAGGAAATATTCCATGAACTCCACTCAGAAGTGCCTTACCCAGAGATAATCAGTTAACAATTTGACATTGTGCCTTCTACACTGTATTTATTTTACCTAAATGTGATCATTCTCTACATACTGTTCTCTAACCATTTTTTCCACTCCATATGATAGACAGCGCTTTAGGTGAAAAGATAAATCTACCTTTTTCTTTTCAATAGTGGACATACAACAATTATTTTCTTTTTATTGAAGAATTTAACACTGTAATATTTTCAGAAGAAAGACAGATTGTTTCACCAATTTCTTTTAATTCTCCTGTCCAGTTTCAGCCACCCACAGAGTTTTAGTTGTTCCTACTTTATAGGTGTGAAAATAGTCATTTCTTTCTTCCCCAGAAGCTTTGGTCATTTAGTCTACTAATTCTGTGTATGTAAGAAATATTGATATGAAATAGGTATTCATTCCTAGAACAAAAAATTCTCCAGGTAAATGTTATGGTATCTTCTGTTTCACGCAGAACTTGTGAAAAATAAAAATTTTAGTGCATGAGATTCAAAACTAATATCCCATGACCAGAGAAGTGACCACAATCTCACATCATGACAGTACTTAGTGGGGCATCAATGCATTTTTTAAATGGGGGAGAGCAAGATCAGATAATTGATATAGGAAGATCTCACTAGCTAAAGATAATGGTTTAGAAAGGGGAAAATCCAGGGGCAAGGAGACCAAGTTACTCATGAATGACAAGTTTTTATTAAGGTATTATAAGTGAAAAACCAGCCCAAACTGACCCTATCCTGTTCCTAACTGGAACTAAGTTGTTTTTCAGAGACAACAGAGCAAAACCAAATCATGTAGCCAACAAATGCACAGGGGAGAAAATTTTGTCTTTAACACCAGGAACCAAAGTTTCACCCCCACCATGGAACCAGAAGACCCGGACGTGACCAGAACCCAAATGCCAGAACCATTTCAGAAGTGAAGGGTTCATTGTCCAGGAAGGTCCGGTGCTGAATCCTCTTTAGCATATCTTACAATACATGGCCAAGCCCCAAATCCCTCCAGTTGAAACCTGCCCTGCCAGTGCTTCCACGTAGCAACCCATCCTTCCTTCACTCATAGAAATTTGACTGAACCCCAGATCAGGAAAAGAGATTGAGAGCCTTGCCTCCTGTCTCCTTACAGTCGACTTCTCACAAAAGCTTTTTCTTTTCTCAACAGTCGGCATCATAGTATTGGCTTCTATGTGCATCGGGCAGAGAGCCCCTTGCTTAGTAACAGTATTAAGTGTTATTCCTTATGCATACTTTACCTTTATTTTATTTTTTAAAAATAGTACTTTACTTACTTTATTAAGATATTAAGTATCGTTGGGGCAAGTTGATTCTGAGCCTTGATATAATCACTGCTGACAGAAGTATTGTAGGGGAGCAAAACCTGACACCCCCAAATGTCTCTCTGGTACGTGGATTATTTCAAAAACTGAAAACAATCAAGGCCCAAAAGATTCAGGAAGAAACTCTGACCTTCCCCCTTCAAACTGCCTGAAGATAGTAGATAGAGGCCTTGTTCCGGGAAGGGAGCTGTCACAGTAGATAATCATAGTATGAACTACATTTGTAAACAAGGATGAACCTAGCAAAGTCTGTCTGTTAAAATTCCTCTCTGTGTCCCATTGTCTCTGCATGGCCCAGCAAACATTTGTTTACCAAACATTTGCTTTTCCATCCCCATGTCAATTGCCTCCCTCCTCTGTGAAGTCCCAGACTCCTACCCCCAACATCTTCTTTTGTCTTTAGCTGAAGATGATATTTAATGTGAGGGTCTCAGCCTTTATAGCGAGTTATTCCGGTTTTTCTGGGTCTCTCCCATGTATACGTGTTTTTAAACTTCTGTGTGATATTCTCCTGTTAATCCATCTCATGTCAATTTAATTCTTAGACCAGCCATAAGAACCTAGAAGGGAGAGGAAAATTTCTTCCTCCCCAACAGTATAAATACAAACTCGGCCTCTCCTTCTAAAATGTCCCTTGCCCTCAGTAAATTACCAAAGACACCAACCTCCATTTCCAAGAGGGCTTAATTACATGGCCATAGGCTGGAAGCCTGTTCCTTGCCACATGAACCTCTCTCTCCATAAGCTGCTTGAGTGTCCTTATGACACGGAAGCCAGCTTCCTCCAGAGCAAGCAATCCAAGAGACAGGGCAAGAAGGAAGCCATGTGCTTTACCATCTGGTCTCAGAAGTCACACAATGTCACACATACCTTATTCCTTTCATTAGAAATAAGTCAGTTAGTCCATCCCACACTCAATGCAAGAGGAATTAAGTGCCATCTCTTGAAGAGAGGAATGTCAAAAAAGAATTTTTGGACGTATTTTAAAACCCCCACAAGGAGTCTAGTTTCAAATCCAGATTGATACATATGAGAGCCAGAGGCTTAGAGGACTGTGAGACGTAATTCTCCAGGAATTCACAAAAGCAAATGGGAGTTCTTCAGACTTTCACAGTCCATAAAACTGAGAGGATTCAGTTTAGTTTAATCTAGACATCTTAGAGGCAGGGAGGCCAGATGATGTTTCAGTTATACTATTAACCTCCCCATGTTATCAAATGTGTTACTAAGAGCATGAGATCTAATTCTTTCCTGTTAGTCCTCAAAAATTATGAAAACATCAAAGTATTTCATTATTTCCATGTATCCCAATAATAAATTCCAACTGAAATCTGGCATCTCTGTTAGCACTCAGGAAGTGTTCTGCTCTTTTTGGGCAGGATTAGACATATGTTAGTTGGAGAAGGTGAACTTCTAAAATGAGCTTTCGAGTGCCCGGATCCCCTTTTCTCTTCAGGCTTTTTTCAAAGGCAAATTTAGCTTATGTGTGTGTGTGCATGTGTGTGCATGTGCGTGTGCGTGTGCGTGCGCGTGTGTGTGTGTGTTTGAGATTAGGCTGAGAAATTATACTGTTTAACCAGTTTATTATACCAGTTGGACACTGTAGGGTATAGGCAGGAATAAATTTTACTTTTTATCACCACTGCCCCCCTTTAAATGCTCCATTACTAATTCATTTACCCTCCCTTCAGTGAAATCTCAATCAGATCTCAAAGCATTTCCAATCATCCTCAGGTAATAAAATATTACTCTATTTCATCTACTCTAAGATGAACATATTTTTCCATTTTAATATCTCATCTCTGAATCTCAGGGTCATCTTGTAGTCATAATTGGAAGGGATTTCTTTCCCTAAGTGTTATATAATATAATGGAACATCTTATAATCAATAGCATCTCAGACTCAATGAAATGTAATAATCTCTTTTTCCAGGTATTACAAAATCTAGTCAGTATAATAATCAAAACCCTATTCTCATCAAATTTGAAACTTCTCTCTTCTCTGATCTCTAGCCTACTTCAGGCTTGGAAGCCTATAATGAAAAAAGATAGGGATTGCTCGAGGCATCTCCAGCTCTTACTCTACCTTCTCCTTGACTCTCTAGCTGATGCTTAGAGACCTTTCAGGGATTGGAGTGAGGAGATTGAAAAGAAGTAAAAGTAAATAAAGTATTATTTCACAGTACAGTTATCCTCTGGTATAGGTATTCTCTCCCTCTGTGTGGGATGTTCTAAATGTCAATTCTTTCTTTCTTGGAGTGGTTTTGTGGCTTTTTCAGAGACAACTTCCATCACTGGGGATCTCTCGCCTACAGTTCCTTTGACGTACACGATGCCTCCTCCAGCTGGCTTCTTACAACTTCCCCTTTAACCACTGGTTTTTGTGGCCCACCCCTCCACTGGATTAACTCCTCTTGCGTGGAGTCCCATTCAAAACAACTCAATACATTCTGACCTTGGGGGCCTAATGGGTTCATGGGAAATTCAAACATCCTTTGTCACACCAGATGCTAGAAGTTGTGGTGGATTCCAACAGAGCCCTTTTCCCTCACTGTGCTCCAAGTCAGCGGAGCTCAGGCCACCGACTCTCACCTTTAGACTTCATAGTTGTGAGTCAGATGCCAGTCCTTATATCCCTCCAATGTCAGGGAACATGTGAAAAACTCTCCAACTGGTTCTCCGGAAGCATCATCACTGAGTCTGAGAACAGTAACTCATTAATTGCCTCTTGGAATGGTCAGTCGTAGGCAACTTCACTTCTGTTTCAGGTTTCATCATCAACTTTAAGATGAGCACATTCACACATAAAATGCTAAAAAAGAAAAAAGGTTTTTTTATTTTTTTCCACATTATAGGGCTTTTTATCTTCTATTTAATGTCACTTCACATATATAAAAATTTAATTTTTTTAGCATGAATTTTACCATTATCTTTATAGTATGCATAGCTAGTTTTATTTTTTTATTGAAGTATAGTTAATTTACAATTTGTGTTAATTTCAAATGGACAGCAAGGTGATTCAGTTATACATATATATATATGTAAAGTTTTATTTATTAAATCAATTCATTCTCTACTTTTTCCCCCAAAATGCTGAGAAATAACTCACAATAAAAGATATAACAATAGGCTGAGATATAGCTACTGTGTCCTTTATGCTGGGTCCTTTATGTTACTGTTGATACATTGAGAAGGACAGAACATCACCAATGTAGTATGCATGCCAAGAATGCATAAACCAAATTTAATCATGAGGAAGAGCAGACAAAGACTCAGAATATAGAAATCAAATCAAACTATCAGCTTTCCTACTGACAAAGATAATTTGGGGAATGCAGAGGCCAAATGCTAATCCTTCCTAAAACCTGGCTCCTGAATTAATCAGACTTAACCCCAGTCCCTCCCCTCAGTACATGCATAAACCATAGACCTCTTAATTCAGGAAATGATGTCTCCCCCATTCAGCTTGTCAAATGGAGGAAAGGGGACTAGAATACCCTGGCTCTGGGGTAGGCACATTGAAAAGAGAAAAGAACCCAGAAGAGGCTAACATACACAAGTCCACAGGGTCCCCACACAGCACAAATGGTAACTTTGCAGATAGAGATACCTTCTCTAGGTGGATCCAGACCCTCTGGCATAGGGCTTAGACTCCACAAAATCTTTATGGAATTAATCCTTCTTCCAGGTAAACCTTATTCTCTTCCAGGGCACAAGGCCTGAAAGTTCAGCTGAGTTTCAGTCCCCTGCTCACCACTGGCACAGACAGGCAGACCTGTGCAGGTTGCCCTGCATGCCTAATTCTTTCTCTCAGTCTCACTGAAGGTTTGAGAAGGACAGAATGTAGGGTGGAAATTCCCTTTCATTTTCTAACACACAGTTGAAATTTCTCTTTTAGTGGCCTATGTATGGATTCTGGGAAGAAGAGAAAATGGTCCCCTCTATATAAGGGATGTTGATACATTAAAGATACCAATTTATCTCCCATGATACAGTTTATTATTTTTTCTTCTTCTTCTTCTGAACTCCCTAGTCATTTAGGTTTAGGTGTATCTGTGGTATGTAAATAGCAATATTTAGATTTTGTAATTAGGGCCCAACCCAGGAATTTTGTCTTATAACAGAGATATTTGTAGCATTCATATTAATTACTCTAAGTATTATGTCTGATATGACTACTATCATTTTATATGCTTTCTATTTTTATACACCTTCCTATTTCCCTTCTTCATAATTCTATCTCTTGCTGCATTGATTTTTATTAGCTTTTTCTTCTTTTCTAGTGATTTACTAGTCATACATCCTATTTATCCTATTGTCATCTTTACATAATAATTATTATAGTAAATATATTTGAGCCCCTATTTCTAGATCAACATCAGTAATGATTTCTAGGGTTTCCTTGGTGACATAGTGGTTAAGAATCCACCTGCCAATGCAGGGGACATGGGTTCTATCCCTGGTCCAGGAAGATCCCACATGCTGTGGAGCAACTAAGCCTGTGCACCACAACTACTGAGCCTGTGCTCTAGGGCCCATGAGCCACAACTATTGAGCCCACGTGCTACAACTACTGAAGCCTGTGTGCCTAGAGCCCATGCTCTGCAGTAAGAGAAGCCCATACATTGCAAAGAAGAGTAGCTCCTACTCTCTGCAACTAGCGAAATCCCACGTGCAGCAAGGGAGACCCAATGCTGCCAAAAATAAATAAGTAAGTAAATAAATAAATAATTTTTAAATAATAATAATGATTTCTATCTGTGAAATATGAAAAACCTCCCCTCTGCCTATCTTATAAACTTTAACTGAGCTTTTTGGTGCAAATTATTCTATTTCTTCTTACCTTGTGTAGTGTATTTTCTAAGAAATAATATTTTCATTTTTACTGTTTTATAATCTTAGTAACAACCCTAAAACGTACTTGCCTCTCTGCTTGTTGATTTTCATTTTACATAGTTCTTCCCTTTTTTGAGCTTTTAGTTTTGATTCACTTCTCAGCCTACTGAACAAAAACAATACTTGCTAATTCAGGATGCAATTGTTGGGACCCAGGGTAGGCCACCCCCAAATATGTCTTAATGGCATAATGATTATTTTGAGTTAAAGTTACTTAAGAAATAGCCAATGCAAGAGGGACAATCTGATCCTCCTCTCTGCCTCCCTGAAAGCAGGAAATAAATTTCTCATGTGAGAGGTGCCCTTCCTGTACCAAGTGGTAGAAAGACATCCTTATCACCAGAGGTAGGGAATTCAGGGCCAAGAGGTCTCTATAAAAACCCTTGTTACCTCTTTACTAATTTACTATTCACACCAAACACTGCTGAAATTTCTTACTAATTAAGTGCACAAATCTAAGTTTCTTTGCCCTGTCAATTTTTGTCAAATTTACTGTTTCTTTGTCAAAAAAAATATATATTAATATATATTAATATGTGTGTGTGTGTGTATAAAAGCTGCCTACTTTGGCCACTCTTTAGGTCGCATTTCTATGAGACCTTTGTGCACACAAATTAAATTTTCTTTTTCTTCTCTTAATCTGTCTCGTGTTAATTTTAGTATTAGTCCAACCAGAAGAATTCAAGAAGAGTAAATGGGAAAATTCCCTCCTCGCTGATAATATGTTATTGCCTCTACTCACGTTATTTTTCTAGCCTTCAATGCCATCTATTTGATGATAGCCAGCTTCCTATTCTGTGTTCTCAAGACACATCCATTGTGCATACTTCTGCTATGGAACTTATTTCATTCTGTGCATGCATTACTGGAACGTAAGCTCCTTGAGAGCAATTTCTTTCTCTGTTGTCTCTGCTTTCTTTCCAGTGTGCTGCAAAAAGCACAGAAGGTACAAAATAGAGACTAGTCATTGTTGAAAGAAGCAAATCATTAGCTGAATTATTTAATATATGATCATTGAGAACAGTGCAGTACTTCCGTGTATTGTGCTGTAGTGCTGAATTTGTGGACAGAAACACAGATGAAAAAAGGGTGAATGACGGCAGAGTTGGAGATACCAACCCCTTCAAGGAGCCATTCATCTGAGAGTCAAAGCCACACTCTCGTGCAATACAGTCAAGAAGAAGGCTGAGTGTCAAACTTGCTACGCCCACTCTTAAATGGGAGGAGAATGGAGTGAAGAGGAGAAGTAGGCAGAAGGGTGAATCAACATCACCGAAACTTTAGGACAGAGTCCAAGACCACAAAAGTGGTCAACAGTAACTAATAATGAAGGATGAAGGATGAGATCAGAAGCAAGGTCATTAGAAGCTGTTGATCTTGTTTCCCACCTTTTTTTTTTTTACATGGTTGTCTTCTCTGTGCTTTTCAGTTTTAATTTAAAACTGTGAATACTTAGACAAATAAAAGTTCTAACCAGTCTAGGTATTTGCTGAGATAGGCCAATTAGCACACTTGAAAATTCAGTACAGTGACATGCATGGTAAAAAGGATTTTTAAAATTAATCTGGCATTTCAATCCCTCTCCATTTCAATCCCCTAAAAATTGCTTTAATAGATTAAATAAATAAATTCATATTTCTTATAGGGTAAAATTCTCATCTTTAAGGGTAAACAGTCTAGTCATCAAGGAAAAAAAAATACCAGATAAATATCACAGGGGAGTTCTTCACCTACTTATGTTTAACCACAGCCTACTGCTTCAGGAAAAGACTGCTGCGGATTTAGAAAACCCCATGAAATAAATCACACTGTAGCCATATGTGAGGCTATATATATATATATATACACACACACACATACACATATATATACAAATACATATATACATATATATCACTTGAGTATATCCTAAATTGTAGAGACACATGATGAAAGGGAGTCTACTCTTGGTGCAAAAACTGATTATTTGGCAAATTTTCAAGGGCAAGATGACAAATTACTTTCTACAATGAGATATATTTAAACTTATTGTTTTATCACTTAGTAGCTTCTCAAAGTTGTATCAATTTTCTCTAAAATATTTGTACTCAGAAGTTCTTCAGTATCACAGATTACACTAGATGTTTCTGAACAAAGACCTTTTCCAAGTGAGAAAACTACAGCTCTAGAAGGAAATTTGTAACTTACTGCCAAAACGATATGATTATCAGTTTATTTGTTGAAACAAACAAGTATCAAAAACTTACCATATTAAAGTAGTGTACATCATTGTTTCGCAAACCATCTATGGTAGAGGACCATTTTTTTCCCCCAATCCATCATGATTTTTGAAAAATATAATAAGAATAAATTGCTAAACAAAGTAACACCAAAAAGGAAGCTCAACTTTTTATTATTAAATTCCACAGAATATAATTACATTCTCAAATTACCTTTATAATGTTCTGAATATTTACTCTCAGTTCCTATTCTTATGTTTGCCACACCCCCTATCCTGTTCCTTAGGCAGGGCTAGGGGTAAGATGAGAATATGTTTAGTGCTTTAACTAACTTAGGCATTTGTATCTCAGCTCAATGGAGGCTTTCATTCGTATAGTCAAAAGAAATTCAAAAATACTCCTCCCATTGGCACAACCAAGAGCACACCAATTACAGAAGAAAACAAACACATAAAAAGAAAACTTGTGTAGAAAGACTACACAAGTAGGCTTCTATAAGTTTATGCACTATACATATCACAGGATCAGTGAAAAAACTTTCAGGCATTCCCAGGACTTACAAAAATTTTTGAGAGCTTAAAATATATATATTGGCTCAAAAAAATAAACACAGAAAGTAAAATTAACAAATGTTAAAGTCTAAAAAAATACAGTATGATTATTAAATTAATGATTAATTATCAGTTAATTAACAGATTATTAGTAATTATTAAATTTAGTGTTCATAAAATATCATCATATTTGAAAACTCTTTTTAAGTTATATTTTATCACTTTCCAATATCAGCAAGAAATCATAGCTCGTGGCATTTTAAGGGAGTTATTTGCAGCTAAGCTATTTAAAGAGAAAAAAAAAATCCTTTCAAAAAATATTTAGCCAAAAAAAGTTTGTATGGGTTATGAAGACATTTTAATAAATCTGAAACAACATAGGACCTCCAAAATCTTTTTAAAAACCCCTAAAGTATAAACACACTGACTTTATTAAGTGAATGAATGAATTTAGAAAACACAGTTTGGAAAGACTGGAAGAGAAGCAATAAGACATTGTTACATTGTATAGGGCTTGATGCAGAGAGCAACATTTATAAGCAGAGAATGGAGACAAGGCTGGAATGCATGAAATCAAACATCTGCCACATCCACAGTAGGAAACATCGCAGGAAAACAGAATCAGCAGACACCAAATGAGGCAAAGAAGAAAAGGACCATAGGTTAAATCAGACCAGGCGGGAGATTATTTCCCTAACCACACTGAAGGCAGTTCCTCCCAAACATTCAGAGACAGAAAATTGGGAGTTTATAAAATTTCATGAATAATTTTCATTTTTGTTAACTTCACTTATTAGGGTACTTCTAAATATACAAGAGTTTTAAATTTCATGCTGTGAATCTAATTTTTTCAAACAAATCCTTTTTCACTTTTGTAAAATACAAAGTTAATGGGCCTTTCCAGGTATGGTTATCATCTTAGTCCATTTAGGCTGCTATAACAAAATACCACAGACTGGGCAGCTTATAAACAACAGAATTTTATTGCTCATAGTGTTGGAGACACCCCGAGATCAGGGTGACAACATGGTCAGATAAGGGCCCACTTCCAGGGTGCAGACATATGATTGCATCCTCACATGATGGAAGGGGCAAGCTAGCTTTCCAGGGCCTCTTTTATAAAGGCACTAAAACCATTTTTGAGGGCTCTGCCCTCAGGACAAAGGCCCCTATTTTCTAATACTATCATCTTGGGCATTAGGTTTTCAACACAGGAATTTGTGGGGGATGGGGCACAAACATTCAATTCAGACCTCAGCAGTTACGAACAGACATATAGACTGGAAATATCCCGTGTCTTAGAGCATTTACACAGTGCTTGCTTTCTTTCTTTTAAATTAGGCATTACTTTCACTGGAATTTGCTTTTTTTCTTTTTTATTAAGGCATGTACAATAAATAGTACAAATATTAATAGCATAACATTAATATTCACCAACAGATCATATCACAGAATAGTTGCACCACTTCAGATGGCTCCCTCCCAGTCAATACAGCCCCAAAGGTAATCACTATGCTGACTTCTATCACCATTGATTAATTTTTCCTTTATTGAGCTTAATATATAAATGGAATCATACACTATGAACATTTTTTGTTCCAGGCTTCTTTTGCTCAACATTATGCCTATAAAATTCATCTGCCTTGTCATTTAGTAGCTATACAGGTTTCTTCCACCACCAAAAGCACAGCGTTTCTTGTGGTGGCTCAAACCCTAAGCAGCATCTGAACAGGAAGGGGAACAGCCATTACTGACAATTGTACAAACAACCTATTAGAGGTAGAGCAGGTTTCTGATGGTGGCCAGACACCACACTTCATGCCCCTACCCTTGCTGAATACCCACACCAGCCCCTCATGCTCCAGCACTGCTCCCCACTGGGGCAAAGGATGCCAGTGCTGGAAAGGGGAAGAGCACCTGCTTGAACCCAACCCTCAAGCTTCTGTTTCAGCAACTTGGGACTTGACCCCACCCCTAACAGAGCAGTGACAGGCACTGAGCAGAGGGGAATCCCCACCTCACACCTGACACAGCCCTAGCCCCTCCTTCTCCAGCCCCACCTCGTATCAAATGGATACCTGCCACACATCATGAGGAAAGATGTGACTTGTGTTCATATAAAATCTAGCTCTCTCACCAAAGCCACCAGGACCACACACATTGTATACGGACACCGTTTCAAGACTACTATAGATAACTGTTTAACGTAAGCAAAATGAGGAGACAGAAGAATTTGTCTCAACTGAGAGAGCAAGAGGAAACCCCTGAAAAAACACCTAATGAAACAGAAAGAAATAATTTACTAGATAAAGAATTCAAAGCATTAGTAATAAGGATGCTAACTAAATTAGGGAAAAGAATAGATGAAAACAGTGAGGATTTTAATAAGAAATCAGAAAATTTTAAAAGAACCAGTTAGAGAGGAGGTGGACAAGATGGCAGAGTAGGAAGACCCAGAGTTCGTGTCTCCTCACAACTAGGGCAATTACTAGGTGCTGGTGGAAGTCCTTAGACACCTAAGGGAATGGGAGGAATCCCTGTGTGACCAGGTAGGACGTGGGAGGGAAGGACAGAGGGAAGAAAAGTGGAGGTGGGACAGGACCAGCACCCCTGAGGAGAGGCTGGGGGAAAGGAGAGGTTCCCGTGCTTGGAGGGGCCCACCTACAGTGCAGGGATTAGTGGTGATGGAGAGAGACCTTCAGGGAATCATGGGGGCAGAGGGGAGTAAGGAAGCATCCTTCCCACCCACTCAGGCCCCCACGGGCCTGCTGGGGTCCCAGGACTGAACCCCTACTCCCCTGGAGCCCCCTCATGGCAAGGAGACCAGTAGGGACAGAGAGGGACCTCCAGGGGATCAGGGGATCAGAGGGGAATGAAGCCAGCATCTCCACTGCCCACTTGGGCCCCAGCAAGCCTGCTGGGGACCCAGGCTTGAAACTTCACACCCCTGGGCCCTCTCCATCTGTGCAGGTCCTGGACCTGAGCCACACCCCCCAACCAGGCCTATTCCAGCCATGTGGTTCCCAGACCTGACTCAACACACCCCTGCCAAGGCCTCGTCCAGCCACGCAAGTCCTGGGCCTCAGCGCCCCCTCCCCAAGGCCTATTTTGGCCACATGAGTCCTGGGCCTGATTTCCTCCCCACTGACAACACCCTTCCCAGCTGCATGGGTCCTAGGCATGAAGCAACCCCACCAAGGCCTATTCTAGCTGTGTGGGTCCCAGGCCTGAGTCTCCACGCCCCCACCAAGGCCTTTTCTGGCTGCATTGGTCCTGAGCCCAAGCCCCACCTCTGCCAAAGCCTCCACTGACAGTATGGGTCCTGTTGGGCTGAGTGCCGCCCCTAACAGGGCCCCCTCTGGCAACACAGGACCAGGCAGGTCGAGCACCATATCCCTCCAAGGCCTCCTCCACTTGCACCGGCCCCTGCAGGCATGCTGCTGGAGGCCTGTGCCCCAGGAAGCCTGCAACACCATGTGTCCTCTGGGCCAGCTCCCAGAAATGTCACTGGTGAGAGGAACACACACAGAGGTGGAGCTGACACAGCTAGACCAGAGACCTATATAGAGGTCTTGAAGGCCTATTAGGAAGGTGGGAGTGGGATGTAACTCACCGTGGGGAGAAAGGACACTGATAGAGGAAGCACCAGGGAATATTTTTTTTTAATTTTCTTCATTTTTACATTTTTTTTTTTTTTGGCTGTTGTGCTTCTTTTGTTTTGTTGTTACTGTTTCATTTTTATTGTCATTTTTTTCTAATATATTTTTTACTTTTTAATTGCATTTTATTTTTTATTCTTTGTTATTGTTCCGCTCTTTTCTGTTTGCTCCTTTTTTTTTTTTTTTTTTTGCTACACTGCACAGCTTGTGGGATCTCGGTTCCCAGGCCAGGGGGTTGGTCCTGAACTCCTGTGGCTGGAGCACAAATTCCAAGCTTCTGAATTAGCAGACAACATCAGATACCAGGGAATATTAATCAGAGTGAGGTCCCCCAGAGGTCCTCATAGCAGCACCAAGACTCAGCTCCACCCAACAGTCTACAAACTCCACTGCTGGATGCCTCAGGCTAAGCAACCAGCAAGACAGAAACACAGCCCCACCCATCAAAAAAGTGAGATGACAAGAAGAAAAATGTTACAGATGAAGGAGCAAGCTAAAAACATACAAGATCAAAGAAATGAAGAGGAAAGAGGCAACCTACCTGAAAAAGAATTCAGAGTAATGATAGTAAAGATGATCCAAAATCTCAAAAATAGAATGGAGGCATGGATTGAGAAAATACAAGAAATGTTTTACAAGGACCTAGAAGAAGTAAAAAACAAACAAACAGAGAAGAACAACACAATAACTGAAGTGAAAAATACACTAGAAGGAATCAATAATAGAATAACTGAGACAGAAGAATGAATAAGTGAGATGGAAGATAGAATGGTGGCAAGAACTACCAAGGAGCAGAATAAAGAAAAAGAAATGAGGACAGTCTCACAGACCTCTGGGACAACATTAAGTGCACCAGCACTCAAATTATAGGGGTCCCAGAAGAAGAAGAGAAAGAGAAAGGGCTTAGAAAATATTTGAAGAGATTATAGTTGAAAACTTCCCTAAAATGGGAAAGGAAACAGTCACCAAAGTCCAGGAAGTGCAGAGAATCCCATACAGGGCAAAACCAAGGAGAAATACACTGAGACACATATTAATCAAACTAACAAAAATTAAATTCAAAGAAAAAATATTAAAAACAGCAAGGGAGAGATAGCCTTATCCACCAGAGGGTAGACAGCAGAAGCAAGAAGAACTACAATCCTGCAGCCTGAAGAACACAAACCACAATCACAGAAAGAAAGACAAAATGAAAAGGCAAAGGACTATGTCCCAGATGAAGGAACAAGATAAAACCCCAGAAAAACAATTAAATGAAGTGGAGATAGGCAACCTTCCAGAAAAACAATTCAGAATAATAATAGTAAAGATGATCCAGGATGTGAGAAAAAGAATGGAGGCAAAGACCAAGAAGATGCAAGAAATGTTTAACAAAGAGCTAGAAGAATTAAAGAACAAACAAACAGAGATGAACTGTACAATAAGTGAAATGAAAAATACACTAGAAGGAATTAATAGCAGAATAACTGAGGGAGAACAACAGATAAGAGACCTGGAAGACAAAATGGTGGAAATCACTGCTGCAGAACAGAATAAAGAAAAAAGAATGAAAAGAAATGAAGACAGCCTAAATCCACCAACATTTGCACTATAGGGGTCCCAGAAGGCACACACAGAGAGAAAGGACCTGAGAAAATATTTGAAAAGATTATAGTTGGAAAATTCCCTAACATGGGAAATGAAATAACCACCCAAGTCCAGAAAGTGAAGAGAGTCACAGGCAAGATAATCCCATGGAGAAACATTCTGAGACACATGCTAATCAAATTGACAAAAATTAAAGACAAAGAAAAATTATTAAAAGCAGCAGGGAAAAATGACAACACAGAAGGGAACTCCCATACGGTTAACAGATGATATCTCAGCAGAAATTCTTCAAGCCAGAAGGCAGTGGCATGATATATTTAAAGTGATGAAAGGGAAAAACCTACAAAGAAGAATATCCTACCCAGCAAGGATCTCATTCAGATTCAAAAAAGAAATCACAAGCTTTACAGACAAGCAAAAGCTAAGAGAATTCAGCTCCACAAAACCAGTTGTACAACAGATGCTAAAGGAATTTCTCTAAGTGGGAAACATAAGAGAAGAAAAGGACCTACAAAAACAAAAACAAAACAATTGAGAAAATGGTAATAGGAACATACAGAGCGATAATTGCCTAAATGTGAATGGATTAAATGCTCCAACCAAAAGACATAGACTGGCTGAATGGATACAAAAACAAGACTCATATCTATGCTATCTACAAGAAACCCACTTCAAACCTAAGGATACATAAAGACTGAAAGTGAGGGGATGGAAAAAGATATTCCATGCAAATGGAAATCAAAAGAAAGCTGGAGTAGCAATACTCATAACAGATAGAGTTAGACTTTAAAACAAAGAATGTTACAAGAGACAAAGAAGGACACTGTATAATCAGCAAGAGATCAATGCAAGAAGATATAACAATTACAAATATATATGCACACCACATAGGAGCACCTCAGCACATAAGGCAAATGCTAACAGCTATAAAAGAGGGACGCAACAGTAACACAATAATAGTGGAGCACTTACACCAATGGACATATCATTCAGACAGAAAATTAATAGGGAAACACAAGCTTTAAATGACACAATAGCCCAGATAGATTTAATTGATATTTATAGGACATTTCATCCAAAAACAGCAGATTACACATTCTTCTCAAGTACACACAGAAGAGTCTCCAGGATAGACCACATTTTGAGTCACAAATCAAGCCTTGGAAAATTTAAGAAAACTGAAATCGTATCAAGCATCTTTTCCAACCAGAACACTACAAGATTAGAAATGCATTACAGGAAAAACAAAAAACAAAAAACACAAACACATGGAGGCTAAACAATATGCTCCTAAGTAACCAAAACATCACTGAAGAAATCAAAGATGAAATCAAAAAATACCTAGAGACAAATGACAATGAAAACATGAAGATCCAAAATCTATGTGATGTAATTTCTCTTTTTGACTTACTTCACTCTGTATGACAGTCTGTAGGACCATCCACATCTCTACAAGCATCCCAGTTTTGTTCCTTTTTATGGCTGAGTAATATTCCATTGTATATATGTACCACATCTTCTTTATCCTTTCATCTCTTGATGAACATTTAGGTTGCTTCCATGACCTGGCTATTGTAAACAGTGCTGCAATGAATATTGGGGTGCATGTGTCTTTTTGAATTATGGTTTATGGTTTTCTCAGGGTATATGCCCAGTAGTGGGACTGCTGGGTCATATGGTAACTCTATTTTTAGATTTTAAGGAACCTCCACACTGTTCTCCACAGTGGCTATATCAATCTACATTCCCACCAACAGTGCAAGAGGGTTCCCTTTTCTCCACACCCTCTCAAGCATTTATTGTTTGTAGATTTTCTGATGATGCCCATTCTAACTGGTATGAGGTGATACCTCATTGTAGTTTTGATTTGCATTTCTTTAAAAATTAGTGATGTTGAACATCTTTTCATGTGTCTCTTGGCCATCTGTATGTCTTCTTTGGATAAATGTCTATAGTAATATCATATAGTAATGCATATATGTGGAATATAGAAAAATGGTACAGACCAACCAGTCTGCAACACAGAAATAGAGACACAGAAGTAGCAAGCAAACATATGGACACCAAGTGGGGAAAGCAGCGGGTATTGGGGTGGGATGAATTGGGAGGTTGGGATTGCCATATATACATTACTAATAAGAAAAAAAAATCAACTTGCACACTTTAAATACATGCAGTTTATTGTATTCAAATATCTCAATAAAAGTTCTTAAAAAATAAAAAATAAATTTAAAAAAAAGACACTATGTAAGTTGGAGTTCTGACTACCCCTGAGTAATTCATCACTGAGTGCTCCCATGTATATGTGCATGTGTACATATACAAATGTGTTAATAAACTTCTGTTTACTTTAAAAAAAAGAAACCTATGGGATACAGCAAAAGAAGTTCTAAGAGGAAAGTTTATACAATCCTACCTCAAGAAACAAGAAAAATCTCAAATAAATAATCTAACCTTACACCTAAAGCAACTAGAGAGAGAAAAACAAACAAAACCCAAAGTTAGTAGAAGGAAAGAAATCATAAAAATCTGAGCAGAAATAAAAGAAATAGAAACAAAGAAAACAATAGCAAACATCAATCAAACTAAAAGTTGTTCTTTGAGAAGAGAAACAAAATTGATAAACCTTTAGCCAGACTCATCAAGAAAAAGAGGGAGAGGACTTCCCTGGTGGCACAGTGCTTAAGAATCCATCTGCCCATGCAGGGGACATGGGTTTGAGCCTTGGTCTGGGAAGATTCCACGTGCCGTGGAGCAACTAAGCCCATGTGCCACAACTATTGAGCCCGTGTGCCACTACTACTGAAGCCCACACACCTCGAGCCTGTGCTCTGCAACAAGAGAAGCCCCCAAAATGAGAAGCTTGCACACCACAATGAAGAGTAGCCTCTGCTCACTGCAACTAGAGGAAGCCCGTGTGTGGCAATGAAGACTCAACGCAGCTCAATTCCACATAAATTAATTAATTAATTTTTTAAAAATGGAATATTAAAAAAAAGAAAAAGAGGGAGAGGACTCAAATCAGTAAAATTAGAAATTAAATAGGAGAAGTTACAACAGACAGCGCAGTAATACAAAGCATCATAAGAGACTACAATGAGCAACTATATGCCAATAAAATGCACAACCTGGAAGAAATGGACAAATTTGTAGAAAGATTCAACCTTCCAAGACTGAACCAGGAAGAAATAGAATATCTGAACAGATCAATCACAAGTAATGAAATTGAAACTGTGATTAAAAATCTTTCAACAAACAAAAGTCCAGGACCAGATGGCTTCACAGGTGAATTTTATCAAACATTTAGAGAAGAGCTAACACCCATCCTTCTCAAACTCTTCCAAAAAATTGCAGAGGAAGTAATGCTCCCAAACTCATTCTATGAGGCCACAATCACCCTGATACCAGAACCAGACAAAGATACTACATAAAAAGGAAATTACACACCAATATCACTGAGGAATACAGATGTAAAAATCTTCAACAAAATGCTAGCAAACAAAATACAACAACACATTAAAAGGATCATATACCATGGTGAAGTGGGATTTATGCCAGGGATGCAAGGATTCCTTAATGTAAGCAAATCAACCAATATGATACACCATAATAATAAACTGAAGAATAAAAGTCATATGATCATTTCTATAGATGCAAAAAAAGCTTTTGACAAAATGCCACATCTATTTATGATAAAAACCCTAGAGAAAATGGGTACAGAAGGAACCAACCTTAACATAATAAAGGCCATATAAAACAAACACAGCAAATATTCTGAATGTTGAAAAACTGAAAAAATGTAAAAGAATGAAATTAGAACAGTTGTTAACACCATACACAAAAATAAACTCAAAATGGATTAAAGACCGAAATGTAAGACTAGACACTAAAAAACTCTTAGAGGAAAACATAGGAAGATCAGGAACAAGACAAGGATGCCCACTCTAGCCACTATTTTTCAACATGGCTTTGGAAGTCCTAGCCATGGCAATCAGAGAAGAAAAAGAAATAAAAGGAATCCAAATTGGAAAAGGAGAAATAAAACTGTCACTGTTTGCAGAAGACATGATACTATACACAGAAAATCCTAAAGATGCCACCAGAAAACTACTTGAGCTAATCAATGAATTTGGTAAAGTTGCAAGATACAAAATTAATGCACAGCAATCTCTTACATTCCTATACACTAACAATGAAATAGCAGAAAGAGAAATTAAGGAAACAAGCCCATTCACCATTGCAACAAAAAGAATAAAGTACCTAGGAATAAACCTACCTAAGGAGGTAAAAGACCTGTAATCAGCAAACTATAAGACACTAATGAAAGAAATAAAAGATGACACAAACAGATGGAGAGATATACCATGTTCTTGGATTGGAAAAATCAACATTGTGAAAATGACTATACTACCCAAAACAATCTACAGATTCAATGCAATCCCTATCAAAATACCAATGGCATATTTTATAGAACTAGAACAAAAAATTCTTAAAATTTGTATGGAGACACAAAGGACCCCGCATAGCCAAAGCAATCCTGAGGGGGGGAAAAATGGAGCTAGAGGAATCAGGCTCCCTGACTTCAGACTATACTACAAAGCTACAGTAATCAAGAGAGTATGATACTGGCACAAAAACAAAAATATAGATCAATGGAACTGGATAGAAAGCCCAGAGATAAACCCATGCACCTATGGTCACCTAAACTATGACAAAGGAGGCAAGGATATACAAGGGAGAAAATACAGCCTCTTCAATAAGTGGTGCTGGGAAAACTGGAAAGCTACATGTAAAAGAATGAAATTAGAACACTTGTTAACACCATACACAAAAATAAACTCAAAATGGATTAAAGACCTAAATGTTAAGACCAGACACTATAAAACTCTTAGAGGAAAACAGGAAGAACACTCTCTGACATATATCACAGCAAGATCTTTTTTGACCCACCTCCTAGAGTAATGGAAATAAAAACAAAAATAAACAAATAGGACCTAAATAAACTTAAAACCTTTTGCACAGCAAAGGAAACTATAAACAAGATGAAAAGACGACCCTCAGAATGTGATAAAATATTTGCCGACAAATCAACAAAGGATTAATCTCAAAAATAAACAGCTCATGCAGCTCAATATGAAAAAAAACAAAAACAAAAACCCAATCAAAAAAAGGGCAGAAGACCTAAAGAGACATTTTTCCAAAGAAGACATACAGATGGCCAAGAGACACATAAAAAGATGCTCAACATCACTAATTATCAGAGAAATGCAAATCAAAACTACAATGAGTATCACTTCACACTGGTTAGAATGGGCATCATCAGGAAATCTACAAACAATAAATGCTGGACACAGTGTGGGGAAAAGGGGACCCTGTTGCACTGCTGATGGGATATATCCACTATGGAGAATAATATAGAGGTTCCTTAAAACCTAAAAATAGAATTACCATATGACCCAGAAAACTCACTATTGGGCATATACCCTGAGAAAACCATAATTCAAAAAGACACATGCACCCCAATGTTCATTGCAGCACCATTTACAACAGCCAGTCATGGAAACAACCTAAATGTCCACTGACAGACGAATGAATAAAGAAGATGTAGTATATACATATAATGGAATATTACTCAGCCATAAAAACCAAAAAATTAGGATCATTTGTAGAGATGTGGATGGACCTACAGACTGTCATACAGAATGAAGTAAGTCAGAAAGAGAAAAACAAAAATTGTATATTAATGCATATATGTGGAATTTAGAAAAATGGTACAGATGAACCAGTTTGCAAGACAGAAATAGAGATACCGATGTAGAGAACAAATGTATGGACACCAAGGGGGGAAAGCAGGGTGGGGGTGGGTGGGATGAATTGGGAGATTGGGATTGACATACATACACTAATGTGTATAAAATAGATCACTAATTTAAAGACAAAAATAAGAGTGAGAGATTAGCTGAATCAAATGCTGCTAATAGTCCATGCAGGATGAGGACTAAAAATTGATCATTGATTGAGCCATAAGAAAGTAATTGGAAATTTGACAAATCCACAGAATAAAAACCTGACTGGAGTGGGCACAAGAGAAAATTATAAGCCCTTATATTGTACTTAGCCAATAGGAAAAACAGTTTCTCATTTCTTTAAAAAGCTAAATATAGAATTACCATATGATCCTACAACTTCACCTAAGAGAAGTAAAAACACACGTCCACACAAAAACTTGTATGGGAACGTTCATAGCAGTATTATTCATAACAGCCAAGAAATGGAAACAACCAACATAGCCATAAAAAAAAAAAAAAAAAGCAGCAAGGGAAAAGGAAAAAAATAACATACAAGGGAATCCCCATAAAGTTATCAGCTGATTTTTCAGCGGAAACTCTGCAGGCCAGAAGGGAGTGGCAGGACATATTTAAAGTAATGAAAGGGAAAAACCTACAACCAAGATAACTCTACCCAGCAAGAACCTCATTCAGATTCGACAAAGAAATCAAAAGCTTTACAGACAAGCAAAAGCCAAGAAAATTCAGCACCAATGATAGGAAAATGATGGGAATAAGATAAGCTTAAGCAAGAAGAGACACTCAATTAGGAGAACTCATGGGCCCTCTTGTATACATCTCATGCATCTTGAAATTTATGACCATTTCTCCTAATCACCCAATTTACAACTCTTCCTCTTAATCACCTAAACACACAAACTGAACCGGAATGATGGTTAACAGGTATAGGGAGGCATTGATTAAATTTTTAAACTCTTACTTTAAATCTCTTTGGTGTTTAGCTAAAAGTTTGTGAAACTTGTAAGGAGACATTGTGAGCTAATTAACTCAAAGCTTGTGAAACTTGCAAAGAGATATTCTAAATCTTATGAGCTAATTGACACTTCTTTTAAGGGTATATAAGACACACATGTACACCCCCTCAGAGGTCTCTCCACCCCCTTCTGGTATCTGCCAGAAGCTACTGTACTCTCTAACTGCTCTCTAATAAACTGTTGCTTTTTACTTAAACCTGAGCAACGACTTGTTATTGACCCTGAGGAGAAATTATTTTCTTCCAGAGATCACGAATTCGTACCCCTAGATGGATAACATGGACTTCACCACCAAACCAGCTGTATAACAAATGCTAAAGGAACTTCTCTAGGCAGGAAACACAAGAGAAGAAAAAAACCTACAAAAACAAGCCAAAAACAATAAAGAAAATGCTAATAGGAACACACATATCAATAATTACCTTGAACATAAATGGATTAAATGCTCTAACCAAAAGACAAAGACTGGCTGAATGGATATAAAAACAATATCTGTATATATGCTATCTACAAGAGACCCACTTCAGGCCCAGTGACACATACAGACTGAAAGTGAGGGAATGGAAAAAGATACTCCATGCAAAGGGAAATCACAAGGAAGCTGAAGTAGCAATACTCACATTGGATTAAATAGATTTTAAAATAAAGACTGTTATAAGAGACAAGGAAGGACACTATATAATGATCAAGGGATTAATCGAAGAAGACATAGCAAATATAAATATTTATGCATTCAACACAGGAGCACCTCAATATGTAAGGCAAATGCCAACAGCCATAAAAGGGGAAATTGACAGTAACACAATATTAGTGGGGGACTTTAACAATCCACTTATATCAATGGACAGATCATCCAGACAGAAAATAAGTAAGGAAACACAAGCGTTAAATAACAATAGACCAGAGAGACTTAATTGATATGTATAGTACATTCCATCTGAAAGCAGCAGAATACAATTTTTTCTCAAGTGCACTCAGAACTTTCTCCAGGATAGATCACTTTTGGGGACACAAATCAAGCCTCAGAAAATTTAAGAAAATTGAAATTGTATCAAGCATATTTTCCAACCACAATGCTATGAGATTAGAAATCAATTACAGGAAAAAAAATGTAAAAAAGGCAAACATGTGGAGGCTAAACAATATGCTACTAAATAACCAAGAGATCACTGCAGAAATCAAAGAGGAAATTTAAAAAATACCTAGAGACAAATGACAATGAGAATACGATGACCCAAAACCTAAAGGATGCAGCAAAAGCAGTTCTAAGAGGGAAATTTATAGCAATTCAATCCTATCTCAAGAAACAAGAAAAATCTCAAATAAACTATCTAACCTTACACCTAGAGCAACTAGAGAAAGAAAAAGAAACAAAACCCAAAGTTAGTAGAAGGAAAGAAATCATGAAAATCAGAGGAGAAATAAAAGAAATAGATATAAAGAAAACAACAGCAAAGATCAATGAAACTAAAAGCTGGTACTTTGAGAAGGTAAGCAAAATTGATAAACCTTTAGCCAGACTCACCAAGAATAAAAGGGAGAGGATTCAAATCAATAAACAGAAATGAAAAAGGAGAAATTATAACTAACAGCACAGATACACAAAGGATCATAAGCGAGTACTATGGCAACTATATACCAATAAAATGGATAACCTGGAAGAAATGGACAAATACTTATAAAGGTTCAACCTTCCAAGGCTGAACCAGCAAGAAATGGAAAATATAAACAGGCCAATCACAAGTGATGAAATTGAAACTGCAATTAAAAATCTTCCAACACAGCAGAAGGAGGAACACTCCCAAACTCATTCTATAAGACCACCATCACCCTGATACCAAAACCAGGCAAAGATGTCACAAAAAAAGAAAATTACAGGCCAATATCACTGATGAATATAGATGCAAAAATCCTCAACAAAATATGAGCTAACAGAATCCAACAGCACATTAAAAAGATCATACACCATGATCAAGTGGAGTTTATCCCTGGAATGCAAGGATTCTTCAATATATGCAAATCAATCAATGTGATACATCATATTAACAAACTGAAGGATAAAAAGCATATGATAATCTCAAAAGATGCAGGAAAAGCTTTTGACAAAATTCAACATCCATTTATGATAAAAACTCTCCAGAGAATGGGCACAGAAGGAAATTACCTCAACATAATAAAAGCCATATATGACAAACCAACAGCCAACATCATTCTCAATGGTGGAAAACTGAAAGCATTCCCTCTTAGAACAGGAAAAAGACAAGGGTGCCCACTCTCACCATCATTATTAAACATAGTTTTGGAAGGTTTAGCCACAGCGCTCAGAGAAGAAAACAAAATAAAAGGAACCCCAATTGGAAAAGAAGAAGTAAAGTTGTCACTCTTTGCAGATGACATGATATTATACATAGAAAACCCTAAAGATTCTACCAGAAAACTGCTAGCACTAATCAATGAATTTAGTAAAGTAGCAGGATACAAAATTAATGCACAGAAATCTCTTGCATTCCTATACACTAACAACAAAAAAGCAGAAAGAGAAATTAAGGAAACTCTCCCATTTACCATGGCAACAAAAAGAATAAAATACCTAGGAATAAACCTGCCTAAGGAGGCAAAAGACCTGTATGCAGAAAACTATAAGACACTGGTGAAAGAAATCAAAGACAACACAAACAGATGGAGAGACATATCATGCTCTTGGATTGGAAGAATCAACATTGTGAAAATGACTGTACTACCCAAAGAAATTTACAGCTTCAACGCAATCCCTATCAAGTTACCAATGGCATTTTTCACAGAACTAGAACAAGAAATCTTACAATTTGTATGGAAACGCAAAAGACTGCGAACAGCCAAAGCAATCTTGAGGAGGAAAGATGGAGTTGGTGGAATTAGGCTTCCTGACTTCAAACCATACTACAAGGCCACAGTGATCAAGACAGTATTGTACTGGCACAAAAACAGAAAGAAAGATCAATGGAACAGAATAGAGAACACAGAGCTAAACCCAAGCACATATGGACACCTTATCTTTGACAAAGGAGGAAAGAATATACAATGGAAAAGACAGCCTCTTCAATAAGTGGTGCTGGGGAAGTTGGACAGCTACATGTAAAAGAATGAAATTAGAACACTTCCTAGCACCAGACACAAAAATAAACTCCAAATGGATTAAAGACCTACATGTAAGGCCAGACACTACAAAACTCCTAGAGGAAAACATAGGTAGAACCCTCTATGACATCCATCGAAGCAAGACCCTTTTTGACCCACCTCCTAGAATAATGGAAAGAAAATCAAGAATAAACAAATGGGACCTAATGAAACTTAAAAGCTTTTGCACAGCAAAAGAAACCATAAACAAGAAGGCAACTCTCAGAATGGAAGAAAATACTTGCCAATGAAGCAATGGACAAAGGATTCATCTCCAAAATATACAAGCAGCTCAGGCAGCTTAATACCAAAAAAGCAAATAACCCAATCCACAAATGGGAGGAAAACCTAAATAGACATTTCTCCAAAGAAGACATGCAGATGGCTAACAAACATATGAAAAGATGCTCAACATCACTAATCATTAGAGAAATGCAAGTCAAAGCCACAATGAGGTATCACCTCACACCAGTTAGAATGGCCATCATCAAAACATCTAGAAACAATAAATGTTGGAGAGGGTGTGGAGAAAAGGGAACTCTCCTGCACTGTTGGTGGGAATGTAAGCTGGCACAGCCACTATACAAAACAGTTTGGAGGTTCCTTAAAAAGCTAAAAATGGAACTACCACATGACCCAGCAATCCCACTACTGGACATATACCCAGAGAAAACCATAATCCAAAAAGAAACATGTACCATAATGTTCACTGCAGCACTATTTAGAATAGCCAGGACATGGAAGCAACTTAAATGCCCACCAAGAGATGAATGGATAAAGAAGATGTGGCACATATATACAATGGAATATTACTCAGCCATAAAAAGGAATGAAATGCAGCTATATGTAATGAGGTGGATAGACCTAGAGATTGTCATACAGAGCGAAGTAAGCCCGAAAGAGAAAAACAACCATATGCTAACTCATATATATAGAATCTAAAACAATGGTACTGATGAACCCAGTGACAGGGCAAGAATAAAGATGCAGATGTAGAGAAAGGACTTGAGGACATGGGGCTGGGGGTAGGGGGTGAAGTGGAAGCTGGGACAAAGTGAGAGAGTAGCATAGACATAGATACACTCCCAAATGTAAAATAGATAGCTAGTGGGAAGTTGCTGTATAACAAAGGGAGATCAACTCGATGATGGGTGATGCTTTAGAGGGCCAGGACAGGGAGGGTGGAAGGGAGTCTCGGGAGGGAGGGGATATGGGGATACACGTATAAATACAGCTGATTCACTTTGGTGTACCTCAAAAACTGGTACAAGAGTGTAAAGCAATTATATTCCAATAAAGAGCTTAAAAAAATAAAAATTAAAAATTAAACAAATGTAAAAAAAAAAATCTTGCAATAAACAAAAGTTCAGGCTCAGCTGGCTTCACAAGTGAATTCTATCAAACATTTAGAGAAGAGCTAACATCTCTCCTTCTCAAACTCTTCCAAAAAATTGCAGAAGAAGGAACACTCCCAAGCTCATTCTATGAAGCTACCAAAGGCTCCCTGATACCAAATCAGGTTCCCTGATAACAAAACCAGACAAAGATACTACAAAAAAAGAAAACTGCAGACCAATATCACTGAATAAAATAGACGCAAAATTTCTCAACAATATACTAGCAAACCAATCCAACAACACATTAAAAGGATCATACATCATGGTCAAGTGAGGTTTATCCCAGATATGCAAGGATTCTTCAACATACACAAATCAATGTGATACACCTTATTAACAAATTGAAGAATAAAAACCATATGATTATCTCGACAGATGTGGGGAAAGCTTTTTGACAAAATGCAACATGCATTTATGATAAAAAACTCTCCAGAAAGTGGGCATAGCGGGAACGTACCTCAACATAATAAAGACCATATACAACAAACTCACAGCAAACATCATTGTCAATGGTGAAAAATGCTGAAAGCATTTTCTTCAAGATCAGGAACAAGTCAAGGATATTTACTCTCATTTCTATTATTCAACATAGTTTCAGAAGTCCTAGCCATGGCAATCAGAGAAGAAAAAGAAATAAAAGGAATCCAAATTGGAAAAGAAGTAAAATTGTCACTGTTTGCAGATGACATGATACTATACACAGAAAATCCTAAAGATGCTACCAGAAAACTACAAGAGCTAATCAATGAATTTGGTAAAGTTGCAAGATACAAAATTAACACACAGAAAGCTCTTGCATTCCTATACACTAAAAATGAAACAGCAGAAAGAGAAATTAAGGAAACAAGCCCATTCACCATTGCAACAAAAAGAATAAAATACCTAGGAATAAACCTACCTAAGAAGGTAAAAGACCTGTACTCAGAAAATTATAACACATTAATGAAAGAAATCAAAGATGACACAAACAGATGGAGAGATATATCATGTTCTTGAATTGGAGGAATCAATGTTGTGAAAATGACTATCCTACCCAAAGCAATCTACAGATTCAATGTAATCCCTGTCAAATTACCAGTGGCATTTTTTACAGAACTAAAACAAAAAAATCTTAAAATTTGTAGGGAGACACAAAGGACGCCAAATAGCCTGTGGGAAGACATTTAGGAGTCTTTCTGAAACCTTGAAAATGTTAAAGTATGTGGGCCGAGCGACTGGATGCAGAATGTCCTGCTTGAGCAGTGGAGGAGCTAAGGGTGCGGGGCGTGGAGACTATGGGGGCATAGGCAGAAAATTGACCCTATCTGGGGGCGCAGCCCCTTTCTCACTGCATGCCTCATATCACCCTGTTCGGCCCTGGAGGATGGCTGGTTAGCCAGAGACAGGTAAGATTCCTCAGGGGAGGAACAACCTAAGACAGGCACAGCCACAGAGGGGCCAACAGGGGTAGGGCACAGACCCTTCCTCATATCACCCTGTTTGGCCCTGGAGGATGACTGGTTAGCCAAAGACGGGTAAGATTCCTCAGGGAAGGAACAACCTAAGATAGGCACAGTTGCAGAGGGGCCAACAGGGGTGGGGCACAGACCCTTAATCCTTCTGAGAGAGGTCTCCTGCCTCCAGGGCTTCTTTGCTCTCCAGGCCCAGCTCAAATCCCCACCCTGCTCAGATCCACACCTGCTCAAATTGGACCCAGGAGGCAAACAAAGATCATTGCCCCAGTCATGTGAAGCCTATGATTGTTTATGGGATTAACCTGGGAGTGTTAGACCCTTAGGCTATGCCGAGAACTCTATAAAAGCAAAGTGGAATCAATCAGCAAGGCTCTTGATCCTAGAGATCTTGAGTCCCCCGGTCCCATCTTTCTCTTCAGTCTGTGTCTGTGTTTTCTTCAGTCTGTGTCTGTGTTTTCTTCAAGCTTGCAGCACCCGTCACTCACCTCGAGTCGCCGAGCTGGTCTCGGCAATAGCCAAAGCATTCCTGAGAGGGGGAAAACAGAGCTAGAGGAATCAGGCTCCCTGACTTCAGACTATACTACAAAGCTACAGTAATCAAGACAGTATGGTACTGGCACAAAAACAAAAATATAGATCAATGGAACTGGATAGAAAGCCCAGAGATAAACCCATGCACCTATGGTCATCTAAACTATGACAAAGGAGGCAAGAATATATAATGGAGAAAAGATGGTCTCTTCAACAACTGATGCTGAGAAAAGTGAACAGCTACATGTAAAAGAATGAAATTAGAACACTTGCTAACATCATACACAAAAATAAACTCAAAATGGATTAAACATCTAAATGTAAAACTCTTAGAGGAAAACATAGGAAGAACACTCTTTGACATAAATCACAGCAAGATCTTTATTGACCCACCTCCTAGAGTAATGAGAATAAAAACAAAAATAAACAAATGGGACATAATGAAACTTAAAAGCTTTTGTATAGCAATGAAAACCATAAACAAGATGAAAAGACAACCCCCAGAATGGGATAAAATATTTGCAAATGAAGCAACTAACCAAGGATTAACCTCCAAAGTATACAAACCACTCACTCATGCAGCTCAATATCAAAAAAACAAACAACCCAATCAAAAAATGAGTGGAAGACCTAAGCAGACATCTCTCCATAGAAGACATACATATGGTCAAGAGACACACGAAAATCTGCTCAACATCATAATTATTAGGGAAATGCAAATCAAAACTACAATGAGATATCACCTCACCTGGGTTAGAATGGGCATCATCAGAAAATCTACAAATGATAAATGCTAGAGAGGGTGTGGAGAAAAGGGAACCCTCTTGGACTGTTGGTGGGAATGTAAGTTGATACAGCCACTGCAGAGAACACTCTGGAGATTCCATAAAAAACTAAAAACAGAACTACCACATGACCCAGCAATCCCACTGCTGGGCATATACCCAGAGGAAACCATATTTCAAAAAGACACATGCATTCAATGTTCACTGCAGCACTATTTACAAAAGCCAGGTCATGAAAACAACCTAGATGTCCATTGACAGATAAACGGATAAAGAAGATGTGGTACATATATACAATGGAATATTACTCAACCATAAAAAGGAACAAAATTGGGCCATCTGCAGAGACATGGATGAACCTCGAGTCTATCATACAGAGTGAAGTAAATCAGAAAGAGAAAAACATATCATATATTAATGCATATATGTGGAATCTAGAAAATTGATACAGTTTAACTTATTTGCAAGGTAGGAATAGATATGCAGATGTAGAGAATGGATGTGTGGACATGGGAGGGGTTGGATGAATTGGGAGATTGGGACTGATGTATGTGCACTGCCATGTGTAAAACAGATAGCTAGTGGGAATCTGCTGTATAGAACAGGGAGCTCAGCTAAGTGCTCTGTGGTGACTACACTGGTGGGAAGTGGGAGAGGAAGGCTCAAGAGGGAGGGCATATATGCATACATACATCTAATTCACTTTGTTGTATAGCAGAAACTAACACAACATTGTAAAGCAACCATACCCCAATGAAAAAATAAAATAAAAGTATAATGGGAAAAAAAGTACCTATCAGAGCTGAAGAATACAATAACTGAAGTGAAAAACATACTAGAAGAAATGAACAGCACACTAGGTGATAAAGAAGAAGGCATAGTAATCTGGAAGACAGAATAATGGAAAATACCCAATCAAAAAAGCAAAAATAAAAACAAATTTAAGGGAATTCCCTGGCAGTCCAGTGCTTAAGACTCCATGATTTCACTGACAAGCATGCAGGTTCAATCCCTGGCCAGGGAACTAAGATCCCACAAGCTGTGTGGCATGGCCAAATTAAAAAAAAAAAAAAAAAATTTTAATTAAAACAGTTTAAGGGATCTTTGGGATAACATCAAGCATACCAACACTTGCATTACAGGTGCCCCATTAGGAGAAGAGAGAGAGAAGGGGATTGAAAATATATGTCATGAAATTATGACTGAAAATTTCCCAAACCTAAAGGAGGAAACAAATATCCAGGTACAGAAAGCACAGAAGGTCCCAAATAAGATGAACCCAAACAGACCCACACCAAGATATATCATAATTAAAATGTCAAAAGTTAAGGATAAAGAGAGAATTCTAAAGGCAGCAAGAGAAAAACAAAGAGTCAATACAAGGTAATTCCCAACATCAGCTGATTTCTCTGCAGAAATTTTGCAGGTAAGAAGGGAGTAGCATGATATATTTAAAATGCTGAAAGGGAAAAACCTATAACTTGGGATACTCTAACCAACAAGGTTATCATTCAGGATTGAAGGAGAGATAAAGAGCTTCTCAAACAAGAAAAAACTAGAAGAGTTCATCAATACTAAACTGACCATACAGTGTTAAAGGGTCTTCTCTAAATGGAAAAGAAAAATCTATAACAAGAATAAGAATTTATAGGAAAGGAAAAAATATCACTAGTAAAGGCAAATAAAAAGTAAAGGCTGTGGATTAACAACTTGAATAAACCCATACAAAGATTAAAAGACAAAAACTCCAAAGTCAACTACAACTACAATAAACAGCTAAGGGATAGACATGAAGGTGTAAAATATGACATCAAAAACACAAAACATGGAAAAGAGAAGTTAAAAAAAAAGTAGATTTTTTAGAACAATTTTGAACTTAAATGACTATTAGTTTGAAACAAGTATATACAGCTATATGTCCTCATATATAAACCCCATGATACCCAAAAAACAAAAATCTATGATACACAAAACTAGAGAGAAAGGAAAACAAATACACCACCAAAGAAAACTATTAAACCACAAGGGAAGAAACTAAAAGAAGAGAGAAGAACTATAAACACAACCAGAAAACAAGTAACAAAATGGCAATAAGTACATGCCTATCAATAATAACTTTAAATGTCAATAGACTAAATGCTTCAATCAAAAGACATAAGGTGGCTGATTAGATTTTTTTAAAAGACCCATCTATATGCTGCCTACAAGAGACCCACTTCAAAGCTAAAGACACATAGAGACTGAAAGTGACAGGATGGAAAAAAATGTTTCATGAAAATGGAAATGGAAAGAAAACTGTGGTAGCAATACTCTTATCAGAGAAAGTAGACTTTAAACAGGGTCTACAACAAAAGACAAAATAGGACATTATATAATGATAAAGGGATCAATACAAAAAGAGGAATGACATTTATTAACATATATGCACCTAATATAGAAGCATCTAAATTAACAGACAGGCAAATATTAACAGACATAAAGGAAGAAATTGACAATAATACTATAATATTAGGGGACTTTAACAACCAGCTTACATCAATGGACAGATCATCCAGAAGATCAATACGGGAACAGTGACATACTAGACCAGTTGAAATGAATGTCTACAGGACAGTCCAATTAAAAACAGGAGAACATACATTCTTTTCAAGTGCACATAGAATATTTTCTAGGATAGATCACATGCTAGGGAGAAAAAACAAGTCTCAAAAACTTAAGAGAATAGAAATTACATCAAGTATTTTTCTGATCACAACAATATGAAACTGGAAATCAAATACGAAGAAAGTGGGAAAAGTATAAACATCAAAACCATAAGCTACTAAAAACGTGATCTTAGAGAAAATGCTTTTAACTTTTCACTGTTGAGTATGATGTTAGCTGTAAGTTTGTCATAAATGGGCTTTATTATGTTAAGGTATGTTCCATCCATACCCACTTTATTGAGAGTTTTTATCATGAATGAATGCTGAATTTTGTCAAATGCTTTTTCTGTATCAATTGAGATGCTCATGTGGTTTTTATTAATGTTATCTGGTATGTCACACTGATTGATTTGCAAGTATTGAACCATCTTCATATCCCTGGAATAAATCCCACTTGATACTAATGTATAATTCTTTCAGTGTACTGTTGAATTCAATTTGCTAACATTTGTTGAGGAGTTTTGCATCTGTGTTCAACAGGGATATTGGCCTATAATTGTGTGTGTGTGTCTTTGTCTGGTTTTGGTATCAAGGTAATGCTGGCCTCACAGAATGAGTTTGGAAGCATTCGCTTGATGTTAACTCTTCTTCAAATATTGGTAGAGTTCACCTGCGAAGCTGCATGGTCCTGGTAGTTTATTGGTCTGTTTATTGGTAGTTTTTAAGTTATTCATTCAATTTCCTTACCATTAGCTGGTGTGTTCAGATTTTCTATTTTTCCAAATTCAGTCTTGGAAAATGGTATGTTTCCTCTAGGTGGTCCAATTTGTTGTTGCATAATTGTTCTTAGTATTCTCTTATAATTGTATTTCTGTGATATTCGTTGTAACTCCTCCTCTCTTATTTCTAATTTTATTCACTTGGGACCTCTCTCTTTTTTTCTGGTGCATCACCATTTCCTTTCCCTTGTTTCTACTTTTCTGCATGGCGGTTCTCGACATCTGGCATACTGCATATTTCTACATATTCACCTGCCATGTCTCTTATCAGAAGCATCCAGTGATTTCCCTCCTCACCCCTCATAAAAGCCAAACTGCTCACAGTGGCTGAGAAAACTACCACGAGTGGCTTCTGTTAGCCCTCTGAACTCTTTTCTTCCTATTTATTGCCTCGGTCACTCTGCTTCAACCACACTGGGCTCCTTGTTGTTCCTTAAAGGCATCAGGCTGCTTCCTGCCTTAGGGCCTTTGCACTTGCTCTTCCCTCTGTTCATAATGTTCTTCTCACAGGTATCTGCGTGGCTAACACCTTCATTTCTTTCAAGACTTATTCTCACGATCAGACAGGACTTCCTTAACCATCCTATTTGTAATTACATCAACTCCTCTCTCTATCAGAACTCCCCTTTCCCCTTTTATTGCCTGGGAAATATCACCTTTTATCCTACCATGCATTTATTAATTTATCTCCTTTACTCCATGAAGACCATACGCTTCATGAAAACAGGGATTTTTGAGTCTCTTAAAACCATGTAGAAAGTCTCAATCGATAGTGGTCAAATGAGTGAATGAAAGGCTGGAAAACAGGAAATGCAAAGGAAAAAAGATGTAAGGAATTTTAAGAAAATGCTAAAACTCTAATTTGGCCTGGTTCCTTCTGAGATTGCTGATTGCCTTAATACAGCAGTGTGGCACCTCCTTCCGTAGACACTTACTGAGTACTGACTTTGCTAAAGGGAAGGAAACATTTCATTTTGCTTGGTGATAATGACTAACTCCCCCTCTCTCTCCCAGATAATGTTGTTTTGAGCTTTCACCACCACCAAAGGATCACTTCCAGATTTCTCAGCAGGGTTTTTCCCTTTGACCAACTCATGGGATTCTAATCCTATGGAGCTATGAATTTCCTGATTACTATTCATTGTCACACTGCAGACATTAGGAAGTGGAGGAGAGGGAAGTCGGAGTTTTCAGTTAATGGCCTCCTTTGCCTTGGTATGTAGGAGGCAAGATCACATGCTGTGAAAGGGTGGAAATAGGGTAGAAATGATGAAATATGAACCATCACTGATGAGATTGGGAAAGGTGGCTGATGAGAGAAAACAGAGTGGTTGAGCAGCATGAAGTGTTTGGGAAATACATGGTATGTAAGATGTTTGATGTAAGTTTTTGCATAATGCATCATTTGCGCTATTGTTTTGTTAGGAAGATGAATAAATCAAACCCCAATTCCTACTGTTAGGAAACTGACAAACAAGAAATAATAACGTATTGTGATTTGCCTATAGAGATCCTTGTTCTCAAATATAGGAGCTGCTAAAGGTGGGAGAATCCCATAAGATCAAGTAATCATTAGCACTTAAGAAATGACCAGACATCCAGTAAATATATGAGTAAGGGACATAGGGATCCTGGGCCTGCCAGAAGGCAGGCCTAGGGTTATTTCCTAGTCCCAAAGAGATTAACACTGAGACCATAATTTACCAAGGATTCCTTGTGGGATCTGTGCCTATTACCAGGCAAAGCCTCTGAGAGGAGCATCCACACTCACAACATCACACAGGTCCCTTCCCTCTGGAGGTAGGAGAGACCACTGGAGATCGAATGTCCTGGTTCCTGCCTTTATCAGACTCCCCTAAAAGTCAACAGTGAGAGTTATTTTTCAGAATGGAAACTGGATTAGCAGAATGTCCACGGATGTGCTATGATCATACTCTAGTTAAGCAGATTAGGGATAGAAATAATCAGGGCAGGGGAGGAGCGGAAATTTTAGGGGTAAGCCTAGAGCCATTAAGACTTCCAGGAGGAGTGAGGAGACATCTACAAGATCCAGGACCTGGGGCTTCCTTGGTTGCCCAGTGGTTAAGAATCCACCTGCCAATGCAGGGGACATGGGTTCGATCCCGGGCCGGAAAGATCCCACATGCCTCGGAGCGGCTGAGCCTGTGCACAACAACTACTGAGCCTGCGCTCTAGAGCCTGAAAGCCACAACTACTGAGCCCACGCACGTCAACTACTGAAGCCCTTGTGCCTAGAGCCCGTGCTCCACAACAAGAGAAGCCAACGCAATGAGGAATCTGCGCACCGCAATGAAGAGTAGCCCCCACTTGCTGCAACTAGAGAAAGCCCACGCACAGCAACGAAGAATCAACGCAGCCAATAAATAAATAAATAAATATTATTAAAAAAAAAAAAAGATCCAGGATCTGAGGTCCAGAACAGGAATTTGGGGCCAGGGAATGGTTAGGCACGTCTACAATGGAATATGAAAATAAACTTATGCCACAAGGGACAAATTGGAGCCCATACCAAAAGAGAAGGAAGGAAAATAACAGTTATAGAGTACTTACTATATACCTGGGATTTGTCTAGTACTTGTCACATAATGCTAACACATATTTATATCTCATAATAGTTCTGTAAAAGTACTGTAATGCCTCGATGCTGCAAATGGCAAAACTGAGCCCTAGAAAAGCAAAGTAAGTTCTTCAGGGGTACGCGTTAATAAGTGGCCAGGTTGAGATTAATCTCAATCTCCTGACTCTATATCCAGAGCTCTCATTAGCTCTTCCCATTTGGGCAGGAGATTATATTAGCTAGGCCGCTGGGTGACAAGATTTTAGTCATATTCTGGCAAGGGGCCTGTGCTATACACACTTATTAAATGTCTGCTGATGAATAGACACAAAGCTCTACTGCTTGTTTTTTGGTTTCTGGATTCTACCCATTGCTTGGAGTCTCCTTGTTTCTTCTTTCATAGCACGTTGGCCCACAGTTGCTTTTCTGTAGTGCTGTGGGCCCTACTTGCCACCTATGGCTAAGAAGGAAGGGTCTTTCTCCTGTTTTCCAGGTTGTGCAGCACTAACAGACATGGTATCTCTCTGCTAGCAAAGCTGGGGGATGGAGAAAAAGGAAGAGGGAAGAGAAAGAAGGTCTATCCATCTATTTCATCTCTTTCTCCCCTCCCTACTCAATAACTGCCTTTGCCACTCTCAGGCTGGGCTGTGGAAGGAGAAGTCCAGAGAAATGACAGCTTTCTCCTGTGTCTGCTTCCTTATTTGTTATCTAAAGAATATAAATTTCTTGAACTCCGCCCCATATCTCACCCCATTTTCCCCTTGCTCTGGGGATCTGCTGAGGGCTGTAGGCCTCTCAAAACAAACCTCTTCCATCATTAAATTGTCTAACCTGTTTTTGAAGGGTCAATCTCACCATTTCAAACGGGCCATCCTTGGTGCAACTTAGTGCTTCATTTTGTTTCTGTTCTGCCCTTCTCCTTCCCTATTGTATTAAGCGGGGTACTCCAGAGAAACAGAACCAACATAAGGATTGACTCACATGCTCTTGGAGGCTGAGAATCCCAAGATCTGCAGTTGGCACACTAGAGAGTGAGAAGAACCAGTGGTGTAGTTCTAGTCCAAAAACCGACAGGCTCAGGACCCAGGAAGAGCAGATGTTTCAGTTTGAATCTGAAGAGAGGAAAACCTATGTCCCAACTCAGAGGTGGTCAGGCAGAGGGAATTCCCTCTTATTCATAGAAAAGTAAGCCTTTTTTGCTCTGTTCGGGTCTTCCAGTGATTGAATGGGACCCACCCCATTGTGAAGGGCAATCTTCTTTACTCGGTCTACCAATTCAAATGTTATTCTCATCCAGAACACCCTCATAGAAGCAACCAAAATAATGTTTAACCAACTCTCTGGGCACCCCGTGGCTCAGTCAAGTTGACACATAAAATTATCCATCACACCTGCTCTTGCCATCCTCCTTTTGTTACCCTTTGTGTCCTGAAGACCTTTCTATTCCTTCTGATCCATGTCCATATCCTACTACTCCATGATATCACATGTAAATTTGAAAGGACAACATTCGTTGGGGTTCTTCACTGGTTATTTGTGTCATCTCATCTACTAGATTCTATACTTCTAGATGGTGACAGCAGGGGTTTTATTTGTTAAACAAGAGGTGTACAAATCTATTATATTATCTGTATTCTTAATGGCAAGATGTTTACCATTTAGTGCTATACATTCCATCCAATTGAAGAGCATATTTTCCGACCACTTGGCTTCCCAGAAAAGCAGCTAGGGAAGGTGAGTGTTAGGAAGCTTGAGACTGACCAGGATTTCTCAGACTTCCCTTAAACCTGTGCAGGTTCTCACCCTGGGGCAGAAAGGGAAGGACTGCTTTGCTTCTTCACTCTTGCTGGGTGAGAAGACCTGGATCTGAGAAGCTCCATTTCAGGGTCGCAGTCATTCTGGCACACCTAGACGATTTCCTGGGTCCAAGGCATTGATTGGGGAAGCTCTGGGTAGCTGACATTTGTCTAGAGCAGGGATTTTCAACCTTGTCACTACTGACATTTGGGCTGAATAATTCTTTGATGTGAGGGGCTGTCCTGTACATTGTCAGATGTTTAGCAATATACTCGGTCTCGACCTGATGCCAAGTAGCACCTGCACCCCCAATTGTAACAATCAAAAATGTCTCCAGATATTGGCAAATGTGCCCTGGGGAGAAAAGCATTTAAGAACCACTTATCTTGGGCTTTATTCTTTACAAAGGAGTTCCACCCTTGTTACCACATCTGAGAATCACTATAGCTCGGAGAATCAGGAAGGAACCTGCTCTTTTCTCTGTTTTACGCAACTGGTCAAATGGCAGGAAAAGAAATAGAACTCACAGCTGACTTTAAACTTAGAGCTCTTTCTTCTATATATCCCTGAGGTCAGTGTAAGAAAGCTCCCTCAGGATGACTGATTAAAAAAGATAGTAACTTGACCCCACCCTGGTGGAGATGTCAGTTTTGAGGTGAAGAATAAAATCCTTATTAAATTACAAGTTTTGACAAAGGAATACTATTTAACCACTTTGCTATTATCAGACTTTGCTTCTTAATTTTATTTTGATGACCTTTCATTTCACTGCTTTGAAAGGGAAGGAGCTTTCCTTTCTTAAGTGGCTAGTTTTATTTCTGACCTCTAGGGTTTCCAAACATTTCAGACCTTTGAAGAGGAGGGAGGAGGTCCTAGTAAAACTTGTTCACTTCCTCTTGGGGATGCGTCACTGTGATAACACTGTGTATCCAGTGGTGTTTTCCAAGAAAACCAAAATATAATACTGCCCTCAAAAACAGAAGTTTGCAGTAGTTGTTATTGAGACTAGATCAGAAAACTGAAAGTACTGAAATAAGTGTCTGAAAGGCACAAAATTTCTGAGACTATAAATAATTATTTTATTTTCTGTGTTTTGAAAAGAGAAAAGGTAGTGTGTTGTTTAAAATTGATGTCTAAAGATAAAGAACTAAAGTTGGCTAAGTAGGGTTAAAATATACTCAAACTTGAGATTTTAATTAAATTAAAACATTTATTTTTGACAGGTCATATTTCTTCACCTTTGAAATACAACTCAACTATGCTTAGGTATCAGACTTTAAATTCATCATTTATGAAGTACATGGTAGTTAATGATAATTAGTAATATGAAATGAGGGCCCACTTTGTGCCACTGCTGTTCCAGGAGCTTCAGTCTGGGGAGGCAGCATGCTGAAGCACAGGGCATGGGAGAGAGTTGCCAAGATCTGCCTTTTCTACGTGTTTAAAAACGCTTTAGCCTTTTCTAGACATTTGGCTTTATTTAAATTATGTAACCTCTTTGAACCTGAGCTTCCTTATTTCTAAAATGCAGTAATAATATCAACCCAATGTTGTGAAGACTAAATTAAAAAAATCATGTGAAAACTTAAGATTAAATTAGTATTTAATATCAATAATTCACTGATAACATCACATACAATTATATATTAATAATATATTATTAATGATTAATTAATATTAAGTATTAACAGTGATACAAAATGAAAATTATGTGAATACTAAATATCAGTATAAATTAATTAATATTACTGTTAATCATTATTTTTGAGTATGTTGAATTGGTTTTGAATATTATAAACATTTTTGATCAACAAGATGGGTTGGTATTTGAGGGTTTCCATATTTTTCTCCAAATTGGGTGTATTTATTTTTATATTTTTATTCTTCTGGTTTTAGTTTTGAAAGTGCTTGTGTTACTTTCCTATGGCTTAAACAATCATGTGAATGGAAACCTATTTGTAGATATGAAACAAACATCATTGGAGAAATGGTGACTAGAACTTGTGTATCACTGATTACATTTATTTGGGGAAAGATGTTAGGACTGTAGGTGATGATGGCATTTAAAAAATTAATTAAATTTGAAAAATTAGATTTATTTTTTATTGAGGTAACATTGATTTATATAACATTATATTTTTCATGTGTTCAGCGTTATATTTCTACTTCTGTATGCAGTATAGCATTCTCACCATCCAAAATTTAGTTTCCATTCTATCACCACACAGTTGACCTTTTTACCCATTTAACCCTCTCCATCCTTCCTTTCTCTGAGGTAACCACTACTCTATTCTCTGTATTTACGTGTTTCTTTCTGTTTTGTTGGGTTTGTCCCTTTATTTTTATTATTTTTATTTGTTTGTTTTTTATATTACACATATGAATACACTATGTCTTTGTCAATCTGATTTATTTCATTTAGCATAATGCTCTCAAGGTCCATCCATGTTGTTGCAAATGGCAAGATTTCACTGTTTTTGTAGCTGAGTAGTATTTCACACCACTTCTTTATCTGTTCATTCATTGATGGGAACTTAGTTTATTTTCATGTCTTGGCTATCGTAAATAATGCTGTGATGACCACAGGGGTGCATATACCTTTTCAAATTGGTGTTTTCATATTCTTGGATTAAAAACCCAGTTTTGGGGTAGCTGGGTCATATGGTAGTTCTATTCTTAATTTTTCAGGAACCTCCATACCATTTCCCATAGTGGCTGCATCAGTTTACATTCCCACCAACAGTGTATGAGGGTTCCCTTATCTCCCCATCATCACCAACACTTGTTATTTCTTATCTTTTTGATAATAGCCATTCTACCAGGTATGAGGTGGTATCTCATTGTGGTTTTGATTTGCATTTCCCTGATCAGTAGTGGTGTTGAGTATCTTTTCATGTGCTTGTTGGCCATCTGTATGTCGTCTTTGGAAAAATGTCTATTCAGGTCCTCACCCATCTCTTAATTGGATTGTTTGCTCTTCTGTTGCTGAGTTGTATGAGTTCTTTATGTATTTTGGATATTAATCCTTTATTAGATACATAGTTTGTGGATATCTTCTTCCATTTGGTAGGTTATCTTTTCATTTTGTTGTGCAGCAGATTTTTAGTTTGGTGCAGCCCCATTTATTTAATTTTGCTTTTTTTCCCTTTCTTGAGGAGACATATTTAGAAAGACACTGCTAAGACTGACATTAAAGAACATGCAGCCTATGTGTTCTTCTGGGAGTTTTGTAGTTTCAGGTCTTACATTTAAGTCTTTAAAACATTTTGAGTTGATTTCTATGTATGGTGTGAGATAGTGATCTAGTTTCTTTTGTTTTTTGCATGTGGCTGTTCAGTTTTCTCGAAACCATTTATTGAAGAGAATATTCTATCTCCAGTGTATGTGTTCTTTGCTCCTTTGGATGATGGGATTTTTGAGAAAGTGCAGAACTATATTGTAACTCTGGGTTAGCTCAGTAAAATATTTCTACTTCTACCTTTCCTTTTTCCTTCCTTCCGTCGCTCCCTCCCTCCTTCCTTCTTTCCTCTCTTCGTTCTTTCCTTCCTTTCTTGTCAAACTCAAATGTCTCATGGTTGAAACACATGTTTTCCTTTTGAAATTTTTTAGTAGCAGCACAGAATGCCATTTATAGATAGTAGAACCTAGGGTACTGCCTGGCATTTATTAGGTCTCAATACTTGCTTATGGAACTGAAAAAATTGCAAAATTATGTTAAATTTGTTACAGCTGTGAAGTTTGTTTTCCACTTGTCATATGAAGAGGGAAATCCCCCCCCAAAGCTCTGCTCTAATATTCAACTATACCTAATCTTGTATTGTTTTCTTTTTGTTTTTGCTTTTTATACATTGTTATGATTGTATTTTAGAATAGTCTATTTTCACTCTACTTTTATTCTTTCATATTATAGCATAAACATCTTTGCATTCTTTCTGATATAATTTTAAAAGGGTGCACAATAGTTCCTGTACTTCATAATTGTTTACCTGTTACTGGATACTTATGTTGTTTTCCAGTGTTTTAATGATGTAAAAAATGCTACAGTGATCATCTTGATATATAAGGCAATTTTCTTTTGTATTTTGCAATATTTCCTTAATATAGTTTTTAATATGTGTAATTACTGGGCCAAAGGGCACAAAGTATATTTAATTAATATTAATATTTAAGATATAATACATTTTTAAGGCTTGTGATACATATAGTCAAATTGCTTTCTGAAAGTTTTTAACAGCTATATATACAGATTCTTGTTTCCTTACATTTGCCAGAATTGGGAATTTCCATTTTGATATGTAAAAATATACATATATATCAATACTTAATATACATTTTTCAAGAATGATGAGGCTGAAATTTTAAAATATATTTCGTTAGCCATTTAAGTTTAAATCACAAATGATGCATTATGCAAAAACTTACGTCAAACATCTTACATACCTACATATTTCCCAAACACTTCATGCTGCTCAACCATTCTGTTTTCTCTCATCAGCCACCTTTCCCAATTGCATCAGTCATGGTTCATATTTCATCATCTCTACCCTAGCTCCACCCTCACTCAACAGTCTTGCCTCCTACATATCAGGGTAACAGAGGCCGTTAACCAAAAGTTCAATTTCCCTTTTCTCTACCTCCAAATGTCTGTTATGTGACAATGAACAGTAATGAACAAATTCATAGCTCTGTAGGAGTAAAATCCCATGTGTTCATCAAAGGGAAAAGCCCTGCTAAGAAATCTGGAAGAAAGAGAAATCTGTATTCTTCAGTGGTAGTGAAAGCTCAAAACAACATTATCTGGGAGAGAGAGGGAGAGTTAGTCATTATCACCAAGCAAAATGAAATGTTTCCTTCCCTTTAGCAAAGTCAGTACTCAGTAAGTGTCTACGGAAGGAGGTGCCACACTGCTGTATTAAGGCAATCAGCAATCTCAGAAGGAACCAGGCCAAATTAGAGTTTTAGCATTTTCTTAAAATTCCTTACATCTTTTTTCCTTTGCATTTCCTGTTTTCCAGCCTTTCATTCACTCATTTGACCACTATCGATTGAGACTTTCTACATGGTTTTAAGAGACTCAAAAATCCCTGTTTTCATGAAGCGTATGGTCTTCATGGAGTAAAGGAGATAAATTAATAAATGCATGGTAGGATAAAAGGTGATATTTCCCAGGCAATAAAAGGGGAAAGGGGAGTTCTGATAGAGAGAGGAGTTGATGTAATTACAAATAGGATGGTTAAGGAAGTCCTGTCTGATCGTGAGAATAAGTCTTGAAAGAAATGAAGGTGTTAGCCACGCAGATACCTGTGAGAAGAACATTATGAACAGAGGGAAGAGCAAGTGCAAAGGCCCTAAGGCAGGAAGCAGCCTGATGCCTTTAAGGAACAACAAGGAGCCCAGTGTGGTTGAAGCAGAGTGACCGAGGCAATAAATAGGAAGAAAAGAGTTCAGAGGGCTAACAGAAGCCACTCGTGGTAGTTTTCTCAGCCACTGTGAGCAGTTTGGCTTTTATGAGGGGTGAGGAGGGAAATCACTGGATGCTTCTGATAAGAGACATGGCAGGTGAATATGTAGAAATATGCAGTATGCCAGATGTCGAGAACCGCCATGCAGAAAAGCAGAAACAAGGGAAAGGAAATGGTGAATAAAATTAGAAATAAGAGAGGAGGAGTTACAACGAATATCACAGAGATACAATTATAAGAGAATACTAAGAACAATTATGCAACAACAAATTGGACCACCTAGAGGAAATGGATAAATTCCTAGAAGTATACCATCTTCCAAGACTGAATCAGGAAGAGACAGGAAATCTGCACAGACTGACTACTAGTAGTAAAATTGAAATCAGTAATTTTTTAAAACTACCAATAAACAAATATCCAGGACCGGACAGCTTCACAGGGGAATTCTACCAAACATTTAAAGAAGAGTTAATATCTATCCTTCTCAAACAATTCCAAAGTGTTTAAGAAGGGAGAATGCTTCCAAACTCATTCTATGAGGCCACCATTACCCTGATATCAAAACCACACAAAGACACTAAAAAAGATTACAAGCCGGGGCGCGGGGCCGGAGGTGGAGGTGGAAGTGAATGTGAAGTGGGGCGCGCGGAGGCTGAGCGGGGACGGGCCGGGCCGGAGCGGGAGGACGGTGGGCTGGAGGTAGAGGGCCGGCCATGTGAGCCGCAGCGCCGAGGATGTACGGGCGGACGTCCTGCCACCTGCCCAGGGAGGTCCTGGCCCGGGCCTGCGCCTACCGCGACCAGCAGGGCTGCCGGCAGCTCCCGGAGTGGAGGGGCGTGGATGGCTACCGCCCCTCGTACAACAAGAGCCCGCAGTCCTGCAGCCTGGTGCTGCTGTCGCGGCGGCACGTGGAGAAGGGTGCAGACTCATCTGAGCGTATCATAGCTCCCATGCAGTGGGGTTTGGTCCCGTTTTGGTTTAAAGAATCTGATCCTTCCAAGCTGCCCTTCCACACTACCAACTGTCGTAGTGATACCATAACGGAGAAACGGTCCTTCAGGCTGCCTCTGGAAAAGGGAAGACGCTGTGTTTTTTTAGCAGATGGATTCTATGAGTGGCGGCAGTGTCCGGGGAAAAAGAAGAAGCAGCCCTACTTCATCTACTTCCCCCAAATCAAAACAGAAAAGTCAGAGAACGTGGGTGCTGCAGATGGCCCTGAGGACTGGGAGAAAGTCTGGGACAACTGGAGGCCACTGACAATGGCTGGGATCTTTGACTGCTGGCAGCCACCAGAGGGAGGAGACTGCCTGTATTCTTACACCATCATCACAGTGGACGCCTGCAGAGGCTTGAACAACATCCACCACAGGATGCCTGCCGTATTAGATGGAGAGGAGGCAGTCTCTATGGCTGGACTTGGGGGAGGTCTCAGCTCAAGAAGCTCTGAAGTTAATCCAGCCCACAGAGAACGTCACCTTCCATCCAGTCGCTTACGTGGTGAACAATGTAATAAACGACACTCCTAAGTGTGTGCTTCCTGTCCACTTGCTGATCAAAAAGGAGCACAAGACAAGTGGCAGCAGCCAGAAGATGTTGCGGTGGCTGGCCACAAAGTCACCCAAAAAGGAAGACCGCCACACGCCCCCAAAGGCAGAGTCAGATGTTCCCCAGTGGTCCAGCCAGTTCCTGCAGAAGAGCCCGTTGTCCCCTAAGAGAGGTGGCGCCAGGCTCCTGGAGTGATGGCTGAAGCGGGAGGAGGATGAGCCCGTGGCCAAGTGGCCTCACACCCAGTAGTGCAGGATTTCCAGGCCAAGGCCACAGTGTGCTGCACTGCATGGCGGTAGCAGGTGGTATGTGCATATGGTGGTGGGTGGGCGTGTTGCTTGGAGGAGGTACCACAGTGTTAGTTAACAGTTGTGGCTTCTTGGGGAGTGGCTGTCCTGGCTGTGACCAGGAAGCTCCCATGGAGTGGGTGGAATCCCCAGAGAATCAGACTTTGGAAGCCAGTGGGATTTGATTGCAGGACCTCCACAGGACTGGAGGAAACAGAGACTCCACTCTTGGAATACACACAAAAAATAGTGTGCACACCAGGACCCAGGGAGAATGAGCAGTGACACCATAGCAGACTGAACAAGACCTACCTGCTGGTGTTGGAGGGTTGCCTGAAGAGGTGGGGTAACTGTGGCTCACTAAGGGGACAGGGGCACTGGCGGCAGGGGTTCTGGGAAGGGCTCACTGGCATGAGCCCTCCCAGAATCCACCATTAGCCCCACCAAAAAGCCTGTGGGCTCCAGTGCTAGGTGGCCTCAGACCAAACGACCAGCAGGCTGGGAACACAGCCCCACCCGTTGGCAGACAAGCAGATTAAAGTCTTACTGAGCTCTGCCCACCCAGCCCAACCCACCATCAGTCCCTCCTATCAGGAAGCATGCACGAGCCTCCTAGATCGCTTCCTCCACAAGAGGGCAGACAGCAGTATCAAGCAGTATCAGCAGTATTTCATCTTGTGGAACTGGAAGCCACAGCCACAGAAAGAGAGAAAATGAAAACGCAGAGGACTTTGTACCAGATGAAGGGACAGGATAAAACCCCAGAAAAACAACTAAATGAAGAGGAGATAGGCACCCTTACAGAAAAACAATTCAGAATAATGATGGTGAAGATGATCCAGGACTTTGAAAAAAGACTGGATGCAAAGATCGAAAAGTTTACCAAAGACCTAGAAGAATTAAAGAGCAAACAAACAGAGATATGCAACATAATAACTGAAATGAAAAATACACTAGAAGGAATCAATAGCAGATTAACTGAGGCAGAAGGGTGAATAAGTGACCTGGAAGACAGAATGGTGAAAATCACTGATGTGGAAAAGAATAAAGAAAAAAGAATGAAAAGAAATGAAGACAGCCTAAGAGACCCCTGAGACAACATTAAATGCACCAACATTCGCATTATAGGGGTCCCAGAAGAAGAAGAGAGAGAGAAAGGACCTGAGAAAATATTGGAAGCAATCATAATCAAAAACTTCCCTAACATGGGAAAGGAAATAGCCAACCAAGTCCAGGAAGCACAGAGCGTCCCAGGCAGGATAAACCCAAGGAGAAACACACCAAGACACATAGTAGTCAATGTGACAAAAATTAAAGACAGAGAAAAATTAGTAAAAGCAACAAGGGAAAAACGACAAATAGCATACAAGGGAACTCCCATAAGGTTAAGAGCTGATTTCTCAGCAGAAACTCTGCAAGCCAGAAGGGAGTGGCATGATATATTTCAAGTGATGAAAGGGAAGAATCTACAACCAAGAATACTCTACCCAGCAAGGATCTCATTCAGATTTGACAGAGAAATCAAAAGCTTTATAGACAAGCAACAGCTAAGAGAATTCAGCACCACCAAACCAGCCCTACAACAAATGCTGAAGGAACTTCTCTAAGTGGGAAACATAAGAGAAGAAAAGGACCTACAAAAACAAAACAATTAAGAAAATGGTAATAGGAACATACATATCGATAGTTACCTTGAATGTATGTAATTACCTTGAATGGACTAAATGCACCAACCAAAAGACACAGACTGGCTGAATGGATACAAAAACAAGACCCATATATATGCTGTCTACAAGAGACCCACTTCAGACCTAGGGACACATACAGACTGAAAGTGAGGGGATGGAAAAAGATATTCCATGCTAATGGAAATCAAAAGAAAGCTGGTGTAGGAATACTCATATCAGATAAAATAGACTTTAAATAAAAAATGTTACAAGAGACAAGAAAGGACATTACCTAAAGATCAAGGAATCAATCCAAGACGAGGAGATAACAATTATAAATATATATGCACCCAATATAGGAGCACCTCAATACATAAGACAAATGCTAACAACTATGAAAGAGGAAATGCAAGGCAGAAATAGAGACACAGATGTAGAGAACAAATATATGGACACCAAGTGGGGAAAGCGGGGAGGGTTGGGGGGAATGAATTGGGAGATTGGGATACCAAATTGTACACTCTAAATATATGCTGTTTATTGTTTGTTAACTGTATCTCAATAAAAGTTCTTAAAAAAAAAAACCTATGGCTTTTTGAGGGAAACATTCTCTACTCCAAGGAACAGAGTTGGGGTTCTTCTGCCAGGCTCTTCTGGGGCTTGTGAAAGTCAAGCATCTCCTCTGGAGAGAAATCCCAGGTGCTTCACATGCTGGGATACAATTCTCATCCTGAAGTTGGAGAGCTCTTGGGACACCACTCGTGGGACATCCCCTGTTATGGACTGAATTGCATCCCTCTCAAATTCGTATGTTTTGACTGCATTTGGAGGTAGGACCTTTAAAGAGTTAATTAAAGCATTCTTATAAGAGGAAGAGACACCAGGGATGTGTGCTCACAGAGAGAAGGCCGTCAAGCCAGGGAGAGAGGCCTCACCAGAAACCAAGACTGCTGGCACCTTGATCTTGGGGGACTTCCAGCCTCCAGAACTATGAGAAATAAATTTCTGTTGTTTAAGCAAAAAAAAAAGAAAAAAAAAAAAAAAAACCTATGGCATTTTTCACAGAACTAGAACAGGTAATCATAAAATGTGTATGGAACCACAAAAGACCTTGAATAAATCAAAGCAGTCTTGAGAAAGAAGCAGCAGGAGGTATTACGGTCCCTGACTTCAAATTATACTACAAAGCTGTAGTAAGCAAAACAGTATAATACTGGCACAAAAACAAACACATGAATCAATGGAACAGAATAGAAAGCCCAGAAATAAACCACACACATATGGTCAACTAACCTATGGCAAAGGAGATAAGAATATACAATGGAGAAAAGAGCCTCTTCAATAAGTGGTGCTAGGAAAACTGGACAGCAATATATAAAAGAATGAAAATAGAACATTTTCTCACATCATATACAAAAATAAACAAAATGGATTAAAGACTTAAATGTAAGACCTGAAACCATAAATCTCCTAGAGGAAATCATAGGTAGCACATTCTTTGACATGGGCCTTAGCAATATTTTGGATCTGTCTCTTCAGGCAAGAGAAACAAAAGCAAAATTAAACAAATAGGACTACATCAAACTAAAAAGTTTCTGCACAGTGAAGAGAACCATTAACAAAATAAAAAGGCAACCTACCAAATGGGAGAAGATATTTGCAAACGATATATCCAATAAGGGGTTAATATCCAAAATATATAAAGAAATCATATAACTCAATATCAGAAAAACAGACAACCTGATTTTAAAATGGGCAGAGTACACGAATAGGCATTTTTCCAAGAAGACATACAGATGGCCAACAAGCACATTAAAATATTTTCAACATCACTAACCATTAGTGAAATGCAAAGGAAAACCATAAGAATATCACCTCATATCTGTCAGAATGGCTATCATAAAAAAGACATGAAATAACAAGTGTTGAAAAGGATGTGGAGGAAAGGGAATTCTTGTGCACTGTTGGTGGGAATATAAATTGGTGCAGCTACTGTGGAAAACAATATGGAGATTCCTCCAAAAATTAACAGTAGAGTTACCATACAATCCAGCAATTCCAGTCCTGGGCATTTATTCAAAGAAAATGAAAACACTAATTTGTATGCACCCCATTGTTCACTGTAGCATTATTTACAATGGTCAAGATATGGAAGCAATCTAAGTGTCCACTGACAGATGAATGGATAAAGAAGATGTGGTGTATATATACAATGGAATGTTACTTAGCCATAAAAAAGAAGGAAATCTTGCCATCTGCAACAACATGGATGGACCTAGAGGGTATTATTTTAAGTGAAATAAGTCAGACAGAGAAAGACAAATACTGTATTTTTCATTCATGTACGGAATCTAAAAAACAAAACAAATGAACAACTATAACAAAGCAGAATCAGACTCACAGATACAGAGAACATATTGCTGGTTGTCAAAGGGGAGGCTGGTAGGGGGATGAACGAAATAGGTAAAGGGGATTAAGAGGTACAAACTACCAGTTATAAAATAAATAAGTCACAGGGATGTAATGTACAGCACAGGGACTATACTCAATAATATTATAACTTTGTATTGTTCATAACCTATAAAAATATTGAATTACTATGCTGTACATCTGAAACTAATATGATATTGTAAGTAAACTATAACCAATTTTTAAAATTTTAATAAAAAATAATAATAAATTCTGCTGCAACAGAGGAGGAACACCGTTGTTCTTTTGCCCTTTTCCAACTTCTTTGCCTTTCTAACTCAACTGATTCTTTGAAACTCAGCTCAGTTAATAGCTCCTCCAAGAAGCTGTCACTGAATCTCCCTCCCCAAATTGGGTAAGAGTTATCCTTTTCTGTGATCTCATAGCACGGTAAACAATCTTTTCTTATAGCACTTATCACACTGTATTGTGATACTCTGCTTATTGTGTTATTAATAAATGCTACCAAAATGTTTGTTGAAGAAATGAAAGGATGGACAGATGGATAAATGGATGGAGGAATAGAATAAAAGAGAGAGTGAACTAGAGTAGAGAAAACAGTCCCTGAGGATAGATGAAATCAAAGTGGTGACAATGGAAATAAACAGGAAGAGCCAGGTATTAGAGACATTATAAAAATAAAATGACATATCTGATAATTTTATGAATATTAAGGTAGCCAAGGAGAAAAAGTCCCTTGAATGATCTCATGGGTTCTGGTAAATGGAAGGCTTAAGAGAAAAAGAAATTCTTAAAGGAGGAGCTTCTTTGGAAAAGTTTTTTAGGATGACCAAGTTTAATTCATTCATGGATTTTAACAGCCTTTCACTGAGCTTTTTCTAAATTTCACTTCCTGTGATAAGTGCTGGCAAGAAAAAAACTAGATAAATCATGATCTCTGCATTCTAAGGCACAGAGGTATATGCAAAGCATAGAGACTATACAAAGCAAGGCTATACTTGTACTGAAGTAACACTGGAGGGTACTATTGTATAGCTGAATATGCAGGACTTTCAACTCTTGGCACAATGGCATGGGGGAAAGTGCAAGGGCTTCTAAGTCAAAGGGTCCTGGATTTCAACTTTGCACCTAGATATCTGGGACCCTGAAAAAACTATCTGAAGTCTCTAAACTTGACTTTTTTGATTTGAACAGAGAGAGGGGGAATAAAACCTACTTTGTAAGGTTGTTTTAAAAAATGTAATGGGATAAGATATGAGAAAACATCTACAATAATACCTTGGAATACTAGGAGCTTTAATATCATTTGGCTTGCTTCTCTTTTAGCCCAAAGTTCATCATATGGCAGGGATTTAAAATTTGTATCAGCCTCGTTTTTAGACATGCATCAGTATTTTCCATGTTATAATGCACACCAATAGTTTTATTTTCCAGAGAAAATATTTCTTACTTCAACATTGGGAGACCAAATGTATTATGAGACGATGGGAGCGAAGAGAGTAGATACCAAGTTACTTTTTATATTCAGCTAACTCACAAAAACTAAAAATAATTTTTCAAGTTTGGCACAAACTCTCAATGTACACTTAGGACTCGTCACAATCACTAACACACGTCCACTGAATCATTGGCAAAGCCATATACAGAAATAAAGATAGAGCTTTAAAAAGTTGGTGCAATCTCTCCCATTGGAACACTTGTGCCATTTATATCTGCAAGTACATTTTTCAATACTGAATATTTACATGGTGGAAGTACTGAAATTTCAACCACATCTGTCACAGGAGAATTTTGGGGGTCAGAGACAGAGAAACTATTTGAATATGGAGCCTTTTGATCCAAAAAGTTATACAGAGGCAGTCTCAGTTAACCCAGTGACCCTTTGTGGTGAAAATTAGGTTGAGAACAAAGGAAAATATGCCTATAGAATAACAAAACCAGGGTCTGGTTTTGGTTTTCGTTTTTTTGTGAGTAGTAGGGTTTAAAGGATAAGAGGAATAAAAATGCCTCATACAGAATGGACCAAAAAGTTTTCTGGAAAAAATTAAATCATTCCAGTGGAAAATTGTGTTTGTCATCAAGTATTGGAGGAGAAAAAACTGGCTTTAGCTTTGCCAGCAGAGAGAGATGGAACTGAAGCTAAAACAACTACTACAGGGAAGTGTGACCCCCAGGGAAGTCAGGGGAAGGCAGAGCTGGGTCTAGAAATGAGTCTGAGCCTACTGTTTCACTATCCTGAATGAATGGCAAGAGTGATGAAGTGAGGGCGAGGGCAGGGAATTTGGGTAAGGAGGATTTAAAGAGAGGACTCTAGAGAGAACATGGGTGGGACTAGAAGAAAAAGAGAGCAGAGGAATGAGGAAGCATATGTGTGGTTTACCTTCTTGAGGACCTGAGATGAGGCCTTATCTACCCCTCACGACTCCCAACTCCCCCATCCCTCTGTGAGTATGTTAGGTGATACAAAAGCACAGCTGACGATTCTCTCATCTTCATTCCAACACTACATAGTTATAGGACACTTACTCAAGCCCCTCAGTATAAGAGTTGCTTATACATCTTATAGAAAAGAGACACATTTTCAGAAAGGATGATATTGTAGGGAAAATATCTGCACACCCTACTGAATTGCTAGATCAGAGTACCAATCAATGATAACCATATTGGTTAAAATAGTAAAAATCCCTCTAATTTCTGTGCCTACTCTTAGAAAGGATTTATCTAAAACACATCCACTGAAGGAACAAAAGGAGACTCTATTTGTGTATTAATTGTTACTTGTTTCCTACCTTACAGTTGAGTTTGCTTAGCACTTTACATACAATTGTGAAAGCATACCTAGATGATATGGGAGAAAGGAACTGATGAAATCTAGAGTGTCCCTAAGATTCAGAAGCACTGATGCTCCTAAAACAGCTACCAAGAAAGTAAGAAAAATAAGGAGAAGGCTATTAGTTTCAACAAGAAAAACATGCAGCAGAGCACCTCCCTGGCATGGCCAGCAACTACTTTCGAGGAAACAAAATTAAAAAAGAAAATCTGTCAACTTAGAAAACCTGTCCATAATAGCAGAAGAGGAAAAAACAGTTTTACAGTTGAGTATGCATTAAACCAGAATGTGATGTATGTCACGTGTAATCTGATAAAGAGATACATCATCCTCCTGTCATAAATAAATGAGAATTTTATTTTATTTTATTTTCCCTTTGGATAAAGGAAATTAGTTAACATGTTTGCTACCCCAATTACCAGGCAAACTTAGGATGAACTATATATTCTAATCAAGTGCTATTATTTGAGGAGTAGTTATTGCTTACCTTGAGAACAGCTATGAAATGGGTTGCATCTGTTTGGCTACATAAAAAGTTATGAAACAAAATCCAGGGTTCCTACAAAATATAGATAGTATGAAAATATCTAGTCTTTTAATCAAACATTTTATGACACACAAAGAAACAGAAATATGTGATCCAGACTCAAATAGATAGAAATTAGATAGATAGATAGACAGACAGATGAAAAAGAAAGAAAGAGAGAGAGAGAGAGAGAGAGAGAGAGAGAGAGAGAGAGAAAGAAAGAAAGAAAGAAAGAAAGAAAGAAAGAAAGAAAGAAAGGAAGAAAGGAAGAAAGAAAGAGGGAGGGATGGAGGAAGGGCGAGAAAGCCAATAGAAAATGATTCTGACTGGGCACAGATGTTAGATTCACCAAATATAGATTTCAAAGCATATCTAATAACTATGTTCAGAGTTAAAGGAAACTACATTCAGTGATCTAAAATAAATTATGTTTGGAATTACTCAACAAATACAAAATCTCAACAGAGAAAGTAAAAAATATCAAATGAAACAAATGATAATTTTAGAAATAAAAAGCAAAACATCCAAAATGAAAAATTCACTACATGTATTTAACATCACATTTGAAAAGGCAAAGAACAAGTGAATTTGAAGATAGATTGATAAAAAAAAAATTGTAATCCATAAAAGAAAGGAAAAAAATAACACTGAAAAAAAAAGACCAGGGCTATGTTGAACAAGACCAAGTATATTGACTTTTAAATTTTATTTATTTATTTATTTATTTTATTGGCTGCATTGGGTTTTTGTTGCTATACACAGGCTTTCTCTAGTTGTGGCAAGCGGGGGCTACTCTTCATTGTGGTATGTGGACTCCTCATTGAGGTGGCTTCTCTTGTTGTGGAGCATGGGCTCTAGGCACGTGGGCTAAAGTAGTTGCAGCACACAGGCTCAATAATTGTGGCTCATGGGCTTAGTTGCTCCGTGGCATGTGGGATCTTCCTGGAGCAGGGATTGAATCCATGTCCCCAGCATCGGCAGGCAGATTCTTAACCACTGTACCACCTAGGAAGTCACATATTGACTTTTCTATAATGAAAAATCAGAAAGAAAGAAAAAGGAGCAGAAAATACAATTGAAGAAATGAATAAAAACTTTCAAAATTATGTGAAAAATGTAAATCTACAGATCCAAGAAGCTCAAAAAAAACACAAGTAGAATGAACACAAAGAGATCCACACCAAGACCTATTACAGTTAGACTTCTGGAAGACAAAGAAAAAGAGAAAATTCCAAAAATATTAAGAGGAAAACAACTCATCAACAAAATGATTACTGGCTGATTTCTCATCAAAAATTATGGAGGCCAGCAATGGAATGAAATATTTAAAGTGTTAAGACAAGATGAGCTTCCCAGGTGGTACAGTGGTTAAGAATCCAACTGCCAACGCAGGGGACATGGGTTCAATACCTGGTCCAGGAAGATTCCACATGCCGCAAAGCAACTAAGCCCATGCACCACAACTACTGAGCCCATGCACCACAGCTACTGAAGCCCACGCACCTAGAGCCCATGCTCTGCAACAAGAGAAGCCACTGCACTGAGAAGCCCAAGGACCACAATAAAGAATAGCCCCTGCTCTCCACACCTAGAGAAAGCCCACACGCAGCAACAAAGATCCAAAGCAGCCAAAAATAAAAAATGAATTAAAAAAATAAAGTGTTAAGAAAACTGTCAAAAAAATAATTTTATATGCAGTAAATTACTCATTAAAAATAAACAGAAAATAAAGACATTCATGGATAAACAGAAACAGAGAATTCATCATTAGCAGACCTAACTTACAAGAAATAATACGTAATCCTTCAAGCTGAAAGAAAATGACACTAGATGGCAATGAAAATGAAGGAAGGAAGGGAAAGTACCAGACACTATAAATATGTGGGTAAATATAAAAGACTGCATATATTTTTCTCTTTTTCTTTCTTTTTTCTTGTAGGAGGGTGAGTCAAAAATTATCCACATTCTGGCTGTAGAATTTACTTTAATTAACTTTTAGAAAAGACAAATATATCATTTCTCGACATAGTCTCCTTGCTTTTCAACACACTTTGGCCATCTGTCAACAAGCTTTCGCATTCCCTCATTAAAAAATGTTTTAGGCTGAGCTGCAGCACTGTCTTCTCTTCTTCATCAGAAGTGAATCTTTAAAAAATATAAACACATGGAGGCTAAACAATATGCTATTAAACAACCAAGAAATCACTGAAGAAATCAAAGAGGAAATCAAAAAATACCTAGAAACAAACAGCAATGAAAACACAACCCAAAACCTATGGGACGCAGCAAAAGCAGTTCTAAGAGAGAAGTTTATAGCAATACAGCCCTATCAAGAAACAAGAAAAATATTGAATAAACAACCTAACCTTAAACCTAAAACAATTAGAGAAAGAAGAACCAAGTAACCCCAAAGTGAGCAGAAGGAAAGAAATCATAAAGATCAGATCAGAAATAAATGAAAAAGAAAGGAAGAAAACAATAGCAAAGATTAATGAAACTAAAAGCTGGTTCTTTGAGAAGATAAACAAAATTGATGAACCATTGTCAGACTCATCAGGGAAAAAGGGGAAAAGATGCAAATCAACAGAATTAGAAATGAAAAAGGAGAAGTAACAACAGACACCGCAGAAATACAAAAGATCATGAGACTACTACAAGCAACTATGTGCCAATAAATTGAATAACCTAGAAGAAATGGATAAATTCTTAGAAAAGTACAATCCTCCAAGACTGAACCAGGAAGAAACAGAAAATAGGAACAGACCAATCACAAGTATGGACATTGAGACTGTGATTAAAAATCTCCCAACACACAAAAGCCCAGGGCCAGATGGATTCACAGGTTAATTCTATCAAACATTTAGAGAAGAGCTAACACCTATTCTTCTCAAACTCTTCCAAAATATAGCAGAAGGAGGAACACTCCTAAACTCATTCTACGAGGCCACCATCACCCTGATACCAAAACCAGGCAAACGTCACAAAAAAAGAAAATTACAGGCCAATATCACTGATGAATATAGATGTAAAAATCTTCAACAAAATACTGCCTGAAAGAATCCAACAGCACATTAAAAAGATCATACACCATGATCAAGTGGGGTTTATCCCTGGGATGCAAGGATTCTTCAATATATTCAAATCAATCAATGTGATATATCATGTCAACAAATTGAAGGATAAAAACCATATGATAATCTCAATAGATGCAGGAAAAGCTTTTGACAAAATTCAACACCCATTTATGATAAAAACTCTCCAGAGAATGGGCACAGAAGGAAATTACCTCAACATAATAAAAGCCATATATGACAAACCAACAGCCAACATCATTCTCAATGGTGGAAAACTGAAAAAATTCCCTCTAAGAACAGGAACAAGACAAGGGTGCCCAGTCTCACCATCATTATTCACCATAGTTTTGGAAGGTTTAGCCACAGTGATCAGAGAAGAAAATGAAACAAAAGGAATCCAAACTGGAAAACAAGAAGTAAAATTGTCACTCTTTGCAGATGACATGATATTATATATACAAAACCCTAAAGATTCTACCAGAAAACTGCTAGCACTAATCAATGAATTTAGTAAAGTAGCAGGATATACAGTGAATGCACAGAAATCTCTTGCATTCCTATACACTAACAACAAAAAAGCAGAAAGAGAAATTAAGGAAACTCTCCCATTTACCATTGTAACAAAAAGAATAAAATACCTAGGAATAACCCTGCCTAAGGAGACAAACGACCTGTATGCAAAAAACTATAAGCCACTGATGAAAGAAATCAAAGACAACACAAACAGATGGAGAGACATATCATGCTCTTGGATTGGAAGAATCAACATTGTGAAAATTACTGTACTACCCAAAGCAATTTACAGCTTCAACGCAATCCCTATCAAATTACCAAGGGCATTTTTCATGGAACTAGAACAAGAAATCTTATGATTTGTATGGAAACGCAAAAGACCCCAAATAGCCAAAGCAATCTTGAGAAGGAAAGATGGAGTTAGTGGAATTAGGCTTCCTGACTTCAAACTATACTACATGGCTACGGTGATCAAGACAGTATGGTACTGGCACAAAAATAGAAAGGAAGATCAATGGAATAGAATAGAGAATTCAGAGGTAAACCCAAGCACATATGGACACCTTATCTTTGACAAAGGAGGCGAGAATATACAATGGAAAAAAGACAGCCCCTTCAATAAGTGGTGCTGGGGAAACTGGACAGCTACATGTAAAAGAATGAAATTAGAACACTTCCTAACACCAAACACAAAAATAAACTCAAAATGGATTAAAGACCTACATGTAAGGCCAGACACTATAAAACTCCTAGAGGAAAACACAGGCAGAACCCTCTATGACATATATCAAAGCAAGATCCTTTTTGACCCACCTCTTAGAATCATGGAAAGAAAATCAAGAATAAACAAATGGGACCTAATGAAACTGAAAAGCTTTTGCACAGTGAAAGAAACCAAAAACAAGACAAGAAGACAACCCTCACAATGGGAGAAAATACTCGCCAATGAAGCAACGGACAAAGGATTAATTTCCAAAATACGTAAGCAGTTCATGCAGCTTAACACTGAAAAAGCAAATAATCCAATCCACAACTGGGTGGAAGACCTAAATAGACCTTTCTCCAAAGAAGACATGCAGATGGCTAATAAACATATGAAAAGATGCTCAACATCACTAATCATCAGAGAAATGCAAGTCAAAGCCACAGTGAGGTATCACATCACACCTGTCAGAATGGCCATCATCAAAAAATCTGGAAACAATAAATGTTGGAGAGGGTGTGGAGAAAAGGGAACTCTCCTGCACTGTTGGTGGGAATGTGAGCTGGTACAGTCACTATGGAAAACAGTTTGGAGTTCCTTAAAAAACTAAAAATGAAACTACCATATGACCCAGCAATCCCACTACTGGACATATACCCAGAGAAAACCATAATCCAAAAAGAAAAGTGTGCCATAATGTTCACTGCAGCACTATTTACAATAGCCAGGACATGGAAGCAACCTAATGCCCACCAAGAGATGAATGGATACAGAAGATGTGGCATATATATACAATGGAATATTACTCAGCCATAAAACGGAATGCAATGAAGCTATATGTAATGAGGTGGATGGACCTAGAGACTGTCATACAGAGGGAAGTAAGCCTGCAAGAGAAAAACAAATACTGTATGCTAACTCATATATATGGAATCTAAAAAAATGGTACTGATGAATCCAGTGACAGGGCAAGTATAAAGATGCAGATGTAGAGAACAGACTTGAGGACACAGGGTGGGGGGCAAAGGGGAAGCTGAGATGAAGTGAGAGAGTAACATTGACATATATACACTACCAAATGTAAAATAGATAGCTAATGGGAAGCTGCTGCATAACACAGGGAGATCAATTCAGTGATGGGTGATGACTTAGAGGGCTGGGATAGGGAAGGTGGGAAGGAGTCTCAGGAGGGAGAGGATATGGGGATATACATAAATACAGCTGATTCACTTTGGTGTGCAGTAAAAACTGACACAACAGTGTAAAGCAATTATATTCCAATAAAGAGCTTCAAAAAATGGTGTATTTTTTTCTAAAAGTTAATTAAAATAAATTCTACAGCCAGAGTGCAGATAACTTTTGACTTACTTATATTTCTCTTAATTTTTAAAAAATCATTAAAAAACAGATTGCTTAAAACAATAATCATAAAGCTATATTGTTAGGTTTTTACATCTAACCCAACAGATGAAGTATATTTTTCAGTAATATGAAGTATATTTGACAATAATAACACAAATGAGGGAGAAGGGAATGGGGCTATAATGGAACAAAGTTTTTATAATTTATGAGATTTAAGTCAGTACCAACTTGAAGTAGATTGTGAAAACTTAAATATGCGTTTTATAATCTCTAGGGTAACCAGTAGGAAAATAATTCAAAAGAGCTTTAAAAAAATCAACAAAGGAATTAAAATAGTGCACTAAAAATTATTAACTAGCACAAAAGAAGGCAGTAAAGGAGGAATATAGAACCCAAAAAAGAGGTATGAAACATGGTAAAAGCAACATAGACATAAACCTAACCATATCAATAATAACATTACATGCATTACATGTAAATTGACTATTCTAATTAAAAGGCAGATTGTCAAACTGAAACAAAAAGCAAGATGAAACTATATTCCATCTACAAGAAACACACTTTAAACATAAATAGATTTAAAGTAAACATGAAAAAGATATACTATGCAAACAGTAACCATAAGAGAGCTAGAATGGCTAAACTATTATCAGACAACATGGCCTTAGGCAAGAAATACTGTAAACAAGAGGAGCATTTCATAATGATGAAAGAGTCAATAGGGCAGGGAGCTATAAAAATAAAAATGTTTATGTACCTAACAAGAGAGCCCCAAAATATGTTAAGCAAAAACTGACAAAATAGAAAGGAGGGATAGACCATTCAACAATTATAATTGGCGATCTCAATACTCTTTTCTCAGTAATTAATAGAACAACCAGACAGAAAAATCAGTGAGGATAAAGAATATTTGAACACTACCAACTAACTTAACCAAACTGACCTATATAGAATACCCCACCCAAAAGAGGGGAATATACATTTTTTAGGTGCACATAAATCATTCTCCAGGATAGCCCATATGCTAGGCCATAAAACAAGTCTCAATAAATGTTAAAGGACTGAAATAATACCAGATTTCTTCTTCAACAACAATGAAATTAAATTAGAAACCAATAATAGAACTCCCCCAAATAACTGAAAACTTAAAAATGCATTTCTAATTAACTCATGGGTCAAAGAATATCTTAAACTGTATAACAATAAAAATACAACATACCAAAATTTACAGGATACATCTAGAGCAGTGCTTAAAGGAAAATCTATACCGTTAAATGCTTATGTGAGAGAAAAAAGAACAAATTAATACAAAGTAAATAAAGGAAGGAAATAATAAAGGTCATAGTGCAAATCAATAAAATTTTAAAAAGAAATAATAAAGATAATCAATAAAGCAATAATGCCTTACTTGAAAAGATAACAATCGTTAGACCTTAAAAGTAGACTAAAAAGAAAAAAGTGGAAAAGACACAAATTACTAAAATTAGGAATGAAAGAGAAGACATCACTACAGACCCTACAAAACTTTTATGAATGAAGGAATGACAAATGGTAGCGTATAGATGCTCCATCTAAAGAAAACTCTATAGGAATCATAATGTGCAGAATACACTGGCAGTACAGCCCAAGAGAACAGCCCTCAACCAGTGACTAACAGGAAATGGTATGTTAACATGTGTTTTACACTGACACCCAGAGTTTCTCCAGTGAGATTAAGCTACAGTCACCTACAGTGATAGCTGGCTTTATAATGTCCCCTTCATAAGCTGCCTTCCCTTCCTTCTTGCTTCCTCACTCCTCTATCACAACGTTTCCTTTTTCTTTCACTTCTCTTACCAAAATAAACTATATACCTGCACTTCAATCTCTGTCTTAGGATCTGCTTCTGATGGAACCCAAACCAAGAATAATTCTAATGTTTATGGTGATTTACTACCTAAGGAGAGAATCTGAAAATCACCTGCATATGCAGTTGAGCTTTGAAAAACATGGGGGGTTAGGGGCATCCACCCTCCACCCAGCTGAAATCCGTGACTGTAACTTTATAGTCAGCCCTCTGTATTCCTGGTTCTGCAGTCTTGGATTGGACAAACTGCAGATAATGTCATGCTAAAGCACATATTATTGAAAAAAAAATCCACATACAAGCAGACCCTCAAACCCATGTTATTCAAGAGTCAACTGTAGTTGCTTTTTTAATTTGTTTTTATTGGCCTCACTCATGAAACCATTTAGTGATTTAATTTTCTTCTTTCCGCCTACTTGTGTAGGTCTCTTCTAATAACCATTATTATCTATCATTGATTTTTCCTTTTCTTTATAGTACTTATTAAAATTTATAACAGCATTATTTTTTGTCTCCCTCAACACTGTAAGCTCCAAAAAGGCTGAGATAATGTCTGTTTTGTTCAGCTGTGTACATACTCCATATCGAGCACATCTTTGTCGAATAAATTAATAAATGAAGAAATGAATGGTGAATAACTTGGTGGGGTCCCAAAGACGAAAAGCATTTAGGGTGGAGATTTCTAGTGCTCACCTCTATTCAGCATTCTTCTCCTACCTGAAATCCAGAAGATTATACTTCTCCACCCTCTTGCTGTTAGACAGGGCATGTCCAGTTCTGGCTAATGATTTGTGAGTGGAAATGGCACATGTCACTTCCAGGCCAGAGTATTTAACTGCCAGTGAAACCCTTGAGTACTTTCTTCCCTGTGGCCACAAAGGCCATGTTTTCCAGATGGTGCCATTACAAGAGGGTAGAGCCCCTATCAGCCCAGGTACCCAGATCTGTACGGAGCAGAGAAAGCCCTCTAGTAAGACACTTTGGATATGTACTGTGAGTGATAAATGAACCTATGTTGTATCAAGTCACGGAGATTTAGAATACTTGTTATTGTAACACAACCTAGCCTATCTCAACTGACAAAGTATTCTTCTCAGGAGGGATGTGAAAAAAGGTAAGCAATAAAAAATGTTTCCAACTCTGCACTCTAAGCTCCCCTCATTTGTTTTTAGTTGGTTGTTTGGCGTTTTACAACAGAACCTGCCTAATATTTAATTGGAAATCTAGTGAAGCCCCAAAATGTACTCAACAGACTTTTTGAATGACATTATAAACATACCATACATGTACTCTAAATATGCCACAAGTCTCTTCTGCCAGGATGCACGTGGAGCACAGCTCTACAATAAGCCTTAAAGTATATGAGCTGTAATACTGGCTCTGTCTCTAGGTTACAAAGTGGGTTTCACCAGTCACCTAATTTATCCAGTTTCACTTTTCTCATAGTGTGAAGATACCTGGTTAAACTTGACAGACACTATAGGTCACAATTACAAACTCTGGGAATAGTGCTTAAAATCTTTCAAGACTGGACTGGTCATTCCCTCCTCAGTAAGATAAGTGAGAGTTTCAAGGAAAAATATTTATATTCCAGATCCTTGGGAGCATAAGAAACTATGAGAACAGACAAATGGGCAAAAGCTCTTTCTAAATTTTTTTTTTCTGTTCTTGACTTATTTTTATTTTATTGTTATTTTTTAATTGATTTTATTTATTTATTTATTATTTTTGGGGGGTACACCAAATTCAATCACTCTTCCTAAATTTTAAATTAAAAATATAAATATATGCATGCGTGCAAGCATTTAAATGTAAACAAGCTACACCTATTTCTATATTTGCTAAGAAAAAGAAAGATACTTGCCAAGATTTTCAACAGACTTCCACTCTTTCCTGGGATATGCATTCAACATTCAATTTCAAAGCTCCTGTGCAAATTTTTCTTATAATGTAATCTTCAACCTAGAAGCATGTATAGTACATTCACTATGCAAAATATATTTATTGTAGAAAACAGCATCTATTTACTTAAGTTATAAGTGAACTGTGTGAATTAGACTGATCACCACATAAATCATGTAGCTCCTCTCTTAATCAGAAATACCTCTATCTCTGAGTTAAGTTCCTCTCTTTGCAGTCTGTATAAAATAAGAGCGCTTCCTTAAAGCCTAGTGTTAGGGGCTGAATTATGTCTCTCCAGATGCTTATGTTGAAGTCCTAACCCCCAGTACCTTGGAATTTAACTCTATTTGGAGGTAGGGTCTTTTTTTTAAGGACTTTTATTGAGATATAATTGACATACAATAAACAGCATATATTTAAAGTGTAAAATGTGATATTTTTTTCTTATTAGTAATGTATATATGGCAATCGAGGTAGGGTCTTTACAGAGGTAAAATGAGGTTATTAGGATGGGTTCTAATCCACTATGACTGGCATCTATATAGGAAGAGATTAGGACACAGATACACACAGGGAAGATCATGTGAAGACACGAGGAGAAAATGCCATCCACAAGCCAAGGAGAGAGGCCTCAGAGGAAATTAACATCTTGATCTCAGACTACTGGCCTCCAGAACTATGAGAAAATAATTTCTGTTGTATAAGCCACCCTGTCTGTGGTACTTTGTTATAGCAGCTGTAGCAAACTAATACACCTGATTTCTCTGACATTCCTAAATATACTATTATCTCAAAAGATGCCCCAGGATCCCCAAGACAATAACTAACATTAAAGTGTTTTCTCTCTTTTTTAAATAAAATCTGCTGTACACAAGGCAGGCCAGCACAATTCAACCCACATGCCCAGTTCTGGTACTCCTAGCTAAAGACAGACTAGTAGAATCAGTAGTTTCTACTATGAAACATACCAATAAATTTCCTGGCTCTATGTAAGGCCTACATCAGAACAGGGTGGGTGAGTATCCAAAATTCTCTGTCTCACCTGCTCCCCGGGTTCACTTTGATGATCAAAGAGCCAGTGTATTAATGACTGAATTAATCAAGAGACACTAGGCTGTGCAGTAACAACACCAAAATATCAAGAGCTTAATACAACAGAGACTTATTTCTAACTCAAAGTTTGCTGTAGATCCTGGGGACTTTGAAGAAACTCCTCCATCCAGCAGCTCAGCCATCCAGATTCTTGGTGCCGTCACTATCCTCTAGCTGCAACATTTAACACTTGCAGTCACTCTGGTAGACACAACAGAAAGAATGCTGGAGGGTCTCACGCTGGCAACTAAATGTGTCAACCTAGAAAATCCAGTTCTGATGTCCAGTTAGCCCTTTGGAAAAACACACACTCTAGGCACTCCCCATGTTTTTGAAAAACAAAGTCTAAAATCTTAACATGAGCTTAATGTGCTCATCAAAGTCCTATGCTATCTGGACCTGCCCACCTTCCCAGCCTCATCTCCTACCTCTCTTCCCCACATCCTGAGCATGCCAGTTACACTGGGTTTTCCTTCTCCTTCAACACACCATGTTCACTCCGGGCCTTCATCATTCTGGCCCCTCTGCCTGGACTCTTGCTTGGTCTCTTCTCATAGCTAATTACTACTCAGCATTTGAATTTCAGCCTAAGTATTCCTTTTGAGTCACCCTAGTCTGGGTCATGTTTTATGATCTGTGATCTCTGTTGCAGCATTTCTCACACTTCTAACTGCCCAACTATTACTTATGGGCATTTGTTTAATGTTTTCCTTCCCTAATAAAATATGCTTAAGGACCATGGCTCTCTTTTATTCTGAAAATATAACACAGTTCCAGGCTCACAATAGATGCTCAATAAACACTGACTCACTGTATTCATTTCCTAGTGCTGCTGTAACAAATTACCACAAATTTAGTTTCTTAAAGCAGCACAAATATATTGTCTTACAGTTCTGAACGTCAGAAGTGTGACATGGGTGTCACGGGGCTAAAACTGAGGTACAGGGGGACAACTGCATTCCTTCCAGAGGCTCTAAAGGAGAATCTGTTTCTTGCCTTTTCCAACTTCTCACAGCCTCTCAAATTCTTTGGCTCATGGCCCTGTTTCAGCAATGTTATCGCTGTGACCTCTGCTTTTATAATCACATAACCCTTTCTGACTCTGACTGTCCTGCCTCCCCCTTTTCCTTTTAACAAGCCCTGTGATAATATTGGGCCTTCTTGGATGGATAGTGCAGGATAATCTCCCCCAGGTCAAAAACCCTAACCCAATTATATCTGCAAAGTTCCTATTGCCACATAAGGTAACAAATTCACAGGTTTTAGGGATTAGGACATGGACATCTTTGGAGGTAGGGGGGAGCATTATTTTTCCTACCACGCTGACTGGCTCTTCATTAGCTCATCTCTCACAGAGAGGGGCCTTACAGCAATACGACTTGTAAACTTTTGTTCCCCATCTAAGGAAGCAGTTCAGTTCTCTGCAAAAGCCTGCCTAGAAGGCGTTCCTTATCACCTGCAGAGTACTGATTCTCAAAAACAAACAAACAAACAAAAAAACCTTAGCAGGGCCTCTAGCCATTTCCCTTTCAATTCATGTTGTACCACTTGTCTTCCTACAGATGAGAAAGTGAAAATATGAAAAGGGTAAAATGTCCTCTCTTTGACCCACAACAAGTTAGAAGGAGCCAGAAATAAAATCTCTCAGTTTGTACGCCAGGCAATGTTTACCATTAGATACACTGTGGTACGGACCAGGTCCCCACTCCATGGTATTACAGGTCTCCCAGGAGACTTGCTATATGGAAGCCACAGTTCCCACATTCCAGTGCCTTACTGCACCAGGTAGAGAACTAAAATATGTGAAGAAGCTAAGTGTGAGACCATAGGGAGTGGTGATTATTATGTTGAGCTGAAGAGTTTCTGCACGCCTAAAGACATTCAGATTCAAAACTGACATACATCACTACGCTGGCCAAAGAAAACAAGCCTGCAATGTAAATCAGCACTTCCACTCGTCACACACAGGTTGCCACTCCCAAGGTAAACAAATAAAATAATTTCAGATATCAATTCGTTTTGTGAGGATAATAAAAGAAGTTTATGTGATGGCAAATACCTAACTGGGAAGAGAGATGCTTTAGCTTTCAGGCAGCCCACTCCAGAGCACCGCACCTCTGCATCTCTACCAAGAATTTCCAGTACAGAACTCACATCTCAGAAGAGGCGTTTTCTCTGACTTGTGGTTATGAAATAAAGCAATCTAAAGTTCTACTTTGATGAGAAGGGCTATTAGAATAAACAGAAAGATTGTCTCTTCTTTGGAAAATCTTACAAACCAAAAAGAGTTGAAAGAGTCAGGTTTCAGTAAGTCTGGGCAGAATCTGTGAAGAGACAATTGTCTTAATAGAAAATCGCCCTTTCATTTTTCATAATGCATTCCAGAAACCACATATGATACACAGTTTGACTCTTCTGAGGTTTGTCTAGGACCTGCCCTTGTGAGCAACTTAGGTCTAGCTTTGTGTTGCTTTTTTGTTTTCACATTACACTCCTTCCAATAGAAGTGAGTTTACATCCTGACTTGCAATTTTTTCCATGCTCTAAGCTGTATGACTTTAATGTTTTGCACCTACCCTCAGGCAGATGCTTCACGTGTCTGGTCATGTCTGGTTGCCAACTGATTTTTGAATGAGTTCTTTCTAGCTTTGGGGTCTGGCAAAAAATGTATAGTCTGTTGTTGTGTTCTCTGTATATTAGAGAGACAAGCTCCATCTGGAAATCAGTGGGTATATAAAAGTGACATAAGCTTTGAGGTATAAGTGTAATTGGAGGTATAGGTATAGGTGTAAGTGTAAGTCTAAAGTACAAGTTCAAGTTAAAGCACAGCCTGGTAGCACATAGGGTCTTGGGTGTGATGGCAGGGCAGGGTTTCTTATCAATCAGGTATAAACTCTCATTTATACCTGATTGATAAGGCAGGTAGGAAAACTTTCAAACCTTTATTTCTCTTTTGGTTCCCAACCGCTCTCTTCAGAGGAAAAGTAGGGAGATAAGAAATACTGATTTAGCCAGTCTCTGGGCCGGGAAGATCCCACATGCTGGGGAGCAACTAAGCCCGTGTGCCATAACTACTAAGCCTGTGCTCTAGAGCCCGTGAGCCACAACTGCTGAGCCCACGTGCCACAACTATTGAAGCCCACACACCTGGAGCCTGTGCTCTGCAACAAAAGAAGCCACCACAATGAGAAGCCCATGCACTGCAACGGAAGAGTAGCCCTCAGCTCATGGCAACTAAAGAAAGCCCACGCATAGCAACGAAATAATAATAATAAATAAATAATAAATAATAAAAATAATAATAAATAATAAATAAAAATAATAAATAAAATAATAATTAATAAATAAATAATAAATAAAAATAATAAATAAAAATAATAAAATAATAAATAAATAATAAATAAAAAATAATAAATAAATAAATAAATTTATTTAAAAAAAAACGAAGACAAGAAAGGAAATCAATGGACTTTGAGTACTCAATGATCCATGATGAGGCTAGCTGAGTTTTAGTTGTGTATCTGTTTTAACAGTTTTGGTCACAGGCCTTAGAGATGATCTTGTTCAAGGAGAGAAAATAGATTTTTACTTCAGTTTCAGCCACCTGCCAGTGGCTGTTTGGAAGGCTGGGAACAAGCTCACAAGAGAAAGGGTCTTGAACAAGTAGTCACCTCTGTTATGGGTGTAGGGGGAAGGGTTGACAGTATGCCTACCAGGTATTTGCCTCCCTGATGCAATCCAATACCCTCATTTCACTGATTAAAAAATGAGAGCCAAGAGAGTTTAAATGATTTGTCCAAGGCTTCAGAGCTACTTAGAAGCAGCTCTGGGACTCTTAGGTGTGCTAACTCCAAACCATATTCCTTCCATCACACCATTCTTCCTAGCACTTGACCCACATAAATGAGAAGAATTCACACTTTAGGTAAGGTGAAGCTATAACAACGGTAGGCTGAATAAGGGCCCCCCAAAAGATGGGCATGTCCTAATCCCTAGAATTTGTGAATATGTTATTTTGCAGGTGATTAAGTTAATGATCTTGAAATGCCAAAATTACCCTGTATTATCCAGGTGGGCTCAACTTAATCACAAGGGTCCATAAAAGAGGGAGGTAGACGGGTGTGTGATGATGGAAGCCAAGGTTGGAGTAATGTGCGGCCATTAGCCAAGGAATGTGGGCAGCTTCTTGAAGCTATAAAAAGACAAGGATATATATGTTTTCCCCTAGAGCCTTGAGAAGAAACACAAACCTGCAAACACCTTGATTTTAGCCCAAACTGATTTTAGATTTATGCCTGTAAGATAACAAAGTTGTCTTAAGTCACTAAGTTTGTGGCAATTTATTACAGCAGCAACAGGAAGCTAATACAATGATTTTTTAATATTGGTTTGGACAACAATTCAGTTCAACAAGGGCTTTTTTGCAGAGTATCAGATCCCACGCACACCCCACACCTATATTATTATAGAGAACTAAAGGTACTTAGAAGCTCATGTCGTTTCTTTTTCACTTGGAAACACTGGTTTCCTGGCAGAGCTTTCCTCTTCCTAATATACGGTTATTAGTTAATATTATACTGGGCTACATATAACCAAAGAGAGGGAGAGAGAGAGAGTGAGAAAGAGAGCAGCAAAATAACCCTGCTTTAACAAGATGGGGGTTTATTTCTCTCTCATAGAAAAAGAAATTGAAAGGCAGGCAGTCCAGAGCTGGTATGGTGGCTTTATCAAGTCAGGCATTTGGGTTCATTTTGTCATCCTCAGCATGTGGCTTCCACTTGTTGGTCCAAAATGGCTGTTCAAGCTCCTATTATCACATCCCTATTCAAGCCAAAAGGAAAAAGGATGGGTAAAGAAGGGTATATCTTCTTGGCAAGGAGAGTACCCAGCAGTGGCATACAATATTTACACTTAAATTTCATTTGGCCAGAGCTTAGTTGCAAGGGAACTGGGACATACGGTCTTTAACTGGGCATACTGACAACACCTCCCCCCAAAATAAAACTGGGGGTTCTGTTTCTAAAAATGATAGAAACAATTATTCATGTGATTGGCAACTGGAAGACACAGCCACATTACCAAGCAGTGTGGTAGATGCCAGGAGCACTCTATAGGTACTGTGTAGGACATGCATTCCTTATTTCCCTAGGCCAAGACATCTTATAGGTGAGTACCTATTGAAGCATCACTTTATTATTATTTTTATAATTTTTTTACCTGTACTTATACACAAGTCACTAATGTCACAGAGTGCCTGATTTAAGATGCCATTTGTTTATCCCTTTCAGGGTTGCAAGATTATAACTGTGCTCCACTCATCAGCTGATGGCAAACAGCAGTGATATAAAGTCCATTTCTACTCCAAACTTTACTGCAAATTTCTACTACAAATAATACTTTGGAGACATATTTTTTGTGTGTATTTGATTTACCTGCAACTCACCAGGCTCACAGAATTCATATCTGAGGACCCCCACTGGTGCTTCTTTCTTGAGCACCCTTTCTGATCCTCCCCAGGGGCCCCCTTCACCAGCCAATTTGCCTGGTGACACATAGCGCATCTTTCAAAATCTGCTAAACTACCACGTGATTGGCCACCAGAATGGCTGAAATGAAAAGACAAAAAATGTATCAAGTGTTTGCAAGGAAGCAGAACAACCAAAACTTTCATCTACAGCTGCCAGGAGTATAAATTAGCACAATCACTTTGGAAAACCATTTGAAGGGTCCACTAAGGTTGACTATATCAATAAATAATTAATATTTATATAATATTCATCAATATAATATTCATCATGGGATATAATACAACAAGGAGACTGAATGACCCTAACCTATATCCCAAAGTACAGATGAATCTCACAGATATAATATTTGGTGAAAGAAACCAGATACACAAAAGAGCACAGGTATGTGTCCTGTTACTGAAAGCACTAGTTGTAGGCATAAATACTCTAAGCCAGGGGTTCCCAACCCCGGTAGTGGTCCGTGGCCTGTTAAGAACTGGGTGGCACAGCAGAAAGTGGGGGGTGGTGCGAGCTAGCAAAGCTTCATCTGCCACTCCCCATCGCTCACATTACTGCTTGAACCATCCCTCCGATCGCTCACATTACCACATGAACCATTCCCCATTAATAAATAAATTTATTATTTATTTATAATAAATAACAGAAATAGTCAAGTCCATAGACTTTAATCCAGAAATCTAATTTCTAGAAATCTGACTCCAGAAACAAGCACAAGTGTGTACAAAGATATTTGTATTTTAGTGCAGCATTGTTTATAATAACAAAAATAACCTTATTGTCCATATATAGGCATTAATTATGTCAGATCCATATCACAGTGCTCAGAGAAATGAAATACATGAAAAAGCACGTATTTTATCATCTCAAGAATTCCACAGTCTACTGGAACAGATGCAAATACAAATGCCATTCAGAGTATAGGAGTTATTTTTTTTTTAAAGGTAAATTCAAGGACTTTCTTTTTCCCTGTTGCCAAAACAACGACAACAACAGCAAATCACTATGTCTGCTCTCATCCAACCATCTAACGGCATTCCTCTTTCTCTCCTCACTCTTTTCACATTAGTGTAGTCTACTATTCTGGGCTCATTTTCCTTCATATTTTCTTCTCGTGCTGCATTTCCGTCTATCCTCAATTTCATACTTTCATTAACCACTAGCCTTTAAGGACAGGTTTACCAAGACCAAGGTAATGTTTCCAATCTTTCCACTTCAGGAAACACTGAGAAAATTGTGCTGTTTGTAACACACACGTAAATGAAAGAGAAGCCAAAGGTGAGCCGCCCAGGTACTCTTGATGCTCCGGGTCCTATCTGGTCAATATCTCAGCATTCTTATAACACATTCTCTGCACACCAATATCCATAGCACACTGGCGGGGAGCTTATTGATCTAAGGACATTGGTCAGACCATTTAACCACAGGGTCAGTGATTTACTTCTACTGTTAATCTGGGCTATGATGATCACACAGGTAGCAGCCATACTACGAAACACGAATGTTGGCCTCTCCCCAGTCTGACTAGCCTGGCTGATAACACAGATTCAGTTCTGATTCCATCTTGGAAAGGGCTATATGTCCATCTCCTTTGTTTGGAGGCTTTTTTAAAACTTAGCCATTGACAGGTAAAGACCCATATGGCCGTGAAATAGACACCTTCTCTCTAAAGTCTTTCCTCGTTTCTCATTTCAAAGCCTATGCCCCATCATACAAGGGCTATCAAAATCAAAGCCGCACCTCTTAAGTTGTTTGCCTGACAAGTCACTGCTGACTCTGGCAGGAAAGCCTTTCAAGTGTTTCAAACTTAAACATTTCCTCCCACTACATGTGGGCTGCAATGGCTCAACACAGTGATAAAATACAGCAATTTTTGAAGATCAAAGATTACCTTCAAAGAGAATATGGTTAATTCCACCTACCATGCTTGTTCTATATTTACAAAACAGAGCTAGAAATCCTGAGCCTGGCAACGAAGGTCCTACTAACTTGTTTCTTTGGTTTTTACTGCTGGATTCCTAAAGATGGATAGCTGAGGATAGCAGATCTAGCTGTGGTTCTGCAGGTAAGAGATCCAAAGAAACAGAAAAGAATTTAAACAAGAAGCTAGACGGAGGCACCTCTTGTAGAAAAGAAACTTCAGAGCAGGACTCGCTGGGCGGGCCACGAACCCAGTTGTGAGTAATTAGGGGGTGAGGGGGAAGTAATAACCACAAAAATTATTAAAGTCATCACATGAGCAAGAACGAGGCCGCAAGGAGAACTGAGAGACAGCACATGCCTACACTTGACATTGCTGATAGGTCAAAGGAGGATTTTCACACAGGTTGCTGTGATGGTCAATGGACTAAGAAGACAAAGGGGCTAGGCAAGCTGACTGCAGGGCAACAGTCCTGGAAATAGAAGGAGATGCAGGGTATTATATGCATTAGAATTCATCTCAGGGATTACTGAATAACTGATAACTTATTTCTTGCAAAGGAGGAAATGGAGGTGAAATCCCCTCAAAAGATGCCTGAATAAAACTAGTGTTAAACTGTTAAGATAGGTGGGTCTAGTCAACTGCACCAATTTTTTATTTATTTATTTATTTATTTATTTATTTATTTATTTATTATTTATTTATTTTATTGGCTGAGTTGGATCCTTTTTTGCTGTGCACGGGCTTTCTTTTAGTTGTGGTGAGTGGGGGCTACTCTTCGTTGTGGTGCACGGGCTCCTCATTGCCGTGGCTTCTCTTATTGCGGAGCACAGGCTCTAGGCACGTGGGCTTCAGTAGTTGCAGCACATGGGCTCAATAGTTGTGGCTCACGGACTCTAAAGCACAGGCGCAATAGTTGTGACACATGGGCTTAGTTGCTCTGTGGCATGCGGGATCTTCCTGGAACAGGGATCAAATCCATGTCCCCTGCATTGAGGGGCAGATTCTTAACCTCTGCACCACCTAGGAAGCCCAACTGCACCATTTTTGATATGCTGAGTAGATCTGCAGATTTGGGCCAGAGTGGAATTGCTCAGGACAGTAGAGAAGAAGCAGAGCTCTGCTGCACGGGCCCTGCCTCTCTGCCCTTGCCCACACATCACTGAGCCTCCCTTTACCTGAATAAGACCAAAGGCTTAAAGAATGCTGAGGCACCACATTCCCAGCCTATTAAAGACAATCACATATTGCAATCTGGTCCTATTCACAACAAGAGTTTGTAACCATGTGGAAGCCAACCACTCTCAAGGACAATTGGATAACAAATAACAGAAATATTCAAGTCCATAGCCTTTAATCCAGAAATCTAATTTCTAGAAATTTGACTCCAGAAGCAAGCACAAATGTGTACAAAGATATTTGTATTTTAGTGCAGCATTGTTTATAATAACAAAAACAACCTTATACAGGGGATTAATTATGTTAGAGCCATATCTTACACCTAAGAGGAATGAAGTAGAAACATATGTACTGATATGGAAAGAAGTTCATACCACATTGCTCAGAGAATGAAATATATGAAAAAGCACATGTTTTATCCTCTCATTTTTGTTACATTTTTAAAATTTTAAGTAGATTTATAACTGTACATATATGCCGGGGTGTGTGTGTATATAAATGTACACACACATATATATATTTGTATACACATACATATGTATACATATTATTTGTGTATACATATGTAGAAAAACTGTGAAAAAAAACCTCACACTAAACAATGAATAATGATTACCTCTAGGGGACTGGAATGGGGGTAAAATGACTTTATTTATCCTTGCTATATTACCTCTGTATTATTGGAATTTTTAAAACTGTGAGTTACTTTTTTGTAATTTTAAAAACCAATAAAGATACTTTTTTAAAGAAGTTAAAATGATATTACTTTTATGTTGGTATCAATCAGGATTGCACCACAATTAGACTAATTATATCACTGGAACTTATTTATTTTATAAATAGAAGTTTGTACCTTTTGATCACCTTCACCCACTTCACCCATCCCCCACTGCATATCTGGGAACCACCAATCTGTTCTCTGTATCTATGAGTTTGAGGGGTGTTGGGGGGGTTGTTTTCTTATTCCACGTATAAGTGAGACCATACAATATTTTTCTTTCTCTGATTTACTTCACTTACAATACTGCCCTCAAGGTCCATCCATGTTGTCACAAATGGCAAGATTTCCTTCCTTATTATGGCAGAGTAATATTCCATTATATATATTCATTTGTTTGCTTATTGAAGAGACTTTCCTTTCCCCCCTGTATGTTCTTGGCTCCTTTGTCATAAACTGACATGTATGTCTGGATTTATTTCTGGGCTTTCCATTTGCTTTCTATTTTTGTGTCTGTCTTTATGCCAATACCATACTATTTGGATTACCATAGCTTTGTAATATAGTTTGAGCCTGTTGTCTCCTGTTTTGTTCTTTCTCAAGCTTGCTTTGCCTATCTAGGGTCTTTTATGGTTCCATACAAATTTTAGGGTTGTTAATTCCATATCTGTGAAAAATGCTATTGGAACTTTTTTAGGTATTGGATTTAATCTATAGGCTGCTTTCAGTACTGTGGATATTTTAACAATATTAATTCTTCTAATCCATGAGCATGAAATATCTTTCCATTTATTTGTGTTTAATTTCTTTCATCAATGTCCTATACTTTCCAGTGTATAGAACTTTCACCTCTTTGGTTAATCTATTCCTAAATTCTTTAATCTTTTTGAGGCAATTGTAAATGGAATTGCTTTCTTAATTTCTCTTTCTGATAGTTCATTTTTACTGAATAGAAATGGAATAGATTTTTATATATTGATTTTGTATCCTGCAATTTTACTGAATTTGTTACTAGTTCTAATAGTTTTTTGGTGAAGTCTTTAGGGTTTTCTATATATATTATCTTGTCATTTGCAAATATTGACAGTTTTACTTCTTCCTTTCTTATTTGGATGCCTTTGTTTCTTTTTCTTGCCTTAATTGCCTTGCTAGGACTATCAATACTATGTTGAATAAAAGTGTTAAGAGTAAGCATCCTTGACTTGTTCCTGATCTTAAAGGAACTGTGGACTTGTCATATATGGTTTTATTATGTTGAGGCATGTTCCCTCTATACCCACACTGTTGAGAGTTTTATCATAACTGGATGTTGATTTTGTCAAGTGCCTTTTCTGCATCTACTGAAATGATCCTATTTTATCCTTTATTTTGTTAATGTGGTTTATCATATTGATTGATTCATAGTTGTTGAGTTATCCTTGCATCCCTGGAATAAAATTCCATTTGATTATGGTATATGATCCTTTTAAAGTATTGTTGAATTTTGTTTGCCAAATATTTTGTTGAGGATTTTGCATCTATGTTCATCAGAGATACTGGGCTGTAATTTTCTCTTTTGGTGGTGTCCTTGTCTGGTTTTGGTAACAGGGTAATCCTGGCCTTGTAAAATGAGCTTGAAAGTAATCCATCCTCTTTGACTGTTCAGAAGAGTTTGAGGAGAATTGACAGTAATTCTTCTTTAAATGTTTGATAGAACCCACCACTGAAGGCATCTAGTCCTGATCTTTTCTTTGTTGGGAAGTTTGTGATTACTAATTTCCTTATGCATTATTAGTCTGTTCAAATTTTCTATTTCTTCATGATTCAGTCTTGGAAGATTGTAGGCTTCTAGGAATTTATCCACTTATTCTAGGTTGTCCAATTTATTAGCACAGAGTTGTTCATAGTAGCCTCTTATAATTTTTTGTATTTATGTGGTATCCGTTGTAACATCTCCACTTTCATTTCTGATTTTATTTGAGTCCTCTCTTTTTCTTGATGAAGGTTTGTATATTTTATTTTCTTAGCTAAAGGTTTGTATATTTTATCTTTTCAAAAAATAAAAACCCAGCTCTTCATTTCATTGGTCTTTTCTAGTCTCTATTTTGCTTATTTTTGCTTTGATCTTTGCAATTCCCTTCCTTCTATCAACTTTGGGGTTCATTTGTTTTTCTTTTTCTAGTTCCTTGAGGTGTAAAATGTGCTTGCTTATTTGAGATCATTCTTATTTCTTAATGTAGGCATTTATCACTCTGAATTTCCCCTTAGAATTGCTTTTGCTGCATTCCATAATTTTGCTATGTTGTATTTCCATTTTCATTTTCTCAAGGTACTTTTTTATTTCTCTTTTGATTTCTTCTTTGACTCACTGGTTGTTCAGTAGTATGTTGTTTAATTTCTACATATTTGTGAATTTTCCAGTTTTCTTCTTGTAATTGTTTTCTAGTTTCATACTGTGGTCGGAAAAGATACTTGATATGATTCAATTATCTTAAATGTATTAAAACTTGTTTTGTAGCTTAACATATGATTTATCCTGGAAAACATTCCATGTGTGCTTAAGAATGTGTATTCAGTTGCTTTTGGACAGAACGTTTTGTATATGTCTGTTAAGTCTATCTTTTCTAATATGTCATTTAAGACCAATGTTCCTTTACTGATTTTCTGTCTATAGAAACCAAAACAGTACAGTACTGGCATAAAAGCAGACACATTGAGAATGGAACACAGTAGAGACCCCAGCTATAAACCCACCCATATATAGCCAAGAACCAAGAATATACAATGGGGAAAGGATAGTCTCTTCAATAAGTGTATTACTCAAATAAACAAAAACTCTTTGGTAACTTCAATGATTTTAAAAAATTAAAGGAGTCCTTAGATTAAAAAGTTTGGGAATTACTGATATACAGAGAGGAATTAGTTTCTCTCCCTTACCTATTTATTCCCCTAGGCACCCTGTTTCCCTCACCAGAGGTAACCCCTCTTGCCAGTTTTCTATGTATTACATGCATATGTAAGTAAACACATTACATATTTTTTTCTCTTTATAAATGGTAGTACATTATGCACACTGAAAATTTTGAAATGAGAAAAAGTAATTACCATCATTTCATCACAATTTCCAACTCTTCCTTCTCCATGTCCTTGGAAACACGGTGTGTATTTTCTCTTTCAGAAATTACTGAGGCATTCAAGGGCACTTCTCTTTGGATGCCCATCTGCCAGTGATAGGGTGAAAAAAATCTGTATCATGTCTATGACTATATGAAAATTTCCATTTTTAATATTTTTTAACATCACATTACCTTTGAGCTAATAAGATAGTTCTAAATAATTAGAGCATAAACTCATTTTCTTCTCTTTAGGGGTGTAGTAACAGCTCCTATGCCAACATAACCAGAATGTAACCCAAAAAGATGTATGGAATCTAGCCAAAGAAAATATCCTTCTTTAACTATCTCTGGTAGATGATTTCTTCATTTCTAACTTTAATATTCTGGATTCTCTCTTTAGTTGCTTATAATCTGAAATTTAACCCTTCTGTTGAGGTTTTCTATTGAAGTATAGTTGATATACAATCTTGTGTTAATTTCTGCTGTATAGCAAAATGATTCACTTATACAAATACACATCCTTTCTTATATTCTTTTCTATTACGGTTTATCACAGGATATAGAATATAGTTCCCTGTGCTATTACAAGGGAAATCCTATAAGACTATCAGCTGATTTCTCTCCACTGAGTTTTTACTATCAATTATTCTATATTGTTCCAAAAATTCTATTTGATTCTTTTTTCAAACACCTAGCCTCTTCTGTTCATAAGGTTTTATTTCTCTTTTATATTTTTATTCCTTCATTGATTTATTTACTCACTTGCACACATTTACTTTTTTTTAATAATTTTATTTATTTATTTTTGGCTGCATTGGGTCTTCGTTGCTGCGCATGGGCTTTCTCTAGTTGCGGCGAGTGGGGGCTACTCTTCATTGTGGTGCACTGGCTTCTCATTGTGTTGGCTTCTCTTGCTGCAGAGCATGGGCTCTAGGCATGCGGGCTTCAGTAGTTGTGGCATGTGGGCTCAACAGTTGCAGCTCACGGGCTCTAGAGCACAGGCTCACTAGTTGTGGCTCATGGGCTTAGGTGCTCCACGGCATGTGGGATCTTCCCAGCCCAGGGATCGAACCTGTATCCCCTGCATTGGCAGGAGGATTCTTAAACACTTGCACCACCAGGGAAGCCCCACATATTTATTTTAAAATTTGCATAATTCCAATATCTGCAGTTCCTGGGAATTAACTCTGTGATTTGTTTTGCAGGACCTGATTTGAGGGTATGTCCTTCCAGACAGGTTTTGCACTTGCTTCTGCTAGGTGTGAAAGGATTCCCTTTAAGGTAATTCATTGGTTTGGTTGTTACCAGAGTATGTGGACAGTATAAAATTGAACCCCTAAGCCATGTGGGAGTAGTTCTGTAGTGACCATTCATCATGAAACACTCTTTTTCAGTTAGTAACCAGACAAAAGATGTTATTTTCTAGTCCACCCTGTTCACTGTTGTTGCCACTGTAAGTCTCTGCTTTGTGCACAAAATCTCACTGTCAGCTCCAGTAGACATAAGCCCTTGTCTCCTATCCTTGTGAGGCCATTAAAACCCAAGCACATTGGTTACTAAGACCTACAAACCTTTCCAAGTTTTTGTTTTATTCTCGAGCTTTGGCCCTGGGAATTTCCCCTCCTTTCTTGTAAATTATTGTAAATATGCATTGAAAAGAATGCCTGTTGTACTCGGTCCAGCATTTCTAGCTGTTTTGCATTAGAAAAGGTACCAGATACTACTCTAGTCCAGCATCTTGCTAGGAGCAGAAGTCTTCATTGTTCTTTATTGTTCAAGTTTAGGTCACCTAAAGACAAAACCAAATTTATCCTTCAAATTATTTCTCTTCTTAAATCTAAATCACCATACTTCAACTTTGTAAGACAGTGAAAAGGCAGAATCCATTATCAATGTTATTATTATCAACCTAATTTCCACATTCTTCTTTTATGAAAAACTGTAAATTATAGAACTGGTCATGTTTTCCTCTTGCTTTGACTACTAAAGAGAACACAACCACAGCAAACGTTAAAAATCTATATTCAACATTTCTATTCTCAGCCTTCCAGGCAGTCTTGCCATCAGAGGATTCTTGCTCTGGCCTTCCCCTGTGCAGCACCTGGTCTCACAGGCCTCTTTTGCTCCCTCCCTGTTTATACATCCACAGCCTCAGCTTCAAGTCAATCCTCTCTCTCTCTCATACACTCCTTTCCCTCCCCTCCTCCCTCCTTCCAGTGCACTCCAGATTAGGTCTCTCTCTGCTTCCTTTCCAAATGAACATACAATAATTCATCTAGATGTTTGACATATCTAAGGCTTTCCCGCTGGCATAGCCCATCTTCCTTAGGAAGAAAAAAAAAAAAAAAAGCTCCTATATCATCTCAGCTCTATATCCCCAGAATTGCTTCACATTCTCTTACATCTCTTAGGAGGCTTTAGATCAAGATTAATCTACTATGACCTTGTTCATTCTTGAATTTGAACTGGTAGTTCATCTCCTTCCCCTCCCACCACCTCAGAAAGCCTAGTTTTATCTCCCTCTCCCTACAATTCTGATAGCTTCTCCTCCTTGGTATACCTCAATCTAACCCATCCCATCCCGGTGACCCAGCTGGAATGTCTAAACCAACCCCTAAATGAAGTGAGGATGATTATCAATTACCATGAAATATATACAGTAATCAGTGATCTAATGCTCAGAGATGCCTAACTCTGACTTATAGACCATGGAGCTTCCAAGGATAAAATCTAGAGTTCTGAGTGACTTTCACTACAAAATGAGAAATAAAAAGAACTTTGGAAACAAACACTTTATATAAGCTAGAATGCTCAAGTATCTAGACCTTTAAATTTCATGACTTTGCCCAAATGTGCTTCTAGCCATTTACCTGAAAAATACCTACAAATCTTTGGGAAATGTTGGCCACAAACCCTGAGCTAACACTAATTCCTTATGACCTGTAATACCACTCTACAATATACCAGTCTGAGCAGGGGCTTATGGGAGTCAGGTGATAAATGTAGTTCTAACCCAATGTCAACTCACAGTATTTCCCAGGGAGTTCCTGTAATTGTTTCTTCAATTTAAGAGAATAAAGTTGGGATGAACATCATAGCAGAATTCCCTCATTGGCCCTGACCTATAGAATAAGAGCTATCATTACAGCGAAAACCCTAAGAATACCCTGGAGCAGCAATTCCTCCCAAGCCAAACAATAGAAACAAGGATTACTATCTCATAGGATTGTCTTAGTTAATAAATATTTTACATGAAAACAAGTCCAGCAGGAGATCAAGATGGTGGAGTAGGAGGATATTGAGCTTACCTCCCTCAATGAACACATCTACATGTGGAGCAACTCTCACTGAAAATAAACTGGAGACTGGCAGAAAGGTTCTTCTACAACCAAGACTATAAAGAAAGATCCACACTGAACTGGGTAGAAAGTGGGGAGAAGTGATCGAGTCAGGACTCCACACCCCTACCAAGGGACACAGAAGAAGGGGATTATCATGGGTTCAGAGAGCTTCCCCAGGGAGTGAGGAGCTTGAGCCACATATTTGACACCCCAGACCTGGGGTCTGATACTGGGAAGATTAGTCATCTTAGTTGGTTTAAAAACCAGTGGGAATTACTAGAGAGCTGTAAGAAACAAGACTCTACTCATGAAGAATGTGCCCATATACATGCTTACTCCCAGGAACAAGGCAGAGGAAGCAGATTGAAACTACCCTGGGGCATGGCTGGTTTCTGGTAACCACCCCTCTGTATGTCCCTGCCTGCACTGGGCATCTGCTCCAGCCCCTCTTGCTCCAGTACAGCTCCCTAGGGCAAAGGCTGCTGTTGCCAAGGAGAGTGTGCATCTGGGAGAGATAGAGCCAGTATAGAACCAGCACTGCATCTGAATGGGGCAAGGACAGCTAGCGATGGTGCTCACAGAGGCAACAGGTCAGGAGATGTCTGGAGCTCTGACTAGCAAGTTGGGGCCATCCCAGTGCACACCCTGACTTACACTGGGCACCCACTCCAGGCCCTCTTGCTCCAGTGCTGCTCCCTACAGGGGTGAAGGTACCATTGCTGGGAGAAGGGATAGTGAACACATACAGGAAATAGAACCAGCTTGGACTTTACCCTCAGGGCTTCTGCTCCAGCACCTTGGGACCTACCTCCCATAGCTGACAGGGCAGTGATAGCCACTGAACAGAGGAGAAGCCCCAGCCAATACCTGGCTCTGGCTCAAGCCCCTCCATCTCCAGCTCCACCTCCCACCAAGGTGATATCTGCCAGCACACCCTGAGGGAAGATGTGACCCATGCTCGCTTCAGACCCAGCTCTTTCATCAAAGCCACTGGGCACACACAAACTGCATAGGGACACTCCCACACATATAAGCTGGTACAAGAGTGTAAGGCAATTATATTCCAATAAAGAGCTAAAAAAAAAGAAAAAGAAAAGAAGATGTGATACACACACACACACACACACACACACACACACACACACACACTGGAATATTACTCAGCCATAAAAAAGAATGAAATTTAGTCATTTGCACCAACACGGATGGACCTAGAGAATATTATGCTTAGCGGAAAAAGTCAGAGAGAGAAAGAAATACTGTATGTTATCACCTATATGTAGAATTAAAAAATAAAACACACGAATGAATGTAAAAACACAGAAACAGACACAGATATGGAGAACAAACTATGGTTACCAGTGGGGAGAGGGAAATGGAGAGGGGCAAGATTGGGGTAGGGATTAAAGAGGTACAAACTTCCAGGTATAAAAGAAGCAAGATACAAAGATGTGATTACAGTACAGAGAATATAGCCAATATTTTATAATAACTTTAAGTGGAGTATAATCTATAGAAATATTGAATCACTATGTTGCACACCTGAAACTAATATAATATTGTAAATCAACTCTACTTCAATAAAAAAAGAAACATTTCCAAACTTAAATAAATACTAATAAACACAGTACTGTTGTTGTATGACCAAACCAAGTTTTACTACAGTCAACTGAAAGAGAGAAACCTACAAACGGAAAGGAAAAGACTATTTGTAAACCCCATTCCCACCCTCCTAGCAACTGTCTGCATTACAGTATTTTTTTAGGATTAGAAGTAATAGTTTTAAATTATAGTACACTACTTGACATTCACCAACTGGTAATTATTATTTGTGTTATTATTAGCTTAAGTCTCAAGAGCCTATTCAATCATTCATTGTCACTCACTGAACACATATTTATTGAGAGATGATACTAAAATATTTAGATAGAAAAAAATCTTTCTCAAGAAACTTATTCTCAGGATGGGATAAAATGGTGGAGTAGAAGGACGTGCACTCACTCCCTCTTGCAAGAGCACCGGAATTACAACTAACTGCTGAACAATCATCGACAGAAAGACGTTGGAACTCACTAAAAAAGATACCCCACATCCACAGACAAAGGAGAAGCCGCAATGAGACAGTAGGAGGGGCACAATTGCAATAAAATCAAATCCCATAACTGCTGGGTGGGTGACTCACAAACTGGAGAACAGTTATACTGCAGAAGTCCACCCACTAAAGTGAGGGTTCTGAGACCCACGTCAGGCTTCCCAACCTGGGGGTCCAGCAATGTGAGGAGGAATCCCCAGAGAATCAGACTTTGGAAGCCAGTGGGATTTGATTGCAGGACCTCCACAGGACTGGGGGAAAGAGACTCCACTCTTGGAATGCACACAAAAAATAGTGTGCTCACCAGGACCCAGGGAGAATGAGCAGTGACACCATAGCAGACTGAACAAGACCTACCTGTTGGTGTTGGAGGGTTGCCTGAAGAGGTGGGGGGTAACTTTGGCTCACTAAGGGGACAGGGACACTGGCAGTGGGGTTCTGGGAAGTGCTTATTGGCATGAGCACTCCCAGAGTCCACCATTAGCTCTACCAAAGAGCCTGTAAGCTCCAGTGTTGAGTAGCCTCAGGCCAAACAACCAACAGGGTGGGAACACAGCCCCACCCGTTGGCAGACAAGGGATACTGAGCTCCTCCCACCAAAGCAGAGTAAAGTTTTACTGAGCTCCACCCACCCACCCCTACCCACCATCAGTCCCTCCCATCAGGAAACACACACAAGCCACTTAGATAGCTTCCTCCACAAGAGGACAGACAGCAGTATCAAGCAGTACCAGCAGTATTTCGTTCTGTGGAACTGAAAACCACAGTCACAGAAAGATAGAGAAAATGAAAAAGCAGAGAACTTTATACCAGATGAAGGGACAAGATAAACCCCCAGAAAAACAACTAAATGAAGTGGAGATAGGCAACCTTCCAGAAAAAGAATTCCGAGTAATGATGGTGAAGATGATCCAGGACTTTGAAAAAAGACTGGATGCAAAGATCGAAAAGATGTAAGAAAAGTTTACCAAAGACCTAGAAGAATTAAAGAGCAAACAAACAGAGATAAGCAACATAATAACTAAAATGAAAAATACACTAGAAGGAATCAATAGCAGATTAACTGAGGCAGAAGGGTGAATAAGTGACCTGGAAGACAGAATGGTGAAAATCACTGATGTGGAAAAGAATAAAGAAAAAAGAATGAAAAGAAATGAAGACAGCCTAAGAGACCCCTGAGACAACATTAAATGCACCAACATTCACATTATAAGTGTCCCAGAAGGAGAAGAGAGAGAGAAAGGACCTGAGAAAATAATGGAAGCGATTATAGTCAAAAACTTCCCTAACATGGGAAAGGAAATAGCCAACCAAGTCCAGCAAGCACAGAGAGTCCCAGGCAGGAAAAACCCAAGGAGAAATACACCAAGACACATAGTAGTCAACGTGACAAAAATTAAAGACAAAGAAAAATTAGTAAAAGCAACAAGGGAAAAATGACAAATAACATACAAGGGAACTCTCATAAGGTTAAGAGCTGATTTCTCAGCAGAAACTCTGCAAGCCAGTAGGGAGTGGCACGATACATTTAAAGTGATGAAAGGGAAGAATCTACAACCAAGAATACTCCACCTAGCAAGGATCTCATTCAGAGTCGACAGAGAAATCAAAAGCTTTACAGATAAGCAACAGCGAAGAGAATTCAGCACCACCAAACCAGCCTTACAACAAAAGTTAAAGGAACTTCTCTAAGTGGGAAACATAAGAGAAGAAAAGGACCTACAAAAACAAAAACAAAACAATGAAGAGAATGGTAATAGGAACATACATATCGATAATCACCTTGAATGTAAATGGACTAAATGCACCAACCAAAAGACACAGACTGGCTGAATGGATACAAAAACAAGACCCATATATATGCTGTCTACAAGAGACCCACTTCAGACCTAGGGACACATACAGACTGAAAGTGAGGGGATGGAAAAAGATATTCCATGAAAATGGAAGTCAAAAGAAAGCTGGAGTAGCGATATTGATATCAGATAAAATAGACTTTAAAATAAAAAATGTTACAAGAGACAAGAAAGGACACTACATAATGATCAAGCGATCAATCCAAGAAGAGGCGGTAACAATTGTAAATATATATACACCCAATATAGGAGCCCCTCAATAGATAAGGCAAATGCTAACAACTATAAAAGAGGAAATCGACAGTAACAATAATAGTGGGGAACATTAACACCCCACTTACACCAATGGACAGATCATCCACACAGAAGATTAATAAGGAAACATGAGCTTTAAATGACGCAATAAACCAGCTTGATTTAATAGATATCTACAGGACATTACATCCAAAAACAGCAGATTACACATTCTTCTCAAGTGCACATGGAACAATCTCCAAGATAGATCACATTTTGGGTCATAAATCAAGCCTTGGTAAATTTAACAAAATTGAAATCGTATCAAGCATCTTTTCCTACCACAATGCAGTGAGATTAGAAATCAATTAGAGGGAAAAAAAAACTGTAAAAACCACAAACACATGGAGACTAAACAATACACTATTAAATAACCAAGAGATCACTGAAGAAACCAAAGAGGAAATCAAAAAATATCTAGGGACAAATGACAATGAAAACACAACGATCCAAAACCTATGTGATGCAGCAAAAGCAGTTCTAAGAGGGAAGTTTATAGCAATACAATCCTACCTCAAGAAACAAGAAAAATCCCAAATAAACAATCTAACCTTACACCTAAAGAAACTAGAGAAAGAAGAGCAAACAAAACCCAAAGTCAGTAGAAGGAGAGAAATCATGAAGATCAGAGCAGAAATAAATCAAATAGAAACAAAGGAAACAATAGCAAAAGTCAATGAAACTAAAATCTGGTTCTTTGAGAAGATAAATAAAATTGATAAACCTCTAGCAAGACTTATCAAGAAAAAGAGGGAGAGGACTCAAATCAATAAAATTAGAAAGGAAACAGGAGAAGTTACAACAGACACCGCAGAAATAAAAAAGCACCATAATAGACTACTACAAGCAACTATATGCCAATAAAATGGACAACCTGGATGAAATGGACAGATTCTTAGAAAGGTATAAACTTCCAAGACTGAATCAGGAAGAAACAGAACATGAACAGACCAATCACAAGTGATGAAATTGAAACTGTGATTAAAAATCTCCCAACAAACAAAAGTCCAGGACCAGATGGATTCACAGGTGAATTTTATCAAACATTTAGAGAAGAGCTAACACCCATCCTTCTCAAACTCTTCCAAAACATTGCAGAGGAAGGAACACTCCCAAACTCATTCTATGAGGCCACCATCACCCTGATATCAAAACCAGACAAAGATACTACAAAAAAAGAAAATTACAGACCAACATCACTGAAGAATTTAGATGCAAAAATCCTCAACAAAATACTGCAAACAGAATTCAACAACACATTAAAAGGATCATACACCATGATCAAGTGGGGTTTATCCCTGGAATGCAAGGATTCTTCAATATATGCAAATCAATCAATGTGATACACCATACTATCAAATTGAAGGATAAAAACTACATGATCATCTCATGCAGAAGAAGCTTTTGACAAAATTCAACACCCATTTATGATAAAAACTCTCCAGAAGGTGGGCAGAGAGGGAACCTACCTCAACATTATTCAAATATTATTCTCAATGGTGAAAAACTGAAAGCATCCCCTCTAAGATCAGCAACAAGACAAGGATGTCTACTCTCTCCACTACTATTCAACATAATTTTGGAAGTCCTTGCCATAGCAATCATAGAAGAAAAAGGAATAAAAGGAATCCAAATTGGAAAAGAAGAAGTAAAACTGTCATTGTTCGCAGATGACATGATATTATATATAGAAAATCCTAAAGATGCCATCAGAAAACTACTTGAGCTAATCGATGAATTTGGTAAAGTTGCAGGATACAAAATTAACACACAGAAATCTCTTGCATTTCCATACACTAACAATGAAAGATCTGAAAGAGAAATTAAGGAAACAATCCCATTCACCACTGCAACAAAAAGAATAAAATACCTAGGAATAAACCTACCTAAGGAGGTAAAAGACTTGTACTCAGAAAACTATAAGACACTAATGAAAGAAATCAAAGACGACACAAACAGATGGAGAGGTATACTATGTTCTTGGACTGGAAGAATCAGCATTGTGTAAATGACTATACCACCCAAATCAATCTACAGATTCAATGCAATCCCTATCAAATTACCAATGGCATTTTTCACAGAACTGGAACAAGACATTTTACGATTTGTATGGAAATGCAAAAGACCCGGAATAGCCAAAGCATCTTGAGCGCAAATAAATGGAGCTGGAGGAATCAGACTCCCTGACTTCAGACTATACTACAAAACTACAGCAAGGATATACAATGGAGAAAAGGCAGCCTCTTCAATAAGTGGTGCTGGGAAAACTGGACAGCTACATGTAAAAGAATGAAATTAGAATACTCCCTAACACCATACACAAAAATAAACTCCAAATGGATTAAAGACCTAAATGTAAGGCCAAACACTATAAAACTCCTAGAGGAAAACTTAGGAAGAACACTCTTTGACATAAATCACAGCAAGATCTTTTTTGAGCCACCTCCTAGAGTAATAGAAATAAAAACAAAAATAAATAAGTGGGACCTAATGAAACTTAAAAGCTTCTGGCACAGCAAAGGAAACTATAAGCAAGACAAAAAGACAACCCTCAGAAAGGGAGAAAATATTTGCAAACGAATCAACAGACAAAGGATTAATCTCCAAAATATATAAACAGTTCATCCAGCTCAATATCAAAAAAACAAACAACCCAATCAAAAAATGGGCAGAAGACCTAAACAGGCATTTCTCCAAAGAAGACATACGGATGGTCAAGAGGCACATGAAAAGCTGCTCAACATCACTAATTATTAGAGAAATGCAAATCAAAATTACAGTGAGGTATCACCTCACACCAGTTAGAATGGGCATCATCAGAAAATCTACAAACAGTAAATGCTGGAGAGGGTGTGGAGAAAAGAGAACTCTCTTGCACTGTTGGTGGGAAAGTAAATTGATACAGCCACTATGGAGAACAGTATGGAGGTTCCTTGCAAAACTAAAAATAGTGTTACCATATGACCCAGCAATCCCACTACTGGGCATATACCCAGAGAACATCATAATTCAAAAAGACACATGCACTCAAATATTCATTGTGGCACTATTTATAATAGCCAGGATATGGAAGCAACCTAAATGTCCATCAACAGATGAATGGATAAAGAAGATGTGGTACATATATACAATGGAATATTACTCAGCTGTAAAAAGAGTGAAATTGGGACATTTGTAGAGACATGGATTGACCTAGAGACTGTCATACAGAGTGAAGTGAGTCAGAAAGAGAAAAACAAATATCACATATTAACACATACATGCGGAATCTAGAAAAATGGTACAGATGAACCGGTTTGCAAGGCAGAAGAGAGACACAGATGTAGAGAACAAACATATGGACACCAAGTGGGGAAAGCAGGGGGGAAGGGGGGTATGTGATTAGGAGACTGGGATTGGCATATATACATTACTAATAAAATAAATCAAATTATACACTTTAAATATACGTAGTTTATTGTATGTCAATTGTATCTCAATAAAAACTCTTAAAGAAAAAAGGGGAAAAAAAGAAACTTATTCTCAGGCCAAAAAAAAAAAAAAAAGGCCAAAAAATCAGACTTTCTTCAGATTAGACAAGCAATAGAATAAAGCCTATCCATAACTGCTAAATCAGGAAGTTTGGATGGAAAATAGTTTGGGCAAAAATAAAAGAAAAAGCTTTATACTTAGTATAATGTTTAAAAATTGTAACCATACCATCACAATTCTTAACTATAAATAAACATTTCACAAAACCGCTTATGATTCACCATTAATACTACTTAAAGAAAGGGATTTCACCCCAAAGCTGAAATGGAAATACAAGGCCCTAAATTTTGGAGTTTTCATTCTGTAGCCAGGCCATTTTATTTTCCTAACCCAGAGCTGGGAAGAACTGAATGTTTGGTGGATAGAGTAAGGAAGAAAAGGTTATGAGACAGACAGGAACACTGAAGGAATTGAGGCCCTAGTGGAGTCCCACGGCTAGAGATTGGGTGGGGACTGACATAGCCAGAGATGGACATGAGGGGACTGACATCCTAACATAACTAATCCCACTGACCCTATGTAGGAGGACCCCCCAGTGTGGGAAGATACCTGAATGCAGTAGGGAGGTGAGCCCTAAATGCTGGAAGTGTGCTCCACAGCTAAGATTCTACTGAAAGCTCAGCCTGCCTCCTGGATCTATTCCTAGAGTTCTGTTCCAGATGTCCTCTCTTCCTAACTCACTGCCAGGAGCCTCGGAGCCATTCCTGACATCCTCTCACCCTCACTCAACATCCTGTGTCATTCCTCACATCTCTAGCTCAGGGTGCTTTTATCTGTCCTCCCGATCATCTTCCCTGCTTCCCAACTGTCCCTGCCCCTGACTTGCCCTTTCTGGGCCCTTTGCCACCTCCAGCCTATGACTATCCAAAATCATAAATCTGGTCTGTGTACCGCTAGGATAATGTTCACAGCCCTTAGCAGAGCAAACAAATTCCCACTCTTTGGCCCAGAGGGCTCACAGCTGGCACCCAGAGAGTTTTCTACACTGGTGAAAAGTTGATAGTGTGATTAATGAAATGGTGACAGTGGTGTTTCTGAGACTCATCCAAAGAAGATAGTTTAAAAGTAGGGATACAGTTTTCTATAAAAGGATGTTTTTAAGCAAATCACATACAGTTAATATCTGTATATCTTTCCTTTAGTAATTCATTAGAATATGTAGTTCTTCCTGAATTCCACTCCTGAAACAAAATCTAGCACTTACCATTAGCTGAGATGTGAGAAACATCTTCACTTTTATCCAATTTATATCTTGATGATTAGATCATCATTATTTTCGCCTTGTAATGTGGCCAATGTAAAGCTTGTGGTGCTAGAGCTCTTTTTCTTACTGTTCACTTGTAATTGCTTTGTTAATACTGTCTTGAAAAACCATGGCTTCTTTGCAATGATATTTTTTATCATTTGTCTCAAATTCTAAGCCTTATTTCCTCTGCTCAGAAATTTTATATTGGGGTGGGGGGAGTGGTAAAATTTTTCAGTGTCTTTTATCCTAGGTCAAAGAAGCATTCCTAGGTTATTCTTATCATATCTCAGCCAAAGGTACACTACATTTGCAATCCTACAGGGTTGGAATGATTAATACCTGTATTTCCTACAGACTGATTTGCCATAAGACCCTGGAGAAGCACTTTATCTACTGTTAATGGACCTTCTGCACTTTGCAAGAGGAGGTTTCAAATAGCCCACCCAAACCAGAGCAGAGCTTCCCAGACTCCACACTATTCCTGTCACAGTCCAGCTGGTGTACATATCCAGCCACAACCAAAGCCCAGCCAGAGGTAATATTTTAAGATTTTAAAGCTCCCTTTATTTCAACATCTGACCTGATTATGTAATGCCCTGGGCTATTCTTCATTCCAATGTGTATCCTACCTTCATTAGTCAGAGAATATGTTAAGACAACCGGAAAAGTGGTATAATCTCAACTTTCCCCGGAGGGCTTTTCCTGCCTCAAGGTCATTACCAAGGTCTACAAAAGAAGCTCCTTGCTCACTCAACACAGAGCTTAGGCACTTGGCAGGGCAGGGTGAGGCCTGGCTGAAAATCCATAGAGACGAAAAAGTGGCCAGTACTTTCAAAATGTAGTGTACCTCAAAATCACCCGGACAGCTTGGTCCAACACAGATTGCTGGGCCCCACACCCAGAATTTCAGTTTCAACGAGTCTGAGGTGAGAATTTGCATTTCTAACAAGTTTTCAGGCGATGCTGATGTCACTGGTCCATAGACCATACTTTGAGAGCCACCATGGACTAAGATAAAGGATAACTGAGTATCTGTCCTGCATCATCTGCCTAAATATTTTGTCCTGGAAATGCCATCCCTTATCTAACAGCCTGACAGTACCGCTAGCCTTGTAGAGACCAAAGCCCAAAGCTCATGAATGTTATTTTTATGCTCCAGGATCTTCATATGATATTTAGCAACATAAGTTTGAAAATGGCAAATGTCTGGGAACTCCCTAGTTTGTAGGACCGTCTATCTCCCCGTGTTTTATATAATAAGCACAGGGAATGAAGTTCCACATTGACACCTTCTGACAAATTTACACACAGCAATTAAGATTTGAAATGGCGTCAGCAAACATGTAAAAGTACTGAGTGTTCTTTCACCAGTTGTGACTTTTTGTCTGTTTAGCGCCTGATTCTGCAGGGGAAAACAGAAATGAATAAGACGTGGTCCTTGCACAAAGAGACCTGAAAATTGACTGGAAGAAATAAGATGTATAAGAGTAGGTTACTGCAAGGAGTGGCGTGAAGACCAAGAACAGACAGCACTAGACTTGGAAGCAAGAGACCCCGTGCCTGTTGAATCCTCACTGCTGACTTTTTGTGTGATGGTGGGGCAAATCCCTTTCACTATGTGTGATGACAGACTCTCAGATCTCTGTTTTGTAATTATGCAGACCACAGAAATGATACCTCCTGGGACCATGATTCTCTGGGAGCAGTTCTGCCCTGAGAGCTAAGCCCCAGGGATGGGAGCTAACCCCGGGACAGATAAAGCTAAGATATCAGGACCCCGTGTACTTTTACACGTGTATAGAGCCTCTCTCTGCTACAGTGACTGCCTACAGAAAGTAACCCAGTGCAGCAGCCAACTACAAAGAGGAAAGCACCATCTACAACCAGCTGGTACTGAAAAAGAATGATTTTTTGAGAATTCACCATGTGCCGGCACTGTTTTCAGTTAAATGTATTAATTCATTTAATCTACATAACAACCCCATGAGGAGCTACCATTATCCTTCTGGCTAGAATGCTTTCCCCCAGACACCCACATGGTCTACTTCCTCACATCTTTCATGTCTGCTCAAATATCCCTTCTTTTTAGGGAGGCCTACCCTGATTGCTCTCTTTCAAATGTAACATCCTCTTCCCATCAAAAATCACTATTCACTTTACCCTCCTCTACCTTTTTTCCCAGCACATTTATCACATTCTAACATACTATATATAATTTACTTATACTTATCATTTACTGTCTTCCCCTATTAAACGTAGGTGGCAGATTTACTAAGCAAGGGAACTTACATACAAGTCTTGTCTTCTAGATGTCCACACCTGCCCTCCAGAACCTTAAAAGTTTATAGAGGTTTTAATGGGGTTCAGCCACACACACAGTCCAGATGGTCTTAACCACACCTTACGTTTTTAAGGCTGCATCTTTGAAATGGCTTCAGCTCTGAGGTGGTGTGGGTGGAACATTCATTCCAAGGACAGGGCAGGAGTAAGGAGCCTTCAGTTGCCCAGGTCTTGCTCTTGGATCAGCTGGCAGTGATGTCCCCTCAATGACCTCCTCCTATACAAGGATCTTTGTTTTATTCACGGATGTATCCCACCTACCTAGAACAGAGAGAGGCAAACTTTTCTGTAAGGCTTCAGATAGCAAATATCCTGACTTTGTGGACCATAGCCTCTGTTGCAACCATTCAACTCTGCCTTCATAATTCAAAAGCAGCTACAGATAATAAACACATAAGCAAACAGGTGTGGCTGAGTCCCGTAAAACTTTATGGATATTGAAGCTTGAATTTAATATAATCTTCACATATCACAGAATATTCTTTTTATTTTTTTTCAACCACTTAAATATGTAAAAAACATTCTTAGTTCACAGGCCATACAAAAACAGGCAGTAGGCTGGTTTGGCCATGGGTCCATTTGAAAACTACTGACCTAGAACGTCGTAAGGGTTCAAATGAAAGCTTTTATGCCAAAGTATTCAAGGTACTTGAAAGTGCTATATTATTTTAAGTATATTAAACATTACTTATACAATCATGTTTATATTATTGTGTTTGCCAAGTGCCTTGTCATAGTCAGTGCAGAGGAAAATTGAACTTTAACCACTGTGAACTATGGTGTGTTTAAATTAAATTAGTGAGATTGGAATAAAGATGTTCTCAATAAAAATAGTAGATGGTAAACAATTCTGGTCCCAAACATCTCATCCATCTCACAGTGTACCTTATCAATAAAATCAAGTTCTCAGCCTGAGCCTTGGATTTGATTTTATTACTGTTTAAAAAGCAGGAACTTCCCTGGTAGTCCAGTGGTTAGGACTAGGTGTTTTCATTGCCATGGGCCTGGGTTCAGTCCCTGGTTAGGGAACTAAGATCCTGCAAGCCACACGGCATGGCTTTAAAAAAAAAAAGCAACTGACAGCATTAGGAACTAAACCAGTTATGATGACTTGTGTATTTCTGACTGACTCATACTGAGAAAAGATAGAGTTAGCTAATCTCAATGGTATAGAAAAGTCTGCATGGAGCAAATATGTATTATTGGACCTCGAGGATTATTTTAACATATTTTTGACCTGTGGGCCCCATGAATTACAGAGCTCTGCTAAAGAGGTGGGGCCAGTTCAGTTCCCACACTGGCTGGTTAGTTCAGGGCCTATGGACACATCCTTCTCTCCTAAGACTAAAGTAGACATTTCTCAATCCCAGCCTGGCACACAGAAAGGAAGCAGGGTCTTAGCATATAGTAGGTACTCAGGAAATACTTGAATGAATGGGTGAATGGATGAATATATGGATAGCTTTGAACTATTAGGGGAAAAAAAAAAAATTCTAGTAAACGGGCCATCAACAAATATTATCTACTCTGTTCTAATCTTGTCTGCCAAGGGAAAAATAAGAAATATAAGCCCCAATGCTCAGCTACTTACTCATTCACTAATTTCACAACCATTTACTGAATACAAACTATGTTCCAAAAACTCTTCAAGGAACTGGGCCTACAAAGATCACTAAGACACAGCAGGGCTGCATCCTGACTTTCATGGGCTCTAGGCACTTTTGCCTTCACAGGTCCCTTCCTCCATTAAAAAAGTATTAAAAGTTTCACTTTGCATTAATATAAACACAAACATACTCAGGCTGGATTCATTATTGTATGCATCATTATTATTTTTTGTGTGGGGGGGGTAAGAAACATTGGCTACATGCCAATTTTTATTGCTAAGAGAAATTCTTATAAAAATAATCTTTTTTCGTCTTACAAAACAAAACCAAAAAAAACTAAAATTAATCCCACAAATCCAAGTTCATGGAACTTAGAGTAACAAAGTCAAAGTCAGTCTTGTGATCTGTACATGAATTTGATAAATCAAACTGCATCGGAAAAACAACAGAAAACAACTGCATCTGCTCCTATGCAGAACTGATGATGACTTTCAGCCCTTAAATAAAGATAACACTTACACAGCTCTTTTCTAAAGAAAGATGTATATCCAGGAACCCAATGGAACATGTTACTTCTGAAATTCCATAAAAGCTGTAAGGCAGCCAAGTGTTGATGGTATTTAAGGACAGTAAAATTTGCACTCTTAATGACCATGGACAAGATTTGTGACAATATTCAAAAAATATGCTTTTCATTGACTACAGATGCATCGCTATTGTTATATTCATTATTTCTTCTGAATTTAAAAGCAATTTAAAACTACAACATTGTGGTGGGCCCCCAAAAGTATTGTGGGCCCTGGGTACCACGTCTACTGTGCCTTATAGAGAGGTCAGCCCTGCAGCAGCTTCTGCCTTCCTGCCTTCTCTCCTGAATAATTCAGTCTGAAAATTATTCGAAGGGGCTTTGCAAGATAGATGGGTGGGGGGCTTCCTAGGTGGCACAGTGGTTGAGAATCCACCTGCCAATGCAGGGGACACAGGTTCGATCCCTGCTCCAGGAAGATCCCACATGCTGCGGAGCAACTAAGCCTGTGCGCCACAACTACTGAGCCTGCACTTTAGAGTCTGTGAGCCACAACTACTGAGCCCATGTGCTGCAACTACTGAAGCCCACACACCTAGAGCCCATGCTCTGCATCAAGAGAAGCCATGGCAATGAGGAGCCCACGCACCACAAAAAAAAAGTAGCCCCCGCTCACTGCAACTAAAAAGAAAGCCCATGCACAGCAAAAAAGACCCAACACAGCCAGTAAAATAAATAAATAAATTAATTAAAAAAAATAAAATAAAAAAAATAAAACACTAATACCAACAACTTCAGAATAGAACTTAAAAAAAAAAAAGATGGGTGGGATTCCAGGGTGTGGGGGTCCTGAAGGGTAACTATGGAGAGCTTCCAAGTGGGGAGCCTGTGGTGATGGGGTGAGGAAGGCATCTGTGTGGAGGGAAGTGACAGCAGTGAGAGGTATTAGGATCTGAGCAGAGCGAGGAGGGAATGTACTTGTGGTTACCATGACGATGGCAAGGCAGGATAGCCAAGCAGGAGCGCATGAGGAGGGTGATGTCACCGCTCAGTGCGGGCTGTCCAAGCCTTAGTGGAGTAAGGCAGATGTCTTCACAAGGGAGCAAAAGCAGTGGCGGTGGCCCATTAAGAAGCCACTGGGCTGGGACAAAGGGAGAGAGTAGCATTGACATATATACACTACCAAATGTAAAATGGGATGGCTAGTGGGAAGCTGCTGCATAGCACACGGAGAGCAACTCAAGGCCTGGTGACCACCTAGAGGGGTGGGATAGGGAGGGTGGGAGGGAGGCTCAAGAAGGAGGGGATACGGGGATATATGTATAAATATAGCTGATTCACTTTGTTGTACAGCAGAAACTGGCACAACATTGTAAAGCAATTATACTCCAATAAAGATCTGGAAAAAAAAAAAAAGCCACTGGGGGTGAGTAGGGCCTCTGGGAGGGCTAGGGGAGCCGAAGAAACAACCTGATGTAGGGCCAAGCAGGCTGCGGAGGATATTAGCACAGTCCGGTGCGGGAGGTCAGAGCCTGAGCAGGGGGATCCAGGCAAGCACTGCCAAGCTGGGGACAATGTGATAACAGATTTGATAAATGATGATAACTGATTAGAACCCAATAAAAAAATAGGAATCCATGAGGCCATGCTGATATAAATGAATTCATTAATTGATTCACTGATTAATAAGGAGAAGAGAAAGCTTTCCTTAATAGTAGAATGTCAACTGATAAATGTAGAATGAATAAGTTAAATTATAAAATCACTGTCTGGCAGTCATCATCATAATATTGATTCAGACAAGAATAACCAATGGATGCTAAAATAGAGGGGTGAACATTTGATGCAGAATGGGATATTCAGGTCATCTCAGAGTACCTCCCACAAAATACTAATTATAAAGGGGAAAAAAATACTTTTACAATAAGGAAGCCTGATCACAGTGAATGGGACCATTGATAAAACAAATTGGAATTGTGCACCACCTATTGGAGGCAATGATAAGACCATCACTGCTGTGCTATCCTTGGCAAAAATAAAAAAAATTTTTTTTAATTGGGCTATAGGGGATGGGTTGGGAAATATCTCTGCAAGTTATGTCCCACTAGGGAAATGTCCATTCTAATTTTTCTGGGATAGCTTTCAGAGCTTTTTCTTTTAAAAATAAAAAATGTTTAAAGCATGACCTAAATTTAATTATGAGGAAACAAATTCAAATTGAGGTACATTTCACAAAAATATCTGCCCTGCAATTTAATAAACCGTGAGGGCCCTGAAAGTCGAGGAAAGAGTGAGGACCTCTCCTACTTTGAAGAAGACTAGAGAGACGTGATAACTACATGCAACATGCAAATCCTGGACTTGTGGGTGAAACGAATGCGTCTGCAGATTATATGGTAATAATGCATCAATGTTATTTTCCTGAGTTTGATGACTGTATTATCATTATGTAGTGGAATGTCCCTGTGAGGGACACACAAAAATATATTTGGGGGGGGGGTGCAGTGACAGGGTATTGATGCCAGCAACTTCCTTTTCGGTGGTTTAGGAAAAAAGGTTATTACACTATTCTTGCAACTTTAAGTTTGAAATTACTTCAAAGTAAGAAGACAAAATTAAATCAAAAATCTTCCAATGTTTACAGGTAAAGCCAAGGACTAAAGAATTTGTAACTGAATTATCGTGTATTCCCTGGCGGATGTTTGCTTTTAAGGATTTATAATATTTTTAAGTCAAGTGGTTTTTTTCTGATATAAAAATAAGGCTCCCACATGCAAAACTAATCTACAGTATGAGAAGCGAGGATTTTGGTTACCCTGGTGGGAAGATAATGGGGAAATAGTGACTAGAAACGAGTGGTGAGGAGTTCCTGCATTTCTAGTATTGTTTCCTGATCTGGGTGCTGGCTGTATGTCCTTTATGTATTCCCTCACACTGTACACTTAAGATTTGTGCTCTTTTCTGTGTTATACTTCAATAAAATTTATATTTAAATTAAAAAAGACACAATCCTTAATTTTTAAAAATCCACAATCCACCATGTACTCCAGATGATAATTTTGTCAAAGTTGCATATCTAACACTCACAAATCAACAGCGAACCATAAAACTAACCTAAGAAGCTCCAAATTGGTGGTTAAACAAAAATTCAAAGGAGAAGGTCACTGGGGCCTAAAATAGTCAGAAAATACACTCACCAGCTGTCCATGTCATCTTCTCATACGAAAGTGGAAGACGGATATCAAGCTCCAATTTTGTTAGCCCACTGTTACTGCTTTCCTCCAACAATGTGAGGCAACATTCAAAAATGTTTATTGGAAAGGGACTGGTCAGTGGGAAGACCCCCATTATGCTTTAACAGGTATGAGCCTACGTGAGCCCACGTGGTGCTGGTACCTAACAATTGGTGGTGGCCGGACTCCAAAGGATATATGTAAAAATAAATACAGAAGCCCATCTAACTCCTGGAAGATGGAAGTAGCAGGGATGAACTTCCAATGCACATACCAACATAAGTGTAGCAGCTCTCTCTCCCTCACCAAGGGTAATTTTCACCTAGAAATTCCAACTCCCTCAATCAGGAAAATACTGCAACTGTACAGGCACGTGGGCCCCTGCTGCTGAGATCAGGCTCTACTACACACAGCAAACAGTTCTGCCTCCTCTTAGTACTCAGACTTTAACCTGGGGACCTTGTTAAAACGCATGTTCCGACTGGGGGCGATTCAGCTTTCTAACATTGTTGTGCCATTGCGGCTGGTCAGCAGCCTCACCTGGTCAGCAGCCTCACCTGGTCAGCCAGGTGTTAGAAACCAGCCCTCATTTATTTCATCCATTTGCTTCCCCTTTGTGGGGAAGGGTTCAGCTGGTAAAACTTTAAGTGCACCAACCAATCCATTGAGCTTCTTCAATTATGCAAATACTCAAAACATATAATAATAAAGCCAGCAAGAAGGGGGTGAATAGATGGTGTCTCCTCCCACTGTTGTAAAAATACCGCATTCTCAGTTGGTTGAATGCGCAGATGTAGAATCTGCAGAACCAGAAGGCCAAGTGTAAGGGACGTGAGCCGAAGGACTAAATCCCCCGCAGATACCAAGGGATGTCTATATTTCTCTCTGCTTTGCCCTCCTTGGCTATAGAATCCCACAGTCCTGAGTCAGACCTCGGCTCTGGCACTTACAGATTATATGATTTGGGACAAATTACTTAACTACTTTGTACCTCTCTCCCCATCTATAAATCAAAATAGATTTTTTTTTTTTTTGCTTGTGTTAAGCAAAATTCAGTCTGAGCACTTTTATATAACTGGGCAATGTGAATAGGCAGTTAGGGCATAAAAAGAAGCCACAATAATGGAGAGAAGTGAAAGAGATATACAGGAAGAATAATGATTATAATAAATAACAACAGCAGTGAATGTTATTATAACTTACTGAGTGGCCAGCCCTGTATTTCAGCTTTACACGCTAAAGCTTCACATTATCTCACTCTCTCCACCACAACACTGTGAGGTAGGGGTTACTATTATCGCCCACTTTACAGACAAGAAAACTAAGGGCTCAAGAAGCTATTTGTGTGTAAGAAAATTCAATTTTTAAGTGGTAAAACGAAGGCAGAATTGAAACCCAGGTCTGTCAGAGCCCAAGCTCCCAACAGCAAAATGAGTTTCAGCATCATCCATTTATCATAATCACCTGGAGCACTTGTTAAACTCACGAACTCCTAGGCCCAAGCCAAGACCCACAAGGGTGACTCTTACACAGCCTGGCACCAGTCCACGCAGCTGAATTTAGGAACCACTGCCAAAATACACTGCCTTCCTCTGATAATGTGAGGGGATATTCAAAAATGTTTGTGAAGGGACATGGTCAGTGTAAAGACTCTAGTGATGCTTTAACAGTTATGAGCATGTCTAAGTGAGCCCCTGTAGTGCTGGTTCTTAGAGCTGGTGTGGGGAAAGTTGGAGGCAGGAGCAGAGAAGGTCAGAAAAGGCCTCAGAGGGTCACCAGCTCACCATGGCACTGGCTTCCAGTTCATCCAAGAATACCAAGGCATCCAAATGTCCATCACTTCCCACCTGCTGCCAATGAGAAGACCCTCCTGCTCCTTGGAACTGAGCATTGCTAGGATTGCTTGAAGCTGTGTAATCCCACTTTAAATCCCAGATTCCCAGAGCTGAAGGATGAAGCCCATGGTCCTAGTGTAAAACCCAAGGGGTAGCAGCACCGCTAAGGAAACACTTACCCAGTCTGGAATAGTCCTTGAGATGTTGTTTTTTCCTTCATGAAGGTCTCTAACGCTTCTTTCTTTGACAGGAAGGACTTGGGGGAAGTCCCTCTGATTTCCCCCTGCTGACACTGGTTTGCTTTGGCCCCTTGACTTGTGTGGGCTTCCTGAAGTCTCCACCACTGCAGACCAGAGGGGATCTCACTTTCTATTTGCCCAGGGTCAAAGGAAGAGAGGAAAACCTCCACCCACTTGAGACAGGAAGGTCTACCTTAAGCCTGAGACAAAGGGCATGTCATTCATTATCACCACCTCTCAGACAATATATAGGCCAGCCTGGTGTTAGGGGGAGGAGCTGGGGGACAGTTTAATCTGGGGTTTCAGCTATGGCTCTGGTTTAACGGTGGTTCTGCCCTAGCTATGATAAATTATTTATCATGTCTTCACCTGAGTTCTCTAATCTGCTATAAGAAAGTGTTTTTAAACAATTTCTAAAATTCTCTAGAATATAAGCCCCATGAGTGTGTCACATTGATAAAGTATTTACCGAATGTGCATTCTACAAAGAGTAGTTAAATGAAGCTTTTCAGAGATCAATTGCCCTGCCACATCCTCTCAGCCCACTTCTTGATTTCAGCCACATGACAGTTCCTGGAAGACTGAGACTGGCCTTGCTCTGACACTGCCCCACCTCGAGGCCAGCCCTGCAAGTCTTTCTGCTTTCTGCCTCCATTGCTGACTCAGCCTCACCTCCTCACAACCTCAAATTCAACAAAAAGACAGAACCATTTACCTCCACCTCCCTCAAAAGTTGCTAACTGGTTCACAATCCCAAAGTGAGCAAACGTTAACAAACATTAACCACAGGAAAGATTAACAAATTGAACTTCTGTTTCTAAAAAGGCATCATTAAAGAAGTAAAAGTGTTACCATGGGCTAGGTGAATGTATTTGCAATATATGTATAAAGCAAATATTTGTATCTGTACTCATATCCGGATTATATAAAGAATTGCTGGAAATCAGTAATAAAGAAAAGACCAACAACTCAGTGTTTTTTAGAAATGGGCAGAAGCTTAAAAAGCCATTTGACAAAACAGGATATCCAAAGGCCAATGAGTATATGAAAGTGTTCGGCACCATTAGTCATCATGAAAATATAAACCAAAACTACAATATGATACTGTGATACCTATTCAAAATGGCTACAATTTTTAAGGCTGATAGCAGTAAGTACAGGCAAGTATGTAGAGCAACTGTAAGTCTTATCTGCTACTGGTAGATGTACAAATTGGTACAATCACTTGGGAAAACTATTTGATAATACCTACTAAAGATATGCATTTTTTCAATGACCCAGAAATTCTACTCCTGATACAGACCCAAAGAAATGAGTGCTTACATCCACCAACATATACACAACAAAGTAAATAGCAACATTATTTAATAGCCCCAAACCAGAAACAACCCAAATGTTCATCAATGGTAGAATGGATAAATAAATGGTGGTATGAGTCATCTAATGGAATACCATACAGGTGTGAATAAGAATGGAAAAATACTATATAAAAAACAAGCATGAATTTCACAGACATAATCTTGATCAAAGAAACCAGACACCAAAGATTATATACTGTATGATTCCATGTAAATGGAGTTCAAGAAAGTTAAAACTTCTAACTATGGTAATAGAAGTCAGAATAGTGGTTATCTTTGGGTGGTATATTGATGGAGAATGACTCTAAGGGAGCCTTCTGGGCTGCTGGAAATATTCTACAGCTCCATCTCAGTGATGGTTCCATGGATGTATAAATATATAAAATCCACTGAGCTGTACACTTAAGATTTATACACTTACAGCATGTTAAGTTATAGTTCAATTTTTATAGAAGTGCCAGACTGCCTTAGATCACATGCTCACCCCTGGATCAACCACTGTGGCCATAGAGTACAATGACTGGCTTGGGCCTGGGTCAGTATGGTTCATCTCTAGGGCTGGGGATGGAGCCCACCCAGACCAAGAATGGACAAAGGAGGAAATTCGGAGGTGTTTCTGGAAGATAAGGAAACAGATCTTCTAAGGGAGACAGGCAACTAATTGCCAACAGTCAGGATGGAGGTGACCCTCACCATGAGCAAGTGGACTGGGAAAACCCAGTCTTCAAGGAGAGAGAGAGACAGAAAGAGTACAGAGAGATACAACCAGAGTAACCTGGCTCCAGACTTTCCAATTCCTGGTTCTCGGTCCTGCAAGTGAAGCTGCACTTCCTATTTTGGGGCTCTGTAAGATTCCCCTTATCTATGGGGAACTTTGCATTCTTTCTGGCCATCTGGCACTTTGAACCTCCCTTTATTGTTTGGGGAAGTTCCCCACATTATGAATCTTGGAGGGAGCTAGGGCCACCTCCCACTGTCAATGCCGAAAATGCCAAATGCTCACGTTCCCAGCCTTGCTTGCAACTAGAATGCAGGTGGGTGATGTAGGCTCTGTCAAGGAGAGCACTGCTCCTGAACTGCAGGGACCACAAGGCATATTCATTCTGGAGGATGGTCCAGCAGTGCTGATGCAGACCAGTCCAGTGCTCGGGGTATTAGAGGACGAGCAGCAGTGGCCAGTGCCAGGCAGTGCAGCCCTGCGGTCCTCACACACTGTTCTACAGTGTGATTTTGGGCCCTTTGCCCACTGAGGCCCCACACTTGAGTCTTCAGCCTTCCTGACAATCCTATACTTGAGTCAGCATCCTTTTAATAGTTCTTTTGTGGCCTAAATCAACCAGAGTTAGTTTATGCCACTTAAAACCAGGAACCCTAATTGACAACAGTATAGTTCCAGAAAATTCCCCTTTTAGTTTATACTAGTTTTGGAAGGTTCTGTTACTTGCAACATGGAGAAACAAAGCTTGGATCCAAAGAAGTGATGCCACCGTATGAATTACCTGGGCCATCATCCAGTCACAAGGAAGATGTTTGGTGGTAAATCCTTTACCAGCCCACAAATCACATGGCAGGAAGGAAGGGAACAAGCTAACTAATAGGTCTCTACTTAAGTTAGGTTTGGTTCTCATAACAGACCCATGAGATGGTATTGTATCAGTGTGCTAGGACTGCCATAAAATACCAGATACTGGGTGGCTTAGACAACAGAAATTTCTTTTCTCACCGTTCCGGAGGAAAGAAGTCCAAGATCCAGAAGCTGGACAATTCAGTTTCCAGTGAATTCTCTCTTCCTGGCTAATAGCCAGCCACCTTCCTACCTTGCACGCATGGGGAGAGAGAGAGACAAAGAAAGAGACAGAGAAGAGAGATCTGTGGTGTCTCTTCTTATAAGGATCCCAGTCCTATCAGATTAGGGTTCTACCCTTATGACCTCATTTGACATTATTACCTCCTTAGAGGCCCTGTCTCCAAACAGAGTCACACTGGGGCTTAGGGTTTCTGTATATAAATTTTGGGAGACACAATTCAGTCTATTACAGGTATTGTCCCAATATTGCAGAAGAGAAACATGAGGTTATTTAGACCTTGTACAAGGTCTAAATAAAGCCTTTGTACTTTCCACCCTCACTTGTGGTAGAAAGTATCAAATCCTACAAACACAAGCTCCCAAAGCACCAGACGAAGAATTTGTGGTTGTCACAGAAAGGTAAGAAATGAATGAAGACGGGATGAAGTCAGTGTGACTGCCCAGTCATCAGCCCTGAAGTCAGTGACTGTTACGGCCCAGACTCACCCACTGGGCGCCTCTTTGAGCTCCAGCTGTGTCTGTGGCTGGCACACTGTTCATCCCTGAATCTCATCATTCTGGGTCCAGTGTTCGGGCCCTGACTCATGCTACTTTGTGAATGCTGACAAAAACTCTCTCCTGGAATAAACTTTAGTCAGGCTCCTTCAAACCCACTTCACCAGGCCTCCCTTCGCCTGCTGAGCCCAGTTTTAGCAAAGAATCATCTAAGCCAGTCAATCAAGAATCAGCTCACCTTTGCTAAATGATCAAGCTCCTCTACCCTTAGCATTTGACCAGTTCCTCTCAATAATTTTCCAGCCATTCCCCACCAGCCCTTTGGCTATAAGTCCCCACTGTTGTATTAAAAGTCAAGTTCAATCTCTCCCACTACTGTAGTAAACTTAAAGTCTTCCTTGCCATCTTAAATCTCAGAATAATTTTTCTTTAACACTTTATTAGGGGCAAGACCCACGTCTCACATTTCTCTTTACATATCCCCATAGCACTTAGCATGTGGCCCAACTGGTGCTTTGTCAAGAGGTGAGTGAGGGGTGGGTAGCTGAGTGACAGCAAAGAACCCCAGGGGACCAGCTACAGAGAAAAGTCAAAAGCACTTGACGCCTATGAAGAGAGGCAGGTGGATCAACTTGGAACAGAAAGATGGAAGAGGACGAAGGGGAGAAAACAGGGGAGCCTCTCACACATGTCAGAATCAAGGGGAACCACCTTACACTGCTGCTTTGGGCCACTCCAGAAGCAAATGGCCCCAACCTTGACGGTCCCCAGGGCCCAGGGCTGGACCTGAGAGCCCCGGGTCTAAGAGGCAGCACTTGGCAGATGGACAAACATGGGGTGGTTGCTTTGGACCTGGCTTTGCTACTTTTTTTGTAGGACATTGAACCTCTCTGATCCTCTCCATGTGTGAAATGAAAGTGCTCCCTCACAGGTGCAAGGAGAGAACTATGTAAAAGGATTTTTTTTTCCGTTTTAGTAGTGCTTGATATTTACTGAAAAGAATGTAAATGCTTTTTCCAGGCAGAATTAAGGAGCTGGGCAGAGTTGTATGCTTTTGTTTAGTTTTCAGTAGGCTTTTCCCAAATGTGCACATCTGTAGGCCTGCTGAAATTCTGAAAGAAAAATGACTTGTGTAAAACTGATTTATAGGAGAGAAGGAATGTCAGGACTTGGCTGCCAGGCACACGCACCCAGAGCAGTCTGACGGATGGGAGAGGACTCTGGGAGCAGGTAGAGAACTAACCAGGCTGAAAGAGTGGCCCCTTTGAGGGTGGGTGAGCTGCCCAAATCAACACCCAGGGAGGTGTAGCTAACTCAGGCATCTTCTAGGTTGGTCCCTGTCTCCAAAAGTGGTAGGCTCTCTCTGGGATGTGGTGGGAGGTGGGGAAGTGGCAGCTCCCCGCCTGGCCTGTGGGTGGGTGGCAACAGCAGGGCTGTGGAGGGTCTAACCAGTTTGTGACAGAGCCCTGGCCTACAGCTGGGGCTCAGGACACAAACTTACAGAAGAGGGGTTCTGGGGCAGCTGCGCACTTCAGAGCAAGGCCCCAGCCCCAGTGGCAGGTAACTGAATCACTGTTTGTGGAACAAAGACAAGCACTGCAGGGGGATGGGGAGAGAACCTTAGGGGAGGGGAGAGGAGGGGACCAAAGGGAACTTGGGGGAAGGGGCAGCTTGCAAGAGCCTTCCCCCCAGGACCCAAGGGTCTCCAGGCCTAGTAACCAACATCTCTATTGTCATCTCAGCCAAAACACTGTGTCATTTCATCCAGGACATTACAACTGCTATTTTCAAAACACACCCATTCCTGGTGGAAGGTGAGGGTCCTCAGCACCCACGTCCCGAAACCTCTTTAATCATCACAACACTGAGACTGCGTTATTGTCTCTGTTTCACAGACAAGGCAAAGCAGTTTTTCTGGGTCAGCGTTTCCCAAATTGTGGTTCACGGGACAGTAATAATAGCGCTGAGAGATGAGAGGCAGACAATTAAAATACACTTCTGTAGCCAAACACGTTTGAGAAAAAATGCAGCAGAGAATCATGTTCATGGCCATGGACTTAGGAGTCACAGAGACCTGGGTTTGAGGCCAGGCTCTGCCAACTATTAGCTATGGAGCTTGGGCAAGTAATAACCTTGATTGCCTCATCTGTAAAAATGGGAACAATAAAACATGAATTTCATGAGGTTGTTGTGAAGCACAGAGCTGGTTCAAAGAATATCCTCAATAAATATGAGCTCTTACTGGCATTGTAGCAGATTAAATACTGTTGACCTCTTAAACCTGGTCCTAGAGTTCTTCTTAGGAAGAGATCAATTTTGTTTAGGAAAACACCTTGATAAACCACTTGGAGGAGTGGGCAGAGATGAGACTGAAGTTATAAGGCAGCAATAGCTAAGACCAAAACCTGGAAAATGAGGTTGGAAAAACCAAAGTCCCACAGTGGGTAGGTTCCTAGTAAGGGGACAACTGATTTCTCACCCTGGCTGGCATCATCGCAAAGAATGTGGGGCCCCAGGTACAAGGTCTCCCCTACAGTCTTCACTTCCATCTTTTGGGCACCATTCTACCCTCTTACACACGCACACATCTCACACACACACAATTCCTTTTCAGGGAGAAAGCCACATGCTCCAAGTGAGTAGAAATCCTACTAATCTAGATTGTTTTCGACCTTTTCGCTCCCTGAATTTTTTCTAAAGGAAGCTATTTTTGTAAGGTTTAAGTTATTTGCAATGAGATATATTACCTTTGTAACTAAATTTTTTAAAAAAAAGCTTCTTTAAAAAAATGTTAAAGACTGCTCAGTCAGTACAAGCTCCAGAAAGCCTTCCCTGACCACCCCCTAAGTTAGGCGCCCCTCTTCTGAGCTCCCAGAGCACCTCCTCTATATCTATGCTACCAGCTGAAATTATCCAAGTGTTCATGTCCATTGCCTTAACCAGGCATCACGCTTCAGGTGTGCAGGGACCCTGACTTCCTCATCTAGGTATTCCCAGCATCTCAATCCACAGCTGGCAGGTAATACCTTGGCACCGATGGATCTATGACTGAATCTGGACATCTCCCCAGGAGAAGGGCCCTTGGCAAGGGGAGGGGCGTAGGGTCCGAAATGCTACCCCGCTCCCTGCACGATGGGTGTTCAGAGAGTGCACCTTCCAAAGCCCAGGGCGGTGTTCTTACTTATTACATCCCGGAAATCCCCTGGTCGGGGGCTTTTGGGGTGACATCCAATATGTAAATACTCAGGGCTGGGTCCTGGTGAGCGGCAGTGACAATGCCCTGTGTGAAAGTTCCACAGGCAGCAGAGGGCTCTTTCATTAGTCATTTCAATGCACACAGCTGTTAGGAATCTGGCGAAGTTTGATTTGGCTGAGGGGAGTGCATTTTCCACTCGTGGGCGTCTTGAAAACTTTCACACTAAAAAAAAAAAAAAAGAAAAAGAAAAAAAAAAAGAGTCAAGAAAATCGTCATAGTCCAAAAAGGGAAGCCAGAAATTGAAGGCAGAGAGGCTAGGGCAGCAAGTATAATGGAGAAAGGCCTGAACATAAACCAAAGAGCCAGATTTCCACTCCACCCTGTCACTTCCAGGTGTGCCAAAGGGCAAGTCAGCCCCTGCTCTCAAGACCCTCCCATGTGAATAGAGAGAGTAATGCCTCCCTATGAGGAGGGAAAGATTCACTGAGTTAGTGGGTGTGAAAGCCTGGGCCAGCTGCCAGGCAGTATTCAAAGACTAGGCATTATTTGCAGCTATACAGAGGCAGAAGACAGAAAGTTCATAGAAAAAAGAGGAGGATGAATGCTGGGGACGAGACACTGATTGAACCAGCTTCCACACCTCCCTGCAGTGCCTGCAAAAGACCCGTGGGCAGAGGAAGAGAGAACAAAAGGAAACAGCTCTGGGTCAGGGTTGGTTCAGGGTTCGGTCAAAAGTAGACTCCACTTACATCTCTACTATAATAGACAGAAGGATTTTTTTTAATTTTTAAAAAAATAGGTTTCTGACTCCAATGATAACATCACCCTGGACTCAAGCCTCCCCTGATTTTAAACCTCAGTTTGTTCATATTTACGATGAAAACCTGGATCCAAACACAATTCAGTTGGCCTGTTCTTTGGCAGCATCTCTATGCTTCCTTTCCCCCCGTTTTCCCCTTATGATACATCTATGCACTGGAAACTTGTTTATTGAATGAGCTGCATGCAACAGAATGCAAGTAAAAAGCATGTATTTTTTCTTTTTCCTCTGTCCTTTCAGGCCCACTATTTGGATTTCTGTTTTCCCTGCTTTTTAGATAAAAGCTGAGCAATACCGTCGATTTTCCAGCTTAGGCATGAAACAAAGAGGTCCTTTGTGTTGGCCTTTAAAAGACCAGTCCAAGGTAATAATCAGTACCACACTCAATGCAAAACTTCCCTCTCTGGCTTTTCTCTTCAGTCTTGGAAACTCACTGCGTGGAGAAGGAGGGCATGGACTTCACCATTTTCCCTGCTTCGCCTCTTCACCTCCCCTAGTCAGCTGCTAATTCTCAACCTCAAGTCTTGGGAGAGAGGCAATTGGGGGAAAAGACACAGCTGTTCATGGCTCGTACTGTCATCACACAGCCTTAGTGTCCTCTGGATTCGGCAAAGTTCAAACACTGACTTCCCCCTAGGGCTGCTCTTAGGTGTGTTGCAGTAAGATCATATGGCCATCAGGTGGCGGTAAAGGTCTTTTTCCCTTGTCGGAAGAGTCTATTATCGGGTTTAATATGACCAAATAATTTCTGTAAGATGCCAAAATTTCCTTAAAAAAGCTAAATATGTTTTCCTTCCACTTAAAAATGAAACAAACAAAAAATACTTGAAACTACAAACACATCAATCTGACTAGCATACACCAAATATATTTTTTTAAATAATACTGACATTCAAGTTTAGTCAGGCACCTGAACCTTCTTCTAGGACCATCTGTACACGTCTAGTTTTAGCAAGTCTAGTTTTAGCAAGAACCCTGATAAGTCAGTTTAACCAGAGACCCCCACCCTCAACATCTGATCACCATCAATAGCTCATCAGGTTCCTCATCCTCCATTCTGAGGTAATATCTGGTCACCCTGGCCTGCCTTCAATAAGCCTCCTATTAGTCAATTTAGTCAGATTTCACCTTACCCCTGATGTTTCCTCTTGGTAATTTTCCATACACTGACCCCCATCTGCTTCTTGGCTATAAATACCACTTGCCCATGTTGTATCTGGAGTTGAGCCCAATCTCTCTCCCCTACTGTAACATTCCATTGCAGTGGTCCCTGTACTTATCACAATTGTCCTTAATAAAGTCTGCCTTACTATCTTTAACAAGTATCACTGAATACTTTTCCCTTTAATAATACCCTATGGAACAAACTTTTAAAGAAAATCTCCCAGGTAATTAAATAATGATATAATTTACTAATTCTCCCCCTCTCCCAATTAATATCATGTAATTCTAAATCTTGTTCCCAAACTTTTCTTATAATTTACCTTCCCCTAAATTATAGTCAGAAACTCTCACCAAGTGTTCCCTGTAAGGCATATTGCCATTTAAAGGCCTTCATGGGTGCTGGAGCCCTTTGCTGGGCTGTGCCTCTGCTGAGAGGAAAATATTTCTTAAGTACCTCATTCTGAAAGCAGTGTGCTCAGAACAATGGGATAAAACTACAGATATATGATGCACTGAGATTTTGCTGCTGTGGGCAGGAGGGTTCAAAGAAGGTTTTCATGGAGGAGCTGGAATGAGAGCAGGATCTTGAAAGGTACAAGATGGCACATAGTAGACTCCTGAACCCACCTCCTCCCATGGACACACCAGACCTATGATACATGTGGAGCAATTCCCTCTGAAAGAAAACCAGAAGCTAGCTGAGTGACTCCTACACATTGGGTGAACAAGAAAACACCCACATATAAGTGGGGCTTCACACATCCCCAACTACTGGGAGCCACCAAGACCAAAGAAAGCAGCTTAGTTTAAGAAACAACTAGGAGCTCAGACCAGCCTGAACAATAAGTTCATCCCCTACACTAGACCTGGGGAGAGGTAGTTGTTTTATCTAATGCACAGACATCGACACTAAGAGTCAAGGAAAATGAGGATTATGTATCAAACAAAAAAACAAAACTCCAGCAACAGACCTAATGAAATGGAGATAAGCGATTTACCAGATAGAGAATTCAATAAAGGTCATATAGATGCTTATCAAGGCCAAGAGCTTAAACAAAGTGAGAAATTCAACACAGTGGTAGAATATATTTAAAAGTACAGAGTTGAAAAATATAATAACTGAACTGAAATATTCAATAGAGGGATTCAACATCAGACTACATCACACAGAAGAAAGGATCACCAAACTCAAAAACAAGGCAGTGGTATTTATCCAAACAAAGAAGAAGAAATAAGAATGAAAAAGAGTAAAGATAGCTAAAGGGACTTATGAGACACCAAGCAGACCAACTATGCGTCACAAAGGTCCTAAAACTAAAAGGGGAAGGGAGGGGCAGAAAACATATTTAAACAAATAATGGTGGAAAACTTTTTCTAACCTGGGGAAAGAAATCCAGATCCAGAAAGCCCAGACAATTCCAAAAAAGATCCAAAGAGACCCACATCAAGACACATTATAATTGTCAAAAGTTAAAGATAAGGATAGAATCTTAAAAGCAGCAAGAGAAAAACAATTTGTAAAGTACACAGAAACTCCCATTGGACTATCAGCATATTTTTCAGCAGAAACTTTGCAGGCCAGAAGGAAGTGCCACAATATATTCAATGTGATGAAAAAAATTGCCAACCAAGAAAATACTACCCAGCAAAGCTGTGTTTCAGAATTGAGGGAGAGAGAGTTTTCCAGACAAACAAAATCTAAAAGTTTCCATCACCACTAGATCAGTCTTACAAGAAATGTTAAAAGGACTTCAGGCTGAAACAAAGGATGCTAATTAGTAACAGGAAAACACAAGAACATATAAATCTTACTAGTAAAGTTAAATATATAGTGAAATTCAAAATATGGTTGTGCATTTTTGCACCTATGTTTATCAGGGATATTAAGATTTTAACAAACCAAATTCAACACCACAATAAACGGATCATACACCATGACCAACAGGATTTATTCCAGAGATGCAAGGATGGCTCATTATTCACAAGTCAATCAATATGATACACCCCATTAATAAAATGAAGAATAAAAATCATAAGATCATCTCAAAAGGTGCAGAAATAGCATCTGATAAATTCAACATCCTTTCATGATAAAAACTATCAAGAAAGTGGATATATACCTTAACATAATAAAGGTCATATATGACAAGCCATAGCTAACATCATATTCAAAAGTGATCAGGAACAAGACAAGAATGCCTACTCTTGCTACTTTTATTCAACATAGCACTGGAAATTCTAGTCAGAGCAATCAGAAAAGAGAAGGGAATAAAGGGTATCCAAATTGGAAAGGAAGAAGTAAAACTGTCACTCTTTGCAGATGACATGATATTATATAGAGAAAACCCTACAGACTCCAACAAAAAACTGTGAGAATAATAAACAAATTCAGTGAAGTTGCAGGATACAAAGTTAACATACAAAAATCAATTGTTTCTACATACTATTAACAAACTATCAGAAAGAGAAATTAAGGAAATAATCCCATTTATAACTACAACCAAAATAATAAAATACTTATGAATACATTTAACCAAGTAAGTGAAAATTCTCTGCACTGAAAATTACAAGATGTTGATGAAAATAATTGAAGAAGAAACAACTAAATGGAAAGGTATTCTATGCTGATGGATTGGAAAAATTAATATTGTCAAAATGTCCACATTGCCCAAAGTGATCTTCAGATTGAATACAATCCCTACCAAAATTGCAATGGTATTTTTCATGGAATTAGAAAAAACAACCCCTAGATGTGTATGAAACCACAAAGACCTCAAATAGCCAAAGCAATCTTGAGAAAGAAGAACAAAGCTGAGGCATCAGGCTTCTTGATTTCAAACTATTATTATAAAGCTATGGTAATCAAAACAGTATGATACTGGCATAAAAGCAGACACACAGATCAATGGAACAAAATAGAGACCCCAAAAATAAACCCATGCATACAGTCAATTAATTTACAGCAAAGGAGCCAAGAATATACAATGCGGAAAGGGATAGTCTCTTCAATAAATGTTGTTGGGGAAACCAGACAGCAACATGCAAAAGAATGAAACTGGACCTCTATCATACACCATACACAAAAATCAACTCAAAATGTGAGACCTGAAAACATAGAACTACTAGAAGACAACACAGGGGGTAAGCTCCTTGACATTAGTCTTGGAAATGATTTTTTGGATTTGATATCAGAAGCAAGCACAACAAAAGCAAAAAAAAAAACAAGTGGGACTATATCAAAAAAAAAAAGTCTCTGCACAGCAAAGGGAACCATCAACAAATGAAAAGGCAAACTATGGAATGAGAGAAAAATTTTGCAAGTCATATATCTTGTAAAGGATTAACATCTAAAATATATAAAGAACCCATACAACTCAATAGCAAAAACAACCAGATTTTAAAATGAGCAGAGGACCTAAATAGACACTTTTCCAAAGAAGACACAGAAATGGCCAAAGGATCATGAAAAAGTGCTAAACATCACTAATCATCAAGGAAATGCAAATCAAAACCATAATGAGATATTACCTCACTGGTTAGAATGGCTAACATCAAAGACCACAAATAACAAATATTGGAGAGGTTGTGGAAAAATGGGAACTTGTGTACACTCTTGGTAGGAATGTAAATTGGTGCAGCCACTATAGAAAACAATATGGAAGTTCCTCAAAAAATTAAAATTAAAACTACCCTGTGACACTGCAATCCCAATTCTGGGTATATATTCAAAAAAAAAAAGTAAAGAGAATCTCAGAGATATCTGTACTCCCATGTTTATGGTAGCATTACTCATAATAGCCAAGATATGGAAACAAGATAACTGTCTATAGGTGGATATAAGATAACTGTGTGTGTGTGTGTGTGTATACATACAGTGGAATAATAGCCATAAAAAAGAGTGAAATCTTGCCATTTGCAACAACACGGATGGACCTTTGGGGCATGATGCTAAGCGAAATATGCCAGACAGACAAAGACAAATGCTGCACGGTATCACTAACTCACTTAAACATGGAATCTAAAAAAAAGTCGAACTTATAAAAACAAAGAGTAGAAAAGTAGTTGCCACGGGCTAGAGGATGGGAGAAAGAGAGGTAGATAAATGGACACAAACTTTCAGCTGTAAGACAAATAAGGTCTGAGGCTCTACCACACACCGGGAAGCAGACACCAGACCCCCCCACCAGGAAGCCTACTCAAGACACTGCACAAACCCCACCACAGGGGGCAGAGGGCAGAAACAAGAGGAATTACTACTAGGTAGCATAGGGAAAGGAGACAGCAAATCCCATAAATTAGACAAAATGAGAAAACAAAGAAACACCATGCAGGCAAAGGAGCAGGAAAAAACCCACAACACCAAATAAATGAGGAAATAGGAAAATTGCCTGAAAAAGAATTCAGAGTAATGATAGTAAAGATGATAAAAATCTCGATAACAAAATACAGAAAATACAAGAAACAGTTGATAAGGACTCAGAAGAACTAAAGAGCAAACAAACAGTAATGGACAAGAAAATAACTGAAATTTAAAATATTCTAGAGGGTATAAACAGCAGAATAACTGAGGGAGAAGAAAGAATAAGTGAGTTGGAAAATAGAATAGGGGGAAATAACTGCCACAGAGCAGGAAACAAAAAAAAGAATAAAAAGAATGGAAGACAGTCTCAGAGACCTTGGTGACAATATTAAGCGCACCAACATTCGAATGATAGGCATCCCAGAAGAAGAAGAAAAAAAGAAAGGGTCTGAGAAAATATTTGAAGAGGTTATAGTGGAAAACTTCTCCAGCATGGGAAAGGAAATAATTAATCAAGTCCAAGAAGCGCAGAGAGTCCCATACAGAATAAACCCAAGGAGAAATACACCAAGGCACATATTAATCAAACTAACGACAATTAAACACAAAGAAAAAATATTAAAAGCAGCAAGAGAAAAGCAACAAATAACATATAAGGGAAAACCCATAAGGATAACAGCTGACCTTTCTACAGAAACTCTGCAGGCCAGAAGGGAGTGACAGGATATACTGAAAGTCCTGAGAGAAACAAACCTACAGCCAAGAATACTCTACCCAGCAAGAATCTCATTCAGAGTTGAGGGAGACATCAAAAGCTTTACAGATGAGCAAAAGTTAAGAGAATTCAGCACCATCAAACCAGCCTTACAACAAGTGCTAAAGGAACTTCTCTAAGCAGGAAACACAAGAGAAGGAAAAGAGCTACAAAAACAAACCCAAAACAATTAAGAAAATGGTAATCGGAACACACATGTCAATAATCACCTTAAATGTAAATGGATTAAATGCTCCAACTAAAAGACACAGACTGGCTGAATGGATATAAAAACAAGACCCTTCTATATGCTGCCTACAAGAAACTCACTTCAGACCAAGGGATACATATAGACTGAAAGTAAAGGGATGGAAAAAGATATTCCATGCAAATGGAAGTCAAAAGAAAGCTGGAGTAGCAATACTCATATCAGACAAATTAGACTTTAAGGTAAAGACTATTACAAGAGACAAAGAAGGACACTACATAATGATCAAGGGATCCAACCAAGAAGAACATATCACAATGGAAAATATCTATGCCCCCAACATAGGAGCACCTCAATACATAAGGCAAATGCTAACAGCCACAAGAGGGGACATCGACAGTAACACAATAATAGTGGGAGACTTGAACACCCCACTTACATCAATGGACAGATCATCCAAACAAAAATAAAGACACACAAGCTTTAAATGACACATTAGACCATCTCGACTTAATTGAAATTTATAGGACATTCCATCCAAAAATGACAGAATACACTTTCTTCTCAAGTGCACATGGAACATTTTCCAGGATAGATCACATCTTGGGTCACAAATCAAACCTCAGCAAATTCAAGAAAACTGAAATCATATCAAGCATCTTCTCAGACCACAATGCCATGAGACTAGATATCAATTACAGGAAAAAAAACTGCAAAAATTACAAACACATGGAAGCTAAACAATTCACTATTAAACAACCAAGAAATCATTAAAGAAATCAAAGAGGAAATCAAACAATATCTAGAAACAAATGACAATGAAGACACAACAACCCAAAACCTATGAGACACAGCAAAAGCAGTTCTAAGAGGGAAGTTTATAGCAATACAGTCCTACCTTAAGAAACAAGAAAAATATCAAATAAACAGCCTAACCTTACACCTAAAACAATTAGAAAAGAAGAACAAAGAAACCCCAAAGCGAGCAGAAGGAAAGAAATCATAAAGATCAGAGCAGAAATAAACGAAAAAGAAAGGAAGGAAGCAATAGCAAAAATTAGTAAAACTAAAAGCTGATTCTTTGAGAAGATAAACAAAATTGATAAACCATTAGTCAGACCCATCAGGAAAAAATGGGAGAAGACACAAATCGACAGAATTAGAAATGAAAAAGGAGAAGTAACAACGGACACCACAGAAATACAAAAGACCACGAGAGACTACTACAAGCAACTATGTGCCAATAAATTGGATAACCTAGAAGAAATGGATACATTCTTAGAAAAATACAATCTTCCAAGACTGAACCAGGAAGAAATAGAAACTATGAACAGACCAATCACAAGTATGGACATTGAGACTGTGATTAAAAATCTCCCAACACACAAAAGCCCAGGGCCAGATGGATTCATACGTGAATTCTATCAAACATTTAGAGAAGAGCTAACACCTATTCTTCTCAAACTCTTCCAAAATATTGCAGAACGAGGAACACTCCCAAACTCATTCTATGAGGCCACCATCACCCTGATACCAAAACCAGCCAAACATGTCACAAAAAAAGAAAATTACAGGCCAATATCACTGATGAATATAGATGCAAAAATCCTCAACAAAATACTAAGAGAATCCAACAGCACATTAAAAAGATCATACACCATGATCAAGTGGGGTTTATCCCTGGAATGCAAGGATTCTTCAATAAATGCAAATCAATCAACATGATACATCTTGTCAACGAACTGAAGGATAAAAACCATATGGTAATCTCAATAGATGCAGAAAAAGCTTTTGACAAAGTTCAACAGTGATTTATAATAAAAACTCTCCAGAAAATGGGCATAGAAGGAAATTACCTCAACATAATAAAAGCCATATGTGAGAAACCAAAAGCCAACATTGCTCTAAATGGGGAAAAACTGAAAGAATTCCCTCTAAGAACAGGAACAAGACAAGGGTGCCCACTCTCACCATCATTATTCAACATAGTTTTGGAAGTTTTAGCCACAGCAATCAGAGAAGAAAATGAAATAAAAGGAATCCAAATTGGAAAAGAAGTAAAACTGTCACTCTTTGCAGATGACATGATATTATACATAAAAATCCCTAAAGATCCTACCAGAAAACTGCTAGCACTAATTGATGAATTTACTAGCAGGATACAAAATTAATGCACAGAAATCTCTTGCATTCCTATACACTAACAATGGAAAAGCAGAAAAAGAATTTAAGGAAACTCTCCCATTTACCACTGCAACAAAAAAAATAAAATACCTAGGAATAACCCTGCCTAAGGAGACAAAAGACCTGTATGCAGAAAATTATAAGACACTGATGAAAGAATTCAAAGACAATACAAACAGATGGAGAGACATACCATGCTCTTGGATTGGAAGAATCAACATTGTGAAAATGACTGTACTACCCACAACAATTTACAGCTTCAATGCAATCCCTATCAAATTACCAAGGGCATTTTTCATGGAACTAGAGCGAGAAATCTTATGATTTGTATGGAAACGCAAAAGACCCCAAATAGCCAAAGCAATCTTGAGAAGGAAAGATGGAGTTGGTGGAATTAGGCTTCCTGACTTCAAACTATACTACAAGGCCACAGTGATCAAGACAGTATGGTACTGGCACAAAAACAGAAAGGAAGATCAATGGAACAGAATAGAGAACACAGAGGTAAACCCAAGCACATATGGGCACCTTATCTTTGACAAAGGAGGCAGGAATATACAATGGAAAAAAAGACAGCCTCTTCAATAAGTGGTGCTGGGAAAATTGGACAGCAACATGTAAAAGAATGAACTTAGAACACTTCCTAACACCAAACACAAAAATAAACTCAAAATGGATTAAAGACCTAAATGTAAGGCCAGACACTACAAAACTCCTAGAGGAAAACATAGGCAGAACCCTCTATGACATCCATCGAAGCAAGATCCTTTTTGACCCACCTCCTAGAATCATGGAAAGAAAATCAAGAATAAACAAATGGGACCTAATGAAACTTAAAAGCTTTTGCACAGTGAAAGAAACCAAAAACAAGACAAGAAGACAACCCTCACAATGAGAGAAAATACTTGCCAATGAAGCAAAGGACAATGGATTAACCTCCAAAATATACAAGCAGCTCATGAAGCTTAATACCAAAAAAGCAAATAACCCAATCCACAAATGGGTGGAAGATCTAAATAGACATTTCTCCAAAGAAGACATGCAGATGGCCAACAAACACATGAAAAAATGCTCAACATCACTAATCATTAGAGAAATGCAAGTCAAAGCCACAATGAGGTTTCACCTCACATAGGTCAGAATGGCCATCATCAAAAAATTTAGAAACAACAAATGTTGGAGAGGGTGTGGAGAAAAGGGAACTCTCCTGCACTGTTGGTGGGAATGTAAGTTGGTACAGCCACTATGGAAAACAGTTTGGAGGTTCCTTAAAAAACTAAAAATAGAACTACCATATAATCCAGTAATCCCACTACTGGACATATACCCAGAGAAAACCATAATTCAAAAAGAAACATGTACCATAATGTTCATTGCAGCACTATTTACAATAGCCAGGACTTGGAAGCAACCTAAATGCCCATCAACAGATGAATGGATAAAGATGTGGCATTTATATACAATGGAATATTACTCAGCCATAAAAAGGAATGAAATGCAGCTATATGTAATGAGGTGGATAGACCTAGAGTCTGTCATACAGAGTGAAGTAAGCCAGAAAGAGAAAAACAAATGTTGTATGCTAACTCATATATACGGAATCTAAAAAAAAAACGAAAAAAAGAAAAATATGGTACTGATGAACCCAGCGACAGGACAAGAATAAGGATGCAGATGCAGACAATGGATTGGAGGACATGGGGATGGGGGGTGGGGGGTGAAGGGGAAGCTGGGATGAATTGAGAGAGCAGCATAGACATATATATACTACCAACTGTAAAATAGGTAGCTAGTGGGAAGTTGCTGTATAACACAGGGAGATCAACTCAATGATGCGTGATGCCTTGGAGGGCGGGGACGGGGAGGGAAGGGGGGAGTCACGGGAGGGAGGGGATATGGGGATATGTGTATAAATACAGCTGATTCACTTTGATGTACCTCATAAGCTGGTACAAGAGTGTAAAGCAATTATATTTCAATAAAGAGCTAAAAAAAAAAAAAGACAAATAAGGTCTGAGGCTCTAATGTAAAGCATGGTGAATATACTTGATAGCTGTATTGATCATTGAAATTTTCTAAGAGAGCAGAACTTAAATAGTCTATAAATAGATTAATTAATTAATTAAATGATGGGTGTGTCAATTAAATAGATGTGGGGAATCCTTTCACAATGTATATGTATATCAAATCACCAGGATGTATGCTTTAAATATCTTAACAATTTTGTCAATTATACTTCAATAAAGATGAAACTTAAAAAATAAAACAAAGACCTTCATTAATATTAACTATTATGGGGAAAGGGGCGGGGGCATTGGGGGGGAATGAATTGGGACATTGGGATTGCCATATATACATTACTAATAAGAAAAAATATCAAATTGTACACTTTAAATATATGCAGTTTATTGTATGTCAATTTTATCTCAATAAAAGTTCTTAAAGAAAAAAATCAATCAATAAATAAAGCACATCTGTAACGACCCTGAGGAAAAATATTAACTATTGTATTAATATCATCACCTGTTCATATTTTGACTAATCACCAAGGTAATTACTTATACAACCCTCCATTTAGGGTTGCCTTATCTGGCAGATACAGAATGCTCAGTTAAATTTGAATTCTAGATAAACAGTGAACAATATTTTAGCGTACATATGTCACATACAATATTAGGGACATTCTTATTGCATGGAATACAAATATTTTATGGGGCATATTTGTACTACAAAATTGTTTACTTGAAATTCAAATTTAAGTAGCCATCCTGTGTTTTCATTTGGTAAAATTGGCAATCTAACCTCTATTTTTATATGGATAAAGAAAACTAAGCCTCCAGGAAGATAAGTAACTTGACCAAAGCTGACACCTGGTTAGCAGTTTCACCAAGCTCTGAACCTCAGGCTCACTGAACCCCATTGCCTCCGTATTATATTGTCCCCTTCTTGCCTGTCCAAGAAGTTCTCATCCACCAGCTGCTTCCACCTTCTGGTAAAATAACCCTTGTCACCATTCCCAGCCAACTAGAAGAAAACTTTCCTTCCCAGCCAAAAATGACTCACTCAAAGGTGAATTCCCATGACTAATTTTCCCAACTCTACCTTCCTTGCTAATTTACCTCTTTTGGAAAAACAATGAAAATCTTCCTCATTTTTCTCACGCTGATATTTATGTTTCTGTAACTTTCTGTTTCTCAGAAACTGAAATTTAAACACAACAGCCCATCCCAACTTGTGCTTCTAGCTTAAATTACCTGAAACATAATATAGTAATTTAGACCTAAACCTGAAGAGAAAAACTGTAGTGTCATTGCACTATAAGAATACCACATGTTCAGTACCTTTTGTTGTTTTTTTTTTCTAGTCATATCTTTCAATACTTAATGCCAACAGATCTAACCAGCTTGTGTCTTACTGCAGGATCTGTTGTGCTATGGTGAGACTATAACAGGACAGAACATCTTCACAAGGTCATGGTTTACCTCTAGAGGAAAAGTTTGGCAACAAAGGAACATTTAAAGGAGTTTATACCTGTAAAGCGCTTGAAACAAAATAAGTGCTCAGCAGATGTGAGCTAGTGTCATCATTTTTAATAACTGAGGACAATATTGATGGTCAGATCCGTAAGTGGTTTTATAACTAATAAGTCACAAACAATGCAGAAAGAGACAGAAGGAACGGTGGTGCCAGAGACAAAAAGGTAAGACTGAGAGTGAATGGAGAAAGCCCACTTATTTGTTCAACAATCATTTAGTAAATGAGTGCCATGTGCCAGTCTTGAAAGGCTGAGGAGTTTGGTAAGGGAGGCATGTCTTCATAGTATAATGTGATAACTGCAATGAGAGACTGATGCCCAGAGCAGCATGGAAGCACAGGCAAAGGGAACCAAAGCCAGTCAAGGGGGTCAAACAGGGATCAAGGAAGCATCCTAGAGTGACAACACAGCTGCTTCTTACTGGGGCAGTGAGATCTGCCCAGGCAAAGGTTGGGAAGATGGCCCATTCCAGGTAGAAGAGGAACACTAAGCAGACATAGACTTAAAGCTGCAAAGTGTGTGCAGAGGAGGTGGGGACAATTCCGTTCCCCTCTGCCTTGGGAAACCAGCCAATTACTGAGCAATATGTAGTTACTAGAATATATGTACCCAACCATGGTCCCCTGCAGAAGGAAGACCAAAGACAAGACTTCTCCCATCTTTAGCCAACCTGAGCAAGATGGTGGCCACCACAAGATGAGAGATTTGGTGACATGGAGAAAGCAGTTTTGTCTGCTTTATATACTGACCAACGAAGATGTTGTTACATATTTTATCTTAATTAACTATATTAATATCACTTGCAACCAAAAGAGCTCTAACCAATACATGAATATTCTACATTAACCCTCATAACCATCCTAACACAGATTTTATTATCCCATCTTACAAATGAGGAAAGTGATTCTCAAAGAGATTAAGTTATTTTTTCTCAAGATCACAGCCAGTAACCAAAAGAATAGGAACTGAACTTCAATAGTATGCATAGGGCCTCCCTGGTGGCGCAGGGGTTAAGAATTCGCCTGCCAATACAGGGGACACAGGGTTCGAGCCCTGGTCCGGGAAGATCCCACATACCGCGGAGCAGCTAAGCTGGTGCGCCACAACTACTGAGCCCACGTGCTGCAACTAATGAAGCCCTTGCGCCTAGAGCCTGTGCTCCGCAACAAGAGAAGCCACCACAATAAGAAGCACGTGCACTGCAACAAAGAATAGCCCCCGCTCTCCACAACTACAGAAAGCCTGCGTGCAGCAACGAAGACCCAGTGCAGCCAATGAATAACATAAATAAATATATACATACATAAAAAGAAACACTTAAAAAAAAAGATGAAAAAAAATAGTATGCTTAATTTTATTTCCCCTTCCTTCCCACCTCTTTAATTAAAACACAGCCTTCAAGGCCCTGCTTGAATCCCACCTCCCTGCAAAACCTTCTCTGACCTCCGCCACAGCACACAGCACAGCCTTTCACATGCCAAGTACTCAATAACAGTTTGGTGACTGAAGCTGATAATCAACGAGTTGATGATTGTTTAGCAGTGGTTGATCTGTATGGGCACTTTGTAACCATTGGGAAAAGAGTGACCACAGTGGCCTGGATTCAGGAGAGAAGCCTTGTAGGAAGGGCTAGGCTTTGACCCAGGTCTTGAAGAAAGTGGAAGCTATGAATTGGCAAAAGCATGTGGGATAGGAAGGGGAGTATCCCACACATGATGGAGAGGAAATGATTTGTACAAAGGCACAGAATCAAAATAAAACAAAATTACATCCACCTTCCAGGTCTCTGGCTTTAACATTATATTTTACCAAATCTTTGATAATTAGAGAGGAATAGACAATTCTGATTGAAGCAGCATCTTTGTACATGATCCTTTATGCCATCCATATTTTGGGTGCCTTCTATGGGCAAGGCTCTGTGGGAGGCACCAAGATGAATTAGTCACAGACCTGCCCTCATAGATAACGTGTTCACTAGGAGAGAAAGACATTCATAAATATCTGTAATAAAATGTACAAAGTGGAAACAACCCTAAACAAGGCATGGACTGCTATAATTCATTAGAAGAAACTTTCACTTCCAGGTGGGGATCTTCCTGGTGGCTTCCTAGAAATAATGGTGTTGCAGCTAGCTTTGCAAGGAGGATAGGATTTGCAAAGATGAAGGTGGGCTCTAGGTCATTTCAGAAGGCAGAGGAAACCACATACAAAAAGACATAAAGGTAGGAAAGTTCAAGGTCCAGCAAAGAAGAGTGAGGAGTCTGGTTTTATTGCAAAATTGGAGATATAAAGAAAAGAGTGAGAAATTAAGTTGCAACACTGGTGAAGCCATATCATAGAGTGAAAAGAACATGAAACTTTGGAGTCCTAAGATAAAATTCCCATTCTGCCATTTCCTGCTTATGTGATCTGGGGCAAATTATTTAAATCTCCTTGCCTCATCTGGAAAATGGGACCAGACAGGTGGGTCCCCAGGTGTGTACTAATATGATATCCCTTCCATCTGATATTCTTTAAATAATGATTCAACTTTTTTTTAAAGGAGAGACTGAACACTGAGTCAGGTAGAGACCCCTGCCTCTCCTCTACTAACCCAAGCGATTTCAATGTTCCAGCCAGCCAAACAACACCCTGTAGTTAATATGAGTCTTCTCTCTTTGCACTGTGTTCAGACCCTTCAATAGGAGTTCCTGGTGAATTCAATATCCCCTATAGGCTGTGACTTTGAACTTCTGCCTTTCTGGCCTGCCTCTTGGCTCAACTCTGCTCAAAGAATGGTTATAAGGATTAATGAGATTACATAACTAGAGTGCTCTGTAAGAATAGCTATTGTTATCACTGAGAGATAAACTGAGGGAGGAGAAACTGAAGTCACGGAGACTAGCTAGGAGGTAATTTAGGAGGACTATTACATAATCCAGGAAAAGAATCAAAGGCCTGAAATAAGAGAATGGTGGTGGGGATAGGGAAGAAAGGATAAACTTAAAAGCTCTCATGGAAATGGAATCCCTAGAACTTAGCAAATAATTGATGTTTGAGATGAAGTAAAGGAAGAGATTGAAATCTGGGCTCTAGCAGGGCATTAATGCAACTAGTAAAAAGGAAAAAAAGAAGACACTGAATCTGTTTGGGACGCGTTCAGTTAGCGGCCAATAATTGTGCAATCAGGGGAAAAAAATGTGAGAGAGATCTTTGTAGCTTCTCTCCTTGACCAAACTCTACCCGGACTCCCCAGAACTCTATTCTCAACTAAGCCCTGATTTTTAAGCTTCCGTGTCCATCTCTGCACTTTAGCAAGAATTCTAAATCAGGTTAGCCAGAATCCTCCATGCTCCATATGTGAGCACCCTCAATACCTAATTGGGTTCTTTATCCTCCACCATCTCAGGTGATGTCTGATCACCCTGGTCTTCCTTCAGTAAGAATCCTGTTAGGTCAGTTTAGTCAGGACACCCCTTCCCCTTGATGTTTCCTCAGTAACTTTCCATCCACTGACCCCCACCCTGCTGCTCCCTACTTGTCCTTCTATTTGGAAATGAGCCCAGTCTTACACTGAGCTCTCTTTTCTCCTATTGCAATAATTTTTCTAAATAAAATATATTTTTACCATTTTATGTCCAGCTCTGGTTTTTCTTGACAGCAGTTAAGAATTCAGCCTGTTCAGCAGGAGAAATGACAGATAGCAGAGGGTTAATGCACATACAGCCTTTTGTGTGTCCAAACCAGCAGCAAGGAGGCTGAGCCAGGGCACTGTGACTAAATCATGGACTGTTTCTACATTTTATATACCTATGGTCTCTTTTCTGTTAAAATCACTCTTTGTAAATCTCCTGATGAATTTTCTGTTCTTTCTGACTCTTAGTTATATGAGTGTGATAGGCAGAATAAAAGCTCCCCAACGATGTCCATGTCCTAATCTTTGGAACCTGTGAATATATTATCTTATAAAACAAAAAGGGACTTTGCAACCCTGATTAAGTTAAACTTTTTTAAAATGAGGGCTTATTCTGGGTCATTCCAGTGGGCCCAATGGAATCCTCTTATAAAATGGATATGAGAGTCGGGGTGGGGGGTGGGGAGGGGTGTTGGAGGATGCCTATTAGCTTTGAAGATGCAGAAAGGGGCACGAGCCAATGAATGCAGATAGCCTCTAGAAGCTGGAAGAGGCAAGGGAACAGTTTCTGTCCTAGATGTTCTGGAAGAAATACAGCCCTGTTGACACCTCGATTTTAGCTTAGTGAAACTCAGTTCAGACTTCTGGCCTTTGGAATTATAAAATAATAAATCAGGGGCTTCCTAGGTGGTGCAGTGGTTGAGAGTCCGCCTGCCGGTGCAGGGAACAGGGGTTTGATCCCTGCTCCGGGAGGATCCCACATGCCGCGGAGCAACTGGGCCCGTGCGCCACAGCTACTGAGCCTGTGCTTTAGAGCCCATGAGCCACAACTATTGAGCCCATGTGCTGCAACGACTGAAGCTCACACGCCTGGAGCACGTACTCCACACGGGAGAGGCCATGGCAATGGGGAGCCCGCACACCACAGCGAAGAGTAGCCCCCTCTCACCACAACTAAAGAGGGCCCACGCACAGCAAGGGAGACCCAACGCAGCCAATAAAATTAATTAATTAATTAATTTAAAAAAATAAATAAGATAATAAATCTGTACTGTTTTAAGCCACTTCTGCAGTAATTTTGTAACAGTGGCCTCCCCAGATGGGATCTAACTTGAAGTATGGTGGGCCCTTCGCTCCTCCTTCCTTTTTCGCCCGCCTGTACATGGTTGTAACAGGGGCCACTCCGCCTCCCCCCGCCCAAGCAGACTGGACCTAGCTCACCAGACTGGCTCCGCTCTCACCTCCCACTCACTGCACAAGCGAGCTGGTGGGAGCTCTCCTCTGGGGATACCAGCTCCCAGGCCTCCTCATCGGTCATGAGCTGACCACAAGGCTAGCAGCGGGCTAAGCCCACAGCAGCCGCCACCTTCCATAGTGATCCCAGTGGTGGGTGTGTTAACTGCCTCCACGTGGACACTGCAGTCTGCACTGCTTGCGTGCCTAGCTCTACTGAGACTTGCAGGACAGCATTGTTGGCGTGGCCTGCACTTCTTCCGACCTAGCCGCTTTCTGGTGTCACACCTTCCGGCTCGGGGTGTGGTGGCTGCCAGGTAGCCTGCAGCTATAGCAGCCACACCCAGCCATTGGTCGGTGCCACAGCAGGCCCCTCTCCCAAGCAAGCGACCCATCAGTGAGCAACTGTCAACCAGCAACCTTCAGTGGTCCTGCTCAGCCACTGGTGGGCGCCACAGTGGGACCCTCCCCCTTCCCCTCTTATGTACAAAAGGAGCCCAAATTCAGAGTGAGGGAAGATGGTTTTTTGAGATGCTAGTCTACCATCTTCTCAGTCTGCTAGCTTTCCAATTAAAATCATTATTCTTTGTTTCAACAACTTGTCTCCCGATCCATTGGCCTGCCGTGCAGCAAGCAGAAGGAGCTTGGGCTCAGTAACACTTTGTCATAGTAGCAATAGGAAACTAATACAATAGGTGTGATGAATGGTCTAGGCTATTCAATTGATTAGTACTTGAGAAATGAAAGATTGTGGACAGGTAACATTTAAGAAGAACTGATAGTTGGTCTACTGTGGTTCTCAACACGACAGATTTTGTCCTACCCTCCCTAGGGGACATTGGAAAAGTCTGGAAATATTTTTGATGGCCCCAACTGCAGAGTGGATATTACTGTCACCTAGTGAGTAGAGGCCAGGATACTACTCAACATCCTATAATTCACAGAAGAGCCCCCACAACTAAGAATTATCCAGTCCAAAATTTCAATAGTGTCAAGATTAAGAAATCCTGTTTTACAGGCCTCAACCAAGTTCAGAAACCACAGTGACATCATAAAGAATGTCATGGGCAAAAGTTAAAGATAAAGAGAGGATTCTAAAGAGACCAAGAGAAAAACAAAGAGTTCGTTACAAAGGAATCCCCATAAGGCTATCAGCTGATTTCTCTACCAAAACGTTGCATGCCAGAAGGGAGTGGCAAGATATATTCAAAATCCTAAAAGGAAAAAAATATGCAACCTAGAATACTCTACCCAGCAAGATTATCATTTAGAATATAAGGAGAGATAAAGAATTTCTCAGACAAGCAAAAACTAAAAGAATACAGCAATACTAAACCTATCCTAAAAGAAATATTGAAAGGTCTTCTCTAAACAGAAAAGAAGCAAGAATCTATAGGAAAGAGGAAATCACAATTGGAAAGCAAATCATTTAAATATGCCAGTACACATATTTTTTTGCTGTTGTTATTTAAGACAATTATTTATATTAAATCTCATAAGTCATAAGTCCAGATGTTGGTTGATCTTGACGGGGCTTGCTCATATTTCTACAGGTTAATTCTGCTTCATATGTCTTTCATCCTCCTCCTAAGCCCTGAGGGCTAGTCCAGGCATGTCCTTCTTAAATTATGACAGAGTTTATAAAGAACAAAGTTTCTCAAATTCAACACTATTTCTATTTTGGATTGAATAATTCTTTCTTTCTTTTTTTTTTAGATGTATTTAAAATTATTTTTTATTTTTATTTTTTAAGCTCTTTATTGGAATATAATTGCTTTACACTGTTGTGCCAGTTTTTGCTGTACAACAAAGGAATCAGCTGTATTTATACATATATCCCCATATTCTCTCCCTCCTGTGACTCCCTCCCACCTTCCCTATTCCAGCCCTCTAAGTCATCACCCATCACTGAATTGATCTCCTTGTGTTATACAGCAGCTTCCCACTAGCTATCTATTTTACAGTTGGTAGTGTATATATGTCAATGCTACTCTCTCACTTCGTCCCAGCTTTTCCTTTGCCCCCCCACCCCACATCCTCAAGTCCATTCGCTACATCTGCATCTTTATTCTTGCCCTGTCACTGGGTTCATCAGTACCATTTTTTTAGATTCCATATATATAAGTTAGCATACGGTATTTGTTTTTCTTTTTCTGGCTTGCTTCGCTCTGTATGACAGTCTCTAGGTCTATCCACCTCATTACATAGAGTTCAATTTCATTCCTTTTTATGGCTGAGTAATATTCAGTTATATATGTATGCCACATCTTCTTTATCCATTCATCTGTTGATGGGCATTTAGGTTGCTGGCTATTGTAAACAGTGCTGCAATGAACATTGTGGTACCTGTTTCTTTTTGGATTATGATTTTCTCAGGGTATATGCCCAGGAGTGGGATTGCTGGGTCATATGGTAGTTCCATTTTTAGTTTTTTAAGGAACCTCCATACTGTTTTCCATAGTGGCTGTACCAACTTCAGATTTTTTAAAGATCAAAACATTTTCATGAAAACAATAACCACAATGAACAGCAAAAGGATAAACATGAAGATATAAACTAGGACATCAAAATCATAAACTATGGGGGAGGAGAGTAAGAAAACGATTTTTTTTTCATACTGTGTTTGAGCCTATTTGACTACCAGTCTAGAGCAAGTAGATATAGGAAGGGGTTAACATACTTCAAAAAAACAAAAACAAAACAAAACAGGGTAACCACAAATGAAAAACATACAACAGATTCACAAAAACCAAAAAGAAGAGAGCACAAGCATCATATAAAAGAAATCATCAAAGCACAAAAGGAGAAACAAAAAGAAAAAAAAAAGGAACAAAGAAAAAATACAAAATCAACCAGAAAACAAGGTTTAAAATGGCAATAGATACATATCTATCAATGTCAATGGACTAAATGCACCAATCGAAAGACATTCAGTGGAAGATCAGATAAAAAATAAGAGCCTACAATATGCTGCCTCCAAGAGACCCACTTAAGGGCAAAAGCCAAACATAGACTGAAAGTGAAAGGATGGAAAAAGATATTTCATGTAAACAGAAATGAAAAGAAGGCAGTTGTAACAATACTCACATAAGACAAAATAGACTTTAAAACAAAGTCCATAAAGAAAGATAAAGAAGGACCCTGTATAATGATAAAAGGATCAATACAAGAAGAGGATATTACACTCATCAACATATATGCACCGAACATAAGAGCACCAAAATACATAAAATAATTACTAACAAACATAGAGGGAGAAATTGACAGGAATACAACAATAGTAGGAGATTTTAACATCCCACCCACATCAATGGACAGATCTTCCAGATGGAAAATAAGTCAACAGAGATCCTAAATGACAGAATATATAGTTAGACTTAATTGCTATTTTCAGGACATTACATCCAAAAAAAAAACAGAATACACATTCTTCTCAAGTGCACATGGAATATTCTCTAAGATTAACAACATGCTAAGGCACAAAACAAGCCTAAACAAATTTAAGGGCATAGAAATTATTTCAAGCATCTTTTCTGACCACAATTGCACGAAACTATTTCTTAAATCACAGAAAAAGAAAGAGAAAAAATAAATTACATGGCAAGTAAACAACATGCTACTAAAAAACCAATGGGTCAACAATGAAATCAAAGAGAAAATTTTAAAAATACCTTGAAACAAATGACAATGAAAACACAACTATACAAAATCTATGGGATGCAGCAAAAGCAGTTCTTAGAGGGAAGTTCACAGCGATACAAGCCTTCTTCAAGAAACAAGAAAAATCTCAAATAGACAATCTAAACTACCACCTAAAATAATTAGAAAAAGAAGAACAAACAAAACTTAAACTCAGCAAAAAGAAGGAAATAATAAAGATCAGAGAGGAAACAGAGATTTAAAAAAAACAGAAAAGAATAAAGTCTAGAGGTTTTTCTTTGAAAGGGTAAACAAAATTGACGAACCTCTAGCCAGGCTCACCAACAGGAAAAGAGAGGGGACCTAAGTAAACAATATAAGAAATGAAAGAGGAGACATCACAACCACAGAAATATAAAAACTATGAGAATGTGAACAATTACATGCCAAAATATTGGACAACCTAGAAGAAACGGACATGTTTTGTTTCTAGAAACATACAGTTCACCAAAACTGAATCACAAAGATATAGATAATTTGAACAGACTGATCAATAGAAGTGAAATAGAATCTGTAGTAACAAAGACTCCTGGACTTCCCTGGTGGCACAGTGGTTAAGAATCTGCCTGCCAATACAGGGGACACGAGTTTGATCCCTGGTCCAGGAAGATCCCACATGCTGTGGAGCAACTAAACCCATGTGCCACAACTTCTGAGCCTGCACACCACAACTATTGAAGCCTGTGTGCTCTAGGGCCTGCGTGTCACAACTACTGAGCCCACACACTGCAACTACTGAAGCCTATGCACCTAGAGCCTGTGCTCTACAGCAAGAGAAGCCACTGCAATGAGAAGCCCGCCCACTACAACAAAGAGTAGCCCCTGCTTGCCACAACTAGAGAAAGCCCACAGGCAGCAACAAAGATCCAACATGCAAAAAAAAAAAACCCCAAAAATAAAACAAAACAAAAAAAACTTCCCACAAACAAAAGTCCAGGGCCATATAGCTTCACAGGAGAATTCTACCAAACATACAAAGAAGAACTCATATTAATCCTTCTCAAACTCTTCCAAAAGACTGAAGAGGAAGGAACACTCCCAAAAACATTCTATGAAGCCACCATCACCCTGATACCAAAACCAGACAAAGATACCACCAAAAAGGAAAATTACAGGCCAATATCTTTGATGAATATACATGCAAAACTTCTTAACAACATATTAGCAAACCAAATCCAACAGCACATAAAAAAGATCATATGCCATGACCAAGTGGGATTTATCTGAAGTTCACAAGGATGGTTCAATATATGCAAATCAATCAGAGTGATACACCACATTAACAAAAGAAAAGACAAAAACCACATGATCATCTCTATAGATGTAGAAAAAGCATTTGAAAAAACTCAACATCCATTCATGATAAAAAACTCTTACCAAAGTGGGTATAGAGGGAACATATTTCAACATAATAAAAGCTATTTTTGACAAACCCACAGCCAATATAATACTCACTAGTGAAAAGCTGAAAGCCGTCCTACTAAAGTCTAGAACAAGACAAGGATGCCCACTCTCACCTCTTCTGTTCAATTTAGTATTGGAAGTCCTAGCCACAGAAATCAGATGAGAAAAAGAAAAATATATATATCCAAATTGGAAAAGAAGAGGTAAAATTGTCATTATATGCAGATGACATAATATCATACACAGAAAACCCTAAAGACAAAACGACTAGAACTTTTAGCTGAATTTAGCACATTTAGGATATGATTAACATACATAAATCTGTTGCATTTCTTTACACTAACAATAAAATATCAGAAAGGGAATGTTAAAAAAAACTTTAAAAATCACACCCCAAAAAATAAAATACTTAGGAATAAACATAACCAAGGAGGTGAAAGACTTATATGCTGAGAACTATAAAACATTAATAAAGGAAACTGAAGATGATTCAAAGAAATGGAAAGATATCCCATGGTCTTGGATTGGAAGAATTAATATTGTTAAAATGGCCATACTGCTCAAAGCAATCTCCAGATTTAATGCAATCCCTATCAAAATGCCCATGACATTTTTCACAGAACTATAACAAATAATTCTAAAACTTATGTGTAACCATAAAAGACCCAGAATTGCCAAAGCAATTCTAAAGAAAAAGAACAAAGCAGGAGGCAAAACCCTCCCAGACTTCAGACAAAGCTACAGTAATCAAAATGGCATGACACTGGCACAAAAACTGACATATCAATCAGTGGAACAGAATAGAGAGCCCAGAAATAAACCCACATAACCTACAGTCAATTAATCTTCGACAAAGGAGGCAAGAATATACAATGGGAAAAAAGTCTCTAGCAAGAGGTGTTGTGAAAGTCAGACAGCTGCGTATAAATCAATGAAGTTAGAATACACCCTCATACGATACACAAAAATAAACTCAAAATGGCCTGAAGACTTAAACATAAGACATAACACCATAAAACTCCTGGAAGAGATCATAGGCAAAACATTCTCTGACATAAATCATACCAATGTTTTCTCAGGTCAGTCTCCCAAAGCAATAGAAATAAAAACAAAATTAAACAAATGGGACCTAGTCAAAATTAGAAAATTTTGCACAGCAAAGTAAACCATAAACAAAATCAAAAGACAATCTACAGAATAGGAGAATACATTTGCAAATGATGTAACAGAAAGGGCTTAATTTCCAAAATACACAAACAGCTCATACAACTCAACAATAAAAAACAAACAACCCAACTGAAAAATGGGCAGAAGACCTAATTAGACATTTCTCCAAAGAAGAAATACAGATGGCCAACAGGCACATAAAAAGATGCTCACCTTTGCTAACTATTAGAGAAATGCAAATCAAAACTACAATGAGGTACCACCTCACTCCAGTCAGAATGGCCATCGTTAAAAAGTCTACAAATAATGAGTAAACTATTCTAGCCATTCTACTGATGAATATTTGAATTGTTTCCAATTTGGGAGAATTAAAAATAATGCTGCAAGAAAAAAAAAAAAAAGTCTACAAATAACAAATGATGGAGAGGGTGTGAGAAAACGGAACCCTCCTACACTGTTGGTGGGAATGTAAGTTGGTGCAGCAACTATGGAAAACAGTATGGAGGTTCCTCAGAAAACAAAAGATAGAATTACCATATAATACAGCAATCCCATTCCTGGGCATATATCCAGACAAAACTCTAATTCAAAAAGATACATGCCCCCCTAAGTTCATAGCAGTACTATTCACTATTTCCAAGACATGAAAACCACCTAAATGTCCATCAACAGATGAATGGATAAAGAAGATGTAAACAACGGAATACTACTCAGCCATTAAAAAAAAGAACAAAATAATGCCATTTGCAGCAATATGGATGCAACTAGAGATTATCATACTAAGAGAAGTAAGTCAGAAAGAGAAAGATAAAAAGCATATGATATCACTTATATGAAAAATCTAAAACATGACAGAAATGAACTTATCTACAAAACAGAAATAGACTCACAGATATAGAAAACAGACTTGTGGTTGCCAAGAGAGAGGGGGTCGGGGGAAGGATGGAGTGGGAGGTTGGCATTAGCAGATGTAAACTATTACATATAGAATGGATAAACAACAAGGTCCTACTGTATAGCACAGGGAACTATATTCAATATCCTATGATAAATCACAATGGAAAAGAATATTTTAAAAAGACTATATATATGTATAACTAAATCACTTTGCTGTGCAGCAGAAATTAACACAACTATACTTCAACTAAAAAAATAAAGAATACTATGGGGGGGGGAGAAAGAGTGATTATTCTACTTACAAAGTCATTCTGACAGGAAAATGAAACCTGAATCTGACCAAGCCTCTAGATCCAACTATTAATTTATTAATTTACAGGAAACAGAGAACAGAGAATCCTGTTAAACAGCACCCCAGGGATCCAATCAGCAAAATACACTGGACAGAGTTCTCAGTTTTCCAACAGACTGCAAGAGGAATAAAAAACAAAGGGATATGGAGCAGGGAAATCTGTGGAATAAAAGAGACAAGAGACAAAGTAACCAGTTGGAATACATAGAGATGATTTGGATCCCAATTCAAGCAAACTGTAAAAATGTGCATATGCATTTATGAGGCAATTAGAAATTTAAATACTGACTAGGTGATGCATAATATTAAAGAATTATTGCTAAGCTAGGTGAATTAATGGTATTGTGGTTACTTTTTTTTAATGGAGTCCTTATCTATTAGAATTACATGTTGAAATGTTTACAGATGAAATAACATATGAAATTTCCTTCAAAATAATACAGGAGAGGGGCTCTGTGTGTGAAACCAGCAGATTAGGCCATGAGTTGATCATTGTTGATATTAGAAAAGAGCACGTGGGGGGTTATTATACTATTCTCTCTACTTTTACACACATTTAAAATCTTCCATATTAAAACATTTTTAAAAGAATATTATGAAAATATCTGTTTCTATTTTTAAAAATATCTATTTTTCAGAAAGAGAGAGAATGGTCTCTCCCCCTTTCCTATATTCCCTCATCTCTCCAAATGATCTGTTTACATTTGCCATGCTCAGAAATGTGCTCCCAATCAAAACAGATAAAGAAAACGGACCCAGAGTTCACTTACCATTTGTTAGGTGCTAAATAAATGAAAAACATCCCAGTTTCGAGTGGGTGGATTTATTTGTGAAGAGAGAAGCTGGGAGTGGCCCTGTCCTTTGTTAGACTCTGCTACTAGCTCTCTGTGGCTCTCGGAAATCAGAGCTTAAGGAGGAACTGATCCTCAAAAGGCTGAGACCCAGCACTGGGCATAGGCTGAGCCCCCACCTCCACCACCTGTGAGGAAAGAGACCACATGGCTCACTCACCTTTGCACCCCCAGCCACTAGCATTGTGCTGGCACTTGTTGGGCAGCTGCAGAAGTTTGGAAGGGAAGGATGGAGGAGGTTGATTTAGCAGGTTTAGTTTCTAAGTGAGCATGCATAACATATTTTATGGCATGCAAGCCAGCAATATCCTCCAATCCTCCGTAGATGTCTGTGTTTTAGAACCACCATGACTGTAAGCTGACCTCACCCCTGCAGATATAGCAAGAATTTTCAGGGAGGTGCTGGGTTGAAGCTGTTAGCTGCTGCTTTGTCAAATAAATCCTGTACTTAAATAGCTACTCTTCACGAGTCCACTCAAGAGCTACACTTTATTTTTAACCTTCAGCACAGTCCTCAAGATAGAGTGTGCAGCATTTCACCCACAGCTGTTGAGTCATACCTCACTCCACCCCTTCTGCTACTGGGCCAGAGAGCTAGTACAGCAGCTATGCTATACAGTAAAGAGGTAAAAATACTGCATGATATACTTAAAAACTTGCTAAGAGGGTAAAATTTTTGTTGTGTTCTTATCACAAAATAAATAAACATATCACATAAATACACAAATAAGTAGGGTGGGAGGAAACTTTCGGGAGGAGACAGAGATATTTATGGCATGTATTATGGTGATGGTTTCACGGGTGTTAGTTATCTCCAAACTCATTAAGGTGTATACATTAAATACAGTTGACCCTTGAAGAACGCAGGTTTGAACTGCCCTGATCCACTTATACACAGATTTTTTTTATCAATAATACATACTACAGTACTATACGGTCAGTAGTGGGTTGAATCTGCCAATGTAGAACTACAGTTAAGGACAAACCAAGGATACAGAGGAACCACTGATAGAAAGGGCCAACTGTATATTACATTTGGATTTTCAGCTTCCCAGAGGGTCAGTGTCCCAATCTCTTGAGTTGTTCAGGAGTCAACTGTATGTACAGTTTTTTGCCCGTCAATCATACTTCAATAAAGAAGCATGGCTGAGCTTGCTATTCAAAGGAACGTGGGGTCAAAGAACACAGATGTTTCCCAGGGAAATCCAATACTCAGGCAGCATTGAGAAAGAACTGCCTGCCGATTAGAATGGTCTTTATTTACCCAGCCAGATATCTATCAGACACAAATATATTTCCTTTCATACTGAGGGTGCAGAATTCGCAGTTGCTTTCTTAGCACACTCCTGCTGGTCATCAATTTTTTTCACATTTTTATGTTTAATATAAATAACTTTCTAAAAGTCTTCCACTTTCTCTGTGTCAAAAGCAGATATTATGAAACTTGGCATAGTTGAGAAAAGAAACATTTGCTGGCCATATGGGTTAGGGGAGAGAATGCCAGAGTGAAACAAAGAAGGACGCTATGGTCCTTTCCTCCATCCTCTGCCTAACTTTTGTCTGTGGAAAAACTTTAGCCAAAGAGTGTTAAATCAGAAAAGTGAGAAAATGCAGAAATGAAGGAAAACAGTCCAACAAGACTAAATAATGATAGTTTAGTCAGTAAGCATAGTCAAGGACCTTTAGTTCCTCCTCAAGGTCTATAGATAATATTCTGAGCCACATCCTGTGAGCTGTCTTCTAGATACTGGAACTCCCACCAGGTGGAAGAAGTTAACTACATGATAGCCAGACGGTAGCCAAGACATAAGCTGCCACAATTCTAAGAATTGGCCTCAAGGAGATGGGCACAAACCAACTCTGGAACTGAAGATTAACTATACTTAAAACAATCGAGATGACGCTGGTCAGACCACTGCATGACCAATTTCAAGATGACTGTCAGAGCTGGCTGTGCTGTTTCTGCATGTAGCCCCCTCCCTCCGTTTATAAAAGCTCTTGCCCACTGACTGTCAGTTGGGGAGGGGGCGGGGTCAGCCTTTTGACAGAAGCCCGCCCTCCCTGCCCCCCCATCCCCGCCCCCAGTTGCCAGCATCCAAAATAAAGCAAATGTTCCTTTCTACCAAACTTGCCTCTTTATCGGCTTTTGATCGGCAAGCAGCTGGACCCCACTTTTGATTACAAGAGGAGACACTTTTAGCAAAGAGAAGGTAAAGTATCATGGAGGAAGAGAGAGAACAGGGGTTTCATTGCTTTCTTGATGTTGCTTGTTATAAGAATAATTAGCTTGGCATTCACATTCCCTAACAGATTCTTTTGAAAAGTGTGCGCACAGTAAATAAGATCCCATTCTTATGATGAAGAGATTATGAAGGTGTGCACAGCAGGAACTAATTCCATACTCTGTATGAACAAATAATTATAGTCTACAACATATGCAATCCCAACAGTTACATAATTTGTCACCTATGTCAGTTGTGACTCAGGCTGTGTACTTCATCCCAAAAAAAATTCCCAAGAAACTTTTCCCCTGATGCCCAAAGAGCCCACAAATCCCTACCTTCTCAGATTCTCAGAGCTCCACTGGGGTGAGGACAATTGACAGTCAAGCCTAGACTTATCTTGAAGTCTTCTGTAAAACGAAGAATCCATTTATAATGTGAATACCGGCCTCCAAAGGGATATATTTGAATTTTCACCTTTCATCTTAGTAAGATGTCTTAAAATGTTATTTAGCCAGTAATTATTTTTAAGTTTTCCCCACTGCCATCCTCCAAAGAGCTAAAGAGCATCTTATTCATACTGTTAAATGAATATTTCTTATTTACAGACTTAAAGTGAATGAATTACTATAGTTGCTTCAACTTTTTGTTTGTTTGTTTTTGTTTCAACTTTCTTTAGAGAATAGTCTTACATTCTGAATATCTTCCAATGCAATCATTTTTTAAGAAAACATTGGGTTTCTTAAATAGCAGCCTTCAAATTGGGTTTGAAATTCAGAAATACAGTGGTGCCTTCCAAGTTAAGGTCTTAAAGGTCTTCAGCTTCTTTCTTGAGTAAGACACTGAGCAGTAGAGGGTGCTTTCAGCATATTGGGGCAGCAACTGTTAGAAGTGCAACAGAAGAGGAGCCTTGCCCTGTCCCTTGGGCTTTGGGCCCTGCTGGGGCCACCTACCAGCACAGAGACACACTGCCTTCTTGTGCCTTCAGCTGCAACGTGCTGGCTCATCTACATTTAGAGAACTAACCTCAGCTTAGCTTTCTCCCCAGTAGGAAGGTTGGCTGCTAAAAAGATTCTTTTTGCCAATACTTGCTTTCTGAATCAAGTATTTCACAGTTGGCAGATGGCTTTCACATGCATTACATTGCATGCTGTCCACATGTGCATCCATCGTCTCAGGATGCATGGCATAAAAGCAGCAGTCAGGGCCATAAGCTGATTTTCATGTTTGTTGTAGTTTAGAGTTGAGTTTAGATCCTGGCCAAGTGCTTACTTGCGGGTGACCTGAGGACATGACCTAACATTTGAGAACCTCCGACCCTCACAGTAGACTGGGCTATATGGGAAATAAGTAAGGTAATGTATAAAAATACCCACCAAAGGTTGGTTGCTCAAAAAATGTTAGCTTCCTTGTATACAAGGGCCTCCTGGTGAGGACATACAACACCAAGAGCTAGAAAAGTTGGGAAACTTTCCATGGGAGGCAAATTTGAAAGGGGAAGCCAGGTAAAGGGTAAGGAATCTCTCCCTAGACCTCTGTGGCCTGTGATTCAGGTCATGGAGACACATGAAAGGGAACTGGAAAGAGCCTAGCCCCTGCTCTGTGCTGGCCAGGCGAAGGCCTTCTTGGAGGAAGGGAATGTCAAGGTGAATCATCCTTGTGTGCTCATTTACTTGGCCAACTTGTTCTTCTCCAGCTGCACTTGTGACCAAAGATGTCTTGAGAGCATAAAACTAGCATTAAGCTCAGTATGGAACCCTGGGATCAGAGGAGGTATGTTATGAGGGCCAAAGGAGAAATAAGCAGGGTGTGGGGATGCCCTGAGAGGGCCTGCCGGAAGTGAGGAGAAGGAAGTCAGGAGGATTGATAACTAATACCTAATAGCTATCACCTAACAAGGTGAAGGAAGATGAGGCCTCCACAATGAGCACTTGGTGCATAATCAATGTGGAACAAGACATCCCTTTTTAAGAATATGCTGTAAAGAGGTGATAGGGGTTGTTTCCCAGTGAAGAACTCAGTCCAAACCCAGTGACCAGTTTTCTCTCAGATGACCCGCTGAGCCCAAGGCAGCTGGATCTTTATTAGAACCAGAGTTTTCTAGACTGAGTTGTGTCCCCTTGCAAATTTATATGTGGAAGCCCTAACCCCCAGTGTGACTGTATTTGGAGATAGGGCTTCTATCATGGTAATTAGGTTAAATGTGGTCACATGGGTGAGGACCTAATCTTAAATGACTGGTGTCCTACAGGAAGAGGAAGAGACACCAGACAGCTCTCTCAGCACACAAAGGAAAGACCAGGTGAGGACATAGCGTGAAGGTGGCCATCTGCAAACCAGGAAGAGAGGCTCACCAGAAACCAACTCTGCAGACATCTTGACCTCAGACTTCCAGCCTCCAGAACTCTAAGACAATAATTTTCTGTTGTGTGAGCTACCCAGTTTGCAGTATTCAGTTATGGCAGCCCTGGAAAACTAATACACAAAAATTTTTAATGACTTTACCTTTCCTTATATTTTCTTGCTTTGTGTCTAATTATGATATTATGTGTGCATAGTAACTGTTCTTATTATGATCTAATTGCTTTTTCGTCCCTGTTGAGCCTCATAAATTACCATGTGGCATTTTTTCTTCTTTTCGTACAAAAGATCACTCAGGAGACCTGGCAGAAAAATTGGTGAGTAAGCAAACAATGGGCATGCTGCAACTAAATAGGATATTTTGATGTGGCCAATTTGATTATTAGCCTTTCACCTTCTTATCACCAAGTGCTGAATCAGTAGAAGATGCCTGTGAGGAGCAGCACGGGAGTAGGAGTTTTCTAAAAGTTATAATTTAATGTTTGGGAGATTTTAGGGTCATGAAATGGGGCAGATGTTAAAATGTGCAGGCATTCAATGCCACGGGACCAAATGGGGCATGATAGCAATGACCTTCCTCTGCAGAGGCTGGCACCCATTATGCCATCTGAGTAACTAATGCAGTGTCTGAAGATAATGGCTAATATAGGCATGGATCACACGGGTTTTTATTTCAGGCGATCTAATCTGGCAGACAAAAGAAGGAAATTCAGAGAAATTCTGGTAACAGGTGTGCTCTTGGCTGGGAGAGTATCCAATGCCCCTGCAGGAGATGGAACACTAAATAAATAGGACCCTCGTCAACTGACCTAGGATTCATCCCTAGGTTGAAGACTGGAACGCTGGGCACGAATAATACTGAGATTTCACTTACAGGCTGGGCCAGCAACAGGACAGGGGATGGGGAGAGAGGGGGACAGCAAATGGAAGTTTATGGGAATGACTAAGACTCCAAGCTTCATGAGTACTCGTGGTCATCTCTGGCACTCTGATGCCACACAATAGGAAACAAGGCTGAATCTTTTGGGTAATAACATTAAATGCCCCTATTCTGATGGATACAGAAAGTGATAGGAGACAGGGCTGTGCCTACTAGAGATACTCATTAAAAGATACAACCCAGGAAGCTGGAAATGGCCAAGGCAGAACAAATAAGAAAGTTCTGGAACTCACTACATAACTGAGTTATTTATTAATATATGCTGTGGACAATATGAATTGTATACTCTCAAAATTCATATGTTAAAACCTTCTCCCCCAGTGTGGCTGTATTTGTAGTAAAAAAGTAATTAAGGTCAAATGAGGTCATAAGGATAGAGCCTTGATCCAATAAGACTGGTGTCCTTTTTAGCAGAGACACCAGGGAGCTCACTCTCTTTCCCTACCACATGAGGACACAGCAAGAAGGCAGTCATCTGCAAGCCAGGAAGAGAGCCCTCACCAGGAATGGACTCCACTGGCACCTTGATCTTGTGCTTGGCTGCTGGTAGGTGATCTCTAGGCCCCAGAAAGGCCCTGACTGAGAAGAGTGTCTCTGTTTGCCTGGGAGACAGTCTAATGATGTGATTTATGATAGGGGCTTGAGCCATGCTGTACCAGTTTTGACCTGTGGAGGAACTACAGACTAAAAGCATTAGTCTGAGCTCCTGGAGGGGATGGGAACAAAGCCAGCCATATGGACAATATGTGATCAAGCTCCACTAAAAACTCTGGACGCCAAAGGCTCAGGTGAGCTTCTGTGGTTGGCATTATTCTGTGAGTATTGTCACACATCGTGGCCAGGAAGCAATGCCATCCATGACTCTGTGGGGAGAGGACAAGCCCCATGTTTGGACCCCTCCCAGACTCTGCCCTATGTGTCTCTTCCTTCAGCTGATTTTAGTCTATTTCCTTTGACTACAATAAAACTTTAATTATAAATATAGTGCTTTCCTGAGTTCTATAGTCATTCAAGTGAATTATCAAACCAGAGGGTGGTCATGGACAAGTTCTTTCGGCTTTTTCTTTTTTAAGGATTTTAACTTTGTGCTGTTTTTTTGTTGTATATAGTTATTTAGGTATTAATTTAACTTGTGGTAGTTTTAATTATTGTGTAATCAGTTATATCAATCTTTCCCTTTATAGCTTTTGTTTACTTAAAATGGCCATTCTCACTAGAAAATGTTATAAGCATTCATCTTTATTTTCTAGTTTTTTACAGTGTCATTTCTCTTTAACTAATTCCATTTGGGATTTGTTTTGTTATACGCTACTAGGTAAAAATCTATTGTTACTTTTTTCCAAATAGTTTCTCAATTGACCATCTTTTGAATAATCATATTTTTCTACCTTGTTATCACATGCCAAACTCCCACATATACTAGGGTTTGTATGTGGTCACTCTATTCTGTTGGATCTACATGGCTCTCCTTTCTTGCACCATCCTGACTTTAGTTTCCTTGGCTGTATAACACATATTAATATCCCATTGCAGGCATCTTTCCTATTTATTGCTCCTATTTAAAATCTTCTTGGCTTACTTTCCTATTTATTCTTCCATAATAAAGTTTTCTGTGCCCAAAGAAAATGCTTTACTTGGAACATAAAAGAAAAATTAAAATCACTTTGTTAATTCCCATCAAGCCCCCAAAATAAAATACTAATAGTTTTTCACTGGAATTGCATTAAGCTTAAAAATCTGAGGAAAATTTATATATGTATTTACAAGGCCAAATCTTTCCATGCAGAAAATATGTCCCACAGTAAAAACAAATACTTTTAAAAAATGTTTAAGTTGATGTTCTTCATACAGGTCCAACAAGTTTCTTGTTATCCTCAAGGAATAAGCATTTTTATAGCTCTTAAAGCACATTGCTATATTATCTCCAGAAAAATTTCACAAAATATAAGACTAAAAATGTTCCCTTGCCAGTCTGAGCAGGTAAAAAAAGTATCTCACTATACATTTAATGTGTATTTCTTTGCTTTTTCAAGAGGTTGAATGATTTTGCATATATTTACTGATTAGTTGCATTTCTTTCTTGATGAACTTTTGCCTATTTTCTATATTAAGAATAACACTTTGACTTACCAGGTGGAAGTATTTTTCCCAGTACATCATTTGACTCAATTTTGTTTATTACACTTTTTAATATATAGAATTTTTAATATTTACCATCTTTGCAAATCTATTCTTTATGGTTTCTTCATTTATACTTAGAAGTCCAATTCAAAGAACATATAATATTTGTGTATATTTTCTTCTAGTCATTTATGCATTCTTCTTTTTTTATATACATTTATTTATTTATTTATTTATTGGTTGCATTGGGTCTTCGTTGCTGTACGCAGGCTTTCTCTAGTTGCGGCAAGCAGGGGCTACTCTTCCTTGTGGTGCTTGGGCTCCTCACTGCAGTGACTTCTCTTGTTGCGGAGCACAGGCTCTAGGCACATGGGCTTGAGTGATTGTAGCACATGGGCTCAATAGTTGTGGCTCACGGGCTCTAGAGCACAGGCTCAGTAGTTGTGGCGCACGGGCTTAATTACTCTGTGGCATGTGGGATCTTCCCAGACCAGGGCTTGAACCCATGTCCCCTGCATTGGCAGGTGCATGCTTCACCACTGCGCCACCAGGGAAGTCCCTATATGTTCTTCTATTTGTTTAAATTTTAATTCCCAAATACACATTGGGTTTATATCAGTTTATGGTATAAATGAAATAAAGATTGGGCTTCGTTTTGAGTTTTAGGGGTTGGTTTGTTTGAGTCTGTATATTGAACCATGGTCATTTTCTTTTTGGAAGTTATTCTATAGCAAAGCTATTTGGTTCACTTAGTAATTCAGGAGTACAGAATTTCTTGGCACACACTCTTCAGTGGAGTAATAAAATGTTCTCATTATGAAAGGAATTTAAGCAATTACATCTGAAGCCTTCTTACTAGTATACCTAACAAGGTACCTTTCAGCTTAAAGAATGTTGAATATCATTCAACTGCCAGCTGCCACACTGGGGCTTTTGTGAGTCCTCTGAAAGGCTGCAGAGAGTTAAAGAGGTTATTTTACCAGCATGATCTGTAAAAATGTGTTGCTACAATTCACTTTGAAGTCTCAATCCCCCAAGGGTACAAAGAATTAATTTACAGTCACAAGTTTGGCATTCTTACAAGAAAGCTGCTCAACCAAAAGGAAGCATAATCCTCTGAGAAATCAAATGTGTTTGGCAGACCTGATCCAAGATTCCCAGCAACATACTGTCTACACAGCAAAGCTAAGGAGCAGAGAAACCTCTCTTGAAATCAAATATGCTATAGTACAAAGGGCACTGTATTGAATGTCTGAAAACCTGGAATCCTTGTTCCAACACCAATGATTTGACCTTTGTAAATCACTTTCATGAGTTTCAATTTCCTCTCATAAAATGGCTGGCCTCATAGAACTGTTGCAAAAACTAAATGAGAAAATTTATATGAACGTATTGTATAAAATGTAAAACACTGATCAAAACATTAGTAGTTATTTATTAGCCTGTAATTGAACTTATTCTACTTCTCTAACTGAAGAGGAAAAGGTAGCACCTGCTGTCCTTGGCCTGTTCAGCCTGTTCTGAGGAAACACTATCTGGACACCCACTGCCTCCCCTCGAGTCATGCCCCACCTCTGAACCACACGTGCTTCCTGCTGCACTTGCCAGCGCAGACACGTACATTAGCTTAAGCCTAAGACCTTCAAGAAAGTAAGCACTGCATCTAGGCAGGAAAAAGAGAAATGACATTTATTGAGACCCAACCATGTGTGGAGCACTGAAAAGTAGGCTAGCAAAATAGAGACGGGTGAGGACAGTCCTGTCACTTTTTGCTTTAATTTTCAGCTATACCAGACGCATGAAGTCCATAATGATCCAACATGTATCACAGTCCAGAGGGTATTTGCAAGTATGGACTACATTTCCACACTTGGGTGGTGTTAGGACTGGGAAAGGGAGAGAAATTTACATGCAAGTTGGGTGTAGTCAATGGAATACTTCTAAAATGATTTAAAAGTTTAGCTGGCTCAAAGATGTGTCTGTGCATCTATAAGAATTCGGTCCAAAGTTCTTGAAATGAACTCAGGACCAAGTCTAGGCTCTTCTTTGAAGAAAACTGCCCAAGTCATAATAAAGTCAAAACACAATGGGAAAGCATTGAAGAGGGGAGGGGCGTGATCAGGTCTGTGCTTTAAAAAGAGTACTCAGGTTACAATGAGGTACCACCACACACTGATCAGAATGGCCATCATCAAAAAGTCTACAAATAACAAATGCTGGAGCGGGTGTGGAGAAAAAGGAATCCTCTTACACTGTAGTGGGAATGGAAATTGATGCAGCCACTATGGAGAACAGTAGCGAGGTTCCTCAAAAAACTAAAAATAAAGTTACCATATGATCCAGCAATCCCACTCCTGGGCATATATCCAGACAAAACCCTAATTTGAAAAGATACATGCACTCCAGTGTTCATAGCAGTGCTATTTACAACAGCCAAGACATGGAAGCAACCTAAAAGGTCCATCGACAGATAAGTGGATAAAGAAGATGTGATGTGTGTGTATATGTATGTGTGTATATATATATACACACATACATATATAAAAGAATATTACTCAGCCATAAAAAAGAATTAAATAATGCCATTTGCAGCAACATGGATGGACCTAGAGATTACCATACTAAGTGAAGTAAGTCAGACAAATATCATATGATATCACTTACATGTAGAATCTAAAAATAAAATCGATACCAATGAATTAATTTACAAAACAGAAACAGACAAACAAACTTATAGTTACCAAAGGGGAAAGTGTGGGGGGAAGTGGGGACACATTAAGAGTTTGATATTAACAGATACACACTACTATGTATAAAATAAACAAGGACCTTCTGTATAGCACAGGGAACTATATTCAATATCTCGTAATAACTTATATAATGGAAAAGAATCTGAAAAAAATATATATATATAACTGAATCACTTTGCTGTACACCTGAAACTAACACAACACACTAAATCAATTATATTTCCATTTATAAAACAAGGAGTACTCTGGGTGCTGTAGGGACACAGAGGGGAACACTGCAAGAAAGGAGCAGAACGCCTACGTGGTGATATATGGCTGCTGGCTTGCTCTGGCTCAAGAAAGCTGACTGTATCCATATCTTCCCAAGGCCACATGTAGTGCCATCAGGTTAGCAGACTGAACTAGGCCATGGTGTGAATATTTAAACCAAGGAAACTTGCAAATGCTACAAATCAGGGCTTTGCTACCTCCCCACCCTCAAGGGCCAGCTTACCAGCACAGTACTGCCTAGAAGGCTTCTACAGGAGACCAGGCAGGAGGGGCAGTTTGATCTAAGGTGGTGACAGTGGAGGTGAGGGAAGTGGATGGATTTGGAAAGCCTATTTGCAGATGGAAATAGCAGGATGTGCTGACAGACTGGATATGGGATGGGGTGGTCAGGGAAAGGGGAGAGAGAAGAATACCTCCCAGGTGTTCATAAGTATGTAAGTGTGAGCATCAAAGGCAATGTTTTGAGTTTGGCTTTGAGACAGAGAATGTCCTGGACTCAGACAATGAGGTGATTTTAGAACTACACACTCCACAGTTTTCAGTCACTCGTGACCTGGCCCCAGTCCACCCTCCCAACTCATCCTGGGGCATTCTCTCTCTTCCACTCTGCCCTAGACTCCAGCCCCACCAGCCACCTTTCAGTTCTTCATTTAGAAAATTTATTTAGCCTCCGGTCCTTCCTGCATCCTGTTCCCTCAGCCCAGAATGTTCTTATCACAACTCTTTGCATGGCTGGCTTGTTTTCTCCCTCAGGTCCCTGGTAGTAGAGGACACCTTTTCCCTCCAACCATATCCTCCCTGTTAGTTTCCTTCCTGGCACTTATCACAATTTATAATCATATATTTTTATGTCCACTTGTTTGTGTTCTGTCTCCCTCATTGGACTGTAAGCTTTTTTTTTTAAATTGATCTCTGATTCTTCAGCATCTAACACAATTTGCCAAATAAATAAGCAAGAAAAATAGCCTGCCTACAGCCTATAGACAACAGAGACCAATATTGTATCACCTCTGCAGCACAGACCTCTAAGCACCTGCAATAAAAAACTCTGTATTTTTGAGACTCTGCAAGTAACCGATCCACAGGCCAGGGTGTGACAGGCAAGGGCAAGTCCAGACTTGGGGCCAGTCACTTCCCCAAGTCTAGATCTGGCTAAAGAACCAGGAAGTTCTCACAGTGAAGGTGACAGCTGAATAAAGACCTAAAGGATGGGTGTATTACATTTCTATAGTAGTTCCAAACTCACAAAAAGAGATTCACACTTGTTGGAGAAAGGTTGTTGAGACGATGTGACTGCAGGTTGACTCTAGAGCTGGACCCAGGCAATCAAAGGTGCCTCATTAGCTCTCCCTGTTTTTAGAATGTACGTTCCCTGCACCACTTCCATTTGGGAACCTTTTCAAAGATGTAGCCTTGAAGAAGTAAGGTGTTGTTGAGACCATCTGGACAGTGTACGTGATTGAACCCTGCTATATATAAACTTTTAAGATTCTGGTGAGCAAGTACCGACATCTACTCATCTTGTGGCCTCCCTCAAGGCAAGCCTTGCAAGTTAAGTTCCCTTGCTTATTAAAACAATCACTGCCCATCTGGAATGGTCTGCCTCTTCCGTCTCTCCTTGCCCTTCATGTATAGGGACAAATTTGTGAACCAACAGCATTTTTCATGAATTCTTACATTAATCCAGTGAAGTACGCAGAGCAGAGATTGGTCTTTGTATAGAAATGAGACAGTCAGGAAGTATAAAACCAAACTAAAATCCAGGTCATCTGCCTCCAAGTTCAGAACTCTTTGCATTCTCTATTTCCATTTAGAATGTATTTTTGTGCACCTACTATGTGACAAATTAATGGGGGTACAAGGAAAATATAAAGCATAATCCTTGACCTAACAGAGTTAAAACTTGCAAAATAATTTAAAACTGCTCCATCAATCAACAATGCATGCTGAGCTGACAGGCTGTGGGAACTTGGAGAGAGAGGAGAGTGTGTAGGCTGAGAGCCAGAAGCTGTTACAGAAGGTAAATTTGAGTTGTGCAGACCATTCCTGATGCCCTGTCAATGCAGAGGAGTAGACATGAGTTCATCGCGTCCCTGTTGAGCTCATTTCCTTAACTTTCACCGATGAAGACATCTCAGAACAAAGAGCCTCTTTTCTAATCAACAACATGCTGCACATGCAAATATCTGATGTCGTTACAGCCAGTGGGACTCTTCTCACTCCAATTATTCCCTGATCAGTCTTGCATTCTCTTCTTTTTTCTGCTGCGTCGTTTTCTGCCTACAACATTCCATTCCTATTGACTCAGCACTAGCCAACACTTTTCTTCTCCAGAACCCTCTGCTGTCTCCATTAGTGAGACTCTGCCATTGCTGGTCACAGCTGCCTTCCTTTTGATCTTCGACTATCTACAGCGTGTGCAAATAGGGTACCAGGAGCCTCCATCCACCCGATCTCCTCAAAGAGCGGATGCCATGCCACCCTTGGGCATCACTCTCATGAGTCCTGAGTGACAACCAGTGGCCACAATTCCACTATCCTTCACAGAAGTCAAGGACAGAAGGAGCAAGAGAAGAGAGGAGGAAGAGGAAAGTTGTATGTGATGAGAAGTTAAGGGCCACCAATTATTGCTTGAGGTGACAGTCAGTGACACTGGAACACAGGCTAAGTCTGCTAGAAAAGCTGCAGACTTGCTTGTGACTAGGAGGCAAGCATGACTCCTGCCCCTACTACCACCATCAAATACGCAACTTGTAAATAATCACTCAAATCTACCCTCTTCCCAGGTGGGAAACCCAGTTCTGTACATTCTTAATTCCACACGCTTGAAGATGATACTCTTCTTCCATTCTAGAGGAGACAGTGTTGTCTGACAGCAGAAGCTTCAATCAGAATCTAATTTTCATCCTTGTGGATGACTGGACCTCATTCACTCTCTCACTCAAGTAAGAACCAAGCATTTCGTACAAAGCAGTTAAATAAACAATAAACCAGTGAAGCCTCCTGTTGAAATATCTTTTCTCATTTATATTTGTTTGCATTGAATGTTCTTCATACCAAGTCCTAAATTGACCAAAAACAGGTTTATTTTTAAATAAACATTGTTTCCAGGTATGATCTATAGACATTGTGAGAGGTATTTTAAATCTCTCTTAAAATAATAAAGCTGTCAAGTTTAAAATCCATCAAAGCAAAATACTGGCTATATTTATATGATCTAATGTAAATTACTAAAATCTTAAATTCTAAATAATTTTGCCACAAGGTGAAGATGTTCAAAATTCCATGAGAAAATAGTCTCATTGTCAAAAAGAAACAATAAAATGGAAAATAAGAATAAAAGCTTCCATCAGCAGAAGAATGGATAAAGAAGATGTTATATACACACACACACACACACACACACACACACATATATATAAAATAGAATATTACTCAGCCATAAAAAATATATGAGAAATTCGGGGGTTTTTGAGCACAAACTGTCCCAGATTCCTTCTTTGGGGCTACACTTTCCTTCACCACACAAAAAAAAAAAAAAAAAAAGAATGAAATTTTGCCATTTGCAACAACATGGATGAACCTAGAGAGTACTATGCTTAGAGAAGTCAGACAGAGAAAGACAAATACTCTGTTATCACTTATATGTGGAATCTAAAAAATAAAACAAACACATGAATATAGCAAAACAGAAACAGACTCACAGACAATGAACAAACTAGTGGTTACCAGTGGGGAGAGGGAAGGGGGGAGGGGCAAGGGAAGGGAGGAGGTGCAAGGGAAGGGTAGAGGATTAAGATGTACAAACTACTATGTATAAAATAAAGAAGCTACAATGGTTCAGCACAGGGAATACAACCAGTATTTTATAATAACTTTAAATGGACTATATAAAATACTGAATCACTGTGTTGTACACCTAAAACTAACATAATATTGTAAATCAACTACACTCCAATTTTTTAAAAAAAGAGTAAAAGCTACTCTTCGATTCTTACTAACCCCTAGAGTGCTGGTCAGAGCAGGGGTAACACCTCTCCTTTCCTTTTGGTTTTTTTGTTTTGGTTTTTTGTTTTGTTTTAAGCTCTTTATTGGAGTATAATTGCTTTACACTGCTGTGTAAATTGCTTTACACTTTTTGCTGTACAACAAAATGAATCAGTTGTATTTATACATATATCCCCATATGCCCACCCTCCCGAGACTCCTTCCCACCTTCCCTATCCCAGCCCTCTAAGTCATCACCCATCATCGAGTTGATCTCCCTGTGATACGCAGCAGCTTCCCACGAGCTATCTATTTTACAGTTGGTAGTGTATATGTGTCAATGCTACTCTCACTTCGTCCCAGCTTCCCCTTCACACCCCACCCCCAGTGTCCTCAAGTCCATTCTCTGCATCTGCATCTTTATTCTTGCCCTGTCACTGGGTTCATCAGTACCACTTTTTTAGATTCCATATATATGAGTTAGCATACAGTATTTGTTTTTCTCTTTCGGGCTTACTTCTCTCTGTATGACAGATTCTAGGTTCATCCACCTCACTGCAAATAACTCAATTTCATTCCTTTTTATGGCTGAGTAATATTCCATTGTATATATATGCCACATCTTCTTTATCCATTCATCTGTTGATGGGCATTTAGGTTGCTTCCATGTCCTGGCTATTATAAACAGTTCTGCAATGAACATTGTGGTACATGCTTCTTTTTGGATTATGGTTTTCTCTGGATATATGCTCAGTAGTGGGATTGCTGGGTCATATGGTAGTTCTATTTTTAGCTTTTTAAGGAACCTCCATACTGTTTCGTCTACAGCTATACCACCCTGAACGCGCCCGATCTCATCTGTCCTTTTGTTTAAGTAAAACCAAAGCGGTTTAATTCTAACCACCACCCAGCAGGCTTCTCATCTTTTATCTCACCATCTACTTTTTCTCCTACCTGCCCTTTCCATATTTTTGCTCTCTGCACATTTTTTCTTCTCACACTTTTCTTCTTTTTCTTCCTCTTTCCTCTACCCTCTCTTTCCCCATTCTCTACCTCAGTCTTATTTCCTGTCCTCCCTTGCACCTCCCATCCCCTGCCATTCAGAGGCTATAAAATTAAGTCCAAAGACAAATTGTTATTCCTTGTTTTGAGAACTGTTCATTTTCATTTTTAAAGTGGGTGTTTTGAACATTTTCTATTTTTTAACTCTAAAATAAAAATTTACTTTTCGAAGTGTGGGTGTACATGGATGTGTTTGTGCCTACAGGTGCTCATGGTGTTCCCCATGGGGATTAGTGGACCGTGAAAGAGAAAAGGGATGCCCGCTCTAGAGTTATAATTCCTTGGGGCAAACCTGCTTGAACTCACTTATCTCTTCTGGATGCACTGAGAGCTGTAGAGAGAGTCCTTAAAAGGGGGCCAATGAGTTCTTAGCCGGTTCGCTAAAACTTGTCCACATGAAGACTCCCCAGAAAGACAGTTCAAGATGCTGGAGTTCTCGGCACTTCCCTGGTGGCGCAGTGGTTGAGAATCCACCTGCCAATGCAGGGGACACGGGTTTGATCCCTGGTCTGGGAGGATCGCACATGCCACGGAGCAACTAAACCCTGTGCCACAACTACTGATCCTGTGCTCTAGAGCCCACATGCCACAACTACTGAAGCCCACACGCCTAGAGCCTGTGCTCCACAGCAAGAGAGGGCACTGCAATGATGAGTAGCCCCCGCTCACCACAACTAGAGAAAGCCCACTCACAGCAACAAAGACCTAACACAGTCAAAAATAATTAAAAATAATAATAATGATAATAATAAAATAACTAAATAAAAATATATTTTTAAAAAATGCTGGAGCTACCAATTGCTCTAAAGTAGGGCTGGAGAGTGAAGTCTGTACAGCAGTCTGGCTGAGGAATGAGAAGAAGCCAGTGGTGAGCTGGTAATGTTTAACAACTGGGCCCGGGGAGGTGGCAGGAGTGCGGTAAAATCTGAGTTGGAAGAAAGTCTTTTTACAAATATGAAGGAAAACTAGCACTCAAGTAAATTCTCACTGTTGTCAGCATTTGTGTATAAAGAGTGCACTTCATCAGCCAGAAGAATATCTTCCTGGAGTTTGTGACGTATCAGACACAGCATCTGCCACAGCTCAGCCTCCTTCAATTATCACTTTCATCAAGGCCTCCCAACGCTCTCCAGTAACTTCTACTTTGCCCAGACTGACTTAAGCATTGTTCCCTGAGCACGTGTCTCCTTAGCTTCACTTGTTGTTCTCTATTGGGAAGCCCTTCGTCTTTCTCTCTTCCCAAGTCCTGCTCACATTGCAGGAACTAGCTTGGATCCCACCTCCAACTTCTCAGCCTCAGGATCAGGGCTCCCAAGGCTCTGGTTAACTGCATGTCCCTTAATCTGCACTCTGTGTGTATGTACCCATTGTATATTTTATTCCCAATCAGATTTTTAGTTCCTGGAGAAGAGGAGCTAACATTTATACCTCTGATATTAGCTTTTCACCAGCACCTAATTCTAGCTTCTTTTATCATGGTTTTGGACACTTTCTAAGAGCTCAATAAACACCTTCTGAGGAGAATGGATGGGCATAAAGGATACAGTCTCTTCTCTAAAATAGGGCAGTATGATAAGACAAGAAAATCGGCTAGTTGTACTCCCAGCTTTATCCCTAACTAATCATCAGATACAGCTGATTCACCACTAAAGTAAAGGATTATACTCAGGGCTGGTTTTCAGTCAGTATATACCACTACATTCCTATCAGATGGTAACTACCTGGCACCAAAAGTCCCCTACCCAATGCTTCCACCTTTCCATCCCAACCACTCAATCCTACTCCCGATATGCCTTGGACCTTTCTAAAATCCAGCAACTAAAGGGTTTTAAAAGATTTAGTTTTATTTAGGTATAGTGAGGAAAACAGATTATGGGACACTTACCACTGAAAAGAGTTTTGTTACTCACGTTCTGAAGATAGGGAGCATGCCACACCACACAGGGCCACACAGGGAAGCACCAGGTTGGCCAGATGGCAGATGGAGTGAGGGGAAAGCACGACCAAAAGCCAAAAGACTTCAAGAGAAGCCCCATCTGTCTGGCCAGAGGACCAAGAATAGGGATCCCTGCAGGTGGGTAAATGTGGGGAAATCCTGGAGGGAAGGGAGTTAGAGAAAAGGTTCTCCTAATTCTGTGTATGAACTGGCACGAGGCCCAGTCTTAACCCTGAACTGCCCATAACAAATTCAAAGCAGCCTAGCAAAGGTTCCAAAAACTGAGATTCTATTGGAACTATATCACTCACAGAACATAGTCAGACATTCTGAAATAAACCGAGTGGATTATCTGTTAAAACAATCAAATAATTCAACATATGCTATCTCTTTTAAAAAGAGACATAAATGGATTAAAAGTAAAAGGATGGAAAAATAGTATACAAACATTAATCAAAAGAAAATGGACTGGCTATATTAGTACCAGACAAAATAGACTTCAAGGACTATTACCAGGGGTGAAAAAAAAAAGATATTATATAATAAGAAAAGAGTGAATTCACAAAAAAAAAATAATAATAATAAAAATCTTAAATGTGTATGCACCTAACAAGACAACTTCTAAAAATTTAAACACAGATAGAACTGAAATGAGTAGATCAATCCACAATTATACTTAGAGACTTCAACATTTCTCTCACAGTAATTGATAGAAGTAGACAAAAAATCAGTACCAATATAGAAAACCTAAACACCATTATAAGCTAGTTGACACAATTCACCTTTACAGAACACTCTACCTAACAACAAGTAGAAAACAATTTTTTGAAGTGCACATGGGATATTCACCATGACAGACCAAATTCTGAGCCACTAATTAAATCTTAACTAATTTAGAATAATTTAAATCATATAAAATATCTTATCGAATCATAATGGAATTAAATTAGAAATTAATAAAAGAAAGATATCTAGTAAATCTCCAAATATTTGGAAATCAAACAACACACTTCCAAATTACCCATGGGTCACAGCAATCCCACTACTGGGCACATACCCTGATAAAACCATGATTCAAAAAGACACATGTACCCCAATGTTCACTGCAGTACTATTTACAGTAGCCAGGACATGGAGACAATCTAGGTGTCCAATGACAGATGAAAGGATGAAGAAGATGTGGTACATATATACAATGGAATACTAATCAGCCACAAAAAAGAATGAAATTGGGTCATTTGTAGAGATGTGAATGAACCTAGAGTCTGTCATACAGAGTTAAGTAAGCCAGAAGAGAAAAACAAATGTCGTATATTAATGCATATATGTGGAATCTAGAAAAATGGTATAGATGAACCTATTTTCAGGGCAGGAATAGAGACGTAGACATAGAGAACAGACATGTGGACACAGTGGGGGGAAGGGGAGGGTGGGACGAATTGGGAGATTAGGATCGACATATATACACTACCATGCGTAAAATAGATAGCTAACAGGAACATGCTATAAAGCACAGGAAGCTCAGCTCGGTGCTCTGTGATGACCTAGATGGGTGAGATGGCAGGGAGGGAGGTCCAAGAGGGAGAGGATATAGGTATACATACAGCTGATTCATTTCACTGTACAGCAGAAACTAAAACAACATTCTAAAGCAATTAACTCCAATTAAAAATAAGTAAATACCCATGGAGCAAAGAAAAAGCCACAAAGGAAACTAGGGGGAAGTGGAATGAAAATAAAACTACAACATATCTAAATTTGTGGGAGGCACTTAAAGTAGTGATTCAGATGCAATTTATAGCGTTAATTATATTAGAAAAGAGGAATGTCTCAAATCAATCACATAATTGTGCACTTTTAAAAACTAGAAAAAGAAGAGCAAAATAAACCCACAGCAAGTAGAAGGAAGGAAGTTATTAAGGTAAGAGCAGAAATCAATTAAAATTGAAACTAAAAGAAAAAAAAATCATACTCAACGGTGAAAAGCTGAAAGCTTTTCCTCTAAAATCAGGAACAAGACAAGGGTGCCCACTCTCACTACTTTTATTCAACATAATATTGGAAGTCGTAGCCAGAGCAATTAAGCAAGAAAAAAGAAATAAAGGCATCCAAATTGGAAAGGAAGAAGTAAAACTGTCACTATTTGCAAATGACATGATATTATTCAAATTCAGTAAAGTTGCAGGATACAAAGTCAATACACAAAAATCTGTTGTGTTTCTATTTACTAATAATGAACTATCAGAAAGAGAAATTAAGAAAACAATTCCATTTACAATTACATCAAAAAGAATAAACTACCTACTAATAAATTTAACCAAGGAGGTAAAAGACCTGTATATGGAAAACTACAAGACACTGATGAAAAAAACTGAAGATACAAATAAATGGAAAGATATTCCTTGATCATGGAATTAATCAGAAGTATTAATATTGTTAAAATGCCCATACAACCCAAAGCAATATACAGATTCAATTCAATTCCTATCAAAATTCCAATGGCATTTTTCACAGAAATAGAGCAAGTAATAAAGAAAATTAATGAAACCAAAAGCTGGTGCTTTGAAATGTTCAGTAAAATTGATAAAACTCTAGTCAAACTGAACAAGAGTAACAGAAAGAACATGAGTTACTAACATCAGGAATGAAAGAAGGGACATCATTACTGATCCCACAGACATTGAAAAGATAATAGGGAATTCTAGGGAAAACTCTATGTCTATAAATTTGATAATGTAGATGAAATGAAGCAATTATTTGATGAACAAACTATCAAACCCACACAGGAAGAAACAGATATATTTCTATTAAAGAAATCTATTTTTATATGTATTATATCTATTAAAGAAATTGAATTTGTAGTTTTAAGCCTTCCATAAAGGATACTCGAGGTCAGATGGTGAAGTCTATCAAATACTGACAGAAGAAACAACAATTCTACAAATCTCTTCCCCAGAAAGAAGGGGAGGCGATACTTCTCAACTCATTTTATGAAGTTGTCACTACAAAATAAAACCAGATAAAGACATTACAATTAAGAAAATTTCAAACCAATATCCCTCATGAACATTGATAAAAAAAAATCTTACAAAATATTAACAAATTGAATCCAACAATATATAAGAGGGATATGTTACAACCAAGTGGAGTTTCTCCAAGGAATGCAAGGCTTATTCAACATTTGAGAACAAATTGATGTATTCACCATATCAACAATCTAAAGAAGAATAATCACATAAATATCTTATTGGATGAAGAAAAAACATTAGAATAAATTCAATATCAATTTATAATAATAAGAAAAAAAAACCCTCAGCAGACTAGGAATAGAAAGGAACTTCCTTAATCTAAAAGGAGGCATCTATGAAAAATCTACAACAAACTTCATACTTAATGTTAGGACTAAATGCTTTTCCCCTAAGATTGAGAACAGAGAAGGAATGTCCTCTCTTACTACTCCTAGTCAAATGGTATTAAAAGTCCTAGCCAGTATAATAATGCAATAAAAAGAGGTAAAGGACATATATAATAGATTAGAAGGTATGAAACAAAAATATCTTTATTTATAGATAACATAATTGTCAATGTCGAAAATTTCAAAGAATCTACAAAAAACTCCTAAAACTAATAAGTCAGTTAGCAAGGTAGCAGGGTACATATCAATATACAAATCAATCTTATTGCTATATACAATTGAAATTTGAAACTATAAAAATACCATCTACAATAAGTGAAGTACTTAGGTATAAACCTAACAAAATATGTCCAGAATCTATATGCTAAAAACTACAAAAGATTAATGAGAGAAACCAAAGAAGATCTTAAAAAATGCAGAGACATAGACAGTATTTATGAATTGGAAGATTCAGTAATGTTAAGAAATTGATTCTCCCCAAACCAACCTATAGGGTCAAGGCCATCCCAATCAAAATTCTAGCAGGACTTTTTTTAAAGATACAGACAAGCTGATTTAACACTTTATATGGAAAGCCAAAGGAACCAGAATAGTTTAAACATACACACACACACACACACAAACAGAAAAAGAACAGAATTGGAGATCTCACACTACCTAATTTCAAGACTTATAGACAGCATGATAATGTCAAAAAGATAGGAATATAGATCAATGAAATAGAATTGAGAGTCCAGAAATAAACTCTTGTATTTATAGTCAGTGGATTATTGGTAAAGCTACAAAACAGTTCAAAAATTTCTCAACAGAGAAATTATGGTATTTTTAACAAATGGTGCTGGAACATTTGGACATTTAGAAGCAAATAATATATGTTACATATATATACACACACACACATACATAAGAAATATAGACCTTTGGGGCTTCCCAGGTGGCACAGTGGTTAAGAATCCACCTGCCAATGCAGGGGACACGGGTTCGATCCCTGCTCCGGGAAGATCCCACATGCCGCGGAGCAGCTGAGCCCGTGTGCCACAACTATTGAGCCTGAGCTTTAGAGCCCGTGAGCCACAACTATTGAGCCCATGTGCTGCAACTACTGACACCCACGCGCCTAGAGCCCGTGCTCTGCAACAAGAGAAGCCACAGGCAGGGAGAAGCCTGCGCACCACAACGAAGAGTAGCCCCCACTCACCGCAACTAAAAAGAAAGCCTGTGCATAGCAAAAAAGACCCAACACAGCCAATAAAATAAATAAATAAATAAATAAAAAAGAAATATAGACCTTGACCAATACCCCACACCTTATACAAAATCAACTCACAGACCTAAACATAAAACCTAAAACTATTAAAATTCTAGAAAAAAAAAAGTAGCTTGCATTCTCATCACAAGAAAAAAATTCTCTATGTCTAGTGAGGATGTTAACTAGACTTATTGTGGTGACCATTTTGCAATATATACAATTATCAAATAATTACATTGTACACATGAAACTAATATAATGTGTGTCAATTATACCTCAATTAAAAAAAAAGTAGCTTGCTGTTCTGTATCTGAGAAGCCTTCCCCAATACACAAAAACCCTACAATTACTTTAGCTGGAGCAGATAGCTCACAAAAGAGATGATGCCCATCCTCCTTAAAACCTACCCCAAATACTCCCTGTTGCCATTAAATCCATAACAAGGGTTAAATTTAAGCATGTTCTGGTGGCCTGGAAGTGGTAGCAGCAACCTGCATATAATTGGGGTTGAGTTCAGGTTCCCAGATTCACCCCTTCTTCCTGGGAGGTACTACTTGCTCTTCAGAGTGAGTATGGACCAAGATAATCTCTATATTGTGTCTTCACTAAACACCTGCAGGGTGAGGTATGAATAGCTCCCTTCTCTGGCCTTGTTTATTTTCAGTGGTTATATAATCCTTTGACCCACAGTTTTTGGCTTCAGTTGAGGACCCAAAGCTGAAGTACAAAAACAAACTCCAGCTTGGAAGGGAAGGTAGAAAAGTTTGTTCTCACAGAATTTGTCTCCTTGACCACTGAAGTAACTAGCCTAGATTCTTAGATTCTATTCACTGCTAACGGTAAATATTTATTAAGTAATCACAACAGATTCGCTGGGCAAGATCATGGGCTCTGCAACCATGAGAAGCTACAAAGCCAGAGTCCCCAACCCTACAGGTCCATTCTAGATGAAGAGTAAACATACACCTTTATGTTTTCACAGATTGTGTTTACGGAGCAATTCCAAACTCTTTTCATTGGATGCCATGCGTCTAGGCTCCATATGGGCAAGGTAGCTGGGCAGAGAGAATCCCCTAAAACTCAACTTCTTTCTGAGGGAAGTAAGGGTTGTATTTATGCTGGCGGAGGACAAAGATAGACTTTGAAATAGCAGATGGTTAGAGCTTAGAGTCCATCATCATGGAGCTGATCTTAGTAAGGTAAGGATCTCATTGCTTGTACTACCTCAAGTCTCCAATTGTCCACTAGCAGGTATTGTTGGTGACAAGGGTAAAACACAGGACTGCAGCCCATCATTGCTGTAAGAACTACTCAAATATTTCTGATTTGAGTTAGCTGTTTCTTTAAGCAAAAATATATATATACATATATATATCTTATCATATGCTTGAATAATAATGTATAAAAGAAAAAAGGGACGGGAAAGAAGAAATGTTTAGGGGAAAGAGAAGGACAAAGGGATGAAAAAGTAGAGAAGAGACTAGGAAAGAGAACATTACACTATAAGCTCATGGAGGCCATATACCAATACCTTGCACAGTGCCTTGCACTTAGAGAGGGAAATGCTTACTCAATGGATGAATGAATGAATGAACAGGAAAAGGGGGAGAGAAACAAGATATATGAATAAGTTAATTTGTGTAAATAGCTTTAACTCTTTAAATATTAGGCAAATCTGTCTTTATATCAAAAGACAACACCAATGATATCCTTCCCAGCTCCTCCAATCAGAAATGTGTACTTTCTATTGTTTATCCTCTATTAGATATGAATCAGCCATGTATCCTACCCAGCTTTATGACCAGGATGTTGATCCCAGAGATAAGGCCATGAAACAGAACAAGGTTAATAGATGTCCATTAGGCCCAAGCCCACAGTTTGGTTTTCAGTGGAATTATAGTCTCAACTAACATGAGATGAAAATGAAGCTTAAATGTTTTTTTTAAAATGATTATTGATAAGAACTGACTGCATACCTTAGCGAGTACACAAAAGAAATAAACCAAAGGTGTAAGATGAAATTCTGGGCTTCCAATCCACAAATCTAAATTTCACAAAAGGTTTTGATGGTTAATTGCAAAATAAACCTATCTGCCCATGAGAACCCTTGGAAAGAGTGTCATTGACTGGATAACACAGATAAATACTTTGTTTATACAACCTTAATTGTTTGGCTTCCTGAAAAATGAAAGAATTTATTTCAGAGACACTTGAGCTCAGTATTTAAACACTGTATTCCTTCTCCTTGGAACATAGAGATCCTTTATTTCAACAGCTAAATCCCAGCCGTTTGCTAACAATGACGCAGTACCTAGAAAGTTCAGGAGAACAAATCTCAGAGAAAGAAACTGCCTCTGCCAAATACCCCATTTCTCCCACCCAATATTTATGTCACTTACGTATCACCCATGTGCTCTGAAAGCTGTCAAAGAAACAATGCTGACAGGTCCAGAATTGAATAGTTACCATAGATATGTTTAAGGAGAATTCTTCTACTGAAGAGCCTGAAAATTACCTCTCAAACAGTTTTTGAAACCATGGTGTTGAAAGACACTGGCTGAGAATCTGGAGCTTAGTGTTGATTGAACTTATCTTGGTCTGTACTCACTCCACAGAGCACACAGTGATCCCTGAGAAGAAGGGGCAAATCTGGGAACCTGGACTCAGCACCAGTTATACTCAGAGACCTGCTACCACTTCCAGGCCACTAGAACATACTGAAATTTAATCCTAGTTATGGGTCTAATGACAATAGGAGTGTTTGGGGTAGGTTTTAAGGAGGATGGACATCCTCTCTTTTGTGTGCTATCTGTTCCAGGTGAGGTAATTATAGGGTTTTTCAGAGAGGAAAAGACTCCTCAGATACAGAGGTGCAGGCAAGGAAGACTAAGAGTGACTCAAGATTCTAAGTTTTGAGTCCAACCAAAACTTATTTCAAGTTTTTGGATAGCATTCCTTTTTGATCAATGACCTAACTTTCACATGGAATACCTTGCAAGGCTGTGAATTCAACTGATGTAATTCTGCAACCTGCACAATTAAACTTTGCATTAGATTTTCAATAATATCAGCCCTGTGGCTACAAGAAATAAAAGATCCTCTTAGGGCTTCCGTGGAAGCGCTCTGGTTCTCAGACCAAGAATTGAACCAAGAGTTTAAGGTCCCGAGATTTTCATTGTCTTTCTGTAAGCACTCACTGTACTCATAAATATCCAACCTGCAGTAAGATCCTGGCAGTGATCACTGCTGCCGTAACAGTCAGGTGCAGCAGCCACTGGGGCCCCCAAAGCATATGCATTTCACCACAATCAACCACATGTAATTATCTGATTGAGATGCCATTGAATGTCATGTATAACTAGCATTGGATTTCCCCTTGGCAAGGGGCTCAGACCAAACCTACCACAGAAAGCAATCTTTGAGAGTTTTTCTCCCAGGACTGCTGCTAGTATCAATTTCTATTTCAGTCAGGGTCCAGTCAAGACACAGAAACCATACAGCAATTCACTTGGTGAAAAGGCAGTTAGCTACCAAAAGAGCAGAAGAGAATTTTATGGTAATAGAAGCGACAAACACAGACTACAGCTATCACTCTTAGGGCTGAGGGGAAAGGTAAACAAGGAGGAAACTTCAAAATGTAGAGAAAGGCTGTACCAGGCTAAGATTCAGGCCTCTAAGGGGGATGGCTCAGCTGCTTTAGAAACGTGTCACCCACCGCTAGGATGAAGAAGAAACCTTCTGGAGGACACTCACTAGCTGTGGTGGTAGATGGGAGCAATCCGCCACCACAAGGAATACTGCCAGCGCCAGCTGTATGCTGATTCATTCACTGTCATGTGGAGAAAAAAAATCAAGATACATCCCTCTTTATCCAGCTTTGAGAATCCCTTCAGCACACTCTTCACCCCAAACTGGCCAAACCCAACATTTGGCAGAGGAAAAAATGTAGTTTGCAGAGTACTGCTCCAGGGTCATAAAGTAGGACTAAGAAAGGTAGGTTTTGAACTAAAGGAAAATAAATTAATAACTGGAACACTTGAATACAAAGACTAGGAGCAAAGATGAGAGGCGTAAACAATTACAAGATATACTTGGGAGGCAGAATCACTTGTACTTGATGTCAAGTCCTTTTGGAGGTGAGTAAAAGGAGGACTCAGGATGACTTTCTCTTAAGAGAGAAAGGGAAAACTGGGGATATTCAGTCTTACATCAAATGAGTTTGTTTGTGGAGGGGGTGGGAAATTAAGAATTACGATTTGGACATATTTCATATGTCTGTGACAGAGGTCAAAGTGTCAAATGGCAGATAGATGGCAATGCAGATCTTGAGGTTGGCTGAAAATAAAAATGGGTATCATCAGCATATGGATGTTATTTAAGGTCATAAGACGAGATGACATCACTTACAGAGAAACTGTTGTTAGATAAAAGAGTCAAGGAATGTGCCCTGTGAAGCCCAAAACTTAGAAACCAGAGAAAAGATGAGGAGCCAATAAAGGAGACAGATTAGCCAGTGAGAGAGGAGGAAAAAAATCAGGAGAGTTTGGTGTTATGGAAACAGAGTAAGAAGTGCTTCCCCCAAAAGTAGTCAGTTCTGTCAAACACCAATTCCATTGGATTTAATGAGATGAGTGTTAATAGGTAGAGGAAGAGAAAAAGAGAAAGGAACAGAGAAGTGAGTTGTAGCAGGAGGAAATGTTGGGTCAAGGACTTTTAAGCTAAGCTGTTCAACATGGGAGCCACTAGTCACAGGTAGTTTTTGAGCACTTGAAATGTGATTAGTGCAAACTGAGATGTGCTATAGGTATAAATAACACACCAGATTTTTAAAACTTAGTACAAAAAAGTATAAAATAACTCATTAATAATTTTTATATTGATTGCATGTTAAAATGATAACATTTTGTATATATTGGGTTAAATAAAATATATTACAATTAGTTTTACTTCTTTCTTCTCACTTGTTTAAGGTGTCTATCATAAGATTTTAAACTGCATATGTGGTTCACTTTATGTTCCTATTAGACAGAACTGTATTAGGGCATGTTTGTATGCTAATAGAATGAGCAGGGGACAAGCAGAGACTGATGATGTAGAAAAATAAAGAGTAAGCAGAAGAGGGAAGATATTAATAAGCTTTAGTAGATAGGGAGGAGTAGGGAAACAATCATAGATTGATGGACAGAGAGAAAGACAGATGTCCATAGGCAAATATTTGTCATAGCCTTTAAACAGAGACTACTCATTCTTTTTAAATGGCCATGAAGCATTGATAAACATTTATCAAGGTCTAGGTTGCAAATAAAATCTCAACATGCTTCCAATGGTACAGATCATAACAAGAAATTAGTAAGAAAAAGGTAGCAAATCTAATCCCATGAACATTATAAAACGTTTTCTAATAATTCTTGGGTTAAAGTGGAAATCAACACTAAAATACAGAGTGTTTAGAAATAAAAAACACTACATTTAAAAACTTTATGGGATACCACCAAAGCTTAACTGAAAGAAAAATTCAGAATTTTTAGTGATCTTATTAACATACAGGAGACAAAGTAGGGTCTTCCCTGGTGGTGCAGTGGATAAGACTCCACACTCCCAATGCACGGGGCCCAGGTTCGACACATGGTCAGGGAGCTAGATCCCACATGCATGCCACAATTAAGAGTTCGCGTGCCACAATTAAGAGTTCATGTGCCACAATTAAGGAGCCTGCATGCCTCAATGAAGAAGCTAGCAAGCCACAACTAAGGAGCCCTGGAGCTGCAACTAAGGAGCCCTCCTGCCACAACTAAGACCTGGCACAACAAAAGAAAGAAAGGAAGGAAGGAAGGAAGGAAGGAAGGAAGGAAGGAAGGAAGGAAGGGAAGGAAGGAGGGAGGGAAGGAAGGGACAAAGTAAACAAGTTAAGCATTCAATTCAAGAAACTAAAAAGAGAACATCAAAATAAACCAATAGAGAATAGGAGAAAGAAACTAAGTAATATACAAGTAGAATAATGAACTAGAAAGCGTAGCAAAACTGCTCTGACCTGATAAATAAAACAGTAGTTTTGTTTTTGTTTTGTCTTTGAACACTACAACATAAAAACCATTAGTAAATAGAAAAGAAAACCAAGAAAAATGGAGAGGAAATAAAAATACATACAATGAGAAAGGGAATATAACCAAAAATAGATTTAAATTATACAATATCCAACATATGCCAATAAATTACAAAATCTACATGAAATAGACTCATTTTTTGGAAGATATAAATTACTAATAATGACTCTTGAAGAGAGAAAATTAGCCCAATAATCAAAGAAGAACTTGAAAATGTACCGAAAGGTCTAACTTCAAAAAAAGCACTAGTTCCAGACTGTTTTAAATCCAACATATCTTAAAGAACAGATAATTCCTAGGTTATTTAAATTATTCAGATAATAAAAATTATGACAAGCTTTCCAATTTACTTTATTAAGAAGTGTATCCTGACAATAAAAACTAACAATGCTAGCAAAAATAAAATAAAATAAATCTTGGGTCATTTTCACTAATGAATAAAAATTTTAAAATCCAAAGTAAAATATCAGGCACGCGGTCCAGCCCATGGAGCTGAGGCATCAGCGCAGCCATCTCTCACTGGGCACTCTGATCTGAAGCGCCCAGTGCGAGGCCTCCGCAGGTAGCACCCTGTGAACAAGTGAAACTAGACGAAGCACAAAAGAAAAAAAAAGATGCAGAGGGAGAAAAGATGGCGGCGAAGTAGAGGGACGTGGAATGCATCCCTCTCCACAGACGCATTGGGAATGCACCAAAAGACGCAATAATTCCCACAGAGAACCAGCTGAACACCAGCAGACGGCCTCGGACACCAGAAAGGACCACAAGGATCCCGACATAACCGGTAGGGAGGCATCTACAACGGCTCAAAGAGGGTGAAGCAGCGGAGCTGTGGCAGATGGGAGGGAGTGAGAAACATATAGAGGGTCCACACCGCAGCTCAGCATTCCTGGACTGAGACGTCGATTCACAGCTGAACAGAGGGTCCGGGAGCGGGAGCGTGGGAACCGGAGAGCTGGTTCAGGGTGAGAAAAATTGTTACCAGTAAGGTGACGGACTGAGAGGACAGGAGGGAAGAGGTCCACAGAGAGGAGTTCCCGCCCCTGAGAGCTGCCCAGGCATGATGGCGGCTGGATGCTGCAGGCTCATGGGCGGGGGGGAGGAGCTACGGGCATAGCCTCTCTCTCTTTCTTTTGGTGCCTGCAGCAGGCAGTGGAGGGACCCCTGTGGGCCACCTAAGGCACTCAGGGATAACAGGGACGCTCAGGCACTCAGGCAGGGCTAGCTTAAAACCCCTTGGAACTCCAGCAGCAGGGAGGCTGCCGAGAACAAAGAAGCCCAGAGAGAGGCCCAACTCTGAGACTTTCTGTTTACACCTGAGCCACTGGCACCCCTCTGCAACAGGCACCTCCAAGCCCAACTGAAACTACAGAACGCCACTGCTCACTCACTCCCAGGGGAAGGAGCCACTATTGTACCCTCTCCCTCCCCACACACCAACGCTTACAGACCAACAATAAAGGAAGCTCTGCTGGTCACAGAATAATACAAAAAACCCAAGGCAAGTAGAAGGACATTTACAGCTGAGACTCTAAGGAAACAGAAATATTAGTATCAATTCTATTGAACTGGTCCATTCTGGGATCAGTACCAGTTTTTTTTATTTGTTTTTTTTTTTTCTTTATTAATTACAATCTTAGTCCTAAGGGATGTACAGGTTTTATAACATATTTTTTATTCTATTTTTTTTCTAGCTTTATTTTTAGCCTTTTTATATACTTTTATCTCTAGCTAAGTTTTTGGTAGTACAGACTATATATCTCTCCTACCTTCCTTTCATCACTATCCTTTACACATTTCTGTTCCTTCCTTTTTATTTACATATTTTCAGGCACATTACGATCTTCTGTTCCCCTGTCTTCCATCCATTTTTATTTTATCTTAACATATAAGCAATACTATCGATCTGCTCAGACTCCTTGCTCCATTCTCCAGATGATGCACCACCTTGGTATTTAATATTAGGTTTTTGTCTTTACTGTAGTTCTTAGTACAACTGTCTAATTTCATTCTGAGAATCTCCATTCTGTCTGGTGGTACTCTAGCTCTTTTCTATATTTGATCCTAGCTTTCAATATCTCCCTGGATTTGTGTTTATAAGTGTAAGGTGTTATTTGTTTGTTTGTTTTTGCTTTTGTTTATGTTTTGTTCTGTTTTGGTTTTGAATTTCTGTTGGGTTTCTCTTTGAATATCTGATAGCATACTGGAGTTCTTCTGTCAGGTCTTTCCAGAGCCTTATGTCCTAATGGATTCAGTAATTGTGTGTCTTATACACGTATGTGTTTCCCAGACTTAGTATCTGTTTAACCCAACACTCAGACATTAGTCTGGGGCTTGGACAGTCTTCTCTAAACCCCTCTATCGCCGGGACAAGCAACCCCAAAAGTTTGGACTACCATAAGGAAACAAAGAAACACCATGCAGGCAAAGGAGCAGGAAAAAACCCACAACACCAAATAAATGAGGAAATAGGAAAATTGCCTGAAAAAGAATTCAGAGTAATGATAGTAAAGATGATAAAAATCTCGATAACAAAATACAGAAAATACAAGAAACAGTTGATAAGGACTCAGAAGAACTAAAGAGCAAACAAACAGTAATGGACAAGAAAATAACTGAAATTTAAAATATTCTAGAGGGTATAAACAGCAGAATAACTGAGGGAGAAGAAAGAATAAGTGAGTTGGAAAATAGAATAGGGGGAAATAACTGCCACAGAGCAGGAAACAAAAAAAAAGAATAAAAAGAATGGAAGACAGTCTCAGAGACCTTGGTGACAATATTAAGTGCACCAACATTTGAATGATAGGCATCCCAGAAGAAGAAGAAAAAAAGAAAGGGTCTGAGAAAATATTTGAAGAGGTTATAGTGGAAAACTTCTCCAGCATGGGAAAGGAAATAATTAATCAAGTCCAAGAAGCGCAGAGAGTCCCATACAGAATAAACCCAAGGAGAAATACACCAAGGCACATATTAATCAAACTAACGACAATTAAACACAAAGAAAAAATATTAAAAGCAGCAAGAGAAAAGCAACAAATAACATATAAGGGAAAACCCATAAGGATAACAGCTGACCTTTCTACAGAAACTCTGCAGGCCAGAAGGGAGTGACAGGATATACTGAAAGTCCTGAGAGAAACAAACCTACAGCCAAGAATACTCTACCCAGCAAGAATCTCATTCAGAGTTGAGGGAGACATCAAAAGCTTTACAGATGAGCAAAAGTTAAGAGAATTCAGCACCATCAAACCAGCCTTACAACAAGTGCTAAAGGAACTTCTCTAAGCAGGAAACACAAGAGAAGGAAAAGAGCTACAAAAACAAACCCAAAACAATTAAGAAAATGGTAATCGGAACACACATGTCAATAATCACCTTAAATGTAAATGGATTAAATGCTCCAACTAAAAGACACAGACTGGCTGAATGGATATAAAAACAAGACCCTTCTATATGCTGCCTACAAGAAACTCACTTCAGACCAAGGGATACATATAGACTGAAAGTAAAGGGATGGAAAAAGATATTCCATGCAAATGGAAGTCAAAAGAAAGCTGGAGTAGCAATACTCATATCAGACAAATTAGACTTTAAGGTAAAGACTATTACAAGAGACAAAGAAGGACACTACATAATGATCAAGGGATCCAACCAAGAAGAACATATCACAATGGTAAATATCTATGCCCCCAACATAGGAGCACCTCAATACATAAGGCAAATGCTAACAGCCACAAGAGGGGACATCGACAGTAACACAATAATAGTGGGAGACTTGAACACCCCACTTACATCAATGGACAGATCATCCAAACAAAAATAAAGACACACAAGCTTTAAATGACACATTAGACCATCTCGACTTAATTGAAATTTATAGGACATTCCATCCAAAAATGACAGAATACACTTTCTTCTCAAGTGCACACGGAACATTTTCCAGGATGGATCACATCTTGGGTCACAAATCAAACCTCAGCAAATTCAAGAAAACTGAAATCATATCAAGCATCTTCTCAGACCACAATGCCATGAGACTAGATATCAATTACAGGAAAAAAAACTGCAAAAATTACAAACACATGGAAGCTAAACAATTCACTATTAAACAACCAAGAAATCATTAAAGAAATCAAAGAGGAAATCAAACAATATCTAGAAACAAATGACAATGAAGACACAACAACCCAAAACCTATGAGACACAGCAAAAGCAGTTCTAAGAGGGAAGTTTATAGCAATACAGTCCTACCTTAAGAAACAAGAAAAATATCAAATAAACAGCCTAACCTTACACCTAAAACAATTAGAAAAAGAAGAACAAAGAAACCCCAAAGCGAGCAGAAGGAAAGAAATCATAAAGATCAGAGCAGAAATGAAAAAGAAAGGAAGGAAGCAATAGCAAAAATTAGTAAAACTAAAAGCTGATTCTTTGAGAAGATAAACAAAATTGATAAACCATTAGACAGACTCATCAAGAAAAAAAGGGAGAAGATGCAAATCAACAGAATTAGGAATGAAAAAGGAGAAGTAACAATGGACACCTCAGAAATACAAAAGATCATGAGAGACTACTACAAGCAACTATATGCCAAGAAATTGGATAACCTGGAAGAAATAGATACATTCTTAGAAAAATACAATCTTCCAAGACTGAACCAGGAAGAAATAGAAACCATGAACAGACCAATCACAAGTACGGACATTGAGACTGTGATTAAAAATCTCCCAACAAACAAAAGCCCAGGGCCAGATGGATTCACAGGTTAATTCTATCAAATATTTAGAGAAGAGCTAACACCTATCCTTCTCAAACTCTTCCAAAATATAGCAGAAGGAGGAACACTCCTAAACTCATTCTACGAGGCCACCATCACCCTGATACCAAAACCAGGCAAACATGTCACAAAAAAAGAAAATTACAGGCCAATATCACTGATGAATATAGATGCAAAAATCCTCAACAAAATACTAGCTAACAGAATCCAACAGCACATTAAAAAAGTCATACACCATGATCAAGTGGGGTTTATCCCTGGGATGCAAGGATTCTTCAATACACGCAAATCAATCAACATGATATATCATATCAACAAATTGAAGGATAAAAACCATATGATCATCTCAATAGACGCAGAAAAAGCTTTTGATAAAGTTCAACACCCATTTATGATAAAAGCTCTCCAGAAAATGGGCATAGAAGGAAATTACCTCAACATAATAAAAGCCATATGTGAGAAACCAAAAGCCAACATCATTCTAAATGGGGGAAAAGTGAAAGAATTCCCTCTAAGAACAGGAACAAGACAAGGGTGCCCACTCTCACCATCATTATTCAACATAGTTTTGGAAGTTTTAGCCACAGCAATCACAGAAGAAAATGAAATAAAAGGAATCCAAATTGGAAAAGAAGAAGTAAAATTGTCACTCTTTGCAGATGACATGATATTATACATAGAAAGCCCTAAAGATTCTACCAGAAAACTGCTAGCACTAATTGATGAATTTAGTAAAGTAGCAGGATACAAAATTAATGCACAGAAATCTCTTGCATTCCTATACACTAACAATGGAAAAGCAGAAAGAGAAATTAAGGAAACTCTCCCATTTACCATGGCAACAAAAAGAATAAAATACCTAGGAATAAACCTGCCGAAGGAGGCAAAAGATCTGTATGCAGAAAACTTTAAGACACTGATGAAAGAAATCAAAGACAATACAAACAGATGGAGGGATATACCATGTTCCTGGATTGGAAGAATCAACATTGTGAAAATGACTGTACTACCCAAAGCAATTTACAGATTCAATGCAATCCCCATCAAATTACCAATGGCATTTTTCACAGAACTAGAGCGAGAAATCTAACAATTTGTATGGAAACGCAAAAGACCCCGAATAGCCAAAGCAATCTTGAGAAGGAAAAATGGAGTTGGTGGAATCAGGCTTCCTGACTTCAAACTATACTACATGGCTACAGTGATCAAGACAGTATGGTACTGGCACAAAAATAGAAAGGAAGATCAGTGGAATAGAGTAGAGAACTCAGAGGTAAACCCAAGCACATATGGGCACCTTATCTTTGACAAAGGAGGCAGGAATATACAATGGAAAAAAAGACAGCCTCTTCAATAAGTGGTGCTGGGAAAACTGGACAGCAACATGTGAAAGAATGAACTTAGAACACTTCCTAACACCAAACACAAAAATAAACTCAAAATGGATTAAAGACCTAAATGTAAGGCCAGACACTATAAAACTCCTAGAGGAAAACATAGGCAGAACACTCTTTGACATATATCAAAGCAAGATCCTTTTTGACCCACCTCCTAGAATCATGGAAAGAAAATCAGGAATAAACAAATGGGACCTCATGAAACTTAAAAGCTTTTGCACAGCGAAAGAAACCATAAACAAGACAAGAAGGCAACCCTCAGAATGGGAAAAAATAGTTGCCAACGAAACAACAGACAAAGGATTAACCTCCAAAATATACAACTAGCTCATGAAGCTTAATACCAAAAAAGCAAATAACCCAATCCACAAATGGGCAGAAGACCTAAATAGACATTTCTCCAAAGAAGACATACAGATGGCCAACACACACATGAAAAGATGCTCAACATCACTCATCATCAGAGAAATGCAAGTCAAAGCCACAATGAGGTATCACCTCACACTGATCAGAATGGCCATCATCACAAAATCTGGAAACAACAAATGTTGGAGAGGGTGTGGAGAAAAGGGAACTCTCCTGCACTGTTGGTGGGAATGTAAGCTGGTACAGCCACTATGGAAAACAGTTTGGAGGTTCCTTAAAAAACTACAAATAGAACTACCATTTGATCCAGTAATCCCACTACTGGGCATATACCCAGAGAAAACCATAATCCAAAAAGAAACATGTACCATAATGTTTACTGCAGCACTCTTTACAATAGCCAGAACATGGAAGCAACCTAAATGCCCATCAACAGATGAATGGATAAAGAAGATGTGGCATATATATACAATGGAATATTACTCAGCTATAAAAAGGAATGAGATGGAGCTATATGTAATGAGGTGGATAGACCTAGGGTCTGTCATACAGAGTGAAGTAAGTCAGAAAGAGAAAGACAAATATTGTATGCTAACTCATATATATGGAATCTAAAAATGGTACTGATGATCTTAGTGACAAGACAAAAATAAGGACACAGAAGCAGAGAATGGACTGGATATCTCAAGGTTCGGGGGGGCAGGGGGTGAGACGAAGTGAGAGAGTAGCACAGACATATATATATACTACCAACTGTAAAATAGCTAGCCAGTGGGAAGTTGCTGTATAACAAAGGGAGTTCAGCTTGATGATGGATGATGCCTTGGAGGACTGGGACGGGGAGGGTGGGGGGGAGTCACGGGAGGGAGGGGATACAGGGATATGTGTATAAATACAGATGATTGACCTTGGTGTACCTCAAAAACTGGTACAAGAGTGTAAAGCTATTATATTCCAATAAAAAAATAAAATAAAATAAAAAAAGTAAAATATCAGCAACTCTAATTTATCAGACTATAAGATACTTCTGACAGCAAGTAACAGAAACCCTGATTCAAATTATCTTTAACAATGTGGGTATTTCTTGACTCAGCAGGAAGTCTAGAGGTAGAATAAGTTTTAGGACAGGTTGTAGGTCAATGATGTTATTAAGGAACCAGATTTTTCCATCTTTCTGCTCTGCCACTCTTGGTGTTATGTCATTCTTGGTCTTATAGAAACATGACTGCAATATTTCCAAGCACCCAGGCACAATTCTCAAAGGAAGATGAAAAAAAATGACTCTCTTTGATTTTCACTTAGGAGCAAGGACATTTTTACCAGAAGTTCCCCTAGTGGATGTCATGTATCATTGGAAAGAGTTAGATCAAATGCCTATCCCTGAACCAGTCCCAATTAATGGCATGGTTTTGCTGTAGCCTGCAGCGTCAGAATCCTCTGGAAGACTTATTAAAACATGTATTGCAGGGTCCCACCCCCAGTTTCTGATTCAGTAGGTCTGACATGGGGCCTGATAATCTTCATTTCTAATAAATTCACACATAATGCTGATACTGATTATCTTGGACCAATTAGGACTATCTCTGGAGTGGGAGGTGAGGTCAGCTTCCCTAAGGCACCTGGATGGATAGATACCTGCTTAGAACTGTGGCTTATATAGCATCTTCAACAAGGAGTAATAAATTTGTACAGAAATGGCAGGACAGAGGAAAGTGGTTTTAGGCTTCCAAGAGTGGCAAGCTGTGGGAAGGTAAATATACCTAATGGAGTAAAGTTTGCTTGCAGATTTCTCTGGTGCCATCTCTGAGCGGGTAAGAGTCTGTCTCCAGCAAAAGGAGAATTTATATACAGCCTTTAGGAAGAAAGGGGCAGTTTTTTTCTGACTTTGATGCTTCTTAATTGCTTTCAGCTGAAAATAATTTTTATGTCGAAGATGCATATTTTGAAGTAACATTCTGGTTTCTTTCAGTTTCCCATTTGAAACTTTATCTTCAGAAAGTTTTATTAAAGGCTGAGTTGGTCACTTGAGTTAGATGTTATAAAATAAGAGACCAAGTCAAGGGGAAGAAAACCATAAACTGGAACAAGCAGAAAAGAACAAATCTAATTACACTGTCCCATATCTTACTGAATCAGTCTCTTAGTCTTGCTAGTAGGTCAGTCTAGTTAAACAGCTGTGTTTCACTTAAGGCGGCAGTGTTGCAGGTGGGCTTCCACCTAAATTCGGCCTCTCTACAGTGCAAGCAATCACATATTTAATAAGAGGCATTCCTATGGAAATTTTTTAAAAAACAAAGTTTAATGATAGGAGTAAATTATAAACTAAATTTTTTTAGTCTGGAGGGCAGCCAGTAAAGACTATCTCTAGATGTGGGGCTTCTTTCAATGTTGGGATGAGGATGGAAGGGCAATCTTTGATGAATTTCCTGGTTTGTACTTTGACTGCCTATAATGTTGGTGTTGGGTGTTCCGGTGAACTTTCTGAGTGATCCACATAGCAGCAGGCATGAAGGATGTCCATGTACCACAGCTGTTGTGGTGAGTTCTCTGAAGTTCATATCAATTCATCCAGCTGCAACTTGCAGTGCTTTGGGAAAAGGGCAGTTGTCATTCTTAGTGATTCCAAGTCAGAAAGTTGGGAGAAAAATTGAAAACAATAACTTGGAGTGTTGTAGCCAGGTGTCAGAGGAAGCCTGAAGAATTCAGGATTCAGTACAGTTTATAGGTAGATAATAAAATCTCAAAGACAATGAACAGGTCTAGAATCTAATATCCACAAGGGTGTGCCACTTTTTTAGCACTGATAATTTTTCTGTCTCCTGTAAGACAAATTTGTTTGCAAAATAAGTCTAATCTCATAAAGTTTGGCCTAATTACTTACATAAGCGCAGCAAGAATAGTGATTGACCAAGGGCCTTTTGAGTTTGCTTTGCTGGAACTTTTCATGAGGAATCTCAGATTGGACTTTTAAAGCCTCTCAAGGCTGGGAAGCCAAGCCAAGGAGTCACAAGGAGTCACCACAAGACTTTGCCTGAAACACCTATAGATTTGGGTGAATTCCTCTCTTCTTAAGGTCCCCAAAATATCCTGAGGTTCCCGGACCTGCCAGCTAGTGACCTCCCTTACTCACTGTGAGGTGAGAACCCTACAAGCAAGATACAAGTTGGTTTTTCAAAGTGGTGTTTATCAGCTCACTCAAGTCAACCTTACTTCCTTAAAGCTATCTGGTCAGATCTGATTCTATGCATCAATCTCAAATACGACATTCCAGTCAAAGCCTTGGTAACATAAGCAATGTTTCCAATTGTGTCCTGTTGTAAGCAGAACAGATTCTTACTGAATTTATAAAGATAATTATATTGTCATGAAAATAATATTCAATAAGATTTTCCAAATTCCAATTTCCAAAAAGATTTTCCAAAGATTTTGCAAATAAGATTCTCCCAAGATTTAGGAAGAAAAAGTCATTGTTTCAACTTTGTCCACACTTTCTCTAATTTACCAAGTTGTAAGTTAGAGATAGCTGAGAGAAAGAGGGAAAGGTTTTCTTAAATCCAAAAATCAAAATATTATAGAACCAGCAATGTTTCAAACAAAAACTCATAAAAGTCATAATCATCCTCATCACTTCATTCAGTGCCATGTAATTAATTGTTGTTATGTTTAATATTGGGTTTGCAGTTTTATGAATCCATCAATTTTTCCATCAGAGTTCTGAAAATTCATACCCAGTACGATGGTATGATCTTAAAAGTTATCAGAGTTCTGTATTCTAGAGTATTTGTCAGGGTCCTTTCCATTAATCTCTTTGAGAACAAGCAATTTTGGATCATAGTTGCTTGCAAAAGCTTTTGGAAAAGCATCGGACTAAAACAATAACTCTGAATGACAAAAGACTTAAAAATAGCCACAGTTAAGGATCTAATAATATTTAGATACAATTGGCAAGAAAATTTGGTTATTCCTGTGACATACATTTTAATTCCAATAACTAGAATTTGACTGATAACATTATACCAGGAGATATCAAATTTCTAAGAATTTCACACAATTTCTGGAACACTCATATTAATAATATATAGCCACACAAATATATCCCCAAAAGGTCAAACATCACTTTTTACTTGACTATGCTTCCCATGTAATTTAACATATCAAATAAGCCTAATTAGTTTAATATCTCTCTTTTTATAAGGAGAGAGAAATCTCTTGAGATATTCTGGGGTTCTCTGAAAAACTCCCAAAGTTAGTTCAAGGTCAAAAGATTTCATTTAGAATTTGATTTGGGGAAGTTTCTCAAAAATGTCAAAGGTTTAAAACACAGGATTAAAAAGGATCATAGGTCATTGTGACATGATTAACCAAGGTGACAATTAAAGATTTTGAAGGCAAATACAGAATGTTACATAGCTGTAAAAAACAAAAAACCTTAGCTCTTGTAATACTGAGAAAATTCAGTTTTTGTTAAGTAATCAAAGCCCTGTTAAAGACAACATGAAGCACAGAAAATAATTAGATAAGACCAAAAAAAAAAAAAGAAATCATGTTATCCTCAGTAGGATTACCTAAAAGGTAAAGAAACCTTTTGTAATCTCTTGTTAAGAGCAGACAAATAATTCAAGAAAACTTTGTCATTTTAACAGAGAAAATTAAATTTTAGTTTTGCACTAAAATACACTATTGATATTGAAGTTTATTTTTTAAATCCTTATAATAAATTCATTTAATTTTAAGCCAGCTTGATTAAATAAGATTTTCTCTCTCCTTCTTTCTCTTCTTCCCAACTCTCTATATCCATTTAGTTTTTGTCCTTTATATTCCTCTTTTTAAAAAAAATTCTGAATCCACTTTTTTTTTTTTTTTTTTTTTTGCCAGGCCACATGGCATGTAGGATATTAGTTACCCCACCAGGGATCAAGCCCATGCTCCCTGCAGTAGAAGTGAGGAGTCTCAACCACTGGACCACCAGGGATGGCCCACATTTTATTTTTATTTTTATTATTTTTTTAATATTTATTTTATTTATTTGGCTGCATCAGGTCTCAGTTGCCACATGTGGGGTCTTTAGTTGCAACATGCAGGCTCTTAGTTGTGGCATGTGGGATCTAGTTCCCTAGATCAAACCTAGGCCCCCGGGATAGAATGGGAGCCCCCTGAATTGTGAGCATAGTCTTAACCAGTGGACCATCAGGGAAGTCCCCTGAATCAACTTTAAATAACCTCTAAACTAGGACCAAATTTCTTTCCATTTTCCTTAACAAAAACACAACTTTATATCTCATATTTTTTAACCAAAGTCATATCCTACTTTACTTGTATACTTGCACAAAGAGCTTTGTTCTTATTATTTCTAGTACTTTTAGCTACATATATTGATCTAATTTTTAAACTTAGTAATGCTAATTTTCATTGACAACTAAGAATCAGGCAGCTGTGAATTGTTCGTCACATACTAACATTCTGTAGTAGATTGGCAAACTTATAAATATATCATTTCATAATTTCTAGATGTGTACGACTCTTTTAACAGACTTTTTTTTCAGTGTGGCAAGAAGAATATGTTATTAACAGATCTAAATATCTCTTCTCTCTCTTAATAAGAAGCCAAATGCTAACTTTATGTTTAGCATTTAATGTTTCAGTATTTTATCTTATTTGGAAATGACCTAGATATTCAATGAATAGCCATCATTTAATTTAATTTAGTGTAACTTTAAGGATTCAAGTTACCAAAAAGATTTTGGAAACTATGTTTAATCAGACATATTTTATAAAATGATCACTATTGAAAATGAATCACATATATAAAATGAATATATATATATATATATATATATATACATAAAACTCCGAACATCATAGAAACAAAGCATCTAAAAAGTTAAACATGTGGATTTTCTCTCTCTTTTTACTTCTAAGCTTTACATAATTAAGCAATTTATTTTTATTTTATTTTTGTTCTTAGATTATGAATTCATAATTTTATAATTTATCTAATAGAAACAACATAAGCTCATTTGACTAGTGTTAATTTATATAAGCACTTTTTTTAAAGCAAATTAAATAGTTCTCTTTTACAAGTTACTTTTGGCAATACCATTTGAAGGTAGGAAAGTATCACATATACATTTAACATACATACATAGACATACATAAAGCTACAGATGCAAAGAGAAATCTTACCGTTTTCATTTGAAAATTTTAGCCATAAGACATGTATGAGAATGCAAAACTCAGTAGTTTATAAAACAAGAGTTGGATCCAAATTATGTTCCTGGCAGATGGAACAAGTTAAGGTTACTCCTAAGGTTATCACTAAAGATTTTATTTTACTAATCTTTAGCATTTGCATTTGCCCTTGATAGGTAACCTTATGGAGGTTATGGACCAGATTTTGGGCAAGGGAGCTTTCATAGCAGTTCACTTTTTTTTAAAGTTTCTTTTTCCTTTTTTTTTTTTTTTTTGCAAGTAGATTTCCAATTTTCCCTACACCACTTGTTGAAGAGACTATATTTCCTCATCAAATGGTCTTGACACCCTTGTCAAAGATTATTTGACAAAATATAAGTGGGTTTATTCTGGATTGTCTATTCTATTTTATTGGTTTACGTCTGTCTTTGCCAGCACCACACTATTTTGATAACTGTAGCTTTGTAATATGTTTTGAAATAAAAAAGTAAGACCTCCAACTTTGTCCTTCTTTTTCAAGATTATTTTATCTAATCAACATCCCTTAGAATTCCATATGAATTTTAGGATGGATTTTTCCATTTCTGAAAAACAAAATAACCTTGGGATTTTGACAGGAACTGCACTAAATCTAAATTGCTTTGGGTAGTATTGACTTTTTTTTTTAAGGTCTTTATTGGAGTATAATTGCTTTACACTGTTGTGCCAGTTTTTTGCTGTACAACAAAGTGAATCAGCTGTATTTATACATATATCCCCATATCCCCTCCCTCCCATGACTCCCTCTCACCCTCCCTATCCCAGCTCTCTAAGTCATCACCCATCATTGAGTTGATCTCCCTGTGTTACACAGTAGCTTCCCACTAGCTATCTATTTTACATTTGGTAGTGTATATATGAGTACTGACTTTTTAATATTGTCTTCCAACCCATGAACATGGGATGTCTTTCCACTAATTTGTATCTTTTTAAATTTCCTTTATCAGTGCTTTATAGTTTCCAGTGTAGACATGTTTTAAATTTTTTCATTTTTATTTTTATATAATTTTTAAAGGTTACTTTCCACTTATAGTTATAACAAAATACTGGCTATATTCCCCATGTTGTACAATACATCCTGAGCCTATCTTATACCCAATAGTTTGTACTTTCCACTCCCTCATTCCTATATTGCCCCTCCCGTCCACACACTGGAAACCACTAGTTCGTCCTCTATATCCATAAGTCTGCTTCTTTTTTATTCACTAGTTTGTTGTATTTTTTAGATACCACATATAAGTGATACTATACAGAATTTGTCTCTGTTTGGCTTATTTCACTTAGTGTAATGTCCTCCAAGTCCATCCATGTTGCTGCAAACGGCAAAATTTCATTATTTTTTATGATTCCATAGTATTCCATTGTACGTATATATCACATTTTCTTTATCCATTCATCTGTTGATGGAGACTTAGGTTGCTTCCATACCTTGACAATTGTAAATAATGCTGCTATGAACATTGGGGTGTATGTATCTTTTTGAATTAATGTTCTTGGTTACTCTACCCAGGAGTAGAATTGCTGGGTCATATGGTAGTTCTATTTTTAGTTTTTTGAGAAATCTCCATACTGTTTTCCACAGTACCTGCACTAATTTACATTCCCACCAACAGTGTACAAGGGTTCCTTTTCCTCCACATCCTTACAAACATTGGTTATTTGTGTTCTTTGTGATATAGCCATTCTGACAGGTGTGACGTGATATCTCACTGTGGTTTTGATTCACATTTCCAAGATGATTAGTGATGTTGAGCATATTTTCATGTGCCTGCTGGCCATCTACATTTCCTCTTTGAAAAAAATGTCTATACAGTTATTCTGCCCCGTTTTTAACTGGGTTGTTTGTTTGTGGGGTTTTTTTATGTTGAGTTGTATGAAATATTTATATAGGTTGGATATTAATTCCTTATAGGTCATATCACTTGCAAATATTTTCTCTCAATCTTTCCATTTTGTCAATGGTTTCCTTTGCTATGCAAAAGCTTTTGAGTTTAATTAGGTCCCATTTGTTTATTTTTGCTTTTATTTCCTTTACTTCAGTAGATCCAAAAAAAATATTGCTACAACTTATGTCAAAGAGTGTTCTGCCTATGTTTCCCTCTAGAAGTTTTATAGTATCTAGTCTTACATTTAGGTCTTTAATCCACTTTGAGTTTATTTTTGTATATGGTGTTACAGAACATTCTAATTTCATTCTCTTATATATATATAGCTGTCCAGTTTTCACAGCACCACTTATTGAAGAGACTGTCTTTTTCTACATTGTATATTCTTGCCTCCTTTGTCGTAGATTAATTTAACATAGGTGCATGAGTTTATTTCTAAGCTCTCTATCCTATTCCATTGATCTATGTATCTGTTTTTGTGCCAGTACCATACTGTTTGGTTACTGTAGCTTTGTAATATAGTCTGAAGTCAGGGAGCCTGATTCCTCCAGCTCCATTTTCCTTTCTCAAGATTGCTTTGGTTATGTGGGGTCTTTTGGGTCTCCACACAAATTTTAAAATTTTTTGTTCTGGTTCTGTGAAAATGCCATTGGTATTTTGATACAGATTGCATTGAATCTATAGATTGCCTTGGGCAGTATGGTTATTTTGACAATACTTATTCTTCCTCTCCAAGAATACAGTATATTTTTCCATCTGTTTGTGTAGTCTTCAATTTCTTTCATCAGTGTCTTATAGTTTTCAGAGTACAGGTATCTTGCTTCCTAAGGTAGGTTTATTTCTAGGTATTTTATTCTTTTTGATGAGATGGTAAATGGGATTGTTTCCTTAATTCCTCTTTCTGATACTTTGTTTTTAGTGCAGAGAAATGCAACAGATTTCTGTATATGAATTTTCTATCCTTCAGCTTTACCGAATTCACTCATGAGCTCCAACAGTTTTCTGGAGGCATCTTTAGGATTTTCTAGGTATAGTACCATGTCATCTGCAAACAGTGACAGTTTTACTTCTTCTTTTCCTACCTGGATTCATTTTATGTCTTAATTAAATAAATATTTTATTTCCTTATGTTAAAAAGATCATACACCATGATCAAGTGGGATTTATCTCAGGGATGCAAGGATTTTCATTATCTGCAAATCAAACAATGTGATACACATTAACAAACTGAAAAATAAAAACCATGATCATCTCAATAGATGCATAAAAAGCTTTTGACAAAATTCAACATCCATTTATGATAAAAAGAACTCTTCAGGGGCTTCCATGGTGGTGCAGTGGTTAAGAATCCACCTGCTTGGGCTTCCTAGGTGGCGCAGTGGTTAAGAATCCGCCTGCCAATGCAGAGGTCACGGGTTCGATCCCAGCTCCAGGAAGATCCCACATGCCGCGGAGCAACTAAGCCCATGTGCCAAAAAAAAAAAATCCACCTGCCAATGCAGGGGACATGAGTTCGAGCCCTGGTCTGGGAAGATCCCACATGCTGCAGAGCTCCTAAGCCCATGTGCCACAACTACTGAGCCTGCACTCTAGAGCCCGCGAGCCACAACTACTGAGCTCATGTGCCACAACTACTAAAGCCCACGTGCCTAGAGCCCATGCTCCACAACAAGAGAAGCCACCACAATGAGAAGCCCACACACCACAATGAAGAGTAGCCTCTGCTCTCCGCAACTAGAGAAAGCCTGCGCACAGCAACAAAGACCCAATGCAGCCAATAAATAATTAAAAAAAAAAAAAAAACTCTTCAGAAAGCAGGCATAGAGAGAACACACCTCAACAAAATAAATTCCATATATGACAAACTCACAGCTTTTCAACAGTGAAAAGCTGAAAGCATTTGCTCTAAGATTGCGAATAAGTCAAGGATGCCCACGCTCACCACTTTTATTCAACATAGTTTTGGTAGTTCTAGCCACAGCAATCAGAGAAGAAAAAGAAATAAAAGGAATCTAAATAGGAAAGGAAGAAGTAAAACCATCACTGTTTGCAGATGACATGATACTATAACACATTTTAAATTTTAAACACAAAAATTCCAATAGTCACTCACAATAAAGTAACTTGAGTTTACTTTAAATTTATAATCATTGTGTTATTGTTGCTTACTTCAAACCTGTTGTTTAAATGCAGGAATTATTACCACAGGAGTTGGAGACAGAAACTGTGCTAGAAGACAGCTTGAACCACAACCAATTCACTCTTAAAATAAATGAGGTCTATATACAGAGAGACCTGATTATATAATGGAGAATTCTCCAAATTAACTTCTATGTAGAAGACTTTTTAAAAAATAAAGATAAGTAATTAAAATGTGCTAATCTGGAGCTAAGGTATATACATTATTAAAACTCAACAGTGACTGCAGCAGTTGTTTACAATTTAGATCAACATCAAAATTTTCCTAAGAGGGGTATTTTCTCACTAACACTGCTTGGAAGTGCCAGACCTTGGTGATAACAGCAAGCGGCCTTAATATCATTGTTATCATTATCACCTTTAAACTCTCAGAAAACTCATAGCTTCATTGCCTACACCTGGGGAGGACTTCTCTCTCTCCCCACCCAGCTTTTGTTCACCCTGGCCTCAAAGAATTTAAGTTTGGAAGCTAGCAGGCTATGAGTATCCTGTGTAAAGTATCCTTTAAGGACTAGATAGGTTATCTTGCACCCTTCAGCATCAGCCAACTGCTGCTCTGCTTCTAGAATTCCTGCCACTCTCCACTCTTCTCCTGGTTGTCTCATGGCTTCTGCTTACTACCTTACCTAGCCATCTTTCAGAGTCTCCCCCTACTGTGAACGGCTGACTGAATCTGCTGTCCTGCGTTCCTGTCAACAAAGGAAGATCCAATAATAATGCATTTTATACCAGGCCCCCACAGGCTGTTAGCCAATCTGCAAGTGGATTGTCTTTGAGCCAGACACCCAGTCCTGTGCAACCACTGATGGCCAGAGTGGCAGGGCTATGTGGTCCGTTTTCCTTAGGAGGAGCCTGGGCAAGGCAGGCATTCAAACTGATTCCTCTCCAAAACACTTCTTCTTTCCCCTGTTTCTTCCCTTCTTCTTCCCTTTCCTAGCTTTTATGACTTCTTTGCTCTCTGCTTTCTTTCTCCCTTTACCTTTCCCCTCTTTCCTCTCTATGACAATCTCTGTGTATATATATACATATATATATATGATAATCTCCTGTGATACAAAGCTTCACAAATGATACTCACTGCCTACTCTGTAAAAAAATCTTAAATGTCTTTCCTTTAGAGCATCAGGCCTCTTATGCTTAACTAAAAGCAGAAAAAAATTGGTTAACCTAACTCATCATCCTTTAAGCAATTTCAAGTTGGCTTTTGGTCTTTACTATATCATGTTTCAACATCTAATCCATTAACCATTTATGAATAAATTTTTTCCCAAAAAATATTTACGTAAATTGCTAAACAGTCTCTTTCAGTATAAACAGTAAACTTTCAGGAAGAGTGCTTTGTTTGGGAAAAGAAGTGTCAGAATTCACTGCTCCAAAGGCCTTCTGAGAACTATTCATCACTCTAGCATTTTAAAAGCTGTTTTGTTTTCATTTTTACTCCCACATATCCTAAATACTTTGCTTTCTTTCCAGACTGCAGGATGTGATAGGGAGAAGTAACCATGTTATCATTAAACATGATAAAGAAGAACAGTGGAGCAATTATCAGCCCCACTTACACAGCAGGTTGATAGCACTACCCTGATCAGTAGAGTTTCCTATACTCCAGCCCTCCTTCTATTTTATTTTTTCTGAAAAGAAAATCAAGTTTAACAAGAAAACTTTATAGGAATTGTTTTTAAAAACATCATCCCACCTTCCTAACATTAATTTTAAGTTTTTATATATCTCCTCCCACATGCATTAGAATTTTTACCTAGCTACAATTATAACTAGGGACACATTGCTCTTTTATTCCCAGCAGAAGGTGGACAAAAAGCTTTGCTGTTGTGGCTGCAGGAAAGTGGCCAAACGCTTCTCCAATACCTTGTGCAATCCAGCTCCACACCCACTATGACTAACAGGTCACAAATATTTATCAATAAAATATGGTCTAAACTTTAGGAGTTCACAACCTAGTGAGTGAGGAGACATCCTAATGTACTGTTGTTCTTCCCAGTGTCCGTTGCCCATCCCTTCACTTTTCCTTCAGTCCGTCCAAAGCAGTAAGGACAGAAGAGACTATCAATCAGCCAAGAGTCAGAGCCTTCTGAAGATCCCCGCAAACCCTTCCTTCCTGTCACTTAGAAGTTTATTCTAAGGACTTCCAAGTTCTCCCCAACCCTGCCAGCTCCCTGAAGACATTTTTTTCTGAGAAAGCCTCCACCCTCTCTGCAAAGTAAATCCTTCCCCTTAGCCTAACTCTCCCTTTTTCACATTCTGGTCTCTCCTGGAATGCCTCCCTGGCCCTTCCTCCTTTCCATGGTACCTCTTGGCTTTTCCCTCTATAGTGGGGTTAGCCCGTGGAGCATCTTCCTTCAGAGTAGTACAGAAGTTAAACTCGACTACCCACAAGGGTCAGGGAGTATTCGTTTGACTTTGTCTGCATACTAAGTATATGGGAACATTCTCTACTTTTACAAAGAAATATGCTCTACCCTGATCTGCCTTGAAACATACGGCCCTTAATCAACCTTTCATTTTTACAATTTTGACAGAGATAGGGATACATTAGGATAGGAGTCATTTTCCTCCTAATTCTAATCTAAGAAAAATCACAGGGCAAGAGTGGGGTTAAAATGGCAAGACACTTAATGTCAACAAATGCTGAGGGGCCTCCTGAATAAATAGGGAATATATGTACTCTTAGAAGGCTACTCTCCAGTCACTGTTTGCCAAGTGGAACATGAGCCCAGTGTGGCCAGCTCTTCTGACTTTTCAGGACACAGAAATTCAGATGTTTTTGTGAAAAATCACGTTTTTTAAATGTTGATGACTAATTCAAAACTCAAAAGAGTTCAAAATGCTAGAAAGGCTAAAGCAAACAAGTTTGCAGTGTACAAGAGGACTGTCAGTGTGCGGTCTCTGGAACTGTAAATTCTAGCAGACATTTATCTTATCACAGTTGCTTAATTTACAGCAGGCAGTTTTATAATTATGCCTTTTCTAGAGATCCATACTCTGTTTCTGTGTTCATTCTCCATATTTATGGTATATCTGTGTTTTCTAGCTTGTCTCCACAACATTATTATTAGTGCCTTAATTTCAAATTACCCTCCTTTTCCTCTTCTTTTCTCCCCTACAAAAGGAGTTAAAACATAGCACTTTTAAAACCAAACCTTGGAGTCAAATTAATTTACAGATTACATTACAGTAGCTTCACAGAGTTTTCTAGAGTGGCTAAGGAATCTTACTAAAAGTCCTTGTTCAGAGGAGAACTGAGCAAATATGATTACCACGCACATACATGTAAACACCACTATGATGAAAACTGAAATCTTAGTGAGTCACTTCTCTTAACACTGTCATGTGCCTTCTTTAAGCCTGAGGAGCTCCACTCAGAGAATTTTTCATACCTTTGGGAACAATTTGGCACTCTCCCCTCCCCACAACCCTCCATCAGCAACTACATTTTTATCATAATTGTATGTATGTCTGCCTTCCTTGTAAGAGCAGAGACTGTATCGCTCCCCTGTATCACCAGGCCTGACACAGTACCTAGCACACAGTTGGGAAAGCGAGGATTATTGCATAAGCCACTATCACCATCAAAATAATAACTACCATTTCCAGAGCACTTGCTATGTAAACTACTAAGATAGTCGTGGAAACGGATGCAACTGACAACGGTAGTAATGGCCTTGAAGTTGGGAGCCTCAGCCCCAAGAGGAGCCCTCCAGGCATGATGGCAGTGGAAACTACATATAGTTTACCTACGATATCCTGGAGTCTCTCCCAGACCAGACCATCCAAACCGAGCAGCACCTCAGTTACCCTCTAGCACATAACCTTATTTTCTCTGAATAGGATTTACTACTGTCTAATATATTCTTGTTTAATTATGGTTTCCTCACTATAAAGAAAGCTCCAAGAGAACAGTCATCTTGTCTACCTTGTGCCTGGCACATGGAAAGTAAATCAATGAACCTGAGCTTCCAACTTCCTTGGGTGACAGAGGTGACTTGCACACAACAGTTCACAGTAAGTATGCTTTTACATTTATATTTAAATTTCAGGATAATTGTGTTGAATATCTTATGGCTCATAATGAACTTTGGGAGTGGAATAAAAATAAGTTTGGTCACATTCCCCCAAGCACTTACTGACATAGGTGCTGGAATTTTTGCTGCAACAAGAAAGCCACTTCCTCTGACGTAAGGTGCCCCACATGCCTGGGTCTTGCCACATCCTCTGACACAGAAATCAGGATGGCTAGGCTGGCTGGGGCGGTCAGGATTCCAGACGCTCACACTAACAGAGTGGGGAGTGCAGGGGTCGCCGGACCCCTCTGCTGGAAGTCGGCCGTGAGCGGCTGTGCAGGAGGGTCTCCGCGCATTCGTGCGGCTCCGCAAGGCGGCTGTCCCCCTTGGGGCTCCCCTTCCTATTGCGTTCCGCTTCCTTCACCTCCAAAGCCCAAAACGCACCCCCAGGCCTCCAAAGGGCGACGTCATTGAGTCCCCTGTCACGTGAAGGGAGCGCGATTGTGTCCACAGGTTCCCGGCAGCGCGGAAGCCTGGCGGGGCGCCAGACCCGGCCCAGCGCTGTCCTGCCCTGACCCAGCCCCAGACTCCGGGCGGTTCCGGACTCTCGCCCCTCGCCCCCGCCAGCCGCGGCCCGGCCCTCCCCGCCAACGGCCTGGCTCCGCCCCCTCCTCCCGCCGCCGCCGCGACCCCGCCTAAGCTGGCCCCGCTTTGGTCCCGCCGCCCCGCCCCCTGGCGTTCCCCCGCCCCCTGGCGTCCCTCCGCCCCCTCCCGTCCCGCCCCTAGAAGCCCCATTTATTCCGCCCCCAGCACCTACACGCCAGAGCCAGCCTGCTGGTGGCTGTCGCTGTCGCGCCTCCTCCTCCTCTTCCCGCGTCGCCATGCCCGGCGGTCTCCTCCTCGGGGACGAGGCTCCCAACTTCGAGGCCAACACTACCGTCGGCCGCATCCGTTTCCACGACTATCTGGGAGACTCGTAAGTGGCCACCTCGTCACCCTACCCTGGCCTCGGGTTCCGCGCGGACTCAGAGGTGCCTTCCCTTTTCTCAGCCTTCCGTCCTCCTCAGCGCTCGGCGCCCCGGCTCGCCGCCCGCCTCCTCCCCGCACCGGTGCCTGCACGTGCCTCTCGTCCTGGGGCCCCTGCCTGGCGGCGGCCGAGCGCTGCTGGCGGGCAGCGACCCTCCCGTCCGCCCTGCGCCGGCCACTTGATCCCCTCTCGCCTCCCTGCCCCCGCGTGGCTGGGCCGGCTCTGGGATGGGGAAGGGGGAGGGGAACAAAATTGGGTCCTCGCGGGTCCCGGGGACGCGAGGCCGGTGCGGAGGAGAGTTTGTTGTCTGTTGACCTCTGTTTGGTAGTTTACCAACTGTGCAAGTAGTATGGTCCAGCCGAGGCCCGGAGGGGGCAGGGGCCGCGCAGCATCGGCGGTCGGCTCCCGGGACTCGTGCCCAGTGTCGCACCTCCCTCCCTCCCTCCCTCCGTTCTGGAATTTGCTCCCTGGGGAAGGTGGGTGTCCAAGGCCGGGGTCAGAGAACACTTCTACTGGCTGAAGGTTCAGAAAGGGCCCAGCGTGTTACCTGAGGGTTCTACTTGCTGCAGTGGTATTTCAGGCTTCTCAGCACAAAAAATTTGAAACCACCAAGCTGCCAGATAAGTGGCTGAAAGACTTTTTGTCCAGGACCTCCCGCAGCTGCTAGAATTTGATTAGATAACAGCTCTGGGAGGAGCCCAGAACACTCTGTATGTGTGTGTGTCCTTCATTCCAGAACTTGCAACACCTGAGGGAAGGGCCTTCCGAGGTCGTTCCGTTGCAGTGCCCATGGGTAGGCCTCCCCACTTTGAGACCCTTTTGTTTCACTGCAGAGTGCCTCTCCCTGCCCCCTCCCCCTTCTGCCTTGCTTCCTGCAGCACGTAGACTTGCCAAATTGGTGACCCATGTCCTAGCCTGGCAATCATACTGTTATGACTAGGAGTATATTGGTGTCACTGTGGTTTTACAGCTCCTGAATTAGCAAACTTTATTAGATTTAATATGAAACATCCCAGATGTGTCTAGTTATGTTATGGTTCTAGAGCTCCAGTGGCCCCACTACACTGTGGTCTAAGGTTTTACAACTCCTTCTTCCTTTGTATCCCTTTTATATACAGTGTCCAGGTGTATATATTACAGACAGAGGGTGCAGTTTATGAAATTAGTCAGTAATTGGACAGGCCTGTGCAGTGCACCTGGGAGAGATTCTTATACCTTAGGCCTCACCAATCCCTTAAATCCAGTTTCCAGCCACTGATTAAGGGAAAAGCTAAGTTTTTTGAGAGAGGACTAGGCTAGAAAAAGGAGGAGAAATGGAACATTCAGACCTTAAAGGCAGGGAAAGACTTCAGAAATACAGACTATGTCCAGTCTCCTACTCAGAATAGGTATCAGTATTTCTCCAGAACTCCATGGGATTTTCAGAGAATGTTCCTTCCCATTCCTACCTACAGCCTTTACCCTCATAAAACAAAATCTTGCCAGAACTCTTAGGTTGTATAAAGATAAATATTAATTTAAAGCATATTACTGTAGCAGTGATGTATAAATGATGTCGCTATTTAAGCTAACCCTATTTGTTTGGGTTTTCTGGTGTCGTTTACTGTCCTTGATCTATCTTAATTTGATTAAAAGTGGTGCCTTCTCAGGGAGCCATCAGTAGGAAGATGAGAAAACTATCTGCAGCTATAAACAAAAATATCCAAGTCTGCCTTGGATCAGACATGGGATAGTACTGTTTCTTGCCCTACCCCGAAAATAAGTTTGATCCCTTTATATCATTATAATACATGGATTTTTGCCTAATATATATAATTTTTCCAAACTCCACTCTTAATGTGATCTCAATTCATACTGTCAGTTTTTGATCCAGGTGTGTTTTGGAGAAAAAATTAAAATAATTTCAAACATTACAGGTATCTACCCTTCCCCTGACAACTGGAAACAACTAAGGGGTTTGGGTGCTGCATTCAGTGAGTTTATTGAGCCCAAGCACTTTTTCTGTATGTGTGTGGTAGAAGCAACTTCTTCACAGTACATCTTCACCAAACAAAACATGGGTTTTTCCTTGGGTTTTCTGGGAGTTAGTGAGTGGGGACCCCCTCCCTGAAAGGAGGAAACCTTTTGTCTTTTGAAAATGAGGAAGGAAGGAAGAAAGGAAGGAAGGAAAGGGGATAATGTAATTGTATTCCTCTGAAGAGCAGCACTAGGGAGACTTAGAGGGGAGGCAGGCCATGGTAAGACATGCCCAGAGTTAATCCTATTCCTGGCCTTGTGGCAAAGTAGAGTTTGGCTTCTGAGGGAGGGGAGGATGTGAAGTGACTTCAAAGGAGTTCTTTAACATGATTCAGCAAAACAGTCCCTTGACTCACAAGGGAAAGGGAACACCTGATTTTTCTAATTAATCACCTCTTTAACAATACAGAAAGAAATACCCTGTTCATTTTTACTCAGCTTCTGGAGACCTTCCTTAAGTCTCATCTGACCCTTAAACAGACCCTTTACCACAGACTCTAAGGCCTAAATTTTACTCATAGTTAGATTGTTTCAAAACATATATATGTCTTATTGCCCTATCTATGTCATACCACACCCCTCCACAATCTTAAATCTATTACCTCTCTCTTCCCACTCTTGCCATAGGGCCATCCATCTTTTTTGTAAGAAGGTGTTTTCCTTTCCTGAAACCTTGGGAGTTGAGTGGCAGATGTAGGTGGGAATTAGGTCCCTTGTCTCTGCTTTCTTCTTTGTGCTTCAGGAAACTTGGCAAACTTTGGGGAGGTCAGCTTGGCATCTGGGCTAGAGTTAGTAATCTACTAGTTTAGGATCTTGCTTTAATGTTGTTAAGTCAACAGGAGTGTGGAAACTCAGTGTTAGATTTTCCTTTTCAGTCGAAAGAGTAGTTTCTGTTGCCCAGGAGAAACAGTACTTCAAAGGTTCTTGGTGACTTTTAGCTTGAAATGGGCTTAAAATATATATAAGTTTAACCTTAGACAATGAGATTTACATATTAGTATTTCCCTAAGAACCTGTAGTTGTAGAAATCGACATTGTAGGCTATCATTTTTTCTAACCACTTGGTCTACAGCAAGAAGAAGAAGAAACTGCAAATGAAGAGAGAGGTAAAACTCTTCAAATGCTCTTGTTTTGTCAAGGTACAAATATCGGGTGTCCTGTTTAGCAGGTTAGATCAGTAAACTAGTTTTACAAAAGTTCTTAACATCTGTTCACTTCAAAGAAGCCAAATGTCAGCTTTACTTTATGTATAAATAGAGAGTAGAAGCCTATTTATTTCAGATTACATAATCTGTTTATTATTGTAGTCAGGCATTGGTCTAGATTCAGGGCATACTGGGACATCCATTATTGGAGGTGAATGTCAGCATAACTATGCTTAGAAAAAAATGTAGAAAGGGTAAAAAGGAAAAAAGTCATTTCAATAGGTACTTGGTTTGAGTAGCACAGATTTTATTAGCTGAAAAGGACTCAGGGTGTCTCTAGAGTTATTAAAGGAGGCAACACCCTTACAGTCTTTTAAAATATCATGTTGAATTTCATATCTTTGATTGAATTGGGCTTTAAACATAGGCTTTTCTGGAGATAAGAAGATCGAAAAGCATTCCTCAACAGAAAAGTTAAAAAGTGACTGTCTTCATAAGCATTCATTTGAAAAGGAAGGTCATTTTCAATCTAGGATTTGTGATTTTTCATTGTACATGATGTTGGTCATAATCTCTTTGTTCAGTTATGTCCTTCTTTTCCTTCATTCAGATGGGGCATTCTCTTCTCCCACCCTCGGGACTTTACCCCAGTGTGTACCACGGAGCTTGGCAGAGCAGCAAAGCTGGCACCAGAATTTGCAAAGAGGAATGTTAAGATGATTGCCCTTTCAATAGACAGTGTTGAAGACCATCTTGCCTGGAGCAAGGTACAGTACCCGTTGGCATATGCTTTGAGATTAAGTTATAAATTTTATCGAGTAGCTTGGTTTTTTGAGGTCAAGGTACAAGTAAGGCTCAGATTCAGACTTCACTGATTATTTGAAAGTCTGACTTGGACTGCACAGTGACCTCCACCTTGCTAAATCCAGTGGTCAGTTCTCAGCCCCCATCTTTCTTGACTTCCAGGACACCACATCTCTAGCTGTTCCTGCTCGTGCACAGAATGAGCTTCATCATCTCCCAACTCCTAATACGGAATGTATGCTGGAGTTGCCCTGGACTCATTTCTTGGACCTCTTCTCTTTTTATCTACACTTTTCCCATTGGTGAGCTCATCCACCCACATGTATATGCGATAATTCCCAAGTTTCCATCTCTAAGCCAGACTCTCCTGGCTTCCAGGTTGGTGAAACCACTGCCTGCTCGGCATCTCCCCTGGGATGTCCTATCATCTCAAATCCAGTATGTCTAAAACGGGGCTCCTACTCTTAATCCCAGGGTCTTACCCACCTCAGCTAATGGCACCTGCATTTTTGTAGTTGCTCAGACCAAAAATCCAGGAGTCATCCTTAATTCCTCTGGTTTTTCATATTACCTGTCTGCTTCCTCAGCTACCTTGTCTGCTCTACCTTCAAAATATATCCAGAATCCTGTTTGGAAGACTCTTTCCCCAGGTATCTTTGTGGCTTGCCCTTACCTCTTTCAGGTCTCAATGCAGATGACACCCATTAAAGCCACCTTTGGCCTCCTTATCCAAAATTATAACTCCCTTCTGCACTCCCCATCCTGCCCTGATTAATTATCTCCTTAGCACTTGTCACCATCTAAAATACTCTGCATACTGCTGATTCTGTTTGTTTGTTTCTCCCCACCAGAGTGGAGGCTCAGCAGGGCAAACTCCTGTTTTGCACACTGCTGGAGCAATGCTCAGTACCTCCTAGGCAGGCAGTCTGTATTTGCTGAATGAATGAACTAAAGGAACTGTCTACTCCCAACAAAAGGATCTACTTGGATAATAAATGTCTAGACTTGAGAACATTTTAATGACTTTGCTGCAGTGTCTACTAAGTAATGATAGGGAACTTTCAAAAGATGCTAACTGCACTAGGCACTACGTCAGGCACATGCAACTGAATATACAATGTAGTACTGACTTGTGAGCTGGCCACTGGGGCTGCATATCCCATGGCCACTTTATACCAGTTAATTCTGAGTATCTGAGATTTAGATGAATCATGTATAGGTGGCTATTTTTCATTCCTTACATTTGGCTGTGAATAGTCACTGGCATTTCCACAGTATTCTCACAGGCAATTTCTCATTAGCTTCTGGGAGCAGCCCTTTAGGGAAAGTGTATGGTTCCTGCTCCCAGCTTTTCAGGTGAGAATACTTTTTTCACCCAAGCAGTTGGAAGGACATCCTGAAGATTTCCCTGCAAGAAAATTGTGGCAGTGAGATTTGAACCTCAAACTAATACTATTTTTGATACTAGATGATAGAGAGTAGGAATTAGCTTGATTTTAGGATAGAATAAAGCCAAAGCATATGGTTCTTTGCTTTTCATGGCTGTAATGTAATGCCTGTCATGCAAATGGCAGGGTTGAGAATTACTGCATAGCAATCATTGAAACTACAGGTGGCCAAAGGAAGAGATTATAGCCAATTATATGATACCCTTTAAAGTGTAGGAACACACCCAGGTTCATTTTCACTGATGAGCTTGTGCCTTAGAATTTTCAAACTTGTGATTGCATTAAATAGGAAACAAGTCCCAACTTTCAGAAGCAGTGTCCAAACTTTGACACGCAACTGGTTATGTCAGAGACCTCAAGATGCCTCCATCATGAAACCATATTGTTATTTTAGTTATAGTGACTTGATAGACTGCCAGTGACAACTGAAGAAAAGTTAAACTAATAAAATTAAGAAACACGTTAAAATTCATTGTTATCCATTTCAAAGTTCATAAATGCCACTTTTATCCTATGGTGTCTCTGTTGAGAAATTCATGAAGGTTCTATATCTGCTGTGCGATCAACTCCTGTTTTACTTTCAAAGCTCCACTTAATAAATAGACCGTATTCCAGCTTTAACTCCTCTTTTTTCATTACTTGCTAAAACTACCCAGATAAATTCCTCATTCTCTAGTCAACAGTTTATACTCAGACTTGCCCACATGTTTCATTAATATTGTTCCTTCTCCCTAGAATGCCTTCCTTTGTCCTGGGAAAATCTTCTTCATCCTTCAAGGCCCAGGTAGAAGTTCTGCCCCTTTCTTGAAGTCTTTCATAACTCAGCAGTCTTACAAATGGAGATGTTGGTGTACTTCAGCATTTTCCATTTACATATTACCATCTTGCATTTGTTGCTACTTCTTATGGAAATCACCTGACCAAATTAGAAGTTCCTTTAACGGCAGGAACTGTGTCTTATCATCTGTATCCCACACGTACTTACCACAATGCTTAACCCATCTTAAGTGCAATGTCAACACCAGATCAAATAATGAAGCTAGATTTTTTTTTTCCAAAAAACTTCCCGGGATAGAAAAATGAAGTTTTTAACTAAGAGAGGAAGGGATAGTGAATGGAAGCAAATACCTTATTGTCCTTTGGTTGAGATTTGAAATGCTTTGTTTTCTATGTAGATTTCACCCTAGTATAAATTCACCTCTGCCTTTTCACCCATAAGAGATTTACCTTTGACTTGTCTTTGAAGTGAATATTCAACTCTCCATTCTTGTGTTTACTTTAAGTTTTGTGTTTCTTTTAATTTCTTAATATTTTTGTTACAGTAGCTTAATGTCTGAGTCAGGGTGAGTTTTTTTGTTTTTGTTTTTGAGTCAGGGTGTTTTTGAGGCAGGGGTGAAATCTATAAAATTATCTTTGCATGAGGTATAATTTCAGGATGTGAACTCATTGTTACTGATGGTTTTTATAGTATTTGGGTACCTAGAGGTACCCTGGATTGAAGTCTAACTCTGTATTATTCAACTTTTAAAGAGTTTAATGCTGCTTTCTCAGAACAGTAAACGCATGCTGAATTTTAAGAGACTTGGGCATGAAAAGGCTCTAGGTTATAACCTAAATACTATACCCTACTGTTATTCCTGCCAGTGAATAATTGGGATGAGCAGTGTTCATTCATTAATTTTATTATTAAAATTGCTCAGAGAAACTGTTGTGATTATGGTCCTCTATTCCCTGTCTTAGAAGATGATGACTGTTAACTGATAGAATTCAGAGGATATGCCTGGTTTAGATTTCTCTTTTCCTTTTCACCTGCATTTCAGGATATCAATGCTTACAATGGTGAAGAGCCCACGGAAAAGTTACCTTTTCCCATCATTGATGATAAGAATCGGGACCTTGCCATCCAGTTGGGCATGCTGGACCCAGCAGAGAAGGACGAAAAGGGCATGCCTGTGACAGCTCGTGTGGTGAGTTGTGTACATCCATCATATAGTCATCGTGACTGGCCAGGCTACATACATCCAAGTAAATGCTTGGACCAACTAAAGGAAATGGGGACTATCTCCAATTAGGAAATAAGTGTCCTGGTGGCACTCTCACTTTTTATCTAAATGCTGGTACAAAGTAAAATTTTTTGGCTAAACTTTTAAACTGCTTAACTCACAGCTTTTGAAAATCTACATAAAAAGAGTTACCCTGAGATGTCATCTAGAATTGAGAAATCTTCTTCTGTAGTTCTCCTGACAGCCCTCTCTTTAAAGCAGTGGGTCATAGCCTTCTTCATAAGGCATCTCTGGTTTTGAATTCTTACTGTTCTGTCCTTACCCACTAGAGAACAAGCTTATTCCCACATCTGCAAAAATATACAACAATTTGAGGACCAGTGTCAACTCCCATTAGTATTGGTTTTGTGATAATCTTCTGTAGTTAACACAGTACCTCCCTGAGGCCTTTCCTGCATTCAGTTCGCAAATCAGTTTTTCTTACTGAGACAGGCAGAGCCAAATATAATTCCTTTCAAGTTTAGAAATAAAACGTAGAGAAGAAAATCGCATCTATTCGAGCCACCCTATTTGTTTGGTGTATCTTTCTATATATTTGTGAATTTTTGTTGTGTTGTTTTGTTATACCCTTGAACATTTTTAATGACTTAAGAGCCTTCTAGGAGGCTTTAATATCAAAAACACTCAAGGAGTTCTTCCTGTTTATGTGTCTCTGTGCTTTGCAGGTGTTTATTTTTGGTCCTGATAAGAAACTGAAACTGTCCATCCTCTACCCAGCTACCACTGGCAGGAACTTTGATGAGATTCTCAGAGTAATTATCTCTCTCCAGCTGACAGCAGAAAAGAGGGTTGCCACCCCAGTTGATTGGAAGGTAAAGATGTTAAAAAGGCAGATACCCAGCGTGCTTGGAAAGCCTCTGGGGCCAGTCTCTCAATGGCTACCTCCAGGGTCAGTGTTACATGGGGCTGTATTTCTGGCATGCAAGTACACTGGGAGGATTTTTCCTCCTGGCTGAGTTTAAGATTTGCTGAGAGGCCTTCTATACAAAACACAAACTCCCTATATTTCTAACTTTTAGATTACTTGGATGAATTAATTGGTCAGAATGTTTCCTTTTCCTAATAAAAGGTTTTTAAAAAAAAAAACAAAAACCTTTAACTCTGCCCTGATGGCAAAATATTTATAGCAGAACAGATTGGCTATTTAAGTTGTGGGTATAAAACTATTTGGTGTATTAATGTCTTGAAACATTTCATTTCTCTTAAGCTTCAGTCTTTTAAACCCATGTAGAATTCTCTGCAACCTGTTCATGAACTTTTAATCTCTAAGATTCTTCCAATGCATAGGGCATGGATAATATCACAAGAGTATCTTGACATCACTACATTTTTTTTAACATGCTAACCTGAATACCTGGTTTTGTTATTTTGTTTCTTCTGATAGGCACACCATTTAAATTCTGTAACCATTCATTGAACATATGTTTACTGAGCCCAGACAGTGGGCACTGAGATACAGCAATGAACAATCAATGTAAAGTCCCTGCCCTCGTAAAACTTACATTCCAGTGGGTAGACACAAACAATAAATGTTTATAGTATATTAGGTGACGATAAGTGTGACGGAGAGTAATCAAGCAGAGGTGGGGAGAAGGGGAGCACAGGTGGGAGGGTTGGTTTTATATCTGGCCATCAGGGAAGGCCCTTCTCTGAAGGGACCTTTGGGAAGGACATGAAGAAAGTAAGAGGCCAAGTCACACATATTTAGGAGGGAAGAGCACTGCAGACTTGAAGGAACAGCTAAGGAACTTCCCTGAAAGGGAGCTTGGCATGTTCAAGGAATAGGAGACCCACGGCGCCTGGGAAAGCAGCAGCAGGAGGGGAGGGGAGGGGCGGGGATGAGAGAGGAAGCCCAGTTCAGTCACACAGGGCAATGATGAGGACTTAGAATTACAATTTTAAAGTTCTGGTGGCAAGCCATTACTGGATTTAAAACAGGACTGTTTCCTGTTAAGGTGGGGAAATACTTCCTTTCCCAAAAGAGTCAAAGATCAACTTGTGAAAGAGGGAAAAGAGCAAAGAAGACTTGATTATTCTCATCAGCACCTATAGCTACTTTTCTAAAGTTAATTCTTCACTGTAAGATTGAATTGCACCATCCGTAATGTCTTTCAATAGAATGGAGACAGCGTGATGGTCCTTCCAACCATTCCTGAAGAGGAAGCCAAAAAACTTTTCCCTAAAGGAGTCTTCACCAAAGAGCTCCCATCTGGCAAGAAATACCTCCGCTACACTCCCCAGCCATAGGCTCTCCACAGAGTTGGTGCTGGAGCTGCTCACTTAGCACCGTGAACCAGAGGATGCCGGCTACCCATCATGTGTTCTGCAGCAGTCCCATTAAAACTTCCTGGTGTGATCACAGCCAAGGTCTTTAGGTTGCTATACTACTGGCTTATTAAATGAAAATGGCGCTAAAAATTCCTTGGGATTCTTTGTGCCTTCGGCAGCATTCTCTTCTGTTCATGTATCTTAGCACTCTCTGCTGACGCTGACATTTGAGACTCATCTTGTTGGATCTATGCAGGGTTTATGACCAATAAGGTGGTATCAGTTTATGGTTGAAAAAGCCTGCTTTGCTCCATCATAGAATGACTATCAGGTTTTTTTTTTTTTAGCTGTGCTAATCAAATCCTCTCTTCTGTTACCCATTTTGGAAAGGAATAGAATTTGGGGGTCAACTTTCTCTGTACATATCTACATACGTAACCTAAGAACATAGAGTAACCGGGACGTTCTTCAGTATTCCATGTTTTGATCACAGGTCGGGGGAAACCTTTTCAGTTCTCTACTTTTCCAGTAGATAACTGAAGGATGAGCAGGGGGAGGGAATCTTTAAATATTTTGCTATCAAGAAAATTTTTTAATAAATTTCTACTGAAAGTGGGAAGCTACAGAAAAAGCTCCACTTGTCTGCCAGGGAGGTGTACCAGGGGCTTGAGCGGCACCACCGCGCCGGGCGCCTTTCAGGGTGTTTCTGGATGTCCGTCTGCTCTACAGTGAAGTGCACGTGAAAGGGCACACCTTGGGAAGAGAGGAGAGGATGACTGAAAATGTTTTATTATAGATCTGTTCTTGTGGTGGGTGAGGGGGACTGTTTTCTGAATTTTACTTCTTAGGGATCAGCAGATAAATCCTTTGTTAAAACGTGATCAGAAAATTCTGTTGTCACATTTTGAAGTACTAGTTCAGACTCATGTCCTGAGGGCAAATGTTTCCTTGCTAGGATTGACACTGATGCTTTTCTCCAAAGACAGATATATAAAATTTCATATAACGAAAATGGAGGAGCAGCCGACGAACATGTGATTCCAGGGACTTCCCTGGTGGTCCAGTGGTTAAGACTCCTCGCTTCCACTGCAAGGGGCACGGGTTCAATCCCTGATCGGGGAACTATGATCCCGCATGCCACCAGGTACAGCCAAAAATAAAATAAAATGTGTTTCCTTTGCTTAAAAAAAAAAAAAAAAAGTGGTTCCACCACATCTCCTGGCCTACTTTCTCCTTCATATTACTTGCCTGGGTCCTGTGGCACGTGTGACCCCTGCTACAAAGAACTCTCCTAACCTGATACCTTAATGGGATTCCTAGATTTAAGAATATGAATCTTGAGGATAATGGGACATCTTTTCCTTTTCTGGGAATAGTATGAATAGTATGCTAATAAGTCCTATGTTTAGAATGAAGTGTAGCCCTCTATGCTTTTATTGAATGGAATACTGTAAAACCTGATCCCTGGTGCCATGTTTTAGAGAAGTCATTAACTTTTAGTTTCCTTTGATTTCTCCACATGTAAAATTTGGGTGACACTAAGAAGGTTGAGAAGGAAGGTAAGAATTCCATTGCTGGTCTGAAAGAGACAAGAGGGCTGGCATCCTGCTGTCACCTCTTCTCCAAGTCACTATGTGTTTTGGCCTTAAAGAACTAAGACTATGGTCTTCCTTAGCACATCTGTTCTGACTAATCCCTGGCTCCTCACATCTTGTCACCTCCCTAACTATGAGGTTCCTCACTGCTCTCTTACCTTGGCTATTTGCTTTCTTCAGTCCTTGTCTCGGAGAATCTTGCTTCAGCTTTCTTTTATGGTGACAATTCAGAGTCTAAATCTCCAACGTTAATTATTCAAACTTGAGTCTTTACTGATCGATGGAACATTAGACATTGAATTTATAAATTCAAAATCAAATTCATCAGTTCTTTCCCCCAATAAATCTATCGCCCCTCTTATCACTCATTCAGGCACCCAAACCCTGGTGGGGATTTTCTTTTTTTTTTTTTTTTTTAGCTATAGCTACTCTACCCACATAGATGAAGTCAGTATAAAAACACTGAAAAGGAAAAGGGAGGTTTTGTACCTGCAAGTGGATTTCTGGCTCTATCACAAAGTAGCCATGAAGCCATGAGACTGTGAGGTATTCTCCTCCAAATGTAAAATGTTACATAATGAACACACATTGCCAGTGGAGAAGTGAGCAAAAGTACACTTTTTAACATACTATTGGGCATGGAGAGAGTTCCCCTTTCCAGAATTGTTGCTCTCAATTTTCATAGGGAGAACAGATTAAATAAATCCAAAGACTTATAAACTGACACATAAGCACTGTGGCTATGAGAGAAGCATAAGAATTTGAGGGTCAGTCTACCATGTGTGTTTGGACAATCAGCAAATGCTTTGGCTAAAAGAGATAGTCATCTAAGATTAGCAAAGTGATCAGCGTGAAGCTCCTGTGTGGTATTGCCAAAAGTCTGACCTCACCTTCAACCTCTACCCTAAGGGTAGGAATCCACATTGAGAAGCTCAGGAAGGGGTAAGGAGCCAGAATGGCTGTGTTTAAAGGGCAAAGTCAAGATGCCAACTAGATGCAGTGAACTGACAGTGATTTACTCCAATTGACCCCACCGCTTTGGGGCAATGCAAATTGAGGAAGTACAGCTTTGATTCAAGTTTAAAGGGTGCATTAGTTAGTTAAAAGTTCAGTGCCACCTTCTTGAGAGTGATTATTTCACAAATGGGTATTGAGACACAAATAGGGGATCATCATCAGAGCTACAAAAATTATTTCTCACGCAAGAGCAACTGGAAGCCATTTCTCTCTCTCACACTGCATATGAACAGGAAAACGTGAAACTGATTGCTGCTGGCAGCTGACTTACAACCTGGGAGCTGGGATCCAGCCATAGAAATGAGGCTGTGAAGGTCAACAGCCAAGTGGAGAGAAAGAAAAACATCTGATTCTTTATGATCTTCCCGAATCTACCAACTGTGAACCCGTCCCACCTCTGGACTTCTATTACAAAAAATAATTAACCTTAGTGTTTAAGCCTCTTTGAGTTGGGTTTTCTGGTACCTGAAGCCAAAAGCATCCTAACTGATGGTGCATGGAATGACGTATCCTCTAAGTTGTTTCAAATAGATGGTAATGTGCCCTGTAAGCAAGATTGTAGAGCAGACATCTGTCTTCTGCTACTTCTTTATCCCCTACCTCGTGGATCTCAAGCTTCAGCATGTGTTAAATTACATGAGGAGTGTGTTAAAATGTGCAGGCCAGGGGCCTACCCCCAGAGAGAGATTCTACAGGTGGCCAGAAGTAACAACCCAGGTGATTGTGGTGCAGCGTGCAGCAGACACTGCAGTTCACCCAATATCCATTTCCCCTTATTCTTTACTAAAAATACCCAGATTGTATTAAGAGTGGCAAGTTGAGGTGCCAGTTAAAATTCATCTTAAGATGGTAGATCGGTGTGGTCATGTGACAGTGCTGGGCCTGGGGTGGGGTCTCCTCCTGACTAAAAGGCAAAGCCTAATAAAGAGAAAACACCTTGCCTCACTGAAAAGCAAATGGGATGCCAGAGTTAACAGATGTCATTTTGCCACCCTGAGGATAAAAGTCACAGGCCAAGGATGAAGAAGAAGGAGACTGAAAGGAGACTGGGTCTGTAATAACTTCCTTAAACAGCCAGACAGTCCTGTGGTTTCTACAATGTGCAGCCACATCTAACATTTGTCGACACACAGGTGCTCTGCAGGCCACTCGGAAATACTGCCCTATTCTAGGTATCCAGGAGGTTCGTGATGGTCAGGCTGGACTTTTTCTCTTGTGTTTCCTTCTATGCTTACCTCTATTATGGTTTTCCCTGGAGTAGAGAATTGTGTATTCTTTTTTTTTTAAACTTTTTATTTTATATGGGAGTATAGTTGATTCTTTTAAAATCTTGTTGAAATGAAAAGCAATAATGGATTCTAAATAATAAACAGTCAGATTATAAAATTCTATTTTATTTGACTTTTTAAAATAAAATGAAAAGTGATATCAAACAGTACTATGCAATGTAAGATTGTTAATTTCTCCTAAACTGTGCTTTCAATAACTAAGGTTATGGAACCTAGTTCCATTTTTCAATATCACTAAATTGGGGATGGGGGAAATAATTTTACTCTGAAAAACATTAGGGAGGCACTAATTGTAGCAGTGTCACAAATCAAAATTATAGATCCTATGCTTGGAATAGTAGTATGTTAATTGTACAAGGCTTTTGATAACTTCTACTCTGCTATAACTTGCTCTCAGCTGGATGCAGGATTTCATTTGCTAGGCCATAAGTTTTAGGATATCTTATATTATCCTGAAGAATTTTGAATATCTCAAGTAAATGCAACTACTTAAAATTAGAGCTTTTGCAGCAGTCCATCGTTTCAAAAATACAGTAGCAAATTGTTTTAGCAACTTCTTAGTAAACTCCTTGCCAGACAGTCTTTCAGCACTTGAGTCGGGATATTAGCTCTGTCTTTAACCTGGCTCCACATATCACGTACGTGCCATTAATGTCCTTTTCTAAAATGGGATCCAGTTTCTAACTATAAAAGAAAGTCAAAAGTAAAATATTAGACTATGAGCATTTCAGGAAAAAACTTAAGTGCAATCAGAAAACTTACTGAAAATGTTCCATTTCATTATCTGGAATACTCCCTTTAAAAGATCTTACATATTAAGGACTTTGAGGAGTACCTGTGCATCTCTATACCATCAAATATCATCTTGTAAAGAGATACATTAATTCAATTAGAGTAGTACATCAAAGGTGCACTTAAAGAGAAATGTTAGGAGAGTTGAATTCCAGTTAACTTTGTGACTGATTGCAAGGTAAACTGGAAAGTTTTTTCCTAAACTGGAATGAGAATTTTTTAAATAATGGGGCCTGGAAAAGACAATGGCAAGTGAGGAGCCAAATCACTAGACTCCCAATTAGGTTTCCTGTTTGTGAAATAGGGTCTCTTTAAGAAAGAGGAGAGGATGACCTCAGAAGACCACCTAAAAACAAACTGCTTAAAGGAACCAATAACTTTCATTTTGGTCAATGCAACTTCCCTCCCCCTAACAAACACACTGCAAACCACCCCAATCGTCATAAATGATAGTGGCAGGACCAGAATTTCTATTAGGAGGGTCTGAGGGTGGCTATCTGGCTGGGGATGCGATGGGCCAAGGGACTTCTGGTAAAGCTGCATTTACACAGCACATCATTTTTCCTCAGGAGACATGTTTATTTGGAGTGACTTGGCAACTGGGGGAGAGAGGGTGCTCAAGGCTCCTGCAGCCCATTCTTGGCACCGTTCCTGCTACCTGCCCCACTTCTGCATTTGCCTGTCACCCTATTGCTCTGTCTTCTCCTCCCCACCAGACGTGCCTCTACTCTGTCTTGGCCCAACCTGACCAGCCCTCTCCCTCCCCAACTCTAGGCATGGCTTCCAGCCTTTCTCAGACTTTTCTGAATTAGCCCTGATTGCTGAGGAGACTAGGACAAAATGTCAGGGCAACACCTAAGTGACTCTCCATAATAAAACGTTTTGAGGTCTCTTGTTTTATCTTAAATTCACACACATTTGTCATCCTACTCCATAGTACTAGTGTTTGTCTCAATATAAAACATTTTAAATAACCTAACAGTAAAATGAGTTAACTTCTCCCTTTGAAAGATTGTCGAATAAAACTGATACCCTAGGAAGATGCCCGTGATCAAGCTGTACTCCACACACCCCTACCAGATACTCACATTCATGGGAATGCACGCTCCAAACAGAGGAGCATCCATGTTTACATGCTGATGTCTAGCTGTTTGCATGCAAACCCTCCCCATCCTTAATCCCAGCGACCCCTATGTTTGAACTAAATATCTGGGGAAGGGAGTTAGGGGCAGGGACAGGGGGGCGGGGGAAACAGGGGTCGGAATTGGGAGAGGGAGGCCAGGGCAAAATTACATTTTTCAAAAATATTCTATAATTCTAATTGTTAAGTAATTCAGGTGAACTTTAATCCCAATTTTCCCATATTAATGAGCTGCCACTGAGTCTCTTTTCTCGCCACCTACATGTTGCTACTTGACTTTACAACTTATTTTCACTGGGTAGTTTAATGGTCACAGTAATCAAAGTCTCAAGTTTATTACCTCATCTTTTCTCTTCCAGTGATAGTCTCTCTTGGTCATTCCAAGGTCGGTGTTGACTGAGCCAATGCAAATAAATGCATTAAACAGAAAAACTCAATTAGGAATTTAAGAGTATAGGTGGTAGGAGGGTATTTTGAAATCTCAATTTACTTCCTCCCTGGAAGTCTCACCTTTCTCTTCTCCCCTTTCAAGTGGGCTTTTTCCTTTTTTCCCTCAAGGAGGTTTGTTACTAGGCTCCCAAAGGTCCAATACAAGGGTTGGCAAGCCCAAATGAGAACAGGTGGGTCACACAAACAAAGTGGCTTGGATATAACACAGGGGGGAGCGACGTGGACTGTGGCAAGCTGTAGAGCATCTGCTTCCCCTACAGGAGCCGGTGATGCTCAGCTCTTATCTGATTCTTGCCACACGCAGATATGAGGACTGAGGGTTGGCAGACTTTCCGACTTTTTTTTTCAAGAAAAGCTCAAAATCTGGATTTTTCAAATGTGAAATTTCTGGATATTTATACTTGACAATTTTAAATTTTTAAAAGAAAACATATGTGGGCCAAATCCAGTGTACTGGCTGGATCAAGCCCATGGGCCTACCATTTGTGACTTTAGTCCCAAACTCATGGGGGAATGCAGAGTAATATATTTCCCTCACTTTAAAATAGCCCTCAGGGTGCCCTGAGAGGGCTGACACTAGACCCTGAGCTCCCAGCTCTACCCTACACTAATGTGGAAGCAGCAGAGTGGCAGATCTAAAGACACTGTGAAGGCTGGGGTAATGGTCACCTCATTGCTAGCCAGCTTGGACAGGAGACCCAGGAGCAGAGGGAGCCCCCAATATCATGGTGCTGTATATGACCCCAGAACGGGGCAGGAAAAGTGAGCTATAAGAATGTCTGAGGTTGAATATGCTTCTGGGGTGGGGAGAAGTGAAATTACTTCTTGAATGTCTGTCTCTCCTCCTGACAAGGGCAGAGACCTCGTTTGGCTCACTCACCAACTAGTGCTTGGTACAGCGCTCAGCATACTATGGGGCTGTATTTTACAAGAATTATGCAAATGAGAAACAATGAGATATAAAGTATGGATAAAATGTCACTTTACGCACACAATTTGAAATCATGTAAACCCCCTCCCCAAATTAACAATTCATTAAGAATGTCTGAGCGAGCAGGTTACATGAATTGTAAGCACTGGGATGGTGCTAATTAGAGAAGAAAATCAAGGATGACTGTGTTTTCAGGCTGGGGTAGCTGGGAAAACGGTGACACTTGGCTTGGTAAGCCAGGATGCTGTGCATTGAATGAAAGATCTTGAATGTATTTTCCCTAGAGCAAGGCCTTCCTATCTAGGCTTCTTTATGGCATGCTTAGCACCATGATATAAGCAATTGGCTACTAATATGCATTTAGTGACAATAATTACTTAGTGACTATCAAAGTGCACCTCAAAGCACATCATTTGGGTTGTGGCTGTGACTGTGGCTTGGCCTATTCAATGAGCATGGGTGAGATTCTATATTCCCTTTGGTCGTTGAGAGAAAACGGGCTCCCACACCTGGGCCTGCTGTGTGAGTCTATCCCCTTCCCATTCCCGCTTTGCCCCCCACAGCACGGTGAGGCTCCAGCCTATAGGACCAGAGTCCGAGATAGAAGCTGCTATCCTCCCTCACGAGGTTGTGGAGGGACAAGGGAGAGTGAACGCCACCTGGATTTCAGTGTCTGGAAGTCTCTGAGATGTGACCTCCCAGAAGTAATGTGGCAGCCAGGGTAGGCCCAAGAATGGAGACGGATGATAAACCCACACAACGCCCTCAAATCATTTTCTTAGGATAAAATGAATTTTACATGTACCAAAATTCCATCTCAGTGGTTTTCCTACCACTAAAGGGCTACCCCTTACCCATGACCTTGGCATTATTTTTATTATTTTGGGCAGGCGCAGGTGCTTGGATAACCAGTAGCTTGCTTAAATCTGAAGTTCCCTGCACCTAAAGGAGAAAAGTCAGAATTAGTCAAAAGAGCATTCTTTCATCACTAAGCTGGCTGTTTCCTAACCTTTCCAAAGAATACAAGGAATAAGCCAAAACCTAGAACTGGGCCTCCAACCTAAGCTCCATCGTTTTCATTTCAAATCCTCTTTAACCTTGTTTCAAAAAGTCTTAGACCAGGAAGTTATCTTTTGCATACTTATAAACATCAGAAAGGAAATTTCTACATCTTACTTATAACCAATTTGGAAAATGAAATCCCCAGCATCTAATGAGTTACTTTTATTCCAACACTGACATTCAAGAGCTCAGGCCCCAGCCCTCCCAGATGGGAAAGAAAGCTCTTTTACTCAAGCTTTTGCCCCATGAGCCACAAAATCTGCCCTCCCAGAATGCAAGGAGCATACATGAGTAACAATTATAACTACCGTTTCTAGATATTATCACATATTATCTCATTGAATCCCCACAAGAGGCTGCTGCTATTATTGTCATCTTACTAATAGGAAACTGAGGATCAGAAGGCACCTTTCTTATGCTCACACGCTAGTGGGCACAGGCGTCAGGTTTTAAACCCAAGTAGGCCTGACTCCAAACTCTGATGTCTTAACAAACGAAACTGTGGGGGCTGATACCATTGTCCCCCACCCCCTTGTTTCAAAGCTAAAGTGATTTTCATTTTCTATTAAAAAAGAAAAAACATTTAAATCACCTTCACCCTCTGAATTGTTGAGAGGTTGACAAAATAAGAATGTTAGGAAAGTGGCAAGTGCACTTTTTAGGACATTTACCAACTTTTCCAGGACATAAATTTTCATTAAATTAATGACCTTTCCCAGCGTGAACAAGCAGAAAGGGTCTCTCCCAAAGGGGAGAAACTTGTTACCAGATTAAAGAGATGTCAGCTCTTCTCACGGCCTCTTGGTCCTCCTCATCCTTGGGCTCTGTCCTCACATCACTCCTGTAGTCCAACGGCAAGTGGCTTGGCCCATTAGGGACCTGGCTTCTACTCTTCCCATCCCCTGTTATACCCTAGGTGTTCACACTTCCCCCTTCCTTACAGAGGCATGGAATGATGAGGCCCGGGGCCCTCTATCAAGTTGTGCCCCTAGTCCCTAACATGGCAACAAAGTGACATGGCCCCAACACATCTCCCTTCTTATCAACCAGTGCAGATACTTCCAGAGCCATGTAGCAAGCAGTGTCATTGCCTTGGCTTGAACTAGGGAAAACATACCCTGTCCTTCCTCTGGGGAGGCACAGCCCATGGCAGGGCAAACAGCTTGGCAAGCAGAGAGCAGGCAGATTCCTGCCCTCCTTGTCCCTCAGTGACATCCTCGTGCAGGGCACAACTTGCACAACAGTACACAGAAGCCCTGGATACATTTTGACTGTTAAGGGCAGGTGAGAACTGTAGGGTCTTTCTAGGTTAAATATCTCTTTCAGGTGGTTGGTTGAGTTTTAAAGTCACTTATGGGGCACCATGAAAAGCAAATGACTCTTTAGAAATGATCCTCCTTACCTGTTCACAGGTTTTAGGTAAAATGCAAGGTGCAAGATATGGTACCTCTGTCTTAATATCAATAACACTGCCATACACAAGAATAACGAATTTCATGTTCACGTTATCAATAATCATTTCATTATAGCTTGATAAAGTCTCCACATATGCATGATTGAGTGCCACACACTTCTGAAACTTTAAGTCCTAAAATAAAATTAGATTTTGTTCAATAAATCATACAAAATGACACACAGTATCAAGAAGAAAGCATATTCTGGCTTCCCTGGTAGTACAGTGGTTAAGAATCTACCTGCCAATGCAGTAGACACAGGTTTGAGCCCTGGTCCAGGAAGATCCCACATGCTGTGGAGCAACTAAGCCCGTGTGCTACAACTACTGAGCCTGTGCTCTAGAGCCCACGAGCCACAACTACTGAGCCCGTGTGCCACAACTACTGAACCCCACATGCTAGAGCCTGTGCTCTGCAAGAAGAGAAGCCACCTCAATGAGAAGCCCCCGCACTGCAACAGAGTAGCCCTCACTCTCCGCAACTAGAGAAAGTCTGCACAGCAATGAAGACCCAATGCAACCAATAAAAAAATAAAAAAAGTTAAAGTAATTATTTTAAAAAAAGGAAGAAAGCATATTCCACATTCCACATGAAAAGGTGCTTGACATTATTAATCATCAGGGAAATGGAAACCAGCTGACACTTACCAGAATGACTACCATCAAAAAGACAACAAATAACAAATGTTGGCAAGGATGTGGAGAAAAGGGAACCTTCGTGCACTGTTGCTGGGGCTGTAAATTGGTGCGGCCACTATGGGAAATAGTAGGAGGTTCCTCAAAAAATTAAAAATAAAACTACCATATGATCCAGCAATTCCACTTCTGGGTATTTACCCAAAGAAAACAAAAACACTAATTTGAAAAGATATATACACCCCTATGCTCACTGCAGCATTATTTACAATAGCCAAGATATGGAAGCAACCTACATGTCATTGATAGATGAATGGATAAAGAAGATGTGATGTATATATATACACATGTAAACAATGAAATACTACTCAGTCATAAAAAGAATAAAATGTTGCCATTTGTGACAACATGGATGAACCTAAAGAGTATTATGCTAACAAATTCGCTTATGTACCAAATTCCTACATAAGTGAATTTTCATGATAAGTAGAGCTCACTCCTATACATTTTAACATTTAAAATGTCAGTGATTAAAAATAAAACCTCTGAAAATAAATAAATAAATAAATAAATAAAGAGTATTATGCTAAGCGAAATAAGTCAGACAGAGAAAGACAAATAACATATGATCTCACTTATATGTGCAATATGAAAAACAAAACAAATGAACAAACAAAACAAAACAGAAACAGACTTACAGATACAGAGAGCAAAATGGTGGTTGCCAGAAGGGAGGGGAGGTGGGAGGTTGGATAAAATAGGTGACGAAGACTGAGGTACTAACCTCCAGTTGCATAATAAATAAGTCACAGGAATGTAATATACAGCATAAGGGATGTGGTCAATAACATTGTAACAGCTTTGGAGCAGATGGTTACTAGACTTATCATCGTGATCATTTCATTATATATGTAAATAGCAAATCATTATGTTGTATACCTGAAACTAAGATAACATTGTACATCAACTAGATTTCAATTTAAAAAATAATGGCTAAAATAAAGATCAAAAGTTTAAAAAAAGAAGAAGAAAGCAAATTCAGTGATTTAGCTGAGCTCTCTGAGGGTGCCAAAAGGCAAATGGATCCTGGGGCCAACAGACAGAATTTATTTGGAGTTCAGAATGACTTCTGACAAGATTCTGAATTCAGAACTTTTATATTGCTACTACTTAGTGGCCCTGAATGTGGTTGCCCAGCCCTGATTTATTTATAATCAGCCACAGCAGGGCAGTCAACTATGCCTGCTGGATTTCTATTCGCACAAGAACCAGAGTCCTAAATATGCACAGGTTTTACCTTGCAGTAAGCAAACGTCCCACTTGACAAGGGAACAAACAGAACAAAACAAAACAAAACTTACACATACTCCAAGAATCATAGATTTTAGAGCTGGAAGAGAGCTGTTATGGATTGAATTGTGTCCCTCCAAAATTCATATACTGAAGTCTTAACTCCCAGTATGTCACAATGTTACCTTATTTGGAAATAGGGTCATTGCAGATGTAATTGTTTAAGGTAAGATAAGGTCAAACTGGAATACGGTGGACACCTAATCCAATATGACTGGTGTCCTTATAAAAAGGGGAAATTTGGACACAGACATGCATACAAGGAGAACTCCATGTGAAGATGAAGACAGCCATCTACAAGCCAAGGAGGGAGGCCTGGACAAGATTCTCCCCAACAGCCCTCAGCAGGAACCAATACTGCCATGACCTTGATTTCAGATTTCTAGCCTTGAGAACTGTGAGACAATACATTTCTGTTGTTTAAGTCACCCAGTTTATAGTACTTTGTGACAGAAGCCCCAGCAAACTAATATAGGAGCTTAGAGGGCAGTCCAACAGTAGGAATGTCTTGGGCGTTGCCCTGACAGGAGCGATCAGCTCATTCTGAACATCTCCAGCCACAGGAAGTACACAGCTACATGACCCAGCCCTCACATCTTGATCCCTGACGTGCAAATCAAACACTTCATCACTGAGGGCGCCAGCACAACTGGGGCACCAAAAACATAAGAAAATTAGCAAACTTATCTAGAATTTTATAACCAGAAAAATCTCTTAAAAAGCTATTTTGGTTTTTAAATACATGTCCATTTTGAGTTGTATGGTCTAAAGGAGGGGCTACAGCATAATCTTATTATTGCCTGGGGGTTCTAAAAAGTCTTAATCGGTTAGTTCTTTAATGGAAAAAGACTAGAAGGAAATAAGCCAAATTGTTAACTAGAGATTCTCTAGGGAGTAAAACTGGGGTAGAACATTATCATCTTCTTACGTTTTGTAACTGTATTTTTTGATTTATATAATGAATATGTGTTGCCTGTGAATTTCAAAAAAAAAAAAAAAAAAGAAGGGACATTCACCTTATTATTGAGTCAAGTCTGACTCCATAGAGTTTCAACTTTTCGGTCCTAATTCTCTCCTCTGGAGTTTCATACTAGACTCTAAACTTATCCTACTTCTCATGAAGAAGCAAAGCAAAAGAAAAAGAAAAGAATTTAAATCTCCTTACCCTTCTATTAAAATTTTTCTGAAAATTATTATTGCCACATAGTAAAAGAAACATGACTGCCTTAGTATGATGTACTAATTTTTTCAGACAATTTTTTAGAGTAGTTTTAGATTCACAGCAAAATTGAGAGGAGGGTACAGAGGTTTCTCATAACCCCCTGCCCTTATATACATGTATAGCATCCCTCATTATCAACATTCTCCACCAGCGTGGTACATTTATTACAATCACTGAACCTACACTGATACATCATAATCACCCCAAATCCATAGTTTACATTAGGTTTGGACAAATGTATAATGAGAGGCATCCATCATATATGTACCATAGACTATTTTCATTGCCCTAAAAATCCTCTATGCTCTACCTGTTCATGCCTCCTCACCTTAACTCCTAGCAACCATTGATCTTTTTTATTGTCTTCATAGTTTTGCCTTTTCCAGGATGTCCTATTGTTGGAACCATAGAGTATATAGCCTTTTCAGATGGCTTCTTTCACTTAGTATTTAAGTTTCTTCCATGTCTTTTTCATGGCTTGATAACTCATTTCTTTTTAGCACTGAATAGTATTCCACTGTCTGGAAGTACCACAGTTTATGTATCCATTCATCTACTGAAGAACATCTTGGCTGATTGCTTTCAAGTTCTGGCAATTATGAATAAGCCTGCTATAAACATCTGTGTTTATAGCATCTGTGTGTAGGTTTTTCATAAACAAAACAAAAAGACAACCTACAGAATGGGAGAAAATATTTGCAAATGATGCAGTTGACAAGGGATTAATTTCCAAAATATACAAACAGCTCATACAGCTAATGTCAAAAAAACAAACAAGTCAAAAAATGAGCAGAAGATCTAAATAGACATTTCTCCAAAGAAGACATACAGATGGCCAAAAGGCACATGAAAAGATGCTCAACATCGCTAATTATTAGAGAAATGCAAATCAAAACTGCAATGAGCTATCACCTCACACTAGTCAAATGGCCATCATCAAAAAGTCTACAAATAATAGGGACTTCCCTGGTGACACAGTGGTTAGGAATCCGCCTGCCAATGCAGGGGAAACAGATTTGATCTCTGGTCTGGGAAGATCCCGCATGCCGCAGAGCAACTAAGCCCGTGCACCACAACTACTGAGCCTGTGCTCTAGAGCCCATGCTCTGCAACAAGAGAAGCCACCGCAATGAGGAACCCACACACAAAACAAAGAGTAGCCCCCACTTGCCACAACTAGATAAAGCCTGCGGGCAGCAACAAAGACCCAACACAACCAATAAATTAATTTATTAATTAATTAAAACAAAAAAAGTCTACAAATAATAAATGCTGGAGAGGGTATGGAGAAAAGGGAACCCTCCTATGCTGTTGGTGCGAATGTAAATTGGTGCAGCCACTATGGAGAACAGTATGCGGGTTCCTTAAAAAACTAAAAATGAGCTATCATATAATCCTGCAATCCCAATCCTGGGCATATATCCAGAGAATACCATAATTTGAAAAGATACATGCACCCCAACGTTCATTGCAGCACTATTTACAATAGCCAAGACATGGAAGCAACCTAAATGTCCATCAACAGATGAATGGATAAGGAAGGTGTGGTATATATACAGTGGAATATTATTCAGCCATAAGAAAGAATGAAATAATGCCATTTGTAGCAACATGGACTGACCTAGAGATTACCATACTAAGTGAAGTAAGCCAGACAGAGAAAGACAAATATCATATGGCATTACTTATATGTGGAATCTAAAAAAAATGATACAAATAAACTTATATACAAAACAGAAATAGACCCGCAGACATAGAAAACAAACTTACGGTTACCAAAGGGGATTGGTGGGGAGGATAAACATATACACACTACTATATATAAAACACACATTACTATATATAAAATAGGTAACTAACAAGGATCTACTGTATAGCACAAGGAACTATACTCAACATTTTGTAATAATATATAAGGGAAAAGAATCTGGGAAAGAATATATAATGTATGTTTCAGAATCACTTTGCTGTACACCAGAGACAAACACAACATTGTAAATCAAATACACTTCAATTTTTTAAAAAATGCATGTGTAGGCTTTTGTGTGGACATAAGTTTTGAACTCCTTTGGATAAATATCAAAGAGAGTGATTGCTGGATCATATGGCAAGAGTATGTTAGTTTTGTAAGAAACCACCCAACTGCCTTCCAAAGTGGCTAGGTACTATTTCTCATTCTCACCAGCAATGAATGAAAGTTCCTTTGCTCCACCCTTGCCAGCATGTGGTGTTGTCAGTATTCCAAATATTGGCCAATTAAGAGGTTTGTAGGGGTATCACTGTCGTTTTAATTTGCATTTCCCTGATGACACAGGATGTGGAGCATCTTTTCCTATGTTTGTTTGCCATTCGTATACCTTCTTTGGTGAGGCATCTGTTATGACCTTTGGCCCATTTTCTAATCAGACTGGTTTTTTTTCCCTACTGTTGAGTTTTAAAAGCTCTTTGTATATTTTGGATAATAGTTCTTTATCTGATGTACCTTTTGCAAATATTTTCTCCCAGTCTGTGGCTTGTCTTCTCATTCTCTTGAGACATGCTAATTTTTTAACCCAATGTTTATATTCAGATTATATATATATATCACAATTCAATGAATATTGTTGAACTTCAGGTATGTCATTTCTCCAGTTGTTGACTCATGATAGGGGTTCAAAAAATTACTAAATGAGGTGTAAATATGGGGTTGTAAAATGTGCCAGCCCAAGAACAGACTTTAACTGCTACTTTTGGGAGAGAAAGTTCATAGATGAGGCTTAGTAAACAATAAAAATTTGAAAAGGCAGGAGATTTATATTAACATAGGTAGATAGAGTAGACTAAAATAAACACCAGGCTGAGTGTTCATTAACTCTTTCTAATTAATGCTATGCTTGATTCTTGGGGATCTACCTATTTAAGATTTGCTGACTATTATTTTTAAGGGATGGCTGCAGGTAGCCTGGGAAAATCAGCTGTCACAAGGAGACTGACTACTTATAGGAAGTCAGGATAAGAGAGTGGTGAGAACTCTGAAATCTTACTTTGAAAGATCAGACACACCTTCCTTTCTTTGTCTCCAAAATGTGAAATGCATTTTGTAAAAAATACAGTAAATAAAATTTCTTTCATATTTTAATCATGCAACTTACCTCATCAAGGAGACTTGTTTCAAAATACTGATAGGCAACACTGAGAGCAAGCTTCAACCATATTTTATATTCCAGGGATGGCCAGAAGACATCAAAGCCTTCGTATAAATCTTCCAGAGAGATAAAGCAGGCCTGAAATGACAAGGTATCGGACAATATGCTTGATTCAAAACTAAATCACAAAGATCAGGAAAAAAAAATGCCTGTAGATTTCCTCTTCACCTAACCTCCTAGAAAAACTATCAACTTTTGTATAGTAATTATGATACTCTGCCATTTAAGTATAAGATGATAAAACGTATGGTTCGATTAAAGCTATGGACTTAAAAATAGGCCAGGATCGGGGGGTGGGGGGGGGGGAGTCAAGGAAGGGAGGGAATACGGGGATATGTGTATAAAAACAGATGATTGAACTTGGTGTATCCCCAAAAAAATAATTTAAAAAAAAAAACTAAAATAATCAAAAAAAAAAAAAAAGGGCCAGGAAACTTTATACTAATCAATAGCTAGGATAATCATGAGCCCGAGATTAAGGAACTAGGCCACATAAACTTATCTATTTTTATTGTCACAGTAGGTCAAGTGGGCTCATTCATAGTATTTGTTTCCAGAGCAAAGTGCCAATCCGAATAAGGAAGAGGACACCTTCAGAATTCAAGCTGCCTGAACTTCAGTGAATTCAATTCAGCCTCATTCATACCTTCTATCCTCTTTCAAAACTGAAATGGTATGAAACTGATAAAGCAACATTCCCTTCAGTTTGTCACACTCCTAAGACTCTGAACCCTGCTGTGTTGCATCTAACAGTCCCAAAATCTTGAGAATTCTTTGTAAGTGGGAAATTTCACTAATTTCCATTTGAATCCCCCACAGCTAAGTGCAATATCAGGCCATTTATTTGTTAAATAAACTTCTTATTTAGTAAGCGAAAGTGGAAGAGAGTTGAAACACAACTATTCTTTAAAAACACTACTCCCATCATAGTGGCCATTTATTGAGCACCTAAACATGCCAGGCACTTTACATATGTATTTTCCTTATCTTCATAACATCAAAAGTTAGATATTTTCTCTTTTAATGAAAAAAAGTGACAAAGACTCCTTGGTTAAAATATCTCCCTCCTGATCCCATAGCTCAGTGCTCCCCAATCTTTTTGGCACCAGAGACCTGTTTTGTGGAAGACAATTTTTCCACGGACTGGGTTGAGGGGGTGCGGTTCAGACGGCAATGCCAATGATGGGGAGCAGCAGAGGAAGCTTTGCTCGCTTGCCCACTCGCCACTTACCTCCTGCTATGTGGCCGGGTCCTAACATGCCATGGACCAGTACCAGTCCAGCGGCCCAGGGGGTTGGGGACCGCTGCCATAGTGGAAGTGAGACACTAAATTGGCCTCTCTCAGCTGTACTGCTTCACAGTAGCTGGTTGGGTGACCTAAATAAGATATCAGAACCCAGAGGAAAAAAAGATGCTGGCACTCCTTATTGACTTGAGGAAGAATTAACTAATGACCCACAATATAGACAAAACCAGTTTCTTACCTGTAAAATAGTTTCACAGGTGGCAGTATATTCAATTTCGCGCTTAAGCAGACAGCTCAACTCTCCAATTATGTCTCCACTAGTACAGTACTCTGTAAACCTGGTTGTGGACTCTCTATCAGCCCTTAGGCTCCTATCTATTCCAAAGGTAGGAGGTGAACTCTGCAACTGCAAAGGGGAAAAAATTGTGCAAAGGGACATACAAAATTAAAAGCCCTTGACCAAACCCTAAGAGGTCCCAGTGTTTCTTACAATCATTACAACGGAAGGAAAAGATTCTTTATGAAGACTTTCAGGTGTGAAGGAAGAATTAGGCTTCACAAAAATCATGGTTTCTTTCACATTTCAACTCTACAGGCAAGATTGTTTCTAATCTTTAACTTTACAGGTGACCCCTGTTTACCTGCCTTACATAAAAATTCCACCAAAAGTGGTCATTGCAGCCTGTCGCTAATGCAAGAACCCACTCTATTAGATATTCTTAGTACAATGGGGTAGTGTCTCAGGTGGAAAAAAATTTTGATTGCATGGATGGATAAATCAGATATCATGAATTAATATGCCCAAGCCATGATTTCAGTAGAAGCCTTGCCTAGCTTAAGATGCTTAAGAATAATGACCATGAGACATTAACAGAAAAAAGCTTTTAGGATGGACACAGGATGGTTGGGTTACTTCAGGCAAAGAACTGGTAGGCATGGGTGGGGGTAAAAGAAAGGTATCAGATTCCAGGAGGAAGATGCAGGAATCAACCAGAAGGATTACAAAACTTTCCAGAAAGTTTAGCCGTAAATATCAAAGAGGAAGGTTACTGTTCAAGACACAGGAAATGGAAGAAATGTCACTGAAGGAGTTGCTGTGAAAACTGCGCACCCTGCTAGTGGTTATCACTCAAATTTTTAGAGGCATTCATGCTTCCAAAGGACTTGAACATTTTTTAAATTTAATTTTGAATGCAGTTCAAAGGCCTTTTGGGTTATGAAGACTGTCTCTGCTTTTTTGCAAACCAAGGAAAGGGGATAACATCTGCAGTAAGCAGAATTCTCAAGAAGTCCTTCCAAGATTCCTATCTCTTTGTTATTCAGTCAAACATTGATCTGTGAATTGCTGTGAAGGGAGTCTGCAGATAGAATTAAGGTTACTAATCAGCTAAACCTAGAGAGATGATTCTGGATTATCCTGATGGGCCCATTGTAATCACATGAGCCCTCAAAAGTAGAAAAGCAAGTAGTCGTCAAAGATTGGCAGGGGCGGGGGCAATGAATTGATTTCTCTGTCCATCAGTTTTCTCATAAGGTTGATTATATGATTACATGTCATAACATACTGCCATTCTCAACCATCCTTTTAAATGTCACAACTAGCCTCTTCATCTCTCCATCACCGCTAACATACTATATACTTAACTTACTATTTTGTCCATTGTCCCATCTCCTTCTATGCCTCTACTAGAAATTAAACTTTAAGAAGACAGGGATTTTTGTTGGTTTTTGTCAATTCTATGCCTGGAATGAACAGTGCCTGCTGCACGGTAGTAATGAAGTAAATATTTGTTGAATGAATGAGTGAATGGGTGAATGAAAAGTGCCAGACACTTAATAAGTGCTATACATGTGTTAGTTAGTATTTATTGTATGAGGCTGAGTCAAAAATTATCTGCACTCTGGTTATATTAAAACGTCTATAAATTCTACAGCCAGAGCGCAGATAATTTTTGACTCGCCCTCGTAATCGTTCATTTCCATGATTAATTTTCGTATTTTTAAGGTCTGAAACACCCATTCCAAAAATAGAAAGCCAAATATATTATTTGCACGATATTAAGAGTTTGTCACTTGTAACCGTCATCTAGGATCTAGGAATTGTGTTGGTCACAGCTGGGGCTCACCCATGGATTCGGCTACAGGATTCAGTTTCTAAAGGATTCTTGTCCCTATCACTCTACTGACAACAAAAGCCTCCTATTGGTTAAAAATGGTATGAGCTTCATCCTATCTGACCTTTGAGAGAATCTGACGTTGTGGCCTGTTTCCTTATTCTTGACTCTCATTTCCTTTAGGTGAGTAACCCAGCCACTCCAAGTATTGGGTTCCTTATCTGAATGTCATGGAAAAGACTGTTCCTCCCAGGACCGTTGTAAGGAATAAGCAATAATTATGAAAGCATTTTGTAAGAAGGGAAGCACCTTTCAGATGGTGGGTACTATAATTATCTCTCAGCTGTGGTGTTCACTCTGAACAGGAATGGTTTCATTTGGAAAAGAAATTATGTGAAAAATTTGAAACTTTCTTGGTTCTTAAATTTCTCTTTATGTGATCATTACATATTTCAAAATACATTTTCAGTAAAGAATAAATAGTCCCTTACGATTGCCATTCCTGAAATAATTAAGTAGATTCCTTGTGGCATTTCACCTTCTTTACAAATGACATCTCCATAGTCAAAATAGGCAAGTTTGGCTCTTTCCTAAAAGAAAAAAAAAGAAAAGGAAAGAAAAGGAGAATCAACACAAATCTTCATAGTCTACTTCTCTAAACAGAAACAAGATTTTAAAGCTAAAATCTTTAAATGAGATTTTAGAACTAAAAAGTAGCATAAAAACAAATTATACTCTTTGGCTTGTTAATGAATTATAACGTTTTGACCTGACATACCTCATTAACTTTTAGGGGGAAAATGGGACAAGTAAGCAAATTGTAGACTTTGTGATTAGGACCTAGCAGAGTGACCGGTAGAAACATCCAATAAATGCCAGGTTGGTTAAATGTTTACAATAAAGTGTAATGATTCTGATCAAGAAGATAGGGGCAGGGCACTCTGGGAAAAAATTTCAGAAAGGCCACAGGACCCTATCTTGGGTGTGCAGGGGAGACTTTACAGAGGAAGGAACAGCTAAACTGAAACCTGAAGGAAGAGTAACAGATAGTCAGGATACGATGAGTCACAAGACCATTCAGGGCAGAGGATTCAGTTGCAAAGATTCAGAAGCAAATAGAATAACTGTATTGGGGGTAACGGCATATCATTCAATACATCTCACATAGGCAGGGAGAGGTGGAGGCCAGGGCTGAGTTATCCATTGGGCATCAATAGGCACAATGTCCAGGGTTCACAGTACTTTTCAGGATTCACAACAATGTTTTAGTTTCTTTTAAAATCATAAGAAAATAAAAGAACTTTTAGGTAGAGTAAAATGTATTAATACTAAAACATCTAATACGAATATATTCATCTTTATACTAACACAATCATAGAGTATAAATTTTCTGGTGCTTTTTTACAGAGGAAAAGGCAGAAGTACCTGGGGCCCAGGAAAGTCATAATGCAGCCTGGGTGGAGGCAGGATTAGAGAGGTGAGCTGGGGCCAGATCTCCAAGGGGCTCACAGGCACAGTAAAAAGTTTTAGCTTTTCCCAAAACCAGGGGGTAGTCACTGAATAGTATGTAACAGAAGAATTATGTTGACAGATTTGCATTTTACAAAGATGTGTAGGAAACATTTTTTAATCATTCATAGCGGTTATCTCTAAGTATGATGTGGGGAGTAAAAGGTTTCCATTTTTCACTTCTGAATTATTTTGCAGTGTTGAAATAAACATGGATGACTTCACAATTTTTTAAAAAGTTCACCTAAAGCCAATTATCCAGCCTATGTATTACTCAGACCTTTTTTTTTCAACTGTTATCTTTAGGCTTATCTTCGCACATATTACCTTTTTAATTAACCACACCATTTGGAGGATGAAAGAAGGAAGGAGTAGTGAAAATTAACTATTGCTGCTGTGTTGGAGACCAAGATTGAAATTAATGTCTACAATGAGGGGTGTTTGTTTTGATTACTATACAGATTTTTAATGATCCACGCAATCCCTGGGCTGCCCCTCATGAGAAAAATGCCCATATGCTTACAATTCATCACATTTTTCTTTACCCTAGTGAAATGGGATTTAAATGACTAGCAAGAGCCAACATATTAAGGAAAAGGGACACTTTAAGAGTGAGCCCTGTCTGTAAGGGGGTGGAGAGAGTCTGACAGCGTTGCAGAGGCTTGGCAGGTTAAGGAGGAGAAGAAGGTTGTGCCCCGGTTACAGATTCACCCAGGTGTATGGAAATCATTAACTTATGAAGTTCTCTCTCATGGTTTTTCCCATTCCTTCCCCATTCACTGCAAGACAATCAGTTAATTATACTTGTGAAAGTATTACCTATAAAGAGACAAATTTGAATTTTATTTTAAAGTCGGATATTTTAAAAAACTGAACAGGATACATATTGTAATAAACACCCTCTAAATACCTTCTTCACAGTCCAGGCCCATCCCTCACCTCTCACCCTCGTTTATTTGAGATCTGTTTTCCAAACTACCCCAATGGCCCTTGCCCATCAGGTTTCCCCCTCCTCACAGCCACACTTGTACTCCCCAAAGCTGGACATCTGATTCAAGCTAAGCCGGTTGGATTTCTCTCTCAAGAATTTGAACTGAGGGACAAAGAGCCTGGGAGTTGCAAACTGAGTCATCATAGCCAAATGCTACAGGAAGGGTCCACTGTGGGAAGACATTCTGGAACCTTTTTGAAACATTGAAAATGTTGAAGTATGTGGGCCCAGCGATGGGATTCAGAATGTCCTGCTTGAGCAGTGGAGGAGCTGAGGGTGCGGGGCGTGGAGACTAATATCACCCTGTTTGGTCCTGAGGGATGGCTGGTTAGCCAAAGACGGGTAAGATTCCTCAGAGGAGGAACAACCTAAGACAGGCACAGCCGCAGAGGGGCCAACAGGGGTGGTGCATAAAGCCTTCCTTATATCACCGTGTTTGGCCCTGGAGGATGACTGGTTAGCCAGAGACGGGTAAGATTCCTCAAGGGAGGAACAACCTAAGACAGGCACAGTCGCAGAGGGGCCAACACGGGTGGGGCACAGACCCCCAATATCTGAGAGAGGTCTCCTGCCCCCAGGGCTGTTTTGCTCTCCACCCCCAGCTCAAATCCACACCTGCTCAACTCAGACCCAGGAAGTAAACAAAGATAATTGCCTCAGTCATGTGAGGCCTTTGATTGTTTATGAGTGTAACCTGAGAATGTTAGCCCACGAACTCAATAAAAGCAGCCTGGGATGAGTCAGCAGGGCTCTTGATCCGAGAGGTCTTGAGCCCCCCCGGTCCCACTTTTCTCTTCAGTCTGTGTCTGTGTCTTCTTCAAGCTTGCGGCACCCGTCACTCACCTCGAGTCGCCGAGCTGGTCTCGGCAGTCCACAAATTCCTACCACTGACATCCCAGAGCTGGCCTGAGTCCCCACCCTGCTCAGAGTTAGTCAACTGTTTCTTAGCTTCTGTATACTACCAAGATATATTTTCGGTAAGTTCCCCTTTTTGCTTAAACTAGTTCAAGTAGAGTTTTGTTACTTTCAACCAAAGAAGTCTTAATTTAACTAAATTTGAAATTGATTTGAAGAAAAATTCAAAATTTTCTGATATGAAGAAAACACTAGTATGGCCTAAATGAAATGAGATACTCAAAGCTCAGTAGAAACTCCACTATGATTGCCGTCTTTCTAGACAGAAAACAAGGGAATGTTAGGGGACATTTTTCTAGAAAGACAGCAATCATAATGGAGTTTCTACTGAGCTTTGAGTATCTGACATTATACATAAACAGATGACATATATCTCCATGCCTAGATCACAAGGTACAGTACAACCAAATTTATAGTAAAGCAAGTGCTATTCTTTTTTTCTCTTTTTTTTTTCTTTTAAGAATTTGGAACTGATACCATCTTTAGTTTTTAATTTTAATGTTTTTATTTTTTTACGTTTATTTTTTGACAATCAACTTTTATTTATTTATTTGTTTTAAACAAGTACTATTCTTTGTCAGAGTTTTCCTGATTCCAAAAATCTGACAGGTTTTAACAAGTTGACGAAAAAGTTATTATCCCTATAATTCATATATAGCCATTTAAAACTAAAGCCACAAACTGGTAGTCTATGAGTCACATCCAGTCCACAGATGTATTTTGTTTGGATTACACATTTTGGATTACACAATTCAGTATTTTTAAAATTCTGAATTGGTTGCCAAGTTTTAAAAATTTGGAATTTTCACATAAAAATTCAGATTTATGGATCCTCTTTTAAAAAAACTGACCTCTACATTATTAAATCTAATAGTCAACTTTCAATCTTCATCTTATTTAATCTCTCATCCTCATTTGACATAGTTGATCACTTTCTCCGTGAAATATTTTCTTCACTTGGCTCTGGGACATCATTTTTTTTTTCTCCTATATGATGGATAACTCAGTTCTTTTTTTTCCCAGTTTTATTGAGATATAATTGATGTACAGTACTATATAAGTTTAAGGTGTATAGCACAATGACTTGACACACACATATTGCAAAATGATTACCACATAAGTTTAGTTAATATATATCACCTCATATAGTTACAAAAAAATTTTTTTCCTTGTGATAAGAACATTGAGAATCTACTCTCTTATCAGCTTTCAAATATACTACACATATATGACTATATAACTATAGTCATCATGTTGTATATTACAACCCCGGTATTTATTTATCTTATAACTTAAGTTTGCACCCTTTGACTCACTTCAATTCACCCGGCTTCCACTCCCCACATCTGGTAATCATCAATCTGATCACGGTTTCTATCCTCAATTCTTTTTGCTAATTCTGCCTCATCTCCCCACCTCTAAATGTTGGATATGTCAGGACTCAATCCTTGGATGTCTATAATAATTCCTTAAGTTATCAAGTTTCAAGACCTTAAATATTATCTCTATGCTGACAACTCCAAAATGTCCTTCTCCAGTTTGGCCTCCCACCTGCATTCCAGTTATGTATCTGCCTGCTCAGCAGCTCCACTTGGATGTCCAAAAGCTTTCTCAAATTTAACCTATTCAGAATCAAACTTTTGTCTCCCCCTCCCCCCATATAAGTCTTCTCTTCCCCATCTGAGTAAATGGTTACTCTGTTTTCAGACTATTCTCTATTTTCAGACTAAAATCCTAGATTATTCTTTCTCTAACACTCAATCAACATCTGTATGCTCTCTCTTCAAAATCTGTCAAGAATCTGACCACTGGGACTTCCCTGGTGGCGCAGTGGTTAAGAATCCACCTGCCAATGCAGGGGACATGGATTCAATCCCTGGTCCAGGAAGATCCCACATGCCACAGAGCAACTAAGCCCGTGCACCACAACTACTGAAGTCCGTGCGCCTAGAGCACATGCCCCACAACAAGAGAAGCCACTGCAGTGAGAAGCCCCTGCTCACCACAACTACAGAAAGCCCACGGGCAGCAACAAAGACCCAATGTAGCCAATAAATTAATTAATTAATTAATTTAAAAAAATAGAATCTGACCACTTCTCACCACTTTCACTCACCCAAACCACTAACATCTCTTGCCTACTTGTCATAATCACCTCCTAATTGGATTCCCTGGCTTGCTCTTGACCCCTACAGCCTGGTCTCAACACATCAACAGGTGATCATTTTTAAGTGTAAGTTAGATCATGTCTCGTCTCTCTTCAAAACCTTTTAATTAATTCAGAGTAAAAGCCAAAGTCCTTACAATGACCTACAAAGTTCTACAAATGCAGGCTCTCCACAACTGCTCAGGCATCATCTCCTCCCTCCATCACTGGTCCTGCCACAGGGGCCTTTGTGATAGTTCTTGAACACAGCAAGCACATTTGCCTCAGGGCATTGTACTTGCCTTCTCCCAGGTATCTATACTGGTGTGCTCCCACACTTATTTCAGATCTCTTTCCAAAGGAAACTTATTAGAGCAGTCTTCCCTAACCACCCGTATAAAACAGCTGCCTAACCACATACCCTTTTTTCACCTTTTCTCCATACAGCATTTGTCACCATCTGACAGACTATATATTTATGCACGGATGTGTTCATTGTACATCTCTATCCATATAATACAAAGTCCATGAAAGCAGGGGCTTATTTATTTTGTTCACTGCCATATCCTCAAACCTAGAACAGTCTGGTGCATAGAGGCTATTCAACAAATATTTGTTGAAAGAGTGCAAATTCCTATGGCAGCACTCAGCTGACTTTAGACAGAGCATGAGCTCTTGAATATACCACAGTCCTCACTGTTTCCTATTTATACTACACCCGGATGGTTTTTACCTTTATATTATCTGCCTGGCCTGCATAGTAATTTAAATATGAGACCCTTGCTCTAAAAAAAAGGCTCTTCCAGAGTGTGCATCTGGAAGTCCAGGGCTCTACAACAGAAAATAAGATGGGATTGGTAATAATCAGGTAACACAGATAACTCATCCTAAGCAGATAGGCAATTATAAAAAAATCTTTACCCTTTAGGCTCACAATGAAATCTACTGTTCTCAGTTTTGCTGGGCCTCCATTTTGACTTACCCTTCACTGGCCATTACAGGATTCTTGCTTTGGATTTTTTTTGTTAATCGTGAATTAGGGATTGGAAAAAATGAAAAATAATTATCATTGAACCTGAGCTAGAAGACAGAATCTTTACCTTGAAGAACTCAATGAGAACATCTTTATTTTCTAGCCAAATGATATTATGAAGATACTTGTCAGGAGTAGGGGGCGGGATTGCCATTGGAAAGTTATTCAGTGATTTTATTTTTGCAAGAAGTACCTAAAACAAACAATCAAAATAATGGTGATCAGATCCTGTAACAGAAAAGGGACATTAGGTAAAAATGAAGGAAATCTAAATAAAATACTGTTATGCAAATCTAACCATGATTTTGACTCAGAGCTTTTCTCACCCTATTTAAATTGTCCCTATTCTCCCCTTATTACTATCCTTTCTACTATTTTAACTAGTATATTAACTCATATTGAATTTATCACTTTATAAGCCAATTCACAGTTGTATTCTACCCTGTCTTAATCTCAAATTATCTAATATTCACAGTTGATTCCCATATGATTTAACGCTATGTTCAAATTTTTTTTCACGTCAATGATTTGCTTCTCTAAATTCTTCTAATTTTGGAGGATATAGTTCTAGTCTTGTGGCCTCTGAGAAGCCTTCTCTGACTTCCCTCACCATATAAGAGATAATCCCTTATTTGCCTTATTCCCATAGCATCTCTTACAAATCTCCCTTATGGAACTCATTACACTGTAGTGTTATTATTTTTACTTATCTATTATGTGTAACTTTTGTTGATTGGCTGAATAAATGACTAAATGCGAAAAAGAGGAAGCATCCATAGGCTTTGGGGTCAGTGTTGTATTCACTAAGTATCCCAGTCTCCTCAAGAGTCCATGTCATGTAGTAGGTATTCAACAAATATTTACTCAATTAAATTGGCTAGATTTACCTAGCTCTTTATGACCCGCGATTGATAATTATATCTCTTTAGTTGACAATTAGGCAATTAGTAGGCATTCAATAAATAACTGTTGAATGATTGATTTACCCATTACCTTTCTGAATAAACATATAGGAAAAAATAAGATTCTCTCTTCATAAGGGCTATTATTTATTTTAACTAATAGGTATCAAGCATTCAGTTGAATCTTACACAATATTCAAAGTAAGAAAGGAACAATATACAAAAATACAAAACACAATGTGTGATGAACCCAGTGATAGGGCAAGAATAAAGATGCAGATGTACAGAACGGACTTAAGGACACGGGGCAGGGGGGCAAAGGGGAAGCTGGGACAAAGGGAGACAGTAGCACTGACATATATACACTACCAAATGCAAAATAGATAGCTAGTGGGAAGCTGCTGCATAACACAGGGAGATCAACTCAATGATGGGTGGTGACTTACAGGGCTGGGATAGGGAGGGTGGGAAGGAGTTGTGGGAGGGAAGGGATATGGGGATATATGTATAAATACAGCTGATTCACTTTATACAACAGTATAAAGCAATTATACTCCAATAAAGAGCTCAAAAAATAACTACCTTAAAAAAAAAGAGATGAAATAGAAGTAAGATTATAGGATGGGATTGAGGTGTGACAACATTAGAGTGAAACTGAGCAAAAAATAAATTTCAGCTGAATTTAAGGGGGGAAAAACTGTTTCAATGAGCAAGTCCTTTAGACAATAAAAGAAAATGTTCTTGTACAAAAAACAAACAAACACAATGTGCGCAGAGCTGGAAGTTGAAGAACACTGTAAAGTGGCCCTTTCTTGTCCCTCTGACAGACACTAAAGAGAAATCATATTACCCATTCAGTCCTGTGCTGTGACCTTATAGAGACGAATGAGGTAGAGCTATAATGGGGAAAGCTGGCCTGTCCCACACCCACTTCCCTTCTGGGCCATGGAGAGGGGACTATGTCCAGGAAGTATCCAGAAGCACAGTCCATGGTGGCCTATGGCTGAAAGGTGCCAGTGACAAGGAAAAGCATGTGACACCCAGGAGCAGCTTATCAATGGGAATACAGGCAAAATGTGGGACCAGAACTTCCATTTTAATTCTTTATGCTAGGAAGCAGATAGACCCTTGTACAGAATAGAAAAATGACTATTTTCATAATTCACAGTCTAGATGGTGGATGTGATAGAGTGGTAGGATTAAACATTAAACATTTTTTTCTCTGTCTTATGTTCCTAATTTTTTTTGCAAATTTATAATTTTTCAAAATTCCATTTATCAGCTAACCACTGAGGGTGTCTTCCCTGTTCCTCTCATAACTGTTCCCTCCCTGATCTACACACACACACACACACACACACACACACACACACACACACATGCAAGTTGGTCCCGTCCTGTCTATGTTAACATTATATAATTACCAACTCCCTTGCCACAGCTGGTGGGAATGAGCAGTACATACTCCACCAGCAGATAGAGAGGCAGAAAAATCTAATGAGTTTGTAGAGGGAGCCGAAAGAAGATGCCACAGAGGGCAATCCTGATAAGAAATGGAGAATCTGAAAGCTTTCTAGGTCACTGTTGAAGTCCCTTCCTGAGGCCTGGCCATGTGGCCTGATTACCATGGGATCTGTGTTCTTACAATAAATCCTCCAACTCCATTTCTTTGCTAAACCTAGCTCAGGTTGGTTCTGTTACTTGCAACCAAGTGGTTTTGACATGCAGTGAGCCAGGTAGCACTGGCACTAGTTGCCACTGGCATCAACAATTCTTAGGCAATTACAGAGTTAACAACTGTCACGACTCACCCTTTTGCCAATCTCCCTCACTAATTATTCTCTGCTAGAGTAGCACTGCAGGCTTGAGTGTTGGCCTTATGGAACCCAGTAATACGGAAAATTTCTTTCTTACCTTATTCATCTCAATGCCCTCATGTTTATCAATAATGCCTCTTGACCAAAGGAAGGTGAGGCTTTTCAGAGCTTTAGCAATGACATTCCGGATTGCCTGCTTAGTCTTCAAAGCAATGACAACATCACGACCCTCATGCTCTATGAGTCCTGAAGCAAATAAAATCATCAGTAAGCAAACAATTCAATAACCACAATAATAACTAATATTTGCAGAATAGTTTATAATTTCCAAAGTATTTACACAATATCCTTTCATTCCTGTTTCATATAGAACTTTTGAGACCAGTAGGATGAAAGTTATTTTCATCTTCATTTTACGGATGAGAAAGTTGAAAAAAGGCTTCCTTCACCAGCTAAGAGAAAATCACTCCATCTTATTCCCATGGCATCTCCTACATATCTTCATTATGGAACTCATTACATTGTAGCATTAGTTTTCCTTATTTGTCTCATCCTCCGTATTATATAATTTTTGTTGGGTGGATGAATAAACAACTGAACGAAAGTGCCCCTGGACTTGTGCTGTTGGGTCTTTCTGAGATCAAATCTCATATTGTTCCTCTTTAACGATTGTGAGAAGTCATGGGATCGACTAGGAGTTAAGGCTTAAACTGCATCTGTTGCCTCCTTGTAGTCCTAACCTTGAGCACAATGCCTGACATCTGGAAGGTACTCAATCATTTTTTAACTTAAATGAGCAGTGAAATGAAGGACAGCTTAGTGGAGAGCATAGCTTTTAGTGTCAGATACACCTGGGCTTGAAATCTAGCTCACCACTTACCAGCCGTTGGACCTCAGGGGAGTTAACCTTCCTCAGCCTCAATTTCATTATCTATAAAATGAAGATGATAATAGTATTTGCCTCATGGAGTAATTCTATGGATTAAATGAAATAATGAATATAAAGCCATTAACACAATTCTTGATATAATTAGCAATAGGTTGCTGTAACCATACAGGAAAAGGCACTCCCTTTCACATGACTGAAAAGGGAAAATTTTGTAATATTCCATACTGATCTAAAACATAAGTCAAGCAGCTCCTAGGCCCCTAATCTTCAAATGCACAAAAAGAAAAATCTGCCTAATATGTAAATGGAAACAATGGGCCCTGGATTTTCTGAGACAGTGCCAAAATATTCCGACCTATTGTCTCCAAACTTACAATTTCATTCATTAGACCATGTTCTTTCAATTTTGATGTGGAAAGTATGATCCTCACAAATCCATATGGCATCTTTCAATGTGGTTATGAATACAAAGTGGTTGTGCTTTATTTCTTTTTACAATAACGTCCATTTGTTAAGGGCATACCATATGCCAGGCTCCCTACCAGATACTTATGCGCATACTGAGAGCCTGGCTCACAGCCCCTTTATGAGAAAAACAGACCCAAGAAGTATTGTATAAAATCCTAGGGCTCCCCTGTGTGTTTCAACTCAAGCGGAGTGACTGTAGATGCTCAAGAAATGACATCCCTTGCAACCCCACATTCCCGAATATCCTTGCAAACAAAGTAAAGCAAAACAAAAACAACACTGTCTGTCAAAGGTAATCTTTATGTGTCTTTTTCTTACAACCTTAAGGAATCTGATCTTGCCCACTTAATATACTTTCTGTACTCCCCATTCTTTCTTTTATGCTCCCATAGCAAATAACAGAACTCCTCTAACTTTCTTCAATTATCTATTAATATGCTCACACTTCCCACCAGGATCTGCACTTTTTGTACACCTGGCCCATCACATGTGTTTCCTAAATGCTTACTGAATGAATAAATGAATGAGTGATTGAATGAAAGCATGAACTTATCTTCTTTTGGGTTAAATTATGGGATGATAAGTTGTGATTTCAGGAAATTAGATATTCCAACTACTTACCTAGTTCTTTGACAGCATCTCGTTTGTTGGCTTCCAAAATTTCATATAATTTCTGTGAAAAGTTAAGAAACACATTAATTTCTAATTACACCACGTGCATCACTGGCTTTAAAATCTGAGAAAAAGAAGTACGGTAGAAGAAATCTCAATTAGCATTTGGGGAGATATTTAGGTCAAATTTTCCCGCTGTCAATTCTGCTGCTTTCCCCAGGCTCATACTCATAGGGCAAGGAATGCTGTGCAGCAGCTTACATAACTACTGTGCCTAATACTTCTTAGAAAAGACTAGTGTGCCCTCCACTGTGCACAACAGCGAATTCTCACAGATAGCACCCCACTAGAGGGTGGCCAACAGAGCAGCTGTTTGAGAAGCCAGTCTAATCGGGAGTGCAGAAACAAGTGGAATAATGAGAATATATGGCGTCAAGCAGTTCATGTTTCCTACAGATAACTCCTACCATAACTGAAGAAATAGCTCCACTCTGGGCTAACCAATCTCTGATCAGTCATACAATAGGTATTTGTCAAATTCCCACCCTGTCCCAGACATGGCTCTAGATGGAGCTTGCCCTCTAGGTTTGACTCTTTCTGGAGCTTCCACTTGGCCACATCAACAGACCTGGGACTGAACAACTGATGGTGCTTTAGGATGGTCAGGTACAGATGACTGAAATTCTGCCCCCAAATCATGTCTGGTATCATGCTATTTACAGGGAACAACTGGTTTGTTATCTAAAGTTTAAGCAGTTAAAGTTAAGTGTGTGTTATTGTTTTTGGATTAGAAAAGTCACATTAATAAATCCCCCATTTTGGTACTGATGAACTCAGTGACAAGACAAGAACAAGGACGCAGATGCAGAGAATGGACTGGAGAACTCGAGGTTTGGGGGGGCAGGGGGTGAAGGGGAAGCTGAGACGAAGTGAGAGAGTAGCATAGACATATATATACTACCAACTGTAAAATAGATAGCCAGTGGGCAGTTGCTGTATAACAAAGGGAGTTCAACTCAAGGATGGATGATGCCTTAGAGGACTGGGACGGGGAGGGTGGGGGGGGAGTCAAGGGAGGGAGGGAATACGGGGATATGTGTATAAAAACAGATGATTGAACCTGGTGTACCCCCCCAAAAAAATTTTAAAAATAAATAAATAAATAAATAATTTTAAAAAAAAACAAAAAAAACTAAAAAACAGATGATTGAACTTGGTGTACCCCCCCAAAAATAATAAATGAATAAAATTTTAAAAAAATAAAAAATAAATAAATCCTCCATTTTGAATATAAGAATGAAGTATACAATTTTTTTTTTGGCCACTGCAGAGCTTACAGGATCTTAGTTCCCCTAGCAGGGATTGAACCCACGCCCTTGGCAGTGAAAGCATGAAGTCCTAACTACTAGACCACCAGGGAATTCCCTGAAGTATATAATTTTTATTAAATTGTTTCTTCTCACTTGGTAACATTGAATCAATAATGGGAAGGTGCCAAATTATTAGCCTGCACATGACACCCACATACTGTGCTCCAGCCCTGCTTACAAAGGTTCAGAGACAGCAGCTAAGCCCCCTTCATACCAGACCAGACCTACAGCAGCTCTGTAAAACTGCCACAGAATAACCTTGCACAAGAGGCATTAGAAACCAACTCCTGCCCACAAAGAGAAAATAATCATGAAAGCCTGCATGTACATGTGACTTCTCTAAAGGTGAGATGCCACTGGCCAGTTTCTTGAACCATGTCACTTTCAGAATAAACAGCAGTTTATTATCTAAACACATCTCAATAAGACATTTAAACCTTTACTGAAGTCTCCTTTAAAAATGTCAAATGAGGGCTTCCCTGGTGGTGCAGTGGTTAAGAATCCACCTGCCAATGCAGGGGACACGGGTTCGAGCCCTGATCCAAGAAGATTCCACATGCCGAGGAGCAACTAAGCCCGTGCGCCACAACCACTGAGCCTGCGCTTTAGAGCCCACGAGCCACAACTATTGAGCCCACATGCCACAACTACTGAAGCCCGCTTGCCTAGAGTCGGTGCTCCACAACAAGAGAAGCCACCACAATGAGAAGCCCGCGCACTGCGTCAAAGAATAGCCCCTGCTCTCAGCAACTAGAGAAAGCCCATGTGCAACGAAGACCCAACACAGCCGAAAATAAAATAATAAAATAAATAAATAAATAAATTTATTTTAAAAAATGTCAAAGGGGAATTCGTTTCATGTCTTAGACTTCCAGGCAAATCTCTGCCCCCCAGATCTCTAAGCCTTCACCTAAACTCCTCAAAACACATTTTTTTAAGTTCTTTATTGGAATATAATTGCTTTACACTGTTGTGCCAGTTTTTGAGGTACACTAAAGTGAATCAGCTGTATTTATACATATATCCCCATATCCCCTCCCTCCCGCGACTCCCTCCCACCTTCCCTATCCTGGCCCTCTAAGTCATCACCCATCATCAAGTTTATCTCCCTAAAAACACATTCTTAATTTCCCCCACTGGCTCCTGTTTTTCTTCTCTCCTCTTCCTGTTTCTGAAATCTTTTCTCCTATGAATAGCTTTATGTTCTTTCTAATATAGGTCAACCTAAACTTTCATTTGCTCTTTTAATTTTCTTCTCCAATATTCCAAGTAAATCAACAGGATAGAATTCTGTCGCACATTAATATTTGATCCAACAGTCAATGCTCCTGTGATAAATCTAGATGATATTTCTCTATCCAATCTATAAGGATATCATAAAAGACATCAGATGCCTTCCTAAAATTCAGGTATACTCTTCCTATAGTGGTCCCTGATTATAAATGCTAAAGATATTTAACAATATGTCTTTTATGTATTTTATAAATTAAAAATTAAAAGATTAAATTAGGTGTCTTCACAGCCTCTCCTTCTTCCTGAATTTGATAAAGAAAAAGCCTCTCTTTCTTGGCTGAGAACCTGAGGCAACTAATAGTCATCACAAAAAATAGGTATAACAACCAGAAGATGTAACCCCCAACCCATCCTGATTTTATTTTTTATGCACACGATTATAAGATCTAGGGCTTCGGTAATTAGGATTCACATTCATTCTTGGATTAAAAATCAGGAGACTCACTTGGGCTGAGGAAATGCCCTTCAGCTATTGCTACTATTCAATTTAGACCTTCATCTACGTATATGAAAATATAACCCAAAATCAACAAACACTGGGTGGAAAAAACTGAATGAAAGATAAGAACCAAACACAACAAATAGAAGACTAAACCTCAAAGAAGAAGTGATACAGGAAACAGAAATTTTTAAAATAAAGAAATTCAGGGACTTCCCTGGTGGTGCAGTGGTTAAGAATATGCCTGCCAATGCAGGGGACACAGGTTCCATCCCTAGTCCAGGAAGATCCCACATGCCTCGGAGCAACTAAGCCCATGCACCACAACTACTGAGCCAATATGCCAAAACTACTGAAGCCCGCGTGCCTAGAGCCTGTGCTCCGAAACAAGAGAAGCCACCACAGGGAGAAACCTGTGCACCGCAATGAAGAGTAGCCCCCGCTCGCCAGCAACTAGGGAAAGCCCATGTGCAGCAATGAAGACCCAACGCAGCCAATAAATAATTAATTTTTAAAAATAAAAATAAATAAAATAGATTCAAGAGAATATCACATTCATTTAAAAACAAAAAAGAAGCAATCAAAGTTCTTAGAGATCAAAAAAGTATTTGTCAGAAAAGAAAAGTTAACAGATGGACTGAATAACAGAATAGATACAGCTAAAGACTGACTTATGAGCCTGGAAAATCAAACTGGGGGTTCTCAATGCAAAGAGGAAAGAGTTGAAAGTTATGGGAAAAGTTGAAAGAGGGGCTAAACACAGATATTCAAAGATCTCTTTAAAAGAACGCCAAAAGGAGAAAATAGAAACCACAGAGGGGAGAAAATAATCAAAGAAGTAATGGAAGGAAGATTGTAATCAGCAGTCTATAGACGCTCCACAAAGTGCTGCATGGGACAAATGGGAAAAAATAAATGATCACACCAAGACATATCTCAGTGAGATTTCAGAACTCCAAGGATAAAGATAAAATCCCCAAAGACTTTAAAGAGTGAGGAAAACAGTCACCTACAAAAGCAAAAGTAAAATCAGTCTTGTTTCAGCAATGCTGAAGACAGAGGGGCAATGACTTCAGGAAAATGGTTTTGGAGAGTCAGGCTATTTAAATCAAAATCAAAACAAAAAAAGAATTTTGGATTCATGGAAAAAATTTTGGACATATGGGAAAAAATTACTTATGGGCATAATCCAGCATAATAAAAGGAGAAGTCAAAAGGGAGCTCACATGAGACTCCAGAAAGAGTGGCTGAGGAATAGAAGAGAAGGAAGAGAAGGAAGGTATTTTTTAAAAAATTAACTCATTTGCTGTTTCATATAGAAGAGTCTCCAAGTAGTAAAGTTTTAATGACATTGGATCATATTTCCTTTGTAATGGATTCAATCAAATGATAGGTTCTACAGTGAATAATATTTATACAATCATAAAGTAAAGATTATTTTTTGGTTTTCCATGCATAGAGTCATTTACTGAAAAGAATGAAGACAATTATACTTACGGCATAGAATGTAAATGCTATATACCATTTCCCTGTAAAAATAATAGCTCCAAAAATTTAAGAGAGAGAGAAAAAGTTAAAGGAGATGAATGTTTAATCTCCTTATACTTCATGGCAAAGAGTAAATAAAGGCTGTTTAGAGATAGTAAATCAAGAATTAAATACATACGCATATTATTAAAATTATTATTGGCAAATAGTTGAGGAATTTAACACAGGAATGGTGCCTTTGGGGCCGTCTCTGGGAGGTGGTAGAGTAGAGGGCTGGGAGGGATAATTTTACTTCTTTTATTATATTATTTTCAAGTTCCAAATTTTGCATGAATTTTTTTTACCATATGTGTTCTCTTCTATTTGTGTGTGTGTGTGTGTGTGTGTGTGTATTAAAAAGACCTTACCTTTTAGGCCATGCTATTGAATACTTTGAACCAGAAAATCACACATGAAACTTTAAGTAGCCCATTTAGGGATGTGACTCTGCTACGTTGCAGAGGAGACTGGAGTGGACAGACTAGTGTGAGGGAACCTGGTTAGGAGGTGATTCATTCCACCTATGAGCTCCTAATGTGCTTATGTGCTTATCTCCCATTTGGTCCTTACCTCATACTGCCTGGAAATGAGGAGGGTCTTGAATGATAAAAAATAATAATAATAAATACTACCACTCATCCGGTCCTCAGTACCTGCATTTGAAGCTTTCACTGTCAAACCTTTGTTCTCTTTCCGTCTCTCCCCCACCACTTCAGACTGACCCTTTCTTGAAAGCCTTGCTCATGTTTCAATTCCTACGTGAAGTCTTTTTCAAGTGCCCTACCTTTTAGAGAGCGTTACAATGACAGACAGAACGTCTGCACTCAGAAAATAAAAGTGAGTAGATTTTCTTCCCTGAAGATCATAAATGAGTTTGATGATCATAGCTGAAATTTAAAGAGCAGGCTGTTCTCTGCAGCACCTAGTATCACATAAAAAACAATTGAATCCCCTTCACTTGATATAATGTATCTGTTGGGTCAAATGCATGCAGAAATGGTCTTAAAATAAAGCAATACAGGGACTTCCTAGGTGGTGCAGTGGTTAAGAATCCGCCTGCCAATGCAGGGGGCACACGTTTGATCCTTGCTCCAGGAAGATCCCACAAGCCATGGAGCAACAAAGCCCGTGAGCCACAACTACTGAGCCCACGTGCCGCAACTACTGAAGCCCATGCACCTAGAGCCCATGCTCTGCAACAAGAGAGGCCACCACAATGAGGAGCCCGCACACCACAATGAAGAGTAGCCCCTGCTCACGGCAACTAGAGAAAGCTCGTGTGCAGCAATGAAGACCCAACATGGGCAATAAATAAATAAAATAAATTTTAAAAAAGAATAAAAAAATAAATAAATAAAGCAATACACCTAAGTGATGTTTTCCCCAAATGATCAGTGCTTGTCTCTCACCTGATTTATTGATTCTCGGCTAGAAATTTGTCTTATTAAAAACTTGGCATCCTCTTGACTTTTGACATAGCCTTTTGTAATACAATACATCAAGCTGAGGCGCTTTTTGATCTGCACATCTACAATATTTAACAGCAGTGGTATTATTATCTGGAATAATGGAGAGAAAAAAACCCTGAAAATTTGATGAGGAAGAGCACCCTCTAAGGCAGATGCTCTCAAAGTGTCACTTCTAACAAGTTTGTTAGAAACACAAATGTGATGCCATTGCTGAAACACAAATTCTCAGGCCCCACTCCAGACCTGCTGAAATCAGGAACTCTGGGGATAGGCCCCCAAATCAGTGCTTTAACAAGCCCCCCAGGTGATTCTATGCACACTGGGGTTTGAGAGCCACTCTCTAAAGAAATGAAAGCTCAGTGAATAACTGGTTCTGTAGCTTTAAGGGGACGTCCCTACCACTGCCTTTTCCCTCATCCTCCATATCACCAGTTTTCAGGAGACAAGAGAGGTCACCCCAATAACGTGGGTGATGGTTGCTAACTGAATAAATCTTCTCTCTACACCTCAGTTTTTTCACTTAGGGTATCTAAGATCCTCCTTAGCTCTAAATTTCTCTAATCATAACCTGAGGCAGGAGAGGGCAATGACTGAAGAGAGGGGGATTTTAAAGATAAACCTCCCTGGATTCAAATACAAGCTCTGCTACTCACCAGCTCTGTGACCTTGAGCAAGTTACTTAGTGACTTCAAGGACTCAGTGTCTTTATCTGTTCAGTGAGGATAATAATACCTAAGTACCAGAATTCCAGTGGAGGGGCCCAACGCGAGTGATGCAGTCAATCACAGAGACAGAGGCACATCAGAGCACAGGGAGGATGGTGAGTAGCCAGGTAGCACAAGACGAAGATGTGACCAGGAAAAGAACATCACAGTAAAGGAATCACAAGAGCAGAGAAGGGACAGATTTTTTTTTTTAAACTGCTAATTCTGGTCGTGAAATTTGGGGCAGAGGGAGAGAGATTAAAAAGGATTTTTATAAAGTTTTATTCCATGATGGACTGGCATCCCCGGGCTGATCTAAAGTAAACATCTCCAATATTCTTCCAAGTTTTCCAATACAGATTTATTTCTTTTGAAAGCTACACTGCTGAGACTGGCTCTTAGGACACCTAACTGGATAAAGTGGTGACACCTACTTCACAGGGCTATTCTAACAGTTTGACTAGATAATGTAGGTTAAGTGGTCTGCACAGTTCCTGGAACATAGTAAGTGCCCAGTAAAAAAAAAGCTGATCATGATTATATTTACTTAAATACACTCCACTGGGATTTGTCAGAGCACGCTAAAGGGAAAAAGCAACTTTAAATAGGGTTCACGTCAACAATTACACATCTTTAAATCTTTATTTCACTCAAAGAGACTTGTTGCAAAGTATTCCTTCTAAAATAATTATTTTACATTCATCTGCATTAGATCCCTGTATAAAAGCTGATTACCTAAGGACGCCTCTACCTTCCCTATTAAGACTTAGCCTCATTCTATACATCCTCATTTCTAGAGTAGTTTGTATTATGGTGGGGTTATACCTTATATGGGAACTTGGCTCTAAACTCAGCTCATAAGAAAAAAATCATAAATAAATTATGTATACAAATCTGTAGAGTCATTCTCATGAACACTAAAATTTGGTAACATTAATATAAAATCAAGGAAGGAACAAAAAAAGAAAGTCAACAAGCACAAGTCTGGTCATTAAGACAATTCTGCCTTTAAGATCACTGTTAAATTTCTTGGAGAATGGGGACTAAATGGAGGATTCTAATGTGTGCCTTTTGCTATCAGGGTTTACAGCAATGGTTTTTAATGTTAAGCCTCTATAACTTCAATACATAATAATAGACTTATTTGATGTAATAAGAATTTAGCAACTCAAAAATATGAAGTGGCAAGTAAAATCATCTAGAGCTCCCAAGTTAAAAGCTTATATAATGCAACACCATTGGAAAAAGAGAAAGGAAGCTTAAGAACTTAGACTGAAAATCTGAAAATCTACCTTCAGAATCAAAACCAGAGCCATGAAAAGAAGAAATGGTCATTGTTAAGGAGAGTGAAGGCCACCGTAAAACTGAACTTCATAGGTAGTAGGCTGTGTAAGTAGTGTCGGCTCCAGAGTAAATATTTTTACGCTTCTGCACAGTTAGGGCTTTATGAGCAAATTTTACTAAAACTTGGAGAACTTGTTTCTGGGTTATCCTGCTTCAAGTGGCACCATCATTTTCATTTATTCATTCCATACATAATTTATTAAGTACTTACTATATACTAGGTACCATTCTAGAGCCATAGGTTACATCAGTGACCAAAACAAAGATCCCTACCTCATGGGAAGCTCATACAACATACAGTAAAAAGGTGATAAGTGCTAGGCAGAAAAATTAAAATTTAAGCAAGTGGATGGGGATCAGGGAGAAGGGGTGGAAAGCTGGGAGTATGGAGGGCAGGTTGCCATTCTACATAGCACGGTCAGAGAAGGCCTTCTCCACAAGAAGGTGAGATTTGAGCAATGACTTGAAGGGAGTAAGAGTGAACCAAGGAGATCCCTGTAGAAAGAGATGCCCAGGAGAAAAGACAGCTCCCTTCCTCATTTCTTTCAAAACAATGAGGTTTCTTAGTTCATTTGACAGATAGTATAGAAAAAAAACAATATTTTAAAATGTGAAGTTTTGGGCTTCCCTGCTGGAGCAGTGGTTAAGAATCCACCTGCCAATGCAGGTTCGAGCCCTGGTCCGGGAAGATCCCACATGCCGAGAAGCTACTAAGCCCATGTGCCACAACTATAGAGCCTGCCATCTAGAGCCCGCAAGCCACAACTATTGAGCCCATACACTACAACTATTGAGCCCATGTGCTACAACTACTGAAACCCGCAAGCCTAGAGCCCGTGCTCCACAGCAAGAGAAGTTACCACAATGAGAAGCCTATGCACCACAACAAAGAGTAGCCCCCACTCTCCACAACTAGAGAAAGTCTGCATGCTGCAACAAAGACCTAACACAGCCAGTAAATAAACTAATTAATTTTCAAAAAAATGTGAAGTTTTACCTTGATAAGAGGAATAAACCTAATTATTCTGAAATAACCTATTATTACTGCAAACTGAATAAGAACCAAGTTTTCTGGTCTCAATCTGACAAAGTATATACAAAATATATCCACGATTCCAATAAGCACAATAAAAAATTCCAAAGTATTCCAATGTTGATGAAAATATTTCCTTTTCAAAATTATTATCTGTTTAGAAAACACATAGAATGTACATTATTTCATAGCACTATACAATGACATGGGGAGGGAATTCTTAAAAATTAACAGTTATATCTTCAACTACAAATAGGTTATATTCCAAAAGTTGGATTTTAAGTCATTCATTTGAAATTCAAAAAAAAAAAATCCTTTTAAAATATCTGACATCAAAAATTATAATTTGTTTCAAAATATATATAATCTATTACGAAGCTGGAATGCCAAAGAAAAGCAATGAAAAATAATAAACAGATTCACTGCAATACTATTAATTATAATTAAAGTATGAAAACAGTAATGCTGACAAATCATCTGTAAAGCATCTATCCTAAAAAGTAGTTCTCATCTTATATTATGACAAGAAACTAGCAAACCATTTTGGTTTTATTCACTTATTTTTTCTTTGCATCATTTCAGGGAGTATTTGAGGAAAACATCAAATGTCTAGATTTTCAATTCTTTTACCTGATCTTTGAGAGTCTCTCCACTTTTATGATACTTCTCTTATCTGACATCCATGACTGTGACTAATATACTGATTTCATTATTAAACTCAGAAAATTCAAAATGATTACTAAAATTCCAGGATCCTATCAGGTATTACAGCAAAAGGCTTCTAGTATCAATTACTTCAATAAAATGACAAAAATAGACTCAAATTATCTAAATTTTTCTTTTTATAGGATACATTTTTACCTTCAATGCTGCTTCTAAGAGATACAAAAATACAAAATAGTAGTTTACTAACATCAGTGCTGACACATTTAATTCTCTTGCCATTGGCCACAGATGTACTATCATAGGATAAATGTACATTAATCCTATAATATGTCCTGCATATTCAAATTCTTCTGAAATCACAATGTGAAATATAAAACTCAGAAATTTATTATTCCTGAAAAAAAGAGATCAAATAAAATATCAGATCACTTTAAAAGTATAACAATTAAAATCTAAAGTCCATTTGTTTAAAGAAATATTAACATTAATTTGAAGAAAGATATAAATAATATAAAACAATAGATAAGCAAAAATCTAAAACATACTTTCTATACATAAAAATCATAATGGAAAAAGATAAAAATATGGCTCTTGGTAATCTATATCAGGGCTGGGGAGCTTTTTGTTTAAGTTAATGTCTTATTATTCACCCAGTTAGAAGAAACATTTTCATTAACCTTTGCCAAAACATTAGGTACTGTAAATACACATTCACTTGGGTGGGTGGCTTTTTTTTGGAGGAGGGGGAGGCGATTCTTCCAGCTTTCTTAAGATGTAACTGACATACAGCAACTGTATAAGTTTAAGGTGCACGGCATAATGATTTGACTTACACACATCATGAAATGATTATCACAAGTTTAGTGAACATCCATCATCTCATATAGATACAAAATTAAAGAAACAAAAATTTTTCCTTGTGATGAGAACTCTTAGATTTACTCCCTTAACACTTTCATATATAACATACAGAAGTGTTAATTATATTTATCATGTTGTAATACATTACATTCCTAGCACTTATTTATCTCATAACTGGAAATTGTACCTTTTGACCGTTTACATCCAATTCCACCTCCCCTACCCCCACCTCTGGTAACCACAAATCTGATCTTTTTTTCTATGTTTGTTTGTTTGTTTGTTTTTGAAGTATAATTGACCTACAACACTATGTTAGGTCCTGTTACACAACACACTGACTCAGTATTTCTAGACATTTCAAAATGGTAACCACATTAAGTCTAGTTATATGTCACCATACAAAGATATTACATAGTTATTGACTATATTCCCCACACTGTGCATTTCATACCCATTACTCATTTATTTTGCAGCTGAAAGTTTGTACCTTTTAATTTCCCTCACTACTTCTTTCTTCCCCCAACCCACCCCTCTCTGGACACCACCTGTTTTTTCTCTGTATCTATGATTCTGTTTCTTTTTGTTAAGTTTATTCATTTGTTTTGTTTTTTAGAATCCACATGTAAGTGAAATCATACAGTATTTGACTTTCTTTGTCTGACTTACTTCACTTAGCATAATACCCTCTAGAGATCCAACCACATGGTAAATGGCAAGATTTCATTCTTTTTTAGGGCTAATATTCCATTTTATATACACATATGTATGTATATATCCATTCATCTTCTTTATCCATTCCTATCAATGGGCATTTAGGTTGCTTCCATATCTTGGCTATTATAAATACTGTTGCAATGAACATAGGGGTGTATATATCTTTTCTAATTAGTGTTTTTGTTCTCTTCAGATAGATACTCAGGAGTGGAAATGTTGGATCATATGGTAGTTCTATTTCTAACTTTTTGAAAAATCTCCATACTGTCTTGCTGTACCAATTTACATTCCAATAAACAGTGAGAGGTTTCCCTTTTCACCACATCCTCACCAACTATTGTTATTTGTTTTCTTTTTGATAATAGCCATTATGACAGGTGTGAGATGATATCTCATTATGGTTTTTATTTGTGATTAGTGATGTTGAGCATCTTTTCATGTGCCTGTAGGCCATCTGTATTTCTTCTTTGGAAAAATGTCTATTCAAATCCCCTGCCCTTTTTTAAATCGGGTTATTTGTTTTTTAATGTTGAATTGTTTGAGCTCTTTGTATAATTTGGATATTATCCCCTTATCAAATATATTGTTTGCAAATATCTTCTCCCATGCAGTAGGTGGCCTTTTTATTTAGTTGATAGTTTCTTTCACCATGCAGAAGCTTTTTAGTTTGACGCTGTCCCATTTGTTTATTTTTGCTTTTGTTTTTCTTGCCCGAGGAGACATATACCAAAAAACATTACGGAGACCAATGTCAAAGAGCTTACTGCCTATGTTTTCTTCTAGAAGTTTTATGGTTTCAGGTCTTGCATTTAAGTCTTTAATCCATTTTGAATTTATTTTTGTGCACAGTGTGAGAGAGTAGTCCAGATTGATTTTTTTTCATTGTAGCTGTACAGTTTTCCCAACACCATTTATTGAAGAAATTGTCTTTCCCCATTGCATATTCTTGTCTTCTTTGTCATTGATTAATTGCCCATATAAGTATGGGCTCTCTTCATTTCCAGGCTCTCTATTCTATTCTGTTGATCTATTTGTCTGTTTTTATGCCAGTACCATACTGTTTTGATTACTGTAGCATTGTAGTATAGTTTGAAATCAGGCCGAATGATACCTCCAGCTTTATTCTTTCTCAAGATTGTTTTGGCTATTCAGGGTCTTTTGTGTTTCCATACAAATTTTGGCATTATTTGTTCTAGTTCTGTGAAAAATGCCATTGGTATTTTATAGGGATTGCACTGAATCTGTAAAATGCTTTGAGTAGTATGGTCATTTTAACAACACTAATCCTTCCAATCCATGAGCACAGTGTATTTTTCCATCTGTTTGTATTGTCTTCAATTTCTTTCCTCAGTGTCTTACAGTTTTCAAGGACAGGTCTTTTACCTCCTTAGTTAGATTTATTCCTAGGTATTTTATTCTTTTTGATGCAATTGTAAATGGGGTTGTTTTCTTAATTTCTCTTTCTGATAGTTCATTGTTAGTATATAGAAATGAAACAGATTTCTGTATATTAGTTTTGTATCCTGCAACTTAACCAAATTCAGTGATGAGTTCTAGTAGTTTTTTGGTGGCATCTTTAGGAGTTTCTATGTGTAGTATCATATCATCTGCAAACAGTGACAACTTTACTTCTTCCTTTCCAATTTAGATTCTTTTTATTTCTTTTCTTGTCTGATTTCTGTGGCTAGGACTTCCAATACCATGTTGAATAAAAGTAGCAAGAGCGGACATCTTGTCTTGTTCCTGATCTTAAAGGAAATGTTTTCCACTTTTTATTGTTGAGTATGATGTTAGCTGTGGGATTGTCATATATGGCCTTTATGATGTAGAGTTATGTTCCCTTTATACCCACTTTGTTGAGAGTTTTTATCATAAATGGATGCTGAATTTTGTCAAAAGCTTTTTCTGCATCTATTGAGATGATCATATGATTTTTATTCTCCAGCTTGTTAATGTGGTGTATCACACTGATTGATTTGCAGATATTGAACCATCCTTGCATCCTGGAGATAAATCCCACATGACCATGGTGTATGATCCTTTTAACGTATTGTTGAATTTGGTTTGCTAATATTTTTTTTGAGGATTTTTGCATCTATTCATGTGTTCATCAGTAATATTGGCCTGTAATTTCCTTTTCTGTGATATCTTTGTCTGGTTTTGGTATCAGGGTAATGCTGGCCTTATAGAAATGATTTCATAAGCATTCCTTCCTCTGCAATTTTTTGGAATAGTTTGATAAGGATATGCATTAACTCTTCTCTAAATGTTTGGTAGAATTCATCTGTGAGACCATCTGGCCCTGGAATTTTGTTTGTTGGGAGTTTTTAAATTACTGATTCAATTCCAATACTGGTAATTACTCTGTTCATATTTTCTACTTCTTCCTGCTTCAGTCTTGGGAGATTGTACCTTTCTAAGAATTTGTCCATTTCTTCTAGGTTGTCCATTTTATTGGCATATAACTGTTTGTAGTAATCTCTTATGATCCTTGTATTTCTGGGATTTCAGTTGTAACTTCTTTTTCAATTCTGATTTTATTGATTTGGGCCCTCTCTTTTTCTTGGTGAGTTGGGCTGAAGGTTTATCAATTTTATTTATCTTTTCAAAGTACAAGCTCTTAGTTTCATTTATCTTTTCTATTGTTTTTTAGTCTCTATTTCACTTATTTCTGCTCTGATATTTATGATTTCTTCCTTTATATTAACCTTGGGTTTTTTTTGTTCTTCTTTTTCTAGCTCCTTTAGGTGTAAGGTTGGATGGTTTGCTTGAGAACTGTCTGGAGAGAATTTTTTAAAATCAAAGCTAACAGCACATAGGAACAATGCAAAGATTCATACATCAAAGGCAAGAAACAAATTTAGAGGAAAATATCAGCACTGCTTAAAAATAGAAACAGGATGAAATATTCTATTCAATAATTACTGACATATTTTTAAAATTTTTTCTATTCATCTAAAGTAGAAGCTAACAAAAAGAGGTTACCTTGATATATGTCAAGATCCTATGGTTTTAATTTTTCATATTTTTCTGTAAACTTAACAAATGGAATAAAGTAAAAAATTATTATAATTTGTTATAAAAAGTATGTTAACACCCACTTAAAATTTATTTGCATTAATGGTCCAAGTATCTTCTCATTTGACATCTAAAAAGTATATAAGTTCATGACTTATATAACAAAGCAAAGAGTCTACACAAGTTAAGTAAAATCTGTATCTTGTGATACTTTGGATGTTGGTTATAGGCATTATTAAAGTCATCCTGTGTTTTTCCTAATTACAGATATCAACAGAACCATCCCACGGCACAGATGAAATTAAGTTGAGAGCTAGATATAGTCTTTGAGTTTGCTCTCTTACCCCTGCTCACCAGAAGAATACCAGAAGAATATGAAAGAAGTCCAACATGTAATGTGACCCAAAGACATGGTAATTAAAAGGTGAAGAATCCAAATATGACCATCCTTTTCTTCTTTTTTCTTTTTTTTTTAAATTTTTTTAAATTAATTTACTTTATTGGCTGTGTTGGGTCTTTTTTGCTGTGTGCAGGCTTTCTTTTGTTGCGGTGAGCAGGGGCTACTCTTCGTTGTGGTGCGTGGGCTCCTTATTGCCGTGTCTTCTCTTGTTGTGGAGCACAGGCTCTAGGCGCATGGGCTTCAGTAGTTGCAGCACATGGGCTCAATAGGTGTGGCTCATGGGCTCTAAAGCACAGGCTCAACTGTTGTGGCACACAGGCTTAGTTGCTCCGCGGCATGTGGGATCTTCCTGGAGCAGGGATTGAACCTGTGTCCCCTGCATTGGCAGGCAGATTCTTAACCACTGCACCACCTAGGAAGGCCCTTTTCTTGTTTTTTCTACCCACTTTCTAATAGAGGTGCAATGAAACTGCTAAAACAGAATGGAGAAAGAGAAGCCAAGCATTCTGCTCCTTCCCCACTCAATCAATAAGAGCTGACTGTAATATTAGCTGGGTTGTTTGTTTGTTTGTTTGTTTGTTTTTTAGGGAAAATCAAGGTAATCTATTCTGACAATGTATAAAAGGTCATATTTTCAAGAACATTTCTATTAAATCTTCATAATACTTACCCATATAGAAAAAGAGGTGCCTTATCTTTATGATATTCCAAGAAAGTTAATATATTTTTAAACTTCATAAGCCAACTTCTAGCTCTTATGTAATTTGAAACATCGTGAATACTCATGAATCTAATAGAGAAAAATATACATACATGTTATAATGAAAAGCAAGTGCTATACCTTTTGGGTAATATAAAGCAGAAAGTTATACTAACTATAAATGTAATATGGGTTTATTAAATATGCCTCTGTATCCATCCACCTACCCACCCATGGTCATGGAACAGAAATATTTATAGCATGAGACTCCTGCTGTCCATGTTACTGGAACTCTCTCTGACCTGAGGTAGAATATAATTAAAACTTCTCCAGTCCAATTCTTTGGGGTTCAGAATCAAGCTTCCTTTTGTCATGCCTTGCCTAGCCCAAGATTCTCCAAGGCCCTGAAATCCCTATCCTTCCCAAACTTTATTTAGGAATTGATGCTACATCTCCCAGACATATTACCAGGCTGCTGAAATGTTAACTATCACCCAGACAGAATCTCCTGTCACTGTTGCCCCAGAGCTTTGTCTTAGACCATCCATTATCTAGTGTTTCAGGACTCTGATCAGATATCAATATATCTCTAACATACTGAGCTTTTCCCATCATATTTAATTGCATCTATCAGTTCCATAGGTGGGATCAATTCTCCAGATCCTGCTCCACCCCAGGGAGCAGTTTAATGGCAGCCTCCAGGCCTCCTTATCTCCCCTATGCAGTAATTTAGTGAATATGATATAAAGACAAAATAATTATAATCATAATTAAAACTATATGGGTTCTTTTTCATGGCTCCCCTTGTCTCTCATATAATTGCCCTGTAGTCAAATCTTCCTCCAGGAACTCCTAATGTCATCAAAGTTACGAATCTTCGGGGAGAAAAGTATAAACAAGTAAAAAAAGGAAGTAGGTGGATAGATGGATACATAGATAGCTAGATAAAATAAAAAGATTGATCAATCTGGACACTCAACTCTCAGTTTGTTCATTCTCTATCACATACCCATTCAATTTTGGAAATATCAATTGAAGAAGTATTATACTTACTTTCCTTGGATGTGGCAATAGCTTTTGGTTGCACCAATTAATGTCCGGGCTGCCTCTACACTGATGACTCCATCATTACACTGTTTTTCAAAGCTACTCTAAACATATAATGTTAAATAAAAATTACAAAGGGCCAAAACATTAACGTAATGTACTTTGCTTGACCTCTACATAGCCCTCACTATTATTATTGAACTCAATATATGAAAACATACTTTTCAAAAACTTCTATAGCAAGAAATAAATTTCATTCAATTTTAATATTCACAGAATATTTAATTTTTGCAAAGTACTCTCTTGGATATTACAAAAGATACAAAGATTTCTGGCTTCAGGAAACTCAAAATGTATACAACTCAAAGAGTTTACTTCATATGTTCAACATCACTAATTATTAAAGAAATGCAAATCCAAACCACAATGAGGTATCCCCTCATACTGGTCAGAATGGCTATCATCAAAAAGGCTACAAATAATAAATGCTGGAGAGAGTGTAGAGAAAACGGAACTCTTGTATACTGTTAGTATGAAATGTAAATCGGTGCATCCACTACGGAGAACAGTATGGAGGTTCCTTAAAAAACTGAAAATAGGGGCTTCCCTGGTGGAGCAGTGGTTAAGAATCCACCTGCCAATGCAGGGGACACAGGTTCGAGCCCTGCTCCAGGAAAGATCCCACATGCCCATGGAGCAACTAAGCCCATGCACCACAGCTACTGAGCCTGCGCTCTAGAGCCCACATGCCACAACTACTGAAGCCTGCGTGCCTAGAGCCCATGCTCCACAACAAGAGAAGCCACTGCACTGAGAAGCCTGTGCACCGCAACGAAGAGTAGCCCCTGCTCTTCGCAACTAGAGAAAGCCCGCATACAGCAACAAAGACCCAACACAGCCAATAAATAAATAAATAATTTAAAAAATTAAAAAAGAAAACTAAAAATAGAGCTACCATATGATCTAGCAATCCTGCTTCTGGGTATATATCCAAAAAAAAAAAAAAAACCCACAATACTCTAATTCAAAAAGATACAAGCACCCCAGTGTTCATAGCATCACTATTTACAATAGCTAAGACATGGAAACAACCCAAGTGACCATCAACAGACAACTGGCTTAAGAATATATAATGGAATATTACTCAGTCATAAAAAAGAATGAAATATGCCATTTGCAACAACATAGATGGACCTAGAGATTATCATACTAAGTGAAGGAAGTCAAACAGAGAAAGACAAATATTATATCATTTATATGTGGAATCTAAAAAATAATACAAATGAATCTATAGACAAAATGGAAATAGACTCACAGACATAGAAAACAAGTTTATGGTTACCCAAAAGGAAAGGAAGGGAGGATAAATTAGGAGTATGGGGTTAACAAATACAAGCTAATATACATAAAATAGATAAGTAACAAGGATTATTTATAATAGCAAAGGGAATTATATTCAACATCTTGTAATAACCTATAATGGAATACAATCTGAAAAAAAACTGAATCACTATGCTGTATGCCTGAAACTAACACAATATTATAAATCAAATATATTTCAAATTTTTTAGAAAAAGATAACATGGAGTGGGTCACTGCATGGGATTGTCGCTTTAAAAAGTAAATGTGGTAGGTCATTATAACGGTCCCAATGTAACATGCCTGTGTCCATGCCTCTTTGTAACTGACACTGCTGCTCCTCCCTTCAAAGGTGGGGTCTTCTGCACTCATCGAATCTGGGCTAGCTTTGTGATTTACTTTAACTAACAGAATGTGGGTGAAAGTAATGCTATTCAAATTCCAGAGCCCAGGAGATATAGAAGGCTTGCAGCTGTTCCTCTCACCCTGTTGGAACCCAGAGACCACCATGTTGTGAAGTTCACTCTACTGGAAGATAGGAGGTCATGTGGAGGAGAACCAAAGTACCCTGAAAGACAACTGGAGTCAATTGTCAAATCTGTGAGTGACGACATGACGGACCCTCAACCCCAGTTGAACTAAGATGGTGGCAGACATATGAGTGGTCCCAGGCAAGACCAACAACAAAGTCATCCAGATTGCCAACCTACAGAACTGTGAGAAATACCAAGTCATTCTTGTTTTCAGCCACTAAGTTCTGCAATACAGCAAAGGCTAACAAAACAGAAATCAGTACCAATCGTGGAGAGCCTCCATAACAAAACGCTAAAACATGTGTCATTAGCTTTGGGACTAGGTGGTGAGCAGAGGCTAGAAGGGCGATGAGGAGACTTAGTGGAAGCTGGAAGAGCAGTGAGAAAACCGATGTAGAAGGCTGGAGGCAGGCAGCTGTGCTATGAAGAGGCAGCACAGTTGGCAATACCTAAAGCAGCTTGGAAGGCAGGGGACATACCTAATAAATTTATGAATCTGGCTAAGGGGATTTCTGGATTTCAAATATTCTAGAAATATTAAAGTGTTGACTTTTTTAAAACAGATTTTTTTGAGGTGGAACATTTTTAAAGTCTTTATTGACTCTGTTACAATATTGCTTCTGTTTTGCTTTGTTTTTTTGGCCACGAGGCATGTGGGAGCTTGGCTCCCCGACCACGGATCAAACCCACACCCCCTGCATTGGAAGTTGAAGTCTTAACCACTGGACCCCAGGGAAGTCCCACAGTGTCAACTTTTTTAGCTGCATATGATAAGGTATGGGAAGAGAGAGAGATAAACCAAAGGACAACAGCTCAATCTGCAAGCACAGACTACAGAAAATATAGAGAGGCCATGACTTGCCAGGTTGAAAACTAAACCTATTTCTCACCTGCAGTCTCTCCAGGTAGCAAAAGATTTGGGAGTAAAAATCAAATCTAGAGCTCTGCCAATAAAATATGGCCTCAGGTTCAAGTTCAAATCAAGGGTGCGGCTCAAGACCCTTGGATAAGACCACTGAAACGTTAAAGGTGGTACTTAGTCTACCTTCTCAAGCAGACTAAAGGCTTTCTCAGACTCATTTTGTTTGACACGTGGCCTGTATGAAAAGGAATTATGGAGTAGACTGGACTACAATCAGACTCATTGAAAACACACAAGTTTTTAAGGAAAGTGTATCAGATTGGACTAAAAAAGAAACAGTTTTAAATGAATAGGAATTTCCATTTATACTGGCAGAAATCAGTCTGAGAAGGTCACTCAGCCACAAACATGGGTTATTTCCTATGAAAATGTAGAGAATGGGGAGACTTGGGGCATGTGCCCAGCTGCATTTCAGAATTGCCAAGGACCAGTGACTAATCAGTGCTTCCAGTTCTCCCCTTTCTTGAACAGAGATGTCTATTGATCACCACTAGATGCTGGGGGTGGAGGTGGGGAAGACAGATAACTTTTCTTTTTAGTCCACAGGTCTCTGGATGAAAAGGAATCATACTTAAGGAGATACAACCAAAGAGCCTCAGCAGACCTAGACTAACTGCACATCATAAACTGCTGGACTTTAATCTGAGAAAAGGATGCAGCTTTGCTGGGTTTAGGGGCACAGTGTCTTAGAGAAAGATGAGTGTGTTTTGCTTGTAGGAGGGGTATACATATTTGTGGCCAGTGAGAGGAATATGGTACGTATAAAATGGTCACAAATTCTTTGCATCTCTTACCATCGAGAGGTTGAGCCTACTGTCCCAAGCCTCAAATTAAAGTGGCTTCATTCCCAAGTCTGGTAGTAGGGTACTGACTCTCGGCTATATACTTCAGGTTACTTCTGTGCGGCCTCTCATTCTTCAGAGGCTAGGCCAGCATCCTCACATGAAAATCTCAGGGTGGTATTCAAAGTGGAAGAAGGGGGAAGTTGCAAATCTCCTCAAGGCCTAGGCTCCAGTACTTTCCCAAAGTCATTTTGCTCTTTTTTTTTTTTAATGTGCTTTCTTATTTTTTTTTTAATTGGGGTATAGTTGTTTTACAGTGTTGTGTTATTTTCTACTGTACAGCTAGGTGAAGTAGAGTTCCCTGTCTATACAGCAGGTTCTCATTAGTTATCTATTTTACACATGTTAGTGTATATATGTCAATCCCAATCTCCCAATTATTTCCACCCTCTCCCTTCCCCCACTTGGTGTCCATACGTTTGTTCTCTACATCTGTGTCTCTATTTCTGCCTTGCAAACCGGTTCACCTGTACCATTTTTTTAGATTCTACATATATGCGTTAATATATGATATTTGTTCTCTTTCTGACTTACTTTACTCTGTATGACACTTTCTAGGTCCATCCACGTCATTTTGCTACATTTTATTGGTCAAAACAAGTCATAAAAACAGCCCAAATTCAACGGTGGGAGGGATATAGACACTACCTCTTAATAGGAGCATCTACAAAGACTTCATGATCATACTTTACATCTCTGGGTAAGAGCCTTTCAAATTCTGAGAACCTTTTAAATTAAGTATAGAAATGTCTTTAAAATGATAATGTAGTGTTAATATTTTTGTATTAAGAAGAAATATGGGGGCTTTCCTGGTGGTGCAGTGGTTAAGAATCCACCTGCCAATGCAATGGACACCAGTTCAATCCCTGGGCCGGGAAGATCCCACATGCTGCAGAGCGACTAAGCCCGTGTGCCACAACTACTGACACCATGCACCGCAGCTACTGAAGCCCGCATGCCTAGAGCCTATGCTCCACAAGAGAAGCCACTGCAATGAGAAACCTAAGCACCACAATGAAGAGTAGCCCCTGCTCGCCACAACTAGAGAAAGCCCATGCGAAGCAACGAAGATCAAATGCAGCCAAAATAAAAATAAATAAATAATAAATAAAAAAATAATAAATCTTTAAAAAAATAAAAAATAAATATGTTCTTCAACAGAAAAAAATTAAAGAAGGAAGAACTTATGGATTAAAAGAGACTTAAAGTACATATTCATTAATTGCAATATGTGATTTTATTGAAATGCAATTTAAAAATATAAACTGTGAAAATATGCATTGATCACATTTATGAAGATAATTGGAAATTTGATCATTGACACAATATTTGATGTTATTAAGGAATTATTAATTTTTAGGTGCAATATTAGTATTTTACTATGTTTTTAAAAAGACTTTAAAATTTAGAGATACATACTGAAATATTTACAGATGAAAATGACATAATACCTGTGATTTGTTTCAAAATAATATGGAAGATGGGGAGTGCATGAAGGTGCAGTTGGGGCAGAGTTGAGCATTTGTGGATGGTTTTTAAGGTTGAGTGATGGGTACATGGGGGTTCATTACACTATTTGATCTACTTTTGTATGTGTTAGATATTCATAATAATGAGTTCTAAAGTGAAAGTAAAAAAGAAGCATTCTGGGCATAATGAGTATTTTATATACTTGCAACACCGAATAAAATTTGTACTATTAGAATAAAACCCCAACTTTAAATATGCAATTTGATAAGTTGATTTAAACTTGATTTTACCTAGTAATCTTTCCATGTTTATAACATTTAAATATTAAATCTTAAATATTTTAAGAGATTTTTGATTCACTAGATTTATTTTAACTTATTAGATTTGTATGAGTTAAATAAACACATAAGAGAATTTTGTACAAAGGAACTCAAATATGTTAAATTTATAAAAGCAGTTTCAAATATTTGAAGCTGTTTAATTAACTAAGTATATAAATGGCAACCAAACATCATCCCCAAAAGGGAACTGCTAAAATTTGCTAGACTTAGAAATACAATAATAAAAGTTGTGACTTGAATTTAAAGCCTAAGAAATTTCTTATGTCTATTTTTCAACTTTCATATATCAACATAAATTTTAACAACCAGTCAAAAGGTGAAAAAAATTTTTCTAGTCACCTGAAATCCATATGTAAGAATTAAAGCATTGCGAGAATTAAAAAATAAATGAAAAGCAGATTATGTGAAGTATACCAACCATTTGTATTATAGCTACATGCAATCTGGCTCCTTCTATTAACACTTCATCTGTTGGGGACTCTTCCTTTGCTTTTTCATCACGTGAAACATGAAGAAACTGAACAGTATCAGACTAAGTTTAAAAACACACAGAGATAAAGTTAAAAATAAGTAAAAATGATTAGAAGCTGTCAAATACTTCGCTCAACAAAGATATCAATAACTCAAATCAGAATCGCTAAAATGAAGGGCTGTGTATAAGTGAAAAACATTCTGCATATTAGAAGTGTTGCTTTCAATTGTGGTGAAGTAACTATTTATTTGGGGAGATTTAGAAGCCAAATTCTTCCCCAAGTTAGTCTGTGCTTGACTGCTCTCTGAAGCAGCCTGTGTTTTCTGCTTTTGATAGTATTTATACACAGAGAGATCTTTCACTTCCTCAACCAGCTGGAAACATCACCCTGGCAGAGGCCATTCATACTTGTAGTTACTCAATCAGCCAGTTTGTAAAAATACCAGTTCTCCTGTATTTGGCAAATAAGGCTAGATCACCAACACTTTCTCTTTAGAGACAGAATTCAAGGTATTTTCACCAGTATAGCAAAGCTAGTAAATGTATCTCCCGTCAGTATCGGGACATATAACTAGCAGAATCAAGTTTTTTATAATAAACTAGAGAAAGAGAGGCAGACCAGAAAGGGAAAGGACTATTTTTTGCCAGGTATCAACTCACAGGAATGATGTATTCAATCTTTGTTTTTTCTTCTACTAAGGTCCAATTAACATTTGTCAAAATTTTTTCTGTTTTAAATAATGTTATTCTGTTCTGTATTATCTCCTGGATGTGCTTAATGGCATTTTGCATGGCCATTTGTCTTGGAAGGGTGATGGCACACAAACCTGTGACAAAGAAAAGGGCCTTACTAAAATACAGTGAAGATTACACAGGGAAGCGAAATGTTGGATGATGTAGTGAAATCTTGGCATCACCTGCATAGCCAAACCAGAGTGCTTAGAGCAAGGACAACTATTTGTCCAAAATTTTCCAGAAAATTACCCAACTATCCATTTCTTTTTGGCTGTACGACTCAACTTTACCTGACTCAAGTGCTAAAGACTGTTTTCTTAGTTTCTTTTTGCTCCCTATAGCTAGAAACATCACTCACTATTTAAAGCCATCCAATCAGTATTTCTGGAAGTCTGCAAAACTACTTGCGTCTTCTACAGGTAGAGGGGCTGCTTATTAAATTACGCAAATTCCTGGGCTTTTACCCATGTCTGGAGAATCAGATTGGTCTGGGAATTTGCATTTTAACAACTTCTTCAACTGATTTTTATACATAATAAAGTTTAAAGGCCACTGCAATAGAGATCCCTCAGATTTAACATCTCTGTTTCCTGGCCAGCAAATCTGCATGCCCAAAACTTGTAGCAGTTTGTGTCATCTTGAAGTGTCAATCTGAAGCTATAGCTACGAGGTTTGCTTACCAAAAAGAAGACTTTAATTAGTGAGTGAGCTTAGCCTACTCACTCAGATTTCCATCTCAATAAAACTGATCTCTATAAACAACAAGGTCCTACTGTACAGCATAGGGATCTATACTCGATATTCTGTGATAAACATAATGGAAAAGAATATAAAAAAGAATGTATACATATATATAACTGAATCACTTTGCTGTGCAGCAGAAACTAACAAAACATTGTAAATCAATTCTACTTCAATTAAATAAATAAACTGTTCTCTCTTCATAATTGCATAGGAGATGTCTCATAAAGAGTTTAAAGTGTTTCTAAATGTTTCAGTTTAACTTTATTGCATTCTCTACAGAACTCTGTGGTGTGTGGTATTTGAAATTTTCAGGGCTTCAAAAAGGTTTGTGGTCATATTTCTCTCAGTTCTCTATTGTCCAGAGCAAAGATGCATTTGACTGTATGCTAAAGAGTTAGAGCGTGTCAGCTTTGGATTTAAAATTCCCATGGCTGAGAGCACACAAGGAGAAAGTTTATTCATTTGCCTAATTACATCCCACCCATTAGGATGAAGCAACAGCCACTTTCCAGTTGCTCTGGGGAAACACGGTACAAGTGGACCTCTTGGTGGCACCAGCACATTTGAATGAACTCCTGTTCACTTAAGATGATCCTGGAAGCCAGAAGGTGCGCATAGAGGCAACCTACCTCAATATAATAAAGGCTATACATGACAAGCCCACAGCAAACATCATTCTCAATGGTGAAAAACTGAAAGCATTCCCTCCAAGATTAGGAACAAGACAAGGATGTCCACTCTCACCGCTACTGTTCAACATAGTTTTGGAAGTCCTTGCCACAGCAATCACAGAAGAAAAAGGAATAAAAGGAATCGAATTGGAAAAGAGGTAAAACTGTCACTGTTTGCAGATGACATAATACTATACATAGAAAATCCTAAAGATGCCACCAGAAAACTACTTGAGCTAATCAATGCATTTGGTAAAGTTGCAGGATATAAAATTAACACACAGAAAGCTCTTGCATTTCTGTACACTAACAATGAAAAATCAGAAAGAGAAATTAAGGAAACAATCCCATTCACCATTGCAACAAAAAGAATAAAATACCTAGGAATAAACCTACCTAAGGAGGCAAAAGACCTGTACTCAGAAAACTATAAGACACTAATGAAAGAAATCAAAGATGACACAAACAGATGGAGAGATATACCATGTTCTTGGATTGGAAGAATCAACATTGTGAAAATGACTATACTATCCAAAGCAATTTACAGATTCACTGCAATCCTTATCAAATTACCAATGGCACTTTTCAGAGCTAGAACAAAAAATCCTAAAATTTGTATGGAGACACAAAAGACCCCGAATAGCCAAAGCATCTTGAATGAAAAAAACGGAGCTGGAGGAATCAGGCTCCCTGACTTCAGACTATACTAAAAAGCTACAGTATTCAAGACAATATGGTACTGGCACAAAAACAGAAATATAGATCAATGGAACAGGATAGAAAGCCCAGAGATAAACTATGGTCAACTAGCCGATGACAAAGGAGGCAGGGATATACAATGGAGAAAAGACACCTTCTTCAGTAAGTGGTGCTGGAAAAACCGGACAGCTACATGTAAAAGAATGAAATTAGAATACTGCCTAACACCATACACAAAAATAAACTCCAAATGGATTAAAGACCTAAATGTAAGACCAGACACTATAAAACTCCTAGAGGAAAACATAGGAAGAACACTCTTCAACATAAATCACAGCAAGATCTTTTTTGAGCCACCTCCTAGAGTAATGGAAATAAAAACAAAAATAAATAAGTGGGACCTAATGAAACTTAAAAGCTTTTGCACAGCAAAGGAAGCTATAAAGAAGACTAAAAGACAATCCTCAGAATGGGAGAAAATATTTGCAAATGAATCAACAGACAAAGGATTAATCTCCAAAATATATAAACAGCTCATGCAGCTCAATATCAAACAATCCAATAAAAAAAAATGGGCAGAAGACCTAAATAGGCATTTCTCCAAAGAAGACATGCAGATGGCCAAGAGGCACATGAAAAGCTGCTCAACATCACTAATTATTAGAGAAATGCAAATCAAAATGACAATGAGGTATCACCTCACACTGATTAGAATGGGCATCATCAGAAAATCTACAAACAGTAAATGCTGGAGACAGTGTGGAGAAAAGGGAACCCTCTTGTACTGTGGGTGTGAATGTAAATTGATACAGCCACTATGGAGAACAGTATGGAGGTTCCTTGCAAAACTAAAAATACAGTTACCATATGATCCTGCAATCCCACTACTGGGCATATACCCAGAGAACATCATAATTCAAAAAGACACAAGCACTCCAATGTTCACTGCAGCACTATTTACAATAGTCAGGACATGGAAGCAACCTAAATGTCCATCAACAGATAAATGGATAAAGAAGATGTGGTACATACATACAATGGAATATTACTCAGCTGTAAAAAGGAGCGAAATTGGGACATTTGTAGAGACATGGATAGACCTAGAGACTGTCATACAGAGCGAAATAAGTCAGAAAGAAAAAAACAAATTATCATATATTAACGCATATATGCGGAATCTAGAAAAATGGTACAGATGAACTGGCTTGCAAGTGAGAAATAGAGACACAGATGTAGAGAACAAACATATGGACACCAAGGGGGGAAAATGGGGGGGGGGAGGAGTTGGAGTGGGATGAATTGGGAGATTGGGATTGCCATATATACATTACTAATAAGAAAAAAGTATCAAATTGTACACTTTAAATATATGCAGTTTATTGTATGCCAATTATATCTCAATAAAACTCAAAAAAAAATATCATCCTGAAAAAAAAAAATATGATCCTGGAAGAATATGAGGATGGATGTCTCTCTTTTTTTTTAATTTTACTGAAGTAGAGTTGATTTACAATGTTGTGTTTAATTTCTGCTGTATAGCAAAGTGACTCAGTTACAGATATATACGTGTGTGTATATATATATTTCATATTCTTTTCCACTATGCTTTATCACAGGGTATTGAATATAGTTCCCTGTGCTACACAGTAGGACCTTGTTGTTTATCCATCCTATATGCAATGGTTTGCACCTGCTAATCTCAAACTCACAGTCTTTCCCTGCCCCACTCTCCTCCGCCTTGGCAACCACAAGTCTGTTCTCTATATCTGTAAGTCTGTTTTTGTTTCGTAGATATGTTCATTGGTGTCATATTTTAGATTCCACATATGAGTAATATCATATGGTATTTGTCTTTCTCTTTTTGACTTACTTCACTTAGTATGATAATCTCTAGGTCCAGAGAATGAATGTCTTTTTAAGACATTAGACCAGGTGGAAGAAGCTGGTCTGAAACTCTTCCCGATAAAACTCAGTTTTGTCAATTACCTGCTAACATGTGAGTGTTTCTAGAAAGGATGAGCACTGATTTTGAGGATGAAGTATTTGCCATATATATTTGTTTCATAATGAAAATTCTGAGGTTCAGTTAATACAATAAAAAAATGTATGGGAAGAAAAAAATATTCCCATGACAGTAAAACCTTTCGCCCTTGCCTTTGAGTATCAGAGTAAGAGCAGTCTCAAGAAAGCAAGCGTGGGAGAAAACCAGATGTCATATCATAAGCAAAGAGAGCAGAGTGGGTCTGGATCCCTGAGAGCCAAAGAAAATTGGTGAGAAGGGAGGTGTGGGCAAACCTTCGGGGATCGAGTTAACTTCACTTGTGCTCCAGTGTAGGCTTTTGCTGATCCAAGCTCAACTTTCCTCTGCAAACAAGAGCAAACCCGTAACTTGGGGAGAAGGAGAGCTGCCAAAACTCTGTCCCATTCACTAGTCCTATTCACATATTTGAGGTCAGCTATCACAGGAAGTTCTGCAATAGTGTTGATGAGGCACAGTTTCGGGAGTGGGCAAAACTGTGAAAAGACACAAGCAGAAAGGCTAAGTTCACCAGGCTCTTTCCCTGTTTATAAGAACTCTCCTTCAACATTACCCTTCCATTGACCTCTCACCAGGTCCACGCTCTCCAAGAAACCTTCTGATTACTAATTTGATTTATCAAGGAAATTGGCATTTAGAGGTGAATACCCTGAACAATGATCACAATTATTTCAGACGCAGAAAGAAATCATCCTCACTATAAATTAATAAATTGATTTTCTGCTGCATCTATATTCTCCTGTGAGTACAATATATGTAAATTCCCAGCCATCTGATTAATTCTAGATACTCTGACAAAATCAGGTCTCTATACCAGCAAAGCTGAGGACCAGGCCACGGGACACGGGATGGTACAAAGGCCCTACTTTAAAACTTTGTGTAATCCCACCCCACCCCTCCTTGACTCCACTGCCACTGATTATCTTACCCTGATTTCTTATTGGTCATCGGTCTATCTGTGATTTTATTATGCTTATATATTTTATTACCAATAGCTTCAGTTTTTTTCTAGAAATAGACAACTCTGGCAGAGCCCCCTGATTGCTCCCAATATTCATTCTCTCCTTCTTCCTCTACCAATAGAATCTCTGAGTCTTGGCTAAGCAAGTGGCCAGTCAGTTAAGAAATATTCCCCAGCTTCCTTTGCCCATGTGTGCCCATGTGACTAAGTTCTGGCCAGTGGACTATGAGTGCTAATGACATGTACAACTTCTGGACTGTGCCCTTAAGAGGAAGCTATTTACCCTCTATTGACACCATCACCACCACCATCGCCCCAGCCCTATTTTCCCTTTCTAGTTGATTGGATTGAAGATACAGTGGCAATGAAGATACTGTCTACAGTTCTACCCTGCAGACAAGAGCAACACCCCGGGAGGTGGAAGAGCAACAAAAGAGAAGGATCTGAGATCTTTGGACAACCGCGTGGAACAGAACCATCCCACTTTTCTGGACTTTCTGGTGGAGGGGGGAAAAAAGAGACAACTTCTGTCTTGTTTAAGCCACTGTTAATGTGGTTTCTGTTAAACTGGATGAAACAATATTCCAATTCATACATCATCTGTAAATAGGGAGTGAATGAAAATTAATGATTTCATAATCAATTCCTTGAGCTCCATAAGATATGTCCCCACCACCCCCAACAATGATCTATTTGCATTATTCTCCACAATTAATTAGACTTTACCTAATGTTCTGGCTGAATGAGTCATCATGCGTGAATTTATTCCCATAGTCATTAATGATATTACTTGTACATATAATATAAACTGAAAAGCAAAACACACAAAACAGTTAAGAGTCGAAACATTAATAACTTCCCTAAAGGGAATCATTGTTCATTTAACCACTCAACAAAATTCTACCTTAATCCACATTTTTAAATCCTCCCTCTAAGTAAGAAGGGGCAAAGGGATTATTCTGTGGACACTGCTTGAATATAATCCACTGGGGTAGAAATCAGTTTTCAATCAGAGTGAGAAAAAAACAGGTTTTGTGGTTTTGGGGAGGGATAAGGACACAGAGAGGAGCTCTCCGTGGTTGCTGCCATCAACAGTGGCCACGCAGAGCCTGCGAAGCCAGCACGGGGTGGTTGATTCTCCAGAGGCTGTGGAACCTGCGGGGTTGGGGAGGAACCCCAGTAACGGCACGCAGTGGTGATAGGGAAGTGCACCTGCCACAAGCATTTACTACAGCCTACAAGAAGCTCTGAAGGAGCAGACAGGAACTGTGGTGGGGTCCAGAGAGGCACCGTGCAGAAGCAGAAGCATAACCACATTTGTAGGTCTTGGCTCTGCCATTGACTAGCCATGTTATTTGAGGCCAGTTAACTGAACCACTCTGAGTCTCAATGCCCTTTACTGAAAAAATGGAGTTAGCAGCAGTATGTCTTCAGAGAGTATTTCCCCAATGACTGATCACAAATATCACCTGAAGTACTTCTTAAAGACATTGACTCCCAGGCTTATTCCCTACAGGTTCTGATTCTGTAGGTCTGGGGTGGCATCAAAGGAATTCATAATGTCAGACAGATTTGGGAAACACTGAAGAATGATACTCAAATGTTAGTTAACATTTCATTGACTTGATTTTAGGCCAATTCCTTGCACAAAAGAAAACTGAAGGAGCTCAGATATTGGTCATTATTTTTTTCTTCTGGAACATGGAGGGACCCAAAGTCCCTGCAAAACCACAGGGACTGGGCTTCCCTAGTGGCACAGTGGTTAAGAATCTGCCTGGCAATGCAGGGGACATGGGTTTGAGCCCTGGTCCAGGAAGATCCCACATGCCACGGAGCAACTAAGCCCATGCACCACAACTACTGAGCCTGTGTGCTGCAACTACTGAAGCCCGCATGCCTAGAGCCCGTGCTTCGCAATGAGAAGCCACCATAATGAGGAGCCCTCACACCACAACAAAGAGTAGCCCCTGCTCACTGCAACTAGAGAAAGCCCTCACTCAGCAACAAAGACCCAACACAGCAAATAAATAAATAAATACCACAGGGACTCCTGCGTTTGAACTCCAAACTAATTCCCAGACCATGCCCACAGATACAAAGCGTAAATCCTCAGAAAAGATGGTGAGGACTATGATACTCCGTTTTTTAAAAAGCACCATTAAAAATAAGCTCTTTCTCTTTAGGAGTTAGGGTGCCCGAGTTCTTTCACTAACATGCTATTCTCTTTGGTTTTAGTTTCCCCCACATAAGAGACGGAGAGGGTGATAGTTGCTCCCCCGAAAAAAGATATTTGAAAAATATGGTACTCCTAGGGTCTTCTAGGACAGAAGTAAAATAGCAAAGAAGAGAAAATTCTGAACTTGAAGTTGGATAATGTCAAGAAACTCTGTACATCTATCTCCAGATTAAAGTTCCTTGGGAGGTGGGTAGTGTTCTTAATTCACATTACTCAACTGCTTTTCTCCCTCTCCGGAGCAGGTTTGGGATTCATTTGACTGGGAAGTGGTAGGGGTATCCTGGGGATTTCTAGAAACTTCTAACAACTTCTCCAGCTAGCTCACAGAGTACTGTTACAAATGATGAGGTACCCTAATGCTGTAAGCGGATGCTCTGGGCTATCTGGACCTTCCCTGGAGTCTCACTGACGCTGCCACCACTAGATTGCCCAGAATACCACTGGCTGGTCCATAGGGAAAAGGCTTTGAGAGAGAGTAGAAAGGAAACTGAGTTTTGTCTTTCACGATGGATAATATAGTCTTCAGCCAAAATTTTTCAGGAAATTAATTTTTTATTTAGGCCTAAAAGACATAAATATAACTAGATCCTTAATTCAAAAATTTACAAAATCTTTCTTTCCTTAGTATATTTAATGAGCACTTCAGTTTTTGCTCTAATAGCTATAGGAATTGGAATGCTCTAGGTAAGATATTATTTTTTCATACTTTCTGACAGCTCTTGAAAAACAGCATTTATATGTTCAACAACATCTACTGAACATTTACTAAGTGTCAGGTATTTTACTAAGCATCATTTCGATCCTCAGCTGGAGACTGAAGTTCCACAATTCTGGAGAACTTACCCAAGGGCACTCAGCCTGTGAACGGTAGAGCCAAGATTCGATCCCAAGTGCACCTGACTCCCACATCCATAACCGCTACTTGATTTTTGGTCCCTTTCACACTGTCAACATAAATAAACTTTCCTCCAGAAGCTCCTTTCCACTGAAAAGAAAGCATTCTTCAAATCTAATTTTTTGAAATGGTTGGCTTTACTATTGGGTACTATGACAAGTGCTACAAAAATAAAAATGAAGGATTTCCCTGGTGGTGCAGTGGTTAAGAATCTGCCTGCCAATGCAGAGGGCATGGGTTCGATCCCTCATCCAGGAAGATTCCACATGCCATGGAGCAACTAAGCCCACGAGCCACAATAACTGAGCCCACGTGCTGCAACTACTGAAGCCTGAGTGCCTAGAGCCCGTGCTCCGCAACAAGAGAAACCACCGCAATGAGAAGCCTGTGCACCGGAACAAAGAGTAGCCCCCACTCGCCACAACTAGAGAAAGCCCGGACGCAGTAACAAAGACCCAATGCAGCCAAAAATAAATAAGTAAATAAAATAATAAATGTAAAAAAGAAAAGTTAAAAAAATGAATATGAATAATCATGGGATATGATTTTTCTTACCAGCTGAGGTGCCTCTACTCTTTGTTCAGCCAGATTGTGGACATCAGGAGCAAAGAGTAAGCTAAAAACTCCTTTAATTCCAGACCATGCTAAAACAATTCCCCATTTCCAATTATACTCATAACTTGAATGCATCAGAATAGGGCTCACTAATACAACAGTAAGCAACCTGTGGAGAGAACAACATTTATTTTTAAATCACACCTTATGTATTATTGTTATTTATGGCTGAAACCATGTAGTAAATACCAAATTTCATGTAAAATTTTTCGGAAAAGAGGAGACAATCCAGTTTATTCATAAGTTGTTCAAACTTCCTGGGACTAACCAAACCTACTATCTAAATTTTGCATATAATACTCAAGTCTTGAAAAATAATGTTAGAAATTCCATACAAATACAAGAAATTATCATTAACACTAGGGTGTACTGTTTAGGATTTTGGCAGTAAATTCCTGCAGGGAAACTTCTTCAAATAACATTGACAAGCTCCCTGGAAGGCCACAGCTGGATTCAGAAATTAGGCCAGGAGGACATGTAGATCATGACAAAAATGTAAAATTATTGTAGACACTTTAATAAATTTAGCTCAACCAAATTTTTCTTGAGCTCCCACAAGAATTATGCACTAAATGTCATGTAAATAATTTCAATTTGTGCCTTTCTCTACAGATCATTTTTCTATAGGACCCTATGCCAAAATTTAGAATCTATCTATAGCAGACCTGCACCAAAAGAATATCAGTATTGTCCTTCAAATGAGATTTCAGCAGAAATATAACTGACATGTTCTCAGCCTCAACAAAGATACGGTGTATCAGTCGCCTAACCAGGAATTTCGTAAAAAAATTTAGAGAATTCCTATCATTGAGAAACAGAAAATCCACAATTTGCCATCTATGATATACATAATTAACTTGGGCAAACTCCTCCGCCTTGCGTTTAAGCCTTTTGCAAAGTAATTCTTATCAACCTTTTCAGCCTTACTAAATGATCTTTCTCTAAAATACCATTGAGTTCAGCCAAAATAGAACAATTTATGCCATTTCCTGATATCAAAAACAGGGAGGTAGTATAGCAAAGGCTCTGGAGTCAGTCTACCTGGGTTCAAATTTAGACTTCTTTTACTATGTGACCTTAGACAAGTTATTTTAACCTCTCCAAGCCTCAATTTCTTCATCTGTAAAATGGAGAAATAATAGTCACTGAATTTGCCTCAAAGGACTTTTATGAAGATTCAGTAAAATGAGGCAACATTCACTGGGCTTAGAATGATGTTCAGAATGTGGTCAGCACTTAACACATTAGCAATGATTATGACACCCAGGCCTTTGTCTGGCTCATCATCTCTGAAACACTTTTCTCAACATATCTCTTGTGGAAAGTCCATGCATAGTTTCAGAGCCCCTCAGATGACGCCCTCCACTAAAGTCTCTCCTCTAGTGAGATGGAACCATAAGTTCACACAAGACCTCTGGCACTCACTAGCCACTTGACTTTGGGCAACGCACTTTGCCTTTCTTGTATATAATGGAGATAATAATTCTTATCTCCCAGTGTCCTTATGCAGAGGAAATGAGATAATGGATGCATAGCTGGGTCAAACAATGTGCAAAAAGCCATGTGTCCTTCTTCACACACTGAGACCAGCCGCAGCTTGCACTTGTGCCCCCATGGTGGAAAGAAACGTAAGTCGTACACCCACTCATCTGTGTGAGAGTGCCTATCCAAGTCGCCTGCAGTGCCTTCAGAGTCAGCAGAAGCAATGTTTCATGAGAACATCTTATAACGTAAGCTCTCCTGGCCAGGCCTATCCTGAGTGGAAATGATAATATTTTCAGAGACACTCTCATGAATTCTTGTGGAAGACACAACTGCCACGTGTGGGCAATGTCATCCTAGAAATAGCACACGCTCTTGGGAGTCAAGTTTAAATCCCAACTCTGTCCTCACAATCTGGGTGACTCTAGGCAAGTTTTTAACCTCTCTGGGGCTTCATCTGTGAAATGATGCAATAACACCTACCTCATAGAGTTGTATTAATACTAATGGCACAGTGTACGTGGATAATGCTTAATAAATGGCTTTATCATAGTTATGATGATAATAAGTGATGCTGAAAGTCAACAAAATGTTAGGAGCTATTAATCTGGTCCAGTGGTGCTCAAACTTTAACAAGCATGTTGAAATAGTTTCCTGCGTCTCATCTACAGAGATTAGATTCAGTAAAATGGGATGGGCCCATGAATTTGCATTTCTATCAAGCTCATGGGTTACGATGCTGCTGTTGTTGTGCCTCATCTCATTCTATAGACAAAAGCGTGAAGAGTAAATAGACTTTCCCTCAGTTGCACAGCAAGCTACTGTCAGGACCTTGACAACAATACAGGTTTCCTGACTGCGTGTCCACAGCTCTTTTTGCTATAACCCATTTCTTCTCAATTCTAATTCTGGGCTTGAGAACCTAAGTCCAGTAAGCAAACTTTAAATTATAATTCTTACCTTACAAAATTCACTGCTGCAAATAAGATGAACGTGAAAACTAAAATGTGAAATTGAAAATACTTGGTTTCTGCACATCCAATGACAATGCCAAAGAAAGTGTATATTAAATGTTGGTATACACATGAAAACATTATTAGAAACCTAGGATAAATGGAAAGGAAATCACATTTTAAGGGATGTGTTTTTTAAATCTACATGTCTAGCTCCACCCCCAAAGATTCCTACTGACAGACCAGAGCACAGTGCTTAGGGGATGGGGTTTGTTCTGGTTCCATGTGGTAACGCACCTGGGTCTGGGCCAGGTCTGACTTCTACGGGCAGATCTCAAATCCTGCCTCTTCTTGGTCCCCTCTATTCAGACCTTCCTTTTCAGAGGACTGGGTGACTGTGTCTGTCCCACAAACCAATCTCCCTATAGGTAGGTCTCAAGAGCTACACTAGGAAAAAAGCATTAGGAAGCCTCATTTTAGCTGCAGATTTAACCCTGTTCTCTGATACAGCATTATTCCAATCAAGAAGATAGTCCAATTCTCTGTCTGGTTCCTGTCTCTTGCTTCAATTGATTCAGAACTCCTAGAAGAAAGGGTATGTGTGGGACCTCAAACCCCAAAGCTTCGTTTTATAAAAGTTCAGAAATGATGGAATAACTGAGTAGAATACTTTTTTAAAATATCTCTACAGGACCTTAAAAAAATACCTTACATATAGTAAGATCCCAATAAACATATAATTACTTACACTTATTATTAGTTTCTTACATAAACATGCCCCCCACTTAACACTGAGTGTCTTCTGAGAAGGGACTTATTTTCATATTCTCAAACATAGGATACAATGTCCAGGCCATAGGAGATATTAAGAAAGGATTGATTGAATAGGTAAAAGAATAAACAATTGAATGAATAGAATGAGTAAGTTATAATGATGCTGACAGATGGCATGATTGAGCTCAGAAAACTGTCCAAATTCAGACAAAAAATACATGTTCTATGAACTAGTTATTCCCAAGCTTCTGGCTTTTAAAAACCAGTAAACTGTCATTCACATATATACAAAACTAGAATAAGTTACAGATGCCGTTTTTTTAATTTTGCCAGAGTTATAAAAAAAAATTTATCATCTTCTATGACTGGAATTTCATGAGAGAAATGACATTTTAAATACCAAAAAAGTAGGAAGGACATAATTTCAGAACAAAGAATAGTCCTTTACATTAAAGCAATGAATCTTCATGGGAAAACTAAGATAATGCTTATTTTTCTCATTTTGACATTTGCTTTCATCCGATGTGAGAATTTCTACACTAGACTATGATTTGGTATGAGATAATTCCGAAACAATTCTGTGATTTAGCATGGTTACTCAGAGAACGGCTAACTCATTTGTCTGAGAAGACAGACAAATGGCTTTCCCTCTGTCCACAGATGTCCATATGACACCAGACATAAAGGCTAGATAACAGTTTGCTGGTATTGCATCTGTCTGCTACTTTTCTTTCCCAGCTTTCCCCATGCTAGGAAACTGTCATTCAGGTACACTATAAAGGAAACAAAGGAATAAAGCATTTTTTAAACTTCCCACAATTCAAAGTAAATTTTTATCAAAGAGTTATGTATAAAAAGTACTATGATCTCTGAGCCACTGACACATTATTCATAATAGGAATATCAACGTCAATAATTGCTAGTAGCTTAAGTTCTTTTCAAATATAACTGGCAGTAAAATTAAAAATCAAAAGATAGAAAAAAGTTATAAAAAAGAAATTTTATTAGTGTTCATGAAAGCAGAACAACTTAAGCAATAAATGTCTATGAGATCTATACCAAGTACACAATAGCAGACTTACTTAGTAATTATTAACTCGATCTTCGGTTTAAAGCTTAAGGAATCTAAATTTAGTCCTACGGCAACTAAAGCAACCATACCTGACATTCCCAAAAATTCCACTGGGGAGAAAAAACAAAAATGAATAAAATTAGTTGCATTCAAATCTGCACACTCAGCTACATTATCTTGAGTGAAGAATTGTTGGGAAACATAAAATAGTAGTAGTATTTCTTGGAAAGTTGCTTAAAGAGATTGGCCTAATCCTTCAATCAGGGGTTGACAAACTTTTTCTGTGAAGGATTTTAAAGCTTACAGTCTTTTTCAGTAACAGTCATAACTTAAAGACAATATCTGCTATGAGGAAACCACTAAACAACTTTATTTTAAAACTGATATTATTTAGTATAATCCCAATGTTATAAGAACATATGATGTGAATGCATACATAAATACATGTATGTACATTTATATGTATTTTTTAAAGATTGAGTACATATAACAAAATGTATCAGTGGTTAAATTTATGACATAAGTTTATAGGTGATTTCCTTTTTGACTTTTCAGAATTTTCCCAAAATTCTACAATGAACATGTATTACTTTTATAATTAGAAAAAAAGTCTTTTTATTTTTTTATTTTTTTTATTTTTTTGGGGGTACACCAGGTTCAAGAAAAAAAGTCTTTTAAAAATTACAAACGCTATTACATTAAATGGTATTTCAAATGTTCAAGAAGGGGGAGAGAAATCATAGAACAGGTAGTAAAGGAAGTCATTTTCATCAGCATAAACCCAAGTAGTTAAATATAGAGTTGAAAAACTTTTCTGATTCAATGGAAAGAAACCATCACAGAAAATTGATGCCACAGGGAAGTGGCTCTCTCCATCAAACTCTGTCTCTCTCTTTCTCTCTCTGGCTTAGAAAAAGTGAAGGTCCTCCTAATAGAAGAATCAAAGGGATCTTGTCTCCTAAAAACAACAGGAGTCAGGAATGGATGCTTCCTAACTAGGGTGGAAGCGTTATATTAGGGCGGTGATTGAAGTCTTTTGACATTTATAGCCCAGACAAACGACATAACCAAAAAAAGAGTGAGAGCAATCAGCCCTGGCATGGGTAAGAAAGGAATGCATCATTTCTAGAGAGTTTTAAAACCATTAAAACTGACTAAAAGCTGTCTGTTTTTTATCATCTCTATTCACCAGAAAATCTGACCAATGTCACTGGGAAAAATACTCCTTCTGCTAGGACAGACCCCTCCCACCACCTCCCTTGCTATACCTCTGGCCTAGACTTTTATATAACCCACCATCTTTCATGAATTATACACTGACTCTCTTAAAGTGCCTTTCATACACTTAATTCACATTCTATTCCATGGGCTGATATATTAATATTTCTAGCTGCACTACCTGTCAGCCAACAATGTTCCAATATGCCTATTGTCTGTGTGGCGAGGTCTGTGCAATTTTCTGATTATTTTATTTCATGAAAAAGAATGAATGTGCTGATACAAGAGATTTCTAAAAGCCCAAGTATTGTGAATTTAATACAATAGAGACAAAAATGTGCTCACAGGTAACTCTCTAACCTCAATCAGACACTCCTGGGATTTAAGCCAGTTAACAATGTGTTCATTAATGAGGGAAAAAAATAAAATTAGATAACATGACAGAAAAGTAACATTAAAGCATGTGTAAATGAAAATTTTACCTGTGTTTAGCTTTCTGGCAATGGAACTTCTCCTTATTACTATGTGTTCCTGACTTTTGTTGTCGGGATCTGATTAAGTATAGGAGGAAAGAACTGCCCGAAGTTGTTTTTAACTCCTGAAGCAGAGGAAAGTGTAATGGGTGAGGGAGGGGTATTTGTTTCCTGGGGCTGTTGTAACAGAGTACCCCAAACAAAATGTCTTAAACAACAGGAACTTATTGTCTCATGGTCTGGAGGCTAGAGGTCAAGATCAAGGTTCAAAGCTTTGCAGCAGTGATTCCTTCTGAGAGCTGTGAGGGAGAATCTATTGCAGACTTCTCAAGCACTGGCTGGGAGCACCTCCGTGAACTAGGAGGAAAGGGGAAAGGAACCAACATTTATTGGCTGCCCGACCTTGAGTCCAGTGGTGTGCTGGTAAATATTTAAAAGCAGCAACCTGGGGGTTTAAAAAAAAAAAAAGCCCCAATTGGTAGTGTCTGCCAGTTTCCATGGTCCCACTATGGCCAATTTCAAGCTACCAACATTATGTCACTTGAACACAGCATTGGGAAGAGACATGGACAGTCAGCTCTCATGAGCCAGTAAGAGCTACCTCCAGGACACCAGCCTGAGTGAGGCACAGAACACACATTACCTCACTAATGCCTGCAACGCCCCTCTAAATTAGGTTATACTACATCACTTTTATAGATGCGGAAACTAACTAAAGCTTAGAGAAGTTGGATAATATTCCAAGGTTACCAAGCTAATAAATTGTAAAGATTGGATTTGAAGTTAGCTCTGCCTAACTTCAAAGCTCTTTAAGGACTAATAGTTTATTCAGCCAACATGTGTTAAATTACTATTGGGCATGTGGCGAGTCATGGGCTTGGCTGGGGGAACACAGAATAGAAAATAAATATAAAGATGAATAAGAGACAGCCTCCACCTCAAGGAACTTATGATCTAATGGGGAAAAAAAGGAAATATTAAATTAAATTTTTTCTTCAGCCACTTAAGGCATTCATAATAGGTACATAAGGGAGAAAATACTGAAGAAAGTTGAAGGAAATGAGTCTTCAGTGAATGTTTTCTGTACTTTTACTGACTTGGGTAGTGAGCAACAATGGGTAGAATTTATCTGTAGAGGAAGCAGTGCAGTTTGGTAACTGGAGGTGAAAAGAGGAGTAATGAACCTCTTGATAGCTGGGGCTTTTCACGTATGGAAGTTGCTCCACTGTGCGAGGTAAGAGCAGAAGCAGAATCTGGCCATATTTTTGCCACAGTTACTATGGCTTTTGGGGACTGGCTACCTCAGTCAGGGGGGTAAAAACTTTAGTTCCCAATCTCACTGGACTAAACTAGGAAATGATGGTTGAAGGTCTACCAGTGCCAGCCATTCTGACTCCTGCAATGATTCCACCCTCCTGCTTCTCTTCCAGATGTAGATATACCTGATTTCTGTCTCCTTTCCTACCTCCTAGCCTCAGGTAAGGGTCGCCACTTTACAGTCCCCTCAATTTGGTACCCAGTGAATGGGTACTGTTGAGCTGGAGAAGACCTCAGGAGCATCTCTCCCAGCTTCCTCATTTTAGAGATGGGTTGCTGAGGGTCACAGCAGAAATCGGCTCAGGTCTGATTCCTCTTCCAGGGGACTGCCAGTGGGTAAATGTAAGGTCAAAGTGTGGAGTTAAAAAAGAATAAGAGAGTAACCACATGGAGGAGGAATGCAAAGGGAAGGGACATGGAGTTGAAATTTAGGGGATGTTAAGAGAGACCAGGAAAGAGCTAGAGGTGACAGAAAGATAACACGACAAGACGCACAGAGGAGCCACATCAAGGGGAAAGTGGTTGGGAAGAAGCAAATGGATTCAAGAACAAGGGAAAATTCAAATGCATAAAGTTCACTTTGAGGATAGCATTTTTGGTATCTGTTTCTTTCTTACCAATGTAGAAAGTCAAGTACACCATTGAGATACAAAGAATGATATTGGTCAGTGTATTGCTAAACAGGTCAGTCAATATAAACTGAATGACCCTTGCACACCAATATCCACATACTATGCTTCCCAAAATGTCCATGCTGAGGCCCATGATTACATGTAACTCTAGAAAAAGAAAAGAAGAAGAAAGTTGAACTGTATATTTTTTTCTTTCATTAATGGCATTTGGGTCTATGCACTTTGGTTTGCCCTTGAGATTTTGAGTGGGGACCTTGTTCTTCAGCAGATGGGAGTCTCCCATGAAAGCCTGGCAACAGAGGCTTTCTGGGGATATATTTCCCTTACAGTCTGTAGCTTGAAGTTTGCTTATTTGGAGATAGCAGACTCACATGCCTTCAGGAGTCAGGCAAGGAGCATAAACGTGAAAAACCTATGACAAACTGGAGGGTCAACAATCAACCAAAAGACATTCAAATTCAAATTTCTTTTTACAAACTATGTCAGGGCCAAGCACACCATGTCTGGCATCCCCGCCAACCTGCAGTCTATTTGTGACTCCTGCCCCCATCCCAGGGGATATCTGGGAAATGGAGGAGGAAAATTTTCCATAGTCACAATAACTGGGGGCAATAGTGGCAGTTCGTGAGCAGGTACCAGACAAAGCTGAGGGTAGACCTAAATAACGATTGTTCCACCCCAGATGCCTTTAGCTCCCCCACTGAGAAGCACTGCAAACCTCTCTTTATTACCAAAATTTCTTTCTCCTTGTAGCACCTCTCTCCTCCTACCAGTATTTCATAAACGTACCAGGAAGACACATTTTCCCTCTTCATGCTGTGATTTTCCCTTCTTTCTTCTCTCCCAGTACCACAACTGGAAAGCATGGAAGTCAACCTGCTCTGTATCCCAGTGAACTTTAACAACGTGAGTCTGACTATTATCACTTCTAGGACCTGACTTTCCAGTGCTGCTTGAACCATTCTGCTTTCACCCTCAGACTCAAATCCAGAACCAAGCTAGTTCTTAACATCCACTCACTGAGATCCAGATTGATCTAGGAAAGAAGTAAATCTAAGCTGGATAACACAATTGTGTGTGTGTGCACATGCACATATTGAGGGAGATGAAATCATTTCTTTAAGTTTTTCCCCCTTAATCTCTAAGAAAACACATAGATGGGAATTATTTTCTTGTAACCTGATATACTATTTTAATTGGTCCATGAGTCAAGTATAGAGAAAGCAGTAAAGTTATGACATCTTGAACATATTTTAATTTCAGTATGAACTGAAATGCCCCATGTAAGAATGATTTTAGGAAATATACAGAGAAAAAAATGCTCTTACCCTTAAAATTGGAAATGCTAAGTATGTTGCTCCGAAAAATTCCAAAACAAATGGATGTGAAGCCACAGATGATCATTGATTCTCCTCTAATGATGTCAATATATATTTTAGAAATGCCTGAGAAAGGAAATATAAAATATAATTTAATATAATGCATGAAAATGATGCTCTTTCACAGGAAACACAAAAATAGAAGAGAAGGAATATGCTAGAAGAAAAAGGAGACCACAACTGGGATGAGTCTATATGACAATCACAATCACCATTTTTTTAATTTTTCCATTGTGCTTTCTGTATCTCCAGTGGCAAAGGAACACGGCGATAGCACATCTTGAAGCAGCCATTGCCACAAAGCATGCTAAAGCTTTGCAATGAGACAAAGTGCTTCTCAGGTCACTACATTTAGCTTGAATAAATATGAATCGTTAGACTCCAAAAGAATCACATTTTAGAAATAAGTACAAAATATGATCTAGCAATTCTACTCCTAGACATATACCCAAGAGAACTGAAAACATATGTCCACACAAGAATTTGTACATGAATGTTCACAGCAGCATTTTCATAATAGTCAAAAAGTGGAAACAACACATAGTTCTTCAGCTGATAAAAAGATAAACATGTGATCTATCCCTACAATGGAATATTACTCAGCCACAAAAAGGAATGAGGTACTGACTGATACACGTTACAACATGGATGAACCTTGAAAATAGTACACAAAGTGAAAGAAATCAGACACAAAAATCACATATTTTATGGTTTGATTTATATGAAATGTCCGGAATAGGCCAATCCATAGACAGAAGATAGATTACTTGTTGCCAGGAACTTGGGGGACAAGGGAATGAGGATGAATGACTGCTAATAGGTATTAGATTTCTTTTGAAGTGGATGAAAATGTTCTAAAATTAGATAGTGATGAATCTGTAAATATATTAAAGACCACTGGATTGCACAATTTCAAAGGATGAACTTTATGATACATGGGTTACATCTCAATAAAGCTGGTATTTAAAATTAATTTTTAAATTAATTTTGTAAAATTGGTATAGATGAACTTATTTACAAAGCAGAAATAGAGACACAGACATAGAGAATGACATTTGAATACCAAGGGGGATGGGGGGAGGGTGGGATGAATTAGGAGATTGGGATTGACATATATACACTATTGATACTATATATAAAATAGGTAACTAATGAGAACCTACTGTATAGCACAGGGAACTCTACTCAGTGCTCTGTGGTGACCTAAATGAGAAGGAAATCCAAAAAAGAGGGGAAATATGTAGACGTATAGCTGATTCACTTTGCTGTACAGTATAAATTAACACAATATTGTAAAGCAACTACACTCCAATTAAAAAAATTAATTTTGTACTTAAAATCTTATTGGCACTTAACATTCATTAACAGTTTAGTTTAATGGAAAATAAAATCAAATTAATTGCCTAGTGTAATACAACTTATAAGTAGGATGATAGTGACTGGTACCTGTCCATCCAGTATCTATCCTCTGTTCTTGGTAACAAAACTGGTTTTATTCAGGGTGGCAATGTGGTCAGCTAAATGACAACTTTCCCCCAACTCCTGGGCTTCTAAGAGTGGCCACTGAAATATAAGTGGAAGTTACTGAGTGGAACTTTGGGGACATTTCTTGGAGAGAGAGGAGACTTGGCTGAAAGGAGCATCTTTCTGTCCCTTGCTCTTCTTCCTTTTCCTGCCTGAAATATGGGGTGATGGCTGGAACTTTAGCAGCCAACTTGTGATCCTGAGGATGGAAGCCATACACAAAGGAGAGGAGCAGATAAATAAACCTTACAATACACTATCATTTTGCTTTAAATATTCATTATCTTTTAAAGAGATTAAAAATAATAAAAAGTCATATTTTTCCATCTGTTTACAATTATGGTACTTTCCATTCTTTTATGTAGATGAAATTTCCCATCTGATTCCATTTTCTTTCAGCCTGAAGGACTTCCTATAACATTTTTTGTAGTGTAGGTCTGTTGGCAATAAATTCTTTCCACTTTTATATGTTTAAGTCTTTATTTCTCTTTTACTTTTGAAAGACATTTTCACTGAGAATTCTAAGCTGGCAGTATTTTTCTTTTAGGAGTTTAAAAACGTTGCCCACCATCTTCTGGCTTGTAATGTTTCTGAAGAGAATTCTGTTATCATTATTATTTTTATTTCTCTGTGTATAATATGTCTTTTTTTTTTTTCCTCTGGCTGCCTTTAAAATTTCCTCTTTACCACTGGTTTTTAGGGCTTTGACTTTTATGTGCCATGGTGTAGTTTTCTTTGTGTTTCTTGGGCTTGGGTTTTGTTGAGCTTCCTGAATCTGTGGCTTTATAGTATCCAACAAATATAGAAATTTTTCATCCATTATTTCTTCAAATATTTTTTGGTCCTCCCTCTCTGTCTCTCCCCTTTCTTTTAGAAACTTGTATATTAAGGCACTGAAGTTGTCCCACAGGTCACTAATGTTCTGTTTTGTTTTGTTTTTCGTATCTTATTTATTTTTTTAGTCCTGTTCTGTCTGTGCTTCATCTTGGATAGTTTCTACTGCTACATCTTCAAGTTCACCAATCCCTTCTTATATTGTGTCTAATCTGACACAGCACTAATTCCATCCTGTGTATTTTTTGTCTCAGACATTGTGGGTTTCATCTCTAGAAGTCTGATTTAGGTTTCTTTTATATTTATCATGTCCAGTGGTGTGCTGATAAACCAGCTTTCCAAAATTAAAAAAGGCTTGATTTGTAGCATTTGCCAACTTCATGTGCAAATACTCCCACCATAACTAACTCAAAGCTACCAAAGTTTTAACAACTGGCTCGCAAAATTCCTAATTATTTAACAAGCGGCCCTCATGAGCTGATAGGAGTAATTATACCCCATACTCAATCTTTCTTCTAACTTTTTGGACCAATGGAATATAGTTACAACACCTGTTTTAATATATACAATGTATTCATATTTTCCAGCTTCTTTGCATGTCTCCCAATATTTTATTACAGATTACAGAACTGTATGTTTTACTGAATTAGGTGTTGTATTTTTTTGTATTCTTATAAGCTTTGTTCAGGAATGCAGTTGTTACTTGCAAACAATTTGACCTTTTTGAGGCTTGCTTTTTAGATTTGTTAAGTAGTGCCAGAGCAGCCTTTCATCAAAAGTTACTTTTCCCTGCTACTGAGGCAATAACCTTCTGAGTCCTCCACCTGATGTCCTATAAATTATGATGGTTTTCCATGCTGGCTGTAGTAAACATGAAAGGGATTTTTCCCTTTGCTCCTTTGAGTATTTTCCTTCCCAGCCTTGGGCAGTTTCTTCACATGCATGCACCAACGAGTACTCACCCAAAGACTCAAGTGGCGTCTCTGCAGCTCCAGAATTCCTTCTTCAGTACAGCTTTCATTTCTGCAGTAATTTCCCCATGAACTCTTAACTGCTTTGCCCTTCCTGGACTCCCAACTCTAAATCTCCCCTACTCAAAGAAACCACCAGGCTCCACCTAGGTTATCTTTCCCTACATGAAGACCTAGAAACTCTCTTCAGGTAATAAGCTGTGGCTACCACAATCAAGAACAGACCTCTTTTTTCCTCTCTCGGGGATCTCTGTCCTGCACGGCCTGATGTCCACTATCTGAGAACTATTTTTCATTTTTGTATATTTGTCTAGTTTTTTAGTTGGTTCAGGCAGAAAGGTAAATCTAGTCCCTGTTACTCCATCTTAACTACAGGCGTTATATAGAGGGACCCAGTGTCCCTGAGGAGTTCATGGAGCTATAGGCCAGCCCTGGACTTCTTTTACTTAAGAGCATAAACCCAAAATTAAGAACATATGACACACAATGGTACATCATGCAGCCTAATATAATTACAAATTGATATAGAAAAAATTATACAACTACATGGTTTTTTAAAGCAGCTGTTTAATATATTCCATTGCATCAAAATCCAAACTGATCACATTAAATGACACTAATTTTTTTTAATCCAAGCAGAACTGGATCTGATTAAGATTCTACTTTTTCTTCCTTTGGTGTTTTGAAACACATAATAATTAAATATATAGTTGGGGGTTTTCATTATTACTATTTTTAAAATATGCTATATAGTTGAAAAGAAAGTAAATCTCTATTTTCCAAGTGCTTGATCTGAGTATATGAAACATCAGAATATTTAGAGTCTATGTATCTTTTTTTTCATATTTAACAAATACTCTAATTTTTTCTTCTTTTTTATTACTTCTTTACTTCTGTATCTTTTTTTAAATACACCTTTATTGGAGTATAGTTGCTTTACAATGTTAGGTTAGTTTCTACTGTACAATAAAGTGAATCAGCTATATTTATCCATATATCCCCATATCCCCTTCATCTTGAGCCTCCCTCCCTCCCACTCTTCCTATCCCACCCCTTTAGGTCCTCAGAAAGCACCATGCTGATCTTCCTGTGCTATGGAGCAGCTTCCCACTAGCTATCTATTTTACAACTGGTAGTGTATATATGTCAATGCTGCTCTCTCATTGCAGAAATTCTCCTGAATGATAGGATAAATACCAGGATAATACAGAATTTCTGATAACTCAGTGCCTTATTGTGGATCAATATTCAGGCTGTTTATTTCTGTTCTTTGTGCTTCATTATTGTAGCCAATAAAGAAAGCAAAGAAAATAAAAGGCAAGGTAAGTTATAATCATCTTATGTTACTACTTGTTACTAACTTTGACTATGACAGAAGACACAAAATACTGGTTAAACAGGTTTGAAGATTATTAGCATATCTGATTTAGCTGGTCAAGAAACTCTTTAATTCTTCCCTCAGATTCAGTGAGTCAACCAAGAGCAAGTAAAGCGTAAGGTTTGTTGTACGAAGTTTTGAATCTGATGTAGTTATTTTTTATAGTAAAACACCACAAGAATCACCCTCCACATTTTTTACTGGCTTAATGTGAACTAACATATTCATTAATTCATTGTAAAATTTGGAAAAGGAAAGAATGAAACAAAAATCATCTGTAATTTCATGACTCGGATAAAACCATTTGAATATTGAAGTCTTTTTCAAAGCATATAATTCCTTTTACTTCACTGAGGTTATTTACAAGCTCCCATTCCAGATTTGTTTTAAAGTAAAAATTGTTTGAGCCCTGCGCATTCTTTTAAAGCAGGTAATGAATAGACAAGTTCCTTTAACTTGCATGTGAACACGCACTACTGTTTTCAGTAGGTCAGGCTACCTCAGACTTAACCTGCTTCTGCAGGTTTTATAGTGCACAAGGGTGCCACATCAAATGAAGCCCCAGTCACGCTGTAGGAACTGCAGCTTCATATGTTATTATGGTAATTTTAGGCATATGGCAAAAAAATATTTTTCCTTAAAAAAGTAATGTACTATGACAATTAGGTAGAAAGGATCATTTTTTAACTAATTCACACAAAGGTGAAGATGTCACTAGGCAAAGATGTCACTGAGTTCCAGAACCATGTACCACCTGAGTATTATTGACATAAAGAAAATATCAACTAAATCAAATACCTTTACTAGTTTTCTTTTAAAGAAATAAAAGACTTTCTACTCCTTTTTGGAAAAAAAATTTGAGTATGGAAACTGCAATAAATAAAGTTTATAGTTTATTAGAGCCTCTTACAGTCAAGAGATTGCAGAAAAGAGAGCAGGAAGATAATGAGATGAATATAACAAGTAGCAAATACAAACAGCTAAAGGAGAAAAACAGATGAAGAAAAGATAAGAAAAAGTTGTACCTACAGGAAAAAAACAGAGAGAAAAAGAAGACAGGATCAGACTCTTTGAGAAATATCTAGCAACAATTTAGAATATCACAGGCAAAAGTGTCAAAACCTCTTAAGTTTCTCAACTGTAAGTATAAATGGGTGTAAAAATGTGAATATAACCTGCCAGAAAGGTTGTAGCTGTCCCACCCCAATCATAAGGCGATATATTTCCACTAAATATAACTGAAACCTTAAAGCCAGTTAGTTAATTATTTCTGAGTCAAAAACCAGAAATAGCATCTAACCATTTTATGTTTTTACTGCTGTGCTAGTAAAACATAACAACAGGCTATTTCAGAGTGAAATTACCTTTTACCAAGTAAGATGGGAAGTAGTGCAGAATCCCTAACCCTCTTGGGAATAAGCTTTTATTGAGTAACATATTTGCCAGACTATACTTTCACCTCATTTCTTTTAAATAAACTACAACTCCTTCTCCCACATGCCCAAGGTTAGCTGCTCCAAAATAAAGGCAGCTCTAACAAGAGGTACCTAGGCCTTGGAAAAGTACCATAAGAGATAGGGCCAAGTCTCTACCTTGTGGCTTAGAACTCAATGGAATGGAGTAGAATGCTAATTTTATCACCTTCTAGAAAGATAACATTTTCTCTTGAAAAAAATTATTTGAGATTCTTTATCTCAGATCCCGGGTTGCCTTATTGACTTTGCATACTTCAGTCAATGCTCCATCTCCAAGGAAAAAAGCACAAATATCTACGCTGCTGGATGCATAATTTGTGGAAGCAAAATATTATCAAAAGGAAATAATATATCCTCTTATCTTCAAAATAAGAGAAATAAATCTGACATACCAATAGTTTTCAGTGAATTCACAGAATGAACTGGATCTGTAATGGCAAGGGTCATGCTAAAGAGGAGGCAAGATTGCAAATCCCATGAATTGCTATTGAATTTCAGAACCACATATCCAATTATGATGAATGTTGTAGAAAAGCTGATCAATCCAGTTAACACAGCCTGTGAAACCAATTCATAGCATAGTATTAGATTTAACACCTAAACATGGTATGACTGCATTTACTCATGTAAGAATCAGATCTTGCTATATATTTTATACAATTACTCGGGAAGATAACTTTAAAAGGTATTCTGATTCACCTGCCTCAAAGAAACCACCCTTTCCAAACAAATAAGATTCTATCTGACTATGAAAAGACCAATTCACCCCTCTTTCTTGGTGCTATTCCAGCTTAATAGTTCTCCACATCAAAATGTTCTAAAACGGAATGCAAATTTTTCTTGCTTCCGTGTAAAACTCTTCCCCAGTGATGATCTGCAGGGCTCCAGGCAGAAAGAGAGGTAAAACAATGAGCAAAAAAAAAGCACGTGCCAGCTGATTTGGCCCCCTTATTAAGGGCTGTCTGGAAGAATCCACAGTCAGCAAACTTTTGTATACATTTCATTGCCCAATGGTTTTCTGGCACTACCACATCATAGCATCAGGGATGCTGGGAAATGTAGCACTATTTCACACTGGGCCCACTACCATATATTCAAAATACAGTGAGTCACTCGGTTAGTGAGAAAGAAAGGAAGAGGCGATCAGCAACGCCTGCCTTAAAATTAGCAACAGAATGCAAAACTTTTAAACAAGCAGAAGGAACAAAGCGGATAAAGAAAACAGCATCGATTGACTGAGAAAGGAAAAAAGAATGAGAAAAAGCAGAGGAAGAGCATCATAAAGAAAAGTATAAAATTATATGGGAGAAATAAATCTATTTCTTTTGATTTTTAAAAATTTATCTTTAATTTATATACGGTAAAATTCATTCTTTTGACGTATAGTTATATGAGGGTTTTTTTTGGGGGTGGGTGGTTTTTTGTTTTCGGTTTTTTTTTTTTGGTTTTGGCCAAACTTTTTATTTAGTATGCTGTGGTTGCTTAACACACACTTAAATAGTCTTATTGGGGAGGGGGAAAGGGGAGTTTCTTGTAGATTCCCAAGGAAATGTCAGAAAAGCTAAACATGACCAGCATTATCCATTTGCTTTTTTGGGTTTACTGGGCGAATGGCACTTTCCTTACATATAAGCATCTGATCTCAGGTTTTTCATACTGAGAACACTGAGATTTCAGTTTGAAGACACTCTGAAATCCCAAGAGTAGCATACCCCAACCACCCTCTAATAGCTAGCTTGTTTGTATAGGCAGGAGGATTCACCTCTCCATTTTAGATGACTAGGTATTTCGTGGAAGATCTTAGAATCGCTTGCCGCATCATTTACTGGGGAAAATCTTAAAGGAAGTGGCCTTTAGGGACACTTTTACCTGGAAAATTACAACACTAGGACACATGTCATCTTAACACACTTAACATTTGCTTGTTGAAAGCACTGTCATAAAATCAAAGATTAAACATGTTTTACTATTTTTCCCTCACAAGAACATAAAAACTATGGAAGGCATACTTAACAGGAAATTTTTAAAAAAGTAACACAATCTTTCCTTTTAGTAGAGTCCTTGGGTAGTTATGACAGAATACGCTCCACTTTTGTTTGTTTGTTTGAACAGGGATTTTGGTCCAAAGTTTTGTTTGCTTTAATATCTGCTTCTGCCTCCCCCTCTATCAGGTCGGCTTTCTCCACAGCCACCACCTCTTGGTGCTCCGCGGCTGGAACTGCTGCAGGAATCTCTTGGAGGAGGGTACCCCCTTGCCATGGAAGGGGAAGCCCTCTTTCTTATCTGCCAACCTGATCACGACCACTTGAGTAGAGATCACTTCGGCTGCTTGAGTAGCTGTCTCGACTTCCACCATATCCGTCACGTGAGCTGCTGTAATCATCATGGCGACTGCTTCCCCATAAAGACGGAGGGGGCTCTCGTGTAGATGGAGCACTGCGTGAGTTACCGTAACTCTCCTATGAATCTCTGTAGGGACCTCCTCTTGGATGATCTGAATACTCACGATCACGACCATAGGCATCTCTATCACTATAGCCTCTTGATGGATAGTCATCACGTGAACTGGAATGACCATAATCATGGTATAAGAATAATCTTTTGGTGGTGGTGCTTAATCTCTTGTATTACGAGAATTTGGGTAATCTCTGCTTGAATAGCTGTCTTTAGTAGCAAATCCATCATCTCTTGGGGACAAATAAACATCTCTACAAGAGGGCAGGGGTTCCCTTCGAGGTGGACCTCTATAACTAGCTCTTCCACGTGATACAGGAGCTCTTCCTCCCATTCCAGTGCTGCCGCGAACTGGTCCTGAAGGGGCAGATCTTTTAGGAGGGGGACCCCCACTTCGCGGTGGTAGTCCTCTTTTTACTGGAAGTGGTCCCCTGGAAGAACTCATGTTAAAATTCATGAAATAGCCAAGATCATCCATGTGCCCTCCACGTGAGGGAGGTCCCCTAGTTCCTCCTCTTCTGCCTCTAAGGCCTCTTGGTGGGCCTCTGCTTCTTGGAGGTGGAGGTGGTCCACGTCTACCACTTTCGAATGATGGTTTAGTGGCTTGTTCTACCTTGATGGCTTTTCCATCTAAGGACTTTCCATTCATGTCTCTGGCTGCATCCTTAGCATCTGCTGGGCTTTCAAAGGTGACAAAAGCAAATCCTCTAGATTTGTTGGTTTCACGATCTTTCATCAAGAGAACTTCCACTATTCGTCCGTGTTTGCCAAATACTGATTCAAGGGCTTTCTCGTTTGTTTCTTTATTGAGGCCACCGATGAAGAGCTTTCCTGGGCCATCTGTTCAACAATTTTTCCCCCGTGGTGAAAGTGTTCTGGGGGGGGGGGGGGGGGGTGACGACGGTTTCAAGCCCCTACGAGCTCGCTGACAGCAGCTTCCTAGCTGCTCAGCACGCGGGAGGGCGGGCGGGCGGTCGGTGCCGAGAACGGGAGAGGGAAGCAGCTCGCACTACTGAGCAACGAGCTAGTTAAATGAGTTTTGACAAATGCAGTCATGTAAACATGACCACAATGAAAAATCAAAGCAGATGCACCACCGCAAAAAATTTCTTCATGCTGCCGCTTTGTAGTCAATTTCTTCCCTCCTCCCCACTTCCTTGCAACCAACGGTCTGTTTTCCAAAGCTATAGTTTTGCCTTTGAGAGAAGGAAGGAATTATACATAGTGTACCCTTTTGAATGTGGTTTCTTTCTGTTAGCATAATGCATTTAAAATTCTTCCATACTGTGCCTATCAAGAGTATTCCATTGTAAGATGTGGCACAATTTCTTTATTCATTCAGTTTGAAAAACATTTGAGCTGCTTCCAGACGTTTGAGATTTTTTCCTTTTTTTCTTTTTTCTTTTTTATTTCAGCTGCGCTGTGCAGCTTGCTGGATCTTAGTTCCCTAACTAAGGATCAAATCTGCACCCTCTGCAGTAGAAGCAGGGAGCCCTAACCCCTGGACCACTAGGGAATTCCCCAGACTTTTGAGATTATGAATAAAGCTGCCATAAAGATTCACACAGGGACTTCCCTGGTGGCAGCAGTGGTTAACACTCCAAGCTCGCAGTGTAGGGGGCCCGGGTTCAATCCCTGGTCAGGGAGCTAGATCCCACATGTATGACGCAATTAAGAGTTCACATGCCACAACTAAGGAGCCCGCCTGTTGCAACTAAGACCTGGTGCAATAAAATAAATAAATATTTTTTAAAAAAAGGATTCACACAGAGGTTTTAGTGTAAATTAAGTTTTCATTTCTTATGGATAAATACATAAGAATGGAACTGCTGGGTCACACAGCAAGTATATATTTAAGTTTATAAGAAACCCCCAAACTGTTTTCCAAAGTGACTCTACCATTTTGCATTCTCACCAGCAATGTATGAGAGTTCTAGTTTCTCTGCATTCTTACCACCACTTGGTATTAATCAGGTTTGTTCTTTTTGCGGCTGTTGCCATTCTAATAGGAATGTCAGTGGTATCTCAGTATGGTTTTAATTTGTATTTCCCTAATAACTTAAGATGTTGAGCATCTTCCAAAGACTTATCTTCCATCTATATATTTTCCTTGGTGTTTCAAATCTGCTAAAATCTTTTTCCCATATAAATCTATTTTTAATTACAATAAACATTACCCCTAAAATACAAAAACAAAAACAAAAAAAACACAAAAGCCCAGCAGAGATTCTCAACATGGATAAAATAATAAAATCCAGCTATATCTTATTGAAAAGACATCTAAACATAAGGACATCAAAATCTTGAAACTAAAAGAATGGAAAAATTTTAGCAGGCAAATAATAACTAAAAGAAAGTTAGTATAACTATAATAACACCAGATGAAATTGACTTAAAACAAAAGCATTATTTGGGACAAAAGTGTAACTAAATAATGAGGAAAAAATTAACTAAGAAAATAATACTTCTACAAAAATCAAAGAGTTGATATACAAAGCACATTCTCTGGTCACAATGTGATCAGAGAAATGATGATTTAAAAGCCATATTTGGACACGGCTTTTAAAACAACAGGTCAAAGAAAAAAGTATAAAATTTAGGTAGGAGGGATAATAAAGAAAACACTAAAAATCTAAATATGTGAGGTGAAGCTAAAAGAGTTGTCACAGGAAAACTTAAAATCTTAAATGCACAAAATGCAAAAGTGAAAAAGCTAAAGGTCAATCAACTAATACCTAGCTTAAAATATTAGAAAAAGTACAGAATAAAATCAAAGAAATAAAACATTTTGAAAAGAAAAATAAAATAATCTGGCAAGCATGATTAAGAAAAAAAAAAGAGAGAGAGAAGTCATAAACAAAACAACCATAGCAGTGAAAATGGACAAATCTACAGATACAGCTGAGATGAAGTCAGAGGTGGGATTAGGATCCAATTCTGCAGTTTATCAGTCTTGTGACCTCTGAACTACACTCTGCTTATATGTGAAATGGAGATGATATTAACTCAGTGCCTAGTCACAGTGGTCACTCAGCAAATATTCATGCCTTCTCCCTCCCCTCAACTATCTTTAATTAGTGGTTATGCAGAACAAAGAGGATAAAACAACTAAAACTGTAAGATGTGTGAATTATTAATCTTCTTTCTAGCCAGTTAGATTCTCTGTCAACATGAATAAGCAAGAATGGACCATAATTTGTCTTAAAATGTGTTCTTACCTGCCAAAACACATTCTTGAGTATACAGAAGTCCACATCCAAAGCAGCCATAAATATAATTAAAGGTGAAAAATAACAATAAAGTGAAAAACTTGGTGTTCTTAGAAGAGGGTAGACGACTTGGTGCATCTAAACTAACAAAGGCAAACAAGAAATTAGTTTGCTACCATTTTTAAGTATTAGAAATTAGGTTGATGCTCTGTCAATATAAATTTTAAAGTATTCCAATTTGCAACTGAGAGATTATCTACAAGGCCAGTCCTGGGGGTCTTGTAGATTTCTCGATCTAAATAACCATCCACATGAGTTAAATGAATAGTCCTCTATTCACCAGAAACGTGCATGAGTTTAGGCTACACAAACATTGCTTGTGGAAAATAATCAATATTTTCAAAAGCGGTACTTCACCATCGGTGATCCCTGAGGTGACTTTAGGTGGTCCACAGATAAGCATTTTTTATTTGACTGTTAGATAATTATTTTAATTTGCATAAGAGGAAAAAAAGAACTTTGCATGGGTACTTGTGATTTCACAGACATTCGCTTAGCATTTTAAAATCTTTCAGTGAGTCAAGCAGAGAAAAATAATACCTAGCTTTTCAAGAAGATGGCGCCGAAGGCGAAGAAGGAAGATCCTGCCCCTCCCAAAGCCGAAGCCAAAGCAAAGGCTTTGAAGGCCAAGAAAGCAGTTTTGAAAGGCGTCCACAGCCACAAAAAAAAGAAGATCCGGACGTCACCCACCTTCCGACGGCCCAAAACACTGCGGCTCAGGAGGCAACCCAAATATCCTCGGCAGAGCGCCCCTAGGAGAAACAAGCTTGACCACTACGCCATCATCAAGTTCCCGCTCACCACTGAGTCAGCCATGAAGAAAACAGAAGACAACAACACACTGGTGTTCAATGTGGATGTCAAGGCCAACAAGCACCAAATTAAACAGGCTGTGAAGAAGCTCTATGACATAGACGTGGCTAAGGTGAACACCCTGATCAGGTCTGATGGAGAGAAGAAGGCATATGTTCGACTGGCCCCCGATTATGACACTTTGGATGTTGCCAACAAAATTGGGATCATCTAAACTGAGTTCAGCTGGCTAATTCTAAATATAAAAGTTTTCGCTAAAAAAAAAAATAATAATACCTAGATAATAGTACAGATTGTGTATACAGGACATAAATCATGAAGGTTATACACAGATGAATGGAAAATACAGCAACAATGACTGAAGTGTTGTTAATTTTCCCTCCTAAAAAGTTTTTGGCCCAATTAACAGTTTAATTTTCATTACTTAACATCTCTGTGCCTCGGTTTCCTCATCAGTAAAATGGGAATAGAGTACCTACTTCCATTGGGTTGCTGTGAGGATGAATGAATTAACTGAAGGTAGTAATAAGTTAATAAATTAATTTGAAAAAAAGAACTTAAAAGGGAGCCTGGCACATAGGTAACACTCAAAAGATGTTATTTGTCGTGGTGGTGTTTCAAAAGAATAACAAGGGGCTTTTACAATCCTAAATAGGTACAAGCATTGTCTCTATTTTTTTTTTAAATAAAAGAATGAGTGGAGACAAATTGTCATTGATCACGCTGCTACACATTTGAAATCATGTCAATAAATTAAAGTTTTTCTTGGATCTATATTATATTTCATATGATGCATGTTTTGCATTTAATCTGGCAGTTAGAAAAGAGTAACCATGCTTCATTGTGACAGTAACTGCTGCCTTTTGTAACTAGAGTCTCTGTGAGCATTGAAGACAATAGCAGGAGAGAGTCTGGTGTATGTACAGGGGAAGAAAACAAGAGCCAGGACCAAAGGCAGATGGCAAGAACCCAAAAATGCAATCACATTTCACTCCCAAATTACTGCTTTATTTTAAGCCTCTCTAATTTGTTTCCTTTTTTGGATGGTTTTTCAAAAATTTTAACACCGGATAAATTTTTCTTAGTAGCTACTAACATGAAAAAAATTAATAATAATTCCACTCATTCAGGGAAAGGGATGGGAGTTGACCTTGTTTTGGGTCTTTATTCTTTAATCAGTTCTCTAATTTATCATATGTACGTCACCTCAACAAAATTGTAGGCCAGTTGTCCTATCAAAAATCCAAACAGAGAAAGAATTGTCAAGACAATGACTTCAGAATTCTTTAAAAATGTCCTCAGAAGTCCTAAAAAAGAAAAAAAAGTATGTGTTATTTAGACATAAGGTATAGTTTTAAAACAATTTAATATTACCTCTCTGTAGGTATTTGACTTTAAACTTCCTCTGAACGTCATATTATTGTGAATAAATAATTGACAGCAGTTATAAATGCTGTCTCGTAGTATGAGAGACACATAATAAGGCATCACTCATAGGTGAATCTGGAAAATGCTGAAGTTCCGACAGCCTCCCATTTGCCCACCCAGTGATGCATTAGGATCACTGTATGAGTATCCTGCCTATGGTTCTGATGATGAGAAATTATGAAAAACCAAATTCACCATACCTATTGAATTCTTAATCACTGTTTAAGAGACCTCACAGGTGAAGATTTTCCTAGTTCCCCACTAGGGGGTGGGGTGGGTGGTGCATCTTCCCTAAAGAAAAAGCACATCAAAAGCCATACTAGAATGGACAAAATTGATGATGTTAACTAAGCACACTGTGAACTATATATCTGGGTTCTATTTGCCCTATTTGCCCTCGCCTCATCCCAGATATTTTGGTCAGGTTCGGCCTGGCAGGCAAGCAGGCAGCTAGGCAATGTAAGGCTCTCTCTCTCCCTTGTTACCAGAGATTCTGGACCATATCTTTATAGTTATACTAACAACACTGCATTGTAATTATTTGTCTGCCTGTCTCCCCCACGAGAGGTCTCCTTGAGGTTAAGGACTGTCTTATTCTCCACACTGCTGTGCTCAGCAAATGTCACTGAAAAAAGAAGCATAGTATAGGTCATACTTATAATTAAATGAAATAAGACTAATAGCATTCACTCACATCTTGTAATTTCACTGGTCCCCTTCTTTTGTTGTAGTTGTGATTACACTGCACTAAGAAAGGTTCAGAGGGCAGAGGAAAGATGAGATATAAAAACAACCACCTACCTCCCAAAACAATAGTGGAACATAAAAGAATTGGGAAATGCCCCTTTATAAAAGTGTACTCAGCTGACCTTCCACAGAGTAAATCAGGTCTGTTACCCTTTTTTGGCACCCAGAAGGATGCGTTCGCTTTTGCCATTGCTTTTTCAGTTCCAACTGATGAACTTGGATGAGAGTTACTGTTGACACAAACTAGTACAGACTAACCTGTTATGATACGCAAAAAAGAAGAAAATGAGACTTGCCAAGACCCAATCCATCCACATTCTTTCTACCTAAAATGATACTGTACTCTGATCTGGGCACATTTCTTCTTGCCACAAGGTTCACATTAATACCTCCTGTTTCACCTTTGCTCTAAGAACATTTTATGGGACCACTAATAGCAGTGTTAGTGTTTCTTCCTCACACTGCTCCATGTGTGTGGGGGAGATATCGTACTGATTTTTGCTCATACCATTTATTGTACAATATGGTAGTGTTTGCCTTCCCCATTGGAGAGTGAGTTTCTTGAGGGTCAGGGCTGACTATTACTTTTCCTTAAGGCTGTGCACACAGTAGGTGGCACACAATAGGCTCTCCATAAATATCTGATGAACTGAATTCTGTGAGGGGGAGCTCTTTCTCCAGAGATACAAATCGTTCTAGAATTTTCTTTTACTACTGCAATCCCTTGTCCCTTTTTCCTCTCTCAGGCCCCACCAAATCCAAAATGGCAAATGGGAAACAAAGTCAAAGTTGAGTCACACCAGTTAAAGTTGGGGATGGGGAAGGACGCGAATAACCTAAAAACAAAGGAAAAGACAAAAGTTTAAGTTTGAACATATGGTAGCTTTGAGTAAATTAGAAAAAGTCCCCCTCGCTAACAACAGGACACATGGCTTGGCATGTGAATAACAGGCTAGATTTCAGCCCTAATACCGTCCCCCCCCCCCACCTCCAGCTGCTGTCCTTGTGTAGGACATAGCTTGCATAAATCTATGTGGGGATCCTGAGAAGGGCTCATTCTCTTCGTCTTTTTCATGCAGCTAGCCTTAACTTAAAATTCCTAGAGGTTCCTGAAGTATCCCCAATAATAACTGGAGCTCTTCTTTGGATATTTGTTTTGCATTTGCTTGGTCTGCAAGCCACAATGATTCTGGTGTGAAGCAGAGGGTGGGCCAGAAATGAGTTTCAAAATGTTGTATCTTCAAATCTGTCCCTCAAGTAGCACTTCACATCTGTGGCACCTTCACAGCCTACTATCCCCACTTGTCATTACAGCATTACTCTCAAATCAAGTTCTCCAAACTATCAAGACCAGCAATACCTTCTGCCAAGACTAAGCAGGTCCAGAGTTGAAATCAAGACGAAGGCACTTGAAAATCACCAAAAATGCTCAGCTCTGTGTCCGTTTGCTACGTACAGTACTGCCAACTGACATCACACTGAAAGCCATTTCCATGCCTAATTCCTATTGGTTTGTTGCCAACTTACTTTCATTTTGATTGGCTACACACATTATCCCCACCCCCAATCCAGAAGGAGCTAAGTGATCTCAATTCCAGGGAAACTTGCATTTCTTAATTGTGTGTCTGTATATATAACTGTTTTAACTGATTTTCTTTGCCTGACGTAATGCCTGAAATGGTCATTGACCATGTAGACATAACCTCCTCCTATGCGGTTTTTTAATATATACTGTTTTTCTTTCTTCAACCCTAACCCTTTTCAACACTGCTTCGTCTCCCCTGACTTTGTAATTCATCCTTTTCTATTTTCTTTTTTTCTACCTCTCCTTCCTTTTCAGTGGAGTTTCTCATTCCCTTTTATCACTACTTGTCATTGGCTTTTGGTCTTTGATTTGAAGAAACAATATCACCCATTCTTCACAGGACAAATGCATCCCAAATTCCGTGATGCCTGATATGTGATATTTTTACCTCAAATCTAATCATTAAAAACAAATACAGTATAAATTTAAACAAATAAACAAGTTATAAATCAATCTGTAGTTTACTTTCAAGAAAGTTATTTTGACAGTGAAATTCTGCTCTCTCATTCCTGTGCCACACTAGTCAAATCCTCTTCCCCTGGGCACCAAGGATAATACCACAGCAATGAGATGACTAAATCTATCATCAATCTTCTCCATCACTATATCAAGGAAACTTTGACAAATAAAAGCCCCAGTTCCTACTTGAGACTGAGTAGTTTCAATCGACAGCTCCATGGCTGCCCCTGACGGCAACAGCCACCGTTGGCACTCACACACCGTTCCCCTAAAATACTTGCTTTACAACATTTTGTTACTGTCGTCTGGTACGGTTCTTATAAGCCACTAGGTCTATTCCTACCGTGAATCCCAAGGACCTTGTTTAAAAAAAAAAAAAAAAAAGCTGTCTTATTCAAGGCTGTCTCCTGAGAGACCCATTCCTTACTCATTCCCATCCTGCCCTTACTGAACTCTTCTGGTGACCAAGTTCACTACCCTTGCTCCCATTTTCATCTTAACCTTATCTATACTGCTTGTCACCTTGCCTTCTCTCCTCAACTGCAATGCCTCAGATCGCTTTGAGTAATGTCCTTCCAGTTCTATCTAGTTCCTATCCCACTGCTGTCCCCTCAGGCTCACCTGGGTCACCTAGACCCTTCAGGTAAGACTCATGCAGTTTTACATTTCAAAAGTCAGATTCTCCATGGCTTCTGGAAAAATACTCATACCTCAAGAAAACCTGAACAAAATTCATAGAGTCGGCTCTAGATTATATATAGTTCTGAGAGCTAGAGATAGCACATAACTAAAATACACAGAGATGATCAAATTTCTCTACATAACATTACTTCCCATAACGTTAAAAAAAAAGCAATAATAAATGTGTATTTCACCATTTTTGGTAGAGCCAGTTGAACTGACTGGTGGTTTTGAGAGCTGAGAGGCTTTCCCAGTGTGTTGTCCCTAAACTCCATCTTCTGATGACAGATGACACTGTCTGACTGAGACAGGCACATAGTAGGTTGCTTAGTCATAGTTCCCCACTCCCCGAACACTTTGATGGGTTCAGAGCATGGGCCTCTGACAAGACCAATCAGATGATGCCTTGATATGTACACCATCACTGGGAGAGGGCTGTTCTCTTTCCGTTTGAGTTTAGGTGTGGTGATGACTGCCTTGAGCAGCTAGAGGCCACCTTCCCAGCCGCCTTGAGAAAGCCTGTCTCAAGTCTGAGGCTGAGAAAAGCCTTTTCGAGTCTGAAAGTTTCCGTGACATACCACCTGGATATCTCTGAGGTCTTAACAAATGACCTCACAATCCTGCCTGAGATTTTATCTTTTCTCAGAAGCCATTTCTCAGTTTGGGAATTTTTTGGCATCTAGAAAGGCTAGAAATGATAACTAATTTTCAAATCTAGCAATTACTGAATCCTTTATATTTCTTTTAAATTTTATTTGAAAACTGAACTGTTCCTTTTTTTTTTTAAGATTTATTGTATTATTTATTTATTTTTTGGATGCATTGGGTCTTCGTTGCTGTGCACGGGCTCTTTCTAATTGCGGAGAGGAAAGGCTGTTCTTCGTTGTGGCGCATGGGCTTCTCATTGCAGTGGCTTCTCTGGTTGCAGGCTTCAGTAGCTGTAGTACGCGGGCTCAGTAGTTGTGGCACGTGGGCTCTAGAGGGCAGGCTCAGTAGTTGTGGAGCACGGGCTTAGTTGTTCTGTGGCATGTGGGATCTTCCCTGACCAGGGCTCGAACCCATGTCCCCTGCACTGGCAAGCAGATTCTTAACCACTGCGCCACCAGGGAAGCCCCTGAACTGTTGCTTTCAGCTGATCTCTCTCCTCTCATATTTTAGTAGGAGAATCCAGGTGGCAGTTGAACACTGTTTGGAAAAGTCTTTAGCAGGATCATTGAGTTCCTTACTTAGACAAGTGTGGCCAAACTTACCACCATCACATAACAAGGGCCCCATTTCTCCAGCTTCTAATAACATTTTCCTCTCTGTCCTGTAAATTCCCACTCATAGCCTCCTAGACGGCCTTAAAGATTCTGCTAATAGTCTAAGGCCCTGCAGGCTTTCACCAACACTCTCCTCTGGCCCCTTCCAGCTTCTGCTTACTACCCAGGCCCCAAAAGGCAACGCCACATTTTAGGGTTTGTTATGTCAATTTCTCACTTCCAGTTTCCCAAACTTGTATGCTATACATTGCTGCATAACAAACAGACACAAACCTCAGTCGTTTAAAACCATAATCATTTATTTGGCTGAAATCTACAGTTGTGGCAGGGCTTAGCAGAGGCTTGTCTCTGCTCCACGTGGCATCGCCTGTGACAGCTTAACTGGAAGATCCGCTTCCAAGATGATTCACTGCTATCGTAGATGACTGCTGGCTAGAGCTCAGCCAGGGCCTCGCTGCCTGTCCGTAGGGGTCTCTCCGGGCTAGCATCTCAAGAGAACTAGGTAGAAGCTGTATCACTTTTATCTTTTATGATCAATGGAAATCACAGAGTATGACTTCTACTGTAACCACAGGCCTGCCCAGGTTCATGATGAGAGAACAGAGACCCACCTCCCTATGTGAGGAACGTCATGACTGTGGGATAGGAGATGTGGCCATCCTGGAAAATACAATCTTTCACAGATTAGATGAAACACTGGGATGGATTGTCAGCCCTTTATAATTTGGGGCATTGTGGTAACCTAAACATCAGTCTGGCTGCTTTAGTCTAGAGTAGTAGTTCTCAAAGGGTAGACCATATGCCAGCTGTGATTCATGACAAAAGCTCCATCATATATAGCAAAATGAAGAACATAAAAGCCTAGAATAGAACTTAATTTATTCAACTTAAAGAGCAGAACCTTATACTGAGATCATATCTTCCCCTTTTTTGGTGTTAACATGTCTTTTTGTTCATTAAATGATAGTGATAGCAGATAACAGTTGTTCTCTTAATGATATCATACCAATCTCCTCCCTTTTGTTTTTACAGTTTTCCAATCAATGAAAAAAATACAAAAGCCTAAGGAACCACTGTCTAGAAGTTATCAGGCTCAATGTAGCCTTTGCTCTACTACCTCTCAAATAATGTGATTTAATTTCCTAGTATGCACCTTGAAATAGTAATTAATTACTCTGTGGATGTTCAGAAAAAGCCATGCAGCTACTTGAGTAAAAGCTCAAACTCAGAGTATAAGGATCTCTGACAATCCTATGAATATATTTATAATTCAATGCAACAAGTCACAAGACATACCATATCTCTCAAAACATACTAAAGTCATAGATCTATAGATATAGATGTACATTCAGACTGTCACATCAATGAAATCTTATCTATAGATATAGATGTACATTCAGACTGTCACATCAATGAAATCTTTGAAATGAGATTCAGGAATTCCTTCATAATCACCAGGTTCACATGCCTAAAAACTGATATGGCTTCTTGGTTTCTCTGCGAGATAAAAAAAAAAGTGATATGGCATTCAAGAAGAAAGTTAAAAAATAGACAATTAGAGAAGAAACTAGATATACAGTCATAGTGCAGGGCGTGTGTGCGGCTTGTCTTCTGCAGGAGCAGGAGTTGAAATGGGGCACTGGCACAAGCAAAATATGGAGATAAGGATTCCATAAAGGTGAACAAGCTCTATAAATTAATGAAGACTAGTGAGTTCTATGAAAAGGTGGTACGAAAAGAGAATTCATTCAACTATTATTTACTAATTTACTATGTTATAGCCTCTTTATGAATGAAGAAAAACAAAACGAAGCCCCTACCCTCAAAAAGCTCAGAGTTCAACTTGCGAACAATTAAATAGAATACAGTATGAAGCTATTAATGCTGAAGGTGACCCAAAGAAGGAGGGATTCATTCTTCCTAACACTGGGGATAGAGGTCATGGAGTGGAGACTTCACACTGCCTTGCCAAGGGTCAGGATTGATTTTTTTTTAGCTTTATTGAGGTATAATTGACATATAAAATTGAAAGACAGGATTGACTTTTGAAAAGTTCCCATAGCTTGAGGCAAGATGAAGAAAAGGAGCTGGTGTCTTAGTCCATTCAGGCTGCTGTAACAAAAACACCATAAACCAGGTACCTTATAAACAACAAACATTTACTTCTCACACTTCTGGAGGCTGGGAAGTCCAAGATCATGATGCCAGCCGACTTTCTGAGTCTGCCTCCTAGATGGATGTCTTTCTGCTGTAACCTCATATGGAGCAAGGAGTAAGGGAGCTATCCAGGGCCTCTTTTATAAGGGCCTAATCCCATTCGTGAGAGCTCTGCCTCATGACCTAATTACCTGCCAAAGGCTCTACCTCCTAATGCTCTCACATTGGGCATTAGGTTTCAAAATACAAATTTGGGGGAGGAGGGACACAAACATATTCATAGCAGCTGCAGAAAAGAGTTAGAAAAGTAGTTTGTAAGAAAGTAAAGGAACCATAATGACATAAAGGCGCCAATGTGAGTTTCAAGAAGACGGCATTAGCAAATATATTAAGAGCTACAAACAGTTTAAGAATAAAGACATAAATATGAATAAAGGAGAGAGAGGTTTATTTTCTACTCGGAGTCTCCAGAAATGCCTTGTTCTTATCTAGGAATCTTTGAGATTTATAAATCCTTCCCTGATCACCAGGACCACATGCCTGGAAAGCAATGTCATATTCAAGATCAAGGCTCAGAGAATGTAAAATTAGAGTATAAATGACAAAAATGGCACCTAGCCTTTTCCCAAATTATTGCAGTGCTTAAAGATAACAGACTTCTCACAATCTATAATATTAAGAGCATGGAGCAAACATAGGTCTCCTTCTTTGCACTACACCATAAACACCTACTGGATCTACCAGAGAGGGGGTGAGACTCATGGCCCTGTTCTTCTGCTTAAGGCAACTGAAGCTGAATTGCTCATACATAAAAAAAAGATCTCAAAACTTTTAAATTTGTGAGACAGTGTTACCTCAAAACCATGGCTGAGAAAATGCCAACTGACAAGGAATTACTGAATTACTTATTTCTTTTCCTTCCCCTCAACAATAAAAAACTAGCTTTCAGGATGGGACAAAGAAGAGAATAATTTTCTTTCTATAAAACTATTCTAGAAAGTCAGAGAAGCAGAAGGTTCAGGGGCTCTTAGACAAACTTAAAAAAAAAAAAAAAAGGACATTCCAAATCACTAATATGAAACCAACAATGATATTTAAAACACAGGTAATACAAAACAGAAAAACAGAAGGGAAAATGGCATGCAGTATAGTTATAATAACTATAATAACTAAACCTGCAGAGTAGGGGAAATCTAAATATAAAACTAAACATTTGTATTTATTAATTTAAAGACAGAAGGGTGTCAAAATTTTGACATAAAAAAGTGATAAGTGTATAAGCAGAGGATCCTGATCCAAACCATCCTTAATACTTCCTTGCTCCAGAGTGTCACCCTGTAGCTTTCCTTTTGAGAGAGGGAGAACACATTTTTCCTCTGGAAATGGCCAATATGTCTTTAAAAAAAAAAAAAAAAGAATTGCTCACTTGAACAGAAACTTCCTGCCTCAACAATTACACAGAAATTTGTTAGAGTCTCTAAGTAGCTTTCAAAGTTTCTATATGGTCTTTGTGAGTGACTCTTACCCAAGTGCTCTCTGGAAGAAGCAAGTGGAACTCACATGAAACTGACTTATGGGGGCAGAGGCAAGACCAGAGAGTCTGGACATAAGCATGCTGAATGGGGTAAAACAAAACAAGGGTGATTTAATTTCATACTTAAACATTTTTATAAAATCCCACATCTATTTTCTTAACTTCGGTCAGCATGAATAGGTTTGCCTTTATAAATATAGAAGGTGGCGCCTTTTATAAAATACATGTTCAGTAGAAGGTATGATCTTGACTTCTTTCCTGACCATGGTTAAAATACAGATTTGGCACTTTTCACTTGACCTGAAAGGAAGCAGATTTTTAAATTACATTTAATTAGCTTGCTACAGAAAACAAAAATAAAGCAAGTTTTTAAAACAATGGGCAATGGGCATGAAATAAATCAATATGTCCAAGCCTGAGCCAGTCCTTAATGAAACCTTGATGTTGGTATGTCAATTCAAGTATTCCCACCTTTTCTTTCCCTAATATTTAAAGCTACGAGGTCACACTTCTCATATAATCAATATTACTCTTCCTAATTCAGCCATTTGAATAAACTGCTTAACCTCATGTGTCTCCACTTTCTTCACTGTAAAACAAGGGGGTCATTTCAAAGGTTCCATCAAGATCTAACACTTCTCTAATATGAAGGTGCGAGATACTGGGGTGCTTGGAGGGGATAAAGAGGACTTGGGTAAAGAGGCAATTTTTTTAATTGAAGTATAGTATATTTACAATGTTGTGTTAATTTCTGCTCTACAGAAAGTGATTCAGTTATACATATATTTACATATACATTCTTTTCCGCATTCTTTTCCATTGTGGTTTATTACATAATATTGACTATAGTTCCCTCTGCTATAGAGTAGAACCTTGTTGTTTATCCATTCTATATATAAGAGTTTGCATCTGCTAATTACAAACTCCCAATCCATCCCTCCCCCACCCCCTGGCAAACACAAGTCTGTTCTCTATGTCTGTGAGTCTGTTTTTGTTTTGTAGATAAGTTCATTTGTGTCATATTTTAGATTCCACATGTAAGTGATATCATGGTATTTGTGTTTCTCTTTCTCTAGGTCCATCCATATTGCTGCAAATGGCATTATTTCATTCTTATTAACAGATGAGTAGCATTCCATTCTATACATATACCACATCTTCATTATCCATTCATCTGTTAACGGACATTTCGGTTGTTTTCATGTCTTGGCTATTGTTACTAGTGCTACTATAAACTTTGGGGTGCATGTATCTTTTTGAATTATAACTCTTTCTAGATATATGCCCAGGATTGGGATTGCTGGATCATACAGCAACACTATTTTTAGTTTTTTGAGGAAACTACATACTGTTTTCCACAGTGGCTATAGCAATTTACATTCCAAACACTAGTATAGGAGGGTTTCCTTTTCTCCACATCCTCTCCAGCATTTGTTTCTTATAGACTTTTTAATGATCTCTCTGACTGGTATGAGGTGGTACCTCATTGTAGTTTTGTATTTCTCTAATAATTAGTGATGATAAACATCTTTTCATGTGTTTACTGACTACTTGTATGTCTTCTTTGGAGAAATGTCTACTTAGATCTTCTGCCCATATTTTGATTGGGTTGTTTGTTTTTTTGTTATTGAGTTGTATGAGCCACTTGTATATTTTGGAAATAAAGCCCTTTTTGGTGGCATCACTTGCAAATATTTTCTCAAAGCTTATAAGTTTGACTAGGTCCCATTTGTTTATTTTTGCTTTAATTTCTATTGCCTTGGGAGACTGACCCAAGAAAACACTGCCACAGTTTATGTCTGAGAAAGTTATTCCTATGTTCTCTTCTAGGAGTCTTATGGTGTCATGTCTTACATTTAAGTCTTTAAGCCATTTTGAATTTTTGTGTATGGTATGAGGGAGTGTTCTAACTTCATGGATTTACATGTGGCTGTCCCATTTTCCCAACACCACCTGCTGAAGAGACTATTTTTTCCCCATTGTACATTCTTGCCTCCTTTGTCAAAGATTAATTGACCACAGGTGTGTAGGTTTATTTTGGGGCCCTCTATTCTGCTCCATTGATCCATATGTCTGTTTTTGTGCCAATACTGTGCTGTTTTGATTACTGTAGCTTTGTAGCATTGTCTGAAGTCTGGGAGGATTATGCTCCCTGTTTTATTCTTTTTCCTCAGGATTGTTTTGGCAATTCTAGGTCTCTTATGGTTCCATGTAAATTTTAGGCTTATTTGTTTGACTTCTGTGAAAAATGTCAGGTAATTTGATAGGGACTGCATTAAATGCATACATTGCTTTGGATAGTATGGCCATTTTAACAACGTCAATTCTTCTGATCCAAGAGCATGGGATATCTTTCCATTTCTTTGAATCATCTTCAATTTCCTTTATTAACATTTTATAGTTCTCAGAATATAAGTCTTTCATCTCCTTGGTCAGGTTTATTCTTAAGTATTTTTTTGATGCAATTTTACAAGGGATTTTTTTTTACACTCCCTTTCTGATATTTCATTGTTCGTGTAGAGAAATGCAACAGGTTTCTGTATGTTACTCTTATATCCTGCTACCCTCCTGAATGCATTTATCAGTTCTGATCGTTTTTGTGTGGAGTCTTTATGGTTTTCAATACATAGTATCATGTCATCTGCATATAGTGAAAATGTTACCTCTTCCCTACAAGTTGAATATCTTTTATTTCTTTTTCTTGTCTGACTGCTGTGGCTAGGACTTCCAATACTATGTTGAATAGAAGTGGTGAGAGGGCACATCCTTGTCTTGTCCCAGATTTTAGTGGGAAGGCTTTCAGCTTTTCACTGTGGAGTACTGTATTGGTTGTAGGTTTGTCATAAACAGCTTTTATTATGTTAAGATAATATTCCCTCTATATCCACTTTCATAAAAGTTTTTATCATGAATGCATGTTGAATTTTATCAAATGCTTTTTCTGCATCTATTGAGATGATCATGTGGTTTTTGTCTGTTATTGATGTGGTGTATCACACTGATTGATCTGCATATGTTGAACTATCCTTGTGACACTGAAATAAATCCAACTTGGTTATGGTGTATGATATTTTTTATGTGTCATTGGATTCGTTTTGCTAGTATTTTGTCGAGAATTTTTGCATCTATATTCAGCAAAGATATTGGCCTGTAATTTTCTTTTCTGGTAGTGTCTTTGTTCAGTTTTGGTATCAGGGTGATGGTGGCTTCATAGAATGTCTGTGGGAGTGTTCCCTCCACTTCAATCTTTTGGAAGAGTTTGAGAAGAATTGGTATAAGTTCTTTTTTGTATGTTTGGTAGAATTCTCCTGTGAAGCCATCTGGTCCTGGACTTTTGTTTGTAGGCAATTTTTTTTATTACAGATTCTATTTTACTTCTAGAGATCAGTCTGTTCAAATTATCTATATCTTCTTGATTCAATTTTGGCAGGCTGTATGTTTCTAGAAATGTGTCCATTTCTTCTAAGTTGTCCAATTTGTTGACACATAATTTTTTATAGTATTCTCCTTTCAAGTGTGTCTTTCTGCAGTATCGTTGTGCTTTTTCCTCTTTCATTTCTTATTTTATTTATTTGGGTCCTCTCTCTTTTCTTCCTGGTGGGCCTGCACAGAGGTTTGTCAATTTTGTTTACCCTTTCAAAGAAACAGCTCTTGATTTTATTGATTTTATTTTTTTCTATTGTTTTTATTAATCTCTATTTATTTATTTCCTCTCTGATCTTTATTTCCTTCCTTCTGCTGACTTTAGGTATTGTTTGTTATTCTTTTTATAACTCTTTTATGTGGTGGGTTACTTTGTTTATTTGAGATTTTTCTTATTTCTTGAAGAAGGCTTGTATCACTACAAGCTTCCCTCTGAGAACTGTTTTTGCTGCATCTCATCGATTTTGTATAGTTGTGTTTTCACTGTCATTTGTCTCGAGGTATTTCTTAAATTTTCTTTTTGATTTCATCATTGACTTATTGGTTTTTTAGTAGCATGTTGTTTAGTCTCCATGTAATTGATTTTTCTTCTCTTTTCATTTTCTGTGGTTGATTTCTAGTTTTATGCAATTGCAGTCAGAAAAGATGTTTGAAATAATTTCTATACTCTTAAATTTGTTGAGGCTTGTTTTGTACCCTAATATGTGGTCAATGCTAGAGAATATTCCATGTGCACTTGAAAAGAAAGTATATTCTGGGTTCTTTTGTGGGGTTTTTTTTTTTTTTTTTTTTTGGTTTGTTTTTTTTTTTTTGATGTAATGTCCTGAAAATATCAATTAGGTCTAACTGTTATACTGTATTATTTAGGATCTCTGTCACCTTATTGATTTTCTGTCTGGAAGATCTGTCCATTGGTGTGAGTGGGGTATTAAAATCTCCTACTATTAATGTATTCCCATCAATTTCTCCCTTTTTGTCTGTTATTATTTGTTTTATGTACTTGGGTGCATATATGTTGACAAGTATAATATCCTCTTCTTATACTGATCCTTTTATCATTATACAGTGTCCTCCTTTATCTTTCTTTATGGCCTTTGTTTTTAAAGCCTATTTTGTCTGACATGAGTACTGCTACAACTGCTTTCTTGTCATTTCCATTTGCATGAAATATCTTTTTCCACACCCTTACTTTCAATCTAGTGTGTCCTGTGTCCTAAAGTGGGTCTTGTGGAGGCTCTTGTTTTTTTAATTCAGTCTGCCACTTGATGTCTTTTGATTGGAGCATTGAGTCCATTGACATTTAAGGTAATTATTGATAGATATGTATTTATTGCCACTTTAAACCTTGTTTTCCTGTTGATTTTGTATCTCTTCTTTGCTCCTTGCTTTTTCTTTTTGTTCTTCCTTTTGTGCTTTGATGATTTCTTTTATATTATGCTTGTGTTCTTTTTGGGTTTTGTGAATCTATTGTTTGTTTTTGATTTGTAGATACCCTGTTTTTGAAGTATGTTAATCCCTTCCTATATTTACCTTCTTTAGACCGGTAGCCAAATAGGCTCAAATACATTCTGAAAAAAAAAAAAATCAACATTTTCTTTCTCTCCTCCCCCAAAGTTTATGATTTTGATGTCTTATTTTATATCTTCATGTTTATTCTTTTGCTGTTCATTGTGTTAGTATCTTTCAGAGAAAGATTAGTTAGTATCACTTTCAGAGAAAAATCTTTTTTATTTTATTTTTTTTAAATCTGTGTATTGCTCTCTTCCTCAGCACTGCCTAGAGAAGAGGCAGCCATCTCCTACTCAGCATCATAGCTGCCCTCAGATCCCTGATGAAGCCCATGATTGTTGAAAAGAGGACCAAGAAGTTTATCCAGCATCAGTCAGATTAATATGTCAAAATTAATCAGAACTGGCAGAAACCCAGAAGCACTGACAACAGGGTGCACAGAAGGGTCAAAGGCCAGATCTTGATGCTCAACATTGGTTATGGAAGCAACAAGAAAACAAAGCACATGCTGCTCAGCAGCTTTTGGAAGTTCCTAGTCCACAGTGTCAAGGAGCTTGAAGTGCTGCTGATGTGCAACAAATCTTACTGGACTGAGATTGCTCACAACATCGCCTCCAAGAACCACAAAGCATTGTGGAAAGAGCAGCCCAGCAGGCTATCACCAATCCCAACACCAGGCTATGCAGAAAAAAAGAAAAAAGAAAAAAGGAAAAAAAAAGAAATAAAAGAACAGATTGATCATGTGCACATTGTGTTTGTGTTAATAAAACCATGAAACTCGGCAAAAAAGAAAAAAACTGTGTACAGACTTATTTAAATAATTTATTTTCCAATTGTGATTTTCTATCTCCTATAGATTCTTGCTTCTTTTCTATTTAGAGAAGACTTTTCAATATTTCCTTTAGAACAGGCTTAATATTGCTGTATTCTTTTAGCTTTTTCTTGTCTGAGAAATTCTTTATCTTTCCTATTTTAAATGATAAACTTGCCAGGGAGCGTGTCCTATATTGAAGATTTTTCCCTTCAGGACTTTGAATATATTTTGCCACTCCCTTCTGGCCTGCAAAGTTTCTGTAAAGAAGTCAGCTGATAGCCTTACAGGGGTTCCTTTGTAATTAACTCCTTGTTTTGTTTTTCTCTTTAGAATCATCTCTTTAACTTTTACCATTTTAATTATATCTTGGTGTAGGTCTGTTTGGGTTCATCTTGTTTGGGACCCACTGTGCTTCCTATACCTGGTATGCTTCCTTCTTTAGGTGTGGGAAGTTTTCAGCATAACTTCTTCAAATACATTTTCAATTCCCTTTTCTCTTTCTTCTCCTTCTGGGATCCCTATTATGTGTAGATTGGCCTGCTTTATATTATCCCTTAGGTCTCTTATACTGCTTTCATTTTTTTTCATTTGGCCTTCTGTCTGCTGTTCTGTTTGGGTGATTCCAATTATTCTAACTTGCAGATCACTTACTCGTTCTATGTTATCGTTCTGCTACTTATTGCCTTAAGCTTGGCTTTTGTCTCAGCAAATAAGTTTTCTAATTTGTTTTGGTTCCTCTTTATAGTTCCTAGTTTCTTTTTACAGTAATCTGCATTTCTATCAATTGCCCTTCTTAATTCCTTCAGTATTTTCATTATCTCCTTTTTGAATTTGGTGTCTATTAGACTGAAGAAGTCTATTTCATTGTTTGTTCTTTCAGGGAAGTTCTCTTGATCTTTTAATTGGGAGTGGTTCCACTGATTCTTCATTTTACTTATATTTCTCTTACTCTATGAGTTTAGGAGAAACAATTACCTACCGTCGTCTTGGAGGGCTATTTTTATGTAGAAGCATCCCTGTGTAGCTTGTGTGGTTTTAATATTTTTGGTGCAAGGGCTGTTTTTTAGTATGGATGGCTGCCACATCTTTCTTCAGTGTGTGTGGCTGTTATCCCCTTGACAGGGGTATGACTGATGTTGTGGTGATCAGAGCCTGCACTGGATGTTGAACGGGGCCTCCTCTTTGCTTTGTGGTTGTCACAGCCCTATTGGGGTTGCTCCCTAGTTGTTGGCATAGAAGCCCCCCAGATACATTTCTAAGCTGTGGTGTGAGGTAAGCAGGATCGGAGCGCTCCCTCTGGGAGAGGAGCCACTGAGTATTCCTCCACCAGAGCTGTCCACTGGGGAGTGCACTCTGTGATGTCACCTGTCACCCACTGTGTGAGCTCACAAAGTACACTGTTGTGCGCACTACCCTCAGCCCTGCCTCCACTGTAGGAATGCAGGCTATTGACCCTGGTGTTCCTCAGGCTCTGTGTTCACAAAGCCACCAGTGCAGATCATAGGCGCCAATACACTGAAGTCAGGTACCAGGACCACAGTAGTCACACACCTGGACCTGCCATGGGAGCTATGGAAGCAGCCCAGACCCCAGCCCCGCCTTCACATGCATGCACCCACAAAGCTCACAGCTGCTAAGGTCGGACCCGTCCCAGCCACAGGAGCACCCGTTGTCCACTCGGCTGTCCCACAGGCACTGAGTTTATAGCAGCAGTGTTGTGGATCACACGGCCATGGAGGGAGGGCTCTGCTTTCAGCCCCGCCTCCACATGCGGGAAACCTGCTGGTGGTTGCATGCTCCCAGAGCTTGCAGAGGTGGCACTGAGAAAGAGGCTGCTATGGCAAGCACCACCCTCACTTCACTCACACATTAACAATGGGGTTTCAATGGCCGTGCACACTGGCCGTGAGCATGCCAAAAGTAGGCTGCTATGGTGGGCCCCGCCCTTCCCTTCGTGTACCTCTTTTTTTTTTTTAATTAATTAATTTATTTATCAGCTGCATTGGGTCTTCGTTGCTCCACACAGGCTTTCTCTAGTTGCAGTGAGTGGAGGCTACTCTTCATTGTGGAGCACAGGCTCCTCATTTTGGTGGCTTCTCTTGTTGCAGCACACGGTCTCAACAGTTGTGGCTCATGGGCTCTAGAGCACAGGCTCAATAGTTGTGGCACATGGGCTTAGTTGCTCCGTGGCATGTGGGGTCTTCCTGGAGTAGGGATCAAACCCATGTCCCCTGCATTGGCAGGTGGATTCTTAACCACTGCATCACCTAGGAAGTCCCCCTTTATACACCTCTTAACAATGGCACTTTACTCCTATGGTGGGCCAGGCTTCTTCCACATACACTCCTGGTTGCAGCCCGTACCACACTCCATGCCCTTCAGGCTGTCTCTGCAGGGCTAACCTTAGTCCCCTCCCCAGGTCTGTCCTCTGAAGCCTGAGTTTTAGCACCCAGCCCCCACACATATTACCAGCAGGTGCACATCTCGGACTAGGGACTGCAGCAAGGTGGCATGGATCCTGTTCTGCCTGCCGCAAACTGGCTGCTGCGCTCTTCCCAAAACCTCTGAAGCTCCCTTTCTGTCCCAGGTGATCTCCCCATCAGTGTGGCAGCTTCCCAGGCTACAAGAACCTTTCCTCTGCCGTAGCTCCCTCCCAGGGGCACAAGTCCTATCCTGCTTCCTTCTTTTTCTTTCATCCTACCCAGTTACATGGAGATCTTCCTTGCACTTCTGGGTGTCTGAGATCTTCTGCCAGCATTCTATAGGTGTTCTGTGACAACTTTTCCACATGTAGATGTATTCATTATGTATTTGTGGGAAAAGGTGAGCTCCATGCCTTCTATTCTGCCATCTTGATTGGAGCTGCTGCAATTCTTCCTCAGAAGTGAGAAGGGAAGGAGGGAGGGTTGTTGTGCCAGACTAATAGTGGTGGCTGAGGGGGGAAAGGTGGGAATTGAACTGTACAGCCAACAACTCATGTCTTAACAATCTCATTCCTGGACTATACTAGTCTCATTCCCTCTGGACTCTTCTCCCTCCAATCCATTTTGCAAGGAAAGCCAGATTATTCTCCACTCGTTAATCCCACTTCTCTCCTACCCCAAGCAAAGCCTTTAATGGCAACCCACCACCCTGAAAGTAAAGTCCAAACTTCTAAGCTTACAATTCAATACTTTTAATGAAATGATCACAAGCTAACTTTCCAACCTTATTTTCTACTCTTCTTTAATGCATACTCAACTACAATCAGCCAGATGTAGTTGGCTTCTCTATTCCCATATTTCAACTTTTCATCATTATATCGTTCCTTCATTCCAGAATTCCCTACATATTCCACCCTGGTTACCTACCCTTTCAGGCAATTCCTCTTTCTTCACGATGCTTTCTCTTTACGCTTAGGCTTCCCTGAACATACGCAGCACTTGGTTTATCTTTTCAAGTATGCATGTTTAGTCACAAACTGGGTGGTGGACTCCTTAAAGACAAGGACAGTGCAAACGCATCTATTTCCCTTCAGGGGACCTAGGAGAGTGCTATGTGTATGCTCATTCGATGTTAGGTACAGACAGCAAAGGACAGTTTGCCATACATACTACATAGAACAGATTCAGTGCCTTAACCTTTAAAAAACTATGGCCCCTTTTGATAAACATAAAAATTTATGTTTAGGTACTGGGTATCCACATTCAAAAAAAATGAAGTTGGACACTGACCTCAATACCACATACAAAAAATAACTTAAAATGGGTTATAGACATGTTTAGACATAAGAGCTAAAAAAACTACAGAGCTCTTACAAAAAAAAAACCATAAAAGTAAATCTTGGTGACCTTAGGTAAGGCAATGTTTCTTACACATGACACAAAGCACAATCAACAAAAGGAAAAATAGATAAATTAGAATTCATCAAACTTAAAGCCTTTTGTGCTTCAAAGAACACAATTTAGAAAATGAAAGGATAATCCACATAATGGGAGAAAATATTTGCAAGTCATATATCTGATAAGAGACTTGTGCCCAAGATACACAAAGAACCTTTACAACTCAACAGTAAGAAGAAAATTACAAATATGTGGAGACTAAACAATGTATTACTAAAAGACCAATGAGTCATATACACTACGAAATGTGAAATAGAGAGCTAGTGGGAAGTTTTGCCGCATAACACAGGGAGATCAACTGGAAGATGGGTGATGACTTAGAGGGCTGGGATAGGGAGGGTGGGAGGGAACTGCAGGAGGGAGAGGATATGGGGATATATGTATAAATACAGTTGATTCACTTTGGTGTACAGAAAAAACTGGCACAACAGTGTAAAGTAATTATATTCTAATAAAGACCTTACCAAAAAAAAAAAAAAAACAGTGAGTCAATGAATAAATTAAAGAGAAGAACAGAAAATACCTCGAGACAAATGAAAATGGAAACACAACTTTCCAAAATCTATAGGATGTAGAAAAGGCAGTTCTAAGAGGAAAGTTTAGAGCAATATAGGCATACCTCAAGAAACAAAAACATCTCAGATAAACAACCTAACCTACCATATAAAGGAATTAGAAGGACTTCCCTGGTTGTCCAGTGGGTAAGACTCCACACTCCCAATGCAGGGGGCCCAGGTTCGATCCCTGGTCAGGGAACTAGACTCCGCATGCATGCCACAACTAAGAGTCTGCATGTCACAACTAAGAGTCCACATGCCGCAACTAAGAAGTCCGCATGCCACAACCAAGAAGTCTGCGTGCCGCAACTAAGAAGTCCACATGCTGTAACCAAACGTCCTGCATGCCACAACTAAAGATCCCACATGCTACAACAAAGATCCTACATGCCACAATTAAGACCCGGTGCAGCCAAAATAAATAAATAACAAATAAATTTAAAGTACTGTCATTTGTTTAAAAAGGAATTGGAAAAAGAAAAACAAACAAAGCCCAAAGTTAGCAGAAGGAAAGAAAAAAATAAATATCAGAGAGGAAATAAATACAACAGAGACCAAAAAACAATGGAAAATATCAATGAAAACAAGAGCTGTTTTTTAAAAAAGATAAATTGATAAACCTTTAGCCAGGCTCACCAAGAAAAAAAGAGAGAAGACCCAAATAAACAAAATAAGAAATGAAAAAGGAGAAATAACAACTACTATCACAGAGATACAAAAAACCATAAGAGAATATTACAAACAGTTACATGCCAACAAATTGAACAACCTAGAAGAAATGGTCAAATTTTTGGAAACATATAACTTTCAAAGACTGAATCAAGGAGAAACAGACAATCTGAACATACCAATCACTACTCATGAAATTGAATTTGTAATTTAAAAAACTCCCAGAAAGCCAAAGACAGGACTGAATGGCTTCACAGAAGAATTCTATCAAACATACAAAGAAGAGTTAATACCTATCCTTCTCAAACTATTCCAAAAAAGTGAAGATGAGAGAACACTCCGAAATTCATTCTATGAGGTCACAATTACCCTGGTACCAAAACCAGTCAAAGACACCACAAAAAAGAGAAAAATACAAGTCAATATCTCTGATGATTACAGATGCAAAAATCCTCAACAAAATTTTAGCAAATCAAATTCAAAAATACATTAAAAGTATCACATACCATGATCAAGTGGGATTTATCCCAGGGATGCAAAGATGGTTCAATATCTGCAAATCAGTCAATGTATCAATGTGATGTACCACATTAATAAAACAAAGAATAAAAATCACATGATCATCTCAAAAGACACATAAAAAGCATCTGACAAAATTCAACATCCATTCATGGTAAAAACTCTCATCCAAGTTGGTAATAAGGAACATAATAAGGTCATTTACAACAAGCCCACAACTAACATCATACTCAACAGTGAAAAGCTGAAAGCGTTTCCTTTAAGATCAGGAACAAGACAAGGATGCCCATTCATGCCACTTTTATTCAATACAGTGTTAGAAGTCCTAGTCACAGCAATCAGAGAAGAAAAAGAAACAAAAGGCATCTAAAATGGAAAGGAAGAAGTAAAACTGTCACTACTTGCAGATGACACCATACTTTATACAGAAAACCCTAAATCTGCCACCAAAAAACTATTAGAACTAATAAATGCATTCAGTAAAGTTGCAGGATACAAGGTTAACATACAAAAATCTGTTGCTTTTCCACACATTAATAATGAAGTATCAGAAAGAGAAAGCAAGAAAACAATCCTGTTTAAAATCCTGTTCAAAATCACATCAAAAAAAAAACCCTAGGAATAAATGGAACCTAGGAGGTGAAAAACCTATACTCTGAAAACTATAAAACATGAATGAAAGAATTTGAAGATGATAAATGGAAATGGAAAGATATCCCATGTTCCTGGATTAGAAGAATTAATATTGTTAAAATGTCTGCATTACACAAAGCAATCAACAGATTTAATGCAATCTCTCTCAAAATACCAACAGCATTTTCCACAGAACTAGAACAAATCACACTAAAATTTATACGGAAACACAAAAGACTCAAATTTGCCAAAGGAATCCTGAGAAAAAAGAACAAAGCAGGAAGTATCACACTCCCTGACTTCAGACTATACTACAAAGTGACAATAATCAAAACAGCATGGTGCTGGCACAGAAACAGATAATTAGATCAATGGAACAGACTAGAGAGCCCAGAAATATGGGGTCACTTATAGTCAATTAATCTATGACAAAGGAGGCAAGAATATACAATGAAGAAAAGACAATGTCTTCAATAAGTGGTGCTGGGAAAACAGGACAGTTACGTGTAAAAGAGTGAAACTAGAACACTTTCTCACAAATATGTATAAATAAACTCAAAATGGATTAAAGATCTAAATGCAAGACCTGAAATCATAAAACTCCTAGAAGACAGCATAGGCAAAACAATATGTGGCATAAATCGTAGCAATAATTTTTTGGATTTGCCTCCAAAGGAAAAATAAACAAAGGGGACCGAATTGAACTTAAAAGCTTTTGCACAGCAAAGGATACCATGGTCAAAATGAAAAAACAACCTACATAATATTTGCAAATGATGCAACCAAGGGGTTAATATGAAAAATATAGAAACAGCTCATACAACTCAATATCAAAAAATCAAAATGCCTGATTAAAAAACGGGCAGAAGATCTGAATGGACATTTTTCCAAACAAGGCATACAGATGGGCAACAGGCATAAAAAATAGATGTTCAACATCACTAATCACCAGAGAAATGCAAATCAAAACCACGAGTTACCACCCCACACCTGTCCAAATGGCCATCTTCAAAAAGTCCACAAATAACAAGTGTCAGCAAGGATACAGAGAAAAGGGAACCCCAGTACACTGTTGGTGGGAGTGTAAATTGATGTAGCCACTGTGGAAAATAGCATGGAGATTTCTCAAAAAACAAAAATAAAACTACCAGATGATCCAACAATTTCACCCCTGAGTATATATCTGAAGAAAATGAAAACACTAATTCGAAAAGAAACATGCATCCCAATTTTAATAGCAGCATTAATTTACAATAGCCAAGATATAAAAGCAAGCTAAAAGCAACCTAAGTGTCCATCAAAAGATGAATGGGTCGAGGAACTAAGATTCCACAAGCCGCCTGGTGCAGCCAAAAAAATAACTAAATAACAAAAAAAAAAAACAGAGATGAATGGATAAAGAAGAGATGGTATATATATACATATATATGCATATGTGTGTCTGTGCTTATATGCGTATATATACACATATATAAAACAGACTATTACTCAGCCATAAAAAAGAATGAAATTCTGCCATTTGCAACAACATGGATGCATCTAAAGGGTATTATGCTTAGTGAAATAAGTCAGAGAAAGTCAAATACTCTATGTTATCACTTACATATGGAGTATAAAAAATTTTTTAAAAAACAAATGAATATAACAAAACAAACTCACAGATATAGAGGACAAACTAGTGGTTACCAGTGGGAGAGGGAAGATGGGAGGGGTTACAATCGGGGTAGGAGATTAAGAGATATAAACCACTACACATAAAATAAATAAGCAACAAGGATATACTGAACAGCACAGGGAAGTGTAGCCATTATTTAGTAGTAACTTTAAATTCTATTTAAATACTGAATTACTATGCTGTACACCTGAAACTAAGTCAACTATACTTCAATCAAAAAAAAAAAAAGACAAATTAAAAATGGGCAAAAGATTCAAAGAGACACTTCTCCTAAGAAAATATACAAATGGCCAGTAAGCACAGGAAAAAAAATGTTTAACATCATCAGTAATTAAGGAAATGCAAATCAGATCTACATTAAGATACTCCATACCCAGTAGAACAGCTAAAAAAAACTTTTTTAAGATAGCAAATGTTGATAACAATGTGGAGAAATTGGAATCCTTAAATTGCTTATGCGAATGGAAATTTGGAAACAGTTTGGCAATTCCTCAAAAGGTCAGGAACAGAGGTACCATATGACCCAGCAATTCCACTCCTAAATATATACCCAAGAGAAATGAAAACATGTGGCCACACAAAAACTTGTACACAAAAATTCATAGCAGCATTATTTATAATAGTCAAATGAGTAGAAAGTCAAATATCCATCAACTAGTGAATGGATAAATTTGAACCCATACAATAGACTATTATTCAGTGATAAAAAGGAATACTGACACATATTACAAAAAAGATGAACCTTAAAAACATTAGGCAAAGTGAAAGAAGCCAGACACAAAAGGCGACAGACTGTATGATCCATCTATGAAATGTTCAGAACAGGCAATCCATAGAGATAAAAAGTAGATTAGTGGTTGCCAGGGACTTGCGGAAGGGAGGAACGGGCACTGACTATTAACAGGTATAGTGTATCTTTTGGGAGGTGGTAAAATGTTCTAAAATTAGACAGTGGTGATGATTATATAACTCTGAAAATATACTGAAAACCGCTGAATTGTTTATTTTTTAAATGGTGAATTTTATGGTATGAGAATTCTAACTCAAAAGGCTGATGTTTTTAAAATCTTAGGTACACCTGCCACCAAGATTCTGACACTGCACCTTCTCCACTGACAGGACAGTATTCCCACAATAGGTTTTTTAATCTACAGAGTTACATTATTGAAAATGTTTTTTCTCAACTTCTGCCACTCTTATCTCCTTAAAGGACATGCCTTCCTGACTGAAAATCATTGGTCAAAACCACAGTAATTACATAAAATTAAAAGATTAATGAAGGTAATAAGATTAGTACTAGACATTCTCTGTAGAAATAACTGTCATTATTTTTAGTTATTATTAATTTTGGAACTCAATGGAACTGAGTTATAGATTAGTGCTTATAAAAGGTTAATGGCTACTTAATGAAGACTGTTGAAATCAGATTATCTCAGAAATAACAACTTGGAACTAATTTTCATCTTTTCTGACATTCAAATCATTTTTATCCAAAACTTACATGGTGTAGCCATTTTTGTGAAGATAGGAGTCACAATATCTTCCAATTGCTGTTTCTGCTCAAAATGCTCATTAATGGAAGCTTCTAAGTGGGTGTCCAACCATTCATTTTTTATACGGCATGCATTGAGGATGGTATTCTAGAGACAGAAACAAAGAATTTACTTTCCACTTGTTTATTTAAAAATAAAACTCTACAGTATCTCTAAACCAGCACTGTGCAACAGAACTTTCTGTGATGATGGAAATGTTCTATATCGGCATTGTCTAATACAGTCACCATGAGACATATAAAGCCAGTGAGCTCTAGAAAATTTAATTTTAATTAATTCTAATTTAAATAGTCACATGTGGCTACAGCCTACTATATCTGACAGTGCAGCTCTAACATCAGTGAAATGTGCATATAATGAAACTCATCATCTACAGTCATAAAGCCTTGGGCCAGTCTACACCCTCTCCCTAATTCTTCATTTTCAATGAGCCCTGTGATAAAGAAAAGTGTTCACAAAGGTGGGGAAAAAATAGGTGGATGGTATAAGCTGCAGGCAGCTCAACAGACAATCAAGGATATTTTATTCCTTCTGAGGTGGTTCACAGGAGAAGGCAGTGCAAGAAATGCGAAAAGAGCTCTACCTCACTGAAAACCTCTCAGTTTGCACTGCAAAACCATCTCTTTGCACATGAGCAGCAAACTGCTGGTATCTGATTTAAGATATTCGTTATTCTATGGTTTGTAATAATAAAGAGACATGAATAAATGTATTATATGTCCTGTCCATATTATTAAATAAGCAGTAGAATATGCAGAAGTACACAGAATAAAGTGGATCTGTAAAGATGACCATAATATATTCTTTAAAAGAAAAAAAGAAAATTAATTGCTGTATAACAAAGGGAGTCCAACTCGAGGTTGGAAGATGCCTTAGAGGACTGGGGCGGGGAGGGTGGGAGGGACTCGAGGCGGGGGGAGTCAAGGAAGGGAGGGAATATGGGGATATGTGTATAAAAACAGATGATTGAACTTGGTGTACCCCCAAAAAAGTAAAAAAATAAAAAAAACCAAGGTAAAAAAAAAAAAAAAGAACAATTTGTACAGTATGATTCCATTTTTATAAAAGCAAAATCTCTTATAAAACTATATGAGTGCATACATACATTTATATAAGTGAAGGGAAATTATGATGAGATTAACACAAAATTGTTATTAGAACCACAGGGTAAAAAGATGGGAAAGGGAAAAGAGAAAACTATTAAGTTTACTTTAGATGTTTCACTTGTATTCTAATCATTACTATATTTTCTAGCTCAAAAAACCAAATATTTAAAAACTGAAATTAAAAAGGCTTTTATAGTAAGTGGTTTGGCAAAGCACTGTCTGTGCCAGAAAGATTGTCTTATAGATTGAATAGCGGCAATAGCTATTCTAAGAATTCTGCCTATGTTTTGTTTCATAAGAGATTTTGTAAAATGTTTTACAAACAAGTGAAATGCGTAACTTATCATGTTCTCAGAGTTGATGATGTCTTAAACTTTTAGCAATAGCTAAATCTTTTTCATCAGAATTATAAGTCACAGAAAATTCGGAGAACATCCTACAAAGAAATGCAGGAAATAATTTAAAACCAAAACACATTTCAAATACCTTGGGCATATCTTTGTTTTAATGTACATCCAAAGTGATAAACAAGTTCACATGCAGTACTTAGTATATAGCAAATGTGGCAAGCTGGCTTTACAATTAGCTATCTTTACAGGTGCGTAACGTTTTCACCATTATGTAAAATTTGATACATTAAAAAATATGTAGTGTGTGTATACATATATACAAAAATATATGAAGTATATCTAAGTTTTGCAGCAAAATAATGAAATGAGTATCAGTGGATCCCACTAATCAACAGAACAAGAACATTGCCAGTACTATCAATGCTGCTTCTGTGCCCCTCCCCCATGCAGCAGTTTATTAAAAAAGGAAAAAGTGAAGGAAGGGAGGGAGAAGAAAGCAATGAGGACCACCACCTCCTCTAGTGCATTAGTGTAGAAATTAAAGATACAAGGCAAAAATCTCAAAAGACTTCAGAACAAACTATAATCACAGTGCAGTACCTTGTCTTCCTTAAAAAGCTTCCCTGGTCCCTTTTCTGTATCTGTAACAGTTGCAGAGACCTTTGCAATATATTTTTTCAGCGCCAGCCTTGCATCTGAAAGAAGAGACAGTAAAAATGCATGATAGTAAGACAAAGACCAAAAAATATGCTCAACAGTTTGTAATGTACATTTATATATCCAGAGCTTTATAAACACTATGTAGGAGATTTGTTACAGTTGTTTTCCTTGGGGAACTTCAAGAAAGGTAACACTCAACTAGCAAAGCACTTTGGGGCACTCACTGTGTTTCTAGAATTGTGCTAAAAATTTTAAAGAGCAAATAAATATAAAATGGGATACCTGATACCAAAGAGGCCATACCAAAATATCTACTCTGGAGAAAGGAACAAAAAACATTTCCAATAGAAAAACTGTCACTTGCTTTGCCCTTCTTTATCCTTCAAACTAAATTCAAAATAGCCTTCCTCTTTAAAAGAAAAAAAAAGTGTTTAAAATAATTCCATTCTCTACAGCACCCATCACAAAATGTGCAAGACCTGTTTAAACAAAATTACAACACTTTGAGAGAAACTAAGACTCAAATAAATGGAAAGATATACCATATTCCAAGATGAAACAACTGAATATAGTAAATGGTAGATCAGCCTCAAATGAATTTAACAATCAGTGTATTTGTTTCCTGTGACTGCTATAACAAATTGCCAAAAATTTGGTGGCTTAAAACAACACAATTTTATCCTCTTACTATTCTAGAGGTCAAAAGTCTGAAATCAGTTTACCTGAGCTAAAATCAAGGTGCTGGCAGGGAAGATTCTTTCTGGGGGCTCTGAGGGAAGAATCTATTTTCTTGCTGTTTTCAACCTCTAGCGGCAGCCTGTACCCCTTGGCTGTGGCTCCTTCCTCCATCTTTGATCAAAGTACACCACTCCAATATCTAGTTCCATCATCAAATCACCTTCTCCTCTTCTGTGTCAAATCTCCTGCCTCTCATTTATAATAAAGACCTGGATAACCCTACCTGGATAATCCAGTATAATCTCCCCATCTGAAGATCCTTAATTTAAGGATCTGCAAGATCCCATATGAGGTAATATTCACAGGTTCCAGGGATTAGAACCTAGATATCCTCCGCAGACATTTTTCAGCCTAACACAGTCTGCCCTCCGACCGCCCAAAACTCACATCTACCCCACATTTACCCCATGCCAACATCCAAAAGTTTCAACTCATTACAACATCAACTCATGTCCAAATGCTCATCTAAAATATCATCAGCTCAAAAGTCTCATATCATCATCTAAACAAGGTATGCGTGAGACATTGGTACGATCCCTCCATCCCGGGGTAAAATTCCTCTCCATCTATAGACCTGTTAAACTAGAAAACAAGTTCTCTACTCCCAAAATACAACGGTGGGACAGGCACAGAGCAACAATTATAAATATTGCCATTTAAAAAGTGAGAAATTTAGAAGGAAAAAAGAATCACCACAGTCCCAAGCAATTTTGAAAACCCACAGGGCAATTCTATGCAGCATCAAAGACTGGGAATAACCATCTGTGGTGTAAGCCTCCATCCTCTTGGCCTGCAGCGCCAGCCTAAGTCATCCTTCCTTTTTCATGAAAGACAGCAAGCTCCTGCAACTGAATAGTTTTGTCAGTCACAGCTTCAAACCCATCATTCATCTTGCAAGCAGAATTAATTCCCTAAACTGGAATCCAAGGTTTAGGTTTTAGCTCCACTAGTTGGGTGACCTGGAGTCAGAAGTGGTTCCAGACTTTCAATATAGGATGAAGTTTAGCAGAGGACTTAGCAGGAAGAGGGGACTAAGGCACTTGTCGTAAAACTGCATTTGCATAATAAGCACACTGATTTTACTGAGAGCATATATTTATTTTGGGTGGCTTGGTAGAGAAAGGTGCTTACTGCAAGCATCCTCTTAATGCCACCATACCTGTCTCAGCTCATTCAGGCTGCTGCAAAATACCACAGACTAGGTAGTTTATAAACAACAAAAACTTAGTTTTCACGGTTCTGGAGGCTGGGAAGTCCAAGATCAAGCCTCCAGCATGGTTGCAGTTTAGTGAGAGCCCTCTTCCCTCACTGCCAGAAAATTCTCACTGTGCCCTCACATGGTGTATGGGGCTCGGAACTCTGTGCAGACTCATAAGAGCACTAATCCCATTCATGAGGGCTCCACCTTCATGTCCTAGGCATCTCCCAAAGGCCCCACTTCCTAATACCATCACAATGGGCATTAGGATTTTAACATATGAATTTGGGGGGAACACAGACATTCAGACCATAGCAATATCTTAACCCCTCTAACCTCAGTTTCTCCATCTATAAAATGGAAGTATTTTGTACCGTCCTCATAGGGTTGTTGTAAGAATTAAATAAAATGCAGTATAATGCATGCACGTCTTGACACAGTGCCTGGCACACAGTATAAGCATTCAGTAAGTTTATTATTATGTCACTCCTTTCCTCACAACTCTGTAAATGACTCCCTATTGACTGCTGAAAAACATGCAGGGCCTTGCAAGATCTATCTAGCCACAAACTATCTTTCCAGCTTCATCCCTTGCAACATTCATCCAGAGACCCCAACCATTATTTACTTCCTATTCCCTCTGCCCCCAAATGTCAACAGGGCTCACTCCTTCAGTTGCTCAGGTCTGTGCTCCAGCATCACCTTATCAGAGAAGCCTCTCCTGATTGCCCTCTATAAAACAACACACACTCATTCACTTGCTGGCAACTTCATAACTCCATCACCACTCTATTTTCCTCCATAACACTCCATAGATATGTAGATTTAGATAATTTTACTTTCTGTGTCTCCCTACTAGAAAGTAAACTCCATTAACATAAAGATTGTTTTATGCCTAGTTGTGTACGTATTCTCAGCTCCTATTTAACACATAAGAGGTGCTCAATAAATATTTATAAATGGTTGTCTAAAGGTTTACACAGAATTTCTTTGCTTATTCTGTTTCCTCAACCTAAGATGCCCTCTCTGTACTGCCACCCACTAAAATTCTCCTCATTCTTCAAAGACTACTTAAAATGTACTTCTGTGAAACTCCTAAATCCCCCAGGTAGCACTCATTGCTCTATCAACTGTTACATGATTATAATTTGATTTAGCTTTGAGTTTAATCTGTCTTGTAATTTTTTATTATCCTATTTTTTGCTTCTACCTCTAGACTGTAAGTTCCTTAAAGGCAGAGTCTGCGTTACCTTCTTATCATATCCATGCTACCGCACCATCTCTTTTTCACATGCCATGCCAAATTCCCCACCCCCACCCACTACCTGATAGTACCACATTGCCACCAAAAAGGCATAGGTCAAAAGAGAGAGGCACTCAGTATTTGCTTGACTATTTGAAGGGAAGGACATTCCAGAATGGAAAAAAAAAAGAACAAAAAAAACCCAGAAGCAGATGCTAGGTTGTATGAAATGGTATAGATATAGCTACAGCTACTTTGTAAGTAGATGTGAAGGTACCATACTTCAAAATGGTTGGAAAGGATATAGGTAAGTTGTTTCCATGAAATTCTATTAACATAGTTACAACTTAAATTTATTAGCTAGCAAAATATTAGTAAAGTCTTTGTTTTTCAGGAAACTGGAGAGACTCAAACCATTCTGGCAAAAAGCAAGAAAAAGTATGCCTAAGAAACCCAAGGTGATTGGCTAGGCAACACCTTTTAGTTTCAATGTGGTTCTTTATGATGTCACTGAATTTACCCCTGCATCACTATGACTGATGATGTTACAATGATCATCAGTATATATTTTGCTGACTAGGAAAATTATCTTAAGTGCTTTGACTGGAGCACCATATCGACTAATACTCAGGGCATTTCTGCTCTGTCTCTAACCAATTTTTGACTATAAATTTTTTTTCCATTTGAGAAAGGAAGATGTCTACTCAAGAACGATCCCTGATTTTGCCTCTGTTGTTTATCTGCTTCTTCAGGGAGAGCTTCTGCATTTGTGATGGTACTACCTGGACAAAGGTTGGATGGGAGATTTTTCCAGAAGAAAGGCATTATTTGAAAGTTAAGCTTTCTCCATCTCACTGTCTACCTTACCCTCTAGACAAACTATGCTGCAATTTTGCTAATATGGATATATTTCGGGGTTGTTTACACCTTATTTATATTTTAGTACAAGCTCTCTTTTTAATCCTGTCTGTTTTGTCTGTGCATTATCTGTGGATGAAGTGGAACAAACACAAAAAAAAGGTGAATTAGTTATGCAAATAGTAATGGTTACAGACTATTAAAGAGTTTAAAAGATAAGATTATCATCTTCTTTGAGAGAAAGAACCATGTCTTATTCTTCTTTGTAACCTCCCCTGCTTCCATCACGCATCCCCAGCACAGTTTCTTGCACATACCAGTTGTTCAACAAAGGTGTACTCAATTAGAAAGTCCTTAAAATAACCTATTAATTTTAGATATATTATTTCAAGTTACAAAACACATCAAGAAAGCAGTGAGCTACAACGAACAATGTGTAGGAAATGAAGTTATCTGTCTGTGCCCTAAGGTAAGTCCTTGTATCTTTCTCAGCTGCCTGATTCGTAAAATGAAGGATCTGGAACAAGAGATCTTGTTAGATCCCTTCCTGATCTACCTAAGAAAGCAAAGTATACAAAAGTTGGCATGTATTTTTTTTCTAATGGACCGTAAACTAATTTCTAATTTTAGGATCAATATTTGGAAAATAGCACTCTTAAACTAATTTCCCCTTTGCCAGTGACACCATATTTTGAGGCAGTCTTCAAAGCTCATTGACCTTCACAACAGTTAGATTTAAAGTGACTATGATTTTATTGCATTATACCTTAAGGCTGTTTAGTAAAGGAAAATATCTTACTAATATTCAAATAATTTCTCCCAGCAGAATGCTCTAATCATAGAAGGTACTTATTAAATGTTTGCTGGTGGTGATAACAATCACTGTCACCTTACACAAGGGCATATACAAAAGAGCATTTCTTCTGCATTTATACCTTTCTTTCTCTATAGTAATTTTTTCGTATAAATAAGTAATATGCGGTATTTGGAGTTCAAGAGTATCTATCCAGAAAACAAATTTAATTTGAACTGCAGTAAGAAAAAAAATTTATAATGTCATTTGTTTTTCTCCTTTCAACTGAAGAAACAAGTCTCTTTAGATACAGCTGGTAATGATCTAGAAAGACAGTCTGTTTATAACATTGACCAAATACTCTGCAGACTGATGGCCATAACATCAATGATGATCAAGTACCTGAATCAGATGTCCCATCATCCTCCAGCTAAGGAAGTCAAACACCAAAAACTAAAGCGGAAGAAGAATGAAGGAGAAGGAGCCAGAGGATACTAGACATATCCAGATGCAAATATAGCTCAGTCCATTATGGAGACTACACAAGAAACCTATTGTGAGAACTCATGCAAGGACAAAAATGGTTCTTTGTGATCCTTTGTAAATTTTTTGCCACATCTTATACTGAAACTGTCCAACAAATAGAAAAGTTATTTCTATTCAGCTAAAACGGCATCCATACTTACTAAAAGGACCGGGGAAAAGACTCTATACGATCACTGCTTCATGTTTAAGCATTTTGTTCTTTTTAATGTGTTAGATTACTAATCATTAAGCAAGCTGTAGACTAGAATCTTGATTTAGTATTTCAGTAAATCTCTGATTTAAACAATATTTGTGATTTTTCTTACTTTCCTGAGCAAATTTTATGGCCACAAGGAGACAATTTCCCACCTCAGATTGTTAAAATGGTAATGGAAATATTAAGGAACAGATTAATTTTTTAAAGTATAAGTGCTTCTATATTCAGTATAATAAATGAGGAATTTAGTATCAACACTTATAATTTCAAATTTTTGTTGACAAGATGCCTCAGTCTTTAAAAATATTCCACACTTTTGTTGATTAGTCACCTCAATTTTTTAAAGTATGGTTTCCATATTTTTCAAACAAAAACTGAGAGGCTGGTCTGAGACTAGGACAGATTTTTCTTAACAACATGTTGAAGAATTCCAGAAAAATAGGCCAATTCTATAATATACCTCCCATCAATATAAGGGGGAAAAAACTTTAAAAAAAAATCCTTTGTACGGTAATAGATAATGCTACAGTCTTTATAAATAACAGAAGAGATTAGCACCTGCCTTGGGTTATCGTGGATTATTAAAAGTTTATTTACGATTCCACTTTCCAGACTCCCCTCTCCTTACTTCCACTCTTGCTTAACACAACCCTATTCCCACATTTCCATGAATGTTTTCTCCCTACCTTCAGAATTCTGAACTGTCAACTAATTCCCTCTAAAATAACACTGATATATATTTCTTTTAATGGAGGACCCTGGAACACTTAAAAAAATCTACAAACCTCAAAAATCCAATGAAATTTATCTCTAATAGCTGAATTTGCAGTAGTGTAGAGGAGCGTCTAGAGTAGGGAGTCCTCAACCCCGTTAAACCTCTCCAAGTGACTCCTACTCTAATCATTAGAGCAGTGCGCACTTCCGCAGTACATATACTAAAATTGGAACGATACAGAAAAGATTAGCATGGCACCTATGCAAGGATGACATGCAAATTCGTGAAGCGTTCCATATTTTTCTGAGATAATACTATAAAACAATTACACTCCAATAAAGATTTTTTTAAAAAATCATTAGAACAAGAAAATTAAACCATTTTGAGTGGTCTGTATTTTTAACATTCCCCAGCTACATTACCATGAAGCACCAATCCTTGCAATTCCATCACTGATCTGGAAACACAATACTAGTTTATAGTATTACAGTCTTCTTTTATCTTCATCACTAGGAAATGCTAGGTAAATTTCCACAAAGACTGTAAGGGCCCAAACGAAACAGATGGACATTAGGGAGAAGGAAACTGTAATGGGGCGGGGCAGGAATGCAGCCATAACTGCCAGTAGTGCGCCACCGCTGGCGCGTGGGGGTGAGTGGTCCTGCTCTGCCAATAGTCAGCCTCACAGTGACCCTCCGGGCAGAGGCTGCAGTAGAGGCAGATTGCGGCCTTCTCCCCAGGGCCCTCCAGGCCCTCTGGGCTCAGGCTGGTGGGAGCTAGGGGGCCTGGGGACATAGTGAGAGCTGTGTCCTGCAGAGCTTTAGAGCCCTCACCATGGTTGCCCACTGGCAGGGCTCAGGCCTTGAAGCAGCAGCGAACCTCTCCCCCATCCCCACCTCCACGACCTAATGGCAGCAACAGTCTCCACGGGTCACAGTCCGCGGGACCCGGCCCCCATCTGGGCAGTCTGAGGAGCCAGAGGGGCTGGCTGGGTCCTGGGCGCCTGGCTCCCTCAGTGATGACGGCTGGGCAGGGTCTGGGGACCTGGCCCTGAGGCCACTGTCAGCTGAAATCTGCCTCCTCAGCCCGGCCTGGGCACTGGCAGGGGGACCCAGACTGGGTGCTGGACGAACGCTCCTGGGCAGGGTGACAGGCCCCCGCACGGACACCCTCCTCTTAGCCACGCCTGGACCTCGGAGGCTGAAAGCTGAGCCTTGGGACCTTGCCCTTTCTTGTCAGAACAGAGAAGAACATTTATTTTGGTGGAGGTTTACAGGAACATTATGCCCTGACCATGACCTGACCTCAAGAACAAAGACTCTGATCCCAAGAAGTTTGCAACAACTAACCACGCCCCTCCCTCACCTTTCCTATAAAAGAGTTTTGCTGGAAGCTTTCAGGGAGTTCGGAGGTTTTTTAAGGCATGAGCCACCTGTCCCCTTGCATGGCCCTGCAATAAACCTTTCTCAGCTCCAAATTTCGACATTTTGGTATTGTTTAGCCTAACTGCATGTCAGGCACGTGGACCTGTATTCAGTAACAAAACTCAACACCCATAAGCCCCAAACTTTCAGGAAAGTTACAGCAAAACTTCTTCCTAGATTGTGCTTTTTAAGTACCATGGGTCACTCTTCAAAAATGGATTTTAAATTACATAATGTAAATTCCACCTACAATAACGATTCATGAGGGGATCAATTAAATTATCTGCTATTTTCTTTTTGCTTATATATCTAATCATCAAATTGAAGGCATTGACAGAAATATTGCTCCTGAAAAATATTTAGTACAAGGGGACAATTATGTATAAGATAATCTACAAAGTATAACTCATTTTTTTCTTCCCAAATATGCCACCTTCCCTCAATTTCCTTATTTCTATGAATTCTCCCAGCTCCCTTCTCACTTTACTGATAAGGAAGCTCCTTATGGCTGCTGTATGAATCTTCCTAGATATCACTTTAATCTTCTTCCTCTTCTACATAAAATCTTTCAGTGGCTCCCAGTGGCTACAGACATGAAGTGAAAACACTGCAGCCTGACATCTAGGGGTATGATATGACTAATAATAGCAGCATTACTCTTCAAGTATGATCACACACCAGGCACTGTGCTAAGTGTTTTACGTCATCTCATCTCATTCTCACAGCAACCCCCTCAAGAGATAAGAACTATTATTGGCCCCCTTTTCTGGAAATTAAGTATAAAGTATAAAGAAGTATAAAGAATTTAAGCACCTTGTCCAGGGTCACACAGATTTCAAGTAGAGACACCAGTATTTAAACTCAAGCAATCTGATTCAAGAGCCCATACTTACTTCTATATTACTCTGCTTATGCTGAGCCTAGCCGTGTCAATTACGACTTGCTGTTCCAGTAAAGCAATTTCATCACTGTTTCCCCAACTTGTCACTTTCATTCATAATATTTTGCTCACACTCTTTCCCTTTATACTGTGTTTTCAAATCCCACCCTTTCTTCAAGGCCCACCTCAACAGCAACATGCTCTGACTTCATGTTCTCTGACCATCCCACAGCATGTACCACCTGCTCTGCCAATGTTAACCCTTAATTACAGTCTTCCGATATTGTTATTTACCTGTACAATGTGTCTATAGTTTATCATCCCCCACATAACAAGTGTCCAGAGGGCAGGAAGAATCAGTTGCACCACGACAATGCTATGCTCACCGTGGGCATTTAATAAATGCTTGCTAAAAAGACACAAATGCAGATAACTATGTAAAATGAATGCCGCGAACTTCCTTACTACTAGTTTTTTAACCAGTGTTTGTACGCATACATATTACACAGGTATATCTTCCTGAAATCTCTAAGTGCCTATTCTACAGGGTTACGGAAATGATGCAAGAAAAATATTAGTGAAACTCAGAATAGTACATAGTTTTTTGACCTTTGATTGAAGCATAACAAACATACAGAAAAGTACAAAATTTATAACTGTACAGCTCAATAAGTTTTCACAAATGAGCACACCATGTAAACAGCAATCAAATTAAGAAAAAAGAATATTATGCCCCAGAAGTCCCCCTCATGCCATAATGATACTTACTATTCTGAATTCTAACACCATAGATTAATTTTGCCTAGCAAACCATTTTAAATTATTACAATTGTTTCTACCTGGGGAATCAAATATGTTCCTCAAGTATGCCTTGTTTTTAAACATTCAAGGAATAGTCCACTCTGCCTAGGTCTCTCAGAAAATGGTCTTGAAAATATATTCTTATAGAAGATTACTGGTGAAACTGTTAAAAGATGGTAAATCAACCAGCTTCCAATATATTTTCTATTAAGTACAATGTTTTAGGCCAATAGCAAAAGAGCCAAAATAAAAAAAAAAAAAAAGGCAGATTTCACCTATTATCACCAACAGTGACTATGGTTACGTTTACAAATAAAACATAGCCCATAACTCTGTAACTTATAAGAGGAAAATCCAACAGTGAGTCAGCCTGCTACTACCTTGTGAGCTTCCCTACCTGCCCAGTCCAGGAACTCAACACACTCAGTTTGGGAATACCGAGCAGCAACATCGCGAGCTCTTTCTTCCCGGAAATTCAGAGCTTCTATATCAACATCCAGTTCCACCAGCGCTTTCAAAGTTTCCAGACGACCCCAGGCTGCAGCACAGTGTAAGAGCGTGTAACCTAAAAAATAGAATGAAGATGGTCAGGTCAAGAAAGCTACATTGTTTTAGGCTCTTTTATGGACTAGAAGATCATAATGGCAATCAGGTATTGAACAATTACTACAGGCCAGGCACTATTCCAAGTGCTCTGCATACAGTACATTCATTACTTCATAAAAAACCCTGTGAGGTCAGAATTGTTAGAATCCCCATTTTACAGATAAGGAAACAGAGGTCCAGAGACGTTCAACTTGCCCAAGGAACATAGCAGTAATTGATGGATGCAAGGCACCAACACAGGCAATCTGAAGCCTGAGCTCTTCAACATTTTCTAAGGAAGGTGGCAATTTCTCTAACACTCATCTACTGGAATACAGTTAGACTCATGACTTTAATCTAAGGAATTTGCATCAAAGTCTAATAACTCTATTATTGTTAACACAATCATACAAATTAATACAACTGGTATGCTTTTGGTTTAGAAATTAATCATTTGAATTAAAACTAAAAATATGACCTATCAAATTAGAAAGTTATTTCTTAGATTTACTGAGGCAACTACCATGAGGTATAATTGTAAAGGTGACAAACATGGTTGGCATCTTTAAAATTTTTTCAGACTGGTTTAAAAAAATCAAGTCACAGTTCATTGTTTTAACTTCCCCACAAGGATACACTGGTGATTCATTTAACTGGCCAAAGAGGCATGTACTACAAGAAGAGTTGAGCAAAAGAATGAACTAGCATGTATTAAATTTATTAAGTACTCAATACTTTATGTGCTACTACTTCATTTAATCCTTCCAATAACGCTATGAGGTAGATATTATTAACCCCATTAAAGGATACAGAGGAAAGTGCAGATCAGAAAGAGTATGCTTTGCCCAAGGCCATACTGGTAGTAAGTAGCCAAAGCAAAACTCATACCCAGATCTGTTGCCAAATAAAAGGTTTATAAGGAAAAGGAAATAGTACTCAAATGTTTGCCACTGACTACAGTAGGGAAAGAGAGAATAAGAACTCCTCCACTTCCTTCCAGGACCCTCTCCCTTGGCTACATTCCTACAGTTCTGGGTCTTAGACCAAGTTGTAAACCATCTTCGTCTTGAGGCCAACATAATCAGAAGGGACAATAAAGAGTTAATAAGCAGTGAGAGAGTAGCGCAGACATATATATACTACCAACTGTAAAATAGATAGCCAGTGGGAAGTTGCTGTATAACAAAGGGAGATCAACTCGATGATGGATGCTGCCTTAGAGGGCCGGGATGGGGATGGTGGGGGGGAGTCGAGGGAGGGAGGGAATATGGGGATATGTGTATAAATACAGCTGATTGACTTTGGTGTACCTCAAAAACTGGTACAAGAGTGTAAAGCAATTATATTCCAACAAAAAAAAGGGAGAGAGTTAATAAGGAATCAAAAGGAGCACAAAGTAAACTACTCTAGGATCAGCCAAAATTGGAACTACCTCCTCTCTTTGGCCCAACTCTTTTGTTTTTAATGTTTACAACAAGTGAAATTTCAAAACACCAAAAGATAAAGACTGGCCCAAGAATGTGATTGTGCCTTTAGCCCTACAAAATGAGGGGCCAAGAAATACTCGTGGTTCCTGCCTTCTGCCTGAAGATGCACTTCTTCAGCCTAATGGTCCAGAGTCCAAAACTGGGAGAGGGGACACTACCTACGGAAAAGACACTGCAACAGCAGGAGCAGGGGGATACTCCAAGTGAGATATCCTGGGTCCTTATATTGCTTTTCTGAAGGCTGAAGTTACAGGCCAGGCTAGCAGTAACATCTAAATTTTTTTTTCTATTTTTTTTTAATATACATAGTTTAAAAACAACAAAATGATTTCTAAACAGAGGGAGGTTTTTAACCAAGGAATTTGAAAGCTTTATGTGTTTTTTTTTCCCCTTGTGGGAGATGGTGTGTTTTCTAGAAGGAAACACACAGACCTTTGTACTACATTAACCCCATAGCCTTTCCAGGAAAGGAAGAATATTTCAATAAGATGATTTCAAAAGCATCCAGACAAGAAGAGCATTTTTCTAAAGTTCTCCCATCATATTGGCAATGAGTATTTGATCCCAGAAGAGAGGTACAGAAGGTAACATGTTAGAAATCTCAGCAGGAAGAAAGTGACAATAAATGGAATTCTGAAAAATTGGGATTGGTTCTAAGAGAAAAATAATTTCTTTGTGAAGACTACTGGTTACTAAATACAGAGAGTCAACTGAGCAGGTAGTTCACAGTAAGGCAAAAGATGAGACAAGAAGAAAAGCAATCTTTTCCTCTATGCAGGCACTGTTCTATGTGCTTCCCAAGTATCAACTCCTTTAATCCTCACTACAATCCTATGACACAGGCACTAGTACTGTTCTCATTTACAGATAAGGAAACAAAAGCACAGAGAGGATAAGTACTTTTCTCAAGGTTGCTATAAATTAATGAAGATCATTAATAAGGTCAAGATCCAGATATTTTTCACAATCTGCCTACTACCAGCAGTACCAGACTCTTTGATTTCCCCAAATCATGTTGTTTCATGCCTCTGTAACTTTGCATATGCTGTTTTTTCTCTCTGCCTGATATAGTAATTAGTGAAATAAAAAACAGAAGTATAAATTTTATATTTATTTAGCATTAATAATACCTTTATTTTGTAGAACTGAGTATGGAATTCATTTTTTAATTAGTGAAACTAATAAATTTTAAATACAAAAATGTATAAATGTAAAATATCAGATAAAAGCATAACTATCAAATAGTGTAAGTATATATTAGGTATATATTGTCATCCTATTAGCAATATAAATTTTCAGATAAAACTAACAAAAATTAAAGATTAAAAAACAAATACTACAAAAATGAAGAAACTATAATCATGAAAGTTGCAAATAAAATATTATTTGATTTTTTTTAAGTATGTCAATGGTATTAACAGGATATTTTTGTACAAATTTTTTCAGCTATTGAAGTTTTTCTTACTCAACATTAGTTGGAATTGGTTATAAACCAACACCAAATATTTTCTTTCAAATTATCTCATCTCTAATTTTAAAAAAGAGAGATCTCTGAATAGCTTTTTGCTTTTTTGATAGAACTGCAATCTTCTTATTGATAGTAAGCTGTAATCTTTTCCTCCAAAGAAAGCATTACTGGTTCATATTTCTCTTTTCTAGTTTCCAAATATAAAGAGAGAGAGTCCATTTCAGTTTCCTGATCAATTTCAAAATTGTGAGATTCATATGCTACTTGTTTGCAAAGTTTGTGAACTTAAGAATTATTCTTACAATAGAAATTTTGCAATACCACAACATGGACCATTTAAGTTTGTATTCTTCAATTTGTCTCTTTACATACACTGAGCAATTAAATCATTGAAATCATTCTCAACCCATAAATGATTCTGATTTCATATTTTTAAATACCAAATAAAACTATAAAAAGGGTAGTATTTCATCAGCTAAAATAGTGGATAAGTATACCAGAATAACAACAATATTGTAACACTAAAATCTGTTACTGCAGTTATTATGCTGCCTGCCATGCCCTATCCTTCAACCTCCTTTGTCTGGTAAACTCTTGGTCATTCCTCAAGGTTCAATATATTGGACTTCCCCGGCAGTCCAGTGGTTAAGACTCCATGCTTCCACTGCAGGGGCCACGGGTTCAATCCCTGGTCAAGGAACTAAGATCCTGCATGCCGCATGGTGCAACCAAAAAAAAAAAAAAAAAAAACACCAAAGATTCAATATTTTGCCTCCTCTGTGAAGCCTTCCTTGACCATGTCCAACACTGCCAGGTAAAGTCGACTAATGTCTCCTCTGAGCTATCACTGCACCTTGTCCCACCATATATTAATTATCTATTTATACATCTGTTTTCTGCTAAATTGTGAACTTTTCCAAGGTTGTTGCATTCATTCCTTCTATCCCCAGTTCCCAGCAAAAGACCTGGCTATTCCTCCATCCTTAACAAATGTTTGCTGATGGTATGGAAAGACAGAGTTTAAAACAGTAATTAGTTCCAATCATGCCTGTTTCAGTATGGCCAGGTTTAGAGACCAAAGCCTTGCCAGAACCAGAGGAGGTTCCATCATCAACCTGCAAACTGCACACACATGTCCTTGGCTCAAACAGAAAACAAGGCACTTCCCAGTAGACCAGAAGTCGGCAGTACAGAGAGCTGAGATTGTAAGAACTGTTTCATCCTCCTTGCTTTGGATCAAAAATGTCCATTCTCTAGTATTTAAAAGGAAAGGAAATTCTGAAGGCAAATGTGATCCATCCATCACCGGAAAATCATTTTCCTTCCTATCTATCTCTGAATATCATCCACAAATCAATTGCATACATCTTCTTACTCTAGAGAGACATCTACCTACAGGTCTTCACCCAAAAGTCCCTTAATTTTAGGCCAATGGCTTCTTACATTCCAAAAATCAATAGCGTTCACATATATATGCATAATTATTCATCTTTTAAAAAAAATAAGAAAATTCTGTCATTTGTGACAACATGGATGAACCTGAAGGGCATTACGCTAAGTGAAATAGCCAGACAGAAAAAGCCAAATACTGCAATGGTATCACTTACATGTGGAATCTAAAATAAAAATTAAAAGTTAAACCCATAGAAACAGAGTAGAAAAGCAGTTACCAGGGGCTTGAGGGGTGGGGGAAATAGGGAGGGATTGGAAAAGGTACAAACTTTCAGTTATAAGATGAAAAAGGTCTGAGGACCTAATGTATAACATGATGACTATAGATAACTGTATTGTATAACTGAAATTTGCCAAGAGTAGAACATAAATGTTCTCACAAGACAAAAAAAAAACAAACCTTGAATTGATCTGTTCTCCCACGTGAACAAGCTCATGGGAACTGAATCAATACCAAACAAACAAGAACTTTACTGGTAAACTGTAATGTAATTCATTATTTTATTGATTAAAATAATAATTGCCAAGTTGACTGGTACAATTAGGTTGGCCAGTTCATGCATACTTTCCACTATGAAATCATCTTCATGGAATTCCAAATAAGCTTAGAATTTCCCAAATCATCAAGTCCTGATTCCTTTTAATTTACCAATTAATTTTAATTCTTCTCTCAATTTATCTCTGTCATCTGGCATTTTACTGTAAGCGGCACGAAGAAAGCAGGATACACCTTCAACCTCTGCTAAATGAGATTTCATGGTGAGCATGAAATCAGAATGAAGAAATGAATTATCTTAGAGTACATCATCAAACTCGAAAGACTGTGCACCTATCTCCACACACTGGAAAATATATAACAAGAAGATGGCAATACTCATATCAATTAGTTAGAACACCACCTCCCTTGAACAGTGTTGGAGGCACACTGTCAGATATTGATTTGGGGATCCCATTTTCTTTTATGTACTATGATTTTTAGATATTACTATTAGTCTCATTTTTATGGATACAGAAACTGTAACATGGAAAGGTTGTATAATTTGCCCAAGTCATATACCTGAGATTCAGTACTAGGTAAGTTTGCTACAGGTTTTTGACAGCCTTAAGGAAGGCTTCTTCTGTTCCTATTTCCCTAAAAGCTGTCTTCATGAATAAATGCTACATTTTTTTTCAAAAGAATTTCTACATCTATTGAGAAGATCATATGGTTTCATTTATTTAATCTTTTAATGTAGTGAATTATACTAACATTTTTTCTAATGTTCAAACCATCCTTGCATTAATGGGGTAAGCTCAACCTAGTCTAATAAATGTTTTAACACAATCTTAGATTCAATTTGTTAATATTTTATTTAAAATGTTTGCATCTGTGTTATTAAATGACTGGCCTATAACGTTCCTTTCTAGTGCTATCCTTAACTAGTTTTGCTATAAAAGTTCTCTCTCATAAATAAGTTAAGCAGTTTTCCAACTGTCTTTATATTCTCTGGAAATTTTGTATAAGCTAGAGATTACTTTTTCCTTTTAAGTGTAATAAAACTTACCCTTTAAAACATTTGAGTTTGGAATTAGATGGGGTGGGAGAATTAGGTAGATTTTGACTACTTATTCAATTTTTTTAAATAACCATTGATCCAGTCAAGTTTCTATTTTTTTCCTTAATCAGTTTTGGTAACTTGTATTTTATTGGAAAATTGTCAGCTTCAACCAAGTTTTCAAATGTATTGCCATGAAATTGTTTAACATATTTTCTAATAATTTTTTAAATCTTAGTTTTTCCTGCATGAATCCTTCATTTTTTAAATTTTTTAAATTTCAAATATTATTTACACTCTTTCTTACAATATCACATATCAAAAATTATCAATATTGGGCTTCCTAGGTGGCGCAGTGGTTAAGAATCTGCCTGCCAGTGCAGAGGACACGGGTTTGATCCCCGCTCCAGGAAGATCCCACATGCCACAGAGCAACTAAGTTCGTGTGCCCAAAAAAAAAAAAAAAAATTATCAATATTATCAAAATTTTTTCAACTCTTTCACTTTTCACTAAACCATATTTTGGTTTTGTTGATTCTATTTACTGTTTTGTTTTGTTTTGCTTTGTTTTTTGGCCCACCACGCAGCTTGCAGGATTGGGGATCTTAGTTGATCAGGAACTGAACCTGGGACTCCTGCAGTGGAAGCGCTGAGTCCTAATCACTGGACCACCAGGGAATTCTCTCTCTATTGATTCTTTATTTTCAATGTCATTATTTTACTCTATTATTTCTCTTCTTTCTTTGGATTTTCAGTTTTTTTTTTCTAACTCCTTGAGTTAAATACTTTGCTTTCTAATTTTCAATATTTCTTATATTCTAATATATGCATTAAATTACAATTTTTAGTTTTATCCCAAAGGTTCTGACATAGCAATCCTGTTGCCACTTATATATTTCATAATTTCTATTACATCTTCTGTCACCAATAGAAAATTTAAAGTGTGTTTTTGTTTCCAAAATTATAGGGATTCTCAGTTATCTTTTTGTTACTATTTTCTAATTTTATTTTATTGTGGTCAGAGACCATAGACTGCACACTACAGATTCTCTGATATTTGTTGACACTTCTTTTATGGCCTAACATATGATCGATTTTTAAAATTGTTCCATGTGAGCTTGAAGAAAATGTATAGTCCCTATTTGCTAAAGATCATTGTTTCATTTTCTACAATGATCATGTTTTATACTTGCAATCTGAAAAAAAAAGTGACTGAATTTAAAGAGTTAACTTGATAATGACTGAAAAAATAATCTTCAAAGGAAAGAGATAATATTATTGAGCACTCACTGTATACCAACTTTATATTTACTATCATATTTAATCCTCATACCCTATAAGGAAAACCCTACAAAGAAAATACAATCATCCCCATTGTGGAGATGAAACAGAGACACAAAAAGATTAGGTAACTTGCCCAAGTCACACAGCTAATAAAGACTGAATTCTGTGTTCTTAACTACTATACTATACTACAGCAACATGCATACACACACACATATATATATACACACACACACATATATATACACACATGCATATAACAGATGCAGAACATAAAGCAGACACATCAAATTTATCCAAATTTAAAGATAAAACATAGTGGATATTGGTTCAAGATGGCAGAGTAGAAGGACATGCGCTCACTCCCTCTTGCAAGAGGATCACAACCAGAATCACAACTAACTGCTGAGAAATCATTGACAGGAAGACACTGGAACTTACCAAAAAAAATACCCCACATCCAAAGACAAAGGAGAAACCACAATAAGACAGTTGGAGGGGCACAATCACCATAAAATCAAATCCCAAAACTGCTGGGTGGGCAACTCAAAACTAGAGTGAAGGTTTTGAGCCCCACATCAGACTTCCCAACCTGGAAGTCCGAAAACCAGAGGAGGAATCCCCAGAGAATCAGACTTTGAAGGCAAGCAGGATTTGATTGCAGGACTTCAACAGGACTGGGGGAAACAGAGACTCCACCCTTGGAGGGCACACACAAAGTAGTGTGCACACCAGGACCCAGGGCGGAAGGAGCAGTTACTCCATAGGAGACTAAACCAGACCTACTTGCTAGTGTTGAAGGATCTCCTGCAGAGGGGGTGGGTGGCTGTGGCTCACCACAGGGACAAGGACACTGGCAGCAGAAGTTCTGGGAAGTACTCATTAGCGTGAGCCCTCCTGGAGTCTGGAGTCCGCCATTAGCCCCACCAAAGAGCCTATAGGCTCCAGTGCTGGGTCGCCTCAGGCAAACAACCAACAGGAAGGGAACTCAACCCCACCCATCAGCAGGCAAGCAGATTAAAGTTTTACTGAGCTCTGCCTACCAGAGCAACACCCAGCTCTACCCACCACCAGTCGCTCCCATCACAAAGTTTGCACAAGCCTCTTAGACAGCCTCATCCACCAGGGGGCAGACAGCAGAAGCAAGAAGAATTACAATCCTGCAGCCTGTGGAACAAAACCAATCACAGAAAGATAGACAAAATGAAAAGACAGAGGACTTTGTACCAGATGAAGGAACATGATAAAACCCCAGAAAAACAACTAAATGAAGTGGAGATAGGGAACCTTCCAGAAAAAGAATTCAGAGTAATGATAGTGAAGATGATCCAGGACCTTGGAAAAAGAATGGAGGCAAAGATCAAGAAGATGCAAGAAATGTTTAATAAAGACCTAGAAGAATTAAAGAACAAACAGAGATGAACAAAACAATAACTGAAATGAAAAATACATTAGAAGGAATCAATAGCAGAATAACTGAGGCAGAAGAACAGATAAGGGACCTAGAAGACAGAATAGTGGAAATCACTGCCATGGAACAGAATAAAGAAAAAAGAATGTAAAGTAATGAAGAAAGCCTAAGGGACCTCTGGGACAACGTTAAATGCACCAACATTCACATTACAGGGGTCCCAGAAGGAGAAGAGAGAGAGAAAGGACCCAGGAAAATATCTGAAGAGATTATAGTAAAAACTTCCCTAACATGGGAAGGGAAATAGCTACCCAACTTCAGGAAGCACAGGGAGCCCCAGGCAGGACAACCCAAGGAGAAACATGCCAAGACACATAGTAATCAAACTGACAAAAATTAAAGACAAAGAAAAATTATTAAAAGCAACAAGGGAAAAACAATAAATAACATACAAGGGAACTCCCATAAGGGTAACAGCTGATTTCTCAGCAGAAACTCTGCAAGCCAGAAGGGAATAACACAATATATTTAAAGTGATGAAAGGGAAGACCCTACAACCAAGAATATTCTACCCAGAAAGGATCTCATGCAGATTTGATGGAGAAATCAAAAGCTTTACAGACAAGCAAAAGCTAAGAGAATTCAGCACCACCAAACCAGCCCTACAACAAATGCTAAAGGAACTTCTCTAAGGGGGAAACACAAGAGAAGAACAGCATCTACAGAAACAAACCCAAAATAATTAATAAAACGGTAATAGGAACATACATATCAATAATTACCTGGATTAAATGCTCCAAACAAAAGACACAGACTGGCTGAATGGATACAAAAACAAGATCCGTATATATGCTGTCTACAGAGACCTACTTCAGACCTAGGGACACATACAGACTGAAAGAGGGGATGGAAAAAGATATTACATGCAAATGGAAATCTAAAGAAAGCTGGGGACTTCCCAGGTAGTGCAGTGGTTAAGAATCTGCCTGCCAGTGCAGGCAACATGGGTTTGATCCCAGGTCCAGGAAGATTCCACATGCCGTGGAGCAACTACGTCTGTGAGCCATAACTACTGAGCCTGTGCTCTAGAGCCTGTAAGCCACAACTACTGAGCCTGTAAGCCACAACTACTGAAGCTGGCACACCTAGAGCCTGTGCTCCACAACAAGAGAAGCCATGGCAATGAGAAGCCCGCGCACCACAACAAAGAGTAGCCCCCACTCTCCGCAACTAGAGAAAGCCCACACACAGCAACAAAGACGCAACACAGCCAAAAATAAAAATAAATAAATAAATAAATTTTTTAAAGAAAGAAAGAAGGAAAGAAAGAGAGAAAGAAAGAAAGAAAGCTGCAGTTGCAATACTCAGATAAAATAGACTTTAAAATAAAGAATGTTACAAGAGATAAGGAAGCACACTACATAATGATCAAGGGATCAATCCAGGAAGAATAAATAACAATTATAAATATATATGCACCCAACATAGGAATATCTCAATAAATAAGGCAAATGCTAACAGCTATAAAAGAGGAAAGTGACAGTAACACAATAATAGTGGGGGACTTTAACACCCCATTTACACCAAAGGACAGATCACCATGACAGAAAATTAATAAGGAAACAAAAGCTTTAAATGACACAATAGACCAGATAGATTTAATTGATATTTATAGGACATTCCATCTGAAAATAGCAGATTACACTTTCTTCTCAAGTGCACACAGAACATTCTCCAGGATAGATCACATCTTGGGTCACAAATCAAGCCTCAGTAAATTGAAATCATATCAAGCATCTTTTCCGACCACAACACTATAAGATTAGAAATAAATTACAGGGAAAAAAACCATAAAAACATGAACACGTGGAGGTTAAACAATAGGCTATGGAATAACCAAGAAATCACTGAAGAAATCAAAGAGAAAATCAAAAATTACCTAGAGACAAATGACAACGAAAACAGGATGATCCAAAACCTATGGGATGCAGTAAAAGCAGTTCTAAGAGGGAAGTTTATAGCAATACAATCATACCTCCAGAAACAAGAAAAATCTCAAATAAACAATCTAACCCTACACCTAAAGGAACTACAGAAAGAACAAGCAAAACCCAAAGTTATTAGAAGGAAAGAAATCATAAAGATCAGAGCAGAAATAAATGAAATAGAAACAAAGAAAACAACAGCAAAGCTCAAAAAAACTAAAAGCTGGTTCTTTGAGAAGATAAACAAAATTGATAAACCTTTAGCCGCACTCATCAAGAAAATGAGGGAGAGAACTCAAATCAATAAAATTAGGAATGAAACAGGAGGACTTCCCTGGTGGCACAGTGCTTAAGAATCTGCCTGCCATTGCAGGGAACATGGGTTCAATCCCTGGTCCAGGAAGATCCCACATGCTGCAGAGCAACTAAGCCCACATGTCACAACTACTGAGCCTGCGCTCTAGAGCCCACGAGCCACAACTACTGAGCCTGAGTGCCACAACTACTGAAGCCCACATGCCTAGAGCCCGTGCTCCACAACAAGAGAAGCTACCACACTGAGAAGCCCACAACAAAGAGCAGCCCCTGCTTGCTGCAACTAGAGAAAGCCTGCACACAGCAACAAAGACACAACACAGCCAAGAGAGAAAGAGAGAAAGAGAGAGAGGAAGGAAGGAAGGAAAAGAAAGAAAGGGAAATGAAACATGAGAAGTTACAATGGACACCACAGGAATGAAAAGCATTGTAAGAGACTACCATAAACAACTATATGCCAATAAAATGGACAAATTCTTAGAAAGGCATAACCTTCCAAGACTGAATGAGGAAGAAATAGAAAATATGAACCAATCACAAGTAATGAAATTGAAACTGTGATTAAAAATCTTCCAACAAACAGAAGTTCAGGAACAGATGGCTTCACAGGTGAATTCTATCAAACATTTAGAGAAGAGCTAACAGCCATCCTTCTCAACCCCTTCCAAAATATTGCATTCTAAGAGACCACCCTGGTTTTGGTATCACCCTGATATCAAAACCAGACAAAGATACGACAAAAAAAGAAAATTACAGACCAATATCACTGATGAATTTAGATGCAAAAATCCTCAACAAAATACTGCAAACAGAATCCAACAACACATTAAAAGGATCATACACCATGATCAAGTGGGTTTTATTCCAAGAATGCAAGGATTCTTTAATATACACAAATGAATCAATGTGATACACCATATTAACAAATTGAAGAATAAAAACCACATGATCATCTCAGATGCAGAAAAAGCTTTTGACAAAATTCAACACCCATTATTCAACACTCCACAAAGTGGGCATAGAGGGAAGCTATCCCACATAATAAAGGCCATATATGACAAATCCACAGCAAACATCATTCTCAATGGTGAAAAACTGAAAGCATTTCCTCTAAGATCAGGAATAAGACAAGGATGTCCACTCTCGCCACTATTATTCAACATAGTTTTGGAAGTCCTTGCCACAGCAAGAACCCAAAATGGATTAAAGACCTAAATGTAAGACCAGACACTATAAAACTCTTAGAGGAAAACATAAGAAGAACACTCTTTGACATAAATCACAGCAAGATCTTTTTTGACCCACCTCCTAGAGTAATGGAAATAGAAATAAAAACAAAAATAAATAAGTGGGACCTAATGAAACTTAAAAGCTTTTGCACAGCAAAGGAAACTATAAGCAAGACAAAAAGACAACCCTCAGAAAGGGAGAAAATATTTGCAAACGAATCAACAGACAAAGGATTAATCTCCAAAATATATAAACAGTTCATCCAGCTCAATATCAAAACAACAAACAACCCAATTAAAAAATGGGCAGAAGACCTAAATAGACATTTCTCCAAAGAAGACATACAGATGGCCAAGAGGCACATGAAAAGCTGCTCAACATCACTAATTATTAGAGAAATGTAAATCAAAACTACGAGGTATCACCTCACACCGGTCAGAATGGCCATCATCAAAAAATCTACAAACAGTAAATGCTGGAGAGGGTGTGGAGAAAAGGGAACGCTCTTGTACTGTTGGCGGGAATGTAAATTGATAGAGCCACTATGGAAAAAAGTATGAAGTTTCTTCAAAAACTAAAAAGAGAATCACCATATGACCCAGCAATCCCACTACTTGGCACATACCCTGAGAACACCATAATTCAAAAAGACACATGCACCCCAATGTTCACTGCAGCACTATTAACAATAGCCAGGACACGGAAGCAACCTAAATGTCCATCAACAGACAAATGGATAAAGATATGGTACATTTATACAATGGAATATTAGCCATAAAAAGGAATGAAACTGGGTCATTTATAGAGACGTGGATGGACCTAGAGACTGTCATACAGAGTGAAGTAAGTCAAAAAGAGAAAAACAAATATTGTATATTAACACATATATGTGGAATCTAGAAAAATGGTACAGATAAACTGGTTTGCAAGGCAGAAATAGAGACACAGATGTAGAGAACACACTTATGGACACCAAGGAAGGAACATGGGCGGCAGGGGGGAAGCATTGGGAGATTGGGAGTGACATATATAAACTAATATGTATAAAATAGACAATAAGAACAAAATAAAAAGATGAAAAAAAAAGGTAATACATAGTGTCTTTAGGTAGTCATAAGTAATACTGATGAGAAAAAAAAAAGACAAAATACCTCTGGTGGTTTTTTCATTCAGATTCACACCATATTTGGCCAAAGCTCTAATCACATCACTTTGCCCAGCCATGCAAGCTGCGTACAACAAATTTCTCCCAACGATGTCTTCTTCCAAGAGTAGCTGCATGGCCTGTTCATGGTGAGGGTTCTCAGGATCCTCAAAAATCTTCTGCAAACCTCCTACATCTCCTGTGAGAGCAGGTGGTAAGAGGGGATTAATGGTGGCAGTTTCCTCTGCTGCTTTAGATTCTTCTTCTTCTTCATTCTCATCTTCTTCCTCCTCTTCTTGCTGTGAGAAAAATATTAATTTTTCTGAACTCTCTGACTCTGGGGGTCCTTCTGACTCCATTAACTCCAAAAATACCTGAGACCAAAAAAAAAAGGTAATAAAAATCTACTCAAACAAATCAGTATTTATTTATTTGTTTGATCAGTGCACTGACAATATGAATGGAATGAAAATACTTAAGTGGTTCAAAATAATTATAAAATAAGATACTTCATCCATTCAATCAATAAAGTTTGTTGTGCACCAATACACTGCCTGAATATATACTAAAATGCTGAATGTATGATATAAACAGACAATTCAGCAGGAACAGGAGACGAAACATCAATGTGGGTGAGATTCATTAGGAAAAGAAGGAAAGAGAATGTTAAAGAGACTCACCTGCCTAAACAGGGGTTCATGTTGGGGAGAAGTGAGAAATATAGTTGGTATCACTGAAGCCAGATTATTAAGACCTTGAACATTAGGCACTGACATTTAGACAGAATTCATTCACTCAGTAATACTTACTGAAAGCCTACTAATATACTAAGTGCTGTGGAAAGCATTGTGTAAACTACAAAAAAGAATCAAATTTGTTTTCTGCCATTAACAACTTACTATTTCAAAGGAGAAAATATGACCTGCACAAAATAAGTATAATAAAAGGTGACAAGTGCTAAGAATCATAAGAGATGAAGTGCTATGGGAATTTAGAAGAGACCAGATTAACTCCAGGTAGAATTAATGAGGGAAGTCTTAATAGTACTCACTCTGGCAGAATACATATTAAATCGGGAATGATTCAGAGAAAAGTAGTATGGTCCCCCCATGTGTATAAAAATGCTTGTAGCATCACTGTTCATAACAGCAAAAATCCTGGGCAGGAAAAAAAAAAACCAATGTCTATGAACAGAAGCAAAAACTGTGGCTTATTCACATAAAATTGTATGTGGTTGTTAAAACGAAGAAATTACAGTGATATACTAGGTGGAAGGCAGCTTCTAATATGGCTCCCATGACCCTCCTCCACCTCCTAGTAGTTACACCCTTGTGTAATTCTCTCTCCTTGAATGGAGGCTAGACATAGTGACTTTCTTCTACTGAAAAGAATACAGCAACAGTGACGGGGTGTCACTTCCATACTTTGGTTACAACAGACTGTGATTTTTGTCTTGCTGGTATTTTCTCCCTGGCTCTCCTCATGGGCTATGACGGAGAGAGCCACCTTTCAAGGAACAGTCAGCGGAAACCGTGGCCCTCGGTACAATAGCCCATGAGGAATTTAATCCTGCCACTAACCACTGAGTGAGTTTGGAAGTGGATCTTCTCCAGTTGAACTTTGAGATGACTGTGGCCCCAGGCAATACCTTGACTGCAGCCTCATGAGAGACCCTGAAGTAAAAGATCCAGTTAAGCTGTGCCCTGATTCTTGACCCAGAGAAACTGTGAGATAATTAATGTGCTATTTTAAGCTACGAAATTTGGGGATAATTTGTTTTACAGCTATAAAAAACTAAGGCACACAACGATATCAATGAATATTAGCGATATAGTATTAGCTAAAAAATAGTAAATCCAAAAGATTATATATACCAAGATATGTTTTTGTAAAGTTCAAAGCAATTAAAATTATGGTTACCGGGGGGAAGGGTGGGGTGGAGGGACAGTTAGGGAGTTTGGAATTGACATGTACACAGTGCTATATTTATTTATTTATTTTTAGAATAATCCATTTTTTTTAGACTTTTTATATATATATAAATTTATTTATTTATTTATTTTATTGGCTGTGTTGGGTCTTTTTTGCTGTGCACGGGCTTTCTTTAGTTGCGGTGAGCGGGGGCTACTCTTTGTTGCGGTGTGCGGGCTCCTCATTGCCATGGCTTCTCTTGTTGCGGAGCACGGGCTCTAGGCGCATGGGCTTCAGTAGTTGCAGCACATGGGCTCAACGGTTGTGGCGCACGGGCTTAGTTGCTCCACGGCATGTGGGATCTTCCTGGAGCAAGGATCGAACCCGTGTTCCCTGAATTGGCAGGCGGATTCTTAACCACTGAGCCACCTAGGAAGCCCCTACACAGTGCTATATTTAAAATAAATAACCAACCAAGGAAAAAATAAAAATTAAAAAATTAAATTAAAATAGACTTTTTAGGAATATAAGTAGGTGCAATAACACTATTTTAAAAAGAAGAAGAAAAGCAAGATTGAATACAAGATTCAGGATAGTGTTGAGGGGGTGAGGAAAGGTTCAGGAAATAGGATAAAGGGAATCACATTTCTAGTAAAGAATATGGCATTCAGGCTGGGCCATAAAGAATGGGCACGATTTGGTCATTCAGAAGTCAGAAGGAAGGGAAATCTAGTTAGACAGAATAACATCTCTGTATACTATAGCCCCACACTAATCTCTACCATCACTAAATGCATATAATACTTGTAATCTGTTGAAGTTAGGAATTCTTTGATTGCAAATAATAGAAAAATAATAAGATTGACTTTTAAAAGTAGGATATGATTTTCTCACATAGCAGAAAGCTTAAAGGTGGAGACAGTTCAGCAGCTCAAAAATATAGATCTAAGCTCTATTTTTCTACTCCATCACAGTGCATATTAAGACTTTCATCATCATGGCTGTTGCCTAATGGTGATAAGATGGCTGTCATAATTCCTGCATCATGTCTGCATTTATGGCAGTAAAAGGCGAGAATCCCCTGGAGAACACTAGTGGCACTGATCCCTTTTGAGAGGAAAGCAAAACAAAAAAAAAGACACAAAAAAACAGCTCTTTCCTAACAGGACCCAACAAATTTCCAATTATATCTCAAAGGCCAGATTGTGTCCTTATACTTAAGAGAAGGGAAAAAAAAGTTTCTCGATTTTCCTTGCCTCAATAATGGAAGCAAACAAGGTAGATGGGGCCGGGGATGGGAGCTGAGTTAGCCAATCAATCATGACTCCACCATAAGATTTGGTCCAAATCTTATCTTTGAGATTGTTTTATTTGATTCCTGCATTCTACAGAATAAATATAGAGGAAACCTGTAATCCTTTTGAGTGCCTGATGCCCACTCTTCACCCTCCCAATACATACCCCTACACACACACACACACACACACACACACACACACACACACACACTTCCTTAAAGAATCCCAATCTCCATTTTAGAAAATTCTTCTAATGGAAGATAAAGCTCACTTTCCACTACAGAAGCCAGAGAGGCACGATCCTCCTTCTCTCTGTCTCAGCACATGTTAGGCTCAAACAATCAGCTACTCAGTCTCAAGATCTTGACTCTTTTGTTGTTGTTGTTGTTGTTAATCATTGCATTATTTTTTTTGTTGACGTATAACACTGTATTAGTTTAAGGGGTACAACATAATGATTTTATATATGTATATATTGCAAAATGATTACCACAATAAGTTTAGTTAACATCCATCACCTCGCATAGTTATCAAAAATTTTTTCCTGTGATGAAAATATTTAAGGTCTAATCTCTTAGCAACTTTCAAATACAATTCAGTACTGTATTCAATTCAGTACTGTTAACTATAGTCACTACGCTGTATAGCACATCCCCAGACGCTATTTATCTTATAAGTAGAAGTCTGTACCTTTCGACTACCTTTACTTATTTCACCTACCCCCGATCCCTGCCTCTGGCAGTTACCAATCTGTTCTCTGCATCTGTAAGTTTGGTTCTTTTAGCTTCTAAGTATAAGAAGCCAGGATCTTGACTCTTGAATGTGGGACTCTTGAACATGAGGCTAGTTGAAGGTCATTCATTCCCAGTGACAGCAACAGTGTACTGATCCAGGGCTTCCCTGGTGGCGCAGTGGTTAAGAATCTGCCTGCCAATGCAGGGCACACGGGTTCAAGTCCTGGTGCGGGAAGATCCCACATGCCGTGGAGCAACGAAACCCGTGCGCCACAACTACTGAGCCTGCGCTCTAAAGCCCGTGAGCCACAACTAATGAGCCAACGTGCTACAACTACTGAAGCCCCGTGTGCCTACAGCCTGTGCTCCACAACAAGAGAAGCCACTGCAATGAGAAGCCTGCGCACCACAATGAAGAGTAGCCCCTGCTCTCAGCAACTAGAGAAAGCCTGCGTGAAATAACGAAGACCCAACACAGCCAATAAATAAAAATAAAATAAATAAATTTTTTTCAAAAGTGTACTGATCCAACTTCCTGCTCTGAGAACATGCTGTGGTTCTTGCGGTCTGACCTCCAAGGCTCTCTTGGTTCCTACTCATCCAGCCTCCCTGATCATGGTAAGTATAGTACTTAGACATAGTTCTTTCTCAAAATCTAATCTTCCCTTCTCTAGGAATAGAATCTCACCCTCTTTTCTTTTAACCATATTTTTTAACCAATATTTATATTGGAATAAAATTATTTCCCAGTCTCTCTTGCAATATGGTATAGTCATATGTCCAAGTAGTAGACGATAAGATGTAACTTATTGCATGTAGTATGTAACTCCTAGAAAAGTATAATTCCCATTCACTGGATTGCAAGCATGATAACTAGAGCCTGCACAGCTCATTTAGACCATGAGGTGGATGTCCTGTCCATATACATATATATTACTTATATTATAATAAATAGTATACAGTATAGTTGTAATATCTTATTTTAATTATACATGCATAACACATATAACATCTATTAATAGGGTAACCAAATAATTTATTGTTCAGGAGTAGTAGAAACTTTTATCCTTGGCACACTGCATTATGGGTATATTTGCACACATATAATTAAACAAAACATTTATCCTTTGCCATATATAATATACTGATATTTTTAATCCCATCTATCTTTTAAGGCTGGGTGCCACCCACTAAATTAATTTCATGACCCACTAATGGGTTGCAACCCACAGTGTGAAAAAACATTAGCCTTGGATAACCACTAAGGAAATTATACCAGGAAATCAACAAGAGAGACTCTAACAGAAGTTAGACAGTATGTGCTTGTGGTTAGTAGCTTAGGTGACATATGTCCCAATGTACTTCGGACAATTCCACTGACATCTGTTCCTCCTTCACTCTCAAAACTGTCCATTACTACTACACAATAAATCATTTTGTCACCCTGTTAGTAACATTGTGATCTTCTGGAACATTTCTGCTAAAGACATAATATTCAAACCCTGGAGAATAGAGGCAGGATATGTTTGGAATGCCTTTCCTCACTGACCTAGCAGGGGCCCAGACATGAGACATTGAAGATACTGAGAAAATTCTATTTGCATTCCATATGTACTCCTGTTAGGCCTAGAATTGTTTCATTTTGTTTTTCCTCCTCCACTCCTAATAGCCAAATCCTATTTAGGCCAAGCTATACACCCACCTTCTTCCTAAAACTTTTCTTGACTCCTCCCTAGAATGCACCTGGGTCTTTCCCTCCTCTGAACTTCAAAGGCCATTATATATACACTCTTATCAACTACAGTTGGCACTCGCCATTGGCACTTGCTGTCTACATCTACAAGGATTAAATCATATGCTGCTGCAGCCGCCGACTCTCAACACCCCCTGAAAGGTGATCAAGGTGGAGAGCTGAAATAAGGCACTCTGTGCTATGGAAAAAAACTAGCAGAACAGGTCTTTAGATAGTTAGATATATTCAGGAGCTGATTCTAGGACCCCAATTATTTTATCTCCTCATATCTAGAAAAATATGAAAATCCTTCATGGTATCAACTGTTCCTCGCGACTAGCAGAAAATTTCTGCAAAAAAAAATATGTGCTCGACTGCAAGTATTCCCCTTTCGCCATAATCACATGTATACTAACCTTCCCCCTACCTCTTTGGAGCAGTTTCTCAGAGCTATCTGAATGCTGTCTCCCAGGTTGCAGTCCTCATTTTGCCCCAAATAAAACAACTCACAACTCGCACGTTGTGCATTTTTCTTTAGTCGACAATCTGTACCATACAACTTACCAAATACAGTATTATATTATTTTCTATTTGTTTCAAGTATGTAAGACATCTACTCAATTTGACTGTAAACTGGATAGGGGCAAGTATCAAGCCTTATGTTTCTCTTGTGTCACTTTCAGACTTACCATAATTCCTGGCTTGTCTTATGTGTTCAATAGCTCTTAACATCAGGCTTGCAATTCTCCCTGCTTTTCTTCACAGCCATGAGCAGTGGGTTTTGGAGTTAGAAAGATTTGAGTTCACAATGCAACCCTGCAACTTATTAGCTACATAAAACTGGGCAATTAACCTAATCTCTGCTAGGAATAACACTAGAACCTAGTTTGTTTGATTATTCTGAGATTTAAAATAAATCAGATGATGCATGTGCTAAGCACATGGTATACAAAACCTATCATCAGCACTGTATCATCAATCGTGGGCAAAAGCATCCATGAAGCAAAAGACAAGATGGTAATTCTATTAGTTTTTTTTTAATACACGGTTTTCCTACATAGGGTCTGAGTAAATGACTTTCTACTCTACAACCACCAATCACTTGATTACAGACAGATTATTCCACATCTAGAGATCAGTCTAATCCCAGGTTAATTCAGAGACTTGGAGATAAACGAGAGTAAACCTAGGAATATGATTCAGGCCAGAATACTCAAAGCTACCCTTGGTAAACCCTTGAGTAGAGTTTAATTTCCATATCAGTCCAGAACTAATATGATTAGGGCAGCAGTTCTCAAATTCTTTGATCTCAGGGCTCTTCACACTCTTAGAAATTGAGAACCCCAAAAGTTTTTGTTTATGTGGGTTATATCTATTAGTATTTACCATATTAGAAATTAAAACTTAGAAATCTTTAAAATATTTATTAATTCATCTTAAAACAATTACATATAAACATTAAAATACAGCTTACGAAAATAACTATATAAAGACAAAAATTGATGAGTGGCATTATTTTACATTCTTGAACATCTCCTTAATGTCTGGCTTAATAGAAAACAGATGGATTCTCATAACCGTTTTTGCGTTCTCTGTAATGATATGTGACATTGTAATATCACATATCATGTGACCTCTGGAAAACCACTGTAACGTGACAGAATAAGAGTGCAAAGGCAAATAATGGCAAAGAATTAATATGAAGATAGTTTAACTGGCAGACTCCCTGAAAAGGATCTTAGGGATCCCCAGGGATTCTCAGACCACACTCTAAGAACCGCTGCACTAAGACTAACCCTCAGGCCACTCCAGTCTATAGTCAAACCCCCAAGACCGTTCTACTCCAAATCTAGACTGAACTAGGACCAGCCGTTCTGTAATAAAAGGACAAAGTAAAGTCTTGCAGGGCATTTATCCTTACGCCTAACTGTTGAATGACAATATCTAATAAGTAAACTCTCCTCTCATGTGTTTGGTGGTCTATTGCTGACTATGTCCTTCATCATATTCTGTCCTTTAAAGACAAAGCAAAGAATTCTATTTTTTATGTTTTTTTTTCTTCTTACAGAAGCTTTAGAATAAAGTATTTTTACTGTGAATATAAGTTGTAACAGGATAATCACAGCATAGCTTTTCCTTTCTTTTATCAACATTCTAGATACTGAAAAAACTGAACTCACTAATATTTTTGTTTCAGAAAATAGTTTTTCTCATGAGAAATGTGTAACATGTTTATTATATAATGGGTTTATTTATGTGACTGTTAAAATAATTAATAAAAATTTTAATTCTCAGTTTTAAGGGGTTTTTTGGTTTTGTTATTTTGGCCGCTCTGAGCAACATGTGGAATATCAGTTCCCCAACCAGGAATTGAACCCATGCCTCCTGCATTAGAAGGGCAGAGTCTTAACCACGGGACCACCAGGGAAGTCCCTTAAGCTCTAATTCTTACTACACTTCAAGATACACTGTAGATACTTTCTTTGCCCAGAAAAGTTATAACCTGAATCAAAATTGCAACCCCACTGCATATAAGAACAGTTCATATAGAATATGAGCATGGAGAGGGGAGAGGGAGGGCTGGAACTCTAAAAGCAGAATGGCAGAGTAGACTGTGAGTCAGAAGACCCACGCTTTAGTCCTGATTCTTGTATTTATTAATTAGGCGACTTTTCTGAACTCACTCTCAATTGTGACTTGAGAATAGCTCTGCCTTACTGAATGAGTGTGAATTTTAACGATAAGCTGTGAATTCCTTTGCGGCTGCTAAGGCACTAATAATGGAAAATTATATAGGTCCCTACTCCATGGGCATCACAGTCCGGTGGGAAAGACACAAGTAAATCAGCAATGACAGAGTAAGATAAGTGACATAATGGAGATAAGCAAAGGGCGCTTGGAGAGTAAAGAGGCTGGACCTCTAAATTAGACTCAGCGTGGGGAGGTCCCGGAAAGGCTTCCCAGAAGAGGTGACACTTCAGAATTGAAGAGCAGGAGTCTTAAAAGGAGGAGAAAGGGGCAATCCGGGTAATGGGATTAGCAATAAACAAAGGACAAGGAAGGCAGACAAGGAGCTGTGAAGTTGTGGTAGAGGAACAGATCCTAAGGGCCTTTTAAGCCAACCGAATTTCTTCTTCAAAAAATGTAGTCCTTTGAGGATTTTAAGTCCCAGTTCAAGGGGAAGGCCTTAAAGAGCAGCCCTGGGCTCCCAGGTTAAACAAAGGGAAGGCCCGAGGACGGGGATACAGAAAGTAGCAGCCTCACTGCGAAACCAGGGAGGTGGGGCGGAGGGGGATTGGTCACTCCTGGGCACCAGAGTTCGCCTTTCTGCCTGAAGCCGGAGGGACCGCCCGCGGAGCCGGACCCGCTACGCAGAGCTCGGGGCAGAGGCAAAGCCTGAAGACGCCGCGGTTGAAGCCCACTCCCTTCCAGCCCCTGCCGAGCAGGCTGGCGGGGAGATGCCCATTCTCCTCCACGCCCAAGCGGAGCGCCCACCCCTCGGACCCCAGGCCCCTCGGACCCCAGGCCCCTCGGACCCCAGGCCCCTCGGACCCCAGGCCCCTCGGACCCCAGGCCCCTCGGACCCCAGGCCGCGCACCTGCGGACCTCGACTCACCGCTCCTTAGGCCCCGGGCTTCCGCGGTTACCATGGCGACGGCGCACCCAGCGCGCGGCAGCGCCACCCCGAGCGCCGCGGCCACGGCTGCGCGCAAACGTCAAGGTTACAAGGCGCTGGAAGCGAGAGGCGGAAGACTGAGAAGAGCTGGCCGGAATGATTTAAATCGCTGTGTTTGGACGGTGGTGTGCGGGGTTTTTCTTTATTTTGTAAGTTTTCAGTTATATGGTCCCTTTTTATTTTACAATTCAAAAACAAAATTTAACAATAAAGTATGTTGGTTACCAGCCGGCCTTAGACCTTCGGCCTTTATAAACGAAAGAGTTTTCCGGAAATATGAGGACGGCATTCTAAAACTACGAAAGATTGTAAATGTAAAACGGACAACTTGCTTAATTTTCTGGTCTACTGAGGACCTTTCTCCGATGGTTTATGATCATTGTTGCCAATAAGAAGCGTTTCCTGAGCTCTCACAGGTGCCAACTAGGGCAGGAGCGGAAGCAGCTTGGAAACTACATCTCTTCTGATTCAGGAATTTAAGATCCGAAACAGTCGACTTTTAAGAAGGCGGAAAGGAATGGAGGTGGGATCTGAGCATCGAAAGAAACCAGCAGAGAAGGGCTAAGCTTACCCAGAAATTATGTAAACGTTCATATTGATCAGGGGGAAAGACCAGAAAGGTTTTGTACGGAAGAGGAAAATATTCATTTCTTTACTATTTCTACAAGGAAATCATTAAGAAAGAGGAAATATTTTAGAGAAACTCTAAACATTTTAGCTGAAGGCTGAATAGCCTAGTTTTAAAGTGACTATTTGGCCTAAGGCCCAAGCAAAATATCACTATCAGAGACCTGCTAGAATACATGAGTAATTTTGAAAAAAAATTTTTTAACTGTAATATTAAAATTTCTTACTCAGATAAGTTGTGGTAATCAGAATTGTAGAGTTGACATTGTAGACAGAAACAATAGTCTAGAAGCTTTGTCAGGTACCAGTGTGCTCCTGCAATCATCGATATGGCATATGTGCTCTACTCAGCACTCATTTCCTATTGAAGTTGGCAGAGGAGCAAGGCATTTCAGGCATTTCACTCTTAATATGGTCTTTTTCAGTCTGGTTTTGGGAGAATCTTTTAACGTCTGGATGCAAGATGACATGGTGCATGATGGTGCATGATTCTGTGTTTAATTTCTTCACTGGTCGGAGGGATTCCAAAATACAGTTGTTTCTTGAGTCTTAAGTTGAATTAAATAGCTAAAAATTAGAGTTCTTAAAGATTACTTTTAATACGCTGAATGCTAGAAAGCGTGGGAAAACACTAAATAGGTCTGAGAAACCTAAAAGCAAAAGGGCTTTGTTCTCTTCTTACTCCATGTCAGAAACAGCTGCAGGATTCGCTTGGGCAGACTAGGTTAGAAACAGCTGCAGGATTCGCTTGGGCAGACTAGGTTAGAAACAGCTGCAGGATTCGCTTGGGCAGACTAGGTTAGAAACAGCCTTAGGAAGGAGCTTCCCGCCTCCAGTGTCTCCCAGTTTCAGCAGATAGACTCCTACCATCACCTCTAACTCCCATGCCCCAAAACTTGGGATGAGAGTATTGAAAAGAGCCATTGGATCTGAAGGGGACAAATGGATGTACGAGAGACATGTCAGTGACAATCTGTGGGTACTAAACAATGGGGGTCCAGAAAAGACAGTGAAGACCTGGTGTACAAATGACTTAAGGAGCAAATGAGATATGCACTATTCAAGCCCCCCTGAAATTAGGTCAGCTCCAAAAAATTATGGTAGAGAGTTTTCCAAATTGATTGAAATTCATTTTTTCCACTCTAGGAGAATGGGTCCTCTAAGAATTTAAGTTATGTTAATTATTATTATACTTCTTAAACTCCAAGTTTATACACTGAGAATCATGTTCTTTATACAGTTTGATTTCTGATGATATAGGATGAATTAACTAGTTGAGGAAGTTGCTCCAAGGTAACAATGTACTATATTAATATTTATATTTCATTGACTAAAGGCCTGTCATATGCTGAGTACTATGCTAAGTTATTTATGTAAATAATCTCTAATCCTCAGAGCAACTCTGTGAAGGTAGTATTAATTATTCTTCAAACTGACACTCAGCAAAGTCGAGTCACCTACCTAAGACCACAGAGCTAGGAAAAGGCTGAATCAGGATTTGAACCTAGGTCCATGTGGTTTAAATTGCCACAGGATTGCCACTGGTTAGCTATAAACTAATTTCATGTTAGAGGATGCCTGTCCAAACTGATAATTTATTTTATTTTTATTTTTTTATTTTTGGCTGCATTGGGTCATCATTGCTGCGCATGGGCTTTCTCTAGTTGCAGAAAGTGGGGGCTCCTCTTTGTTGTGGTGCATGGGCTTCTCATTGCAGTGGCTTCTCTTGTGGATCATGGGCTCTAGGGCGACGGCCCAGTAGTTGTGGCACATGGTCTTAGTTGCTCTGCGGCATGTGGGATCTTCCTGGACCAGGGATCGAACCTGTGTCCCCTGCATTGGCAGGCAGATTCTTAACCATTGTGTCACCAGGGAAGTCCCCAAACTGATAATTTAGTTTTAAAATAATCTGTCTAGAGCCATTGTTTTGGCAATAATTAGATAATATCATTGCCACTCCTAGTGTATGACTAAACGACTGTTTCTGCATATAGTTAGTCTCCACAGCAGAACTTTGAAGGAGAAGGTGCTGAACATCGTTGTTTCTGCCTGCCCATCCTTCCTCTTATGGTTACAGCACACAGTTTTCTAGTAGGGAACCCCTTTCACACACTCAGCCCATGTGGTTTGGGTGGAGCCCGTACCACTCCAGATCAAGTCCTAGCCAAGCAGTATTTTCTGCACCCCTGGCCACAATGATTAGGTCAGGAAAAAGCATGGCACACAGATCAGTGTGATCAAAGCTAATCCTGAATTTTTGCCAGAGCAGCAAGTAAATAGGCATTCTTTTTTCAGCAGGGGTTGATGAAACACAGTCAGCCCGAGTTGCCAGTAACCATCTTGCCACCATGTGGAGAGAGCATGACAGAGCAACAAAAGTGCCAAGGAGTGAATCCTGAGGCCATCACTTGAGCCCTGGAGCTAGAAATACCCAAAGCCATTTTTTACCCTCCTTTTTCAATTGTGTAAGTCAATAAATTACTTTTTTCTAATTAATTCAAAAAAGATGGATTTTTTTAAATTATTTATTTATTTATGTAATTATTTAGGCTGCATTGGGTCTTCGTTGCTGTTCTCTAGTTGCTCTCTCTAGTTGAGGTGAGCGGGGGCTACTCTTCTCTGCAGTGCGCAGGCATTTCGTGGTGGCTTCTCTTGTTGCAGAGCACAGGCGCTAGGCATACAGGCTTCAGTTCTTGCAGCACGTGGGCTCAGTAATTATGGCTCACGGGCTCTAGAGCACAGGTACAGTAGTTGTAGTGCACAGGCTTAGTTGCTCCACAGAATGTGGGATCTTCCTGGACCAGAGATCAAACCCATGTCCCCTGCATTGGCAGACAGATTCTTAACCACTGCGCCACCAGGGAAATTCCAAAAAAAGACTGGATTTTTGTTACTTGTAACGTCAATGTCCCATGATATGGGGGGGTGGGGGGGATACAGGATGGCTTTATTTTAGAAACATGCTATCCCTAGTGGTAAATACCCAATTTGGGGGATGGATGATGTTGCAGTTATGTGTTTCACTTATGGATGAACAACTGTGCTTGAATATTGTTGATAAGTTGATCAATGTTAACCTGGAGGCAGGTTTCTAATAAAATGCCCTGATGTTCTGTCACCCTCTGCATTTCACCATCTTTGAGTTAGTTGACTTAAATATAACTATATGAGGCATACTTACCAGATGACCCAAGGCTTGGAATAATAAATAATATGATAGAGGATGGCAGAGTGAAAATCCAAACTCAAAAGATGACTAGAAATTCAACAGGCAAAGAAGTGGAAAAAGGCAATCTAAAAGAAATGTAAAAATGCACAGAGGCACAAAATAAACAGCAAAGTGCATTAGTGAATACCTAAGTAGGTTGAAGTAGCAGGAGAATGTGTGGTTGGGAGAGAGGCAAGAAATGTAATTAGAGGGACTGGAAGAGGTCAGGCAGCAATGGGGAGAATGGTTTGGAGGCGACAAGACTGCAGGCACAAAGAGGAGCCAAGGCTGACTCTCAGGTTTCTATCTTGTGTGACCAGGTGGCTTATGGATTCCCAAATCAGAGATTTTGAAGAAGGGCAGGATCAGAATCAGGATGATGAGTTCAGTCTTAGAAAAAGTAGAAATATCAGTGCGTCTGATACAACTAACGTATATTTGAATCCAAAGCTTAATAGATGAGACTAGGATATAAATATAGATTTGAGAGTCATTGGAGTATAAATGTTATCAAAAACCTACAAAGAAGATGAAGTCATCCAAGGGGAGTGAATAAAAGAACAGAGGGCTGAAGACAGAGCCCTGGAGAACAATTACATAAGAAGTAGGCAGAGGAAGGTAGGGAAAGAATGATCAAAGAATGAACTCACAGACCTAGGTGAGTTTGGCAACGTAGAAGCCAAGGAAATAGTTTCAGAAAAGACTGAAAAAAATGACAATGGAATTTGGCATTTAGGAGTAACGTTTGTGGGATCACTTTTAGTGAAGGGTAGTAGGAAAAATCAAGATTTCAGTGGACTGAGGAATGAATGAGAGAGGTCAGGAAGTAAAACCACTAAGTTTGGGGGGTTTTTTTAAGGCTTTTTTTAGTATCTCTAAATGCTAGAAATATCTTTATTTTTAACGTAAGATAATTTTGGCCTTTGTCAGATATAACATCAGGGTCATCGATTTAACAACTATAATTGGAAATGAGGAAGTGGTGGCTGCAAACATACATTGTTCTTTTGAGAAGTTTGACTAAGATGTGGGGGGGACGAGATCACCCAGAAGTTAAAGGAAGACGAGGTATTAAGGGAGATCTCTTGGCAGGGAGAGGATGACGGAATGCTGAGCATATATATAGGATGATAGCAAGGAACTAGTAGAAAGAGAAGATTAAGAAAGGAGATAACTGTGTAAAATAGATAGTTAGGGGGAAGGCGCTATATAGCACAAGAAGCTCAGCTTGGTGCTCTGTGATGACCTAGATGGGTGGGATTGGGGGTGGGGGAGGGAGGTCTCCGAGGGAGGAGCTATATGTATACATATAGCTGATTCACTTTGTTGTACAGCAGAAACTAACACAACATTGTAAAGCAATTATACTCTGATAAATAACTAAATAAGAAATAAAATTTTTAAAGGAGATGACAGATGAAGTAAGATCCTAAAGGAAATTGGAGGGGAAAGGGTTAAGGTATAGATGGGAGGGTTGGCCTCAAACAGAAGGAAGGTGGCTTGGTCCTCTAATTCTGAAGTGGAAAGGGTAGCAGTGTGTGAATACAGATAATTTTTCTGGACTGTGGTATTGGAAGTTAAAGAAACCAAGCTTGATGGCTTTGAACAAAGTATGCTTAAACTGAGGGAGGAAGGGATGAGTGAGGGGCTTGAAGATTTGGCAAAAGAAAGCTTAAAAATGTTGATGGCATTGAAGAGCTGATTGAGGTTGAAGACCAGGAATTTAAGTGACCCCAACCTGCAGAGTCAAGTGATTTTCTCCAGCAATGCTCAGACACCCAGCTTGATCTGAAGTGGGTGTGATGCAAGGATAAAGGTGTGTGAGGATGAAAAGTTCTGGTGAGAAAATGAACGGTAAAAGATTAACCTTGTCCAAAGAAAAGTTGGCCCTTTCCCCCCAGCTTCTTGGAGATAACCTTTAAACCCTTATTATGTCCTAGCTGTCTTTGTTTACCTGGGGGCCTTGGACCATGCTACATAGTCTATGCTAATAACATACTTTATGGAGGGGCCGTGGGCCATGCAGCATAAGCTCAGTCTCTGGAGCCATCTCTAACAACCCCAGCGCAATCAGTGAGACCCATTTTGGAATCTCCTACCGTCAATCTCATCTACAGAGGAGAGCCACTACTGAACTTATTAGTGATTCTGGGTACCCTTCTTTCTAGCACCTTCCTTATTACTTTGGTAAATGGTGTATCCTCTGGTCTGTCCCATGGAATATTATTGCCTGGTGGGTTTTTCAGGCTTATATATTTAGTATGTATATCCATTTTAGCATGCTCTCTTCTTTGAACTTTGTAATCCCTCGGTCTACTGCCTTGCATGGCAGTTCAGGCATCTTTACCTCATTTAGTCTGGGCCATCACTTTCCATATGTATGAAACCAATCTGAGAGCATGTTAACACCATCTCCTGAGATCTTTGCCAGGTTGTTAAATCCTGTATCCCAGGAGAGTGCTTCCAAATTAATTAAACTCCCTTATTCCCTGTATTCTATCCCCCTTTATCCAGCACTCTCAGAATTCAGTCCCATGTGTATTCACCCACGTCCTGAACTCCTAGAATATAGTCCCTTTTACTCCCATCATCATGTGTACCCTCCTGGATCCTGAACACCTTAAGGTATAGTCCCTTTCCTTCATTACCAGGTCCATCACATCCCCAGTTAGTGACTTAACTCTAGTTACTGTGTTTGCCTGGAAGGTAGAGCTGACCCTGAAAGGGCTCAAGTTGTCCTGCAGGAAGGGAGGAGCACTAGCCGTAGGGAGGTCGGAATCATTTCCTTGGCTCAAAAGGTTCATGGATCTTTGGGAATTAAATATTTTTAGGTGCATGAACCCAGATATCCTCATTCCATATGTCAAGGTCCCACTTTTTCCTAATTAGCACCATGTCCTTGGCATACCAGACTTGCCAGTATTGAGTGTTTAATCTTCTTTGAGGCTCTGCTACTCTTATGATTAAGCCCTGGACCTGGTCCTCAGTTTTTCCTGCTCCCCAGTTGCAGAAGATGAGAGCTTCTATATTTGTTACCAGGGAAATCCTTTAGCTTTCATGTTTAGTTTTTAATCACCAATTAATCATTCTCAGTATTTCATTAAATAGCATCAAAGGAGCTTAGCAACATCCACCCATATTTCTTCTATATATTTTTAACACCAGATACACTGCACCCTCTAGAGTATTTCCTGCCCACCAGTTTGCTAATAGTGAAAGTTTTCAACAAATGCACTGCAATGGTGTCAGAGACTATTTGTACTCTTTCTACCAGTGATGATATCTTCTGCCACCCTGGCAGCAGATGGTCCAACACCACCGTCTTAGTGACTGCTTCTTGACCCACTCCTGGCATTTCTGCCACCAGCTGTCATAGTTGGGTGCCTCAGGAAGCATATTCTGAGGTAGAGTCTGCATGCAGGAAATTTATTAGGGAGTGCTCTTGAGAGCAACACCTGGAAAAAAAGGTAAGGAAACAGGGCAAAAGAGAGAATCTGGGCTGTGATATAGTCTCAACAAATGTCAATGCAGACCATCTGGGGAGCTCTGAAGTTGGGGTGACCCTTCAGAGCTGTCCCAAGATGGGGCAAAGGAGCTGTACCTTGTCCCCCTGCATCTACCAGTTACTGTCCGCAGGCTGCCCCAGGAAAAGAGTGAGACCTTAGCTAGGAAGCCGCTCTCTTCCACCAAGGTGCTTCCCAGAAAGTGCTGACAGCTGAGCCCTCTCTGCCACTAGCACTTCTAGTGGCTGGTGGATCATATCCCTCATTCCCCAAAAGATGTCTGACTGCATTATAGGACACACTGTATACCACCAATTTGTCATACAGTTAGGCCTTTTTGTTTTTCAATATTCTGGTATTGCTTTTTTTCTCGTTTGATTAAATTTTGTTTAAAAATTGTTAAAGACATTTAAATAAAATGCCTTTAATTTTACTGAAATAAATGTTATTTAATAATACTATAATAATAACTAATAAAATAAAATGTTATTTAAATAAAAATGTAACTTGCTTAAGTGAATTTTTAGTTAAGAACATTTAATAAATAAAAATATAAAATTGAATACTTTCAGAGAAATCTGGGTTCCATCTCTAATTCCTCTACTCTATTCCCTCCTTTCCCCTCTAGCTAACCATTTTTATTAATTCTCAGTTTATCTTTCCATTGTTTTTTTAAAAATAAGTAAATACACATATTTACACTCACATATTTCTACCCCTTTTTTAATCAAAGTTAGCATATTATAAACACTGTTCACTTAGGTTTTGTTACTCAACAATATATCCTGAAGATCATGCTGTGTAAGTATTCAGAGATCATCCTCATTTCTTTTTTTAGCTGCATAATCCTCATTATGTGAATATCCCATTGCTTATTCAATCAGTCCCCTATTGAGAAGACTTGGAGTTGCTTCCATTCTTTTTCTCCCACAAAGAATCCTACAGTTAATAACCTGGTGCATAATTTTTTTAAATTTTTACAAATATTTCCTTGAGATAGTGAAATTGCTGAGTCAGAGGGTAAATGCAAATGTAATCCTGCTGCATTGCCAAATTGCTCTCCATAGACGTTCAGTCATTTTGCACACACACTAGCCGTGGATGAGAATGCCTCCTTCCCCAGCAGTCATGCCAACAAAGCATGTTGTCCAGTTCTGGATTTTTGCCTACCTGATAGGTCTTAGTATAGCTATAATTTGCATTTATCTTATTATGAGCAAGACTGGATATATTTTCAAGTGTTTAAGGGCCATTTCTATTTCTGTGAACTGCATATATTTGCCCAAGTATCTATATTATTTGTTTTTTTTCTCCATTTTTAGAGCCATGGATGTAGTACATTATGAATGCTATATTGCAAATATGTTTTTCCTAATTGTTTTCTTCATTTGTGATATTTTTTCCATGGAATTTTCTTATGCAGTCAAATTTATCAATCTTTTTGCCTCTAGCTTTTGAGTTACAGTCAGGGAAGTTTTCCTCCACACAAAATAAAAAAAAAAATACATCCATGTTTTCTTGTTCTATTTTTATATTTTAATTATTTGCATTTAGCCTTCTGATACATTTGGTTGTGAAGTAGAAAGACCAAACTTCTTTATTCCAACTTGTGACAACTCTGAAGGGCCATCCCTACTTCTGAGCTTCCCATAGTGTCTACAGAGGCCTTTGTTGAGACTGCAGTGGGGTCCAGCTCCTCATATGGAATGCATTCAATTTTATCTTTTTCCATAGTTGTATAGCATCATTTATGCAACAGTTTATGTACTCCCCACTGATTTGAGATATCACCTTTATCACATACTAAATTTCCATGTGTTCTTAGGTCTATTTCTGGATTTTTTATCCTGCTTTATTCATCTGTCCATATACCAAAATCACAGCTTTTTGTTGTTGCTGTTGTTGTTTGATTTTTTTTTTTTTTTTGATGTGGACCATTTTTAAAGTCTTTATTGAATTTGTTAACAATATTGTTTCTGTTTAATGTTTTTTGGTTTTTTGGCTGCAAGGCATGGGGGATCTTGGCTCCCCGACCAGGGATTGAACCTGCACCCCCTGCATTGGAAGGCGAAGTCTTAACCACTGGACCACCAGGGAAGTCCCGACAATTTTAATTATAGAGGTTTTAGAATATGTTGTAATAATATCTGTTAGGGCTAGCCCTCCCCTTTCCTGCTTCTATTTTTAGGCTATTTCTGGATATTCTCATTTGTCAGTTCTTCCATATGAACTTATAATCAACTTACCTAACTCTGTCAAAACTCTGATATTGAGTTACTTGGGTTGCATTAAATTTATAAATTAATTTGTGGTGCATTGTCATCTCTATGAAACTGAGTCTTCTTCTCCAGTAACATGGGATGTCTTTCTCTTTGCTCAAGCCTACTTTTGTTTCTTTAAAGAGTGTCTTATGTTTTTCCTCATATAGGTTTCATATAACTATAATAACTCTTGACTGAGAGTTGTAAAGAATTCAGATTCCATCTAATAGATAAGAAAATTGAGGACCAGAATGACCAAGTGATTGATTGAGGTCACAGAGTTAGCACTAGGACTCAGGTCTCCTGGCTCCCATCATGGTGCTCTCCACCCTATAATTCTATGGACGCATCTAGGCAACTAAGGAAGATGCTCTGTCATTGTCTGATATGTGCTCATTGCTCCTGTTATGTTCCTGAACTTTCCAAAGAACTTTCCCATTTCACCAGCTTTGTCTCACTGTTCTCTCCAGTGCATTCTGGCCAAGATGTCCTTGCCCATCTGGCTTTATCGTCTTTGCCTAGAACACTCCTCCCTCCCTGCTAACTTTGTCGCCTAATAACTCCCATCATCCTTCATATCCCTCCCTAGGAGTCATTCCCTCGAGGAAATCTTTTGCGCTAGTTATCTATTGTTTCACAACAAGTTACCCAAAATTTAGTGACTAAAAACATAAACACTTATTATCTCACAATTTTTGTGTATCAGGAATCCAGGTATGGCTTAGCTGGGTGCTTCTGCCTCAAGGTCTCTCATGAAGTTTCAGTCAGCCTATAGACAAAGTCTGCAATCTCATCTGAAGTCTCAAGTGGGAAAAGATTTGCTTCCAATGTCACTCAAGTTGCTGATGGCAGGATTCAGTTGCTCATGGGCTACTGGGTTGAGGGCTTCAGTTCCTCACTGACTGTTGGCCAGTGGCCTCTCTCTCTTCATTGCCATGAGGATCTCTCCATAGGGCAACTCACAATATGGAAGCTGACTTCTGTCAGAACAAGCAAGTGAGAGAAGACATCCACAACAGAGCCACAGCACTTTTGTAAACTAATCCTGGAAGTAACATTCCATCAGTTTTATTATATTCTATTTGTTAGTTACTAGATACAGCTCACACTCAAAGAAGGGAATTGCACAAGGGCATGAATACCATGAGGCAGAGAACACTGGGGGCTATTATGGACTAATTTATACCCCCTACCTCCCAATTCACATGTTGAAGCTCTGAGTCTCAATGTGACTACATTTGGAGGTAAGGTCTATAAGGAGATAATAAGGGTGGGGCCCAGAAACCAAATCAGCTGGCACCTTGATCTTGGACTTCCCAGCTTCCAGAACTGTTGTTTAAGCCACCCAGTCTGTGATATTTTGTTATGGCAGCCTGAACTAAAACAGGGGCCATCTTAGAGACTGTCCACCTCACTGCCCCTGACCATCCAGAGCAGGTCTGAGCTGCCTACTATATATCTTCTTTAGCATGCTGGAGGTCTCTTTCAGCTAATTAACCCAATAGTGATCAAACGATTAGTTGTGTAAGTCATGGTTTAATTTTAGAACCCCTGTCTCCTCAAGAATGAAATTCCATAAAACAAGGAACCTTGTGAGTCTTATTTACTGCTAAACCTTGGGTCCAAGCACAATATTTTATATACAGTAAAAAAGATGTAATTACTTTTTTTCTATTTATTGGCTTTTTGTGGTAAAATATACATAGAATTTACCATCTTAACCATTTTTAAATGTACAATTCAGTGGCATTAAGTACTTTACAGTGTTGTATGAACATCACCATTGTTCACCTCCAGAACCTTTTATCATCCCAAATAGAAACTCTGTACCAATTAAACAATAACTTCACATCACCTCTCCCTCTAGCACCTGATAACCTCTATTCTAAAAAAAAAAAAAAAATGTAATTTCTAATTGAAAGACTCTACGGTAACTTCAGCAGCCCCTGATGACTTGTTTGGCTATTGTTACTGCCTCACACCCAATCCAGGTAAAATCTATTTCAGGGATATTTTCAACTAGAAATGCAGGTTTCCCAAGGGCATAGTCTTACTAGGGGTGACAAAAATCCTTTGGTTGTTGCAAATGTCAAGTTTATTATATTCATATTTCTAAATGGAGGTTTTTAGGCCTTGACATAAATAGAAAGGGTTGGTTTACATTTAATGCTCCACTTTAAAAAGAAAGAGTTAGCAGAAGCACAAATCAGATTGCAGTGGGGTGGTGAATGAATCACAGCTTTACAAAAATAGGAGGGACTACCCTTACCCTGGCCAAGTGTTTAAAAACTCAGTCATTGATTAGCAGCATTCCTTAGCATTTTTATACCCTCCTCATTATAATTTCCTCACATTGTAGAAGAAGCTAAGGGTCACTTTGAAGATATTTTTCATAACGCAATTTATGGAAGAGAAATCTGAATGCCTGCTACACATGAAAAGATGACTGCACTAGTAATCAGAGAAATGTACATCTAAACAATGGTGAATTACCATTTGATACCCATCGCATTGGCAAAACAAATTTACAGTTGGTAAACACCAAGGATAATGATAACAGAGCAGCAAGAGGCTTTAGACACTACTCATGGGCGAGGCAGCATAGCACTAGAAAGCACAGACTCTAGAGCCGTTTTGCTTAGTTTCAAGTCTTGGCTCTGCCTTTTTTGCTTAACTTGACTTCGGTGGAGTTTGCTAACGTCTTGGTGCCACCTGTATTATTGGAATGACCATAGTAATAGTCCCTACCTCAAGAGGACTAGTGTGAGTATTGATGAGTTAATCTAAGGAAAGCAGTTAGAACAATGTCTGGCACGCTGTGCATGCCAACAGCAGCAGCAGCAGTAGTAGCAGTGGTAGTAGTAGTTGTTGTAATACAACAACCACACTGGAGAGCTATGTGGCTAGTGTAAAGTTTAAGAAATGCATCACGTACAACCTAACAATTTTATTCCTACTTCATATCCCAAGAAAACTCTTACAGGTGTACACAAGAGACATATACAAGAATTTACATTGTAGCATTGTAATAGAGAAAACTGGAAACAGTCAAAATATCCATATGCAGGATAATAGTTTTTAAAATTTGTGATATATTCACACAATAGAATACTATATAATGAAAATAAGTAAAGTAGTGGTTCTCAAACTTTAACATACATTATAATCATCTGGAGGTCTTATTAAAACACAGATTACCAGGCCTCACCTCCAGAGTTTCTGATTCAGGAAGTCAGTGGTGGGGCTTAAGAATTTCCATTTCCCAAGTGATGCTGATGCTAGTGATCCAGCACCACATTTATGAACCACTACAATGGACCTTCATTGATCAACTTCAATATCATTTACATAAATCTTAAAAACATATATGCACACACATACACACTATGTAGTAAAAAATAAATACAAAGAAAATGTATGGGAATGTTAAAGCAATAACTTTAACTTAGGATGATGTTACCTTGTGATAAAGAATCAAGGAAGCTTACATAGAGGGCTTCAAATGTATTTGTGATATTTTATTTCTTAAACTAAGTGGTGGATATAGCATGTTTATTATCAAATTCTTTATACATTTTGGAGTGTTTAGTCAATTTATATTTACTGTGAAATTATTGATAGGGTAGGGTTTCAAATTCACCATCTTGCTATTCGTTTTGTAATTGTGCCATTCAACCTTCATTCCCTTTTCCTTTTTTTAACCTTCTTTTAGATACATTTGATATATTTTATTATTCCATTTTGTCTCCTTTTGTGGGCTTATTAGCTATAACTGTTTTGTTGGAGTTTTTTGTTGTTGCTTTAGGGTTTACAGTGTACATCTTTAACTACTACTAACTTTTCTCCTCATTATGAGTCATATTTTCCTGCTTCTTTGAATGCCTTGTAATTTTTAATTGGATCCCAAACGTAACTTTTACTTTGTTCATTGTTGTATATTTTTTTATTTTATGAATATTCCTAAACTCTGTTCTGGAATGCAAGTCTACTGTGAAATAAATTATAAGGCTTTCATGTATGTGTATAAGAGTCTTACAGCAATATACTTCCATTTCCCCTCTCCTAGCCTTTGTGTTACTGTTTTCATTCATTTCACTTCTACATATATTATAAACCAAACCATACATTGTTGTTATCGTTGCTTTAGACAATCATTAATCTCTTAAAGAGATTCAATATAAGAAAATATTCTTTCATATTTACTCACATATTTACCATTTCTGGTAATTTTTATTCCTTTATGTAGGTCCAGTTTTCCTCTGCATGAAAGATTTCCTTTAACATTGCTTGTAGTGCAAATCTGCTAGTGATGAGTTCTTTCAGCTTTTCTATGTGTCAAAAAAAATCTTTATTTTGCCTTTGTTTCTTGAAAGATATTTTTCTGGGTATAGAATTCTAAGTTCAATGCTTTAAAGATACTTTACCAGTCTTCTGACTTGCATTGTTTTCTGTAAAAAATCTATTGTCATTCTTTTTTGCTCCTTTGCATATAATGTGTCTTTTTTTCTACTTTTAAGATTTCCTCTTTATTGCTGGTTTTAATTGAATTGATTAAGGTATGCATTGATGTAGTTTGCTTCACATGTCTTGTGTTCAGAGTTTATTGAGCTTCCTACATCTGTGGAATTACAGTTTTCATGAAAATTTGAAATTTCTCAACTAATATCTTTTAAAATATTTTTTATGCTATCCCACCTCTGTCTGGTCTTCAGGAGCTCCAATTACATATATGTTAGACCACTTGAAGTTGTTTCCCAGCTCAATGATGCTTTGTTCATTTTCTTCAGTCTCTTTCTCTGTTCATTTTTGATAGTTTCTATTGCTGTGTCTTCAAGTTCACTAATCTTTGCTCCTGCATTGTCTAATTTGTTTTTAATCTTGTCCAATGAATCTTTCATCTCACACATTTTTGTTTCCATATATAGAAGTTTGAGTTTTTTCTTTAACATCCCCTATGTTTAGTACGTTCAATCTTTCCTGTACCTCCTTGAACATATGGAATATAGATTTAATAAATCTTTTATTATCTGTCTACTAATTTTATCATGTGTCATTTCTGTGTCTGTTTCCATTGACTAACTTTTCTCCTCATCGTGAGTCATATTTTCCTGCTTCTTTGAAAGTCTTGTAATTTTTAATTGGATAGCAAACATTGTGACTTTTACTTTGTTCAGTGTTGTATATTTTTGTATTTTTATAAATATTCCTAAACTCTGTTCTGGAATGCAGTTAAATTACTTGGAAACAATTTGATCCTCTCAAGGCTTATGCTCAAGTTTTGTTACACAATATCAGAGCAGTCTTTAAGGATAATTTTGTCCCACTACTGAGGCTACACTCTTCTAAGTATTTTACCCTATGTCCTGTGAATTATGGGATTTTTCACTCTGACTGGTAAGAACAATTCCACTCCTATATACACTCCATAGATTATTCCTTCTAATCCTAGTATTTTGCCAGTCCTCATGTAGTATCTTCACTTGTATATACTGATCAGTACTCAGATTAAGATTCGAGGGGTCCCACCTTAAAACTTACACAATGTTATATGTCAATTGCATCTCAATAAAGTTGGGAAAATGAAGATTCAAGGGAAATCCTCTGAAGCTGTCTGGAACTCCCCATGTAGCTCTTTCCTCTTTGGTGCTCTGCCCTGAAAACTCAGGTTGCCTTGGCCTGCCAAGACTCGTAACTTTGTCTCATCAGCCAAAGGAGGTTGGCAGGCTCCACTTGGGTTTCCCTTTTCTGCTCTGTGTCCAAATCTCCAAGAAATAATCTGGGACAATCATAGGCTTTGCTTTGTTTGTATCCACTCTCAGGCTTCATATTCTGTGCTGCCTGAAACTATTATTTCAAATATTTTGTCTAGTTTTTAGTTGTTCTTAATGGGAGGGGAAATTCAGTCCCTGTTATCCGTTTTTCTTTTTTTAATAAACATTTTTATGTCTTAATTATTTCATAGTCATTTCTTCCTCTTCTGTGAGTCACTGAGCTTTCCCTTAAATTTTTCATTTAAAAATCTAGGTAATTGCATTTTCTTAGCCTCTGTGATGTGCCAGGTACCTCCTAAGTACTTTACATGTATCACAACACTTATTCTTCGTAAATCAAGAGACAACACATCATCATTAACATTCTTCTTGGACCAGGATAAGACATGACCTTGATTAGGTACCATTTGGGGCATGTCTATTTCTGGTGTTTTAAATATATATTTTTTGATAGCATTGAAAGGGTTCCACATGGCCGTTTGCGCACGCTATAAAACTCTTATTAGGTGTATTTCCTAAGTAGATTCTTCAGCGATTATTGTGAGTTTTCTTTATTGATGAAACTTTTTCATAGTTTTTACAATTGTATGGTTTCTTTCTCCTGTGTATACACACACACACACACACACACGTATAGTGTCTGTGTGTGTGTATATATACACACAAACACATTTAAATACATATAAATATGTGCAGATTCTCATGTGAATTCTCTAGTCAACATGGAGGTCTGAATTGTGCATGAGGCCTTTGTCTTAGGATTTGCATTTAAGGGTCTCTGTCAAACTGCAATTTATAGGAGAAACTTTTTTCAAACATCCTATGTTGGTAGGGTCATGATTCCATACCTGCTTTACTCTGACAGGATGGCCCATGGTGCATTATGAAAAACAAACAAACAGAATTAACCCAGTTCTTTTAGGAAATCTCCTTCACTTTTATGTACAGAAAAGTCTGCATGTGTGGCTCCTCCTTGAGCCTTGAGGGAATCTGACACATCCAGTAAATTATATATGTCAGATGTATCAGACATATCTCGATGTATCACATATATACTATAATCAGATGTATCACGATGCCATGAAAAACAGATTTATAGCTGTCCTTGGCAAAGAATTCCTCACTCTTACTCTGAATCTGCAGTCTTGAGAACCTGGTATCTGACTAGAACTCATCTAAGGGGATTTACTATGTTTTTCCTCAGTAATATGCTCACAGCATGCTTAGAGTTCTCCTGTTTGTTTTTTAATCTTCTATTTCTTCACATCTGGGAATAGCTCTAAAATCTGCCTCCATTTTTATGGACCTCAGTTTCTTGTTACCACATAAGCCATTAATAATTTGTTTAAATGGTACCCATTTGTGATTAGTGTTGCTTAAATGTTAGATTGCATCTCTACCACAAAATAAACCCATCTTGTGAAATAACTTTGCTTTTCCTTAGCTAATGACTTATTCATCATATGACTGGAGTGTTAGTAAAGGCAGGGAACAGATTTGAAATTCTAAACTAATTTAGGTCACTTTTTCCTTAATGAAAGCGATGGGACTCCGGAGGCAATCACATCACACGCCTTCACATTTAAATGGAGAGGGTTCACAATATTCTAAAGGCATATACAGCACTCAGATTTATAATCTCTAAATTAGGTGCTGACCAGTCTTATAGAGTTTGATAGGCTTTAATTATATCATGAGTCTAAAATTTATTCTGTGGATAACTGAGAGTCTATATTATATTTTAAGCAGTAGTGGAATATGATTAGATTACAGTGTTTAAGGAATGATTAAAGCAAATCATTTAAAGGAAGTTCAAATATTAACATATTTGCCATTCAAAGAGTAACAGTTTGCCTACAATTCATACATGTATATATTTTAAAGATAAAAGCAGTATCATTTCATTTAAAATTTGCTCTCCTTAATGTCTAAAAGTTATTTTTGTGGGGTTTTTTGATTGAGGTATAATTGACATATAACCTTATATGTTTCAGGTGTACCAGATAACTATTTGATATTTCTATATATTGCAAAATGATCACCTCAATGTCTAGTTAACATTTATCACTGTACGTAGTTACAAAGCATTTTTTCTTTTTAAAAAATATTTATTTATGTATTTACTTATTTTTTTGGGTGCAGCAGGTCTTAGTTGCGGCACACACGGTCTTCATTGAGGCATGCGGAATCTTTTCACTGTGGCGCAGAAGCTCAGTAGTTGTGGCACGCGGGCTTAGTTGCCCTGCGGCATATGGGATCTTAGTTCTCCAACAAGGGATCAGACTCGCATCCCCTGCATTGGAGGGGGATTCTTTACCACTGGACCACCAGGGAAGTTCCTCTCTGAGCTTGTTTTTTGTTTGCTTGTTAGGTTCCACATATAAATGAAATCATAGGGTATTTACTTTTCTCCGTCTGACTTATTTCACTTAGCATAATGCCCTCAAGTTCCATCCATGCTGTCACAAATGGATAAAATTTCATTACTTTTTATGGCTGAAGAGCATTCCATTATATATATATAACATTTTCTTTATCCATTCATCTATCAGTGGACACTTAGGTTGTTCCCACCTTTTGGCTATTGTAAATGAACTTGGGGATGCATATATCTTTTCGAGTTAGTGTTTTCATTTTCTTCAGGTAAATACTCAGAAGTAGAATTGCTGGATCATATGGTAGTTCTGTTTTTAATTTTTTGAGGACCCTCCATACTGTTTCTCATAGTAGTTTCACTAGTTTACATTTCCACCAACAGTACACAAAATTCCCTTTTCTCCACGTCTTCACCAACACTTGTTATTTCTTCTCTTTTTGATAATAGCCATTCTAAGAGGTGTTAGGTGATATCTCATAATGGTTTTGACTTGCATTTCCCTGATAATTAGCGATGTTGAGCAACTTTTCATGTGCCCATTAGCCATCTGTATGCCTTCTTTGGAAAATCCAGATCATTTGCCCATTTTTAAACGATTGCCTTTTGTTTGTTTTTTGCTATTAAGTTGTATGAGTCCTTTATATACTTTGGACATTAACTCCTTATCAGATATATGTATTGCAAATATTTTCTCACATTTAGTATATTGCCTTTTCATTTTGTGCAGAAGTGTTTCCTACAATTCATGTGATAATCTTTTTAATTTTAAGGGGGGGAGTCGCATTAGATTGATTTTATTTAAATCTATACTTTATCACTAGTTTAACACTAACTAGCTGCAAAATCTTGTCAGTCATTGAACACATATGTGCCTCAACATCCTCATCTGTAGAGTGGGGATAATCTCTCTCTCCTAGTGTTTTGTTTTTAAGGCTATTTTTGTAGAATTTGTGGTGATTATTATCTAATACTTCCTATAACACCATGAATATTGTAATAATTTTTTCCATTTTATAGAGGAGTTTATATAAGCACAATTTGGGATGCTTACACAAAATATCCAAGTTCATGGGTGTTAAATCATAGATTTAAATTAAATCTACCTAAAACCAACTACATGCCCATCCTGATATCCTAAAACTCCTTAGATTTCCTATCCCCAACTCAAAACTCACTGCTCTCTGGCATAGTCTTATTACTTTGAAGTCTACCTTAAATTCCCAGATGAGAAAATAAAAACTGAGAGCATCTTAGTGCCTACATTTGGTTCCTTTATAAGTCATTCACACACTCTGGGCAGCCAAATGATTAGCTATGGAAGGCAGCTATTTTGGATTATAGCCATTAATTAATTGTATGACTGAATTCTACCAAGGAAACATTTCTTTATTAAAGTCCTGAATTTAATCAAATAAAATCAGCCTTTATTTTCCATCAGCCATAGCAAGAACACTCTGGAAATATTGATCTGTATTCTTTCCCACATGTGACTGTCCATATAATTAATATGGAACATCCACATTTTCCTCTTCTAATTTTCAAGGTTTTGAATTTATGATCAACTGTTAAACCTAAATTGAGCTGAAATATCTCCAAATATCTTCCATAGAATTTAAAATAAAATCTGAACTTCTTACAATAGCCTACAAGATAATATATAATCTTGCTCTTGCCTTTCTTAACTCATATCTAATATTATTTCTAGTCACACTGGCCTTTTTTATGTTCCTCGAACAGGATGAGCTTATTTATGCCCCAGGTCCTTTCCCTTTGCTATTCTCTGTACTTGAAACGCTCTTCTCCCAGCTTTCCACCTGGATTGCTTCTCCCTCACCTTTCAGATCTCCACCCACCTCTTCAGAGAGCACTCCCCTGATCATGCTATTTAAAGTAGCCTCTCCTTTCTCCAGTCACTCTCCATAACATCACCTGTTTAGCTCCTTCCTAGATAGCATTTGCCATTGACTGAAATTATTTTACTTATATGTTTACTTGTTTATTTTGTCTATATCCTTTTACACAAATTAGTGTGCTTCTGGCTGCAAGTAATAGAAACCGCCAACTCACTTAAAAATATGAAATTTATTATCTCACGTAACTACAAGTCCAGCAATAGGGAAGTCTCTGGGCAAGGGAGAATGAGTAGTTTTAAAATTACATTCAAGGACCCCAATTCTTTGTCTCTTTGTTCTACCATCTTTATTGTCTGGTTTCATTCTCCCCTGCCTTACCCTCATGGTTGCAAAATGGTTGTGTTGCTTCGAGATATCTCATCCAGGCACAACAATGGCCAAAAGGCAAAGATGCTATCTCTTCTAAAAATACTAGGAAATCTTACCCCCACAGTCCCCATTAGACTTCCTCTGATTTCTCATTAGTCCGTATTGGTCATTTGCATGGAGATGGTTTAGATCAATTATTCATAATGCAAAACATGTTGGAAAGTCAACCATCATAACCACATAAACGATCACTAGAGCTTCAGGATGGTGTCTATTTTGTTCACGACTGTATATCCAAAGCCCTGCATGGTACTTGGCATGCAATAAGTGCTCATTTGTTGAGTGCCTACTAAGTGCCAGACGCACGATCTTCATTATAATTTACTTCTCTCAACAACTGTATAAAAAGAGTATTATTTCCCTTTTACACAAAAAGAAACTAATGCTTAAGAGATTAAGAAATTTGACCAAGATCACAAATCTAGTGAATCACAGGACTAAGATTTAAAACTATGGGTGTCTGGATCCAAAGACCATGCATTTCCCACTACAAGCTAATTAACAACAGGTATTCTTTCCCTTTCAGAAACAACTGCAAAAATCTGTGTAGATTCCATGTGAAGAACAGCTAAAGAAAATCTGGTTACGTTCATGCATAGCCTACAATAATTATCAGGAAATCAGCAACCATCTTTCTCTGATATTACTGAAATTGTATCCCCCACTCTATCACTTGTTTGTTTTCTACACATTTGGTGAAAATTAGGTGGCTGTGTGCTATGGGAAAATCAGGCAAAGGACAAATTGAAAACGATTTTTTCCCCCTCCCTAATACTAAGGTGACGCGTTTGGTGAAGTGTCAGTTGTAGAATACTAAGTGAAAGGAAAGCTGACATAGCCTTAAAATCCTGAATAAAACCCTGGTGTCTTGAAAGCTAAACTGGGATATCTGGAGCCTAATAGATATATGGGGCCTCAAAGATTCACGTCGACTCCATGTACGCATGTGTCAATCATTCAATCCACAATTAGAGAAAAGATTGTGCCAACAGGAAACGCACCAGCTACAAATAAATCACAATTCTGGCTTCCCGTCACTCCGCCCATCTTTCTATTGGTTTCTGCTGGGTAAAACAAAGAAGAAAGAAGAAGCCTGCAGTATTCAAATACTGCCAGTTCAGCGGTGAGCTCGCACAGTGATCACCCTCGGGATACAAGGAACTGGATACGAGGGCAGGCAGTCTTTGAAGGGACCCAAGCTCCCAACAAAGGGCGCAGCTACTTCCTGATCCGCGCCGGAACCTCTTGGCAGAGTACGTGAGTTCCAGAAGGAAGGCTTTAGGAGCAGGACCATTTCCTGCTGCTGAAGTGGGGCGAGGGGTGGGGAGGAAATAGCTCGAGGAGCGGCGTCCTCCTTTCGCTAACAGAGGCAGGGAAGGGGCCAGAGAGGAGGCGGCGGGCGGAGGAGGCAGAGGTGCCTACGGCGGAGAAGAAAGTGTCGGAGCCGGTAGGTTGGCAGCGTTAGAGCAGAGAACAGTGGGCAGCACCCAGGACTCGCTTTACAAATCTGTGTTCCCAAGTTGCCGAGCTGCCCATTGGGTAGGGGCCGTGCTTCTCCCGCCGCCTGTCAGTGGGCACCAAGAAGGGGCTGCTGGGGGACTGGGGCTGGGCCTTGCGGGGCACCAGACTGCGCTCGAGCTGGCTGACAGCCCTGCCCCGGAGCCAGAGGAGGCGCTGGGCCGTTCTGCCCCAGGGCGTGGGGTCCCGCACCCTGGACAGCTTCCCTAAACGGGGGTTGGAATTTGGGGGGAAGGAAGTGGATGCTGTGAGTCCCACTTAACCCTCAGGACCTAGTGAAATCTCGCCAAGTGGGTGGTGGACGTTGTTTGGGGAATTGAGGGAAGGGCTTGTAAAGAGAATGTTAGTCTGGAGTCGTAGTTTCTGTACCCTGTTCTATCTGCCCGGGCTATCGGAAGCGGAGTTGTTTGTTTTTAAAGGCAAGTGCCTGCACCTACTCCTGTCACTTCGGGACAAGTTAACAGCTTTCAGATCCGTTGTTCAACCAGCGTGTCCCCTATCCGATCTATCATGTTAGTACTGCTGCGGGTATCTGGTGAATACTCTGTAGATATACTTGATAGTGAGGTCAAAGTTAAATGTCTCCAAAGCACTTTTTGGAGAGAGACAAGACTAACCTAACAGTCGGGACGATTCAGCGCACTCTCCCTCACCTTCACATATAATCGTTTTAGCATTCAGAGTAAAGATGGTCATCTTAAAGGTACTAGGTAAAGGTTATGATTATGCATCTGCAAAAGGCCAGTCGTATAATACGATATAAAATTCTTTATCACTAAATGAAATTGTTGTATAGATATTGTTATTGGAAAGATCAGAAATAGTTTTTATTAAGTTATTGCTTTTCTATTGTCAGGTTCGGCTTTAGAGTGTGGTGAAGGGTACTTTTCATGGTGCATGGAAGGAAAGCCAATGCGCAGGTAGGCATTTAGGAAGAAAACCTTCGGTTTCACTAAGTGAAATTCACATAATAACCCAGGACTTCATCTAAAAAGTTTTTAAAGGTTTTCAAATCTTACCAAATGCTGCTTGTAACTAATGATTCTTGTTCTAAAATAAATCAAAAGTCATATCAGGAATTAATAGCTTTTTAAATAAAGTGGAAATATAGAACTTAAATTTATGAAGAGTGCTATGAGTTTTATGTAGTTACTTCCATTTTCCTTTTTTGCATGGTAATTAGTTTGTGGTAATCACTACGTGTACAGTGATACTATATGGCTTTATTATAGTCTCCAAATTCCTATAGAATGTAGAGGGTTCTGTTGCCACATAAGACTAATGATTGTTTATAATACACTGTACTGAATGTCTAATTATGGTTTTGGTTATTTCATTGGTGTTCAATAACACATTTGTTCTGTTAATTAAAATAGCTGCATTGCAGGAAGGATTGTTCTAGGACTGAAAAAGGTATTGGACATAATAACTTAGCCCATAGAAAAATAGAACAGTGTGTGGGAAAATATAAACAATTCTCCTCACCCTAGAATTTAGTAATTTAGTAATGCTTTTTCTCAATCTGTTCTAACAAATAGAACTCAAATCCTTTTTGAAAATCAGCCCACTTATATTCATTTTTAAAACTCATTTTACATTCATTGAACTGTATTTAATCATTTTTGTTTAACATCAAAGATAAATAGCTGTGGCAGACCCTTTTAAGAGAAGAAACATTTTGTGATGAGGGCATGACTTAGAACCAGGAACAAGAACCAGAATATAAATGTTTTTTCCAAATCTGTTATTGATTTTTTGATTGCCCTTGACCTGTTCACTTTCTTTGTGCCCCAGTTTACTTCCCTAATGTATCTGACCAGGATATTGGGAATTAATGAATGCTTGTAAATGCTTTGAGATCTCCAGATGAAAAGATGTTATGGATATAACAAATGCCATTATCTTATTTGTGTCTGACTCTAAAGTAGGAATAATATTTGACTGAAAGCACATGAAGAAATTAACAACACATATATTAACTGCTTCATCACTGCAGCTTCTAAAATGATTGCAAAAACCACTGATCGCTTCTCATCCTCAGCTGCTATAAACGTCATATCTTATGTAATTGTTAAATAAGAGCTTATTTTTTCAAAAGAGAAGGCACAGCATGAGAATGTTTTTGGTTTATCAGTAATTTCTGTATAAAATACTTGCTTAATCACTCATACCTACCCTTTTTTTCTCCTTGCTTTATTATATAATATTGCCAGTTGTTTAAAATCATGTTAGAAAACTCTGGTGCCATTAATTGTTCAGTCAGTTCTTTTTCATCGCCATCACTTGACCGGAGCCGGGCCTACCATTGCTCTCTGGTTTCACTTTTACCTGCTGCCTGTGTTAAGTCATGGTGACACTTCCCCACCCTTTCTTATTGGGCTGTCATTCTTGCAGCTGCAACCCAGAAAGCAGTCTCTGGAAAGTAATGTTGGGTTTATACATACCAGCTATTGGAGAAGCTTTGAATGAGAAATAACTGCTTATATTGAGATTATTTGAATACATGTTTGTTCTCACTACTAGAGTGAGCTCTTTCAGTCTCATAGGTCTTCTGTATCTTTGTATCCCTGGCACCTAATGATCACTGAATAATTGTTTGAATGACTAAACAGCTGAACAGTATCTACAGACTTTGCCCACCAGGGGAAAAAAAACTGAACAAGAAAAGATTGAAATTTATTGTTAGGGTATTCTGATGCTTAATCATAAAGTTTTATGAAACTGGTTGGCATTTTATTAGTAAAGCTTCATTGCATTCATTTATGTAACTAGCTATTATGCATAAATGCTACAAAATTTAAAAGATAAAATAGAATATTCAATGAAAAGTAAGTCTCCCAATGCTGACCCTAGCTCCCAATTTTCCTCTCCAGAGGAACCACCTGTAAGTAGTTTCTTATGCACTTTCACAGTATTGTAATGCATATACAAGTATATATGGACTATCTCCCCTTTATAAAAAACACTAATGCTTGCACATCATGCACATTCTTCTGTATCTTTCTTTTTCCACTTCACATGTTATCTTGTAGATTATGAGAAATACATATAGACACACCTTATTCTTTTTAATAGTTACATAGTATTCTGTTATCTATAGGTACCATAGTTAAGCAGTCCCTTCGAAAGACATTTATTTCAAATGGTTTGCTGTTACAACCAGTTCTGCAATGAATATCCTTGTATGTGGTTTTTGCCCCATTGTGTAAGTATAGAATAAATTTTTAGATGTAAAATTGACCAAAGAGTATGTGCATTATACAATTTTGGTTAATACTAACAGATTCCCCTCCTTAGAGATTATACCAGTCTGCAGTGTCACCAACAGTATGCCTGTCTCTCAAGATATTATTATTTAATCATTGATTTAGAGACACTGAAACATTTTGCAATGTAATTCTTCCATCTTTCCTTAAATATACAAATAGGAAACTGAGCCTGATTTTATTAAGAATTGGTTTATTCACTCACCAAACATTTATATAGTACTTGTTCTGTGCCTGTATACTGCATATATATATAGTTGAAGTGACAGAAAGATGTGTGAACAGATAACATAATACAACATGAACAGGATTTTAATAGAGAAGTAAACCTCTGTTCTGTGGAGATGAGGAAAGCTTCACAGAGGTGGTGATATTTGAGCTGGATCTTCTAGAAAGGGTAAGAATTTGCTTTAAAGTAAAGAATGTACTTTAAAGGATAAGAATTAAGGGAGATAGTAAAAGATGCCATAAACAGAAGGAACAACTGTGCCAAAAACAAAAACACAAAAAGACACCAAGACCTGGAAGTGTATAACATGTATGGAATGGTAAGTATATCTTGAGTGTAGAGTATGAGGGGGAAACAAGGGGAAAAAATCATGGAAAATGAGGCTACAACCATGGGAAAGAGTTTCACTTTACCCTTTAGGTATTTAAGAGCCAATGGATGTTATACAAATCAGATTTGTTCTTTGGGCTGATATTTAAGAAGATAGCACATGGACTAGAAAGAGAGAAGAAATGATGGCAAAAAATACTAATTTAAAGGAGTTGTAGTAGTTCAGATGAAAGCTGATGAGGACCTGAAGTAGATCTATAGCAATGACATGAAGAGAAGAGGATGGAATTGAGAGTTTGTTTAATAGTAAAATCAAAAGGATTTGGTGAATATAGAGTGAGGAAAAGGTAATGATATAAATGACTCCAAAGATCTCAGCTTGGGAAACTAGGTGCTGCCATAATGAGATCAAAAATACAAGAAGAGGAACAGGTTTCACTAAGCCAAGAATAGATTCTCTTTTGTATTCTTTAAGACTGTTACGTCTAGGAAACAGCCAGGTAGAGATAGCCGGCATGTAATTTTAGTATGGGTCTGGGACAGAAGAGTGGTTTGGGCTGGAGAGAAAAAAAAATTGTGAGTCAAAGTATGCAGAAGATTCATGAAGATGTAGGTGTGAATGAGGGTAGAACAGAAAAGGTGGATGCCAAAAGCAAAATCCTAGGGAGTACCAGGGGTGTTTAAGGTGGGGCCTAAGATGAAAACCCGGTGAAGACTCATAAGTGGGTAAGAAGCTTTAGGTTCTTTGGGTCTTTTTTTATTTAATTGTATCTAGAGTTTTTACTGATAATGTTCACTCATGGTGAGGATCAGATAAGCTCCTTGAGTTCAACATCAAAAGACAAACCCCGTTCAGATCTCTTGTCTTTAGAATTCCCAATTTATTCTAGCCAGTCTAAAATGTATGCTTTAAAATAGTAGTATAGGATGTACCTGGCTTGATTTGGCTCTTTCTTGGTGTGGCATGCACTGTAGGTTGGCTTGCTCAACACCTCCTTCCTTTCCTCCTTCTACTGTAAAAAACAGGAAAAAAATATTATACTTGATATCTTTAAAATTCTTTGCATTTTTCTTGGCTATGTAACACAGTGCTGCCAATGAGATGTCAGTGGAAGTTGCGGAGAGGTATCCTAGGGAAGACTTGCTTTCCTGACGCAAAGGGAGACCAGCTTGTTTGCATGGCCAGTTGTCCTTTCTTGCCTTGATTGCTGGGTCAAGGAAGCCAATGCTGACCTTCATTTTATCCAATAAACAGTGATGAGATGCCTTAGGGCTGAAGTATTCATGACCTACCTTCAGAGTAAGGAATTAACAGCCTGGCTTTCTGGTGTGGAATCAGGTGGGGAATGTAGTGCCTAGTGGATGCTCTTCTAATAAGCAGCATTGGCACCTTGAAATGTTATTTCTGTTTTAAGGATTTGTATTCTCAAATCTCTAGCTTTCCCTATTCTTATGTGCTTAGGACTTTAAACGAGGGTCAACTCAGCTGAATCTCTTAATTGCAGGCTGTTAATTTTCAAATTAAAACATACTTTTGAAGTATAAAGGGAGAGATGCTCATTTGGTAGATAGGGAGCACAATTCCAAGCTAAGGAAAGATTCTGCAGGTCTTTGGACTAAGAGATAAAACTTGATTATAAACGCTTTAGAAGGCTATTTTTTTTAAACTTTTTATTGTGCTTGATTTCAAATTATCATAGCCACTTAGAGAAAATGACTCTTTCCTGAATTAAGACTGTTACTTTTGAAGTAGATCTGAGGAACAAGTGCCATGATAGCTGTGAAATTTAAGTTGACTCAGATATTTTGGGTATGTGGAAATGCTGTTATTAAATATACTTAGAGAGGTATTAAAGTTGTAACATTCCTTTAGTAATTGTGAAGAATATTTAAGATCTTTTATTTGTTCTTTGGTTTATGTTTCCTAAAACATAAGCCAAACACACAACTTGATTCTTCTGTCATTTGAGATATCAGTATTCATGGGACTGACCCATCCATTTACCTAGCCTGCATTTCCTTGATCTCCTGACTTCTTAGGACTTACACATTCACTCAGTTCAGAAATACATTCCTGCCGTCACTCAGAAAAGCTCTCTCCAAAATCATTTCTAGTCCTAATAACTTATTTTCTGACCATAACCCACTGAATGCCCATTCTAGCCATTCTTTGACTTAGTCATAAATCAACATGCTTTTGTCTCTTGTGTCTTCACACAGTTTCCTCCTACAACCACTTCAACCATTTTCTAGCTACCACTCACTCAACTCCCAAGTTTGTCCATGGCATTTCCCAATTCTAGATTAATGCAGGCATTTATAGTCTGTAATTTGGGCTGTTGATTACTGCTGGATAAAACCAGCCACAGGGAATTCATGCTACAATATTCAGAGTCTTTAATATCACCTGGGCCAACAGTGTTATCGAGCAGTATTTCTGTGAGTCCCTAATCAATGCTTACTCATTCCCCATAGTAGCTGTTTCACATCCTTACCCATTCTTTTCATGATCCTCTTAACACTCCTTTCAGTGGCAGCAAGTGACCTGCTCTCCCAACTTCACAGAAAAAAAAAGAGGCCATCAGGTATGAACTTCCTCAAGCTCCTGACACCTCCTTACCCAAAAATAAATGTATCTGTTTCCACACTGTTTCCTCCCACTCCCTTCCTCTCATCTCTTACAGTGAGCTCTTCTTCCTCTTGTCTAAGATCCATTTTTCTGTTTTGTTGCTATATATTCCCACTTTTCAAGAATTTTGCTCCATCATTTATTCTCTCCCTCTTTACATATATTTTAAAACTTCTCCCTCCTGGTTTTTTGCATCAATATATAATCATTTTCCAGTTATTACTCTTTAAGCAGATGTAGTACTTTGTCTCTTCACAGCCAGGCTGCTTTCTAGAAATACTGCATACTCACTGTCTCTCTCTTCACCTTCCTTGACCTCTGCCATTGAATACCTCAGGCTTTTACTGAAACTTTATAGATAATGAAAGAGGCAATAAAGGTTTTTGGCCATTCATTATTTTCTCACTGGCTGTTTCTCAAATCACAAGCTGCCACCATTTTTAATCAGTCTCCTTTTCTTTTCCTTTCTGTTAGAATTCTTTCTCCCCCTAAAACTTTCTCCCTTTTAGGTTACTGTTACATTTTTATACTGAGTAGTTTAGTTCTCTTTGTTACAATCTTGCTACCTCTAGAACAGAGGTTAGGAAACAACATCCTCATATGTCTTATAAGTACATATAAGTGCATGGCATAGCTTCACATAAAAGAAAGTGGTGAGGACTGTGGTGAACTAAGATTCCAAGCCCTCCTAATGATATTCAAATTCAATTTAAATTTCAAAAGAAACCAAAAAAGACTGCAGATGAAGTACATCTAATGGTCTTTATCATCCCAAGGGGCCCTCACCTTGCATTTTAAAAGTAAAAGTCCTAAATAGATGTTTTCTTAAAAGCACCATCAGTCTCTGAAATAAATGTTGCCCTTTCTCACAGAATGTGAAAGAATAATTGAAAAAATTTTTAAAGCAGCTTTTTTCTTCCCATTATATGTAGAAACTCAAAGATAGTAATTACAGTTTCTTTTTCTTTTTTTTAAAATTTATTTGGCCATGCTGGGTCCTGGTTGTGGCAGGTGGGCTCCTTAGTTGTGGCATATGAACTCTTAGTTGCGGCATGCATGTGGGATCTAGTTCCCTGACCAGGGATTGAACCCGGGCCGCCTGCATTCGGAACGTGGAGTCAACCACTGCACCACCAGAGAAGTCCCTACAGTTTCTTAAAATGATTTCATACATAATGTCTGATGCCTGCTTTACAGGATTTTTTAGATTTATTGACATTTTGGTAAATGTGAATCCTTGTTTTATTTTATTTTGTATGTTTGACAATGACTTTGCTTTTATATTTTGTTCCTTTATAGCTGCATTTTTTAAAGAACTTTTATTGAGATACAGTTAACATACAATAAACTGCATATATTTAGAGTGTACTATTTGGTATCCCAATCTCCCAATTCATTCCCCCCCAACCCTCCCCTCTTTCTCCACTTGGTGTCCATATGTTTGTTCTCTACATCTGTGTCTCTATTTCTGCCTTGCAAACCATAGCTGCATTTTTGAATCATTACTTTCTCCACTTAGGTCAACATACTCTTTTTGTAAAAACAAACAGCTTCCACTAAGAAAGAAATTTTATTTATCAGTCAAGTTTATTAACCAGTTATTATTCAAACTTTAATTTGTGTTAAAATAACCTGCTTGCTAAATGCAGACTCTGAAACTATCCCCCCACCCCAGAGATTTTGATTCTCTAGCCCCCCTTAAGAATCTACATTTTTAACAAGTACCCCCACATAGCTGGTGTTAGAGAAACAGTATTTTAAAACTTAATGTAACAGCGTAATAGGAACTGAAAGGAAGAGTAAGTATCTAGTCTTCTAAAAACATTTTTACTTCATTTGAAAGAAAAGGCACAAATTCAAGCCATAATTCTAAATCTATCAGTACCATACTTAGAAAATCTGATAATAATGGAGCGAGAACCTCTATATACAGGAGTAGTTGGCCAGTCAAAGCAAGAGTAATTTTCTATATTCAAGTTTGTTAGTAAATTAAGAACATGTGGCTAATTTTACTGTTTCACATTTTAACTACTATGTTTAGTATCAGAAAGTTTGGGGCTGAAAGTAACAAAGTTGCTTGACTCAAACTAACTTAATCAATATGGAAATCTTTTATTTATATAACAAGAAGGCCAGAGGTAGGGTGGTCTCCAGGGATGGCTGAGGCGTGGCCTGATAGAGAGAACCTGGGTCCAAGAAGGTACTGTGTCTCCAGTGTGGCCTCTTATCCCCTTCATCCTAACCTAAAATCTCAAGAGAATTTGAGATTCGTCTTTAAAGCTGGGGACATGGTCAGCTTTCCCTGACGTACATGGCTGGTAGAAGAACAAAATAAGATTATGTTAAGGTTTGAAAGAGTTAATGGTAAAATATGCTATTAATAGACTTTATCTTGAAGTTATGCTTTTCATAAGTGCTTAATGAATACAAAATCTGCTAAACTTATTGGCAGATTTTATACCCTTTTGGTTTTAGAAAGACTGACTCTTCCCTAGAATTGGCAGTCCTTTTGTGGGAGAAGGCAAAAGCTCTATTTGGTCTCCTTAGTTCATTAACTGTGGATGGAGTCCAGAATAATCCTTCCACTTAGCTCTTTCAGCCTTGAAACATATGTAGATTAGTCTTGCAAATTAAGTTAATAAACATTTGAGTTCAATTTCTTTATATATATAGTTTGTAATGCATTAGTTCACAATTGGGATAGAAATCCACCAGATTCTCTGGTTTCTCTAGATGAATTTTCCCTTGGACAATCAGGCTTGCTCCCTCAAGCCTTTAATTAAAAGCTTTCCTAATCAAAAAAAAATATGAATTTGATTATAAAATAGAAATTGATTCACAAATATAGAAAAAAACTTATGGTTACCAAAGGGGACAGCAGCAGGGGTGGGGGGGAATAAATTAGGAGTTTAAGATAAACATATACACACTACTATATATAAAATAGATGAACAACAGGGACACACTGTATAGTACAGGGAAATATATTCAATATCTCGTAATAACCTATAATGGGAAATAATCTGATAAAGAACATATATATGTATGTATGCATATATATGTATGTATAACTGAATCACTTTGCCCTACACCTGAAACAAACATAACATTTTTGTAAATTAACTATACTTCAATTTTTAAAAAATGGTTGGAAAAAAAAGGCTTTCCTAGGTCTCTTTCCTCTTCTGGGGAGCAGTTCACACTTCAGTTTACCACCCCACCCCTCAAATCATTAGAGTATTTAATCCATCAGACTTCAAACAAAGAAGTTGTGAATATGGATGTGACAAGGTGTGAACACAATCTATTTCTGAGATGCTTATTATAATTTCCCTTCAAAGTTGCCCAGAAAAATATACAGGGGTATGTGGGGTGAGGGAGGACAAACCGTTTCTGCCAGTAGAACCCTTTGGATGTGATGAGACTGATGGAGGATGTGGGCTTAGATTTTTTTTAAGTAAACATTTACAAAAACAAATTGCAGAACCATAGAAGAAATAACTTAATGTATAGAATTAAATATAACTTCTAAAATTAAATACAACTTTTCAGAAGATTTAAAATGAGGTACCTCTTATAGTCTCAGTGATCCTTGTTCTTGCTCCTCATTCTCCTAAAAGAGCAGCATAGTCCAGCCATGTGGCAGCATGCTTGCTTTTTCTCCCTTCTAAGAACAACAGCCATGTGAACCAGATTGCCAAGATCATTTCCAACACTGTCACTTTCCTTGTAAGTATAATTATCCCTGCAATTACAAATGATGAACTTGAGAATCAGAGAAGTTAAGTAATTTGCCCAAGATTATACCTAGTAAATGATGGAGATAAGGTTTGAGTGTGTGTTTGCCTGGCTACAAACTGAGCATTCTTTTAAGAGAACTAGACAAGAAAGTTTGGAGGGTATAGTTTATTCTGGCAAGAAGAAAAGTTGAATTCATTTGATAGCTATTTAACAATCACTGGATCCAGGTGTTGAAGTATAGCATTGAGCAGAAGAGAACAAAAGCCTTGTTTTCATGGAGCTTATGTTCTGGTTGGGGGAGGAAGCCAATACATTCTATCAGGAGGTAATTATTTAAGAAGAAAAATTAAGCACAGTAAAGGGAATAGGGTAGTAGAAGTAAGAGATGTTGTTTTGTATAAGATGATCTGACAGGTTGACACTTGAACAGAGATCCAAAAAATAAGGGAATGAGCTCTGCAGATATTTGGGGAAGAACCTTTCAGGAAGAAGGATTAAGGCTCTGAAGCAAGAGAGGCCTTGGCGTGTCCCAGAAATAGTAAGGAATTCTGTGTGACTAAAGAACCATGAGCAAGGGGAAAGTGGGAGATGAATTCAGAGAGTTAGCCAGGGAAGGAGTCATATAGAAGTTCGTAAACACTACAGGCTTTGTTTTTTACTATTGATGTGAGTGTTTATAGGATTTTGAGCAGAGGAATGGTATAGTCTGACTTTTCTAAAGGATCATTTTGGTTGTTCAGAGAAGAGAATATAAATCAGCAAAGGTGGAAGCAAGCAGACCACTGATGAGGCTATTATAATATAAAGAAGTGTAAGGATAGCCTGAATTAGGGTGGGACTAGTGGAAATATAGAGAAATGGTTGGATTCTAGGTATTATTTGGAGGTAGAATGACAGAATTTGCTGATGGATTGGGTTTGAGGGTATATGGAAGGGAAGGGGCTCCAAGATTTTTGGCCTGAGCAGCTGAAACAATGAAATTGCCTTTTATTGATCTGGGAAGACTAGAGGAGAAACATACTTGTCAAAAGTAGAGAGTCAAGGAATCAGTTTTAGATATATCACTGAGATACATTGAGTTTGAGTGACAGTGGGACATTTATATGAATCTGAATTCAGAACTTATCCAGGTAGGAGTTAAGAATCCTTTAGCCATTCACATATGGGTTATGGGAACCATGAGATTAAATGCACATTCCCCAAGAGAGCAGAGAAAACAGAACTTTTGAGAATGACCACAGTTAAGAGAATTCCTTCCAAGTTTGCAAACCAGACAGTTGATAAGAGTATAGAAATCGCCAATTATTGAAAGTCAGAGTCTGTACAATCGTATACAATCATAACAGCATTTTTTTGCATACTATTTTTTTTAAAAAAGTAGATATGTAGAAATTAGCTCCCATATTGTACTTAGGTAAAATAAAAAATTGTTTATATCTGAGTTCAACAGCACCACCTTTGTGTACATAATTAAGGTTGCAATAAAAACTCTAATTTTAACATACAATGTCAGTATTATAATGACAGTTTTTGAATTGGTCTTGTCTATAATGGTAGTTCTTTTTTAAAGCTTGAGTGTACCACTGTTAACCATGTGATTTATTCTTTTAGCATCTACTACAAACAAGAGACCATTAAGCACTGTGGCTAAAAGCTATTTTCTTTGTTTATGTGGGTGGTAAAAACTGTCCTTTAACTGCTCAGCTTTATGTTTCAGTTTTAAATTGTCAAGCATAAACAATGCTGTTTCTACCAGATGTCAGGAATTCCGAACAGTTTGTACTGTGGAATACAGTAACCTGTAGGCTGAGGCCAAGCACAGAAAGATTGAATTTATTTATAAGTACTTTGGAAAAACAGGTTGCTGTGGGAGAAAGGAAGAACTAAATGTAGTTTCTTCTTCCTAAATGTCCTTTTAAATTCTCCTCTCCTTCCCAGGGGATTCTATCAACACTAGTGTTTTATTATACTGTAGGTCTTATCAGTGCTACAGCTTTTGGGGTAGTAAACTGATTCTGTCCCTTGCAGGCCAAATATTAGACTATCTCACTACAGTCATAGATGATTCGTTTCTGAGGCTCACATGAGGCTGGCCTAAAACCCAATGACCAGTACAATGGAGTCACCTACCTCCCTTTTAAATAACATGATACTGTTGGAAGAATTATATATACATCAGAAGACTGCTTAGTAAGTGTAGAATCAGAAACAGAAGTATAAGTACCTGAAGTATGTGTGTAGGATATTTCACCTAAGCTCTGGAAAAACCCAATGTAATATTCCTACTTCACACAAAAAATGCATACCCTTGTAATAACATGATAGCTTATGCCAGTCAGGTCTGTGTTCCAGTATAAACAAATACGTTACAGATTTTGCCTTTCTGAACAACATTTTTTATCCTGGTTGCCCTCTTTCTGGCTATTCATTTTTCTCTCCTTCTAGATAATTAGGATCCCTGATTGCCTTTTTATATTTCTTTGAATTTTCCTCAGTCCATAGCAAAATGATTTATAAAATATACGAACTAGTAAATATATGTCAAAAGCATAGTTACTATCTTAACTGAGGGGCATAGATTCTCTTTTTTCTCCATGTTGATAGATACGATGTGATGATTATGAAAATCCAAATATAAATATCTTCGTTCTAATTACTTGTCAATGATTTAAGTTTGTGGCATTTACCTAGTAAGTTAGCATCTGAATTTCTACATATGAAATACATATGAAATGCAGGACCAAGCTTCTAAAAATATTGCCGTCTTCTCTCTCCCACCCCCATCCCTGTAGGTGTACCAACATTCGACCAGGAGAGACTGGAATGGATGTAACAAGCCGCTGCACCCTTGGAGACCCCAACAAACTGCCAGAAGGGGTTCCCCAACCTGCCCGCATGCCCTATATATCAGACAAGCACCCTCGACAAACCTTGGAAGTGATTAACCTTCTGAGGAAGCACCGGGAGCTGTGCGATGTGGTGCTAGTTGTGGGCGCTAAGAAGATATATGCCCATCGAGTCATTTTGTCAGCCTGTAGTCCCTACTTCCGAGCTATGTTTACAGGAGAATTGGCAGAGAGCCGTCAGACAGAAGTAGTGATCCGAGACATAGATGAGAGGGCTATGGAACTACTGATAGACTTTGCATATACCTCCCAGATAACTGTGGAAGAGGGCAATGTTCAGACCCTTCTGCCAGCTGCTTGCCTCCTCCAGCTGGCAGAAATACAGGAAGCCTGTTGTGAATTCTTAAAGAGACAATTAGATCCTTCTAACTGCCTGGGTATTCGTGCTTTTGCTGACACACATTCATGTCGTGAGTTGCTAAGGATAGCAGACAAGTTCACTCAACATAACTTTCAAGAGGTGAGTTGTGCTTGGTGGTTTGATGCATTCACAGTGTATTTCTCAGGAGAACAATATGGGTTTACTATTCTGCTGACACATACCTGCTTAGGTATTTATGCTAATTCTAACTCATAATATCAGAGAAATGTTATAATTTATAACATTTTTAAGACTGGTTTTTATTTTGGAGGACAATTTTGTGTTCTGTTAGCAAAAACTAAAGTTTAGGGATTGATTTCTCTAGCTATATTCATAAAAGATTAATTTATATGCTGTATTCAGCATACAGTTTATTACTGATAGGATACTTGGTATTAGTCATTTGTATGAAACATTTCCTTCCTGATTAAATAGATTGTTCAGCAGAATAAATTGTAGGTCAGAGGTTATTTGGTGAACTAATAATCAAATAAAATTGGATGTTATCAAAAGGATTTTTTTATTAAACCTGTTATTTTTCATTTATTCATTGATTTAATATTTGTAAAGTCACTATACTTCAGCCACTGTGCTTGGGAACAAAGGCTACAGTACTGAACAAGATGCCTAGAGTGTCTGTTCTAGTGGAAATTATAATCTAGCAGGGAGGATAGCCATTCAATTCATAATTACATAGGTAATTAAGTAGTTAATGGGTGCTACAGAGAAGAAGGCCAGAATGATTTAAACAGTATATCACAGAGATTTAACTTTGGTTCTAGAACAGTTCATACAAAATTCTGATACATGAAAAAGCATAGCAATTTGAGGAACTGAAAGAAACCCAGTGAGATCTAGGGAGCAAAAGGGAGTACGTTACATAATGATTTCACAGAAAGAATAGCGCCAGATCACATTGGAGTTAATAGACCATGTTAAGAATTTGAAATTTAATCTTAAGACCAATAGAAAACCATTAAATGGTTTTAAGCAAAGGAAAGACATGGTCCATTTTATTCTTTAATATCACTCTTTTGTCCAACAGGATAACTTCCAATGGATCAAAGATTTAAAAAATACAAAGTGAAACCATGAAAATAGTAGAAGATGACATGAAGCAATTCTTTTGTAATCTTGAAATGAAGAAGGCCTTTCTAATTGACTAACTCAGAAAGCACAGAAGAAAATATTGATAGATTTAACTATATAAAAATTAGAAATTTATGCATGGTAAAATAAAATAATAACAGGACAAAAATCAAAGACAAACTGGGGGAAAATATTTGCAGCTCACTTTAGAGACACTGTCTCCTTAATACATCAAGAGTTCCTATTGGTCAATAACCTAGACCAGTGACCTAACAGAAAAATGATGGGCGGTAAACAAGAAGTTCAGATTGCCCTTAAACATGAAAATCTGCTCGAGTTTGTTCATAATAACTGAAAAAATGAATTAAAACCACCACAGTACTATTTTTTTTATCAGATTACAAATATCCATAAGTTTGATTACACACTCTGTTGACAAGACTGTGGAGAAATAGCTACATTGCTAGTATACGTATAAATTGGTATAACCCCTCTGGAAGGAAATTGGGCAGTATATCAAAATTACACACTTTTTGCTCATGCTCTTTGACTCGGCAGTCTCATTTCTGAGAATCTCTACTACAGGTAATGAAGAGGGGAACAGTTGGAGGAGGTAAAATCATGGGTTCCATTTTAGATATATTCAGTATGAGATGCCTGTGAGATATCTAAATAGAGATAGTGAGCAGGTCACTATTTATATGAGTCTGTATCTTAGAGAAGAAGTTAGGCTGAGATTAAAATTTGGGAGTTATCAACTTAGTAATGAAGTCATAATAATTTAACTATGGCTTAACCCTTTTTAGGCAGGATATAACCTTGAAGCCATAAAAGAAAAGACTGATAAACTTATATGAAAGTTTTAAATTTATATATAACAAAAAAGCACCATAAACAAGGTTAAAAAAAATCATTGCCAATGAGATCACCTAATAGGAAGAGAGAAGAGAAAAGCCCTGAAATTTTTCCAGTATTGAAGCATGATTAGTGAAAAAGCAACTGGCAAAGGAAGCTGGGAATGAGTAGAGAGGAGGAAAACCAGCAACATGGCGGTCATGAAATGCAAAGGAATGAATTGTTTAAGAAGGAGGAGACACACACACACACACAAACATATACATACAGTTGGCCTTCCATATTTGCTGGTTCTGTGTTCACGGATTCAACCAACCATGGGTCAAAAATATGAGGAAAAAATTCCCTTAAGTTCCCAAAGGTAATGTTTGAATTAGGTGCTGGCAACTATTTACATAACATTTACATTGTATTAGGTATTATAAATTAATCTAGAGATGATTTAAAGTATATGGGAAGATTGCATAGGTTATTATGCAAATACTCTGCCATTTTATGAGTCTTGAGCATCCATGAATTTTGGTATCCTGGCGGCAGAGGGGAGTGGGGTGGGAGGCAGTCCTGGAACCAATCCTCCTCAGATACCAAGGGATAACTTTATGCTAGAACAGCCGGGAAGTTTCCAAAATTTAATGTTAGAATCATTGGCTTTGAGAAATATTAAAACAATACAAACATTTTGGAAGTAAAGAAGGAACAGATCAGTGGAGCTGAGAAGAGTCCAGAAGTAGATGTTTCAAGTCAGTGGAGGAAAGTAAAATTGTTTAATATATGTCATTAGTAAAACTGGTGATTTGGGGAAAAAATAAACTCTTTAAACAGATGGAATTCCTAATGGATAAATAAATTAAACCTAAAAAATTAAATTCTAAAGGTACTAGAAGAAAGCATTAGTAGGCTGGGGATAAAATTGGCCTAAGCAGAATATAACCCAGAAGTCGTATAGAAAGATTGATAAATTTGATTGCTTAAAAATTAAATATTTTTGTTTGTAATAACAGTAACAACCAAAAAAGCAGCATAAACTAAATAATGCCAAACTCAGAAAACCTATTTGGAGCATACATGTCAGAAAAAACACTAATTTCCATAAGACTCATACCAATTCAATGAGAAAAACCATAAAAAATACAATAGAGAAATAGGCAAAGGATATGAATAAGCAATGTGTAAAAAAGATATTCAAATGTAAAATAAACACATGAAAGGACACTCACCATTACACATAACTAAAGAAATATCCAAAAAAAAAAAAAAAAAGAAACATACATCAAAACATGTCTTAACCTATCAGATTGAAGAAATAATTTTTAAACTTTACTCCTGAACACTTCAATGTGTATAATCCCTTATCAGTTGTATCATTTGCAAATATTTTCTCCCATTCAGTAGGTTGTCTTTTTGTTTTGTTGATGGTTCCTTTGCTGTGCAAAAGCTTTTAAGTGTAATTAGGTCCCATGTGTTTATTTTTGCTTTTATTTCCTTTCGTTTAGAAGACACATCCAAAAAAATATTGCTGCAATTATGTCAAAGAGCATTCTGCCTGTGTTTTCCTCTAGGAGTTTCATAGTATCTGGTCTTACATTGAGATCTTTAATCCATTTTGAGGTTTTTTTTTTCCCCAAAAGCAGTCAATTTAACTCATCGTATTATTCGTAGAGCTTTTGTGGGGTTTTTTATTTTTTAAATTTTTATGGAAATATAGTTGATTTACAATGTTGTGTTAGTTTCAGATGTACAATGAAATGATTGTTATTCTTTTTTACATTCTCTTCCATTATAAATTATTACAAGAAATTGAGTATAGTTTCCTGTGCTAGACAGTATGTGCTAGATAGTAGGTCCTTGTTGGTTATCTATTTGATATATAGTAGTATGTATATTTGAATCCCAAACTCCTAATTCATTTTGAGTTTACTTTTCTATATGGTATTAGAGAATGTTCTAATTTCACTCTTTTATGTAGCTGTCCAGTCTTGCCAGCACCACTTACTGAAGAGAATGTCTTTTCTCCATTGTATATTCTTGCCTCCTTTGTTGTAGATTGACCATAAATGCATGGGTTTATATCTGCGCTTTCTGTCCTGTTTCATTGATCTATGTGTCTATTCTTGTGCAAGTACCATACAGATTACTGTAGCTCTGCAGTATAGTCTGAAGTTAGGGAGCATGATTCCTCTAGCTCTATTCTCTGAATAGCCAGATTGTTTTAGCTCTTCAGGGTCTTTTGTGTTTCCATACAAATTTTTAAATTATTTGTTCTAGTTCTGTGAAAAATGCCATTGGTCATTTGGTAGGGATTGCACTGAATCTGTAGATTACTTGGGTAGTATGGTCATTTTAACAATATTGATTCTTCCAATCCAAGAACACAGTATGTCTTTCCATCTGTTTGTGTTGTCTGCAGTTTCTTTCATCAGCATCTTACAGTTTTAAGAATACAGGATTTTTGTCTCCTCAGGTAGGTTTATTCCTAGGTATTTTATTCTTTTTGGTGAGATGATAAGTGGGATTGTTTCCTTAATTCCTCCTTCTGATACTTCATGTTAGTGTATAAAAATGCACCAGATTTCTATATATTAATTTTGTATCCTGCAACTTTACCAAATTCATTGATAAGCTCTAGTAGTTTTCTGGAGGCATCTTTAGGATTTTCTATGTATATTATCATGTCATCTGCAAACAATGAGAGTTTTACTTCTTCCTTTCCAGTTTGAATTCCTTTTATTTCTTTTTCTTCTCTGATTGCTGTGGCAAGGACTTCCAAAACTATGTTGTATAAAAGTGGTAAGAGTGGGCATCCTTGTCATATTCCTGATCTTAGAGGAAATGCTTTTAGCTTTTAACCATTGAGGATGCTGTTAGCTGAGTGTTTCTCATATATGTAGCCTTTATTATATTGAGGTGTGTTCCCTCTATGCCTGCTTTCTCGAGAGTTTTTATAATAAATGGATGTTGAATTTTATCAAAAGCTTTATTCATCTTTTGAGATGATCATATGGTTTTTATTCTTCAGTTTGTTAATATGGTGATTGATTGATATGCAGATATTTAAAAATCCTTGCAAAAAAAAATCCTTGCATGCCTTGGATAAATCTCACTTGATTATAGTGTATGATCCTTTTAATGTATTGTTGGATTCAGTTCACTAGTATTATTTTGTTGAGGGTTTTGCATCTATGTTCATCAGTGATATTGGCCTGTAATTTTCTTTTTTTGTGTAGTATCTTTGTCTGGTTTTGGTATCAGGGTGATGATGGTTTCATAAAAGAGTTTAAAAGTGTCCCTTTCTCTGCAATTTTTTGGAATAGGATAGGTGTTAAGTTGTCTCTAAATATTTGGAAGAATTCATCTGTGAAGCTATTTAGTCCTGGACTTTTGTTTGTTGGAGTTTTTAAATTACTGATTCAGTTTCAGTACTGTTTCAATTTCTGTTTCTTCCTGGTTCAGTCTTGGGAGATTGTGCCTTTCTAAGAATTTGTCCATTTCTTCTAGGTTGTGCATTTTATTGACATAAAGTCATTCATAGTAGTCTCTTTGAGCCTTTGTATTTCTGTGATGTCAGTTTAACTTCTCCTTTTTCATTTCTAATTTTACTGATTTGGGCCCTCTCCCTTTTTTTATTTCTCTCTCTTTTTTTTTAATTGAAGTGTAGTTGATTAACAGTGTTATATTAGTTTCTGGTGTACAGCGAAGTGATTCAGTCTCTATATATCAGTTTTATATATCTATATATTCAGTTCTTTTTGAGATTCTCTTCCATTTTGGTTATTATAAGATACTGAATATAGTTTCCTGTGCTATACCATAGCATCTTGTTGTTTATCTAGTTTATATATAGTAGGGTATATCTGTTAATCTCAGACTCCTAATTTATCCCTCCCCCATCCTTTCCACTTTGGTACCATAAATTTGTTTTCTATATCTGTGAGTTCTGTTTTGTAAATAAGTTCATTTGTATCATTTTTTTAGATTCCACATATGTGATATCATATATGTGTGTCCTTCTCTGTTTGGCTTACTTCACTTAGTATGATAATCTAGGTTCACCCATGTTGCTGCAAATGGCATTATTTCCTTTTTTATGGCTGAGTAATATTCCATTATATGTATTTATATTATATATATGTATATATACACACACACACCCCACATCTTCTTTATCCATTCATCTGTTGATGGACACTTAAATTTCTTCCATGTCTTACCTATTGTAAATAGTGCTGCTGTGAACACAGGGGTGCATGTATATTTTCGAATTAGAGTTTTCATCTTTAATGGATATATGCCCAGGAGTAGGATTGCTGGATCATGTGCTAACTCTATTTTTAGTTTTTTAAGGAACCTCCATACTCTTCATAGTGGCTGCATCAATTTATATTCCCACCAACAGTGTAGGAGAATTCCCTTTTCTCCACACCCTCTCCAGCATTTATTACTTGTAGACCTTTTGATGATGGTCATTCTGACCATTGTGATGATATCTCATTGTAGTTTTGGTTTGCATTTCTCTAATAATTAGCAGTGTGGAGTATCTTCTCATATGCCTGTTGGCCATCTGTATGTCTTCTTTGGAGAAATGTCTATTTAGGTCTTCTGCCCATTTTTTGATTAGGTTGTTTGTTATTTTGATATTGAGCTATATGAACCATCTGTATCTTTTAGAAATTAAGCTCTTGCCAGTTGCATCATTTGCAAATATTTTCTACCATTCTGAAGGTTGTCTTTCTGTTTTATGGTTTCCTTTGCTGTGCAAAAGCTTGTAAATTTGATTAGGTCAAATTTGGCTTTGTTTTTATTTCTATTGCCTGGGGAGACTGACCTAAAAAAACATTGGTACAATTTATATCAGAGAATATTTTGCCTGTGATCTCTTCTAGGAGTTTTATGGTGGCGTGTATTATGTTTAAGTCTTTAAGCCATTTTGAATTTATTTTTGTATATGGTGTGAGGGTGCATTCAAACTTTTTGAATTTACTTGTGGCTGTCCAACTTTTTCAGCACCACTTGCTGAAGAGACTTTCCCGTTGTATATTCTTGCATCCTCTATCAAAGATTAATTGACCATAGCTGTGTGAGTTTCTTTCTGGGATCTCTTTTCTGTTCCATTGACCCATATGTCTGTTTTTGTGCTAATACCATGCTGTTTTGATTACTGTAGCTTTGTAGTATTGTCTGCAGCCTGGGAGCGTGATGCCTCCAGCTTTGCTCTTTTTCCTTTGGATCGCTTTGGCAGTTCTGGGTCTTTTGTAGTTCCTTATAGTTATATATTTTATAATTATTTGTTCTAGTTCTGTGGAAAATGCCATTGATATTTTGATAGGGATTACATTAAATCTGTAGCTTGCATTGGGTGGTATGGCCATTTTCATTAACAATGTTAATTTTTCCAATCCAAGAGCATGGGATATCTTTCCACTTCTTTGAATCATCTTCATTTTCCTTTATCAATGTTTTGTATTTCTCAGCATGTAAGTTTTTCACCTCTTTGGTCAGGTTTATTCCTAAATATTTTATTATTTTTGATGCTATTTTAAAAAGGATTTTTTTTAACTTTCTAATATTTCATTGTTAGTGTAAAGAAATGCAAGATTTCTGTATGTTAATCCTGTATCCTGCTACCTTGCTGAATTCATTTATTAGTTCCAGTAATTTTTGTGTGGAGTCTTTAGGGTTTTCTATATATAGTATAGAAATATATTGCATATAATGACAGTTTTACCTCTTCCCTTCAGATTTGGATACATTTTATTTCTTTTTCTTGACTGATTGCTGTGGCTAGGACTTCCAATACCATGCTAAATAAAAGTGGCATGCGTGGGCATCCTTAATCTTATTCCAGATTTTAGCGGGAAGGCTTTCAGCTTTTCAGTGTTGAGTATTATGTTGGCTATGAGTTTGTCATAAATAGGTTTTATTATGCTGAGATATATTCCCTCTGTACTCACTTTGGCTAGAGTTTTTAATCGTGAATGGGTGTTGAATTTTATCAAATGCTTCTTCTGCATTTATTGAGATGATCATGTGGTTTTTGTCTTTTCTTTTGTTGATATAGTGTATCACATTGATTTGCTGAACCACCCTTATGACCCTGGGGTGACTCTAACTTCATCATGATGTATGATCTTTTTTATGTGCTGTTGGATTCAGATTGCTAATGTTCTGTTGAAGATTTTGGCACCTATATTCGTAAAGATATTGACCTGTAATTTTCTCTTTTTGGTAGTGCCTTTGTCTGGTTTTGGTATCAGGGTGATGATGGCTTCATAGAATGACTTTGGGAGTATTTTGTCCCCCTTAATCTTTTGGAAGAGTTTGAGAAGGATTGGTATAAAGTCTTTTTATGTTTGGTAGAATTCCCCTAGAGAAGCCATCTGGTCCTGGACTTTTGTCTGCAGGGAGTTTTTGGTTTTTGGCCTTTTTTTTTTTTTAATTACAGATTCTATTTCACTTCTAGTGATTTGTTCAAATCATCTATTTCTTCTTGATTCAGTTTTGGTGGGCTGTACATTTCTAGAAACTTGTCAATTTCTTCTAAGTTGTCCAATTTGTTGGCATATAATTGTTCATATTATTCTCTTATGATTTTTGTATTTCTACAATGTCACTTGTTATTTTTCCTCTTTCCTTTCTTATTTTGTTCATTTAGGACCTCTCTCTTTTCTTTTGGTGAGCCTGGCCAGAGGTTTATTGATTTTATCCTTTAAAAAAAAAACTAGCTCTTGGTTTTATTCATTTTTTCTATTGTTTTTTAATCTCTATTTTATTTATTTCCTCTCTGATCTTTATTATTTCCTTCCTTCAGCTGAGTTTATGTTTTGCTTGTTCTTTTTCTGATTCTTTTAGGTAGTAGGTTAGGTTGTTGATTTGAGACTTTTCTTATTTTTGAGGAAGGCCTGTAACACTATGAACTTCCCTCTTAGGACTGCTTTTGCTGCCTCTATAGATTTTGTATGGTTGTGTTTTCATTGTCATTTGTCTCGAGGTGTATTTTAATTTCCTCTTAGATTTCATCATTGACTCATTAGTTTTTTAGCAGCATGTTTTTTAGTCTCCATATGATCTTTTTTCCCCCTCATTTCTTACTCTGTGGTTGATTTCAAGCTTCATACTGTGCAATCAGAAAAGAGGCTTGAAATAATTACTATACTCTTAAATTTGTTGAGACTTTTGTTTCCTAGTATGTGGTCTGTCCTAGAGAATGTTCCACATGTGCTTGAAAAGAATGTGTATTCTGGGATTTTTGGAAGGAATGTCTTGAAGATATTAATTAAATCTAACTGTTCTGTTGCGTAACGTAGGGTCTCTGTTGCCTTATCGATTTTCTGTCTGGAAGATCTGTCCATTGATGTCAGTGGGATGTTAAAGTCTTCTACTGTTGAATTCCTGTCAATTTCTCCCTTTTTTGTCTATTAGTTTTGTTTTATGTATTTAGGTGCTCATATATTGGGGACATATATGTTAATGAGTATAATATCCTCTTCTTGAATTGATCCTTTTATTATTATATGATGTCCTTCTTTATTCTTCTTTATGGCCTTTGTTTTAAAGTCTATTTTGTCTGAGTGTTGCTACCCCTGCTTTCTCGTCTTTTCCATTTGCCTGAAGTATCTTTTTCCATCCCCTCACTTCCAGTCTGTGTGTGTCGTTCACCCTAAAGCCAGTCTCTTATAGGCAGCATGTTGTAGACTCTTGTTTTATTATTCAATCTGCTACTCTTTGTCTTTTAATTGAAGCATTTAGTCCATGACATTTGAGGTAATTATTGATATATATGTGTTTATTGCCATTTTAAAGCTTATTTTCCAGTTGATTCTGTATTTCCTCTCTATTCCGTTTTCTTTCTGTTTGTTTTTCCTTTTGTGTTTGATGGTTTTTATTTGTATTATGCTTGAGTTCTCTTCTTTTGGCTTTTTGTGAATCTATTGTATGTTTTTGATTTGTGGTTACCCTGGTTTTCAAGTATGTTACTATATGTTTCAAGTAGCATTACTATATCTACTAGCTTTAGACTGGTAATCACATAATCTCAAACAGTCTTTAAAAAAATCTACATTTTCTTACTTCCCTCCCCAACATTTTATCATTTTGATGTTCTGTTTTACATCCCCATGTTTATCCTTTTTCTGTTTATAGTAATTATAATCACTTTAACAAAACTTTGATTTTTTTTTTATAAAAATCTCTGTACTGGTTTAAATGACCTGCAATCCTTTTATATATTTGCTTTTCCTATTGAGATTTTTCTCTTTCCTATAGATTCTTACTTCTTTCCTATTTAGAGAAGACCTTTCAGTATTTTAGCAAAGGTTTGGTATTGCTGTATCCTTTTAGTTTTTGCTTGTCTGAGAAATTCTTTATCTCTCCTTCTATTCTGAATGATAATCTTGCTGGGTAGATTATCCTAGGTTGCAGGTTTTTCCCTTTCATGTCTGAGAGTATATCTTGCCACTCCCTTCTGGCTTGCAGGGTTTCTGTAGAGAATTCAGCTAATAGCCTTATGAGGAGTCCCTTGTAACTGACTTTTTGTTTCTCTTTATTTGTAACTTTTGCCATTTTAATTATAACATGTCTTGGTGTAGGTCTGTTTGAGTTTGTCTTGTTTGGGACCCTCTGTGCTTCCTGTACCCGGATATCTATTTCCTTCTTTAGGTTTGGGAAATTTTCAGCCATAGTTTCTCAAAATAGATTGATGATCCCTTTTTCTCTTTCTTCTCCTGGGATCCCTATTATGCCTAGTTGGCACACTTTATATTATCCTATAGGTCTCATATGTTGTTTTCATTTTTTTCTCATTTATCTTTCTGTCTACTGTTCTTACTTGGTGTTTCCCATTATCCTGTCTTTCAGATCATTCATTCATTCTTCTATATTATTTAGTTTGCTATTAATTATTGCCTTTAGCTCAATTTTCATCTCAGCATTTAAGTTGTCTAATTTTGATTGGCTCCTCTTCATAGTTTCTTGTTACAGTGATCTTCATTTCCACCAATAGCCTTTCTTAATTCCTTCTGCATTTGTATTACCTCCTTTTTGAACTTAGGGTCTAGTAGACTGGAGAGATCTGTTTCATTGTTTATTCTTTTGGGCAATTTCTCTTGTTCTTTTAATTGGAAGTAGTTTGTACTTCTTCATTTTACTTATTTTTCTCTGACTGTATGAATTTAGGAGAAACAGTTATCTACTGTGGTCTTGAAAAGCTGTTTTTGTACACAGGAAGCATACCTGTATAGCCTGCACAAGTCTAATATTTTGGTGTGAGGGCTGTTTTTGGTATGGATGCCTACCATGTCTTTCCTCAGGGAGTGCTGGCTGTAATTTCCTCTTTGATTTATTTCTTCAGTGGCCCATTGGTTGTTTAGTAGCATATTGTGTTTGAGTAGCCTCCATGTGTTTGAGTTTTTTGCAGGTTTTTTTTTCTGGTAGTTAATTTCTAGTCTCATAGTGTTGTGGTCACAAAAGATGCGTGACATGATTTCAGTTTTCTTAAATTTATTGAGGTTTGTTTTGTGGCCTAGCATGTGATCTATCCTGGAGAATGTTCCATGTTTACTTGAAAAGAATGTGTATTCTTTCAGATAGAATGCTCTTTATATATCAATGAAATCCATTTGGTAGAATGTGTTATTTAAGGCCTGTGTTTCTTTATTGATTTTCTGTCTGAATCATCTGTCCATTGATGTAAGTGGGGTGTTAAAGTCCCCTACAATTATTGTGTTACTGTCAATTTCTCCTTTTATGTCTGTTAATACTTGACATATTTTGAGGTGCTCCTCTGTTGGGTGCATATATATATTTACAATTGTTATATCTTCTTCTTGGATTGATCCCTTGATCATTATGTAGTGTCCTGCTTAGTTTCTTGTAACAATCATTATTTTAAAGTCTGTTTTGTCTGATAATAGTATTGCTAATCCATCTTTCTTTTGATTTCCACTTGCATGGATTATCTTTTTCCATCCCCTCACTTTCATTCTGTATGTGTCTCTAGATCTGAAGTAAGTCTGTCTTGTGGGCAGCATATATATAGGTATCCATTCAGCCAGTTTATATCTTTTGGTTGGAGCATTTAGTCCATTTACACTTAAGATTATTATCAATATATATGTTCCTATTGCCATTTTGTTAATTGTTTTGGATTTGTTTTTGTAGGGTTTTTCTCCCTTTCTTATTCTTTTGTTCTCTTCTCTTGTGATTTGATCACTATCTTTAGCATTATGTTTGGATTCCTTTTTCTCTTTGGTGTATATATCTATTATAGAATTTTGGTTTGCAGTTACCATGAGGTTTTTGTATAGCAGTCTGTATATAAACATAGTTGTTTTATGTTGCTTATCTCTTAATTTCAGATGTATTTTAAATACCCTGCATTTGTACTCTTTTCCCCTCACAATTACTGTTTTTGATATCATATTTTACATCTAATTGTTTTGTGTATCCCTTAACTGCTTATTGTGGATACAGAGGATTTTACTACTTTTATCTTTTAACCTCCCTACTTGCTTTTTGTGTGGATGATTTCCTACTTTTACTGTATGTTTGCCTTTACTGGTTAGCTTTTTCATTTTATTTTTTTCTTGTTTCTACTTGTGGCCTTTTCTTTTTCACCTAGAGAAGTTCCTTTAACAGCTTACTGACTGGAGACATATTAATATATCTTTTGTTATCCAATCTTTGTTGATCAGAGAAGTATCAATATGTTTTTACAGAGTGAAACAATTAAGATTACCACGTGAAGTTGTTAGAGCTTAAAATTGATCAAGGGTTCATTTTACAAGTTATGATTGTTTTTATCATTCACACTTTGCTCCGTTAGGTTTTTGTTCCAACCTTGTGTATATTATAAATGCAAGTTTATTACCATAAAATTTTCAAAAATGACGCATCGTGAAATTTTGAGTGAAGAAGAATTTTTTGGTGAATTTTATGCAGATATTTTCTCTAATTGTCCAAGAGACATATATACTAGTGTCTCAGTAGATAGTTCTTCAGAATATAGTTCTGATTCAGATGATGTGAGTATTAGACCAACAAAAAGACAAAAAACCTTAGGGGTTGATTCTGACATGGAAACTGAAAATGAAACTCACAGTGCTGGAAAATGCTCCTTTGCTTCTACAGAAGAGTGGATTGAAGACAACATTTCATGAAAACTCGAATTTACAGATACGTCAGGTGTAACTATTGAATGTAATAACGCACAAAGTGTTAGTGAAATAACAGAATTAATTTTGGTAATGACTTTTTTGAGTTGGTCGCTTCTCAGTCAAACTTGTATCACCAACAAAATGAAAAATCATATGAAAAGTATGAGAAGAATTTAAAATGGCCTGATGTAACCAATAGTGACATGAAGAAGTTTCTTGGATTAATCATTTTGATGGGACAAATAAGAAAGTCACACTGGAAAGAATATTGGTCGACTGATTTACTTGAAACACCTATCTTTCCAAAGACTATGACGAGAAGAAGGTTCAAACAAATAATGATTTTTCTTCACTTTAACGATAACTCAGAAACGCCACTTCCTCCAGACAGGTTTCAAAAGTTAAACCTCTTTTGGATTATTTTCTACCAAAATTTCAATCGATCTATATACCCAAACAAGAACTATCACAGGAAAGGGAGACAGGAGGACTCGCCATCAGATAACTAATCCCACTTGTATATTAGAGTATAATAAGTATATGAAAGGAGTTGATGCATCCAATCAATATCTGGCAAACTTCAACATCCTCAAAAAAAACTTGAAAATGGCATAAGAAAGTGGGTTTCTATTTGAGTAATTGTGGTTTATTCAATGTGTTTAAAATTTATTGTAGCCTTAATGCACAGAATTAAAGGAACTTCCAAGCAATTTTTATTAGCAGTAGCTAGAGAATGAGTAACTGGCCATTCTGGTGAATGTAGTGGTAGTCCCACACCTGGTCCTTCTGTGGTGTTTGTAAAAGAGCCCCCCATGGTCTTCTCTGATGGCGCAGTGGTTAAGAATCCACCTGCCAATGCAGGTGACACAGGTTTGATCCCTGGGCCAGGAAGATCCCACATGGTGCAGAGCAACTAAGTCCATGTGCCACAACTACTGAGCCTGCACTCTAGAGCCTGCAAGCCATAACTACTGAGACCACGTGCCGCAACTACTGAAGCCTGTGCACCTAGAGTCCGTGCTCTGCAATAAGAGAAGCCACCGCAATGAGAAACCCACTCACCACAACGAAGAGTAGCCCCCACTCGCCACAACTAGAGAAAGCCCATGTGCAGCAATGAAGACCCAATGCAGCCATAAATAAATAAATAAATAAATAAATAAATAAATAAATAAATAAATAAATCTTTAAAAAAATAAAAGAGCCCCCTGTAAAGAGCCACCTTGTCGACTCTCAGGTGAAAAAGAACATGTTCTAGAGCAGCAGTCCCCAACCTTTTTGGCACCAGGGGTCGGTTTCATGGAAGACAACTTTTCCACAGCTGAGAGGAGGGGTGGATGGTTCAGGCGGTAATGTCAACAATGGCAGGGATGGTTCAGGTGGTAATGCAAGTGATGGAGATGGTTCAGGCGGTAATGCAAGTGATGGAGAGCAGCAGATGAAGCTTCGCTTGCTCACTGCTCACCTCCTGCTGTGTGACCTGGTTCCTAATGGCCCAGGGGTTGGGGCCTGGGAGTTGGGGACCCCTGTTCTAAAGGAAGTAATACCCACAGGACTAAAAACAATGTGGCCAGAAAGTGTAGAGTCTGCTTTTCCAAGGGAAAGCACAGTGAAACACAATATATTTGTAATAGATGTTCTGTTTCCCTGCACAGAGGTGCCTGCTATACTGCCTGTCACACTCTGATGAAATATTAGAATGCTTTAGTACGACATGTACAAAGTTTCAAATAAATACATTAAGTGCAAAAAAAGTTATTGATATTACTCAAACGCAGGTGTTTCAATGTTTACTTACATAACAAATCACCGGCCACAGGCGTTAGTTTCTGCAAAAATCCCCCAGTCAATAATGTGTTAACATTTGTTATAAAGCTAATTTAGTGGTTCTGAACTGTTGTATATTTTGCTTGTCTTTAAAGCTTTTGATTTCTCCATCAAATCTGAATGAAAGCCTTGCTGGGTAGAGTATTCTTGGTTGTAGTTTTTTCCTTTTCATCACTTTATAAATATATGGTGTCACTCCCTTCTGGCCTGCAGAGTTTCTGCTGAAAAATCAGCTGATAGCCTTATGGGAGTTCCTTTGTATGTTATTTGTTGCTTTTCCCTTGTTGCTTTTAATATTTTCTCTTTAATTTTTGTCATTTTGATTACAGTGTATCTTGGTGTGCTCCTCTTTAGGTTTATCCTGTGTGGGACTCTCTGCACTTCCAGGATTTGGGGGACTGTTTCCTTTCCCAGGTTAGGGAAGTTTTTAGCTAGTATGTCTTCAAATATGTTCTCAGGCCTTCTTTTTCTCTCTCCTTCTGGGACTTATATAATGCAGATATTATTGCACTTGATGTTGTCCCAGAGGTCTCTTAAACTGTCATTTCTTTTCATTCTTTGTTCTTTCTTGTGTTCAGCAGCAGTGATTTCCGCTACTCTCTCTTCCAACTCATTGATCCTTTCCTTTGTATCATTTAGTCTGCTGCTGATTCCTTCTAGAGTATTTTTCATTTCAGTTATTGTATTCTTCATCTCCGTTTTGTTGTTCTTTGTATTCTTTATATTTTCACACTTTGTTTAAAACTTCTTTTCTTTTTTTTTTTGGCCATGCTGCATGGCATGTGGGATCAAACCCATGCCCCCTGCAGTGGAAGCATGAAGCACGGAATCTTAACCACTGTAGTGCCAGGGAAATCCCATAAGTAAAGCTGTTTTTCATTTTTTGTTTGTTTGTTTGTTTTGGTTTTTTGTAAAAACTTCTGACTTCTCATCCTGTGTATCCTTTCTTCTCCTGAAGAATCTCTTTGATCATCTTTATGATCACTACTCTGAACTCTTTCTCAGGTAGATTGCTTGTCTCCACTTAGTTCTTCTTCTGGGGTTTTATCTTGTTCCTTCATCTGCAACATATTCCTCTGCCACCTCATTTTGTCTAGGTTGATATTTGTATTTTTATGTATGTGGTGCATTAGTTACATTTCTCAGCCTTGAAGAAGTGTCCTTCTCTAGGAGACATCCTTTGCATGCCAGCAGTACACTTCTCTCTTGTCACCCAAGCTGTATGCTCTAGGGTTTTCCCTTGAGAGGGCTGCATGAGTCCTTCTGTTGTGGAGGGCTGCTCTGCAGTCTGGTAGGCTTGGTTGGCCCCTAGTCCAGTTGGTTGTCAGCCTCTGCCTTGTGTTGATGCTGCTGGCTGCTGTTTAGTGGGGCCTGGTCACAAGGCAGACGATTGCAGAACCCTAGGGGGCCCCAGGGCTAGTTGTGGCTCACTGGTGGGTGGAGTCAGGGTCCTGAAGACCCAGGGGCTTGGGAATTTTTTTTTTCTTTTTTCTTTTTTTTTTTATCTGCACCACATAGCTTATGGGATCTTAGTTCCCCAACCAGGGACTGGACCCAGGCCCTCGGCAGTGAAAGTGAAGAGTCCTAACCACTGGACTGCCAGGGAATTCCCTGGGCTGTGGGATTTGATTATATCACAAGTCCGCCCCCCTTATCAGTCTTGTTGTGGTTTCTTCTTTATATCTTTAGATGTAGAAGATCTTTTCTGGTAGGTTCCAGTCTTTTTCATCAATGGATGTTCTGCAGATAGTTGTGATTTTGGTGTGCTCGTGAGAGGAATTTAGCTCAGGGTCTTTCTGCTTTGCCATTCTGGCTACTCTCCCCTCTTAGCTCATTTACGTTCTTATTTTTTGTCCACATACCTGTATGTTAGTTATTAATGTGTTTCTATCTGTTACCCCTTGCATTATCTGTAGTTTATATTTGTTGTCACTATGTTGCTTGATGCATATATAATCCTTTTGTATCTTACTTATAAATTGTAACTTTTAGCTTTGTAAAATGTCCTTCTTTGTCAGATTGAATTATTTTGTTCTCTGAATTATATTTTGCCTGATATCTGGCTTTCTGTTCCTGTTTTCTCATTGTTTTCAGTTGCCTGATGTATCTTTGCTCATCCCTTTACTTTTAGTCTTTTTGCATCGTGATATTTTAGGTGTCTTTCTTGAATTAGATTTCACTTTATAAGCCAGTTTGAAAATCTTTTTCTTTAAATAGGCAGTTAAAACCCACTTGTATCTATTGCTGTGACTAATATGTTTGTTCTCAACTCTGTTATATTGTATTTTTGTAAAGAGTATCTGATTTAGTTGTTTTACTCTATTTCTCTATATAGTATCTTTGCTTTTTATTTTAATTTCTTTTAGTATATAGGAAGGTTTGTATTTTTGTTCTAGTGGTTACTTTTGTAAACTACAAAAAAAGAAGAGCAAATTAAACCCAAAGTAGAAGAAACAAAGTATAAAGAATAGAGCAAATATCATTGGTACTTTGAAAAAATTGAGGAACCTCTAGCTGTACCTGATCAAGATAAAAAAAGAGAGAAAATACAAATTAACAGTATCAGAAATAAAAGAGAGGACATGACTACAAATCCTTCAGACATTAAAAAGGATAATAAGGGAATATCATGAGCAATGTTTTGCCAATAAATTCAAAAACTGAGATGAAATTGGCAAATTGTTTGAAAAACACAAATTACAAAAACTTAAGAAGAAATGGAAAACCAGATTACTGTATATCTATGAAAGAAATTTTAAACCATTTAGATGAGAAAATTCTTAATATAATATTAGTAAATTGATTCCAACAAAATATAAAAAGAGGAATACACCATAACTAAATGGAGTAACTTCTTCACACAACTCCTTTACAGATTTGGCTCTTAACTTCATTCCACTATTTTTAAATGTCAGATCCACTCTCCAAAAACTAAAGATTTGCTATCATTGAGAATTTCCAATATAATTTGCCAAAGTCATTGGACCCCAGGTTAAGAAATCCTTGCTTTAGAATCCTTGGGGATGATGGTAATGTCATGTATCTTGATTGTGGTCATGGTTACATGAGTATATACATTTATCAAAATTTATTGAACTTTACAATTTAAATAAACAAATTGATTTTTTAAAATATCCTGCTTTAATCATAGCTTGAGTTTTAGATCTAAGGTAGTTACAAATATCTGAAGGTTATTCTTAATAGTAGAGAAGGTTTTAGAATCCCTTGCAGTTCTAGCCCTGCCTCCAAAGTCAACCTGATATATTGAAATCCCAGTGAGGAAACCTTACGCTTGTTCATGAACTATAATGGTTCTACGCAGATGCAAAAAAAAAGTTACCATTTGAGGCTTAACACTTGTCATTCATTTAAATTATTTTCAAACTTATATCTATATTTAATTTCCTTCTGTTTTATTAGGCATAATTTAATTCATACAGTGTTATGCTTGCTCATAAACATAAATTTAAATTTTTGCTTTCAATTCAACATCACTGAATTCACCAACTCTAGAATACTTTCCTTATTCATCCTTATGTTTTCAGCTTTATTCATTCTTTAGATTGCATTTACATTTATCTGAAGAGACTAAAAGTAAGCTCATTACCATAATAGTGTGGGACTTAAAATTTAGATGTTCTACAAACTCTTACTTAAAAAGCGGGTATTTTAAAGCATTATTTTCTTTTTTTTTAATTTAATTTATTTATTGGCTGAGTTGGGTCTTTGTTGCTGCACACGGGCTTTCTCTAGTTGTGGCGAGTGAGGGCTACTTTTCGTTGTGGTGTGCAGGCTTCTCGTTGCAGTGGCTTCTCTTGTTGTGAAGCATGGGCTCTAGGCACTCAGGCTTCAGTAGTTGTGGCACATGGGCTCAGTAGTTGTGGCTCGTGGACTCTAGAATGCAGGCTCAGTAGTTGTGGCACATGGGCTTAGTTGTTCTGTGGCACGTGGGATCTTCCTGGCCCAGGGATCAAACCTGTGTCCCCTGCATTGGCAGGCAGATTCTTAACCACTGTGCCACCTGGGAAGTCCCTCCAATAAATGACTTGTTAATATCATAGTGGTTTATTCATAAACTTTAAACTTGGTGATCCTTGAAAGTTATATAATATTTGTTTATAATCACTAAATGAGGTGGGGGATTTATACTCTCACAAGATCCTAAAAGAATGTTAAGGCACTTCACAAAGATATACAATACCACTTGTCTTAAGTAAAGAAATCAGAATAAAAAGAAAATAAGAGAAAAGAAAGATACAACTATGGCTAAAGTTTTGTATGCTGTGAAGGCCAGCATACTTCGTTTGGAGCTGGGCCCCAAATCTGGCTCTTGACTTTATAGCCCCCAACATAAGGCAGCCAGATAAAATACAGGGTGCCCAGCTGAATTTGTTTCAGAAGAACAACAAATAGTTTTTAGTATAAGTATGCCTTGTATTCTTATTTGCTAAATCCAATAACCCTGCCACAGAGAGTACAATGCAGGCATTCTAACTAAGTGACCTGGCTAAGCAACCTCACCTAAAATTTAAAGGTTTCCCATTTCATTTCCTGAACCCCAGAATGTCTCTCAGATGATATGAAAACTTGTGCCATAAAAATTGAAGTGCTTATTAGTATTTTCTATTATAAGTACAGATGACTTTATGGCCCTTAACTGTTTTATTTTGAGATTTGCAATTTTTTCTAATGTACTTGGGAAAAAATTCTTAACCAGATATTCAAATTGTTATGGTTTATCTTGTATCCTGCTAAACATTCTAACTTTTTGATGAGCATGAAAATAACGCTGCATCAGAGGTTGCATGGTGAGAATTGGAGCTCTTAAACCATCCTTCCTACACTAAGAGACGTCACATGTAGCACAATTTTCTGAATGGGAGAACAAACCACATGGAGTGTAGCAGTGACCATTTCCCTCCTCTGCATTGCACCCTGTCCCTTTTACTCTACATACCAATCACAAGCTTTACAAGATTTTGGGATTTGTGGCTGGACTGCACAACAAGATAATATCCTTGTTGCCTTTTCATCTGCATTCTGACAATGCCCTAAAGCCTTGGGTACAGATAAATTATTGCTGTGTTTGTAGTTTCATATATATATATATATGTATATATATATATATATGTATTATATATATAAAAGAATATGAATATATTCGAGTGGTTTGGTCCTCAGAGGGGTTTTCCTGGGTCTAATGCTCTCATCATTATGTTCATTCTTGCTTGTAGAAATGCTGAATCCCTCATTCTTTTTTCAAACTGACCCTTTGGTGTTTCTGTGATAGACACTGTCCTTTCAGCAACTAACCTTCCTCTGAAAGCTTTTCCCGATTTTTTTATATACCTCTTATATTTCTGGAGTTATAATTTTGTATAGTTAGTTTATTTTGAATATAAATTTTTATCTGGATACTTCATTTTGGAAAAAAAGGTACCATTTTTCTTACATTGCTTAAATCACAAATTATTATTTTTCCTAAATTTTAGTTTTGCCCTCTATATTCTCCTGTGTTCCCTTTTTTAAAAATTAATAAACTTTATTCTTTTAGAGCAGTTTTAGGTTCACAGCAAAATTGAGCAGAAAGTACAGTTCCCATGTACCCTGTCTCCACACATACATAACCTCTCTCTCCCTGCATCAGCATCCTGCACCAGAGAAGTACATTTGTAACAACTAATGAACCTACATTGACATGTTGTCACCCAAAGTCCATACTTTACATTAGGGCTCACTCTTGGTGTTGTACATTCTGTGAGTTTTGACAAATGTATAATGACATGTAGCCACCATTGTAGTATCATATAGGATAGTTTCATTGTCCTAAATATCCTCTGTGCTCTACCTATCTTTGTTTTCTTTTTAAACTTTTCTTGTCCTCTGGTACTATTTTGAACTTCAGCTCCATTGTGGAATAGAGTTTTGCCCTACAACCCTGAAGAAAAATATTAAAACAATCAAATCTAATCACAGTTTTTTTCTTTTATTCTTACCGAACTTCAAACAGGTGATGGAAAGTGAAGAGTTCATGTTGCTTCCAGCCAATCAACTCATTGACATAATATCTAGTGATGAACTAAATGTTCGCAGTGAAGAACAGGTGTTCAATGCAGTGATGGCCTGGGTTAAATACAGTATTCAAGAAAGACGTCCTCAGTTACCCCAGGTATGATGGAAGTGCTTCTCTAAGTAACTGTTTTGTACTGGATGAAATAATACGTATTTGACTAGCAAAAAAGAAACAATTATCATTGTCCTTCTTATTAGACTGTAAGAAAGACCATCTCTTTCTAAATAATCAAGGAGATAAGTGTTAAGAAGCCTTTTAAGTGTTTATCATTATGAACTTTTTGCTCCTTTGCTTCCTCTGTTTTATGTCAATTCTAGGTTTGGGCTATAGCACAAATCAGAACCTAAATGGTAGAAAATGAACAAAAGAAAGCAAGGATGGCAATTATCATGCCTCCCTTCCCTGTGGCTTGGAAATCCCACCACAGTTTGAAGAGTAAAAGAATGATATCGGTCATAAGTGGTCACTAAATGAAATATTTAGTGTTTTTGTTATTATAACGATAGTCCTTAGCAGTTTAGTAGAATATTCTTCTAGATTGTTAATAAGAGTACAGCCATGTGAGCTAACTATAGAAGAGCTTATAACATACTGCTGAGGACATCCTAGGTGGCGCAGTGGGTAAGAATCCGCCTACCAATGCAAGGGACACGGGTTCCAGCCCTGCCCCAGAAAGATACCTAATGCCGCGGAGCAACTAAGCCCGTGCGCCACAACTGTTGAGCCTGCGCCCTAGAGCCCGTGAGCCACACTATTGAGCCCATGTGCCACAACTACTGAAGCCCATGTGCCTAGAGCCTGTGCTCCACAACAAGAAAGGCCACCGCAATGAGAAGCCCACACACCACAACGAAGAGTAGTCCCCCTGTTCACCGCAGCTAGAGAAAGCCCATGTGCAGCAACAAAGACCCGACACAGCCAATAAAATAAATAAATAAATAAATTTATTAAAAAAACCAAACATACTGCTGAAAGCATAAAGTAGCATTCTAAAGTGATATTAGTGTGCTTTCAATTTTTTGATTATTCTAATTACTGAATTGGTGGTTAGAATAAATTGTTTAGTATTTATGCCTTCCCTCCATCTTCATTATTTATTAGTTAGATCAGTTAATCCAGTTAGATCTCAAAATAGTTGGAAACACAATAGGGAGCATGGGTTATGTAGTCTCTTAAATATCTTGCAGATGGGAGTTTGTGCCTGTAATAGTGTTTACTATCTCATAGGTGCTGCAGCATGTTCGTTTGCCTTTGCTTAGTCCCAAGTTCCTGGTGGGCACTGTAGGCTCTGATCCTCTCATCAAAAGTGATGAAGAATGCAGGTATGCATGACCCTGGATGGGAAAAATCAACAGCTAAACATTCCTGTTCTCTCCTACTTTCCTTATTTGTATTGCTTCCTAAATATTGTGGTTTTTAGTGCTGAAATCAAAGCAGTATTTAACAGGTTTTACTTCTGGGCTAGAGTCAAGAGGAGATGGAAGAAGAAAGGACTGAACTTACAGTATTCCATTCCGTTAGTATTTTTATGTGGGATATTTATTAGTGTAGAAGTGGCAATAAAAGAGGTAGATTTCTAAGATTTAACGCAAGCTTGAGTTTGAAGAGGCAATTCTCTGCTAATACATCTTTTCTTAAGACAAGTTAAATAATTTGCTCTTGACTCCATCAAGAAAGTGTGTGAGGAGCTCTTTCTCATTCCATCACATATGCCTAGTTAGGGAATAGGACCAGCCTTGCTTTCTTAGATTGTGGACAGAGTTAACGGTCTACTGCCCCCCTAAAGTAGCTGTGGAAAGATTTCCACTAGAGCTCGATGAAACAGTTTCATGTTTTTGTTGATTGAAAGAAACTCTAAATGCTTTTACAAGAGAGAGTACCTACTTTATTGGGCTATGCTGGTACTATATACAAAATTTAATAAACTACTTTTCTGCTTGACAGATTTTAAGGTTTAGTTTCAAATCTGAAACCATATAGTGTTTTTAACTATTTTTTCCCAGCATGTTCCATATATAAAAATGAAAGAGTGAGTCAGAACTCTCTTTAAACTACACCAGAATCAGGAATCTCTAGAACAGAGATAGGACATAAAGAGTTACTTGCATTTCTTCTATAATTTGAAGCATGTTCCTTTAACAGATGTTAGAGTGTGTTTACCTTAAAGACACCTTAAAGACAAATGGCAATTAATTACCCCAAAATATGTATAACTGCAGAAGGAAAACCATATGAACTATGGATGCTGTAATCTGAAGAAACAATACAAAGGTACCCTTCTCCCGTAACATGTAAATTGGATTGTACCGATTCCAGTGCAAAAATTAAAGATAAAGTCACTTTTTTTCTTAATTGCTATGAATAATTGGTGCTTTTGATTAAATATAAAACTCAATGGAAAACTGGTATTACCTCTTTTCTTATTAAGGGGTAAAGTCACTTTTAAAAGAAGCTTGTTCCTGATATCCTGACCTTATTATTTACTAGCTGTGTGACCTTATTCAAGTTACTTGAACCTCTTTCTGGTACAGTGCCTTCATCTATAAAACAGGGATAATAACAGTACCTATTCCATAGGGCTGTGGTGGAGTTTAAATGAGTTAATGTATATTAAGCCCTTGTTATTGTTGTTACTGTTAATTTTGTGTTAGCCACTAAGTATTAGCTCTATAGTACTGTTTCTAGGAACCCTTTAACAACTTAATTAAAAACCAGCAATTAGGAGGTCAGTCTTTGTTTTTAGCTGAAGAAGCTAGAAAAAGTTCTTGGCCATCACCTTGGGAATTTTTGAGGGGTTTTGTTTGTTTTTGTTTTTAGCATAGATAAACTCAGAAGAGGCTTCAGAGTTGAGAAAGAACAGAGTAACAGATTGAATTTGCACTAGTCAGACGTTGAATCACTCAAAGGACTCAAGTGAAATAAGTACATAAACAGTTTGAGTTAGGATATTGTATTTAACAAGTGTAATTACTAGGTTCTTCTCATAACATACCTTAATAGGAAACAAACAAACAAAAAACTGTGTTCATCCTCAGTAGCCTTGTTGAGAATAAACTATTCATACAGTACCAGATAGAAAATTAATATTAAATGACAATAGAGTGTTTCTTTTTAGCAATCCAATTTTTGACCTGGTTTTATTACTTAATCTAGCAAATATCTAGTGTCATGGCTGATGTGCTACTTTGCCAGTGTCCTGCAAAATCTAATAAAATTCATTAAAAAGCAGTAACTATGCAGGCTGATAAAATTGTTATAATTTTTAGTTTCCCATAAGTTATTGTTGGCCTCAAACATGTTGAGTTTTAAGCTAAATTTGCCGTAAGATATGAAGTCATGATGGAAATACCAATCAATTCACAACTCATAATGATTGCTATCATGTTTGTGACCTTCTTAATATTGCTGGCATTCATGATTTGGCTTGCTTTATCCTTGCTCCCCTTTGCCGTCTTACATATTCTTTAACCATATTGGGATTTGACTAACAATATTATTTAGACATTTGGAATAAAAGCAGAATTTTTTCCACAGAGACTTGGTAGATGAGGCTAAAAACTATCTCCTGTTGCCTCAAGAACGACCACTAATGCAAGGACCAAGGACAAGACCACGGAAACCTATTCGATGTGGAGAAGTGCTCTTTGCAGGTTTGGATCTTAATATACTATGACTAAACCGAATATTTTCTCACTTTTGAAATTGTCATTTGAGTAGTCCTTTGGACAGTTGTGATAGCCATAAGTTATGATGGGGACTTCCCTGGCGGTCCAGTGGTTAAGACTCCACACTTCCATCGCAGGGGGCATGGGTTCAGTCCCTGGTTGGGGAACTAAGATCCCACATGCTGCACAGCACACAGCCAAAAAAGTAAATAAAGAAAATATTTTTTTAATGTTAAAAAAAAAAAAGTTCACAACTTTTAAAAACAAAAAACCAAACAAACAAAAAATAACTTATGATGTATCTTGACTCTTAACTCATGATCCAGCACTGGTACTCTCCAAAAGAGTGCTGTATTTTTACATAAATCTAAAAATGGCACGCAGTGTATGTTTTGTTATAATGAATCATATGCATGAATTTACATTCCAATGTGCGAGTCACCTCATAGTTACATGGAACTGTCAAAAAGCATTATCTTACATTTAGCAGTTACACTCTTTCCCAGCTCTCCTGAGCTAGATTGAGCCCAAGACATCCTGCTGTATCATTCTACTCCCACTGTCTGCCCCTAAATATTTGAGAACTTTCAATCTTAGGTGTTTCACTCCTGTGCACATAAATTCAGCTCTCTTAGTCACTTGAATAACAACTTTCTCACTGTTTGGGAAAACTTCTTCTCACTAATTCTTAGTCCATTCAGACTGCTATAACAGAAAACCATGTACTGTGTGGTTTATAAACAACAGAAATTTATTTCTTATACTTCTGGAGGCTGGGAAATACAAGATCAATGTGCTGGCAGATTTTGCTGTCTGGTGAGGGCCCACTTCATCCTTCTTCACAGACTCCCATCTTTTCATCTTTTATAAGAGCACTAATTCCATTCATGAGGGTGGAGCACCTCCCTAAGGCCTCACCTCCTGATACCATCACATTGAGGATTAGATTTCAACATATGAATTTTGGAGGGACATATTCAGTCTATAGCAAGTTCCTTCTCTTCAAATTTTTTTCAAGTCCTGACTTATGGAGCTAGCTGGAACCTACTGTAGTCTTTGTATTTATGCCCCCATGTCTCAGTAATTCCATGGCTATTAAATGCAGGCTTCCTCAGATTGTTTGATATGTGAGGTGTTCTATCCCTTTTCATCAGGGAATTCCATGCAATCACTGGGGCATAATATCCTTTCCCATCAGCCTAACCACTTGCCTATCTTTTCCCTTCAATTTTATTTTCTCCTGGCATGTGGGAATGTATTTTCCCTTACATTTTTAGAAGAAAAATTTGAAATTTATGTTCAAGTTCTCCTTTTTAAATTTTTTTCATCTCAATTTCTTCATGTAGGGGATTGTAGCATTTCTTCAAGAAGAAAATTGATGCCAAATTTTCTTTTTCTTCTCTAATCCTCATCAGGCTTTTTCCTTCTCTTTTGAAAGCATTCCTTCATTCTTGTTTTAGTTCAAACTTGATTTTTAATTCACAGGTACTGAATTCTCCCATACTCCCAATATCCTAGTGTCTCTGTTTATTGCTACTAGTAGATTTATTTCTGTTATCATCCTTATTTACCCCTGTGACTTGCATTCATGTATATGCATACATAGGTACACATTCACATACTCATGGGTTTACGCAGATGCTTGCTTGCATGCTCATACCTGTATACATCTGCCTCCTCCCTCCCACATGCCATCTAAGTTGCCATTAATTGGTGAAGAAATTAATTGCCAGATCTGGTTAGGTTCCCAGGGAAGTCTTCAACGTTTGTTTAGCTTTGTTGGTTAAACTAAATAAATTATATTGTTACAGGTCTTTTCTTTATAAAAGTAGTTTGTTGTGCCAGCTCCCTTTATATACAAGAATGCTATAAATTACATCAGAGTTTCTGTTTCCCCAATTATGAAAGTCAGATATATTTTAATTAGAAGGATGCAAGATCTAATTATTTGGTACCTGTGGTTTATTTTCATGATGGCATATTGGTTTCAGGAATTCTGGTACTAGTAGGGCCATCTTTGTGGAGGTATATCCATTGTTATCAAGATCTGTTAACTATTTTGTTTGGCTATTATAGTACCTTGAGTAGGGATGACAGTATACTGCTGCTTTATGAGCCTCAGAACATTTTGGCAGTGATTAAGAACTAGATTAAGGAAGAGGGGAGGATAATGGGAACTCAGGGGAAAATGGAATAGAAGAGAATATCCCTATGATCAAAAGCTAGAGACTAAGCCAAATAGGTGTATGGAAAGTACATTTCAGGTCCAGGGTTCTTTCTGGATTCAGTAGGGGTTACCAATCCAGTGGAACTAGGCAAGGTACGCCTTTGGGAATGCTGAAAGACAGTAATGTAGCTCCTTTAGATAGAAATTCAAACTTGACTTCAATTACTCAACAACTGCCATCTTTATCCTGCTGGTTCCCACCATATTCTTCTGGTTTTTTTGTTTGTTTGTTTGTTTGTTTTGCAACTTTTATTGAGATGTAATTAACATACACTAAACTGCATATATTTAAAGTGTACAATTGGATTTTTTTTTCTTATTAGTAATGTATATATGGCAGTCTCAATCTCCCAATTCATCCCACCCCAACACCGCCCCCCCCACCCCCCGCTTTCCCCACTCATCCCACCATATTCTTCTAATGTGACGTGATTATAAATTGTCAGGTGTGATGTTTTCAACGTGTAACCATCTTCACTAAAGTCTCATTTGCCTTTTGGATTTAATCATGGTATTAATGAAATCACACTTTGCATTCTTGAGAAGCCAGTTAAATTGGATCCATTTCATGATCTCAGACTCTTGCTAGTAATCTCATAATTTCATATTGCTGATTGGGTATCTGATTCTTCTACTATATTGTTAACTATTTCAAAGCAAGGACCATTTCTGATTTATCTGTGTAGTTTCCAGAATGTACAGCAATCTTGTCAGAGCAGGCCCTCACGGAAGATTAATTGCATGCTGTTGATCCTGAGGAACACTAGTGAGACGTTAGCATCAATCCATCATGATTCATGGAAAAGGAAAATTGGAAAATAATAATGGATTTGTATATGAAAGATAACCTATTTTTAACAGTTTTTGCTTTTCTGATTATAGAAGTGAATACAAAATAAAAAATAAAAATTTTTAAAAAGTGAATACACATGAAATATAGAAATATTAACACAGAAATTCCAATTAAAAAAAACACAGAAAAACATAAAGAAGGAAAGTTAAGTCATCTGTTACCTCTTTTACACTATAAAATTGTTCTTTTCCATCTGTAGAGAAAAGCCATTAGGTCTTTCTTTATACCGTACTGGTTTTCCCTGCTTTCTCAGTCTTTTTTATGCTATCTAGATCTGACCTCTATTCTTGAATGATACTGTTCCACTGACGTTATTTTAGATCTTGACCCATGTGTCTCTACTTAAAACTTAATCCTTGATTTGCTTTGTTTTTTATTGCAATTTTGTTTTCATTCTCTTTGGAATGCCAAATTACCAGTTCTCACTTGACTTTGGAAAATTGAGTCTTCCTTTCTTCATTCTGGAAGCCTAAGATCAAATCTATAACCTCAGTAGTTTTTTACTTAGGAGCATTTTACTCCTACTGATGTCTTCTGGCTTGTCCTCTTGTTTTCCATTAGGCTTCTTGATGCTTCTCGATTCTGTTTCCGTTTTGTTTAGGATTTTTTTTTTTTTTTTTAGTATTTACAGTTCAGTGATCCTTATTCCAGATACTTTATGAAAGTTGCCTACATTAAGGTAACACTTTTTAACCAAGTGTTTACTTCAAGTTTGTCTTTGAAGTAATTCTTTTCAGAGTCAACATCTCACACATGTAAAACTGTATGTCACCTTTTCAGCAATATTTTTCTTAAGTACATCACTTAGCACAAATCGAGAGTTCTCACAGCAGAAACTATGCATACACTTTATCTTGCTAGGTAGAGTGTACTTGGCTTGTAATAATAACTTAGCTACTTCTATCCCCGTTATGCTATCACCTGCTACCTTGGAAAGCATAATGCAGATAAAATTGCTGTGAGGCAGTGGAATTGAACAACTCTTTCCTTTTCTTGTTTCCCCAGGCCAACGGAAAGGTTTGAATTTGATTTCCTAACAGCCTATTTTTTTTTCTTTAGTACCAAAGAACACAGTTTATATAGTGATATTAACTTGATTTGGAGCCATGTAATCCAATAAAAAGCTGGTTTTAATAGCTTTCATTATAAAATTGTGCATGAGAGTTAATGATTGGGCTGTTTGATTTGTCTCAAGCACTTATAACCCTCACATTTGCAGCCAAATTTTACGTTGGAAGTTAAGATGTTTTCTCTGATATTGAAACTCCAGGCATAGGTCCCAGGACAGAATTCAAATTTAAGCAAATTAATATATATAAAACTTACTGTGATTTAGTATTAGTTCAATATCCTAATTTAAATGAAACCATAATAAAATAAAATGTATACAGCATATTGAGATCTGAAATAAGGAATGAGTTTTCAAATCGAGCAAACGGTTAGAAACATTCCCATTTTATTCTGACTCAGGAAGTTATTGAGGTCTCCTAGAAACCATTAGTTTTCAAATGTTTTGAGGTTAAGTTATCCTTAGACTTCATGTTTTAAGCTCCACAATCTAGTTCTTATTTTAGATTGAGAGAGAGATGATTTTAAAGAATAACAAATTTATCTGCTATAATTATACTTTTTTTTTTCAGGGAACAGTCAGAGAAGCTTTATCAAACTAGGTTTGAACCTGTTATTCTAAGTATTACTTACTTATGAAAAATATCATCTCTTCAAAATGTTTTCTGATCCTAAATGTCTTGTTAGATACTGTAGAATTCAATACAGATGCAGATTAAACAGAAAGCAAAATATTTTGTAATATAAGTCATAAGAATTTTTGTATTATTTTTGGTCACAAGAGGACCTATAAAGAGATCATGAGTAAATGAGCCAAAATCCCTCTCCCCTAATAGAATTAAAAAAAATTTTTTTAAACAGGCTTCTGAGTTATGGTTCTTTTCTTCTTTTGATTTTTGATAACACATTACATTTATGTAGAGGCAACAGTCAAGCCCTAGTTTTCTAACTAAATTCAATATTCTATCCATTAAATGCCATATTACCTCCCAGTATAATCTGAATAATTTGAATTGGTATCCTTGCCCTACTCTAAAATGGACCTAATACTTATTTAGAAAATTTTAAAGATTGTAGCAATCCCAGTGGAATAAGTAAAAATCATAACTGACGTTTTAACCTGCTTCTAGAGGCATTCGGTAAGTCCAAGCATTAGGTCACAATTTAAAAGTAAGCAGTGAGTGATATACTCCGTGCTTTAGGACAGGTATTCTCCTGACCATTTCTGTTACTTCGGCAGTTGGTGGTTGGTGCAGTGGAGATGCCATTTCCAGTGTTGAACGATATGATCCACAGACCAATGAATGGCGGATGGTAGCTTCAATGAGCAAAAGGCGATGTGGAGTCGGGGTCAGTGTTCTTGATGACCTGTTATATGCAGTAGGTGGCCATGATGGATCCTCTTATCTCAATAGTGTTGAAAGGTAAGTAAGGTCAATTTGAAATTTTTTTCTCTACTATTCATATTGTTTTGTTTGAGATGTTAATTAGAAACTAATGTAACTTGTTACTTTAGTTTTGTGTCTGTGGGACTAGCTGGCACTCTAGACCACTTACCGTGACATACAAGTTCTTTATGATCTGACCTCCACCTATTTTTTCAGTCTGTCTCCCCTCGCAAACCACTATTCCCTAGACACGCTAGTAGAGACCCACCAAATTGCTTACGGTTCCTTGGACATGCTATCCTCTTTCGTGCCTCTTTGCCTACATATATGCATGCTGTTCTTTCTTCCCTAGAATATCTTTTCAAGATTCAGATGTTACTTCTTATATAAAGCTTCTCTGGAACCATACAGATAAGTTAGTTACTCAGTCCTCTGATCTTTCACAAGTATTTTGAACATACATGTACAAATCACACTGGCTATAATTGTTTGTTGAAATGCCTTTTCCTATATCTATCACAATGCCTGGCTCATTGAAACCTTCAATGATTGATTTTTTTAATAACTTCTAGCTTCTTGTTCTCACCTACCCTTTTTCATTCAGCTGTGCTCTTGATACTTCCCAAACATATCCATGAAACGCTGCAACATATCAAGATTTAGAGATATAGACTGTGTAATTGAAAAGAAAAAACAAGAGAAACAACAGAGGGATCAGCTCCATAGAAGTTAAAAAAAAAAAAAAAAGCACACTTAAAAACAAATTGAGTTAAATAAATAAGAGTGGAAATGATTAAATATTTACAACTTAATAGCAGTGAAGGACTTCCCTGGTGGTACAGTGGTTAAGAATCCACCTGCCAATGCAGAGGACATAGGTTCGATCCCTAGTCCGGGAAGATTCCACACACCACAGAGCAACTAAGCCCAGGCACCACAACTACAGAGACTGCTCTAGAGCCCAAGAGCCACAACTACTGAACCCACATGCCACAACTTCTGAAGCCCATGCACCTAGAGCCCATGCTCCACAACAAGAGAAGCCACCACAATGAGAAGCCCATACACTACAACAAAGCATAGACCCCGCTCACCACAACTAGAGAAAGCCAGCGTGCAGCAACAAAGACCCAAAGCAGCCAAGTAAATAATTAAATAATTAATTAATTAAAAATAGTAATAGTGAAGGACTTCCCTAGTGGCACAGTGGTTAAGAATCTACCTGCCAATGCAGGGCACATGGGTTGGAGCCCTGGTCCGGGAAGATCCCATATGCTGCAGAGCAGCTAAGCCCGTATGCCACAACTACTGAGCCTGCATGCTGCAACTACTGAAGCCCATGTGCCTAAAGCCTGTGCTCCACAACAAGAGAAGCCACCACACTGAGAAGCCCATGCACCACAACCAAGAGTAGCCCCTGCTCCCCACAACTAGAGAAAGCCTATGCCCAGCAATGAAGACCCAACACACCCAAAAATAAATAATAAAAAAATAAATAAATAACAGTGAAGCCCATATATATCAACATGTGTGGTCTGCAACTAAACTAATACTCAGAGGCAAATTTACACACATTATAACTTATGTGCATTCATTTGAAAATAAGAAAGATGGGAAAATAAATCATGCTTTTAAATCAAGAAGTTATAAAAAGAGCAATAAAACCCCCCAAAATGGAAAGAAATTAAATGGAAAGAAAAATTAATGAAATTAAAAACAATACATAGCTACAAAAAGAGCAATTGGATAGTATTTTTTATTTTTTATAAATTTATTTATTTGTTTAATTGGCTGTGTTGGGTCTTTTTTGCTGTGCACAGGCTTTCTTTTAGTTGCGATGAGTGGGGGGCTACTCTTCGTTGTTGTGCATGGGCTCCTCATTGCCGTGCCTCTCTTGTTGTGAAGCACAGGCTCTAGGTGCGTGGGCTTCAGTAGTTGCAGCACATGGACTCAGTAGTTGTGGCTCATGGGCTCTAGAGCGCAAGCTCAATAATTGTGGTGCACGGGCTTAGTTGCTCCGCGGCATATGGGATCTTCCTGGAGCAGGGATCGAACCTGTGTCCCCTGCATTGGCAGGCAGATTCTTAACCACTGCGCCACCTAGGAAGCCCCTGGATAGTATTTTTTAAAATTAAAAATGAATATACTCTATGCTCCATGATTTTGCTTCTCATCATCCATTTGCACAAGGAGAAATGTACATGGGTAATCACTGCTTTTAATAACAAAATGTTAGAAACAAGGTAAGGATACATGAATAGGAATATGATTTAAATAATATATGGCACATACAATTTAATGAAATAGTTCAAAGGAAAAACGTAGAGCCATATCTATTATCATGAATAGATCTCAGAAATGAGTGAAAAAGCAATACCTAATATGTGGTATTACTTACGTAAAGAAAACATGCTTGCATATAAAGAAATATATATATGGATAGATATATACCTATTTTAAAGCATTTTATTGAAAAATTTTGAAGGATATACACCAAATCACAATGGGAAAAAAGCAGAAATTGGGTAGAAGTCAAAGAGAACTTTAGCTTTATCTACAACATTCTGAAAAAAAATTTTAAAGAATATGTTTGTATGTAACTTTTTAAGTAAAACTGGATTTCAAAAATAAAAACATAAATTAGACTATCATATGTTTAGTTATTAATCAGCCCATATTTGGGGAAAGAATATATATATATTATATATCATTGCATATGTAAACATAGCCAAACTTTCTTTGTGTAATACGAGCTCTGTTCTTGATGTGTCCTCTGCAGGTATGACCCCAAAACAAACCAATGGAGCAGTGATGTGGCTCCTACAAGCACCTGCAGGACAAGTGTTGGTGTGGCTGTGCTTGGAGGCTTTCTCTATGCTGTGGGTGGCCAGGATGGAGTGTCTTGCCTCAACATTGTTGAGAGGTGATTTTTTTAAGTCATTTTCAGTTTTTTTTAAAGAATATAGAGGACTTTTTAAAAGAAACAATTTAGGACACTGGGGATTCACTATTAAGTAGATTTCCCATGGGCCTTAAGGAAAAAGTTTTCAGTTAACTTTAAAGTCTAAGGAAGATGAAAGATACAACCCAGTTTTTAAAATTATGTGTTACACTGACTGAACCTAACATTGAAGTGCTGGAATCATATTTTAAATTACATTTTATATATGATATCAAGCATACCACTTCTGAAATCTGTTCTGATTTTTTTCCCCAGTACTTGGTAAGACTTTGCTTAGACTCCCTCCAGAAAAAATGATTAAAGTAATAATTCTTTGTGTAACATATCTTATATAAAGACTCCAAGGTATTTTGTATATGGATTCTCATTAATTTGTTTTATTTATTTATTTATTTAGGCTATCCTGGGTCTTCATGTGGTGCATGGGCCCTTCATTGTGGCACGCAGGCTTCCCTAGTTGCGGCACACTGGCTCTAGAGCACGCAGGCTCAGTAATTGTGGCGCTCGGGCTTAGTTGCGGCATGTGGGATCTTAGTTCCCCAACCAGGGAGCGAACCCTGGCCCCCTGCATTGAGAGCATGGAGTCTTAACCACTGGCCCAGCAGGGAAGTCCCTGGATTCTCATTGATTCTTGATGTATACATAGGGAAATCTTGGTGGGCTGCCATGATTTACTTTATACTTTTACAAATCAGTTAATTTTGATGAAATAGATTCTGTTTTTAATTTCTTGCCCCGTCATTTTTTTTGTCATTCTGTCTTAGAGGTTTTGGAGTCTCATGCCCTATGATTACTGGCAAGAACATACTATACTTCATTATCACTTCTTAAAAAGAAATGAATTTTTGAAATAGCATTTACAAGTTGGGTTACCATGTTTAAGTAGCAGAGTTTAACTGTCTTAGAGATAAAGTTGCAGGTAACTCTTGAAAGCAATACCAGTTCCTTTTATCTGTCAAGAAACTTATTTCTCTCCTCTTTCAAAACTCTATGCAAGAGGATTCTGGGAAAATAATAGCACCAACAGCATAATTTTTTAATCTCTCCAAATTCCCACATAAAAACAGCAATAAACAGAAAAGCTATAAACCTACAGGCAAGTTATGGAGCTTGGTTGTATGACAGTGTAAATGCGCTTAACACTATTGAACCATACACTTAAAAGTGGTTATAATGGCAAATTTTATGTATATTTTACCACAATTTACAAAAAAATCCTATGGACAACATTTTAAATAAATTAGAGTAAAGGGTATCCCTGTAAACCCCAAAACACAAATAGGCAAAGACAAACTCCCAATAGCCACAAGACCTGCGTGGTATCGTCTGTGTAGGAGAAAACAGCAAAAACCAATCAGAATTCTGACACATGTAAGAACAGAAGAAACCCAGAATAGCCAATACATATTTACTAGAAAGTGTGAGGGGAAGATTTATGAATAACAGCTAAAAGTGAGAAAGGTTTTGCTTACTCTCAATATAGAGTAAGTGCAGTAAGGGACCTGCAGTAAGATCTGAAGGACTCACTAGGGTTTCTCAACCTCAGTGCTACTGAAATTTTGGATAATTTCAAAAGATTATTCTTTGTTGGGTGAGGGAGGGGCTGTTCTGTGCATTGTAGGGTGTTTAACAGCAACCTTGGCCTCTACCAAGTGCCACTAGCACATGCCTGGTTGTAACAACCAAAAATGTCCCCAGACATTGCCAAATGTCCTGGGGATAGGGGTCAGAGGCAGAATCACCCCAGTTGAGAACCAGATGGGCTAGAGCCACCTAGTCCCTAGGAACCCTCAAAATTGGCCAGCCAAGATGGCCTTCCAATACAGGCCCCACACTTCTGGGAACAGAGTCAAAATTGAGCAGGACAAGGACAATAGATACACTGAGAAGAGAAGACCAGTTTAAAAGTAGGAGCAATGAATAAAGCCAGTACATCTCAGGAGGCAAACCACTATATTTTTTAATGTTACATGGAAAAAAACAAAAACAAGGTAACTCCATGAAATTGGAAATATTATCGCAAACCACTCTTTCTTCTGAAAGTTCAGGAAAACTCACTTCATGTAAAACCAAGCAACAACAAGGTATTGAGGCTAGATCCCATACGGAGATGGGATGAAGAGAGAATAAGTGGCAAAATAACATCTCTATAGAGAATGAAAGCACACCTGAAAGACACAACTACAGAATATATCAAAACTATAATCAACTGTTTCAAAAATGTGCTAAAAGACATTAGGAAAACAATGCAAGATATGAAAATACAAAAGTCAGAATTTGAAAAATTTAGAAATGAGATGACAGAACTCAGAAAAATATTAGAAATGTAAGAAAAAAACATTTTAGAATGAAGGTTAAACTAGAACAAATAAGCAAAATAGATAATGCCAAAAGACAAATAGAAGGTGAAAAAGAGGAAGGTTTTTTGTTTTTTTTTAGGGGGGGATTTTTTTTTTTAGAGGAAGGTTTTAAAGTCAAAAAGAAATAAAGAGGGACTTCCCTGGTGACACAGTGGTTAAGAATACGCCTGCCAATGCAGGGGAAACAGGTTTGATCCCTGGGCCAGGAAGATCCCACATGCCTTGGAGGAGCTAAGCCCATGTGCCACAACTACTGAGTCTATCCAATAGAGCCCACAAGCCACAACTGCTGAGCCCATGCACCACAGCTACTGAAGCCCATGTGCCTAGAGCCCCTGCTCTGCAACAAGAGAAACCACCGCAATGAGAAACCTGTGCACCACAATGAAGAGTAGCCCCAGCTCGCCACAGCTAGAGAAAGGCCATGCACAGCAAGGAAGACCCAGTGCAGCCAAAAATAAAAAATAAATAAATAATGTAATAAATCTTTTTTAAAAAATAGAGGAAAAGATAAATGGGTAAAAAAGTTGGAGAATTTTAATAGAATTAGAATCTAAAAATAAGACATACATTCTACAGTTGGGAAATATAGTATCTAAATGAAGAACTCATTGAATGAGATTAACTAGACAGAGTAGAAATAAACTGGACACACAGCAGAAGACAACGTTAGTAAACTCAAACCTAGATTAATAGAAAATATCCAAACAGAAGAACAGAGAAAAGAGAATGAAAAGAACAAACCATAAGGCAACTCAGGGAACACAAATAGACTAACATATATAACTGGAGTCCTAGGAGGAAAATAGCAATAAGAGCACAAGCAATATTTGAAGACAGAATATTTAGCTGAGAATTTTCCAAAAGTGATGAAAAGTAAGCTTTATTCAAAGTAACCTTTCTCCAGGGCCTTCATTCTGCAGCATTTATATTTCTGCTTCTTTCATGTCTCTGAGTTACTACATTCTCAGAATTTGTTTGGAGGTTTTTTCTTAAGAATGTGCTCTGTCTCCACCACTTGCTTCTTAAGAACAAGGGCTATTTTTCAGTATTATTTATTTCATATCCTGTAATATTGATATAGTTTGCTATATAATACTTTATATACTAGGGACTTCCCTGGTGGCACAGTGGTTAAGAATCCACCTGCCAGTGTTGGGGACACGGGTTCAAGCCCTGGTCTGGGAAGATCCCATATGCTGCAGAGCAGCTAGGCCTGTGTACCACAACCACTGAGCCTGCGCTCTAGAGCCCTTGAGCCAAAACTGCTAGGTTGTGTTCTGAAACTAGTGAAGCCCATGCACCTAGAGCCCATGCTCCACAACAATAGAAGCCACCACACTGAGAAGCCCACGCACCGCAACAAAGAGTAGCCCCTGCTTGCTGCAACTAGAGAAAGCCCTCTCGCAGCAACGAAGATCCAACACAGCCAAAAAATAAGTTTAAAACTTAAAATAGAAAAAAACTTAATATACTAACAAGACTTTTCACCTATGTAATAAAATGCCCAGCACTATTCCAAGTGATTTTTGCCATATTTACTTCTGAACACTAGTAATTTATCAGTCAGGGCTCAGTTAAAAGGAAACCATATCAGCTATTTTAGTAAAGAGAATTTAATATTAAAAAAGTGGTTAGCAGATATTGAAGGGCTGAAAAAAAATGAAAAAAGGACACTGAAGTAACTGTAGGAACCCTAGGTCTAGGAAAAGGAAGGAAAGAGATGAGACTTATTAGAGCCTGGCAGCTTGGAGGAGAGGTCCCATCGCGCCAGGACTATCAGCTCCTAAGGAGAGGATGCCCAGGACAGCTGTGGCTCACACCTCCCTGGAGAGCTATCTGCCCGCCGGTCCCAGAAGACTGTATTTTCCAAAGATGATTACAGCTGCACTTGCCATCTCACATGCTCTTCATACAATTTAACTCTGACACTCATCGTTGAGAGGTGAGGTCTGCGTTTTCTCCCCTTGAATTTGGGCTGGCTTATCAGTATGGTAGAAGTAACTCTATGTGACTTGTGAGGCTAGGTCCTGAAAGGTGATACATCTTTCACTTGTATCTCTTGGGACACTCACCTTTGAAGCCTTGAGCTGTCTGAGGTTGCCATGCTGAGAGGAAGCCCACCTAGCTTACACGGAGAGACTCTGAGGCTACATGGAGACATGCCCGGCCAGCTCCCAGCTGTTTCAGCACCTTGCTGTTCCAGCTCCAATTTGACAGCAACCACATGAGACACCTGAGCCAGAACCTCCCTGTGAAGCCCTTCCTAAATTCCTGATCCATGGAAATATAAGAATTAGTGAGGGCTTCCTAGGTGGCACAGTGGTTGAGAATCTGCCTGCCAATGCAGGGGACACGGGTTCAATCCCTGCTCCAGGAAGATCCCACATGTCGTGGAGCAACTAAGTCCATGCGCCACAACTATTGAGCCTGTGCTCTAGAGCCCATGAGCCACACCTATTGAGCCTGTGTGCTGCAGCTACTGAAGCCCACACGCCTAGAGCCTGTGCACCACAACAAGAGAAGCCACGGCAATGAGGTGCCCACACACCACAACGAAGAGTAGCCCCTACTCACCACAGCTAAAAAGAAAGCCCACACACAGCAAAAAAAAAAGACCCAACACAGCCAATAAAATAAATAAATAAATAAATAAATAAATTTAAAAAATAAAAGAATTAGTGAAATTATTGTGTAGAGTCACTGAGTTTTGGGGTGGTTAGTTACACAGCAGTTGATAACTGGAACACTGGTACTGTTATCTCAGGAGCTCAGAGGAGCTGCCTCACAGAGCTGTGACTAAAACCTCCAACAAGGCTAGCTTTGAAAGTGCCAGAAAAAGTCTAGAAAATGAAATTAACTGCTACATCCAGAGTGGCGGGCCCATTGCTGAGACAATATTGACAGGGCTGGCAAGCAAACAGAAAGTGTCTGGTCCTTCCTTTTGGCAGAGTCTAGCAGAGAGCCAGCTTGGCACAGGAGAAATATAGTTTTCAGAGTTCTAGCCCCAGCATCTTAAGTCAGAGTACTAATACCTATGTAAAATACGTTAAATTCTCACTGTACATTTGACCATAGCAAGTCTATGTATCTAACATATCTTTAGTATGATTTCATACCTTATGGAAAAGGCTTCACTTAATGAAAACATGCGTGCAGTCTTTGGTTTCTCTTACTGCAGGTATGATCCCAAGGAGAACAAATGGACTCGAGTGGCTTCTATGAGTACGAGAAGACTAGGCGTGGCTGTGGCTGTGTTAGGAGGGTTCTTATATGCTGTAGGTGGCTCTGATGGGACATCTCCACTCAACACAGGTTAGTCCCTTCCAAAGTCAGTCTGGTTCCCCCAAAGCAACACATTTTTCTTAGGAGAGTCTCCTTACAAAAAGTATAAAAAGTTCATGTTATCCTATAATTTATTAAGGAAGTTATTTTCCTTCTAGGAGAGTGCAACTCTTCGCTCTTCCTCAGCTCCTTCTGCAGCCATAGTCTACTAGTATATTTCCAAAGTATTTCTTTCTCCCTTCGTTTCACAAGTTGCTAGGAATTTATAATGAATAAAACAACTATTTTCTTAATATGATTTCCCTCCCCCAACCATCTTTCCTTAAAGAACAAATAAAACTCTCTGTATTATAATCTAAAAATAAATAAAAACTTATAGCTATCAACAGGTTTATAGTCTAGTCCTCTCATTTAAAGATAAGAAGAGATGCCACGAGTCACCTAGCTAACGAGTCGTATAGCCAGAACCAGAACTAGGTACCTTGACTCCAACACATGCCCTTTCCACCAACCATACGTAAAAGAAATCAGTCCCTGATGGGAATATACTGGTATTGTCCAAAGATAAGTGATTCTTTCTCAGAAGCAAAAATCAGATTGCTTATTGAAAATACATATTATCACAAAGCAAAGTAGCTATGAAGAAAACTAGAGGTGAGAGGAAATGATTGCATGGTCACTTACTGGTTTTTCTCTTTTCCCTGCAGTGGAGCGTTATAATCCTCAGGAAAACAGATGGCACACCATAGCCCCTATGGGGACCCGGAGGAAACACCTAGGCTGTGCAGTGTATCAGGATATGATCTATGCCGTAGGAGGTAGAGATGACACTACAGAGCTTAGCAGTGCTGAGAGATACAACCCCAGAACTAACCAGTGGTCTCCAGTGGTGGCTATGACATCCCGCCGTAGTGGAGTAAGTGCCCAGCTACTGAAAACTTTGAAAAGCAAGCACCAAGAGAGGGCTGTGCAGAAGAAGTCTGATCTGTAAAATGTCATACAATGGGACAGTGAGGAGATGTACTATATAGGCAAAACAACCCCTGCTACTTCTGTACTGAAAAAAAGTTAATTTCTTTTGATTACTATTATCTCAAGAAGTTAAATATCTTATATCCAATCATATCTTTAATTAGGGAATTATTTTTTATGATTTATTTGTTTTTTTGAAGTATAGTTGATGTACAATGTTAATTTCTGCTGTACAGCACAGTAATTCGGTTATACATGTATATACATTCTTCTTTAATATTCTTTTCCATTATAGTTTATCACAGGATATTGAATATAGTTCCCTGTGCTATATAGTAGGACCTTGTAATTTATCCATTCCATATATAATAGTTTGCATCTTATGATTTATCTTGTAATCAGTTGCTTCTTTGAAAGGCATCTCCCTATCTTACCTACTACCTTACCTAAATCACTGATAAGAGTCTCTGATATCTATTGGATATATGGATTCATCCATATCTAATGGAGCTGAATATTCCAACCTAGTGTTTCTAGATAATATTCTAAGTAGTTGGCATACCAATATAAATGTTTAGGCAGAAACACATCTGGCCCCACCACCAGTCTGCGCAAACTGGTTTGAGTCTGTCCCATCTACAATATAGATGACCTATGTCATGGTCTAGAGCTTGAATAATGACCTGTGACTACAAGAAACTTCCAGGGTGGAGTATAGGTGTTATCCATCCTAGGACATTTGGCTCAGAGTGAAATGTAACGCATAAACCACTGATCCTATCAGGAGCCAATCGACATAACAGGTGGGAGAACCCAGCGTTAGCTAACAACTCCATGATCTGAGGCTAATAGGGAGTGACTTGGGGTTTGCAGAGATCAGAGAGCACCACCAGTAGGCATCAGCAAGTCAGCACACACACGTCTGTGGCTCTTTATTACTGTCAGCCGCAGCTTCTTGGTCACATTCCTATTGTTTTCACTGCTGCACTGTGTTGATTACATATCCACTCATTTAGCAAATTAAGTGCTCACTGTGTGCTGGGAAAGCAAAAATGAGTATGACTTGAGTCCTCAAAAAGCTCCCAGTTTAGTGAAGGAAACTGAGGTGTTTATAGCTAACTATAGAAAACAAATCCTATAGTGGTGGCATGTGCATAATAGAAGAATACTGGAGAGAATGCTTAATGCTTTTGGAACAGTGAAGAGACTTACCAGAGTAAGTCACATGTAAGCTACCATGAAAGAAGAAAAAGATTTTCTTGAAGAGGGAAAGAAAACACCAGCCAGGGAACGACATGTGTAAAAGTATGGAGGTATTAAAAAAGAATGTTATTTTCTGGGATAAAAACTAATCCGATGTTACTGCAGCATAGAGTGCATTAGGAAGTGAGGTTAAAACATGGGCTAGTATGGATTTCTGGAGGGCCTGACATAATAAGGACTTTAACTTTATCCTTAGGCAGTAGAGAGGCTTAGAAAGTTTTTATTGGAAAGTGATAGCATGGTCAGATCTATTTTTAATAAAGAGAATTTTAGTGGCAATTTAGGTAGTGGATTAAAACAGGTCAGTACCAAAAGAATTGAGAGCAGTTTGGAAGTTCTTGCTCACTCCCAGTGAATGCTTTACCTAAAATTTAAGAAATAAATGTTTTCAACTCTGTGTAAATATTCTAATTGGATATATAATTTTATAGTTCCCATAATTAGATTTTTGTGATTACTTTTTTCCCCTCTGTGTTCAAGTAAACCAGAATGTAAGGCCATAAAGAATTATCTTTTATTAAAGAGATTTATCTAGAAAGCAGTCTGAATTTTCATAGTGATCCTCTAGTTTCTTCAGCAACCACTGTGTTTTGATCCCGTAGGTTGGCTTGGCAGTAGTGAATGGACAGCTCATGGCTGTAGGAGGTTTTGATGGCACAACGTACTTAAAGACCATTGAAGTTTTTGATCCTGATGCCAATACATGGAGGTAACCTTTAAGCTATGTTGCAAATCACCTCACTGCTGACTTGAAAATCATGGGCTTTAGATAGTCCAGAATCAGGATGGTCAGTACACTGAATTACTTCTTGCAGTACTTCAAAAAGGGCTCAAAGTTACCCATATTCGATGCCTTATTTTGACTTAATTGCTCTAAAATAGCTTACATCTTAAAAAATTCCTCTCTTTGGTAACTGTCCAGTTTTATAATTAGAGATAGCAAAAACAGAATAAACAATCTTCTCTCTAGCCCCATCAGGTTCAGCTGAGGAAACTAAAGCACTGAGAAATAAAGTGACCTGCCTAAGCAGATTAGTGACAGAGTTAGAATTACAGCCTGGACCTTTGGCTCTCAATCTGTCATTGCAATTTTTATGTCCAGGAAAAACAAATTGCAGTTACTTTTTAAAAAATAATATTTTATTTCATTTTAAAACTGACTTTGTCTCTTGAGTTTTAAAAATACTTAAATATGTTATTCTATTGTAAAGTCTAGTAAATTTTAAGTAACTTTTAGAGAGGAGGCTACATCTTAGGAGAGTTTAAACTGTATTTATAAGTTTAATTTTACTTTGCTTTTAAATCCTTGATTGTGTAACCAATCCTTCCTAAATACTTAAGTAGTTCCTATAAATTCACATAAATCAGGTGACTCCTGCATTTATTTTAAATATGCAAAAATTTTTACAAATTTAGCAAAATTCTCTTAAACCTTTCAGCTTAAAATCTTAAGTCTAAATCTTTGCTCCATCACACATTTTATACTTGATTCACAAAACTAATCTGATAGATGCTCTAATATATCAAGTGTCTTAAACACTACAAGAACTTAAAAGGTCAAATATATAGTTAATTCTCATTTTTAATATAAAACAGTAATAGTATGGGTTTGAGGTACTTTATACTAGTATCTATTCTAGATACTAGCTTTCTAAGAAAACAGTTTTACCTTACAAGCATTTGCAGGTTTCTTTCTCAGTAAGTTGGGCTTATTTGCCTAAAGGAATCTGGGGTAACCATCTCAGTGATTGAGGTTACACATTAACCACAGATATCAGTCTGGACATGATATCTGAGGCAGCAGACATTCTGAAAGGTTTTTCTCATGACCATGAAAGATAAGCTGACATCTTTTATAGTGACTATTCCAGAAGGAGCAGTCTGCTAGTCCATTCCTGCTGCATTCTAAGTATACATTTTCTAATTTTGAGCCTTTAACTACCCACCCAGATTTTTTTCATTAGTATATAAGATTCTACTAATGAATTTACTGGGTTCTTTTTATAGTTTTCATCTCTGGGAAAGCCACACCTTCAGATATCTGCAGGACATTCTGTGGACTCTGCATCTCTCTCATGCTCTGTATGGCTCAGCGTAGGGGTCCTCAGCCCCTGGGTGGTGGACCGGTTGTGGTCCACGGCCTGTGAGAAGCTGGGCCGCACAGCAGGAGGTGAGCGGTGGGCGAGTGCCCCATCGCTCCCATTGCCACCTGAGCCATCCCCTTCCCTCCCCCCCACCGGCCTCCACCACCATAGTTCTGTCCTGTCCCGTCCCCCACCCCCCGCACCCCCCCTTCACCCCACCCCCCACCCCCCGTGGAGAAATTGTCTTCCATGAAACCAGTCCCTGGTGCCAAAAAGGTTGGGGACTGATGGCTCAGTGGTCACAGTACTAAAGTCAGATTAACAACATTGTAGCACTTTTTGCTTATACATTACATTGTGACAACCTTGTTCATGAAGTAAAGATTTACTGAGTGTTCTAGACCCTGGGGATACAAAAGTGAACAAAACAAAATTCCCTGCCCTCCTGGAGCTCACATTTCAATGAGGGAGATAAACAGTGCCACACCAGGGGTGGAAGTGCTTTGGCAAGTAGCAAAGAGACAGGGAGTCCAGGGAGGAGTATCCATTTTAAAAGATCACCCAAGGAGGCTTTACTGAAAAGGTAACATTTCAGCAAAACCTAATAGAGGTTAAGGGAAAGAGAATGGCAGATATTCAAGAATAGGAGCCTCTCACTTGTGGTATTATTTTCTTCCCTATACAACTTTCTATTTTTAGTGGGAATTTGGGTAAGCATAATTTGGGTAGACAGCCAAATTTATTTCTGCCACTTAACGACCATAATCCTATGTAAGGACTTGTTTCTCAGTAACTGCTATTAATATATGTTAGTAATATTTTACCAAGTAATATTCATGAAATTCTTAAGGACCATCTGTTGAGGGATTACTATGTAAATTTTTGTAGTTACACATCGCAAATTTAAAATCAATACCTTGACAGAGATCTAATATTCTTTTCCATGGATATCCTTAATTTTGAAGATGATTTTGTTCACATATCACAAACTAGATGCAGACTTTATTTAATCATATGCACTTTTGTTCCATAAAGGTTTTGAGAAGACTTCTAAGAGTACATACAAAACAAAAGGATAGAAATCAGTAATTGAAGTTTTGGCAAAAGGAAAATGTGAGTGGGAAAATATTATAGCCAGGGTCAAAATTAGACACAAAAATGTAGAATATGTGATTCTGTATAATTGTTATAAATCATCCTAAATGTAGAGTTATAAAGTCATAAGGGAAAAAGTAGATATGATGCTCTCTTAAAACAGTAAGTCAGAGATTTTCAGTCAATTCCTAAAATAACTCTGCTACCTGCCAGTGCTCAATTCCAGCTCCTAGTCTTTGGAAGAGATGTACGAAGCTAAAGATATTAGTTGTGACATAAAACAAAGAAATGTTTTATTAACACCTATGTTATGGAAGAAATAGTGCTTTTTCCATTTAGAAATCTGATTATGTTTCTTTCTTTGCAGGTTATATGGCGGGATGAATTACCGTCGGCTTGGGGGTGGTGTAGGAGTTATAAAAATGACACATTGTGAATCCCATATATGGTGAACATATAGAAGACAGTCGTGTATGTGCTCCTCTGTATTCTGGAGAGCTTTGACTTTGGAGCTTTGTACAGCTCTAGAAAATACTAAACAAATTTTATTCTTTGCCGGTGCCTCAACATGTGTGAATACAAATACAGTGAAAGTACTTCACCTGCAAGATGTCAGCTTTGCACAATAATTTTCAGTTCTGTGCAGAAGAATATTTATTTTTGCTTTTAATTTATCATGGGCTTTTTGTTGTTGGGTTTTTGGTTTTTTTGGTTTTTTGTTTTTGTTTTTGGATTTAGCCTTCCTCCCAACAAAAGAAAAAAATGAAAGACAAAAAAAAAAAAGACAAACATTTTAAGCAGTAAAACTTATTTTTAAGATACTGATTAAGTTTGAAGAAACTACTAATAAGGGAAAAGGGCTATATTTGATCTAGTTGTCAATTCTAAGCACTCCATCCACAAGACTCCACTATTTACAGGGACTTACCAGTGACAAAGATAGATATGTGAAGTGTATTAGCCATCATTCGTGCACTAAGCACCAGAAGACTTGAAAATCTAAAAAACAAAACAAAGGAAACATCTCATTTAACTAGAACAATTCAAAAGGAATATTAAATCAATAAAATGAGGACTCAGATGCCAAAGTTTTCATCAGTGGAAGCTCATATCTTGTTTCCTTCCATATGAATTTGTTTGCCACTATATTTAAAGTCTTTTTTTTTTAATATTTTCATAGAGTTTCTGCTACATCTGCTCAGTGCCTCTACAAAAACAGTATACGATTCTCATATACTGTCTTGAGAATCCCCCAGTAGAATCATGTGTAACTCTGCAAGTTTTTGCTCAAAAAACATTACTGACTGAAGCAACTTTCTATTTTCTGTTGCTACTAAGGACCAGCAGGGAGAAATGTCCTCTCCCCAGCAGTGAATACTGTTATGCAGTTTACACTTAATGCTCAGGCCTGCTGAAGCTGAGGCTTACCTGTCATCACAGCCTCCAAGGGAATGAATTCTTCAGTTCGTGTAATAGTATGCTAACGAGTGTAAAATCAGTTGAGGCATTTTATTGATAAAATCTTGGTTCTTTTATAAGGAAAATATATATCATTATCCTCATTCTATAAAGCCACTATTGCTACTGTTCTCAAATTGCACTTTCTGGTAAGAAGTTAACATTTTTAAGGAAAAAAAGGATACAGCTTTCAGTGGTTAAAGTTTTTTGTTATTGTGTTCATAGACCAGTTTTTTTCAATGTTATCTTGCAGGAAAATCTTTGAATAAGACTTTAACCACAACCAAAAGGAATAACCTTCTTCTCCCTCCCCTCACTATAAAAATGTTTGGCAACATTTGTGTTTACATTTAAAGATCATTTGCACCTTTACAAGGAAGAAAAATAAGTATTTGGTAAGCAATTGTTTACGTGTATCATTTATGCTTTTTTCTAGCATGTATAACTTTTTAAAATAAAGGTAGTACTTACCATAAAAAATGTTGGTTAATGCTTTTTAATTCTTGTATCTTTGCTATTTAATTTAGATTTTATGTTTCTATATCATTTATATTTCCTATATGTAAAGTTATAAGTACTTTCAACCTGAAGGAATAAAGGGATTGCCAGCTAGAATTATGAATTTTTATTATATATTTTATATAAAGTATTATATTACCTAACCTCTAAACTTATTTTCTGGTGTGGGACTTAGAATCATACAATTCTGAGCTGGAAGGACTCAATAATCATCTGATTTGAACCCACTTATTTCTCTGCTTTAAGACTGAAAACCAAGGAAGTCCTGCCTAAGAGTAAATAGTCAATGATAGAACCAACATTTGAAATCAACTCCCCAAACTCCTACTTCATTTCTCTTTCTATGCCACACAGCCATTGCAGACCTACCTGAAATGTGGTCTGGAATTAAATATACTAATAACCTTAATTTTTCTGAGATCCTTACGGTACTGCGTCACTATCAGTCTTCGAGACAAGATCACGTATTTCTGAAGACTCTACTATTTCATATATTTGAAGAAAAGGAGAGGAATAATAACAGGAACAAAATTCTAGGGATTAGACTCTCCATAAGCAGGGACGTCCCCAATGAGAGCAATTCACATGGCAGTGATTCATGAGTAGAGACCCAGGAACTATATAGCACTGGCCAAAATGCTCTTTGGGGCCTAAAGGTTTTTTTTCTTCCTTCTACTGAATGTGGTCCAGTTTTATTATTGAGTGAAGTGTACTTAGTCTATAGAAGACACTGTTGTAAAATAGAATATTTATTAACTTATTTGCATAGTGATTTCCACAACTCTGTGAAATAAACTTGGGTTGGGTTGGTGGTTATCTTCCTTTTATAAATAAGTAAACCGAAGCTTAGAAAAGTTAAAATGACATAGTAGAAGCTAAACCTCAAATGCACATCCCCTGATTCCAAATCCATTCTTTTCTATACTACTCTCCACACTCCCACTTCCGATGGTATTGTTCCCCAGCTTTGTTCTCCAGTATTTTACCTACAACTATCTATACTGCAGAGACTAGTTCTTGACAACTATGAAGCAGAAAGTTCCCTCTTGAACAATATTTGAATGAAAGTAGGGAAAAAGCATTTCAAACTTTATATTAACTTAGAAAATAGATAGGAAAAGGGAAAAAAAATGGGATAAGAAAAGAAATAGGGGAGAGAAGAGAAGAAGAGGCAAAAACAGCCCAGGAAACCCAAATATCACTGGCTGATTGTCTAAGTATTTGTGACACTAGCTCTGTAAATTGCTTTGAGGTCTCTGTACTAGAAGTGATTTATAAGAATAGTTCCTAAAAAAGACAAAACTCAAGGGTCCTTAGCAATAGTAATCTTTAGGTTATTTAGTCACTTACAGTTAGGAACTTTTAAATGTAGAAGATGGATGGTATTATACTAACATTAAACATTCAGGGTGTTCCAATAACTATCAGTAACCTATTAATATCCCTATTCTAGAAAGTTAGAATATTTACTAAAGGGATTCTGAATTCCTAGGAAAAGAGGACACATATCTTCAGTGTGAATTTAGATCAATGTACATTTGGACTCCTTCTAAACAGGAACAGTCCCCACCTTTAAAAAGCTTACAGAGACTTCCTAGGTGGCACAGTGGGTAAGAATCCGCCTGCCAAGGCAGGGGACACGGGTTCCATCCCTGCCCCAGGAAGATACCACATGCCAAGGAGCAACGAAGCCAGTGCACCACAACTATTGACACTGTGCCCTAGAGCACATGAGCAACAGCTATTGAGCCCATGTGCCGCAATTACTGAAGCCCACACGCCTAAGCCCGTGCTCTGCAACAAGAGAGGCCACCGCAATGAGAAGCTCATGCACCACAATGAAGAGTAGCCCCCACTCACCACAACTAGAGAAAGCCTGTGTGCAGCAACAAAGACCCAACACAGCCAATAAAATAAATAAATAAATAAATAATTTTATTTTAAAAATAAAATTAAATAAATAAATAAAAAGCTTACAGTTTCAGGGATTTCCCTGGTGGTCCAGTGGTTAAAATCTGCCTTCCAATTCAGGGGACACTGGTTCGATCCCTGGTTGGGGAAATAAGATCCCATGTGCTGCAGGGCAACTAAGCTTGCACACCGCAACTGCTGAGCTGCATGCTCTGGAGCTCATGCACCACAACTAGAGAGAAACCTGCAGACTGCAACGAAGATCCCTTGTACCGCAACTTAAGACCCAATGCAGCCAAATGAATAATTTTTTTAAATAAAAATAAAAACAACTTGGAAAAAAAAAAAGCTTACAGTTTCAAACTTTGAGTTTGATTAGTGGTTCTCAAAGTGAACCCTGTTCCTGGTGGCACGGTGTTTGGGAGTCTGCCTGCCAATACAGGGCACATGGGTTCGAGCACTGGTCTGGGAAGATCCCACATGCCAAGGAGCAACAAAGCCTGCATGCCACAACTACTGAGCCCGCATACTGCAACTACTGAAGCGTACGTGCCTGGAGCCTGTGCTCTGCACCAAGAGAAGCCACAGCACTGAGAAGCCCACACACTGCAACGAAGGGTAGCCCCCACTCGCCACAACTAGAGAAAGCCCACATGAAGCAACAAAGACCCAACGCAGCCAATAAATAAATATGTTTTTTTAAAAAGTGGACCCTGAAGTCCTCAAGATTCTTTCAGAGCATCAAGTCAAAGCTTTTTCCTTAGTAATCCTAGGAAGTTTTTTGTCTTTTTTTTTTTTTTTTTCTTTTTTTTACTGTGTTGACATTTGCACTGATGATGCAAAAACAATGGTAGGTAGAAATGCTGAGGCATTAGCACAATTCAAGGCAATGGCACCAAACTGTACAGCTAGTTATAGTGTTCACCATCATACACTTACAGTTCAAAAAAAAAAATGTCAATCTCACCTAAGAAATCTAAGCCCTTGGATATATGAAATATTTCTGCTGCATACCAAAACAGTGATTGTCACAAGTAAAACCTTGTGTGATTGTTTTGAGATGCAAGCTGAACAAGCCACTTCTTTTGGAAGAATGACTGACAAAGTTATTCAGAATTGGGTGTTGGTGGATATTTTCTGGACAATGAACGGAGCGAGGCTGTCACTTCAAGGAAAACAACTGAATTTTGGGAAAGCTGTATGGACCACTGTGGTGGTGAATTTTATGTGTCAAGTTGACTTGGCTAAGGGATGCCCAGATAGCTGGTAAAACACTTTTTCTTGGTGTATCTTTGAGGATGTTTCTAGAAGAGATTAGCATTTGATTCAGTAGACTGAGTAGATTTCCACACTCACCGATGTGGGCGGGCATCATCCAATCCATTTTGGGCCATCGTGAACAAAAAAGCAAAAGAAGGCAGAATTCTCTCTCTTGAGCTGAGATGTCCATCTTTTCCTGGCCCCGAACATCAGAGCTCTTAGTTCTCAGGCCTTTGGACTTGGACTGCATTATACTGCTGGCTTTTCTGGTTCTCCAGCTTGCAGAGGCAGACTGTGGGACTGCTCAGCCTCCAGAACTGTGTGTGCCAGTTCCTATAATAAATTGATAGGTGACAGATTAGATAGATTATGATAGATGATAGATAGATATAGATATAGATGATGATAGATTGATAGATGATAGATAGATGATAGTTGATAGATGATAGATAGATGATAGTTGATAGATGATAGATATAGACAGATGATAGATGATAGATAGATGTAGATAGATAGAAAGACAGATAGAGAGATATTGATCCTGTTGGTTCTATTTCTCTGGAGAACCCTGAATAATACAATTACTATGAGCTTGGAGTCAACCAACCTCAAACAGTATACTGTAATGCTGTAGTATTTACTATAGAAAATTATCCACAAATAAGTGGACCCATAGTTTAAACCCAAGCTGTTCAAGGGTCAGTTGTACATAGCCCAGCAGTAGTGATTCAATAGTCTGGCCTGATGTAGACTGGAAGAGTAATCAGAAAGGAAGTTGCGGCTAAGAAAGGTTTGAAAGACAGTATAGTTTTGCTAAGCAGACAAGAGTGGAAAGGGCATTTCAGACAGAGTAGCATGTGCAAGATATAGAGAATAAAGTCAATGAGACAAAATGGACTGTTTGGGGAAATCAAAGCAGTTTGGTTTATCAGAATAAAATGAAAAAAGGCAAGTGTCCAGAAATAAGACAGGAGAAGCAGGCAGCTGGCAGGTACCATCATAAAGGAACTCATTGCCAATAGTTTCCTCTCTTAGCTTTCTTTTCTGGTGTTTATTCCCTAAGTCTTCTTTTCTGTGTGGGTGTGGTGGCTGGGCACCAAGATGCCGCTACTGATCCCTGCCTTCTGATCCCTGTGTAATCCCCTCCTACACTGCACTAAGGTTGGTCTGGTCTGTGAGTCTAATTGCATGCTACATAAGTGATGGCATGTCACTTCCAAATTTGGTTACAAGAGACCCCCCTTTCATATTGGGTGTCTTTCTCTCCCTCTCATCTCTCACTCTGGGAGAAGCAAATACATGAAAAAAATAATAATAATAAATCAACAAATCCTTGAATGCCCATGTACCCACCATCCAACTTTGAAAATTATTAATACTTTGCAAATCTTGTTTTATCTATTCCTCCCCACTCTCACTTCTCCCGCCACCGCTGGAGTATTTTAAAGCAAATCCCAGGCATCATATTATTTCATTCACACTTGAATATTTAATTTTAAAAGATAAGGTCTACTCATAATAACACTATCACATCTGATAAAATTAACAATTCCTTAACATCACCTAATACACAGTTCATATTAAATCTTCCCTAATTATCATTTTATGAATGTCTACAATTATACCTTGGAGTTTTCTTTTTTCCTGTCCTTCCATTTGCTCATTTGGTTAAACTGATTTTTGTTCCTCTGCTCAATCATTATTGGAAGTCTTTTATAGTCTCTGTAGTCTCTATTCTATGTATATGCGTGTATCCCCCACTGTAAAAGAAGTAGTCAAACCTATATTTCTCTATAGCGATATTCAAATTAAATAACATTTAGAAATACTTCATAAGTGTTCTATTGCATCAATCAGGACATATGTAATACGTAATACCAGCCCATTATGTCCCTTGTATCATTGCTGTCATTCATGTTGCTTATATATAGACATATATAAATACATGTTTATATGTTTATATTGTGTAATATGTATTTATATATAAACACATATATATTATATATAAGCATACATAATAAAATATAGTTATATTATTATTTTGAACAAACTGTCATGTTATGTCAATTAAGAATAAGAAAAATAAAATTTTTTACTTTACCTTCACTTATTCCTTCTTTGACGCTCTTCCTTACTTAATACAGATCCAGCTTTCTGACCTATATTATTTTCCTTCTCTCCAAAGAATTTCTTTTAACATTTCTTGCAAGGAAGGTCTACTGACGACAAATTTCAAATTTTACTTGTCCAGGAAAATATTGCCTCTCCTTCACTTTTGAAAGATAATTTCACAGAATTCTAGGTGGTGGGTTTTTTTTCTTTTAACACTCCACAGTCTTCTTTCTTGCATGGTTTCTGAGAAGTCAGATGCAATTCTTATCTTTGTTACTCTCTAGGTAAGGTGTTTTCTTCCCTCCAGCTTCTTTCAGGATTTTTTCCTTATCTTTGATTTTCTGTAGTTTGAATACTATATGCCTTCATACAGTTTTGTTTGGTTTTTTTAATTTATCCTGCTTGGTGTTCTCTGAGCTTCCTTGATCTGTGGTTTGGTGTCTGGCATTAATTTGAAGAAATGCTCAGTCATTACTGTTTCCATTTCTCCTCTTTCTTCCTCTCTCCTGGTAGTCTCACTGTGTGTTAACAGTTGACCCTTGAACACGGGGTTAGGGGCACCAATCCTCTACACAGCTGAAAATCTGTGTATAACTTACAGTTGGCCCTCCATACACACAATTCCTCCATATCCATGGTTCTTCTGTATCTGCAGTTCCACATCTGCCGATTCAACCAACCTTGGATCGTGTAGTACTATAGTATTTACTACTGAAAAAATTCTGTGCATAAGCGAACCAGTGTAGTTCAAACCCGTGTTGTTCAGAGTCAACTCTATGTTGTACCTTTTGCAGTTGTCCCACAGACCTTGGATATTGGTTTGTTTGGGTTTTTTTCAATCTTTGTTCTCTTTGCTTTTCGAGGATTCTACTGACATATTCTCTAGCGCAGAGATTCCTTCCTCAGCTGTGTCAGCTACTAATAAGCCCACCAAAGGCAGTCTTCCTTACTGTCACAATATTTTTTATCTTTAGCATTTCTTTTTGGTTCTTTCTTAGGATTTCCATTTCTCTGCTTACACTATCTGTTCTTGCATGGAAATACTTTATCCATTGAATCCCTTAACATATTAATCATAGTTGTTCTAAATTCCCAGTCGGATAATCCTAACATCTGCCATGTCTGGTTCTGATGCTTGCTTGGTCTGTTCCTTCAAATTGTGGTTTTGGGGGGTTTTTTTGTTTTGCCTTTTGGTATGCCTTGTAGTTTTTTTCTTGATAGCCAAACATGATGAACCAGGTAAAAGAAACTGCTGTAAATAGGCTTTTAGTAAGGTGGTAGTGAGCTATGGGAGGAAGAGAAGTGCTCTATATAGTCCTGTGATTAGGTCTCAGGCTTCTAGTGAGCCTGTGCCTATGGACTGTGAACTTTACAAGAGTTTCTCAGTTTTTTTCTCCCCTCTTAGGTGGACAGAATGGCTAGAGTGGGCTAGTGTTAGATACTTCCCTTTCCTCAGGTCAGTTAGGCTCTGCATAACTAATCTCACCTGAGGAAAGACCTTTTTAAGAAAAATCAAGTTCTCTGATATATTTCAAATTTGTTCTCCACCCCACCCCCCCCCAACCCAGAAGAATGAGAATTTTTCTCTGGTATTTACTGTGGGAACCTGGTTGAGCTCCTGGAGGCAAATCTCACAACATTGTGAGGGCTTCCCTGTGATCAGGTTCCTCTGGAGTTTTTGTTTTGTTTTAATATTTATTTTTATTAGTTATTTTGGCTGTTCCAGGTTTTAGTTGCAGCATGCGGGATCTTTTAGTTGCAGCATGCGGACTCCTTAGTTGTGGCACGCAAACTCAGTTGCAGCATGTATGCAGGATCTAGTTCCCGGACTAGTGGATCGAACTCAAGCCCCCTGCACTGGAAGCGCAGTCTTACGCACTGGAAGCGCAGTCTTACCCACTGGACCACCAGGGAAGTCCCTCCCCTGGAGTTTTTAACTCTCAGTTTTCTTCACACTGGGCCTCCAGCATTCATCAATTATAATTCAATTTTTCCGACACTGGCACTGGTTCCCACAGTGGTTTCTGCTCATGAGTCATTGCTCCTGTAAGCCATGACTCCCCGTGTTGGCCTGTTTGTCTCTTCAGTCTTGGAGGCAACAGTTTGTTCTGTGTCCTCCCCTTTCTTACAGATCCAAGAATAGTTGATTTTTTCATCTGTTGATCTCTTTACCTGTTAGGACGGAGTGGCGACTTCCAAGCTCCTCACATGCACAACAAGAAACCAGAAGTGAAAGGTGTGGTTTTAAGTTAAAAAAACAGAATACAAAAAACACAACAAAAAAAGCCATGAATCATCTCAATAGATGCAGAAAAATAATTTGACAAGATCCAACATCGATTCATAATAAAAACCTTCAGGGGACTTCCTTGGTGATCCAGTGGTTAAGAATCTGCCTTTAAATGCAAGGGACATGGGGTCAACCCCTGGTCAGGGAACTAATATCCCACATTTCATAGGGCAACTAAGCCCGCACATGCTCTGCAGCCTGCACACAACTAGAGAGAAGCTCACAATGAAGAGCCCACGCACCACAATGAAAGATCCCACGTGCCACAACTAAGACCTGATGCAGCCAAGTAAATAAATCAACCAGTCAAACAAACAAACAAACAAACAAACCAAAAAACCTTCAGGAGGGGTCCCTGGTGGTTCAGTGGTTAGGACTCAGCATTTTTCACTGCCAGGGCCCAGGTTCAATCCCTGATCGGGGAGCTAAGATCCCACAGGCCATGTGGGGCAGCCAAAAAAGAAAACAAAAACAAAAAAACCTTCAACAAATTAAGAATAGAAAAGAACTCCTTTAACTTGATAAAAGGCATCTTTGAAAAACCTACAGCTAACATAATATTTAATGGTGAAATATGCTTTCCCACTAAGATCAGGTGCAAGATACGACTGTATATTCTCACTACGTCTATCTGCCATTGAGCTGGCAATTCTAGTCATGGCAATTTGGCAAGAAAAAGAACTAAAAGGCATTCAGGTTGAAATTAAGAAGTAAAACTGTCTTTATTCACAAATGGCATGAATCTTATATATAGAAAATTGAAGGAATTCACTGAAAAAACTACTAGAATAAATAAGTTCAGCAAGATCATACAAGAGCAATAATATACAAAATCAATTATATTTCTATACACTAGCAACAAACAATCCAAAAATGAAATTAGGAGAATAATTCCATTCTCAATAGCATAAAAAAATTGAGAAATAAATTTAACAAAAAAAAGTGCAATACTTGGATACTGAAAATGATAAAACATTGTTGAAGAAAAATTTGAAAGATTTAAATAAATGGAAAGATATCCCATGTTCATAGATTGGAAGACTTAATATCATTATGACAGCGATACTCTCCAAACTGATCTACAGATTCAAGGCAGTCACTATCAAAATCCCAGCTTTTTTACAAAGATTGACCAGCTGATCCTAAAATTCTTATGAAAATGCAAAAAGCTAAGAAGAGTCAAAACAATCTTGAAAAAAGGACAAAGCTGATTCACCTTCCTGATTTCAAAACACACTACAAAGCTACAGTAATCAAGACAGGGTGGTACTGGTATAAGGACTGACATTTAGATCAACAAAGTAGAATTGAGAGTCCAGAAATAAACCCAAACATCTATGGTCAATAGATTTTTTTTTTTTAACCAGAAGTTTATTTAAACAAGATGCTTGACTTGAAGGAAAAATTATCTAGGATTCATTTCTTTTAGAGTAGTTTATCCCTACTTAAAGACAGATTGCCCTACATGTAACAGCTACATACAAAAAAGTTAAAATTGTCCTTGGTTTTACAATGATAAATAAAAAACATTAAAATTCTCCAATCGAACAAGGTATGCAACAATTTTTATGTTGTTCTTTTTTTGTTAAACAGTGAGAGCAAAATAACTTACTGGAATACAAAGATAAGAGTTGATGAGCATGCCACTAATGGAGAAAAGGGGGTATTTTCACAGAACCAGTATTTTCCCCATTCCATCTCCATTTGATGTTGATCAAAATATACCATTGGCCACTTAGTTTTAAAAAAAAAAGAAATATGCTTGTGCACATACACCAGTTACTTTATGTACAGTAAAGGAATGGGGAAGGGGAAAATGAAAGAATAGAGAAACTGTACTGTAGTAGTCAGGATGTGACGGAACCAAATTTCAGTCTTCTAATTGAGAATGTCTTCTTGGTCTGGAGGAACAGACTTCTGGAGTAAAGTAGCAGGTTTCCTTTTTAGTAGACACCTCCTGTCTGCTGCTGGAACACATCAATTGTGTCTTCATCCTCCATTTCCAACTGTGCAGGTGTGTCTGTTTCCCTAATTGGCTGCCCATCAAATAGGAATCTGATCTGCCTCACTGACATACCCTGTTGTTCACAATAGGCTTTCAGTAGGTTACTAAGTGGTATATGCCTTTTAACCTTAAACTGCACCACAGAACCATCCTGCCCTGCCACCTTCAAATTAACATGATCGTTGTTCTTAGTCTTGACTCCTTCCTTGGGCTTTTCATTGGCCATGGCGAGCACTGGAGTCTCCTCAGCTGCTGCTTCACAAAAGAGGTACCAGGTCCGCACCAAACAAGCCACCAACTGATTTTTAAGAAAGGTAACAGACAATCCAGTGGGAAAACAATAGTCCTTTCAGTAAATGGTGGTGGAACAAATAAATATCCATATGCAAATGATGAATCTGAATGCTTACCTCACACCAAACGTAAAAATTAACTCAAGATGGATTACAGACCTAAATTTAAGAACTGAAATTATAAAATGCTTAGAAGAAAACATAGGAGTAAATCTTTGGGACCTTGAACTAAGCAATGATTTCTTTGATACAACACACAAAGCACAAGAAACAAAAGGAAAAATTTGACAAATTGGGCTTCATCAAAATTGAAAACTTTTGTATTTCAGGAATAAATGAGTTCATTCTGGTATTTCCAACTCAAAGTTAACATTACAGTTTCTACTTAACTTACTTGATTTTATAATTGTATATCTTTTCTCTTACAATGTTAGAAATCTTGGTTTCATATATTTTATATATTATGCCTATTTTTCATCCTGTTATATATTTTAGCCTGTCATGAACAGTGGTAAAATAACAATACCAATATTACTAAAAATAAGATAACTGAATGCAATTTTAGATTTCTTGGCTGCTCTTCTTTCCCTAGCCCAGTGATGACATACAGTCAAAGGATTTAGAGATACTAAAATAATTCTTTGTGTGATTATGGACTGAATATAATATAGTTAATTTCATTCATTTTCAATTTTTAAGGATTTTTTTTTTGATCTAATTTTGTTTCATAGACACATAAAACACTTACATGGTTCCAAATTATAAACAAGGAACATTCAAATAAGTCCTAACTTTCATTCCTGTCCCCTCTACCCAGGTGGTTTCCCTCACTCCATTAGCAATCACTTTTATTAGTTTTTGGTTTATCCTTCCATTGTTTTTTGAAAACATAAGGAAATACACACACATACTCATATCCCCCCACCCCCCCAATTCCTTCCATAAAAGATAGCATACTACACACTCTGTCCTCATCTTGCTCTTTCACATAACAAAATACCCTAGAGATAACTCCACGGCAATATTAGCTATCTTCCTCAAACCCTTTTATAATTACATAGTAGTAATGCACTGTGCAGCTGTCCCATAATTTATTCAATCAATCTCTCTCTGATGAGCATTTGGATTGTTTTTAGTGTTGCTATTACAAATACTGTTGTAATAAAAATAGACTTATTCCTGCTTCATTTTGTATTTTTGCTGGTGAATTTTGGGGATAGAATCCCATAAGTGGGAATTCTGGTCAAAGGGTAAATCACATAATTTTGCTAGATATTGCTAACTTCTCCATGAGGTTGTACCATTCCTAACAACCCTTTTACCTGCTCTCTCTTTTCCATTCTTGTCCACATTACAGTTTCTACTTAACCTACTTGATTTTATAATTGTATATCTTTTCTCTTACAATGTTAGAAATCTTGGTTTCATATATTTTATATATTATACATATTTTTCATCTTGTCATATATTTTATCCTGTCATGAATAGTGGTAAAATAACAATACCAGTACTATTAAAAATAAGATAACTGAATGCAATTTAAGATTCCTTTGCTGCCCTTTTCCTAGGATATAGCCCAATGATGACAAACAGTCAAAATACAAGGATTTAGAGATACTAAAACAAAATCTTCCTCTGCTCAGTGAGTTAAGAGTTTTAGATATAACATCTTGTGCACATCTCAGTTGTGCAATTTTGTAGTTTTCATCTGCAAAAGGGAAAAGTTGGTTAAAATTAATTAATTCACCTAATCTACAGATATTTGGTAAACACTGTGCTAAAACAAAATTAGGGACATGAAAGATACATAATATAATCCCTGCCCTCAAAAGAGACTCACAGCCATCTTTCAACTCTATGACTTGTATGATTCCACATAGTTGCTGTGTAACCTTTGTGCTGGAGAAAAAGCCTACGACGTCCCATTCCTGAGACATTAATTAAAGATCTGTCACCAAGACACTGATAAACACAAGGCTATGTTTTAAAAGTGAATATTTAATTCAACATTGCAATAAGAATTAAACAATATTAAAAACAGAAGCATATTAGTGGCTTAAAAAATGTAACTTTAGTTTCCTTTGGAGAAAATTTAATTGCAAGTTCTCTACAGCAAAATGATGCTAGGAAAATGTCTGTAGAAGTCAGAAATTCTCAAATTTTAAAATGCTTAAAATTAAGGGATTAAAGGTTTTAAAGATGTAAATTAGAAATATTCAATATTAGAAGTATCTCATTTGAATCCTAAAAAGTTTGACACAATAAACATTATATATTTTTTAGAAAGATGGCCAGCAAATTAACAACTCGGCATATTCTAGAGATTGACATCCGAAACGACCATGACTATTACATGAGCATCTGGCTGCGGCTCATCCACTACCACCTTCTTTATTCTTCTAGATCTTCTTGGCTTTCATCTGGGTAACACCAAGACACTGTGAGGAAAACCAATGCACAGATTCCCATTTCTCCTGCAGTCCCTCTCAGCATAGCAATTAGGCAGATAATCAGGGAGAAAAAGGTATTTAATCCATAACTTTTAGTCCCCACAAGGCCTCAGTCAATTTGAAAAATTGCCAGTTCTGTCAAATATGCCAACACTCCAATAAGGTATTTATGACAGAAAATCTGAAAGAAAAAAAAAGACATTTAAAATTAAAATACAATTAATTATAACAAAGCAGTTTGATATTTGATAAGTATTCCAGGCTTATTTTAAATTCCATATCTACAAGCTAAGCTACGAATGTGAACCCAAATCACTGCTGTTCTAACTCAAACAGACTTTACTTAATAAAGAAGACTGACTTTAATAAATTTACAACTATTAGTCAATGGCGCTTAGAAGGAATGAGACTAGGGTTCTTATTTATCCTGGCTTCCATGGATGAGCTATTGCCTAAAGAGGAGGGGGAAGAAGGGGTATCTATGAACCCCTTGGACTTATATGCAAATTGAGTATCTACATTTTCTAGAAAGAGTTCCATAGCTTCCTTCTTCTCAAAGGGACATACAATGCCAAAAGTGCCTTGTAGAAATTAAGCAGAGGCAAAAACCTGGTTAATACATTAATTTCAAACTTCTGAGAGGCAGTACAGTGTTGCAGTTAAAAGCCTAAGCTTTTGAGTCAGATGACTGGGTTTAAAATCCGACTCCACTTATTAGCTGTGTGATCTTTAGGGAGCCTACCTATCCTCTGTGCCACAATTTCCTCTTTACAACCTATGCAAATAGGTTGTCGAGAAAACTAAAGGGACAATATGTGTAAATGCTTAATGATGCTTGGCACAGTTAGTGCTTGATAAATGTTAGCTTCATTGTGGCATTATTTGAACCTAGGAGTCACAGTTACTCTCTTACATCATTAAGAGAGGCTCTTAGAATAAACCAGATAAAACAGGGCCACGCTTATATTCATAGATGGATTATATAAACACATTATATAAAATATATACAACATATTATATGTGTAAAATATACAACACATTATACACACTATACAAAATAGTTTTAAAATGTAGTTTATTAATAGAATGTGAGCATATGAAAATAAAATTTTAAAATATATAAGGACTTCATGAAATTGAATTCTGAGGTGCTAAAATGTAAATTTGTTTCTTTATAATGTCAAAGTAACATGGAATAGTATATTTCAAATTTATTACTGCAAACCACAGTAAAAAATAAATTTAACATCATGATCCAATGCAAGCAAATGTATATCCTTAGTACATGTTATACACTCTCATTTTTATATTTTCTATCTACTTCTTTCTTTTGTTTTTTAAAGCTAGTCTCTTCCCATCAAAATTACTTCCTAACCTACTGCTGCATTGTGACCTCCAGTTTGAAAAGCATTAAAATAGTGCTTATAGGATAGAGTATAAACTTTTTGGAACCTAAGAGGTAAGTGTTTAAATCTTGACTCTTCCTCTTAACTAAGCTATCTTGCTATCCCTTAAACCTTATCCTTGGCTTAGTTTTCCTTGTTTCAAAAATAAGATAAATGTGGATAAAAACACCTAACTATATGGTTGCTCTAAAGATTAAAATATGTTAAACTCCTAGCACAGTGACAAGACCAATATTCACAAGTGCTTACTGTGGCTGTATTTTAATATATTTTAAATACATTAATATAATACACTTAAATATATTTAGGTGCCTACTCAGTTTCTTTTTTTTTTCTCAGTTTATTTCTGATACTTCCTCTAATAAGGCCTTCATAGACAGTAAAACAATGTCTCTATTATTATTTCTTTCCCAGTAGGGATAGAAAAGCCTAAAATATAAATATGATGTTTTAATTCTGTGTTTCTGCTATAATTTTCTTATCTAACACAGAAAATCCTGTTACTCTGATAATTATTTCAAAGTTAACAAGAAACAATTCTGAAAGTTTCAAAGTTGCTACTGAATAACTCATATTATTACCAAAGTCTATGGCACACAGCATGTAGAATCATTCCATTATAAAGCTGCATCTAGAAGGCTGAAGATTTTTTAGTAAACCATTTATAAAGCGTAAAATAAAATCTCTCTACTGTCTTGAATTGGCAGACATTCCAAAGTGTTTCTTCAATGTGGAAAATACAATTGCCATACATTTTGAAAATTATGCAACAATACGGAAAAATTATTTAACTAGATTTGCTCAAACTAACCTTTATTTTTCCATCAGTATGTGCTGAAGCTACAGATGTTGAAACACGAACCAATCTTGTGGCTGATAAATGAATTTTGAAATGCCTATGGAAATGTGAATACAGGCAGTCCATGAATAAGTCAACTTCCTCCTGGGTAACTTCCCCAGGTGTTTTGTGAACACTGTCCCACAAAGCTTTTGCATCTTCTGGATGTATGGCATAGGAAATATCCAGACTTTGAGGGCTACAGGGTACAGACCAAATAAATTCAGTAGTAGCCATATAATGGTCCATCTTGCATGCAGTCCACATAGCAGCCATCCAGGAAAGATTAAACGCATTGATTGCTAAGGGACGGAAATAACAGTCAAAAGTTTTCTGAAACCAGGTTCCAATTATGGCTGTGTTAGTCTCTGCACCATTTGCAAGGAATAAGGGTAGACACGTGAAATCTTCTGAAACAGTCTCCAGAAGACTGTCTCCAAATATACAGCAGAACCAACCAGTCCACAACACTTTACCTTCTCTGTGCTCAGACGGCAATTGAGATTTTGACAGAATCTATGAAGGAAAAGCAAACAGGTTCATTAAATTCAAAAGTACATTTACTCCTAAATTACATCTTCTCAGCATTAATTAGTACATTTAAAAATAAGATATGTTGTATTACCTACCAAAAAACACAGAGGGGACAGTTTCCCTGATCATTATTAGGGTTTATCAAGTTAATTGACCTTTCTCCTGATACTCTTTATTAGGACAGACACGATATATGACAAGATCCTGGCGCAACCAAAATGCAAAAAGGGATGCCAATATGGTATAACCAGGTACAATACTCTGAAAAAAAAAAAACCTCTCAAAATCTCAACTTTAGAAGGGACTGTAAAAGGTCACCAAATCCAATGTGCTTGAATTATTCCACTGAGGAAGATGTCACTACTCCCTAAGGCAGCTCTGTTTATCCACTTAAAATGTTCTTTCATATATTAGGCCCTATAGTTTTCAACCACTGGTCCTACTTTCCTCCTTACGTGCATGTAGATCAAATTTAATCTAATCTCTCTTCTACAGAAAAGGCCCTTCAAATATTTAATGATCCCTATCTTATATACTCCAAGGTCAATATTTCCAGTTTCTTCAACCAATCCTCCTATGACATACGTTCCAGTTCTCACACTATCTGGACACTCTTCTCTGAAATTCTTTGGCATAGGAGTCATTCATAAGTGAACATAATTACTTCAAAAAAGGTATGATTACAGGACTGTCACCACCTTTAACCTAGATTATACTCCTACTAATATAATCTAAGATTATATTAGTTTTCTGGTTTTTAGTTGATAACTTTACATAAATTAGCCTTACATACTCATTTTTGCTGTTAATAGGTAAATCTCCCCCACACTTATATTGAAGCAGTAAACTTATCTCTATTAAAATTTTAATCTCTTTCAATCTGGCCCACTGTGTAAATTCATTCAGATCTTCTAGAATCTTGATTATATTTTCCAACAGATTGACTAAACCCTCAAACTTTAAATTCGTAAATTATATAACAAACATATCTTCTAGATATTAATAGAAGTTTTATTTAAAGTTTGACCAGGGCAAGGTAAAGGTCACAGCCCTATATTATATCCCTTTAGAGATGATCATTTAAACAATTATTTTTGCCATTTTTCTCCTTGTTCAAGAAGTTATAAGAGAATTTCAAATACCTTAAAGCATAAATAAAGATATATTATGTTTATCACATTTTCATAACCTATAAGTCCTATAATCCTGGCAAGAAATGAGATTTAATTAGAATACTATTAGGATACTATATGAGGAATTCAAGAGGTCGTTTCTATTCCTCCCGAGAATATTTGCTTGCCTGATGACATGCAAGCCATGTAACTTCTTTGGGCATCAACTGCTTCACTTGACAGAGACTGCTAATTATCTACCCAGAATCTACTTTTCCTTCTACAATAATACAGTACTGTTACTTGGGGTGGCAAAGTACCCAGTAACAATTTTTTCCTAGTCTCCCTTCCAACTGGGATGTAAAGAGAAGTAACTGTTGGGTCTCAACAAGTCTCATTAAAGATTTACTCAGTCATGATTGAACTTGGTGTACCCCCCCCCAAAAAAAAAAAAACTAAATTATTCTGAACAAAACCTATCTGTAAGTGATGGATAATAAAAACATATTTTGTAGGGGTTAAAAAAAAAAAGGAATAGTTGGGGGGGGTGGCGAAGGGTAAGCTGGGATGAAGTGAGAGAGTAACATTAACATATATATACTACCAAATGTAAAATAGATAGCTAGTGGGAAGCTGCTGCATAACACAGGGAGATCAACTCGATGATGGGTGATGACTTAGAGGGCTGGAATAGGGAAGGTGGGAAGGAGTCACGGGAGGGAGGGGATATGGGGATATATGTATAAATACAGCTGATTCACTTTGTTGTACAGCAAAAACTGGCACAACAGTGTAAAGCAACTGTATTCCAATAAAGAGCTTTAAAAAAAAAAAAAAAAAAAGATTTACTCAGTCAGTGGCAGGTATCCTGTCTGCCTTTCCCATCTTGCTCCTACTTCTTGCCTTGAACTTACATGTAATATTTAGGGCTCCAGGAGCCAATAAATTATACTGTGACCACAGGATGGAAGCCATGAACCAAGGATGACAGAGAAGACAAAATGAGCTTAGATTATTATAATTTCATGAAGCATTTACCAGCCTTGAAAAGCTTACCTCTGAACACTTTTTTGTAAGACAAATAAACCTCTATTGTCTTTAATTCACTGTTAGACTTTCTGCTATATGCAGCTAAATCTAATCCCAGTAATTCTGAGATCCTTGCCAATACAATGATCTATACCAGGGGTCAGCAAACCTTTTCTGTAGAGGGCCAGATAGTAAATATTTTAGGCTTTGCATGCCATATGGTCTCTATAGCAACTACACAACTCTTCTGTTGTAACACAAAAGCAGCCATAGACATTATGTAAACAAAGGAAAAGGGCTCTATTCCAATATTTACAAAGCCAAGCAGCAGGCCATATCTGGCCTGCAGGCCATAGTTTGCTGATCCCTGATCTATACAAATAAACAAACAAAACTTCAACTGTGTCAGAATTTCATTTATCAATGACTAAAATGAGTTAACTCAGCAGAAACAGAAGTAGCAGGCATAAATAATAAATCTGGCTTCTTAACAAATCAAAGGACAGTCATATTACTTTTATACACTCCACATACAAAGGAATGTAAAATGTTACATTTCTGAAAGTAACTTGGTGTGATATATCACAATATGTAATGATGTTACTTTTTTTGCTAAAATTCTACTTCTAGGACTTTTAATCCCAGTAAAAGCCAGAGTTACACAGATAAATTTACAAAAATGTAAAATTTACATTTACATTTAGTTACTCAAAATGACATGAGTGGGCTTCCCTGGTGGTGCAGCGGTTAAGAATCCGCCTGCCAATGCAGAGGACATGGGCCCGATCCCTGCTCCAGGAAGATCCCACATGCCGCGGAGCAACTAAGCTTGTGCATCACAACTACTGAGCCTGCGCTCTAGAGCCCTCAAGCCACAACTACTGAAGCCCTCGTGCCTCGAGCAGGTGTTCCACAACGAAAGAAACCACCGCAATGAGAAGCCCAAGAACCACAACAAAGAGTAGCCTTCACTTGTCACAACCAGAGAAAGCCCTAGTGCAGCAACGAAGACCCAATGCAGCCAATAAATAATTTTTTTTAAAAAATGACATGAGGGTAATAGCTGCGCTGCGGGCCTGGGGGAGGGGCGGGGAGGGGGAAAAAAAAAAAATGACATGAGTAACTAACTACAGCACTAATTACTAGTAAAAAAAAAAAGCCATAATGCAAAAGTATGGGCAATATGATCACAATTTTAATAGATACAGACAGCCAAACAGATATAATCTAGGTTCATGATTAAGTCTAATTTTCTTATAATGTCTTCGTCTAGTTTTGGTATGAGGGTAATACTAGCCTCATAGGATGAGTTCAGAAGTATTCCCCCTGCTTCTTTTTTTTTTTTAATTAATTAATTAATTAATTGATTGATTTATTGGCTGTGTTGGGTCTTCACTGCTGCATGCGAGCTTTTCTCTAGTTGCGGAGAGCAGGGGCTACTCTTCATTGTGGTGCGTGGGATCCTCATTGCCATGGCTTCTCTTGCTCTGGAGCACAGGCTCTAGGCGCATGAGCTTCAGTAGTTGCGGCATGTAGGCTCAATAGTTGTGGTACACAGGCTTAGTTGCTCCTTGGCATGTGGGATCTTCCTGGAGCAGGGATCAAACCAGTGTCCCCTGCATTGGCAGGCGGATTCTTAACCACTGCGCCACCTAGGAAGCCCCTCCCTCTGCTTCTATCTCTGAAAGAAACTGTAGAGAATTCGCATAATTTCCTTCCTAAATGTTTGGTGGAATTTACCAGTGAACGCATCTGGACATGTTGCTTTCTGTTTTGGAAAGTTATTAAGTATTGACTCGGTTTCTTTAATAGGACCAGGTCTATTCAGATTGTTTATTGTCAAATAGATGTATACCAAAGTGTTAAACTGTGGTTTTTAACTTTCCTTGTACTTTTATGTATTTTCTAAGTTTTCTAACATGAACGTCATTATCCTGTAAAAGGAAAAAAACTTTTTTTTAAGTTGGTCATATCTAATTACTATAATTTGGTCAAACAAGACATAAAATAGGTTATAAATCACAAGCTTAACAATTTTAAAAACAGTAAGAAAATATCACAATTTCTAAACCAAGGCAACACACATTCTTTTCTCCAAGGAAGCAAGTACTGTTTATATGATATACCTGGACAAGAAATGCTTCAGGGTCTCTCTGTGTTCCTTTCATTTCCAGGAGAGTAGAGAAAATCACTTTGATGTTGAAGTCGTCTCCCACTTCCACAGCAAGTCCTTTTTGCTTTTCAGCAGCAATAAATGCATTCAGAAGTTTAGAATACTCTTTGAAATTAGTATAGGAGAATTTATATAAGGGAGTTAAACTATATAAAGTCCATTGTTTATGCAGAAGGAATGCAAACTTTTGAGGATCAACATCTTCCTAAAAAACAAAATCAAGACAAAAGAAGTTTAAGAATTAGGAAACATTAGTAACTAAGAACTTAATCATAGTATTTTAATACAAATCTATTACTGGCTACCTGATCTTTGCATCTGCTGTACTTTCCCTTTGGAATGCTCTTCCCAGGGTGTTCACATGGCATGTTCCTTTCCTTCATTCAGGTCTCGGTCCAAATGTCACTCAAGAGGCCAGTCTATCTAAAGTAGCCCCTGTACCCATTCCTACTTTGTCACTCTATGTCTCCTTAACATGCTTTATTTTTTTCATAGCCTTTATTACTATCTGACATTATGTACTTGTCTGATTTGTACTATCTGTCTTTACCACCAGAGTATGAGTTTAATAAGAAGAGGAGTTTTGCCTATTTTATTCACTACTCTATCTCTGGTACCTAGAACAGTCATCTAGAACAGTTGTTCAATAAATATTTATTGGATGAACAGTTATGTTTAACTTTTAGAAACTTCCAATTATAGGTGTTAAAAATAGTAACTACTGTATTCCTCGAGCATCTAATTTGATTGGTTTTAATTAAATAATTTCTAAAATTGTTTGGCAATAAATTCACTCCATCACTCTAATTTAATAGATTAAATAAAAAGATACATGGGAGTATTTTGTCCAGGCTCTATTAGAATCACAGTAACCATTAAAAACAAAAACACTTCACTTGTATAGGTCCTATGGCATTTTCGAGGGTCTTCACATACACGCCCATATAAGCTCCTAGTTCTATCCCGAATTGAAGTCTTCTATAGAATCCATACTTCCTGATATAGTCTCACAGTTCTAACTATCTTTTGGAACTTTCACCACAGTTGTCCACTTGACAAAAATATTTGTTCTGACTAGAGTACTCATGGAAAAGTTATAAACTTTTTTCTTATTACTATCAAAAGATTTGGGGAGGACTTCCTAGGTGGCGCAGTGGTAAAGAATCCGCCTGCCAATGCAGGGTACACGGGTTCAAGCCCTGACCTGGGAAGATTCCACATGCCACGGAGCAACTAAGCCTGTGCGCCACAACTATTGAGCCTGTGCTCTAGAGCCCGTGAGCCACAACTACTGAGCCCATGTGCCGAAACTACTGAAGCCCACGCGCATAGGGCCTGTGCTCCACAACAAGAGAAGCCACTACAACAAGGAGCCTGCGTACCACAATGAAGAGTAGTCCCTGCTCAAAGCAACTAGAGAAAGCCCGTGTGCAGGAACAAAGATCCAACGCAGCCAAAAAATAAATTAAATAAATAATAAAATAAATTAAAAAAAAAAGATTTGGGGAGAAAAGGCGGGGGGGAGGGGGTTGGATTTCCTGGTGGTCCAGTGGTTAGGACTAGGCACTTTCAAGGCCAGGGCCCGGGTTCAATCTCTGGTTACAGAACTAAGATCCTGCAAGCTGCGTGGTACAGCCAACAACAACAAAAAAAAAGGGAGAGAGAGTTGGCAAAATTATTTGTACCAGAGAGAAAAGGAAACCTGAACTGGACATTCCAGTCTTTAATTTATATACAATCTCTGTTTTCTGGTTAAGACCCATCACTTTCGTTACCAGGGCTAGTAATTTTTCTTTAAGAAAGTTTTCACAAAGAAGCAAAAATTTTCTCATATTCCAAGATACTAGACCCATAACACAGACAAGAAAACAAAGTTACAAGGAAGGTGTGGGTGACTCCTTGCTAAGTAACTCAAAAGCAACCATCAAACTTGTATTGACTAGGGCTTTATTTCCTGCTTCAGTAAAATTACAAATTATTAATGTTATATACAGGGTTTTTTTAAATGAATGATCAAAACAGAGCATGTTGCCACCAGACAAATCCGGGACAATATAAACACAAAAAAAATTTAATAAGGAAATAGAAAAATTTAAAAAACAGGAATTCATGAATCTATACTGATAAATAGATAAATAGATGGAATAGAAATGAGAAGGGCCTAAAATAGAATACCCAAGGCTGGTTGGTAAGTATGCAGTAAATAGAGATGGAAAATCATTATTTTGCAACCATCATGATAAAGATGGGATCAGGCAAAAAATATCCATGACTAAAGGATGTTAAGCGTAAGGCAAAATTTTGATGAGGCACAGGATATTTGTATTATCTTAAAGTGTCTCCCCACAGACCACTTATTAGTTGCAGGGGAGAATAAAGCATAATTATCGGGCAATACCTTGACAGGATGATCAAAATTAACATTACCTATGTGCTACCAGGTGTTATTCCCAAACAGAACACAATAGCACCTATACAGTATTCCAGCCAGCAACACAAAACTTCAATCTAATCTCGAGAAAACATCAGACAAATACAAAATGAGGAATATTCTATTTAAAAAGGGAAGAGGAGGAAACATATTCTTCAAAAATGTCAATGTCATAAAAGAAAAAGAAATATTGTGGAAACGTTCCAAATTAAAGGAGGTTAAGGATGAACCTAGAGGATGTCACACTGAAGGTGAAGTCAGAGACAGAGAAAGACTGTATGATACCCCTTATATGCCGAATCTAAAAAGAAATGATACAAATGAACTTATTTACAAAACAGAAACAGAGTCAGACTTAGAGAAGGAACCTATGGTTACCAGGGCAGAACTGTGGGGGGAAGGGAAAGTCAGGGAGTTTGGGATGGATGTGTACACACTGCTATATTTAAAATGGGTAACCAACAGGACCTACTATGTAGCACAGGGGACTCTGCTCAGTGTTATGTGGCAGCCTGGATGGGAGGGGAGTTTGGGGGGAATGTATGGCTGAGTCCCTTTGCTGTGCACCTGAAACTATCAACACTGTTAATCGGCTATACTCCAATATAAAATTAAAAGTTAAAAAAAAAAAATTTGTCACTATTGGAGAATGCTACGGAACCAACCCCTAGCATTATTTTGAAAGCTAGTAAATAAAGGGAAAGAATAAAAAAAAAAAAAGAAAAAAAGAAAAAGAAAAGGAGAATAAAAGACATAAGGTACCAATAGCATGAATAATTGTTATAACTGTTTCTCATATATTTTATTACCAGAGGGAGTAAGAAGATACTAAAAATACTATAAATAGTAACGAAAATTGAAATGTTTTGTTCACAGACATTCTCAATTATAGTAACACAAAGGAACACAAAAAGCATACCTGCAGTTGTGAACACTGGGGAATTTTCCTTCGAGGTGGAGTTGGGATAAAGGAAGTCTGCTTCCTGACCGATTCTAATCGTTTTTGCAGAGGGGTGGCACCTATAAAGTAATCTTTAAGCCTTGAGGATGCACTCTGTCTAGGAGTCGATTCTGCTGCATCATAAGAATCCATGATCTACACAAAAAGAAAGAAAACCAGAATTCTAAACATTAAAAAGTTAATTCATGTTCATAGTTTCACTGATTTCTCTCCCTACTATAAAGGAATTCTTTCTTTCTCCCCCCTACTCCCTGCCCCATTTTGACTTTCTAACCAAATCTTGTATTTCTCATTGGCTATAGGCTACTTTTATGAATATCTTACAGATACTTCAAACAGTATGCTCAAAACTAAATTCAACTCCTTCTGTCTTCCTCCTTCTAAAAGCTAGCTGGTCCATTTTCAAATTCCTGTAAATTTTCTTCTTTTTTTATAAGTTTTTTTAATAAGTTTTTGTTTGTTTGTTTTCAGGATTTATTATTTATTTATTTTTGACTGTATTGTGTCTTCATTGCTGCGCATAGGCTTTCTCCAGTTGTGGAGAGTGGGGGCTACTCTTCGTTTCATTGTGGTGCTAGGGCTTCTCACTGCAGTGGCTTCTCTTGTTGCAGCGCACGGGCTTTAGGCATGCAGGCTTCAGTAGTTGCGGTGTATGGCCTCAGTAGTTGTGGCACACAGGCTTAGATGCTCTGTGGCATGTGGGATCTTCCTGGCCCAGGGCTTGAACCTGAGTCCCCTCATTAGCAGGCAGATTCTTAACCACTGTGCCACCAGGGAAGCCCCCTGTGAATTTTCTAAATTTAAATAATTTAAATTTATTTAAGTAGTCTCCACTTTCATTTTTTAACATACAGTCATTAAGCATATTTTTAAAAATATTTCCTTCCTCAGTCTCTCCATTCATTCCCAAAGCTACTTCCTTAGCCAGGTCTTATTACCACAACTAAGCATTCCATATCTGAAGGTAATCCACTTTTCAAAAATGGTACTTTATTATTAGTCACTTGTGCAAAAAACTTTACCCTGATGAGATAAATTCTACTTTTCTGCTGGATATTCATAACTCATAATTCAGCTTGTCCTTATCCTACTTCTCCTAGACATAAACACATTCTTGTCTTCATGTGTTTATCAACTATATTCCCTATCTCAGGTGTTCTTTTTCCATTCCACCTCCATTAAGACCATGTGTGAATTTGATCCCCTTTCAAATAGTAGGGCTTTGTTAACCTTTTTTCCCTAGAATACCTATGTTACACACTTCTGTCTGTGTCTGTATCAGTGACTCATTCTGGGAAGCTGTGTGTGTGTGTGTGTGTGTGTGTGTGTGTGTACAGAATGAGATCTTGGGGGTGAATATTTTGAAAAAGCCCAAAAGCCCTCCAGATGAGTCTAACAAAATCCCTCAAGAATATTCTATAAAATCTTTGGAGATTAATAATACACCGGCCCACACAGCTCTCTTCAATCACCTAGCCTATACCATTCATTTTGGCCTGAATTCTACTATTTTTTTGGTGTGCATTTCTTCTCTTTCCAGCAAAACTAATCTACTTTGACTAAAATCATGCTCTTTGTATTTCTCTTGTATAATTACCCTAGTATAATGCTGAATGCTCTTTAATTGTTAAGCAACTATTGGTTTAATTGAACGGAAGTATTTCATAGAACGCCAAAATTAAAAGGAATTATGATTTAAAAAGTTATAAAAATTCCTCCCAAATACTGGCACAGTTACACTTTCAAGAATTTTTTTCACAAATGAAGAGCTTTATTTATTACTGTATTTAAATTTCATCATGTCAAAGTATGACACACTCTATATCCTGCACAAAACTCCATAAATTAAATATATAGTTCTCAAAACTCAGATAATGCCCAGAGCAAGTTCATATACCATACAACTTATAGCTTTCTGGACTTAAATGCGTACAGAATTGTCTATTCAAAAGGGAATTTTAATCAGTCCCATCTACATAGAATGTTTCTTTCAAATCTGTTATTTGGAATAATTGCTAACATTTATGTGCCAGGTAACTTTCTAAGCCCTTTCACAAATATTATCTCATTTAATCCTCAAACAACCCTATGAGATGGGTTATTATATTCACAGTTGACAGATAGGAAGATAAAGAAATTAAATAACTTGCCAAAGTCACGCAGTTAAAGATGCAAGAGCCAGAATTTGAACCCAGACAGTCTAACACCAGAGTGGGTGCTCTTACCTTCTTCTTTTACACTGCCTTTCAATTTCAAGGCAAAATAAACCCTACTAAATTTGACTCCTTAAAAGAGAAATGCTATGAATTCCAAAAAGATTTTAAAGTCTATCTAGGTGAGAGAAAGACTACTAGCTCTGAAAGGATTACTTTTGAGAAAACATTTCCCTTGAGTAATTTAATGTTGCAGTAATGTGAAATAGCCCAATCCATGCATGACAGATTAGAAAATGATTTATACCTATTTTACTTTCTCACTCCATACTCAGTAATGTGTAATTGTGCCCTGCCTGATAATTAAAGAGGTTAAAAATATATCTTGACTCAATATTTTACTGTCCCAATATTCTTCCTTCCAACTGTAAGGAAAGAGGTCCTCTTACTTGCTTTCTAAAGTCAAGCCATCAACCAATATTCTAGATCTCCATGTCCCTTCACATCTCCCTTGGGCACAATCTCCATGTTTATTTCAAATCTTTGTCGTCTCTAATCTCTACTCCACAGGATACTTTTTTTCCGCTGCTAAGCATATTTTCATGTTCCTAACACTAAAAATGTTTTGTTTAAATCCTATTCATCTCATTCATTTTGAGACCAGTTTCCTGGAAATGTAGTACACAACTATTGCCTCCACTTACTAATAACTATTTTATTGGAAATCTTTCAGCAACCTCTCTTCTGTATCCATCACTATTAGGACACGGCACTCTTGAAGATTACCAACAATATTTTTGCAAAAACCATGGCCAAATACTTGGTTCAACAACTTCGCTCATGCTTACTCCTCTAAACTTTGTTACCTTGTTTTTTTCAGACACTCAATTATTTTTCCTCATTGTTTTTTATAGTTCCTTCTGATTCATTTGCTGATTCCTATTCTTCCTCCAGTCCCAACAGTGGGTGTCTCCCCAGACTCCAAAATCATTCATTCTCCATGTGAAAACATTCATTCTACATATGACTCCTAAATCTCTATCTTCAGACCTTTGCACCTGCATTTCCAATTTCCTGTAAAACATTAAACTTTTCTGTCCTTAAACTCATTAAGTTCAAAGCTAAACATTATTTCTCAACCAATCTTTCCTTTCTGAGTACCCTGTTTCTCAGTAATAATTCCTTCTCATTTTCCTTCGTGTCCCTCAAAATACTCCTTAGTCATCTTTTACTCTTCCCTCAACTTCACCTTTACACCCAAATTATCATCAAATTCTGACATATTTCTTAAAAGCATACATACCAGCCCTCTCAGATTTGGCCTTCATTCCCATTCTTAATTATAGCCGCTTATCTTATGTCTTAACCCCTTTCCCCAATCCATGACTAGTTTTTCCATAGACACCACTTTTATCTTGTCATTACCTTGCTTGAGATCCCATAACAATTCCCACACATCTTCTAAATAAATGAAGCCAGAACTTCTCTGTCTGGGTTTCAAGGTACTACATCACCTGATCATATTATCTGATTCTATTCAGGTTCATTTTCTACTACTTTAGTTCCTACCCCAAGATCCATGGACAAACGGTCTCTCCAAAATCTAACAGCCCTCTAAGGTTGGATGCAAGATGTTGTACGCATGTGTATTTGGTGGGAGAAGGGGGTGAAGACAGGTCCAGTAGATAATTCTTTAATAAAGGATCCCACGGGACTTCCTAGGCGGCGCAGTGGTGAAGAATCCCCCTGCCAATGCAGGGGACATGGGTTCGATCCCTGGTCCCCATATTCCACATGCCCCCGTAGCAACTAAGCAGGCGACCTAGAGCCCCTGCTCAGCAACAACAGAAACCACCTCACTGAGACGCCCACGCACCACAAGGACGAATAGCCCCCCCTCTCCGCAACTAGAGAAACCCACCCAGCAGCAATGAAAACCCAACGCAGCCAAAACTAAAAATGAATTACTTAACTTTTTAAAAAGTTAAAAACAACAACAACGTTCGCACCCTACTCCCGGCACCAAAAAAAAAAAAAAAAAGGTTGAGCCCCTGCCCTACACCCAAACACGCCCCCCCAAACCCTAGACTGTTCATCACCCTCCCGCTCTTCATGTCTGTCCTGTTTTGCCTCTGCTCCCGGACTTTTTTATTCAACCTATTGCCAATGAAGACTACACCAACTTATCTGTCTGACCAAATCGAACCCATTCCGCAAGTTTCATCTTGCGGTAGCTCAGAAGCTACCAAGAATCCACAGAGCTAGCTCTCCGGCCAACTCCTCTTGCACTTGCAGTTGAGAACACACAATTACAACTTAGTTGTTTTTCTTGTGCTAAGTCCACGAAGGAAGGGACTTAAATCACTTTTGTACATCGCCACCTAAGTCCAACCGCCCCAACGCCAATATAAGCAGGTCGTGTGAAACGCATCCGAACATTCAAGTACTGTAAAGATAAAGACCACGAAACGGGGCAAAACACAAAGTTTACTGCCACGCCCGGACCAATCACAAAGCGTCTTACCAATCAAATGCCATAAGGACGCTGTCACCCATTCCCTTCACGAATCATTCTTCAAGTCTGGATCCAAAGCTACGTCGAAACTCAAATCCCCCGAAATAAAAAAGCCGCCAAAATGACAGCGAAGAGAATGTCCAGAGGGACCCCTGACGCTCCCAAATTCTCTCTCGCTCCACTACAAGTGGGTTCACGACGGACGCAAACGGGCCCGGTACTGAGACCTCCGCTCCCGCGGACGCCAGCTGAGCCCGAGACTTCACGCCAGGAGGGACATTTCCGCTCACTCAACCATTCAGCTCCGCGACCCTCGCTCCTGAGGAGTCCGCCTCAGCCCACGGAGGGAAAGGGCAAGGGCCAGTGTGTCCCAACTCGCCCCTCTCCACCTGAGCCCTCAGGGGCCAACGCCAGCTCAGAAATCCCGCCGTTGAGAAAACGCAGCTTAGCCCTCAGCCGCCTCCTCTGTTTAAAATCGTTTCCCGACTCGCTCTGCGGCCGGACGCAGGTCGCCTCGGTGGCGCCGTTTCCAAGTCAGTGAAGCAACTACGGTTGCCATTTTAACTGAGGGCACGGGAGCGATCTAACCGTTGTCGTCTCCTTCCCTTATTCGCGCGATGTTGATCTTCCGCGCTTTTCTACCTATGCTCAGCGTTCCTTCAAATTTCCGCCCGTAGTAAAGATGGCGGCCTGTGCTCTGATTGGTTAAATCCCTCCGCCGTAATCTTAGTTGCTCGTGGGGTGGGTTGAGGAGCGCTTGGCTCCCAGCGGCGGTGCGTGCGTGGTTCTGGGCCCTAGAAACATTTTGAGTTTGCTTGCCTTTCTCCTTCGGAAGACCCGAGGTCGGCCGCCAGGTTCGGGAGATTTGAAATGCGGGGCTGATTTCCTCCCTGTTTTCCGGTTCTGCCGCGGGAACCTTCGGGGAAGCGTGAAAGGACGGGAAGGGCGTGCGCCTGATGACCGGCCCCTTGCCGCCCCTGCGTGGCCGCATGTGTCCCGCCTTGGCTGCTGTGTGGAATCGTTCTCTTGTCCCTTCAGGCCGAAGCTTTGTTAATAGAAGTGAAACGGATACATTGAGAGGGGTGAAAAGACCTTAAAAGGTCTTTCCCCTACCCATCTTCTCCAAAGGCTCCAAAGACTTTGCAGATGTATCTAGTTTGCCGACGCGAGCACTTGAATGTTCAGCGGACAAGGGCTTAAATATAAAGGGGTGGGAACTCCTAACATTTTAGGGGATTTGTGTGTATTTCCAAAACTGACTTTTGACCACCATCCAGCACCTGCAGCGTGAGATTCCTGAGCTTCTCGCCATCCTGCAGCTGCAGCATGTTCTGTGGGTTAAGTCGGCTGTACAGCGGTTTATCCAGACCCACTAGATGGACCACTCAGATGATTTGGGGTTCTCTCTCCCGAAGTCTGATGCTGAGTTCACAGAGGAGAATTCCAGGTGAATGTAGTGAAGAGGTTTGTCCCTTGAACAGCACTTCCACCTGTTCTTTGCAACCAGAGTGATTATTCCATTTCCCCCTAGTCTTGACTGGATAGCTTTATGTGTAGAAGCACATCATTCACCCTCTTCATTTCTTACAATGTAGTTTTTTCCCTGGAACTTAATAAGACCAGAAAAGTAATCACATGAATAGACTATTCATGGAGTTGATGCTGTGGATAAGAAGCCTAAAAAATTCTTTCATAAACTTGAGAATACTTTGAGTGGGGTTTTCTAATATAAAAGTGACTGTTTCACTCTAGATAGATACTGAAACCAGTTACTGCACCATCAAACTTCTATAATTCCCAAGACCCTATTTCATTTGGGGAAGAATTGTGCCCTATTAAGAACAGTGCATTTTAGGTCAGTGCAAATGCTGGGTGATCAAAAATATTTAGATTCTTAACACAAGGCCAAAATTTACATTGACAGTTGTTCATGTGGCATTTGGCACATTTGCAGGTAAATTTAATAGTGATTGATTACATTCTTCGACTTTATACATGAAATACCAAAGAAGGTATGATTTGAGAGTTTATTCTGAAACAATTTGCAAATGATGTATTTTTAATCTTGCCTTTTTTCCTTTTTTTAAGAACTCAATAGCTTTGTTGCCCGGACCAACACGTGTGGAGAGTTGCGTTCTTCTCACTTAGGCCAAGAAGTCATCTTGTGTGGATGGATTCAGTACCGAAGGTAGATAGTGGCAGATGGTTTAAGAATGCATGATGGTGGTTTTCCCAAGGCAATTTCAAACCGTTATTAATTTTTAACCAGTCAGAAGAATAAAAGCTTTGCAACTCCTGCAGGATTCTTGGAGGTCATTGAATTTTCAGTTTTGTTTTTGTTTTGAAAAACTCAGATAGTGTCACTCTCAGTAAGTACCAGTAACATCTGTTGAAGAGTATAATAATGAGGTGTGATCCACCAGGGGACAGAAATGTCCCTAGGTTTACTAAGATGGAAGAGTTCCTAGGACCAGTAATTGGGTAAACTGGTAAGCTTCCATAGCATAAAAAAACATTTTTTTTCTAAATTTAGGTAGAGAAAAAGCTTAAAAACATGAACAATGATTCCTTAATGTTAGAGCACATTTTGTTGTGTTGTTCATCTCTATCTTCCGGAACATGCCTGAATAGCATGTTAATTCACAATGAAGAGATCCAAAATAAATAGGTTGTGTGACTTTCCTAAAGAATATGTCCCAATGGGTGGCTATTTGACCTATACGTTTGGTGACTTTTATCTCCTGAACGAAAATCTGAGGAGGCTCTCTAACCTCTTCTTGGTACTAAGAACCATATGAGAAATGTAGGTTGAATGCTAAAATATTGGGATTGGGGGACCTTTTGATGGCTTATAGAGGTATTAAGCTAGTATTGGACCATTTTTAGAAAATTTTAGATTGCATCTTTTTTTTAGGAGAAGAAAAGATTTTATATTGCTGTATTTTTAAAAATGATGAATCAGGGACTGATACGTTCCTGGAGGGAGTACAGATTGGCACCATAAGCCCTGATAGTCCAGTGGCTGAGACTCTGCACTCCCAATGCAGGGGGCCCAGGTCAGGGAACTAGATCCCACATGCTGTAACTAAGAGTTTGCATGCTGCAACTGAAAGATCCTGCGTGCTGCAACTAAGACCTGATGCAGCCAAGTAAATAAATATTTTTTATAATATATAATATAATCAGATGTCTCTAATATCCAAAATATTACCTTTGGATTTTAATATGTGGACAGTTTCCAAATTTAATTAAATTTTCCTGTAGAGACTTAAGCCAATAAAATTTTTAAATTTTCAAAATCTGCCTTTTCATTAATAAGCCATCTGGATAGCATTAGTAAGCTGTACGTATAGCTAATAAAAGTTGAAATTGTAAATGAAAAATGTTTTTTCATTAATAAGCTACAAGGTAATTATACAGATATAGCTATGAAAGCACATTGTTTATTATAAAAAAGGAACATGTGAAATTGCATGGGTTTTTTATTTGTTTAAATTGTTTTGCCTGCTTAACTTTTGGTCTCAAAGATTTTATCTTAATATGTTCACTTTCTTTATTAATCAGGCAAAACATCTTCCTGGTCCTAAGAGATTTCCATGGGCTTGTTCAAGTTATCATTCCCCAGGATGAGGTAATAGAAGATTCCTTCTGTTATCTCCGAGCCTCTTTGATGCTGTGGTTAGAGTAAATGAAGCATGTTGGATAAGTATGTGTGAAGTTTCAAATTAAGAAGTTTTTCGTTAATGAAGATTATAACTACCACAAGCCACATTAAGACAAATGACAAACTGGGAAAAAATATGTGCAATTCATGTCACAAAGGGCTAATTTCTCTAAGATCTAAAAGGCTACTACAAATCAATTTAAAAAAGCTTTTTTTAAATATCAGTGACCCAGTAGAAATATGTGTGCAGAATATGAACATAAGATTTATAGAAAAAGTATAAATGGCTATTTTTCTGTCTGTAGACATATGAAAATATGCCCAACTTCACTCATAGGCAGAGAAATATGGATTAAAACTACACAGAATTGTTATTTTTTTATGCTCTGGAATGACAACACACTGTGTTTGGGAAAACAAGTGCTCATACATTCCTGGAGGGAGTACAAATTGGTACTAGCTCTATGAAGGGCATTCTGGCAATATCAAAATTATAAATGCATATATCTTTTGAACTATTCATTCCACTTCTAGTCAATGATCTTAAAATTATCTTACACGTAGACTTACATAGATGCAAAATGACGAAAATACAAGGTCATTCACTGCTGAATTATTTTTAATCAAAAGAAATTTGGGAACAACCTAAATTTCTGCAATAAGACACTGGTATAAAAAACAGTGTACATCCATACAACTATGGAAAAGATTGAAGAAGCTCGTATTGTACTAATATGGGAAAAAATCCAAGATGTATTGTTAGATATAAAAACAGGGTACAGAAGAGCATGTAGGGTGATGTCATCTGTACTAAAAAGGGTGTGTGTATGTTATGAAATGTCCCTGGAAAGATACATAACATTGAATATCTCTGGGGAGGGGCACTAAGGGCTGGAGGGAGACTTTTCAGTGTAGATCTGTTTGTACTCTTTGTTGTTGTTATTGTTGTTGTTGTTGTTTTTTAACTTTATTTTTTTATTTTTTACAATAAACTGCATATATTTAGAGTGTACAATTTGGTATCCCAGTCTCCCAATTCGTTCCCCCACCAACCCTCCCCACTTTCCCCACTTGGTGTCCATATGTTTGTTCTCTACATCTGTGTCTCTATTTCTGACTTGCAAACCGGTTGATTTGTACCATTTTTCTATAGTCCACATATATGTGTTAATATACAATATTTGTTTTTCTCTTTCTGACTCACTTCACTCTGTATGACAGTCTCTAGGTCCATCCATGTCTCTAAAAATGTCCCAGTTTCATTGCTTTTTACAGCTGAGTAATATTCCACTGTGTGTATGTACCACATCTTCTTTATCCATTCATCTGTTGATGGACATTTAGGTTGCTTCCATGTCCTGGCTATTGTAAATAGTGCTGTAATGAACATCGGAGTGCATGTGTGTTTTTGAATTATGGTGTTCCCTGGGTATATGCCCAGTGGTGGGGTTGTTGGGTCATATGGTAGTTCTATTTTTAGTTTTGCAAGGAACCTCCATACTGTTTTCCATAGTGGCTGTATCAATTTACATTCCCACCAGCAATGCAAAAGCGTTCCTTTTTCTCCACACCCTCTCCAGCATTTACTGTTTGTAGATTTTCTGATGATGCCCATTCTAACCGGTGTGAGGTGATACCTCATTGTCGTTTTGATTTGCATTTCTCTAATAATTAGTGATGTTGAGCGCTTTTCATGTGCCTCTTGACCATCCGTATGTCTTCTTTGGAGAAATGCCTATTTAGGTCTTCTGCCCATTTTTTGATTGGGTTGTTTATTATTTTGATATTGAGCTGGATGAACTGTTTATATATTTTGGAAATTAATCCTTTGTCTGTTGATTCGTTTGCAAATATTTTTTCCCCTTCTGAGGGTTGTCTTTTCGTCTTGCTTATAGTTTCCTTTGCTGTGCAGAAGCTTTGAAGTTTCATTAGGTCCCACTTATTTATTTTTTATTTCCATTATTCTAGAGGGTGGATCAAAAAAGATCTTGCTGTTATTTACGTTGGAAAGTGTTCTTCCTGTGTTTTCCTCTAGGAGTTTTATAGTGTCTGGCCTTACATTTAGGTCTTTAATCCATTTGGAGTTTATTTTTGTGTATGGTGTTAAGGAGTGTTCTAATTTCATTCTTTGACACGTAGCTGTCCAGTTTTTCCAGCACCACTTATTGAAGGGGCTGCCTTTTCTCCATTGTATATCCTTGGCTCCTTTGTCATAAATTAGTTGACCATAGTTTATCTCTGGGCTTTCTATCCTGTTCCATTGATCTATATTTCTGTTTTTGTGCCAGTACCATACTGTCTTGATCACTGTGGCCTTGTAGTATAGCCTGAAGTCAGGAAGCCTGATTCCACCAACTCCGTCTTTCCTTCTCAAGATTGCTTTGGCTATTTGGGGTCTTTTGCATTTCCATACAAATTGTTAGCTTTCTTGTTCTAGTTCTGTGAAAAATGCTATTGGTAGTTTGATCGGGATTGCATTGAATCTGTAAATTGCTTTGGGTAGGATAGTCATTTTCACAATGTTGATTCTTCCAATCCAAGAACATGGTATATCCCTCCATCTGTTTGTGTCTTCTTTGATTTCTTTCATTAGTGTCTTATAGTTTTCTGAGTACAGGTCTTTTACCTCCTTGGTTAGGTTTATTCCTAGGTATTTTATTCTTTTTGTTTCAGTGGTGAATGGGATTGTTTCCTTAATTTCTCTTTCTGATCTTTCATTGTTGGTGTATAGAAATGCAAGAGATTTCTGTGTGTTAATTTTGTATCCTGCAACTTTACCAAATTCATTGATTAGCTCAAGTAGTTTTCTGGTGGCATCTTTAGGATTTTCTATGTATAGTATCATGTCATCTACAAACAGTGACAGTTTTACTTCTTCTTTTCCAATTTGGATTCCTTTTATTTCTTTTTCTTCTGTGATTGCTGTGGCAAGGACTTCCAAAACTATGTTGAATAGGAGTGGTGAGAGTGGACATCCTTGTCTTGTTCTGATCTTAGAGGGAATGCTTGCAGTTTTTCACCATTGAGAATGATGTTTGCTGTGGGTTTGTCATATATGGCCTTTATTATGTTGAGGTAGGTTCCCTCTGTGTCCACCTTCTGGAGAGTTTTTATCATAAATGGGTGTTGAATTTTGTCAAAAGCTTTTTCTGCATCTATTGAGATGATCATGTGGTTTTTATCCTTCAGTTTGTTAATATGGTGTATCACATTGATTGATGTGCATATATTGAAGGGATAAACCCCACTTGATCATGGTGTATGATTCTTTTAATGTGTTGCTGGATTCTGTTGGCTAGTATTTTGTTGAGGATTTTTGCATCTAAATTCATCAGTGATATTGGTCTGTAGTTTTCTTTTTTTGTAGTATCTTTGTCTGGTTTTGGTATCAGGGTGATGGTGGCCTCATAAAATGAGTTTGGGAGTGTTCCTTCCTCTGCAATGTTTTGGAAGAGTTTGAGAAGGATGGGTGTTAGCTCTTCTCTAAATGTTTGATAAAATTCACCTGTGAATCCATCTGGTCCTGGACTTTTGTTTGTTGGGAGATTTTTAATCACAGTTTCAATTTCATTACTTGTGATTGGTCTGTTCATATTTTCTATATCTTCCTGATTCAGTCTTGGAAGGTTATACTTTTCTAAGAATCTGTCCATTTCATCCAGGTTGTCCATTTTATTGGCATATAATTGCTTGTAGTAGTCTCTTATGGTGCCTTTTATTTCTGCGGTGTCCGTTGTAACTTCTCCTGTTTCATTTCTAATTTTATTGATTTGAGTCCTCTCCCTCTTTTTGTTGATGAGCCTTGCTAGAGGTTTATCAATTTTATTTATTTTCTCAAAGAACCAGCTTTTAGTTTTATTGATTTTTGCTCTTGTTTTGTCTCTATTTCATTTATTTTTGCTCTGATCTTTATGATTTCTCTCCATCTACTCACTTTGGGTTTTGTTTGCTCTTCTTTCTCTAGTTTCTTTAGGTGTAAGGTTAGATTGTTTATTTGGGATGTTTCTTGTTTCTTGAGGTAGGATTGTATTGTTATAAACTTCCCTCTTAGAACTGCCTTTGCTGCATCCCATAGGTTTTGGATCGTTGTGTTTTCATTGTCATTTGTCTCTAGTTATTTTTTCATTTCCTCTTTGATTTCTTCAGTGATCTGTTGGTTATTTAGTAGCGTACTGTTTAGCCTCCATGTGTTTGTGTTTTTTACAGTTTTTTTCCTGTAATTGATTTCTAATCTCATAGTGTTGTGGTCAGAAAAGATGCTTGATATGATTTCAATTTTCTTGAATTTACCAAGGCTTGATTTATGACCCAAAATGTGATCGATCCTGGAGAATGTTCCATGTGCGCTTGAGAAGAATGTGTAATCTGCTGTTTTGGGGTGTAATGTTCTATAGATATCTATTAAATCCAGCTGATGTATTGTGTCATTTAAAGCTTGTGTTTCCTTATGAATTTTCTGTGTGGATGATCTGTCCATTGGTGTAAGTGAGATGTTAAAGTCCCCCACTATGATTGTGTTACTGTTGATTTCCTCTTTCATAGTTGTTAGCATTTGCCTTATGTATTGAGGTGCTCCTATATTGGGTGCATATATATTTATAATTGTTATCTCTTCTTCTTGGATGGATCCCTCAATCTTTATGTAGTGTCCTTTCTTGTCTCTTGTAACATTTTTTATTTTAAAGTCTATTTTATCTGATATGAGTATTGCTAGCTACTCCAGCTTTCTTTTGATTTCCATTTGCATGGAATATCTTTTTCCATCCCCTCACTTTCAGTCTGTATGTGTCCCTAGGTCTGAAGTGGGTCTCTTGTAGACAGCATATATATAGGTCTTGTTTTTGTATCTATTCAGCCAGTCTGTGTCTTTTGGTTGGTGCATTTAGTCCATTTACATTCAAGGTGATTATTGATATGTATGTTCCTATTACCATGTTCTTAATTGTTTTGTTTTCGTTTCTGTAGGTCCTTTTCTTCTCTTACGTTTCCCACTTCAAGAAGTTCCTTTAGCATTTGTTGTAAGGCTGGTTTGGTGGTGCTGAATTCTCTTAGCTGTTGCTTGTCTGTAAAGCTTTTGATTTCTCCCTCGAATCTGAATGAGATCCTTGCTGGGTCGAGTATTCTTGGTTGTAGGTTCTTCTCGGTCATCACTTTAAATATATCATGCCACTCCCTTCTGGCTTGCAGAGTTTCTGCTGAGAAATCAGCTGTTAACCTGATGGGAGTTCTCTTATATGTTATTTGTCATTTTTCCCTTGTTGCTTTTAATAACTTTTCTGTTTTTAATTTTTCTCAGTTTGACTACTATATGTCTTGGCGTGTTTCTCCTTGGATTTATCCTGCCTGGGACTCTCTGCACTTCCTGGACTTGGGTAGCGATTTCCTTTCCCATGTAGGGAAGTTTTCACCTATAATCTCTTCCAATATTTTCTCAGGTCCTTTCTCTCTCTCTTCTCCTGGGACCCCTGTAATGCGAATGTTGGTGCATTTAACATTGTCCCAGAGGTCTCTTAGGCTGTCTTCAGTTCTTTTCATTCTTTTTTCTGTATTCTTTTCTGCATCAGTGATGATCACCATTCTGTCTTCCAGGTCACTTATTCGTCCTTCTGCCTCAGTTAATCTGCTATTGGTTCCTTCTAGTGTATTTTTCACTTCACTTATTGTGTTGTATATCTCTGTTTGTTTGTTCTTTAATTCTTTTAGGTCTTTGATAAACTTTTCTTGCAACTTTTCGATCTTTGCATCCAATCTTTTTTCAAAGTCCTGGATCATCTTCACCATCATTATTCTGAATTCTTTTTCCAGAAGAGTGCCTATCTCCTCTTCATTTAGTTGTTTTTCTGGTGTTTTATCTTGTCCCTTCATCTGGTACAAAGTCTTTTGCCTTTTCATTTTCTCTTTCTTTCTGTGGCTGTGATTTTCAGTTCCACAAGATGAAATAGTGCTGATACTGCTTGATTCTGCTGTCTGCCCTCTTGTGGAGGAAGCTGTCTAGGAGGCTCGTGGGTGCTTCCTGATGGGAGGGACTGATGGTGGGTTGGGCTGGGTGGGTGGAGCTCAGTAAAACTTGAATCTGATTTGGTGGGTGGAGCTCAGTGACACTTTAATCTGCTTGTCTGCCAGTGGGTGGGGCTGTGTTCCCACCCTGGTGGTCCTTTGGCCTGAGGCGACCCAGCACTGGAGCTTACAGGCTCTTTGGTGGAGCTAATGGTGGACTCTGGAAGGGCTCATGCCAATGAGCACTTCTCAGAACCCCTGCTTCCAGTGCCCCTGTCTCCTCGGTGAGCCACAGCTGCCCCCCACCTCAGCAGGCAACCCTCCAACACCAGCAGGTAGGTCTGGTTCAGTCTCCTATGGGGTCACTGCTCCTTCCCCCTGGGTCCTGGTGAGCACACTTTTTTGTGTGCCCTCCAAGAGTGGAATCTCCGTTTCCCCCAGTCCTGTGGAGGTCCTGCAATCAAATCCCGCTGGCTTTCAAAGTCTGATTCTCTGGGGATTCCTCCTCCCATTGCTGGACTCCCAGGTTAGGAAGCCTGACCTGGGGCTCAGAACCCTCAGGACTTCTGGGGTATAACTGTTCTCCAGCTTGTGAGTCACCCACCCAGCATTTATGGGATTTGATTTTAATGCGATTGTGCCCCTCCTACCGTCTCATTGCAGCTTCTCCTTTGTCTCTGGATGTGGGGTGGGTTTTTTTGTTGAGTTCCAGTGTCTTTCTGTCGATGGTTGTTCAGCAGTTAGTTGTAATTCTGGTGCTCTTGCAAGAGGGAGTGAGTGCACATCCTCCTACTCCACCATCTTGATTCTTCTCCTGTTTGTACTCTTTGAATTTGAGCCATGTGAAGTTACTACCTGCTCAAAAAATAATTACCATTAAATTTAGATAAAATACTCTTGTCATGCTTGTTGGGCAACATTGGTTTCTATTGTGGTAATATTTACAAATGTTAGTATGCCTGAGAAAAATAAGATTTACTCAGCTTTAAATGTTTGAAGTAAGTAAAGAGCCATGGGTTATTTTTCAGGGATCAGGATGTAGAGATAAGCATAGCTAACCCGGGAGAACTCCTTCACTGACAGTTGCCTTTAAAGTATGTGGGACTTGTTTGCATTAATCATTCTTCTCCTTATTTTTCTTTAAGGAAAAAGATTTTTAATTCTTAACTTATAGTTTTACTTGCTATATTATATGGAGTCAAAGTGGGGATGCATTTTACCAAATTCTTTAATAAAGTCATTAAGGGCAGCCCCAGTATTTATGGCAGTTAAGCTATGAGTATTAACATTTTTCTAAACTGTAATCTACTGTTGCTGCAGAGTCCTTTAAGTTCATTTGTTTGTTGGAACTGTTTTCCCCTCTTATTCTGTAGTCGGCTGCTTCTGTGAAGAAGATTTTATGTGACGCCCCCATGGAATCTGTGGTGCAAGTGTCTGGGACAGTAATTTCCCGACCTCCAGGACAAGAGAATCCAGTTAGTAATTTAGAAACTGTCTATTTAAATTTTACCCATGTACATTTGCACTGTCCGTGAACGCATTCAGGCAACAGACACTGAGTGTCTATTAGATATCCAGCACTAAAGCTCTGCCAGTTCTGCAGATTTAAAAACCTTCACTGCAAACATAAACACCTATATAAATATGCACGTTGACATTTGTTAATGAGCTCATTAGCCACAGATATGGATAAGAATGTCAGAGTCATACACAGACATTTATGTTTTAGACTATACCCTATAAGCACCCTCTACGTTTTACATATGTAAATAAATGCTTGTGTTGTATAAATATTCATTGTGTACATATCCTGATGAGTGATTTTTTAAAATAGGTCTTTTCTCTCTCTCTCTAAGAAAATGCCAACAGGTGAGATTGAAATCAAAGTTAAAACAGCTAAACTTCTGAATTCCTGCAAGAAGCTGCCCTTTGAAATTAAGGACTTTGTGAAGGTGCCATCCTTTGTTACTAACAAAATAGAGTATCTAGAAAATGTTAATAACCAGTAAAGTGTTTTTCAGAGTTTTTTTAAGGAAAATTTTAACTTCTACAAAATTAAGTATTTTATTATATCTGTATCATGAATTATTGTTAGTTTTACAATTTCCTGGTGAAATGTTTTAAATATCAACAGTTCATTAAACTGTTGCAGCTTCTCAACACCTAGAACATTTTTCTCAGACAGCTGGAAACATGGTTGTCTTTAAGACTTAGGTGTTATTTTGTTCAATTTTTTTGTTGCTATGGTTTTACATTTTGAAAGGAAATTTATGTTTACCTTAGAAATGGCCACATGGCATAGGAGATCCTGCATATATTATGTTTAAGCCTCTAACAGTGATAAAATGTTTATAAATCATATAAATATGATTACTGTAATTTAGAATGTTCTTGGAGGAAGCTAGACAGCACTGGATATGTAAGCTCAGCCAATTTTTGGCTTTGTCACAATTGTCTACAGTTGTAGACTTGTATATACCTAATTTGTAAACTAATCTATAAAGGATTTTTAAATTAATTGCATGGCCACCTAGTCTTACATTTGAGTTCCCAGTACTTAATATTCTAATTAGAAAAAGCAATATAATTACAGAGTTGACCTTGTTGGGGGGGTGGGGGGGATATACAGTTTTCCCCCCAGCTATGAGCTTTTAGAAAGAGAAATGGCAGATAGTTCTTCCATTTCTGTTCTAGTATCGAAGAAATAAGCTATTCCAGAGGAAAGGACTTCTTAAAAAAGGTTGTCAGCACAAAAGGGATGCAGAGATTTACAGCCTGAAAATAAGCAGACCTCACTGTGTTCCTGCTAGTACAGCCATAGGAATTCATCTGCTGTTCCCTTGCATTTTTTACACTTGTCCCATTCAGGTGATAAAGTCATGGCTGTTTTCGGCTCTGGTGTATATTTTTTAATGATCTTTGAAATCTTCACTTTTTTTTTTTCCAAGATTAAACACCAGGCTTAAAAATGAATGGATAGGGAGTTCCTTGGTGGCTTAGTGGTTAGGATTCCGGGCTCTCACTGCCATGGCCCGGGTTCATTTCCTGGTGGGGAAAATGAGATCCCGCAAGCACATGGTCAAAAAAGAAAAAAGGGGGAAAAAATGAATTGATAAATGTTTAGTAAGGTAGGCAGATTTCAGTCAGTGAAGTGTGGTTCACTGAAAGATGTAAAATCTGTACAAGTAACAAGCCTAGAAATTGTAGGAATTAAGGATGGTGGTGTATTGCACAGATGGTGGATGCTAAAGATAGAGCTAAAGTTCTTGAAAATTCACAATCTGTATCTAAAGTTAGTATCTTTCTAATATTCAAAAAATATTTAAACATAAAAATCTTTAAATTTGTTTAGAAAACAGAAGCTCTTCGTTTGCAATATCGCTACTTAGATTTGCGTGGTGTCCAAATGCAGTATAACCTGCGACTGAGGTCCCAGATGGTCATGAAAATGCGGGAGTATCTCTGTAATCTACATGGTAAGGGAAGAAACAGTAATTTCCATGTGTTTTATCCTAGAGCATAATTTAGTAGCATAAAACATAATTTAGTTCCCTACTGGGTCACAAATACAGCCTTCTAAAGGTGATAGTGCCTGTTACCATTGTCTGTTTCCCATCACTTGTTGAAGATGGACTAGCCCTTTGGTTGTTATATGTAAGTTTTCTTAATTCTGTATCATGCTTGTGCATCATTTGTTGGGAGCTCAGAAATGTCATGTGGATGAAACTAGACTCTTCAGTTAGCCCTGGTTTTTTTCCTGCTATATATGTGTTATTTTTGCTACACTAGCAGAACACGAGGAAAACTGAAACAGTTCAGTACATAAGAATCCATCAAACAGTTAGAATTATTTCATGACAAAAGTATCAACTTTAGGAACAGAATAGGATTTTATGAAAATCTTCAGCTTCCCTCTTGGATTTATAGAAACCAGCATCAATATGCTTGGTAACTTATTTCAGTCAAAATTCCTAATTAAAGGGTGGCTTCAGATTTGTTGCACTGTACTGTAGAGATCATATTTGGTAAATTCCCATCTAATAAATTCTGATATTTCTCTCTTTTTAGGGTTTGTGGATATAGAAACACCAACATTATTTAAGAGAACTCCAGGGGTATGTCTGTTCCTTAAATCAGCCTACTAATAATGTCCTGTTAGTTGTGAAACGGGACCACTTTGCTTTTATATTCCCTTAGTTCTATTTCTTTTATTTTACTGCCTTAGGATGTCCACATTAACTAGGTATTTGAAGAGTTGAGAAAATTGTATGGATCAGTACTTTTAGTCAGAATCCTTTAATCATATATTGTTTTCTTTTCATTGAGGTTTCTTTTATAGCTACAAATCAATAACGAATCGGTTCCTTAAAAATAAATCCCTTGTTCATTAAGAACTGACATTTCCAAACACTGATATTTATACAGTCTGTGGACTTATAAAACTATAGTTAATAAAAGCAGTTAGGAATTACTTGAATAGGAATTGATGCACAAAATCCTTTTAGCTAGTAACAGAAGTGGGCATTCATTTTAACAAGCATATGTTACATTTAATACTTACCACATACAAATATCATGTAAAGCCTACTACGTGCAAGCCTTTTGGGGACTAAAGGGTGAGGAAGAAATGATCTATCATTGTGGGAACTTTGCTCTTTGATTAATTTCATTGATGAACTGAAATATTGACTTCTACCAGTTCTTGGATTTGTTTTTTGAATAATATCTCTGCTTTCCCTCTTTCTCATTCAAAGGGTGCAAAAGAGTTTGTAGTACCATCCAGGGAACCTGGAAAGTTTTATTCTCTCCCTCAGAGTCCTCAGCAGTTTAAGCAGCTCCTGATGGTTGGTGGTTTAGACAGGTGAGCTTTCTTTATGCTAGTAGTGGTCAGAAAAGGAAAAGAGGGAGAAAAGGGGGAAAAAGAAACACAAAATTGTCCAGTCTCTTAAAAGAAAGTACAAAAATGTATGAGAGTTTGGAAGATACTTGTAAAATATCCTAAAATTCCGCAGTCATTATATAAAGATTTATTGGGTGACCATCATGTACAGAGCTCTATGCTAGTAGATGGGGTAGGGGGTTCAAAACGAAAAGAATAGGTTTTGTGCTCAAGGAGCCAATGAATCTAGTAAAACAAAACAGGATAATAAAACCAACTGTGGCATACACCAAAAACAGTATGTTGAGAATAGCAAACTAGTTGCAGTAAAATGTTTGAAATTATATTGTTTTGGGAAATATTATTAAAAACTTTGTGAGCTAGGGCTTCTGAGACAGGGCTGTATTTCAGGAGATGAAGATGAGAGTTAGAATGGCATAGCACAAGAAAGCTCAAGTGTTTTCATGGAGGAGTGAGTATTTCAGTTTGGCTGAAGCAAAAGAATATGTGTAAAGAAGCATGGACTGCCTTGCCTGTCAGTCTAATATGTGAATACCCAAAGGTGCCATTGTATATTTTTAAGATGATATATTGAGCAGTTAACTTCTCGTGGGTCAACTGTGTGTCTGATTAGATTAGAACATCACAGAGAATTTTAAAATTTCTTGTCCTTTTAGTATCATTGTTATTTCATAACCTGCATTGCCAGGAACTTTGAGGGGAAAGTGTGTGTATGTTTCTAGAATCCTGACTCAGTTGACACTATTTTCCAATTGTAGATATTTTCAGGTTGCCCGATGTTATCGAGATGAAGGTTCAAGACCAGACAGACAGCCCGAATTTACTCAGGTACTAAGTTATATTCATTCATATCTTACTGATTCAGCCTTGCTACAGCCAAGAACGTCAAAACCAGGACAGAAATTATATATATTTTTTCTCATTACATTTTATCTAACACATATTTAATTAAACTAACCTACAGTTGAGGCATTATTTAATCTTTCATCCATTTATAAAGAATATTGTCATAAACTAAGGAATGACAGATTCCTACAGTATTTTAATTATCATGATATGATAAAGTTCTTTAAAAAAATCTCTTGTGCACTAAAACCAACAATTCTGTATGTTGGTATTTAATCTGTTTATCTAGTCAGAGTCATCTCTGACTAGAAAAGCTATTATGATTTAGTTTTTGTATGATATCATATTAATCAGTATGGCACAAAAATTAGTAATCAGCACAAAACCCAGAAGATTTGGAGTTGGACAGACCTTAGATCAAAGGTAGTTTAACCATATGCACTCAAGCACGTTAGTTAGCCTCTCTGAGCCTTAAGCCATGAGATGGCTGTGGGAACTAACAGTTTGATGTATGTAAAGCATTAGCACAGTGCCTGACACAAAACAGATGTACAATAATATTTAACCTGCCCTCCCGTGTATTAAGTATAGAATCCAGTGGTAATTTAAAACAAGGGAAATATATAAATATGTATGTACATAATATTATGGCTCTCCAAGTTAGCTTCCATATGTTGTTTTGGTTTCAGATTGACATAGAGATGTCTTTTGTAGACCAGACTGGCATCCAGAGTCTAATTGAGGGTTTGCTCCAGTATTCGTGGCCCAGTGATAAAGGTCCTGTGGTGGTTCCTTTTCCTTCTGTGACCTTTTCTGAGGCATTGGCCAGCTATGGAACTGATAAACCTGACACTCGCTTTGGGATGAAGGTACTTTTCTTCACTTTTCCAGGACTTTGCCCCCAAATAGTCCTGTAGTCTTTTGAACCACTTTGACGTTTACAAACAGTTACTTACACACACTGTTATATCATATTTTTTGTTATTATCTTGGCTTGTTACTTTTGTTGTTACCCAGCTACAGCAAGAGAAAATAATACCATGTTAGCATTAGCACCTTTTTCTATCTACTGTGTTCCAAGATCCACTCCCAAGAGCAAGTTTCTTTCTATAACATTTTTATTACTGACAAGTTATTAGTTACATGGATATGAATGGTAACTTGAAAGAAAAAAAAAAAAACCTATTCTTTCCTATTGAAGTTTTCTTAAGCTAAAATGACACTTGGAAGGCAAATGATTAAGAGTTATTCTTTTTCCCTGGTCTATAAAGAGCTCAAACATATAGAAACATTTATTCACGTTGTTAGTATCTACATATATTTAACTAAGGGTAACAGTAGAACTTATACAGAGCAGTTTCCCTTAGCAAGCCTCTTATTATTTGCTCTTAGAAAGCAATAGCCCTTCATCACTGTGATGCTGGTGATATTTCTATATCTCAGATATCAGAGCAGATTCCTTAGAAATTGAGTTCTGCCTGGTCCACGAATAGGCAGTGCTCAATTCTTAGAAAGAAAAAAATATAGCACAAAAAGAGTCACACTGCCTATTTACAGCAGCCAACTTAACTACTCCTTGTTTCTTCTTCTGTAATATGAAGTGGTGGTTCTTAAGTCATGCTGCTTAAGTTAAATTCTGCCTCTGCCACTTACTAGCTGTGTTATCTTGGACAAGTCATTTCTTTCTCTGTGCCTTGGTTTTCTCATCTATTAAATGGGGATAACAAGAGGGCCTACCTCATACTCTTGTTGTGCGGATGAAATGAATTATTACTAATGAGTAATTGGTACATTAACCCTTGCCATGGCGCCCAGCCCATGCCAAACACTCTATGAACACACTCTGCAAACATTAACAAGATCTGCTTTCCTCTTTAAAATCTTGTTTGTAAAAGATTTTGAGATAAACATTACTTCACATTTAGTTACCTTTTCTGTTACCCATTTTCCAGATTGTAGATATCAGTGATGTGTTCAGAAACACAGAGGTTGGATTTCTTCAAGATGCACTTAGTAAACCCCAAGGAACCATCAAAGCCATATGTATCCCTGAAGGAGCAGTAAGTGGAGCACAATTCTTTTTTTTTCTTTTCTTTTCTTTTTTTTTTTAGATTTATTTATTTATTTATTGGCTGTGTTGGGTCTTTTGTTGCTGCACACGGGCTTTCTCTAGTTGCGCGAGCGGGAGCTGCTCTACGTTATGGTGTGTGGGCTTCTCAGTGCAGTCGCTTCTCTTGTTGTGGAGCATGAGCTCTAGGCGCACGGGCTTCAGTAGTTGAGGCACATGGGCTTCGTAGTTGTGGCACACGGGCTTAGTTGCTCCACAGCATGTGTGATCTTCCTGGAGCAGGGATCAAACCCATGTCCCCTGCACTGGCAGGTGGACTCTTAACCACTGTACCACCAGGGAAGTCCGTGGAGCACAATTCTTTGTTTTCTCAAAAATGTGTATTTGCAAAGTAAATATGTTCAACACTGGCACATTTAAATTTCAGAAAAAAAAATTCTCTAAATAAAAATGTGTTTTTTCATATAAAGTCTAATAGTGTCTCTAAAACTGTAAGTAGAGAATGATAAAACCTTATGGATATGAGTTTACACTCCCAAGATCTAGAGCTTTTGTTTTTTCTTCTAAACAATGCTGTAAAGTTCTCCTGTACTTGATGTGGGATTATTTCCACCAGTGGTGAGTATAAAATAGTATTCCTTTTCTGTCTCCAGCCTCAGTTTGTCCAAAGGCTCCCAGCCCCGTATCAGCTCCAGCATTGCCCTTGCATGTTGGTTCTTGTTCTTGGGGTCTACTGCATTAATAACGGGGGAAGAGAAAGGAAATGGAGCTGTGAAAAGCAAAAGGAGAGGAAATGAGGGTAGGAGAGAGAGAGAATGGTTGAGTTGGGTGAGCATGGATTCTTAAGTAATGGGACACGTCTGTTTTCTGTAGTTAGCACACCTGCTTTGAAAACAATTTAATAAGAGTTCTAAAAGTATTTTGAGTCAGGTTACTATTTTGAAAGACTATTCAGCTGGATACATAAGCATCTTAGTATATTTAAAATAGGGATAAGAATTCAGTCTCATTACTTTTTATTCACTTCATATGTTCAATGGAAAGTAATTTGGTGTCAATATTCTAGTCCAGACATATTGAATGTGTTCAGGTAAGCTCAGTATAACATATTTCTTGTTATTATTATTTACCCCAATTTGACTGTGTCCATTCCTTCCCAAGTAGATCATAAGGACTGCAGGGCCATGAACCATGTTTTCACCTTTTTGTGTCTCCCATTGCTAATTAAGTGCTCCGTGAATATTAGTGATGATAGCCATAGCATCTCACTTAGAAACACATTGAGATAACTTAGAAAAGTAAGAATTTTAAGAGATCTGAAATAATCAGGTTCTGAATCCTCTTATTCATTTTGTTACTGATCTTTCACAATTCAGTTGCAAAAATTCATTTTCAACATATTATATATACACAGTCTTCTGTGGAATACATTCACAGCTATTTCCAATGAGACCTGCATAATTAGAAAAAAGTATGCCCTGTAGCAAGCCTTAAAATTTTGTCATTTGGACAACAGAAAGTAAATCTTTATTGAATCTTATTATTGTGATGGAAAGACACAAAATATATTTGTTTCCCATTTCATTTCATAAACGTGTTTGTGAAGCTAAGTGTCATATCGATGAGTTTACTTTGACTTTCTTTCACCAGAAATACTTAACAAGGAAAGACATTGAGTCCATTGGAAAGTTTGCAGCTGACCGTTTTAATCAGGTAAGGAGCAGGTTTTTTCCTTTCTTTTAGGGATTCAATATTTTTAACAATTTATTGTTTGAGCTGTTACACTATCATTAGTTTTGAGGGGCTTCTTTTTATTTTTAAAGTTAATCTTACCACTAAGTATAACTGCAAGACTTCAACTTAGTTGAATTCACCACTCATCAGAATGTGAAAGTTCAACCCTAGCCTTTTAAAACAAACAGCGGTACTTTAATATAGTTGGGAAAATTAAAGCCACATGTGCCCAAGGTTTAAATGAAAGCATAGCAGGTGTGAAAGAAAGCTGGTATTCATTGGTCTTCCCATACCCTTTTAAGAATTCTGAATATACCTTTCCTTTGACACATACACTTGGTGTAGTTGGCTTGGTGAACAGTAGCACTAAAATACGGAGGCACAGGAACAGGAAATGGGCATTCGTACACTGTCACTGAAGTGTAAATTACCTCAGCCATTTTGGAACCACTAACTTTAAAAATAGTCATGCTCTTTGAGTCAGTAATTTTCTCTACTTTAAAGAAAGGGTCTTAGATATGAAGACACTTATGTACAGTATCATTTACAGGAATGAAATGAAACCATATGGGAGTGATTAAATAAATTAAGGTAGGATTATAGGAATAAATATTAAAGTTCCTTTTAAAAATCTTGTTTCCTAACTAAAAGTTCATAATGTAGGGAAAATGTTCAGGTTATAATGATTTGTAAGAAAAGGGGAATACAGAATTATATATTCACTGATCATAACCAGGTAGAAACACTGTATTTGTGGATTGAAAATGGACTACTCAGAAGTCTCTTCAGCAAGTGGTGTTGGGAAAGTTGGACAGCCACTGGTAAATCAATGAATTTAAAACACTCCCTCACACCATGCACAAAAATAAACTCAAAATGGCTTAAAGATTTAAAATATAAGACATGACACTAAAACTCCTAAAAGAAAACCTAGGCAAAATGTTCTCTGACATAAATCATAGCAATACTTTGTTAGATCTGTCTCCCAAGGCAAAAGAAATAAAAGCAGAAATAAACAAATGGGACATAATCAAACTTATAAGCTTTTGCACAGCAAAGGAAACCATAAACAAAACAAAAAGATAACCTACAGACTGGAGAAAATATTTGCAAATGATGTGACCAACAGGGGTTTAATTTCCAAAATTACAAACAGCTCATACAACTCAATATCAAAAAACCAAACAACCCAATCAAAAAATGGGCGGAAGACCTAAACAGACGTTTCTCCAAAGAAGATGCACAGATGGCCAATAGGCAGGCACATGAAAAGATGCTCAACGTTGTTAATTATTAGAGAAATGCAAACCAAAACTACAATGAGATATCACCTCACAACAGTCAGAATGGCCATCATCAAAAAGTCTACAAATAATAAATGAAATTTCACAGTTTGTATTAGCTTTGTCATTTTTCATTCAGTGTGTTGCACACTTGAAGGGCCCTTTGAATACGAAGGTTCATGTCTTTTTTCTGTGGAAAATTATTTTATCATATAATTACTTTGACCTCATCATTTTCTCTAGTCTGTCTTTTTGGGATTTCTTTTAGCTATGTGTTGGGCCTCTTTTTGTAACTTGTATGTCTTTTGTTTTCGTGTCCTTTCCCATCATTTTCTTTGTCTTTTTATTCTTTCTGGGAGATTTCTTCAGCTCTTCTGTTGAATTTTTTTTTAAGCAATCATATTTTTATTTCCCACTAGCTCTTTCTTGCCTCCTTTCATTGCATTTTATTCTGGTCTTATTGATAAAATACCTTTTTTAATATTTTTGAGGATTCAAATTTTTTGTTCCCTAAATTATCTCTTTCCTCTAGGGTCATTTTTTTCTGTTTATCTGGTTCTTTTTTTTTTTTTTTTTTTTTTTCTTTTTTTAGTGCTACAGCTTCTTCGATGTGTGGTGATTGTTAATTGTACGTATTTAAGAATGAGCCATTTAAAAAGCTGTTCAAAGGGGCATTTGTAAATGGTTAGGTTTAGTTTTGGGGGAGCAACAAGATGGTTGTCTATTACCCTGGGGACCTGAGTCTTTAGAGCCCTGCATCTCTAGGATTTTGCAGGGTAAGATCAGTTCCTTCTTGTGCTGAAGCTGCTCTGTTCTCTAGGCCAGAGCTTCCTGCATCTTGCTTCTCTGGCCATTCCTATTCCACTCACCTGAATCTGTCAAAAATTTTCAGAAATCTCTTATTTGCTGATATCCCTTCCCACCCTTCATTCCGTTGTTTTTTGTTTCTTTTTTTCATTTTGGTGAGATTACGTTTTAGATTCCTTTAGTATCATTTTGAAGGGCTTCAGGGAGGGAATAGAGATAATCTCATGTAGGTTCTTTTTCTTTTGGAAGCAAGAAATCTTTGTACTGCAGGAAAAATAAATCAACCCTGCTTTTTAAAAACTGTAAGTCTTTTTCTTTATCACAGGAAGTCTTACCTATATTCCTGAAAACCAATAAAAACTGGAATTCTGCAGTTGCTAAGTTCATAATGGAGGAGCAAGGCCTGGGACTAATCAGACTGTTGGAGACCCGAGAGGAGGATGTGGTCCTGCTAACTGCCGGAGAGCACAAGAAAGCAGTAAGAAAAATTACCTCTGGGCATCTGTGCTACTGATGCTGAATGATGCCTCTCTTTTCCTGTGTATATATTACATATTTGAAATTGACTTAATTTCATAAAATGGAGCTGCTCTGGATGAGTTTTTGTATTAATAAATGTCTTTTGGCACTTTATAATGCACTGTATACAAACGAGAGTTTTCAGTTTGCAAGGCAGAAATAGAGACAGATGTAGAGAACATATGTGTGGATACTAAGAGGAGAAAGCAGGAAGTGGGGATGAATTGGGAGATTGGGATTGACATATATACAGTAATATGTATAAAATAGATAATAAATAACCTGCTGTATAGCACAGGGAACTCCACTTTGCTGTACAGTAGAAACTAACACAACATTGTAAAACAACTATACCCCAATTAAAAAAAAAAACTAGAGTGTTTTCCATCAGCTGCCAGCCTCCTTTGGTGTTGCTCACACAGATTAGATGTGGCATTGATGAGGAAAGCCAGTTAGGTAAAGAGAGGACCATTGATATTCATTGTACAGCTGTGAAAAAAATATTTTCGAAGTTTTACAGATTAAGAAAAGTTGGTAGTCCCAAACTTTTGCACGTAATGCATTCCTGGAAATGTGGAGGGACAGCTTAGACTGCTGGAGAGCTGCTGGGCTGGCAGACACCCCCAGCCCTACCTGGTCGAGGCAGAACCCTTTCTCCTCAGGAGCAGCAGCTGGGAGGGAGCACTGCTGCCACGCACTGGCTAAGTCACCCTTCTTCTGGAGATGTGCGGAATGATGGATTTAATTTTAGAAATCATTGTAAAATACACAAAGTGTGGTATCAGACTCAAACATGAGTACTGAAAATACACTGTAAAGGTCAAGCATGGTAAAAATTCATCCTTGCATTGTAGTATAATATGGTATCTTTATAGTGTCTGATTAGTACTTTATCAAGTTCATTCTACTAATTTATATTTGCACTTGGTGTTTGTTTATCATTATTTCTTCCAAAGGAAAAGTTTCAGAGTTCAGCCACAAAGCTAAATATAATCCACTGTGCTTTCCTTTCTCTGCATTAGTAGAGTGATGAAAGCTATTTAATTGCAATTTTTTTTTTGATACTGTGGTCAAAAAATTCATTTTTTTTAAATGAATTCACTTATCAACATTATTTTTGAATACCAGCCCTGAACCAGTACTGTTAAATTTGCTGGGGGATGCAGCAGTTAACTACAGATTTTATTGTCAGTGCATTTCTTAAAAAAGAATTTGGATTTTGTATTAAAAATTCTGCTGCAAGTTCAGCTGGCTATTAAACTTTCCCCTGGTATGAACTGAAACTGCTCGTGTTCTCTTCCCAAGAAGGTATTGATCTAATTCCTACTGGGACTTCCTTGAGAGAATGCTCGAAACCAGATTTATGAAGAATAACATTAGCATTCTGAATATGTCACAGTAAAGGTGCCCTGTGTGGATATCTGTGTCAGATAGAATAGGCTACAGAGTGACACCCTGTGCATGTCTCCAGGCATGTCTCCTGTTCTGACTGCCCTTTCTCAGGGATGCCCTGCCTGTCATAGTTTAACACTTATCACAGCACTCTGTTTGCCTAGCACTAATTACTTGGTATATATTAACTCATTTAACCTCATGCCAGCCCTATTAAGAAAGCACTGATACTGTTACCATTTTCAAAGATAAGAAAACTGAGGCATGGAGGTTAAGAATTTGTTCACACTCACAGAGCTAGGAGGTGGAGGAGCCAGATTTCTAACCCAAAAGCCCAGTTCCAGAAGTCACACTCTTAACATAACCTCTAATCCGTACTAATAACAGCCAACATTTATTGAACATTAAGTGTGTGCCAGGCTCTCATCAGATCCTCTCCACAACCCTTCAGGAACAGTAAGGAAATAATAATTATAGTAGCTGGTTTGTATTTCAGAGCATATCTGACTTGATCTTCACAACAGTCTTTGGAGTAGATATTTTTATCTCCATTTTACTATGGAAAAAAGTGCAGAGAAGTTAGTCAGTAACCAAACTGAGAAACAGACCCAGGTTAATCAAGCTCTGATACCTGTGTTCTCAGTCACTGTGTTAGCAGATACTTGCCAAGTCTGCTGGGTCTGACAGTCATCCTCAGATCTTTCTCTCCTCAGAGGCTAAGAGGTTCTCATCTGTAAATTAACTAATCCTTTCTCAGAAAAAGGCCTGGCTTTAGAATCCACAGTGTATCATTTGCTGCCTACTCTTCACAGCAGTTTCTGTTTGCAGTGCTCTTTGTTGGGAAAATTACGACTGGAGTGTGCTGACCTTCTAGAAGCAAGAGGAGTGGTGCTTCGTGACCCAGCTCTGTTCTCTTTCCTTTGGGTTGTGGATTTCCCCCTCTTCCTTCCCAAGGAGGAAAATCCCGAAGAGCTGGAGTCCGCCCACCACCCATTTACTGCTCCCCATCCCAGCGACATCCACCTCCTGTACACGGAGCCCCAAAAGGTACCATATCTACACCTCCAAATTAAAAGGAAATGTGGAAACAAGGCAGAGAACTTCAGTTTTCACAGTCTGACCCAGTTCTGGAAGCCCTAGAAGAAATTGTCAGGTTTGAGGCATTGTCTCTGCATAGCTACAAGTGTCCTCAATGTACAGAACAGAAAACCAGAGATTGTTCTCTAACATAAAGGCTCTTTGAATCTTCTAGGTCCGTAGCCAACACTATGACTTGGTTTTAAATGGCAGTGAGATAGGAGGTGGGTCTATCCGAATTCATGATGCAGAGCTACAGCGTTACATTCTGGAAACAGTACTAAAGGTAACATCGTCTTCTAACCTGGCCTTTTTAAAAAACTGTAACATTTGTCTGTTTTGTTAAAATGTTATGAATGGAGGATTCGCTAGATATAGAATAGTTTCAGCTTATTTCTCTACCTGTAGTGTTAGACTTTGAAAAATAAATGACAATAATATGTATTTTTTTAGTGACTACTATATGCCAGGCACTGTTTAAGTACCTTATATGCATGGACACATTTAGTCCTCACAGTTACTTTTTAAATTAAGACCTTTATTCTTCTCATTTTAAAGATAGGAAACTGAGGCAGATGAATTAATTTGCCCAAAGTCACACAGCACAGAAGCAAGCAGAGTCGGGATTCAAATCCAGGCAGGGCAGCTCTTGAACCCAAGCTCCCAACCTCCTAACCACTGCACTGCTCAAAAAAAGGATGCAGTCTGAAATGACTGAGAAGGTTGATAATGCTAGAGAAAGGGAGAGGTTTGAAAGGATTTTATGTCACTTAGTATTTGAGGTGGGGATAGATTTTAATGACAGAGAGTGGGTTCATCAGAATTTTCAAAAGAAGAGTCTCTATAGATGCAAGCCTAAGAATCTGTGGTTTGTTGATGACTCTTCAGGAGGCTAGGATAGATTTTAGGAAGGCAAAGGTCCAGGAGAGTCTGATCCTAAAAGATCATTTTGTGGGATTAACTAACAGGGGTGAGGTGGGATGGAGGGATTTACTTATGAGAATAGGATTGGAGAACTCAACACCAAACTCCCCCTTTCGCTTTGAAAATGTTACAAACTCCCTTAACTTTTCTTCTCTTAAGGCAAAGCCCCTAACCATCAGTTTCGCAGCCTATGTTTTTCATTCCTTTCAAGCGTCTCAAAATGTCAGTGAGAATACTTCTCTACACATCAGTGCTTCTCAGCCCTTCTGCACATTAGAAAAGAATCACCTGGAAAGCATTAAAAACAAAAAAACTCATTGCTCCTCACCAGACCAATTAAATAAAAAGCTCTAGATGTGAGGCTTGGGCATTTGTTCCTTAAAAGTTCCCCACTTGATTGTGATCTGTAGCCTGGTTAGGGGACCATTTCAGACACACTTTCAACACTTCTACAGGCTTTGCCCCACAAAGGTTACTTGCACGGTCACCAAACCCAGCGGCCTGTTGTTGGCCCACAAGCTGTCCTGCCTTCTGGCGGTATCCGCACTGTTGCCCTTCTAATAACATTCTCTCCTCCTGGTCCCTGTGACAGATCTGGTTCCTTCCTTCATGCTGCCTTTCTGAGGCCACATCTCCATGTCCTTAATTGGTCTTACTCTGTCTGCATTATCAGCGTAGTAATAGCTGCATTTACTGAGCCCCAGGCATTTCCCTGCATGTTGTAGTATCTGTGACTTGTCATATTCTCTTGCTAAACTGTAAACCTCTTAAAGTACTTTTTTAACTCAACTTTTATTTTCCCTTTAGCAACTAATTGTAGTGTGTGGCACCTAGTGGACCCTCAGTGTGTATTAAATTGAATTATCTTTTGAATTTCAGCAAGACGTGAAATTGCTCTCCCATCTGCTCCAGGCTTTAGATTATGGGGCGCCGCCTCATGGAGGAATTGCATTAGGTAAACAGTCTGTCCTTTTACAAGCTATATTTCATTCCATAGCTCTAAGTGTCAAATGGGGACTCTCAGCTTATGGGGGAGAGGATGGGGTTGGGAGAGTAGAGGAGTAAAGAGGGTAGGAGGGGAGTCCAGCAGTTCTAAAGAATTTAACTTGGTGTTTTTCATTTTGGTGATTTTCGGGGGGGGGGCTTGCTGTGCGGCGTGCGGGATCTTAGTTTCCCGACCAGGGATTGAACCCAGGCCCTCAGCAGTGAAAGCACCGAATCATAACCACTGGACCGTCAGGGAATTCCCTGATGATATATTTTAAAAATATATTTAACCAGTTATAAAGATAAAACTTAACTGATAATTTGCATTTGAAAGATTTTTTAATACAATGAAAGTAGAGTCTTAAGTCAACATTGCTCAAATCCCTGGAAGCTCACAGACACATTCATAGGAGTGTGAAAAATACTACTCCAGAGTATTCAGCTTGTGTGCAAGTGGGACATGCCAGTGTCTTTCCGATGGCCTTGGCTGCTCACATTGCTTGTTTTATCAAACACAGAAGAGTGTGAGAAGTTCTAGGAAGCTTACCTAGATCGTAGGCCCTCAACAGTAGAGACTTCCTTCTATGTTTTTGGAGTACCCCGCACAGCGCCAAACTTTGTTCAACCTTCAGTATGCCCTTGCTAAGGACTCATTAATTGCTGTGACTGTTTATCCCAGAAGCTTGTGAACATTAGTCCTGAGCACTTTTCTAGAATGAGATAGAAGAGAACCTCTCAAACATAGTTCTCTAAGAAGGCAGGGAACTATGCTTAGCTGCAACTTATTAAAGGTTCTTGTTTAAAAGTTTTCCTCAACCTTTGTAGGAAAACTAAGTCACCCCCAACCGTAGGTTACATTCTCATCTATTAACTTTGGATTTCACAGGGTTAGACAGACTGATCTGCCTTGTCACTGGAGCGCCAAGCATCAGAGATGTCATAGCCTTCCCCAAATCTTTCCGGGGGCACGACCTTATGAGCAGTGCCCCAGATTCTATCCCTCCTGAGGAACTGAAGCCTTATCATATCCAGGTCTCCTGGCCAACAGACGCAGAAACAGAAAGGAGCTCACTGAATCATCCATGCCATCCAGAAAGTTGAGCTTTTGAGTTTTGTCCTCTTTTCTTCCCCAAGGCTAGAATCAGATCTGGAGTTCAGCCACAGATCTGACTTCACGTTTTTAGATGGAAGGATCCAGACCACGTTCTTCACCTCAACAAAGAAACAGATAAAAGGTATCCAGGTTTAACAATAACATGCATCATTAGGATTATTTTATTTGGGACTTTTTTGAAGTTTCTTTTTACTTGGAGAGGTGTGAAAGACAGCTCTTTGTTGGAGTAACATAGTGACAGTGTTTTCTAATCATGTTTTTCATACCCAGATAGTAGATTGTTCTCTTAGGACAGAGGTAATCAAACCACACATGAATTGTGAGAAAATTCTTGCCCCTTTAGGCTGATCAGTTGATGGAGGGGTCAGTTCAACCAGTCAAGAGAATCCTACAAAGTAACCTGGATAATGACATCTCAATTATCAACATAATATAGTTAAGAAGCAACATGATATAAGGCAAAAAAATCACTGAAATATAAAAGTCACAAAACCTTAAATCAGTGCTTTACCTTGGAAATTGTATAAACCTCTCTTAGCCTCCCTTCCTGCATATATGAAATGTAGACAATACTTTCCTGGGTCCCTCACTGGCTTCTTGCCTGAATCCTAGGAGACAATATATGTGGAAGATGATGACAGTGAAAATGCTTTGAAAAACTTTTAAGCATTACTTAAATGTAAGTAATGATATTATCCATCTGTAAACAGGGTACAGGTAAATCTCTATATTTTATAGTTTAAGATTAAACAAAACTGATAACTGTGGTAAAAGGAAAACAGTAATTTCATTAATCAGTATTCTGCTTATATTTCTATTTTTTTTAATAACCATTAATCCCCAAATAACTTTCCCTCAGTTATAAGTAACTGAAAATATTGACCTTAAACCAAATTCAAATGTAGAAGTGAACACAAACTCATTGTGATTTTCTTATACGTTCTGTTCACACAAATAAAGGCTTATAATTAATAATTATAAAATGGGAATAAGGCTTTGATTAATGACATTTTCTACTTTATCTTCATTTTTGCCTTGACATTCTTTTGACTTTGATACTACACCAAAACTTGACAAGTTTCTTAAAGGTTAATTGCAATGTGTAATCTGAAATCATATTGATAAATTTTTCTAAAATCCATTGGCCTGCCTTGTATTTTGAATACAACTTTTATGCGTGATTTTGTAACACCGCACATTGATCACTTGAAAAATATTGGCTCACTGAACTATGCAACGCTTCCAGGTGTTAACACATTTTATTATACAATATCTAAAAAATCACACTGATTAACTTCATTACTGATTTCATCTTAAGTATGGAGAAGGTGTAAGTGCACAGACAGATATAAGCTTTCCAAAAATCTTATTTTCACTTGAAAGCTTGAGTTTTCTTTGGCAACAAATACCATCAGGCTTTTTTCCAAACTCATTTTTGAGAAAATATCTGCCAATATCTGCGGCCTGGGCTTTGGTCTCTCTTCAGTTCCAACGAAGAGGCAGAGCCTCTGGCGTGTCCCTGCCTCCTCTTCTGCCTGAGTCGGGGAGGCCAGGAAGCCTTGGTGGCTGGAGGGGGTCTGCTGCCCGAATGTATATTCTCTTCACCAGGAACACAGACTTATCATTGTTGGACTGGGTAGTGCGGTGAGAACTACCATCCTTTACCAGCTTTCTATGAATGAAGTTGTACATGCATCCCTTATGATAGGAAGTAATGTAGAAGAGACGGTGATTACTAATACACGTTTCCTGATGTGGGATATTGGTGGCCAAGAATCTCTTTGATCTTCCTGGAACAGTTATTACACTAACAGAGTTTGTAATAATTGTTGTGGACAATACAGAAGAAAAAGGATTGCTGTAACTGAAGAGCTCTATGACATAGCCCATGGAGACCTAAGGAAAGCTGAATTGCTGATTTCTGCTAATGAACAAGAATGTATGGCTAGAACACGATAATTCAAAAAGACACATGCACGCCAATGTTCAATGCAGCACTGTTTACAATAGCCAGGACATGGAAGCAACCTAAATGTCCATCAAGAGATGAATGGATAAAAAACATGCGGTACATATATACAATGGAATATTACTCAGCTGTAAAAAGCAATGCAACTGGGACATTTGCAGACATGGATGGACCTAGAGACTGTCATACAGTGAAGTGAGTCAGAAAAACACATCGTAAACTAACACATACATGCGGAATATAGAAAAATGGTACAAATCAACTGGTTTGTAAGGCAGAAATAAGAGACACAGATGTGGAGAACATAGACACGAAGTGGGGAAAGCGGGGAGGATTGGGGGGGAATGAATTGGGAGATTACTAATAAGAAAAAAAATACCAAATTGTACAAAGAAAAAGCCAAATTTGATTGGCAGGTATTTACACTTGCAGATGCTTCTAGAGCTAATGGCTTCCTTTGTAATTTAGGAATTAACTAGCAACTCACTGATTCACTAATACTCTCATTAGCTTCTTGAACTAACCACATTCCCCCCAGAAATTTGTAAAACCTGTACCCATTTTCTAAAGATAAGGACGTAGACTTCCCTGGTGGTACAGTAGTTAAGAATCCGCCTGCCAATGCAGGGGACATGGATTCAATCCCTGCTCCAGGAAGATCCCACACGCTGTGGAGCAACTAAGCCTGTGTGCCACAACTACTGACCCTGAGCCCTAAAGCCTGTAAGCCAAAACTACTTTAGCCTGCACGCCTAGAGCCCATGCTCTGCAACAAGCCATCACAATGAACCCATGCACCACAATGCCTGAAGAGTAGCCCCTCTGCTCGCCTGCACGCAGCAACTGAGACCCAACACAGCCAATTTAAAAAAAAAAGAAAACCTGCCAATGCAGGGGACCTCGTTTCAATGCCTGTGTCTGGGAGGATCCCACATGCTACAGAGTAACTATGCCCATGTGCCACAATTACTGAGCCTGCATTCTAGAGCCTGAGCCACTACTACTGAGGCTGTGCACAACTACTTAAGTCTGCATGACCTAGAGCCCACATGCTGCAGCTGGAGCACAGCCCATGCTCCAAAAGGGAAGCCACCGCTCACTAGAGAAATCCAGCGCAAGGCAATGAAACCCAAAAGCTGTCCAAATTACAAAAACCAGAACAGGAATATTTCAGTTTTGTAAACCAAGTCCCAAAATACAAAAATAAAACATTATAACCACAGTATTATTGGCCTCATTCTTAAAAGACCTCATCGTTTTAGGTCTTTTTTATGTTATCTCTGAAACCAACTCCTACATCAGTTTTGTCACCAGCACTTGCCAGACCTATCACCCTGGTGCTTACTACAGCCAAGTGGAGATTTTTTCCCAATTTCTGCACTCCTACCACTAGTTGCCATTAGGAGCTTCTGCTTTTCTGCACAATTTTCTACATAAACCAAATGTATTTTAATGATTTAAATGCCCATTTTGGAAATTAAGGATCACTGAAGTTCCTGTGTTTAACATTTTCACTCCTAGGGAACATTCTTGCTGAGCACAAAGGTGGTTTAAGCTCTTATTTTGCTTTTCCAGCCTCAAGCTTCAACTCCAATAGTTGGTTTTCAACAGTGACAAGCTGACAATCAGGCACTTAGAAAATTTCTGCAAAAAATATGCCATTGGGTCTCAATTACAAAAATGTCCTATTTATCTTCCTTCACCTCATTAAATTGAGCACACTTCAGATGGTTTATAAATATTTATTAAAATTGGAGATTGGACAATTCCCTGCTTGTCCAGTGCTTAGGGCTCTGCACTTCCACTGCAGGGGGCATGGGTTCCATCCCTGGTGGGGGAAGAGAAGATCCCAGGTGAGGTGCAGCACAGCCAATAAAATAGCCTTTAAACAAACAAAGCCTTGTTTGCTCTTCTACCCCATGAGCATCCTTCCAGCTGCCTGCAAGAACAAAGAAACCATTTCAGTCCCATTTCCATGTTTCAAGTGTAATGGCATTTGGGATACACAGAATATCAGATCTTTGAACATCATCAAGTAATCAGTGAGAGAGTTCAAGTTGGGGTGAGATCATCATGTATTCTGGAATAAGACAACAGTACTCAAATTTTCAAGCCTCACCTGTCAACTGTTCAGATGCATGATTGCTGTCATAAATGCCCTGAAAAGTAAAGACCATATGTTAGATCACAGTAAAAGGAAAAAATCTTGATACTTGTTGGTAAAGTAACCTCAGAATCAAAATGGAACGGTTTTATGGGTGATATCATTCTATTCATTTGGCAGAATCATCACATCACAGGTTACATTCTAACTCATCATAAATACCAGAGATTGACTTACACTGAAATCTTCAGGATAAAGAACAATCTTCAGGATAACAAAACGTGTGCCTGTTTGAAAATGGAAAATAAAAGCCTTTCATTTAAAATTGCCCATTCTCACATTTTTTGTAGCCCATTTTTAAATTTTTAAAAAATTCTAGGGCAGTGAACCTCATGGTTCACTCTGGGTGATAGAATAAAAATGTGTCAATATAGGTTCATAATTTTAAGTCCCACTCTGGTGCTAGATTTTGACAGTAAGGTGAGGATGCTGTATGAGAACTTACTGTTCAATTTTACATGAATCTAAAGCTGCTCTGAAAAGTGACTATTAAAAATAATCAGCTAAGTAACTTGTTCTAGTGTAATCTACAGTATATGCCATAAAAACAATGTTAGCCTGTTCTTATCCGAAAATGTAAATTCCTAACCTTGAAATTAACGGTACAGGACATTTGTATGAGCCATTATACCTATCCAAATTCCTGAACATTTCTGTGAGAAAATCTCCCAATCTCCACTTTCAAGGGTATAAACAGAATTGGTGCAGCCAGATACATCAGATAGGAGCGAAAGACAGTATGTGCTCATCACTGCTTGTCTGCTGAACTATGTTATCATCATTGTATCGGCTGTAAACCACTAAACACAGAAACCAAACTTGAGACTTCTATACCTTTTTGCAGAACTCCTTGTTCCCTGCATTGTAGCCAGTAACTCTTCACACCTGCAGAAATTTAATGAAATTTAGTCAAACAATAGGTAGTAACAGGTAGATTTCAAAAATTTTCTAGATACCGTTTCAGTTTTTAAAAATCTTCATTCTTTTTCAGAGAGATTCCCATCTGTTTAATTTTTTAAAAATCATCACTAACAGCACCTTGCTTACTAATTAGTTAAGATTAATAAAATACATACCTTTATATAAAAGGTCTCCAAAATTTGTACCTGCAAAAAAGTATTTCTTTAGATGCATTTCACAATACCTTAATACTAAAGCTTGTTTTAACTTCTCAACTGTCCAACACCAGAAAACACTAACGTAGATCAACTACTAAGACCAGCACATTTTCAGAAATATAAACCCAATGCCAGGAGCCAAAGAACTGTTTTCATGTCTTACCCTAAGCAAGCAAGCGAGCAATCCATGGATTAAAACGTGTACCCGGGATCTCTAAGGGAAATGAGACACCTTTCATTAAAATGTCAACCTTTCTGTTAAATTCTTCTCACATATTTGTCACAGGGTTCTTCAGTGTTAGATTTGTCTACATGCTCATTTCAGGTCAGACATTTGCTCAACATCATTACAAAAACCCCGTTCGGAGCATGCTCAACATGCACTTGCAAACCAGAAATAGGAAATTAGCTTGGTAGTTAAGCATTCTACTTCACCAGCATTCTCAGTAACAGCTGAACTTACTTGTTTAACATTAATGCTTACCAAAAAGTTGGCCCGGACAGCTCAAGGACTCAAGTCCACCTAAGAAATAAAAGTCGTTTTATAATAGTCAAAGATGAATTTTCTCCCCACAAATCTAAAAAGTGCCTGAAATCAGATAGAGCTAATTAAGACCTTCATATTCAGTCAGTATTTGCTTATCATCACACAGGCTGCTTTCACAAATTAAGACAGGACAAGGATCTGGCTTTTATTTAATGCATTCAGCACACTGTTCAAGCACTTTGCGGTAGGACTGCTTCCTCTGCATTAGAAGGCAACCCTGAAAAACCATTACTGGTATTCTTTGTCATGTTTGCCCAGTCACCTATGTTTACTTCAATTACAATTTTACTTACCCCTTCAACTTCCAGTTAATTCTGCTTAGTGCCTACAAAAAAAGGGAAACTAGATTAGTAGTGGCATTTTACTTATCCTGTCAGCAGAAATTTTTACTATCTCAGACACATCAGACAAATGGATATCTTTCATGTTTCAATCTGTTGAACTATGCAACCATCATAGTATCTGTTTCTTCAGATTCCTCCTACTATTAAATATAAAAGTGTAGAAGGAAACTAGAGTGCCGAAACTTTGGGGAAAAAGGGGAGGAAAACCCGAATGTAAGCACCAACATTGACGTGGCAATTTGTAATCCCTTATAAAGAAGTGAAATTACTGGGTAAACGTGAACTATTAAAAAGTTTCCCACCTGTTTGCCCATGCATACAGCATTAAGCTTGCCCTTGAGGACCTGAAAAGAAACAGTTTCGTGTAAACCTGGGTGCAATCTCTAATTTCTCTAAACCACCATTTTCTGTGCCTCAGTTAGGGTAATGGTGGTAGTAATTCTCGTCATCCGCACAGTCAAGAGTAGCAAATAAACTGTCATCATTGTGGCACATTCAGTGGACTTTCAACCTAACTTCCCTTTGTGAGGGAATTTCAGTAACTCACCCCAGCAGCGGTTCTCATCCCTCTGGTACACAACTAGAAAACAAAGAACATCCAATGAAACATACTGCGCTGCTAAGTTAATCATGAATGTCTTTAAGTATTTAAGCCTCAGAATAGAATTTTTCAGAAATCCCTTCTGCCCACTACTCTTAAACCATCACAGGCTTAACATAAATACCACATCTAAGCAGATTTTATTCTTCCCACTGCACGTAGCCATTTCTTACCTGTCCACCAGAAGCCATCAAAAGCCACATTACATTCATGCCTGGCACCGTTCCTAGAAAATATTAGGGATTTTAAAAACTTACTTTATTAAGTTTAAGCATTACGTCGTTTCCGTATCATGTACGCGACTCGTTTACACCACCCATAATTGCATGAGAGCATTCCACAAAATTAAGGTTAAGAACCACTGGCAGAAAATGATGCAGTGCGGAATGCAGCCATTTAGAGAACCACGTGGACTTCCTGAACGCAAGAGGCCGAAAGAGACTCGGGCCGAGGTCATTAACAAAGACCACTCCGGGACTGGGCACACACCGCCATCAGAGCCGTTGGCATTCATCAAACAGTCTCAGATGTCCCTACCAACACAGGCTTCATCAGAGGCAGAGCCCGCGAGCCGGGGTTTTTCCGCAGTTCGGCCCAACAACCGGAGGAGTATAAATGAGGTCGCGCCCGTACCCAACTCGCAATCCGCCACCATCTTCATCTTGTGAACCCTGCAAGAGCCTGCGACTGGCCTATAAAGACCAGTTAGCTTAAGGCGATCCTTACCGCCAAGAGCCGGAGGCGTCAGTCTAGGAGCTTACTTAACAGCAGCCGAAACAAGTACTCACCGAGAAACGACTCGTACCTGCTAAAGACCGAGATGGCGGCCAGGCGCCAGTATATAAGGAGTCTGTTCCATGACGTCATGACGCACACTCTCCGCCAGCGTCGGCTTCACCTCCTCCCCCTCTCCATCATTCTCCTCCTCCTCCAGCCACACCTCCGTCCCATCTTCTAAGGCCGCCCCCTCGGCCCTGCCCCTCGGCCCCGCCCCACCTCGCCGCTGTGGGCGGGGACACGACCGCCCGCGTGACGCAAGGCTCCCGCCCTCCTACCGACCGAGGAGGAGGGGAAGAGAGGGGAGGGGGCGCGAGGGACGGAAAGCGCTGGGGGAGGGGGAAGGGGGGCGGTGTAAGGGTGAGTGATTTCCTTCCGGCACGTCGCCCGCTCCGGGGGAGGGGGCGGGGGGTTTCACTTCCGGGACGGTGTTCCGGCCCATTCCGGCCCATTTCCACCCCCGGAGGTAGGTGCTGCTCCTTGACTGGGCTCGGGCCCCGCGCGGCAGTCCAGCTGCCCTGCACTGGGGCCGCCTCGCCCGGTCTCCGCCGCAGCCTGCTCCTGGGGCGCTCTGCCACTTCCCTCCACCCTGCCCCAAGGCATCCGGAGACCTTCCACCCCCTTGGCCCCGGGCCGGGCTGAGCTGCCGGACCCGCCCCCTCGTGGGCCCCTCCCTCAGGACCCCGGGATGGGCGGCCCCCTTCCCCATGGCAGCCCGGACACACCCAGATACACACACCCACCTCTGGGCAGCTCCCCGCCCGCTTACGCCTACCGCCTGGACCGGGTCCCGGGGCGCCGCCCCCTTCCCGGTCCTCTCCCCTCACCTGATTGCTCGCTCCCCGGCCCCACGCCTCGCTCCCCTCTCCGCCCCCGCTCCTCGGTGACATTTCGCCCCTCTACCTGTTCCCGGTTCCCCACGCTTCCTGACGCGAACGAAAGCCACTTAAGTACCGGAGTGGCCAACCCCATGCCGTTCCCGATTCTCCCTCTTACAGCTCTCACCCCTCCAGTGCCGACGGTAGAGAAAGACCTTACTCCATGGGCTTCCTCCTCACTGGGGAATTGCCGGAAAGACCAAACAAAAAAGGCGCTGGTGTAGGCTCCAAAATAAACATCTGAATTCATGATGGCATCGACAGAGGCTCTTATTGGATTAAAAGTTTCAAAACAAACAAAAACGCTTTGGAAAAAGGTCAGATCGGCTAAAGTTGGTTCTTGAAAGCAGTGTATACACTTCCCTATTTACTGATAAGTTGTGTTGTAAATGCGGGGCAATACTGTGAGCTTGTCAGGATAAGTTCCTGAAGTTTCAGGTCTTAGGTAACTGTGTATGCTCAAGTCCGTGTCTTTCTAATGGGATTTATACAGACTACTCTCAACCAGTGAAGACTGTTGGATGCAGTTACAGGCTTAGTGGTTCAGCTACTTTAAAAAAAAAAAATCTTTTAATGTAAAAATATTGGCTATGATTGGTAAACGCTCTGTTTTTCACCAGCTTTGGGGAAGTAAATTTCAGAATCAAGAGTATCATTACCACCCTGAAATTTCCAACTTTGAATCTAGATAAAGGCAGGCTTATCTACCTTTTCCTGATCCTGAGAGTGAACTTCTTCAAGTTCTCTGCATGTGAGTCCTGACACAACTCGGAGTTTTTGTTAACCTAGAGTTTGCCTCCGAGTCGTAAACCCAGAGCCTTTCTGTGGGGGCTCTGACCCTTCAACTTAGAAATAACGGCTTATACTCATGTGGGATATTGGTCACTTTATAAAATAATAAACATAACTCATGCAGCAAGTAGTAGAATATTAAGGGTATCTAATCAGCCCACCTGTGTATAATCACATTTATTCAAAAAGCTTCTTTCCTTCTCCAAAGTTGTCACTGGATTTTATATTGTTTGCAGATACCATATGATTAACACTTAGTAAATAAAAATTGTCACAACTGCTTTTTTTTACCCTTTCTATTCTGTTGGGTAATTGACGTTACATAGCTTGTTAATAAGGAAAGTATGGGCATAGCTTTAATTTTTAGAAATCTAACTCACTTTTTGGTTTTAATGGTATCTTGCTGTGAAACCTAAACTACTAAACCTGTTGGTATTTCTTAAACATAAGGAAGGTATTTCTATTTGGAGATTTTGAAATTTTACCAAATAATATTTTTCAATAGGTTTGAATTGGAAAGCCTGAGAGGGACTGGTTATAATTATTAATGAGAGTTCTTTGCTCTTTCAGCAGGGTTGAATGCCTGCCTACACCCTCAGGCACGACCATGGAGAAAAGTGGGAACATACAACTGGAGATCCCTGACTTCAGCAACTCTGTCCTGAGCCATCTAAACCAGCTGCGCATGCAGGGCCGTCTCTGTGACATCGTGGTCCATGTGCAAGGACAAGCTTTTCGGGCTCACAAAGTGGTACTAGCTGCCAGCTCCCCCTATTTCCGAGATCACATGTCCTTGAATGAGATGAGTACTGTCTCCATTTCAGTCATAAAGAACCCTACTGTTTTTGAACAGCTCCTTTCTTTCTGTTATACGGGGCGGATATGCCTGCAGCTGGCAGATATCATCAGCTACCTGACAGCTGCCAGTTTTCTGCAGATGCAGCATATTATAGACAAATGCACACAGATCCTGGAGGGCATTCATTTCAAAATCAACGTGGCTGAGGTTGAAGCTGAATTAAGTCAGCCAAGGACAAAGCACCCAGAGGGACCTCCAGAGTCTCACAGAGTTACACCAAATCTGAACCGCTCCCTCAGTCCCCGACATAATACCCCAAAGGGCAACCGGCGAGGTCAGGTTAGCGCTGTACTGGATATCAGGGAGCTCAGTCCTCCTGAGGAGTCCACCAGCCCTCAGATAATTGAACAGAGTTCTGATGTAGAGAGCCGGGAGCCCATTCTTCGGATCAACCGAGCAGGACAGTGGTACGTGGAGACAGGAGCAGCAGACCGAGGGGCACGGAGCGACGATGAAGTTGGAGTTCTCGGAGCAGTACACATCAAGACTGAGCATCTAGGGGAGTGGCTTGGGCCTGAGAATCAGCCTTCCGGAGAAGATGGGAGTAGTGCAGAGGAAGTCACAGCCATGGTGATTGACACCACGGGCCATGGTTCTGTAGGACAGGAAAATTACACATTAGGATCTTCAGGAGCCAAGGTTGCTAGGCCAACAAGCAGTGAAATTGACAGGTAAGTTTTGTTTTGTTTGCCCATCTAATGGCTATTGTGCAGACATAATTAAAGCAGATCTTGTGTGTGATACAAAGAATATCTTCCTTATTTGATGTTCCTAGTCAGAATCTTCCTTACTTGATGTTCTTAGTCTGAGTTTATGTTGGGAAAACTGGAAGTGTGCCAAAAGACTTGCATTCTAATTTCTTTAAAGCAGGAAGCTCCTAGTCCTGAAGTATTCACAGTGTTGTGAGAACTGTGGTAAAGTTAGACACTTCATGAATCAGAATAGCATCTGCAGTCACAGTAGGATCAGTAATTGCCAGGGCTTCTTCGGAATTCCAGGAAGAGAGCTGGTCGTCAGCTGGGAATCTGACAGCATTGCCCTTCCTTGGTATGTTCTCACACAGGTAGGTGGCTTCTGGGAGTTTTACATTCCTTTGTAGCACTGTTTACTTGTCTTTGCCCCCATCTACCAAATTAGGTACCAGTAGTGATTGTTCATTTTAGTGTAATTACAGTAATTCCAAAGAAAAGCTTTCTAGATGTTTTTCATTCTTTTTTTTCACTTGTCATTTGATGGTATCTCTTCTGTTTTCTTTCATTGATGACAGCTGCTACCACAAACCTGAGAGTTTCTTTATTTCCACTAGTGCTACTATGCCCTATGCCCCGTGCCCCACTTTTCTCCTTCTAATGCTTTGCGGTTGTTAGAACATTTCTTTTGGGGGAAATAACAATAATTTTAATCTTAGTAAATTGAAAGAAAGTCTCAATTGAAAGAGAAAAATATTACCAACTTAGATTGGTAATATTCTTTTCGTTTCTTAAAAATTTTAAATTGAACAGTGAACTGAAGAAGCTATTACTTTGGTTCGCATCTGATCTTGAGAGACAAGTGTGTCACAGAAATTCAGAGAGTATATACTATATCCACTTAAGTTGGTCTTGATTAGAATATTTTCCTTCTTGTGTCCTTAATAGTTAAAGTATTCTTGAGCATAATACTTGTTGTCACCTTGTTAGCACTGTTGTGCCCCCATGTTAGAACTGTATCAGAAATAATAGCTTAAATGCAAAGATTTTTGCTCTCCATGATCTGTGTCAACAGTCTGAGATGTATAACAAGTTATCATGGGGCTGGGGGAAAGGATCAACCAAAAGCGTAGAAGTTACATAGAAGAAACAAAACTACAGACCCAGTTTTAATTTATTCTTTTTTGGTCTTCTAGTACTTATATGAGGATAGACGCTTATATTTAGCCTTAGCTTCACCAGGTCATATCAGCTATGCCATTTCGTATTTCTTAAATTTACTAGGGCAAGCTTTTCTTATTTCATATATGATTCTATATTGACTCCATGAAAGGACTTAGACATCTGTTTAATTTCTTCCCCCTCCCTAGAGTATGGGATAAAGGAGGCAGACATCACCATTTTTTAAGTTCCTTGACACTTCTTTTCTATTAGTCCCCTTTGTGCTCCTCTTTCAACAGATTTAGCCCCTCCGGCAGTGTTGTTCCTTTGACGGAGAGACACAGAGCCCGAAGTGAGTCTCCTGGGAGAATGGATGAGCCTAAGCAACCCAGCTCCCAGGTATGTAGTTGTGGATTTAGGATTGCTGCAGTGGTTGAAGAAATTGTCACTGTGTGTGAACATAGTATAATGAGTAAGAAAGGAAAGAGGTAACATTGGCCCTGTTAAATAAATACTGTAAATGATTGCTTTTCTCTTTATTCTTGCTTGTGAGCAGACGGGAAATACACTTGTGGTGTCAGCAGAGTTTGGGAAGTAGAAAAGGATAAGATTGTGGAACTTTTTCCTGATTATAGGAGCCAATCTATAGTCCTAAGAGTGATAAAAATAACCTTTGAAAACTACATGTAGGTAATTTAGGACCTGGGATGGAGAGAGTTTGATTTTGTACATGTGTGGATACAAGACTATATAATTATTAGTTTATATAGTATTGTATGTTTTTAAATAAATTGCTTTTGCATTTTTGTGTCCTATTTGCTCTTTAGAATGCTTGTATCTTTTCATTGATTTTCTTCCTAAATGTTTTCTTACACTAAAATGTTCTAGAAAGGATGGGAATGATGTCTTCTATTTTATTTGCGGCTCTCCTTAGCAAGTAGTTTAAGTATGTAGTTGGTTGATATTTTTGTTTATTTTTTCTCACAGGTGTCTATCATTGAAGATTGATTTTTAAAAAGTTGGTGAACTCACCAAGTAGAACACAATAAATTGTAAAAACTGTGGCCCTTTATAAGGAAACACTGGTGGATTAAGATAGCATAGCTAATTTTTTATCTCCTGCACCAGTCTGATAGTATCTTGTCTAATTTTTATCTAAACCACTGGATGTTTATTGTGTATACAGTATAGTAACAGCAGTAAGACATCGTTTAATATTTATTTAATTGGTTGCACTGGGCCTTAGTTGCAGCATGTGGGCTCTTTAGTTGTGGCATGCGAACTCTTAGTTGCAGCGTGCACGTGGGATCTAGTTCCCTGACCAGGGATCGAACCCAGACCCCCTGCATTGGGAGCACAGAGTCCTAACCACTCCGCCACCAGGGAGGTCCCAAGACATTGTTATAAACTGTATTTACTTGTGTGTTATCATGCTGTTTGGTACCAGAAAAGGAATTGTAACTATTATAGAAGAATTTTTTGGTTTTAATAAGGTGTGAGAGAAAGTGTTAGGAGCTTAGAGGAAAAGTAAATTTACTCATATTATTAGGGACATTTTTCTCCACATCTCTCAAATAGGATGTGATGACTATGTGACCTATATGACGGTAACTGTTGTGAAAATAAATACAGCAATGAGACAGACCTTATGGCTTTAGTGTCAGCATAAGACAGACTAACAGATACACAAAATACATATAGATAAGACTATATGGACATAAGTAACTGTGTTGTGGAAATAGGAGGGCTTAAAAGGTAGTTACAGGAATCAATATCCATTTAAGGAAAGTGTTATTCAGGAGAGTATAAGTGTGGTTTTTGTTGTGTTTTTTTTTCCCTCAGATCTTTATTGGAGCATAATTGTTTCACAGTGTTGTGCAGTTTCGTATGTATAACAGAGTGAATCGGCTGTATTTACACATATATCCCCATATCCCCTCCCTCTTGAGCCTCCCTCCCTTCCTCTCTATCCCATCCCACTAGGTCAACACCAAGCATTGAGTTGACCTCCCTGTGTTATGCAGCAGCTTCCCACTATCTATTTTACATTTGGCAGTGTATATATGTCTATGCTACTCTCTCACTTTGTCCCAGCTCCCCCAACCCCCTGCCCCCATGTCCTCAAGACCATTCTCTAATCTGTCTTTATTCTTGTCCTGCCACTAGATTCATCAGTACTATTTTTTCTGTTTGTTTGTTTGTTTTAGATTCCATGTATATGCGTTAGCATACAGTATTTGTTTTTCTCTTTCTGGCTTACTTCACTCTGTATGACAGACTCTAGGTCCATCCACCTCACAACAAATAACTCAATTTCGTTCCTTTTTATGGCTATTATTCCATTGTATATGTGTGCCACATCTTCTTTATCCATTCATCTGTTAATGGGCATTTAGGTTGCTTCCACGTCCTGGCTATTGTAAATAGTGCTGCAATGAACTTTGTGGTACATGTATGTTTTTGAATTATGGTTTTCTCAGGGTATATGCCCAGTAGTGGGATTGCTGGGTCATATGGTAGTTCCATTTTTAGTTTTTTAAGGAACCTCCATATTGTTCTCCATAGTGGCTATATCAATTTACAATTTATAATTAGATGATAATGTTTATTTATTTATTTACTTATAATTTTTTGACTGCATTGAGTCTTCATTGCTGCACACAGGCTTTCTCTAGTTGTGGCGAGCAGGGGCTACTCTTCGTTGCAGTATTCGGGCTTCTCATTGTGGTGGCTTGTCTTGTTGTGGAGCATGGGCTCTAGGTGCATGGACTTCAGTAGATGTGGCATGCAGGCTCAGTAGCTATGGCTCCTGGGCTCATGGCGAATGGGCCTAGTTGCTCCGAGGCATGTGGGATCTTCCCAGGCCAGGGATTGAACCCATTTCCCCTGCATTGGCAGGCGGATTCTTAACCACTGCACCACCAGGGAAGTCCCTAGATGATAATATTTCTGTGCAGTGTATTTTAAGGATATTTACCTTTGGTATAAGCAATTTTAAAAGTGAGTTAGCAACATCATTAGGAATATGCATTTCTCCTTTTTTTTTTTTTTTTTTTTTTTGGTCTGCTTTTTGTTTAGGAGTTTTATCTTTTTGCTCAGAGGGCAAAATCAGAAACCAAGCCTTGTACTTCTTTCTCTGTGACACCTGTCATTGTATTTGGTGGACAAGAGTCAGTCAGTAAATACTTACTGAGTATCAAATTGTGAAGAGGCTATAGGAAGGAATAACCAAGTTAGTAAATTCATATCTCAGCCTAGTTTCCTTTCCCAGATCTTTTGCCAATTTTCTCTTAGGTCAGTTAAACTTTGATCAGTCTTTAGAGTGAAGAAAATATGTTGGTGTGGTACTAAAATATTTTTAGGTAAAAAGGAATGCTGTCTCCTACAAATTATATACATTTTTATAAAGCTAGTTACTGCTGGGTTAAATTTTGGTATTAATGATAACGCCATAAATATGATTTATAATGTGCTTGCCGTAATGTATTCTGTACTGCTATTATAGTAGCTATTAGCCATGTCACATGTGGCTATTTAAATTTTAATTAATTGAAAGCAATTAAAATGAAAAATTAAGTTCCTCAGTCACACTAGCATATTATACATGCTTAATAGCCATGTGTGCCTGGTGGCAACTGTATTAGATGGCGCAGATTATTGAATATTTCCATCATCACAGAAAGTTCTGTTGGACCAACACTGCCTAAGTACCTACCTGATTGTCCAGACTATAATTGCAAATTAGAGTCCAAATGGATGGTGTGAGTGGACTTAGATTCTCCTACCATCATAAATTAAGCATTTAGTAGGGGTTTAATGAGCCTGCAGTTTTTCAACCAGAAAGTAACTCAGCTATCCTGTTCTTTTATGGTAATGGAATAGAGTAGCCTCGATTTTTTTTCTTAATTTCTATCTTAACATCTTTACTTTTTCATAGTAATTAATTTCCTATTTGGATCTCTACTAAAAATAAGCATATAGCTTAGTAACTGAGGTAAAAATAGATTTAATGTCTTTTACTATGTATACTTAATAGTATATAGTCTTTCTTGCTTATTGTCCTCACCTGGCACAGATAGAAGAGTCAGCAATGATGGGAGTAAGTGGCTACGTGGAGTATCTCCGAGAGCAGGAAGTATCTGAGCGGTGGTTCCGGTACAACCCCCGTCTCACCTGCATCTACTGCGCCAAATCTTTCAACCAGAAGGGGAGCTTGGACCGCCACATGCGCCTGCACATGGGGATCACACCATTCGTCTGCCGCATGTGTGGCAAGAAATATACCCGGAAAGATCAGCTGGAATATCACATCCGCAAGCACACAGGCAACAAGCCCTTTCACTGTCATGTTTGTGGCAAAAGTTTCCCGTTCCAGGCTATCTTGAATCAGCACTTTCGCAAAAACCACCCTGGCTGTATACCCCTGGAGGGGCCTCATAGCATCTCCCCTGAAACAACTGTCACATCTCGGGGACAAGCCGAAGAAGAGTCACCTTCACAAGAAGAGACAGTTGCTTCTGGAGAAACCACCCAGGGCTCTGTGTCCACTACTGGGCCGGATTGAAACAGCGAGGGGGAGGGGGTAGACCCTCTTCCCCTTTGGGCCGTAAGTAACCAGCATCAGGGCCGTAGGCTGGTACTTAAATTCACAAAATGCCACGTCACCAAATCAGATGTTAGCAAGATGTTGCCAAATTAGAGCATCAGCAACATACACAAAAGCACTAGAGGCTCTTCCCCTCTTTCTTCCCACCTCACACTTTGGAAAATAAGCAAATCAGCTTTCTAATTCAGGGATCAACAGCCTTGGTTTGTTAACTTTATAAAAAAGAAATTTTTTTAACAAAACAATGATAAATGATCATTTATCTACCAGTCATGTTTGAGCACTGTACTTTGGTCCATATCACCCTGGTGGCTGTAATTGCCCAGATCTAAAAAAAAGAAGCAGGAGCCTTGGTCATCTGAACCAGCCAGCCACAAGAGAGAAGGAAGTGATCGTGATGGAGATGATGAGGGGGAATTTCTCCTCTTCCTTCCCTGCCAGCACACTCAGTTTCATATCTCAAGAAGAAGAAGAAAAAAAAAAAAAGAATCCTGGTGGTTCTTTCTGTTTTGAAAGGTTAGATTAATCTTTGCCCTGCAAAGGTGTCTGTTACTTTGCCTAATTGTTTCACTTAGGCAGCCGTCTTGGAGCAGTATTCTAATGGGCAGCATCACCTGAAGCACTTTAGGCACCTGGAAGCGAAATGAGCTACAAGGCGTTTGCAATAGGTACTCCTGCATTCGGGGGGCTTGGGTGTTGTGTTGAGGAAGAGGGGAGCAGGGAAGGAAGTGTTTTTGTTTTGCAATTCTTGAACAGCACAGAGCCAGCTGTACTACAACTTCCTGATTGTAAGCCATAGTGCTTGTATATCTTCGGGTGTTAGGAAATGGCTCTAGTCCAGATGAAGTAACGTGTAAGGCTGACTACCAAAGTTTCATCCAGTCTCTTCGGCTCCTTGTTTCACATAACAGCAATATTATACATCAAAAATGTCACTTTACAGTGAAATGAGCCTGGATTGTATTTTTAAATCCACAGGTCTCCATATTTGATAACTTTTATATGATGTTTTAAACACTTTTTTCTGCAATATTGTGGTTGTAGAAATTCAACACTATGGTTCTTACTGCAACCACAGTTCCATTTCCTTCTACATGTGTGATAGTTTATATTTTCAGTCCAATAGAAGAACCTCACTAAATCCATGTCTTGCGTCTGCAAACCTAGTAATTCATAAACCAACCATCAGCAAATTGCTGGTGACTCCAAGAGCTTTGCTTTTTAATAATACACTACAGGGCATTTACCAGAAGACATCATGCACAATCATATTGCAATAAATTGATCATGGGATCGATTTTGGTCAGGTTTGGTTACTTAATCATTCCTAAGATTTTTAAATCTTCAAGGGACCTTTTTGGTAATTCTGGGTATTTCTGAGATTCTTAATCCAGCACCAAGAGCCAGAAAGAATTTACCAAACATGTAGAGTTTTAGATGCCCTGTCTTGCATGCAGAGAATGGAGGAGGATTATTAAGGGATGCAGGCAAGTAGATGCTTACAAGTTACACTGCAAATAGAAAAGAGAAAAATCTCTAGCTTCTCTTAATTGATCATTAATTTTTTAAAGAATATTTAAATATGTAGTGGTTTAAGAAATTGTTTTGGTGCAGGGGCATAGATGATGGTAAAAGAGATTTGGGAGAGGGACTGGCCATGCCTGCACTGGTGGTGAGCCATTTGTGAGAATGTTGGTAGTGTGCTCCCTTCCTGAGGATGCTCTGGGTATGTGGAAAAATGGGTGGGAAAGAATGGCGTTGCTCTGATGATAGGAAGTTAGAATGCAAAGGGTAATTCTTAATCTGAGACCTGTACATATACTTACAGCTGCACCATATCACTAATGAACGGTTATTTTCTCTTCTGGAAAAACAGAATGCGTCTTTTAATAGGAATGTAATGATGCTACCATTTGATTAGAGCCTACCCTTAAATGTCATGTTGAAGCCATATTTTGTCTTCAGAAGACATAGACTATGGCATTCTCCTCTTTAGTTGGGCAACAGCATGATAGTGTGAAAACTGTCACCTAGAGCCATCTTAGGGACCAACTATGCTTGTGGCATAGAAAAAGTAGAGTTGAAATTAGAAATTTTTAAGGAAACATTTCAGCTGTGTAATCAAGGCTTTCAGTGGACAGATTTTGCCGTTACTGAATAGGCAGGGAGGTGAGAGGTACAGAATATGCTGCTTTAGATGGAGCTTTTAAGCCTACCAAAAAAAAAAATTTAAGTCCATCCTACTTTTGAGAAATAGTATGCTGGAAAGTTCTTTATTACTTTGTTAGTTTCTTAGATGTTATTTGAGAAAATAGAGCTTTTTAAACTATTACCAAATTGTAAAAGTGAGGTGCAGTAATTTCTGTAAAGAGAAATTTTGCAGCATTTGTCAGTACTCCATCCAGGGTTAGCAACAAACATTTTAAATGAAGTAGCGACTCTCTGATAGATGTGAAAATGCTGTGAGTGTTTGATGGGTTTCCCCTCCCTTTTTATTCACTGCTAATAGGTTTTTGCTGTATCTATACTGTGAATAGAGTGCTTCTCGGTCATCTAGGACCACATCAGCACCATCATGTTTGCTGGTTCTCTCAATTGGCCTGATGCAGAGCCATGAAATTCATGAAAATTCAAGTTAGCCTAACTTTTAAACAAATTTAAATTTCTGAAAGCAATTTCCCTGTTTTAGTTAGAAGAGATATTATTCTAAATAACTATCCAAGATTCTTACCCAGGTTCACTGTGACATCGTCCTAGTTCTTAGCTAACATCACTGTAGGGTCATAGGAGTTAGTAGTGTTCTATCTACCTTAATGAATAGCTATATAGGTGTGTGCACAAAGGATACCTCTCTTAAGGATGTGCTAAATGGACTTTAGCTAATGCTGAAAACTCATTACCAAATTTTAACTTGCACGTGTCACCTTGTGAAGGGAACAGCATCAACAGTGAGACCTAATCATTAAGTACTCTAATGCCGTGAAATAGCAAACGCTGGGACTGTTTTCATTTATTGAGTGGCACTCAATAGCAAAAGAGCTACCCAATGTTCTCAGCAAAAGAAGAGAGATGACAATATGTTAGTCTACTTTCATTCTAAGAGGTACCTTTTATTCTCTCTCTCGGAACTCTGATAACAGTTTAAAATATGGCATTGACATGAACAGTAATACTGTACTTAGACAGAAGGCTCTTTCTAATGACTTGTTCTCTCTTTACTCAGAACCATATTTACCTCTGAACTGAGTTGAGTTTTATTTCATGTGAGTTGCAAACTACTCCCAAGCTATCCATTTTACTAGAGGGTCAAATCTAATCTTGACTATGTAAAAATAAGTTAGTTCCTGAAGGATAAAGATTGGAAAAGAAGGGAGATAGCAGTTAAGGGAAGTTTTCTTGTTGTTACTTTTTTTTTTTTTTATGTTTTCAGTTCCTGCTACATCATTGAAACAGGGTTTTCCAAAGATAGCATGACAACAGAAATAAGCCATTTTCCTACTAACTTCATAGTTGAAATCACCTTGGTTGGAAGTGGTTTGATGGAGGAGTGAAATAGTGAACTTCATCCTTAATAGCTGAATAGTCTTTGGTCAAGAAATAATTTTTGAAAAGTTTTAGCTGTTTCTAAACACTAATTTTGTTTTAACTGGTAGAAACGACATTTTGTTGGGTTAGAAGGTCTAATTTAAAGAAATGAAAGCAATGGGTAATGGAAAGGAAATTAAGCTGAGCAAAAATAAAAGTCTTCTTAGTCATAGTGGAAAGGCATTTAATCAGGAAGGAGTTAGAATCTTGGAAGGTTTTATTTCAGCTGCAACAGACATTTGGTTTTTTTCTCTTCCTCAAATGTTCTCCTTATCTGTGTACTTATTCATTCAGTATTTTGGTTGCTGAGATTTAGTAAAGGGACAACTAGCAATTAAACCAGGTAAATCTCTTAATTTGAGAGGCTGCCTCTTAGCAAAGTATATCTCTAGGATTTAGGAATTAGATGAAGGTTCAGCAGACCATGGCCCCCAGGCCAAATTCTGAGGTCACCTGTATGTGTAAAGAAAGTGGTAGTGGAATAGAGCCACACTTATTCATTTAGGTATTTTTTTATGGCTGCTTTCTACGATTGTGGCAAAGTTGAGTACTTTGAGACCAAAGCACTGGCCTGCAAAGTTTGAAAATACTTGCTGTCTCGCACTTGACAAAAAACTTTGCAAAGTCCAGAATTAGATTTGAAAGAATTACACCATCCCCTTCAATTTGTCAGTCTTGCCATTTTGCTTTTATAACAGCTTGGTTGAGGTTTTAAATTCATACTGCGGTATATGCATCAGTTTCTTGAAAGAGGTTGCCATCTTTTTCTAGATTCTTGTCTCATTGGTGCTCCTTCTTGAATTCCATTGCTTTAAAGCACTTAGAATAGGCCTTATGATTTGTCCTTCCCTTAAAGGTGCAGGTAGATTAAAGTTTAGGATGGTAATTACAGATTTAAGAAAGTAATTTTTAAAAATAATCCCCATGCATAATAACATAGGGCTAAATGAAACCATATTTACATAAAATACATGTTTTAAAACATAATGAAACTTCTGAAGATTTAAAGTTCTTTTTAGACCTATCTTCCAATTTCTGTTGTTTGTAATTCTTCTAAATATATATTGGGCCATTATATATTTGCTTTGTGAATGTTCATTCTTAACTGTTCAAACAGCTTATTTATGCCAGATGTGGAAAATGTTAGGATGATAATAAATAGAATTCCTTGCAAGAGGAGAATATAATTGCTCCCCATTTGGAAACAGTACATGGACTTCTGAGTTAAATGTATCTGGGCAAAGTGTTCTAGGCCATGCTGATACAATATAGTGAATTTAATTCTTACTTTGTTGTGAGCTCTGCCAACACAAAGTTTGGATGAGTGACCTAGCCTCCTGTACTGCACCTCTTCACTAAGCATTTTATTCTTAAAGTTGTCTTTTTCTAAGTTGGATGTTAGTAAGTTTTATATGTTACACCCTTCCAAGTAATAGATAATCTTCATCTAGAAGGTTCCAGAATATTTGCATAGGTCAGATCTGCCTTGTCTTAGAGCACTTACAGTAATAGTGAGTTCTTGAGATTTTGGAGTTCTGGTTAATTCGGGATTCTGATCAATCTGGGGTATAGGACTTGTGAAAGAAACTGTATTCAGGTAGCCCAGTGAATCATCTACATCCACCCCATGCGAGGTCTTGGTAATAGATGTCATTTAAATATGAATCTGTTGAAAACAATGGAGTTTGCCCAGCATTATGACTTCTTCATAATTATCAGTCTTTTGTCGCTTTGCCTCCTTTGCTTTCTAGTGTCTTTTTTCACTCTTATTCTTAAGTGGTGCTTTTCCCAGGGCCAGTCTTTTTACTTTGCATTAAGTAAGTTTTCTTGCTCAGGACAAGTCAAAGTTGGATATTTTGAGTGCTTTTAAACCTGATTAATTACATTCCAAAGGATGTAATTGTTGATAGGAACAGTGATATCAAAACCTGCAAGATATCTGTACGGACTATCCAGTTTTGTTGTGTAGGCAGACTATCTTTTCCCTCAATTTTGAGGAACAGCAATGACTTAGAAGGCAAATACTACCTGAAATATATATTATGTTCACAGAGGGTACATATATGAATATAAATAAGTTTCTTATCTTACATCTTCCCCATTATCTGTATAATAAATACCTCCCATTGTAACATAATTAAGAAAGGTCCATTTGCTCAAACAGTGGAAGCTTTAAACACAAAGCTTAGTTACAGAGGCAGAGCAGTTAAGGAAAAAAAAACAACAACAAAAATCACTTTTCTAATGCTTGCTTTTTTCATGTCTACTCAGTAAGTCCCATTAAGGAAGCTAGAATTCACCACCCAATTAAGAGATTTGTTCAGTATCTCATGTAACCAACAGCACAATTTAATATGCTGTGAATCTGAACTAATCCATAATGCCAGAAGTCAAAGTATGTATCTCATGGGAAAATGTTTCCTAGTCTATGAAATCACTTAAATGGTAGGTAGCATACAGGAGACTCTGTTCCATTAAGTAAATTTTTGTTCCATTAAGTCATTTTAGGTACCAGACGTGCTTGGAATTTGTATAACAATTGATTTTAGACATAGTTTAGATGTGCCTTCCTATACTTGAGAATCCTAAACCCACTTGGTTAGAGGCTGGTGTATGCTTTTAAAAGCCTGCACTTTTCACTACAGAGATAAAAGATCAAAAGGAAGGGGACAGAATTAAGCATACTAAGTGTTTTAGAGACACAATTGCAGTAAATTCTCAAGATAATTCTATAAGGTAGTAACAGTAGTAACTAACAGTAGCTGACTTTGAGTGTTTATTATGTATGAGGCACAGTTCTATGTGCCTCACTTTAATTAACTTATGTAATTCTTATGACAATTCCATTAGGGTAGATACTGTTATTATCCTCACTTTAGAGAAAAAGAAACTGAGACACACAGAGGTGAACCTAGGCAGTCTTTCACTAGACTTGACACTCGTAATAGGCTATGTTGTCTTTAATAGGTGTAAGCATACCACATTTTATAGATGAGGAAACTGTTAAGCCCAGAATTACACAATGGGTAAATTGCAGAGCCAAGATTTACCAATCTGATTCCAAAGCCCAAACTATCTCCAGTATAGCATGTTAACTCCGTTTACTTATAAGAGTTGGAGTGAACTAGAATATACAATAGCCAGTAACAGCACTGCTTTTAGTGAACTTTTAATTCGGGAATAAGTGATTGGAAGATTTCTTCGAGAGATAATGCAGTTGATCTCTGAGCAGATGTTGAATGGTGAATATTTTCCGGGGATATTGCCCACCAATTTGGAGGAATCACCTGTTTGGTAGTTCTAATTGTGAATGCGTGATTGAGTTACTACCAAGGCAAAAATTGAAAGATAGCGTTCCAGTTATCTATCGCTGTGTAACAAACTGTCCTAAACCTTAGTGACTTAAAACAGCAGCTCCTTTATATATCTCATGATGTCGTGAATCAGAAATTCAGGAAAGACTTGTCTAGGCAATTTGTTGCTCCCTGTGGTGACGACTCAGGTCACCTGGTAGCATTCAGCAGGTGGTTGGACTGATCAGGAATGTCCAAGATGATCTCACATTCCTGACACTTTGATAGGGAGGGCTAGAAGACTAGGCTCAGCACGCCTCCTCTCCCCCTCTGGAGTCTCAGGGACTCTGTATCTGATTTCTCCATCAGAGTAGTCGGACTTATGAAATGGCAGCTCAGGCCTCCAAGAGGCTGGGCAGAGGATGCCAGTCCTCTTCAAGGCCAGGCCCAGAGCTATCAGAGTCATCACCAATACACTGTTGGTCAGAGAAGTCACTGGTTAGCCCAGCTTCAAGGGGAGAGGAAATACCTTACCACTTGATGAAAGGTGTGTCAAGGATTTGGGGCCATCTTTAACCTGTTATAGGTAGCATTAGGTTTTTTTGATTTGTCTTAACTCTTGTGTGTTCATTTAGGTCAGTTGTTTGTGCCATAGAAACCATTTCATCTGCCATGGGTCAATAAAGGAGCCATAAGGAGAATGAGACAAATACCTGGAACAGATTTCATGAGCTTCGCACCCCCTGAGTTTCATTTTATCTTATAGCAAAATGTCCATATTTTCTTTTGTTCCAAGTTCCAAATTGTAAGCATATGCCTTTTTTTTTGCTTCTTTTCCCTGTGAAGCCACAGAAATACTCTAGAGGGAGTAAAAAGCTTGCTGTTACAGACCTTGATTTATTAAAGATTTCAGGTGTATTTAATTTACAAATAGGTAAAAACTTGTGGTGAGGAAATTTTATATGGCTGCTAAATCTGTTTCAACAGGAGTTTCTATTGAGTGACTAGATGGATTATATTCTTGAGATAATTGAAAGTTTTGCCTGCATATCCTACATACCCTCACTGCCACCATACCACCTCTGGCACAAACGTGTGTTAGGGGCACAAGTTCATTCTGGAAAATCTGTTGCCATTTTTATAGTTGTTAATCCTTTAAAACTATCAGTTGCTACCAGCTTCTATTATCTAAAATAACAAATCATTGAAGTTTTATGATTTTGGGTTAGATTTTCAAATTTAGGATGCTTTATTTAAACTCCTGCTGGCTTATAAATGGACTTTTATTGCCTTCAGGAGAAATAAGGGCAGAGAATAAATTCTGCTCTAAAAATGGTCATCCCCAATCAATACACTTTCTAAGAAAAGAAAGGTTTGGTATTATCTCTCCATTCCATGTGCAGTGGTTTCCTAGAGAATTAGGTGTGAGGGCTTCTTGCTGGTCATCCCTAATTACCATATAGTGAAGAGGTCTTTGTTCCTGGGTCAGGCCTCAGAAATTGCAAATACAGGAAATAAAATGGGTACTCAGGGCTGAAGACTTAATTTAGAACTCTAGAAAATACTGAGAAGGGAAAAAGAAGACTTCGGCATTTGTAGTTGAATATAACCAGGGATGGAATGTTTGAGTCATTTAGGCATCAGGATTAATTAGATTTTATCATATAAAGATTGGGGCAAATTTTGGTGAATAAAAATAAATGAGCCTTAACATTTTCTTTTTGATCCATATTTCCACTCTGCTGTACCTCAGAGTCTGCTCTTTGTGACAGAGAAAGCCTTTGAAACTATATTCCCAGGGAAGGAAAAATTGGTTCTAGTTACCTTTGCTATTAAGCATCTTTGTCATAGATATCTTTGCTGCAAGCATTTTCACCTTATAACTAATTCGCTGAAAGGTAATTTTGCCGTAAAAGCTAAAATAACAAAACAAAACAAAATACGAGCGACATTGAAAAGGACATAATGGAACATAAAGAAATGAATAACAAAATGTTTTAAAGTGTAGCTGCACAAATAACTGATCTTACTTTGTGTGTTGTACGTAAGTACCTGTCTTCCAGGTCTTTTGTTCTTAGTATTTTATACTTTTTTTTTTTGCTTCTTGATTCATCTGCTCATTCAGCATTGTGCTTTTTCTTTTTGCTTAAATTTCTTCGTTCATTCAGAGAGGTATCAGTTTCCAAATACCAGGATGCATATTTGTAGCCGAGCTTTGTATTGCATTGTGAAAGCCTCTGCACTGTTGTTTGTTCTTGACATTTTTTTTGTATGTCCATTCATAGATTTTCCAAAGTTCTATGGGAAATGTTGGTTCAACTCTGTACCTTTGAGGCTTTTGGCCTTTTTATCCTCCAATGTAGTGTGTTTCAAAATAAGAAATCAACTCTTGGGGCAAATCATCATTATCCGTCAGCTCAATAAAGCCATCAGTAATGTAGCTAACTGGGAGAAATGCCAGTCGAAACCAAACTATCAAACCAAAAACTGTCAGCCAGTTATTATCTGTTGTGGCAGAATTGTCTTATGGCCAATTAGTTGTGCTGTGAAAGTGCAGCAAAGATGCTTATAGCAAAAATACTGTACACTAGAAAAATCTTTGATAATCTATGAAGATGCCTCTCGTTCAGTATCTTGCAGCTTTTTGGGCCCTCCTCTAGATTCTATGTGACTCTTAAATTTGAAATCATCTGGTAGTTGCACAAAAACTAAGTACAGTTGACTCTTGAACAGTGTGGGAGTTAGGGTGCCGACCCTCTGCAAGTGGAAAATCCACCTATAACTTATAATTGGCCTCCGTTCCTGCAGTTCCTCTGCATGACGGGATTCAACCCACTGCTGATGGTGTAGTCCTGTAGTATTTACTGTTGGAAGAAACCTGAGTATAAATGGACCCATGCAGTTCAAACCCCTGTTGGTCAAGGGTCAACTGTACTGTGGTCTTGAAAAAGAGAACAAAGAAGAAAGGGAACCTGTAGATTGACAAAATATTTATTCTTTCTTTTCAGCATCACGAGTCTAAACCATTTAAGCTGATAACAACCTGAGAAATCCCTTAAGGTTTAGATTTCAGCTCTTAGCGCATCTTACAGCAGGTGTTTTTGACATATCTGAAGATGATCTACTGAGTTTCCTATAAATTAATAGAAGCCTAACTGTAGTGTTTCTTAAAGAACCACTGCAAAAACAGAATTGCAACACAGGGAACAAAGCTTAAAATGGGTTTCCTCTGGAAGCCAAGATGCTACAGCAGGGGTCTCTAAGAGTATGGCTGAAATCCACCTCTAGAATGGCTGTCAAATAGCAAAGATATTTAGAATTTATATGGTATTTGATATTTTTACAAAAATTTTAAATCATGTAACTTGAAGTTTTAAAAAATGAGCCTGTTTTCTTTTTGGAAAAGTGGGCCAATAAAAATAACACTAATATAATTCAATTGTATATGCATGTGCATTGAAAACAGAGTGGTATACTAAAGATAGTTCATGCAAATAACTTTTGTGGGAAGTTTGGCTATTTTCTTAATATCTTTTTTCATAAATGTATGTTTATAAATATATTTACTCATCCACTATGACCTTGGTAGCTTTAGAAGCATTTTGTTAGCTGTATCATTAATTATAAAAATCAAATTCTTAGCATACTAGGCTGTGAGAGCTTTTAGTTGCTTTGTATTTTGGCTAAGAAAATTATTTCTTGCACTTTCTATTTATAAAGATGTTATAACACTTTGCACCCACTTAATGCAGCTGTTCTTTAGCGACAAAAGATGCAGGCGTTAAAGTAAAATGTATGTTTAGAAGCCTGGCACACGGAGGGATCTCAAAAGAACAAATTTGGCTTGCATCTACCTGAGAAACCTGGGGGATAATATAAACTTTAGACTGAAAGTATCTGTTGGGATAGGTGTGCAGTTGCTGCAAGTTGCAATATCATTGTGAGTTGCCAGCTACATCTATGTGATTTTATGTATGTGAGAAAAGGGTGTCTGATGAAGGCAGTCAGTGTAGAAAATTCTACCTCCCATTAAAGACTGAGAATATTCCAAGATTGCCCTGTAGCCCCTTAGGCAGGAGGCTGGATTCCTCAACCACTGTCCACCCCATTCTCTTGTTACTCGCTTCAGCTCCTCTACCTCTGAGCACTTGGCTGAAGAAAGAGTGTAGCTTTCTGTAGCAGGCAAAGGAAAGCCAGACCCAAAATATAGAGGCTGCAGTATCTCACTTCTCCTTGTCATGTTCAGATGTTAATGTTTGGTTTTGTGGCCCAAATCAAACTGTCAGAAAACTTGGGTTTAGTGCTTTTATCCACTGGCTTCTATTTGGCAAGAGTACCCCGCGGAAGTGGAGTCTTTCTGTTGTTTTTAAAGATGCACTCAACTCTTTTCAATGATGTGAAAATTTTGTTTGAATCCTAAGTTTTTTTATTTTTTAGTTGCCATTTGCAGTCCATTTTGGGGGACTGGAATATCAACCGTATCTTCCTGATAATGAGCCTTCTGCCAATATCTTAACATGCAGTTTTGCATGCGGTTTTTTGGATGACCTGTTTTGCTTTTAGACACTCAGAAGAGAGATTTTTCTGTTTTTAATGCCAACACTGTTATGATAGTCAGGATGGCCTGTTGCGGGTTCAGGAAATTCAGTTTCAATAGTAAAATGCCAATAGTAAAATAGGCAGACCACCTAATCTTTAAATGCAGTTGTAGCACTCAACTGATTTGCTGTTTGGGGCACTAGTACACTGAGCCAAGTCAGGTTACCTACCTTTTGAACATTTGTTACAGCTGAGGAAGGACTACTGGCCCTTTCAGAAATATCCCAGAATGCTTTCCACCTTTTCATTCTAATGCGCTGGCTGGTTGTAGTGTCCAAACAGGGATTCTCTGGTTAGGAGTGAAAATGAGAGTGATCCATTTTCAGATTATTAGAGGTTGGCATCTGTGTTTTAGGTACCAGCTGATAAGTATTAACTTTCCTGGTGACTGAGAGGGCAAGTGACAATACAGACAGTGTGAAATTCCAAATGAGACAAGCAGTACTCATTGGTGACAACTGATAAAGTAACCTTCCCCTGAATACAGTGTGAATTCTATGGGGAGATGAGGCAGTAAAATCATGTGAATCTATTCACCACAGCTATTTATTTTTCTAACTATAGAAAAATGGGCAGCCTGTAAGCCATGCTACTAATATCCTAGACTCAGGAATTAACTCCTGCTTAGGAAACTTCTTCCTTCTGGCTTATCTTTTGTTTGTGCCCAGAGTCTTGGCCTACGCCTGTCCCCAGCCATTTTGCTACAAACACATACTTAAGGTGCAGTCTTACCTAAGTCAGTAATATACTGTCGTCAGTGCAGCCTGTTTTATGGCCAAAGTGATTTATTAAAATACAAAACAAACAAAAAAGTGAGAAATGCCTAGGTAATTTCTTTGAGGCATGTTAAACCTATGAATCTGGGAGAACGCATAGAGTCTTGTCTTCTGCCTGGCTTGGGTGAACAGTGATCTTAATGCTTTCTGTTACAGAGCCAGCTGACCTAGGCCAGTAGTTCTCCATCTTGGCTGCACATTAGAATCCCCTGGGGCCCCCTCCAGACATTCACATTTAATCGGCCTGCTATGCAACCTGGGCTTTAGAAGCTCCTCAGATGATTTTAGTGGGCAGCCAAGGCTGAGAATCGTTTTCTGGGCAGTCCTGAGTGGTCTTTGGCAGGATAACCTCCACCTGGTTCTCTTTTGTCATAAGATAGATACCTTTATTGGTATCCCAGTCATGGCTCTGAGTTTAAAACGTAGATTAGGCCAAGGCTCAAGTGGTAAAATGGACCATCCATTTGTCCTCAGAGTAACTCAATAGAAATGATGCCATCCACCCAGTTTCCTCTCTATACCTAAGTATGCGTAAGTCAGCAAAACAAATTTTCAAAGTCTGCTCCCTAGAATCCTCTTTCCCTTACATATGTGATTTGAGTGGAGATTTTTAAAACTCTGCTAGCTGAAATAGAGCACTTAAACTTATTAAAAGAGCCAAGCCCAAGCCATCTAGGGTGATTGTTACTTGTAAAATAAATAGGTAGCATTGTTAAAGTTAATGAAGAAAAAGAAGGGTCCTTCCTGGGATGATGGTGATATATTTGATTTTTTGTCTCTTAGCCTGTCTTCTAAGTGGGATTTCGATGTAAAGTGACTTTCACTGTTCCATGTTTCTTTGTGAATTAAATGCACTAGCTAAGGCATAAATATTTCTGAGTTTTATATGAAATGTGAAATGAGTCCTTTTAGCAACTTTGTTCCAGGATATCAAAAGACTTAACCCAGTAATTCCCAAATGAGTTTTATATCTTTCATTCACCCAGCCAGGTATAAAGATACCTGCCCATGGCAACCTCGCTCATGGTAATGGGGAGGGGAGAACTGTTTGATTATCCCTAAAAAGTGAGAACCACCATTCAAACTAATTAGCTACCAAGTGATTTCTAATTCATGAAAGAAATTTGTGTTTAAGAGCAAGTTCAAAATTAGCAGTCTCTCATCTGAGAGACTGCTGGCACTGTAGAAATTTTCATTCATATATTGCCTACAAATAATAATTTAAATTTCAAATAGGTGATGTGTTCGACAAGAAAAAGTGGGTGGAAGGAGAGATTGTTCGTGCAGGGGACTGAATTAGTATCAGGCTATGAAATTTCATTAAAATAACATTAAGGCCTGGCTGTTCGCTTAGCATGTATATGCTGCAATGTCAGTTAGAGAAAAATGCCTCCTATGCCTTAGAAGATTTGTGAAGGCTTCATTATATTGGGTGAAATAGAAAAGCAATAGCCTTTGAGATTTGTTTGCATCCAGAGAGTAGCCCATTAGAGTTTTCATACTGAGGAACATTGTGGAGTACTGTGAAACATTGTTGAACTTTATGCAAATCACACTGCACTGGATTTTAGCATTTGGAGAAGGAGAGTAGAGGAGGAGAAGGGGGAAGTAATGGTAAATATATATATATAAAAACTTGTACTATATTTTACACAAGTAATGAAACAAATTCCCCATCAGGAATTCTCTATCAGGACTGTGAAGTTCAGCCAAGTTCTTTCCTACTGATTGGCTTGCTGATTCCTCTTAAACCTCTAAGAAATCCTTTCTGAAAGAGCTAAACAAACGCTGGTCTAACTGCAGTTTCACCACTCTGCCCCATCCCCCTATCGACAGCAAAAGAAAAACATTCCCAAACTATGGGCAAAAGAAATGTCTCGGTCCATTAACTTTTCATCCTCTATGGTCTATGTTCACTGTTTTAGCCCGTTGAATTATTTTGTGATCTAATGGCAGAACTTAAATAGATCTGCCACATCTGTCAGGAACCATTGGCTTCTCCTTTAAGAAACCTGAAAATCAGAACTCTCAATTTTTGGCATGTCAGCATAAGTGAGTAAAGGGAGAAGTATGTTGAAAGAGCACTTAGGGACTTCCCTGGCAGTCCAGTGGTTAGGACTCCGCTTTTTCACTGCCAAAGGCCCGGGTTCAATCCCTGGTCAGGGAACTAATAAGATCCCGCAAGCCACTTAGATTTCCTGGCTTCTCATCATTTCAGGTGGGACCCACTTATGCTCTGCCTCTGAGAAGAAAAGACAAGACGGAGGGTTCAAAGATAGAAAAGTCAATGTAGCCGAAATGTGATTTCCTTCAGATGGATATAGTCTGAAAGAAATCTGTCCAACTGTTCTCAATGGTGCTTATATGGTGGGTGACAGCTGTCTCCCATCTACCTGTCCCTGGCACTGTGCCTTCCCACTGGTCACTGTGAAAAGCAGATCACACTGGACTCAGAGGCCAGAATCCAGGACAATTTCCCACTTCTCATCACTTCTTCATACAGCTAATAATGTAGCATTTACTTCTCTTTGGAAAATTCTTGGGTTTGCCCCCCCAAGAAATAGTAAAGCATTTAAAGGAAAATAGTAAGATTCTGGTGGTAGCTTTCAAATAAAGAGATTACAGGAAAAGTTTAACTTGCCCTCAGCTGATGTTTATTGATAGTAAGGACCAACTATGCCTCCTCATCCTGAGTTTCTAAAGGCTACCATAATATTTCTAAGCAACAAACTTATCTAACATTTTTTCACAACTTGTTAATCAAGGATTCATATTAAAACAGACAATCAATTTCTAAAATGTTGTTATCCCTGAAAGGGAGTGAGATAGAGTTTTTAACTAGAAGAACCTACCAGTCTGTTTTTTCCCTTTGAAAAAACTAACATTTGAGGTTTGTGTCGTTCATCTGAAGTGATTACTCCATTAATAAAGATGCCTCAGAAAAGTCAGTGAGCCAGGCTAGCACTCTTTAACCTCTGAGGGTGCTGGACTGGGTTTGTACATCTTATTTCCTTAGAGAATATCAGTTTTCATTATGACCTTAACTATAAACACCTATATATAGGAATAGGGTTTTCTCTCACCCCACCCTCTTTTAATCACTGTCACTTAAGTGTAAACCACACCTCCCCCCACCCCACTTTTACTGAAAAAATGCACTTTAATTCCTAAGGAGAGTGGCTGTTCTGGCCCTGAAGCCAGATTACTTCAGGAGGAGAGTTGAGAAGGGAGAACTCTTGGCGGACCGTGTGAAATTAACCAAATTCCTTAATGTAAACACAAAAATCAACCATTTTTAAGCTGTCCCCACCCCCAGCCAAAGGGAAAAAGAAACAACCAAATGAAAAAAGGTTGAAAATGCCTCCCCTGATTTTAGAAGTTTCACTGGGGAAAATACCCAGTATTAAGTTACTTTCTCAGCTACCAAATTATCAAACCTGTGGGTGGTTTTGTGGGAGGCTGAGACTTTTGTTTTGTTTTGTTTTTTTCAATGAAAAGGCAAGTGAATCACACAGGCTATAAAATAGGATCCTGATTGGTGTCATTTCTAAGTATCAGATTTGTTCTCTCCCTTAATTTGACAGGCATTCTCAGTCTCTCCTCCTGTGGATTCTGTCCTTCCCCTGATGACAAGCCAATAGTTCTTGGTGGGGTTGCATGTATCCTAGAGCCCCAGGAGCCCTGTTGTATCGGGGGAGGGGGGAGGGCAGGAGGGTGGGCAGCGACTGGGGTTGGGGGAGGGAGATTCAGAGAAAGAGTGAAGATATATGGGTTTATATAAACATATTTAAAGCAGTTTAGCAAAAGCTTTCTCGTTGAACAGCTTTAAGAACAATGTGAATGAAAACTTAGCAACTTGGTTAGTAATTTGAAAAGTCTATTAATGTATACTTGAAATTCTGTATAAAAATACATTTTCCTCTTTATTTTAACACTGTGTAAAAGAACATTATGCATGTGAGTGGTTTGAGAATTAAATGATTTAATATTCAGATCTGAATCCTTGTCTTTTCTGTATAGAGATTAATTTGTTTTAAATTTTTGAATTTTTTTAGTGTGAGGGGATTACCTAGATTTCAAGCTCTCCCTGCCCTCTCAGGATGCCTGCCATCTTTCAAGATGAAGCAAAGACATCTCTCCCTCCTTCACTTTCCTGACCCAGATGTGGTCACTGCTAGAGGACAGTTGAAAGCCTCATTTTCCCAAACTCCCAGCAAGATCTCTATATCCATTTCTACTTGCCTTGTCTTCATTTCAGGTGGCAAAGTCCATTCATAATTGTGAGATATGGGAGTAGTTGTGTTTATTTTTACTTCTAGTCACAAACCAAAATAGAAAGAAGTACAAAGGATAACATTTTAGTTAACACAAGGGTTGGCTACTCTGCCCATGAAGACAATGGTGTTCAGAGCAACTTCCCTGATAAGAACCAGGAAGGGCCTGTTGGCCTTGAACGTCACTCTGCTGGGATTCAGCGAACGGCCAGCAATGCCAACAACGGTACTTGCTGCTGCTTCACTGCCTTCCTCGTTTACCTGCAGGTCAAATAGGAAACAGACTGCTCTGTTAGCTACTCCGCAGCTCATCACAGGCAGGCACGTCATCCATGGACACAGCAATTCCTCAAAATGCCATTTGTTTTCCAGTTGAAAGTACACTTGGGTCAGGTTGGGTTCCCTGCGGAGCCCTACTTTTAGTCTTTCTGTTATCCACTGAATATTGATGTAAGCACTTGTGTCATCCAAGCCTTGTGCTGAATAATAAGTGCCAGGGTCCATTCAGATAACCTCTAAACCAGAGATCTGGATGTATACAAGGTTGTCACATTTCTGGCTGGCACCGTTGTATATGGTATTGTACTGGATACTAAAAGACATTTTGACTCAAGATTAGAGCACTGTAGTTGAGATAGTTTCACTCCTGGAGAATCAAGATTCCAGATATAACTACTGTAAGCAGCCACTCAGGAGCTGGGGCCTGTGAAAAGAGGTGGGTCCTCTGGCTGGATGAAATGAGTATTTCTTGGAGTAATAGACTGAAATGATGGTATTTGAACTTGCTGGTAAGTAGAACTGCACAGGTCTGGAGAGAGATATCTTTAGAAAACTTTGGGGACCCAGAATGTCACTAAAACTCTGTCCCCACCTCTGATGAAAGCACTTCAGATCCCTGAGCTTTGAGGAGCTGGTCGATAATGTTCTCGCCCTCCCTCTTTCCTTACCACCTCTCCCTTATACCCGTGCTATCTATTTCATGATCATTCCAGCATTAAATTTATGAGCAGACTGGAGCTTTTGTAAGACCAGGATCCTTTTATTCAAGTCAGATTCTGGTTTTTAATGGCTCCTCAGGAGCTCTACAATCAGTTGGGGTCCTGTGTATTGGGTTCCCAAGAGCCATGGAGGAAACTTGCATCATTGTTTAGTGGGCTCAAGTACACAAAATGAATGTGAACTGCTGCTGCTTCTTAATAGTAACTCAAGGCCCTCAAGGAGGTCTGAGCTGACCACTTCTATTTGCAGTCCTTGGAAGAAGGTTCTCAATCATAATTAAAACCCTGAGGAGTCATCTTCCCTTGCAATCTTTCTAAGTGCTCTCTCTTCCATAATCCATGTGGTATCCGTGTAGTTTTTACTTCCAAAACCATTAATCCAGTACTCATGTAAAATCCCCTGTTCTGACCTCAGTATCTTTAAGATATATCCCTCTACTCTTGCTGTTGTCCTACAGGTCATGGACATCTATTGTCCTACAGATTATATTCCCACATTGAGGATTTTGTTGCCTAGCCAATAGCCTTTCTGTCTGCCCTGACTCCTGCCATCATGTGACCTAGACAATTAAAATATTGTGGCAGGAGACCCATTCATTACTCTAGCCTCCCATCTCTTTTATCTCATCCAACCCAATGAGCATTACCTTCACTTAAACTAGTCCATGGCTACCCCTTGAACTTGACATCTCTCAGAACATCTCGACTTTTGAGATTATAATTACATTATCCTTCTCTCAGACTATATAACCCTTTGTTTTTTTAAGCTATCGCATTTCCTCATTCCCATTACAAAGACTGACTGCCTCCTGTCCCTTGATCCGTCCACTTTCCTCCTAACTGCACTGAACTTGGACTCCGCAACTATGTTTGCCAGCACCATGCTCTGAAACCTTACTCTTTGACCACACTCTTGTCTCTTGGTGATTTCCTCCCTCCTGTGACCTTCCTCTAACATTGGCCCATCACATTTCCCTCACAGCCTGGTTCCCCCAAAGCATAACCTACATAAAGGCGTCCCACACCTGGCTGTGCATCAAAATTCCTTGAGGAGCTTTGAAAATATACAGATTCTCAGACACCATCTTGAGTTAAGCTCCCCAGCTAGCTAATGCCATTGATCTATAGTTCAGTATTTGTTTGAGAGCCAGAAATTCTACAGGATTTACACAGCTCTTACTCTAGTAAAGGTTTCCACGGGCATCTTAGTTGGGGCAACACTAGGTTAAGCAATACTGAACCACTTTCTTCACTGTGGAACTGCTCAGATGTCGACACTCCAATATGCATTGATTCTTGTTAATTTCCCAAAAAGAGGCTATACATTTACTTGATCACCTAACCTTTTGTTACCTGCAGTAGCGTCCAGAGCTCTAGTTTTCTGGAACACACTGTAGGACATGATCTACACTCACCAGCTCCCCTCCCTTCCTTTCCATTTGCTCTTCAACCATTACAATTAGGTGGTGCCCCCACTACGCTGTCCAGATTCCTCAGGGAAAAGTCGCCTGTGGTCACTTTTCAATCTCCTTACTAGACGCTTTCCATCTTCTTAACATTCCTTCCTGGGTTTCCATTAGCTCATCCTCTCCTGGTTCTCCTCTGAATGCCTTTCCTGGCTGCTCTTCCTGTGTCACCTTCCCCTTACTGTCTACGTTCCCAGGAGAGGTAATGGATGGAGGGTGGAACAATTAGACCATGAGGGCTTCAAGTCAGAGCTATATTGTAGCAGGCCTCGTGGAGGAGGGCACTACAGATTTGGGGTTTGAGGGACACTGGAAACGCCTTTTCTCCTACTGTTCAGATGTGCTGTCTACACTGTAAGAGCCAGCGGAGGAACAACTCCAAAGTTACTAATCACATGAGATATTAATGTATTGAATAATAAAGCGGCATGGGAATAAAAAAGCAGCATAAGAATAGAGAGCACAGAGAGGTGTCCTCACCTCAAGAAATGCCTTGTGGAATGCATCTGAGACATAGAGGTCTCTCCGGCCTTCTGCAACAATACCTAGAAGCAAAACCAGAGAAAGCTCTGTGAAATGGGAGAAAGTTGGCTTCAACCACAGAAAGGAATTCAGTTTAAATTAAAATGTCCTTTGGGGCTTTTTTTTTTCCAAATCTTTATTGGAGTATAATTGCTTTACATAGTTGTGCCAGTTTCTGCTGTACAACAAAGTGAATCAGCTGTATTTATTCATATATCCCCATATCCGCTCCCTTTTAAGCCTCCCTCCCACCCTCCTTATCCCACCCCTGTAGGTCATCACCAGTCATTGAGCTGATCTCCCTGTGCTATGCAGCAGCTTCCCACTAGCCTCCTGTTTTACATTTGGTAGTGTATATATGTCAATGCTGCTCTCTCATTTTGTCCCAGCTTCCCCCTCCCACCTACCCCCCTCGCCGCATGTCCTCAAGTCCGTTCTCTACATCTGCATCTTTATTCTTGCCCTGCCACTTTTGAAAAATAGAAAGAAATCCTGAACCCTCACCTAATGATACCCTCAAAAATAAATACGTTAAAAATAATAATGTATTTTGGGTTTATTCAGTCTGGCTCCTGTGAATTTAATCTCATGCTTCAGCTCAGGGGGTTGGGCGGGGTGGGAGGTGAGGACTCTGTTCTTAAAGAAAAACTCCGTCTAGTAGAAATGTCTTTCCTTACAGTGTGGCAGCACTTTTAAGAGAAGGAGTGGTTTTCAGACCTAAAGACAGCCCATTAAAGGTAAATCCAATTAACTAACATTGTAAGCTTCTTTTTAAAGAAGAGTTATTTTAATGCATTTTGTTAAAGGATGGTGGGTTGGAAGAACCAAACCAACTTAACACCATTATCAAAGTATCAAAACTGGGAAGCATTTGACTGTATCTATCCATGTGACCTTAGAAAACACATAAGCCCTTTGGAGTATAAGGTGAAGAAAGGCTGTTAAATGTCAGCTATGCCTATTTTGTGGGACCCAGATGTCCCTGGCTCTTAATCATATCTGTCTCTTTGCTCTGAATTTTCCAAGCTTTCCAAGTTCTTCTCTACCTGATCCCATCTCTTCTATCAGTTACAGACTCAAAGGGTTCCAGTGCCAGCTGGGCCCGTGGAGATCCAAGGGCCAACTTCCCCTTTTACAGAAGAGAAAACTGACACCTTGAAGGGGAAGAGATTTCCCTGAGTTAGCAGTAGAACTGGGATTAGAATCCAGTTGTCCTGACTCGCTCTTTTCTACTCTTTCCCCATCTCTTCCGCCTTTGGTCAGACCACTCTGGGGGCAGAGAGAGGAGGAAAGTCCTTCCTGCACTCACCCGGGAGCTTGGACTTCTCAGGGCTGAACAGGTCCTCGAGGCCCATATCTTGCAGCCGTTCCTTCACACTGAAGCTGTCCTCGATGCGGAAGCGGGGCATGTGGACCACGAGCAGTGTCTCTTCCAGCTCATCCAGCCACTCCTGCAGCACCTCTGGGGTGAGTTCCTGTTCCACCTTGGCCAGGCTCTTCTCGAGCTTGGGCAGGATGAGCACCATGGTGATGTCATCACCCTTGAAGGGCAACTCGAGCACCTGGGTACCTTCTGCCACGCGCCGATAGCGGAACTTGCCTTCCTGGTACATCATTAATACTGAACATGACTCCCCATCAGCCTTGTAGAAAAGTTCCTTCCTTGTGTTCTCAGGGCTGAACTTTGACTTCCACAGGCCCTGGAAGAAGATGCCAGGTGGGAGAATCACAAAGCAAGAAGACCAAAAACATTTTGAATATTGACATGGGAAATAGTCATAATATTTTATTATATAAATATGTAAGTATAATTGCTAAGACCAAAAACTAAAGAGATATGCATGAAAAAGTTTTAACACTGACTGTGTCAGAGTGATAGAATCACGAGTGGGTTTTTTTCAGTGAACTTTTCTGTATTTCCCAGATTTTCAGCAGCAACTATTTGCTTTTTTAACAAGAAAAATAAAAACAAGAACAACCTACTGGCCTCTCTGCAAGTCTCTTCTAGAGTTTAAATCTAATTGCCTTTTGCTTTCTGCCTCCTACCAGCCTCTTTCTCAAAAGCCATCCTCTAAAATGCTGGGCTCTGTCCCCGATGAATAAAGCCAGACACAGGTAATAACCCCAGGGGGTCATCTGGGAGTCCTGCCAGGCAGAGAGTGAGGCCTGGCCAACTTCCTGTTCAGAGAAGGAGGGGAATACAAGACACTGCTTTGACATTTAGGAGTGGTAATAATCATTCGTTGTCATCTTCTTGCTCCTTGATTTGGGGACAAGTCATTTAACTCTCTGAGTGGTGGATTTTTTTTTTTTTAATTATTTATTGGCTCATTGGGTCTTCGTTGCTGTGCACTGGCAGCAAGTGGGGGCTACTCTCCGTTGGGATGCACGGGCTTCTCACTGCAGTGGCTCTCTTGCTGCAGAGCCCGGGCTCTAGGCATGTGCAGGCTTCAGTAGTTGTGGCACATGGGCGCAATTGTTGTGGCTCACAGGCTCTAGAGCACAGGCTCAGTAGTTGTGGCTCACGGGCTTAGTTGCTCCGTAGTATGTGGCATCTTCCTGGATCAGGGCTCAAACCCGTGTCCCCTGCATTGGCAGATGGATTCTTAACCACTGCGCCACCAGGGAAGCCCTGAGTGGTGGTTCTTTATCTGTAAAATTAGGAGCTGGTTATCAGCAATATTTGTAGGATGCTTACTGTGTGTCAGGCACCGCTACAAGCTCTTTCTGTCCATTAACTTAATCCCCTCAGTAACCCTACGAGGTAGATATATCATTACTACTATTTTATAGATATAGAAATTGGGGCACAAGAAAGGTCTCAGGTAACTCACTCAAGTTTGCAGTCAGAAATGGAAGAGTCTGGATTTAAACTAAGTAATCTGTCTAAGTGGCCCGAGTTCTCACTTGTGATGCCATGAGGATCAGGAGAACCAATAAATGGCAAAGTGTTCCACAAACTGTAAAGGGCAACACACACTGTGGGAATGCAACCCACTCCATTCTTGGGGTGAGGGAACCCCCCAAGCCACAGCAGTGACTGGCTGAGCCCCTGGGCGCAGTGGGGGGAAGAGTGCACAGGGAGCATTAGCTGGGGAGGGCACCGTGCAGCCTGGAGTAAGCGGGAGGCCTCCGGAGTATGCATGGTCTGTCTACTCCCAGCACCCTCGCCCTCAGCCTTCTTCAGAAATGTGATAAAGTTGGAATAGTCTTGGACTTCCCTGGTGGCGCAGTTGTTAAGAATCCGCCTGCCAATGCAGGGCACACGGGTTCGAGCCCTGGTCCAGGAAGATCCCACATGCCGCAGAGCAACTAAGCCTGTGCACCACAACTACTGAGCCAGTGCACCACAACTACTGAAGCCCGCGCGCCTAGAGCTCATGCTCCACAACAAGAGAAGCCATCGCAATGAGAAGCCCGTGCACTGCAACAAAGAGTAGCCCCTTCTCACCACAACTAGGGAAAGGTCCACAGGCAGCAACAAAGACCCAATGCAGCCAAAAATAAATTAAAAAAAAAAAAGTTCGAACAGTTTTTAGAACTCTTGACTCTCTGAGAAAGACAAAGCCATCTGCATGACCATTGTCACAAGGCCTCTGCAGTTTTGAGGTTAGCCTGGCAAAAGGAGGTTCAGAAGCTTCAGGCAAGAGGAATTTTGAGTCACTGTAGAAGCTGTTCTAGATGATGGAGAAAACCTCATCACTGAGGATTGTCTATAGACTCTGTCATTTTATTCCAGATTTCACAATGGAGTTAACTGGACAGGAGAAATCATCACATACGTATGAGAATTTATTACCACGCACACCTTGCTGCTGAGCGTGCTGTCTGTATGTATGCTATGCCTTGGTCCCAGAGACACTACCAGGCCCTCTTTGGACCTCAGCCCAGCAGCCACAGCCCTAGATGTGAGTCTAGACTAAGCAAATTTGTATTTCTGCCCAGATCATGCATATACAATTTCTCAAAAAGGTCTACCTACACATGCCTAAAGGTATGAAAGAGGGCGAGCTGGAGGAAAAGAAGTACCTTGAAGTAAATGGTGTTGACCAGCACCAGGACAGTGAACTCGTTGATGGCTTCTGGGGGAATGACATCAGTGATACGCCCATGAGTCTTATTGGATACCCATTGGTTGATGGCCACTCTGGACTGCTCTGCATTTCCCTGAGGAGAACAGGAAACAAACCTACCCAACTGTGCTATTCAATTGATTTCTCCATTTCCCCGTGAAGAACTTTATTTTGTCCATCATTGCTCTGCACTTTCCCACCATTTGGTTAAGCCATCTCTCTAACCCAGGTTGGGGAAACCTCACAAATCTCGTATAGGGTCATGAATCTTCCATATAGTTAATAAATATTAACAGAAGAAAGAGAAAGGAAGTAAAGAAAACAAGAGAAAGAAATAAACAGAAGAGGAGAAAAGTAGTTTGGGAAAAGAAAACAAAATATTATCTTCTCTGACTCTGGAAACCTGAAGTCTTATGGGTATTCATGAGATATGTTCTATGGGAAGGTAACAAGTGATGCAGGAGTTGTGGGGGGGGTGGCAGGAGAGATACCCAAGTGGTCCAAAAATTTTGAGAAATACCAACTGAATAGTCAGTAGACTTTGTTGCAGGACTTGTATATAATTTTTTCAAAGCAGCCTCTACAAGCCACAGATTACATTGATTCCTCAGGTTTCAAGCAAACATACATATCCCAGGGGCTCTGACTTATAACACCTCCACCTGCCTTCAACTAGCATAGCAGTGTTCATTTGGCTCCTGCTTCTCTATCTCTTTAATTTCTGAGTGAAGGGGAATAACTCTGAGGTCAGGGATGACATCTGCAACTCACCTTAAAGTCCAAGGGCTGGAGCTTGGCCCCATATACCAGCTCACTGATGTCCTGGTAGGTCTCATTGAAGGTAATGGATTTGTCTCCAAAAAGGCGGTTGGCTGATACCAACTCAGAGGACTTATTGGCTTTCCGATAGAGTCGGCAGTTCAGTTTGGCAAAGAAAAAGTGGATTTGATCAGATGTTTTCTCAGAGATGGTATCAAACTTAAAAACCTGTAGAAGCCAAGAGAAAGTAGTGGTGAGTCTGGTGGGGCAGCCTGGTAGCACGGGTGGTGAGCACACTGCCCGTCAGCCCCTGACCAATCGTGTGAGTTCCTCCAAACACTGCCTGGCACAGCGTAAATGCTCGGCTCATGTTTTCTGGATGAACAAATGGATAAAAGAAGAATAAAGGGTAGGAAGGGGAAAGGGAAAAAGAAACACAAAGAGACTGGAATACCACCCAAAGTCTCTAAAGGGCTCTAGGCCAACACATATATGTTCTCTTGGGTGTTCCAGCAGGGAGGTTAGGCAGAGGGCTTTGGGTTGTACCTCCATCAGCTGCTTGAGGGTGTTGTCACAGGCACCCAGCTTGGTCATAGCAAAAGCTGTGGAGATACTCAGGGGTGACAGGAAAATGTTGTCATTGTCATTCTTGGAGTCTGCCAGATGCTGATAGAAGATGGTAGCAAAGTGGGAATTGGCCTTGGACAGTTCCCAGACCCGCCGGTTGGTGGCCTCGGGGATCTTCTGCTCTGAGCCCTCGCCCTCTGTTGCCTTCTTCTCTGGGGAACGGTAGATGCACATGGGATTCACAGGAATGTCCCGAGGCTTGGCTGTGCAGATGTCCTCCACGGGGCTCCAGTGACAGGTCACACGGCCCCAGAGGCCAATAAGCAGCAGGGAGAGAAGACATACGCTCCTATGGGGGACAGAAAGCCTAGTTAAGCTAGACTGAGAAATCCCCTGTCCCACTGCCCATCACAGATTTGCCCCAAGAAAGCACAGACTACCAGCCCACTTGCTGTGGTCAGGAGGAGGGCCAAAACCTTTGAAAAGTACAAGGGCCCAGGACAAGTGCAGTCCTGGACTCTTTACAAGTGGACAGTTTCACTTGCCTGGACATAGGCATGTTGAAATTAGAATCAACTATTGGAGCAACTGATGTTATTAGAAGTATTGTGTGCCCAAGGCCTCATGCTGGAAGATATAAATAATGCAAAGTTTCCAGTCGGTGAGAAGGAACATGCACACATGAAAAATGGCAGGGAACTTTAGTGCCCAATGAAGACTCAGGTCAGTCGGAGGAGCCATTAACAGAAGCTGTTTAGGGAAGGCCTCGGAAATAGATGGATTTTTAACCTGTATGTTAAAGGATTGGGAGGATTTTGATACAGCAGAGGGATTTCAGCAACTCGAGAGGGCTAAGAAGGAATGAATGAAACAAAGCCACAATCTATGTGCTGAAAACCCCCAAATCTCTAGCTCTAGCCCAATCCTTCCACTGAGTTCCAGACCAGTTGTTGGCTGGACAATTCCACCTGAATGGCCTGCAGATTCCTTAGTGAAATACAAGCAAACTGAATTCAAAATTCTCACCCACACACCTGCCTCTCCTTCTGTGTCCTCTAGCTCAGCAAATGGGACCGTCAGGTACCCTGTCAGCCAATCCAGAAACCTGAGAGTCACCCTGAACTTCTCCCTTTTGCTCTTCTCATTAGTGAGACCCTAGCTGGATTCTGTGCATTCTGTTTCCTTGTTCTCGCGCTGTCTTAGGTCAGGCCCTCATTATTTTGGTAACTTCCAACGTGTTTGCTAAAGTAAATAAAAATAATCTCACCATTAAAAAAAAAAATGAGATCATGAAATTGACAAATTAGAAGAACTGGGACACACAATTAAGTAAACCAAGAGATAAACTGTCTTGTAATGTTTTTATAGATAAGACATGAGGGGCCAGGAGCTTCCTCTGGCTGACTTGGGGCCCCTAGGTCTAGAGAAGGGGGTCTGTATGTGGGTACTGAGTCTTCTCAATCTTCTCCCAGCAGAAAAAACAGGTTACGCATGCAGTGCAGAAAAGACTCACCAAAGTGGTCTGCTGGGCAAGTGTGGGGCTGGCTGGAAGCTGGGGGCAGCTTGAGGGGTACTTGACTTCTCTCATGATCTGAAGTCAACCCTGCCATCCTTTTAAGAACAGAGGCACAGAGTAGGAGAGCAGAGGTGCCGAGGGAGCTAGGGAAGGCAGGGTGAGCAAGCAGAGAGGACCTTGCCATTCTTCTCCTTGGCTTGCTTGCCTCTGTTTCCCATTTTTGTCCCTCAGCAAAATTTGGAAATATCAATACAAGCGGAGGCTGAGGGGGCCCTGGGGGCACTCTTAAGCACCAAGGTGCTTTAAGAAAAACCAAGGTGGCGAAGCCACAGCCTCACTTCCAGCTTCCTGTAAAAAACCAGATCAAGAAAGGAATGCGTGTGGTGTTGAGGGCTGCAGTCCTTTGTCAAAGGTCACTGAGACCTTAGATGGGGGGTGGGGGTTGTAATGGGGGGGGAGGGGAGAATTGAGTGGAAGGAGGAGCAAAAAGGGAGTTAGGAGGTCCTCACAGATTACATTTGCCCTCTTCTCAGTTGTCTGGCAGGCCAGCGACTCCCCTTGGAGTGTCTCCTGGACTGCTGTGGGGGGTGACACTGAAGCAGCATCTCTGCACAAGGGAAGGCATCCCCTTTGTTCCTTGGTTAGGAATCCGAGGTGTGGCTTAGGGAAAGGCCTCACCCCAAGAAGGGAGTGGGAGGGAGGTCGCTTGGAATGACGTCTTCCGAACAAGTCTGATTATAACCACCAGGGAGAGGGCCTGGTCTTCTCGAAGATGTCGAGGCCCTCCTGATGAGTCCCTCAGAGGTCAGAAAACCCAGTGAGGGTGTGCAAGGGGAAAGCTCACCGCGCTTACCTTTTTCCAGCAGCTACAGCGCCTATCCCATTGGAAAGCATGGTTGCTAATCTTCCACAGGTCTGGGCGAGTGGAGATAGTGTGGTCTGAGGCAATCCCTCTGAACTGGTTCTTTCCACTAAATCTGACTGAGGTTCCAGAGGCTAGGGTGGGGGATGGAGCTGGTGAGGAGGGGAGGACTGAGGTCAAAGGCTGATGACCAGCTCCCAGGGTTAAGCAAAGTGTAGAGCCCAGTCTTGGTTAATTAGTAGAGAAGTTTTAAAGTTCAGTCCGGTCCGGAGAAAGAAGGCCCACCTTTCTTACTCATAGTCCTTCACATTCTTCTTCATCTTTATAGGAAAGCAAAAGGAGAACATGTTCGCAAATTCAGACTTAGAACTTTGCAGGAAATTTTTCCCCCTGGTGAACCAAACCAGGAGGTAGAAAATGGTATATTTTCTATAACAAATAAAATAGTATATAACTAATCAGATTGAATGTCCGGAAACCTCTAGTCTTCTACCTCTCAGTGCAATACCCTCTTTCTCATAGATTTTTAGGGAAGAGAGAGATAAAGAGCCCATGTTATCTAATCACAGGGGTGAGAAGAGAAATATTCTGAAACAGGTGCTACTTTCAGTCCTCATAGCCAATGTGTCCATGACCCAGAGAAGGACACACAACGGTTACGTTTGTGTGTAAAATGGACTCATTCCCCATTCATCCTTGAAGTGGTGAGAGGGGGGCACAAAGGCAGAGGCCTCAGGGTGCTGCCAAGGACATTTCTATGGTTGATGAGCTGGATGGGATACTTAGAAAAATTCTATTGGGGGATCAGGAGACAGGGTGGGGCAGGTGAAAAACATACATGCAACTACTGAAATACTTCTAAAAAGCTAGCAGAACATGGACTTCCCTGGTGGTCCAGTGGTTAAGAATCTGCCTTCCAATGCAGGGGACATGGGTTCGATCCTTGGTCGGGGAACTAAAATCCCACATGCCATGGGGCAACTAAGCCTCTGCACTGAAACTACTGAGCCCATGCCCTCTAGAGCCCACGCACCACAACGAGAGAGAAGCCAATGAAAGATCCCGTGTGCCACAATGAAGATCCCATGTGCCACAACTAAGACCTGACACAGCCAAATAAATAAATAAATAAAATATAACGGTGTCCCTTTTTTAAAAAAATAAAAAGCAAGCAGAATGAAATATTTTTATTTATGTATATTGTTATTTTTACATAGTTTAGTTATTGGGGAGATGAAGTCAAACAAATGGAGATAAAGGGCGGGTTTATATTTATTTCCCTCTTCCTAAATAGCCAAAAACAGTGTCACAAGGATTGCTGCAACTGTATTCACAGGATACAAGTATGTCACCTTCTGTGTGATTGAAGGCTCCTTGAACTTGGTACAGTCATAGGCATTCTAAAGAGTTCTTTATTCATTAGACAGGAAACCTCTACCTGGACTGAAGCTGTGTCTAAGTTCTGATTTAGGCTCTAGACACCTCAACAGCCCCTGTGTTCAGTATGAAGTTACAAGAAACTGTCCTAAAAAGCCCCAGAACGGTCAGAGGCTCCTTGTCACTCCAGATTAAAGGCAATTGGAGGGAACTTACCCGGTGGTGGAGTAGATAAGACTACACGCTCCTAATGCAGGGGGTGCGGGTTTGATCCCTGGTCAGGGAACTAGATCCCACAAGCATGCTGTAACTAAGAGTTTGCATGCCACAACTAAGGAGCCCACATGCCACAACTAAGGAGCCCATGAGCCGCAACTGAAAAAAAAAAAAAAGACAGTTGGAAAGTCTTCTGTTCAACCACTCGTGTTCAGCAAACACAGGAGCACTACCTGAGTCAGCAGGCACTGTTCTAGGGGCTGGGAGCTCCAGTCAGGAAGACATGCAGCAATAACATATAAACATCAACATATAAAAAATAAATCTATAATATGTCAGTCAGGTGTTACTAAGGGTTACAGAGGAAAGTACAACAGGGCAAGGGACTAGAAAGTGATGGGAGGAGGTAGGGAGATTACCGCTGTAAAATAGCAGGTAGGAAAGGCCTCCGTAATAAACTGACATTAAGGGACCAGAATAAAATGAGGGAGGAGTCAAATATCTTTGGGAAGAGCTTTTCACATGGAAGAAACAGGAGATACAAAGACCCTGAGGTAGGAATATGGTGTTCAGACCTATTGTTCCAGCTTGTAGGAGTTGTGAGACTTGTGCATTGTAAAGAAGGTCCTTGAAGGAAGGCAGATGAGTGGACCCTGCACAAGGGTCTGGTGAACATCTGTGGGAAAAGAACTATACATCAGGGATTGGGTTTAATTTTTCATTCATTCATTGAGTCATATGCTCATTTAATTAAGAAACATATAATAAATGCCTATACCTACCAGGTATGGTTGGTGCTGGGCCTGAGGATGTAAAGATGACTTTGTCCTCAAGGAGCTCCATGCTTCATAGCAGACATAAAATCCCAATCAAAGCTATTGGTCATCTGACTAAAGTGTGTATAGGGGAAGGGCAGATAGGTGGGTCTGGTCCATGGAACTGGGGGCAGGAGAGGGAAAGATCAGGAGGTGATAATGTAAGAAATTTGCAAGAATAAGGCTCAAAGTCTTTTTATTTTAAAATAATTTTAAAGGAATAGAAAAGTAGCAAGAATAGTACAAAATATTCCTGTATACCCTTCACCCAGATTCCCCCAATATTCACATTGTTAACATTTTACCACATTTGCTTTTGGCTTTGCTTTCCGTATTCCTCTCTTCCTCTCGCTCTCCCTCTCCCTCTCTCTTTGATTCCCTCTCTCTCACTATGATTTTTCTGTACTGTTTGAAAATAATTTGCAGATATAATGCCCTTTAACCCTTATGTAGAGTGAGGTTCCTAAAAATAAGGACATCCCTTATGTGACCAAAGTAGAAGATCAAAGATAGGAAATTGATGGTAATAGAGCACCATTTTCAAATCCATACATCTTATTCTAAATTTGCCAGGTCTCCCGCTAATGTTCTTTATAGCAATGGTTCTTCAAAATTTTTGGTCTCAGGACCTCTTTACAGTCTTGCTAAATTACATCTAATTATAATTATTTAAATAGTTCATATAAAATAGTTTTGAAAAGAAATAATTTTGGCTTCATGCATACACCAAAAGGTTTTGAGGACCTCCTGGGGTCTCTGGATCACACTTTGGGAAACAATATATAGCCCCCAAAATAACACCCCCCCTTCCTAGTCCAGGGTCACACATTGCATTTAGTTGTCATGTCCCTTTGGTCTCCTCTAGTTTGGAATAGTTGCTCTCTTTTCTTTGTCTTTCATGACTGTTGCATTTTTTTAAGAGTACAGACCAGTTATTTTTGAAGCATGTCTTTCAATTTGAGTATATTTCAGGTTCCCTCAGGATTAGATTCAAGTTATGCTTTTTTTTTTTGGTAGTTATACTGAAGAAGTAATATTGTATCCTTCTCAGTGCATCATATTGGGAGGCACATGATACCAATTTGTCCCCTTACTGGTGATGCTAATTTTGATCACTTGGTTAAGATCAGAACTGCCAAGTTTCTTTCTCTGCTATAAAATTACAATATTTCCTTTTTTATTGAATAAGTATCCTAAGAAGATACTTTAGGAATATGAATATACACTGTTTTTCATCAAACTGTCACCTGCTAGTTTTAGCATTCCTCAGTGGTTCTTTTGCAAGACTTTTTAAGCACTGTTCTTTTCCTAGTTCCCATCTGACTCCCTAATAAAGGATTATCACTGAAACCATTACAATTCAAAGACATCAGCTAAGTTAGACAACACACTCTCTTGCTAGGGTGTGAGAAAAATGCCCTTTCACTCATTGCTGGTGGGAGTGCAGAATGCTATAACCCTTTGAAAGAAAATTTGGCAATACCAACATTACAAATGAGTTTATTAGTCTTTGAGCTGGAAATCCCACTTCAGGAAGTGTATCCTACAGACATATCTGCATGGGTATAAATGAGGTTACCAATTATAACTTGATTTGCAATAGTAAAAGATTAGACACAACTTCTATCTATAGCAGACTAGTTAAACCAAGGTACATTCCCCACAATGGAAAACTATGCCAGTGTCAAAAAGAATGAGGCTGTTCTCTATGTACCGATATGGAAGGATGGCTAGGATCACTAATTAGAAAAAAGCAAGCTGCAAAGCAGTGTTTACAGTATGCTAACTTTTGTATCACAAAGTGGGGATGATAGGGGCTCATGTGGACAGACAGGAGTGGGAGTGAGATTTGTCAGTATGAACCTTCTTATTTTTCTATTTATGATCATGTCAATTAATCACCTAGTCAAGAAGGCCTGGAGTTTGTGAGCAACAAGGGCGTCAGTGTTGTGTTGCACAGAGGCCTGGGGAGAGGGGAGCACCAGGTCACAATGCGAAGGCGGTGGTGGCAACACCAAAGAGGAACTGGAAGCAGCCTGAGTCCCTGGCAAATGACAAAGGAGAAAAGGAGACTAAGAGAAGCCCAGTTCAGGCGGAACTGAGAGAACAGAGGTGTTTAGGTGTGCCCTGCCTGGCAAAATAATTTCTAATGACTGTATAATATTTCATTGTCTAGAATTTGACCATTACTTCACATTAGGTTTGGTCAAAATCTTTATAGCTTTGGGTTTTTTTCTTTGTTTGTTTTTTGGCCTTACTGCACGGCATGTGAGGGGATTTTCTCCAGCCAGGGATCAAATCCACGCTCCCTGCAGTGAAAGTGCAGAGTCTTAACCACTGGACCACCAGGGGAGTCCAAAATCTTTCAGTCTTTGAATATGATAATAATAATAGGTGCCATTGACTACGTGCCAGGATCTATGCTAAGTGCTTTACAGGCATTAGCTTGTGTAATTCTCTTGTCAGCTCTACCAGGAAGATAATAATATGCCCAGTTTACAGACGAAACAACTGCTGTTTACAAGGGTTAGGAATTTCCCAAATCACAAAGCTGGCAAAGGTAAGATTCAAAGCCTTGTCTGCCTGTCTTACAGGTCTTAGGCTCCTACACGATAGCTGTCAAGAAAATGTCCATGTCTTCCCAGGTTAAAACTTAGAGTGTCTAATTATTTTCCTTGGGGCAGGTTTATGGTATGTCACCATCTGGTGCTTCTCCTCTCGGTAGTCTCTATCAAGTTTGCCCAGGAGTCCTCCAAAATCCAAGGCCCAGAAGCAAAGTCAGGGGCTGCCACCTTTTCCTTTCGTTACCCATATTTTATTAGAAAGCATTCGTCTCTGACACACATTCCAAATGAGACTTTCAGTTGGTCTTTTGGAGTTTTTAATACCAGCCCAGTCTTTGGTTCTCTTGCACACAGCTCCCTTTGGCCTTCATTGTCTAGATTTTGATGACCCTAAATCCCTTTCCTCTTATTTCATGTTTGACTGATTTGATGAGGATAGGAGAAAACAGCCTGTACACTGGGCCAACTAATCTGGGTCTCTCTGTGTCTCCCCCACCCTCTCCCCCCCGCCATTGGTATTCTGTAAACTGTATTAATAACTGTATTTTATTTTATTTTTAAGATAAATTTATTTATTCATTTATTTTATTTGTTTATTGGCTGCATTGGGTCTTTGTTGCTGCACAGGGGCTTTCTCTAGTTGCGGCGAGCAGGGGTTACTGTTCATTGTGGCATGCAGGCTCCTCATTGCAGTGGCTTCTCGTTGCAGAGCACAGGCTCTAGGTGCATGGGCTTCAGTAGTCACGGTACATGGGCTCAATAGTTGTGGCTCACGGGCTTAGTTGCTCCGCGGCACGTGGGATCTTCCTGGAGCAGGGCTCAAACCCGTGACCCCTGCATTGGCAGGCGGATTCCTAACCACTGCGCCACCAATGAAGTCCAATAACTGTGTATTTTAAAATCAAATTCTTCACAGAAACTTCTAATCATTTCTGAAACTGGAGGTAGACTTAAGAACTTTTAACAGATAAAAATTAGCACTATTTCTATCCTGAGCAAAAACAAGGTTGGAAGGAGCTCAGAAGGCCTCTTTGTGCTTTGCTGTGTTAGATGTAGGTTTGAAGAGCCAAGGAGAGGAAAGAATGTAGCATTCAATCACCCTCTCTTTTTTTTAATACTTACTTCAAGGTCAGTAATAAAAAATTCCTGTTTCCCGAGCCTTGCCTCTAGCCTCAGTAGTAACTCCTGTGAGCAGGTAATTGAGCTGGTCCTCACCACTGCCTCATATGCCGGGCTGTTCTATTCTTTTCTTTGGATCCAAGAGTAAGACCTTGGCAGAGAACAAACAGTAGAGCTGAGCTCCGGCTGTGGTTACTGAGTAACTCAAAGCTTAGCTCTTCTACAGAAATTCGGCAAAACATCTAGCACAAAAAACAAAGAGTTGTCTCCAGCTCCTTCGGTTTCTTGTTTACTTGGTGCTTATGACATTTTAATTAAGGTGAAATAAAGTTTATCAAAATAAATCCTGCATTATCATTTGGCAGCTTTCAGGTAAGATTCTCAAAGCATCTCATTGGAATTTGTCCAAATTCTCACAACTGTTAGAAAGTTCAGTTTTGGTTTCAGGGAAACCAAATCAAAACAAATATTTATTGAACATGTCCAGTGCACATGCCACTGGGTCTTGAATGTACCAGGTACTCAATAAATATTTGTGTTTGAAGAAACCCAGAGTAGTTTTGCTGACTTATTAACAGGAAAATAACTTTAAATTCCTCCCAAGTGGAAAGTTAAGATTATCAAGTAAAGTAAAAAAAAGCTTACCTATCCAGAGGAATTGACACCTTTTGTATGAACAGAAACACCAGACAAGGGTATTCTTGGGAGGTTGAGCAAGAGAGAGGTGCATGGAGTCAAAGCTCATTGCTTCGACATTAATTTAGGAAGTTGTAGGTGGTAAAAGAGAAACTGGGAAGACAGCAGAGGCAGAGGTAGAGGTAGTGGGATAAAGTTCCCTGGAGAGATAGCGGTTGGGTTGGACAGACCGAGAACAGGAAGAAACTCACAGTGAAGCTAAGGCCAAGGGTGTGCATTTTGATAGGCACAGGTCAATGGTGTGACTGGTGTCTCTTACCCACCTCTGCCAAGGGCTGCTCTAGAAAATTTAACCAAGTCCACTTGAGGACTGATGTAGAAATGAGGGCCTAGAAATGAATATAGCTTGGCAGCTTTTATCCCATCAGGACATAGCTGATTTCAGGCCCTTCCTAAATGGCCAGTGCTGAAAACCGACAGCTACTGCTTGGGCACAGGCTATCCTAAATTTGAACAGAAACAAGTTTCAGGAATCACATCTTGCATGGCTACAGAGGTTCAGCTAGCCAGGGAATGGTACTGGAGACAAAACCCTTGAGATGCTCAGAGAGAAATGGGCCAGCCCACTCTGGAGAGGCAGCCTGTGTCATGCCCTGTGGCCAAGAGTTCATCAGGTGGCCAAGCTTGCCGTCAGGATCACAAAATGCCCACTTGGATGATGACAGCGGTAAGCACAGGGACTGAGGAAAATTAGAGGGCATGTTTTAGATCATACAAACTTGAACATTTTCAGACTTGGGAAGATAGGAAGGTGATGATAAACTAAGGTGACTGTAGGTTTTCCTTAAAACTTATTTTTTAAAGGGCTTTGACACTGAAGAGGTAATTTTTCCCCTTTAACCTTATAATATAGGACCAGGCCTGTGCCTGGTCAAGGGAATTATGGGAAGCAGCTGACTCTGGTGACATCCCTTTGAGGGCACCCATTTGAGTGTTTAGAAATGCCAATGATGGACTTCCCTGGTGGCGCAGTGGTTAAGAATCTGCCTGCCAATGCAGGGGACACAGGTTCAATCCCTGGTCTGGGAAGATCCCACATGCCACGGAGCAACTAAGCCCATGTGCCACAACTACTGAAGCCCATGCGCCTAGAGCCTGTGCTGCATAGCAAGAGAAGCCACTGCAATGAGAAGCCCATGCACTGCAACAAAGAGTAGCCCCTGCCCTCCACAACTAGAGAAAGCCTGTGTGTAGCAACGAAGACCCAATGCAGCCAATAAATACATACATACATACAAGATATGCCAATCATGCTCGTGCTGTTCTCAAGGTATGGCCTAAACACTGTCTCGGAAATTCCCCTCCTCCTTTCCATTCCCATTGTCCTGGTGCAAGCCCTCATCATTTCTTGTAAGTCTACTGCAACAGCTTCACAACTGAGCTCTCTGCTTCAGGCCCTATTCCACTTCCAATCACAATCATCACATCACTCTCAGGCTTAAAATCTTTCCTGGTTTTTATTTGCTAAGGGATAAGATCACAACTCAGAAGGGTACAAAAAGCTTTTCAAGACCTGGCCTCAATTTCACTTTTCTAGTTATCCTCCACTCCTTCAAGTTCTATTCCAGGCCATATTCTTTCATGATTGTGTATGTGCTCCCAGGCCTGGAGTTTCCACTTCCCACCTTGTTCATCATATAAAACCCTTCTATACCTTTCAGGACTCCTCAAATGTAAAAATGTTCCGGAATCACCTTGCTTGCCTTACACTTTTGCCTTTAAGTGGTCTCCAAGTGGTGCTAATTATGCCTCACATGCTCATTTCACTACAATTTAAGTCTGATAGGCAGAAACTGGATCCTTCTGTTTCTAAAATTGCCTATCACGTAGAAAGAACCCTACTACTCAAATGTGTGATCTTCGGGGTTGGTCGCTGGACAAACAGTACTGGTATCACCTGGAAGCCTGTTAGATAATCTCAGGCCCCCACTCCTGACCTGCTGAAACAGTAACTGCACTTTAAAAAGAGCCCCAGGTGAACTGCATTCACGTTAGGTTTGAGAAGCACTGACATAGAATCCAGTTTCCATAAGTCTTGTTTTGCAGAGGTCATACATCTTTTTTTCTCTGACTAGGACTCTCCTGTCCCACCCCAACTCCTTGCCCCCCAAGCTGTTTCTTACCTTCAATGCCACTTCCTCAGGAAAGCTTTGCTGCCCATTCAGGCAAGTTTAAATCTTCCTTGTGTATGGTCTCACAGCTCCTTGCTCTTCTCTTTTGAGGATAACTGTTGTTGAATAATCCCTTGGTAATTCTGCCTACTAGTGTTTTGTAGATGATTGTTACCTACCCTTTACATGTCAAGTTCCATAACTGGCGTCTGAGCTCTTTAAGGGTAGAGAGTATTTCCTCTTTGTCCTCTATGTTGTTGTGCCATATGCGGAGTATTCAGTAAATTACTTTAGTAAATTGATGTGCTAGGTGTTTCAAATAAGGGTGACAGCCATTAACTAAATGAGCCACCATGTTGGAAAGCAGAGGGATTTACAAACTGGTATTGCAGATTAGCTGGTTATTGGGATTAAAATGCTAATACACACAAAAACCAAACTCATATTAATCAGTGAATCAGTGTAAGGGGTCAGAAAGTATCCTGTTGCTTGTAAGCAGCGTAAGCCTAGCTAAGTGGTAAAGACAGCAGGTCTGGTTTGGGAATTCCCATTCTAGATTTTATGACATTCAAGAATGGTTGCCATACTTACCATCCTTTATACCCTCTGAACTTTTTTACTGTGGCCCCCTCTCTTGAGGTCAGTGGACATCTAATTGCTAACTGATGACAGGAGCCATGTTTGTTCACCGGTAATATATGTTATTTTTCTTTTAAAAATATTTAGTTATTTTAAAGGAAACTATCCATTTAAAAAATATGGACATTTTATCATGTAACAACGTTGCTATCATCACAATGAACAAAAACATCATTTCTTGGTTTTATCTAATACTCAATACTTAAGTCAAATTCCCCTAGCTATATAAAAGAAGTCTTTGAATGTTTGGTTTGTGGGAATTAGGATCCAAAGTCCACATGTTGCATGTGATTTTAAAAAAATATATTTATTTTGGCTGCGCTGGGCCTTAGTTGCAGCATGCATGCAGGATCTATTTCCCCAACCAGGGATCGAACCTGGGCCCCCTGTACTGCGAGCACTGATTCTTACCTTACTGGACCCACCACGGAAGTCCCACATGTGACTTTTGTATCTCTAAAGTTCCTTTTAATCTGGAATAGTCCCCTCTCCCTTTTTTTCTTCTTCATGCCACTGAGTTCTTGAATAGGGTATACTTTACAGTGGTCTCTAAGAGAAAATCCTCTAAATGCCAGGAATGACTATCCGGTGGGGATTTCAGGACAATTAGGAAAAGTAAGAATGGAAAGATAAAAAATATTTCCATCAGGAAGGTATTCAGAGCAGGGTCATGTTGCATAAGCATAAAAAGGTCCTGATTTTAAGAGAAGGCATAAAAACCAGAACTCTGGATGTTAACCATGGGGTCTGACTGAACACTAACTCTAGGATCTCAGAAACATTACCTTTACTCCTCACGTGCAGTCACTGTATAACAAATGAAGGATTCTGAGCTGTGGTGTTGGACAAATTCCTGTGATATCTATAAAATCGGCACAAGTAGGTGTTTGCATACATTAGCTACTTCTCTATTTTTCACCTAAAAAACAAACTCAATTAAAAAAAGCTGTAAGAAAACAATCCCAAGGTTACAGTAAGATGGCACATGCTCATTTACAAAAGAAAGACTACACGTTTCTCATTAATTTATCATTTAATATAAATGCTGACAGAAAGCAGATAAAGACCTTGTAGACACTTTCATGTATTTACAAACCAAAAGGCAAATCACCTCCTTCTACTTGTTAAAATAGTCCTTTTATCTGCAACTTGTGGGAGTCTTAAACGCTAATTTGGAGCAACATGAGGCTGAGTCAGTTTCCAAGATAATAAAGAAAGGAATAGCATTTTAACAAAATGTGGCATTTCTGATATAAACAACATGCACAAAGATAACACAAATTGAAAAAGATGGCCCTCATCCTCTCAAAACCCTGTAACAAGTAGAATATGTACTTATTCAGACCCAGCATTTTGCTGTCCTAAACATCTTTCTACTACTATTATTTTCCCACTTCTCTTTTTTCAAGGCTGTTTAAGAACTGAAAATATACAGATTTTTAGAAAGAGAGGAAAATGGTGTATTTCAAAAACAGGGTTCCTTTTTCCTATTCCAAAAGAACTTCCGGGAGATAAAGTCTTCAAATAAGATTTCACAGTTCGCCAGGTGCTAATTTCACAGCTTGTGAAATTCCAACTCATTGTCTTCACTTTTTAAAGAAAAGCTGGAAACACTTGGAAAAAGTAAAATTTCACAAACTTCAGCAATTTAAAAATCAGCTATCCCTTTAAGGCTCAATATTTCTACTTCTGAACAGGTGGGTGGAGGCAGGTAAGAAAGAAGAGGGAGCTAAGGCAAGGGAAAAAAATAGGAATGCAAGAAAACTTTTAAAAAATGGTATCTGTCTAGCACTAATTTAAGAACAGGAGATATAAATTCTCACTATTCAAACTGTAAATGATTTCATGAAGTCATTTATAACCTGACTCAAATCTCATGGGCTCCTGTATTAACCCAGATTATTTTTGTCTTGTTAAATATACCTCCGCAGGGCACAATCACGTACAATCAATACGATTGGTAAATTACACAAGCTCTATCCCAAGCAAATATGCATCAATGTTAAAAAGTTATTTAAAAAACAAAAAACAAAAAATAAAATCCACCCAAAAAGGTGATAATGACTGCAGAATGTCTCGGGGAGACTGGTATGAGCCTAAAGACCAAATTGACCATAGTCAGGGAAAAGGGGTAAGAATGGTAAGTAACAAGAGGAAGAGACCACACACAAGAGGAATCTCACAACTGGAAAATGTTTACGTGGGTGAAAGGTTTTGTTATCTTAATTCACTTTTTCCATTTCTGTTGTTCTAAAAAGTCACAGATTCATCATAAAGTAAGATAATGAAGCCTGTGGATCAATGAATGAAATTAAAGAGAAAAAAAAAAAACCTCTTTTTTTTTTGGTTTTTCCAAGTTCCTCTCATTCCCAGAAGATGGGAAGAAGAGAAAGGATGAAAGGGAGAATAAATGAAATTTAGGCAACAATACATCTGGAAAAAGTTGCTCTCAGAACAGTATTTTAGTTGAACAGAGAATGTAAACATGGTAAGTAAAAGCTTTAAATGCCTTGAAATCAGAGGAATATTTTACAGGGTGGTTCAGATATTACTGTGAGAATGGCAGCCAATCAGTAGAGAGAGATTACACTAATAAATGGTGATTTTAAAAAATCAGGCTAAAAAAAAAAAAGCTACCAGTTATCCACCCAATAGTTTGTTTCCATTCTTTTCTTGACCCTTTCATACACCAGCTGGAGTTGGGGCAGGGGGCCACCTGACAGTTTCCAGTTATAAGATGACTCTGACTGTACAACCTAGAATGGATGCCAAAGACTTGTGAGCTCTGTCTACTTAAGAGTTTAAATTAAAAACAAAATGAAACACACACACACACACACACACACAAACCCAGCTAGAAATAATGAGACTTCAATACAAGAAAATAAGTCACCTTATTTAGTATATAGCATACATTAGGATAACAAACTCCACAGGATTTTATTTTCTTAAATACACATTTTTGGACACAATATTGTTGTGAGGCTTATTTTAAGTTCTCTCTCTCGGGTTATTGTGCCTTATTTTAAAAATAAAGGCTATTACTCTAGGGATGTTCTGCTCAGGAATAAAGTTTAGGGGAAGTTCAGTGTTTGGCTGAAAATTCTGAAAAATAAGGATTCCAGTGGTGAGGTTAGTCCCTTTATCACAAGAGGATTTCAAAGGGCTCTTTACCCACTTTGTTCAGTGCAGTATTGACAATCCACCTATTGGGAACATATTTATTATTAAAGGGTGTTACTTCTTTTTGGTGGTGGCAGTTTCCTATTCTTCATTAACATTCTAGCTAGTGTTACTTATCAGTTACAATCTAATATAGGTGAAAACACCTTTATCAGTCAAAGAAATAAAATCTTAAGGACCAAATCGTAAGCTAGCATTTACTACAATTAATAGTCTCTTTTGACAAAAACAGCTTTCTTTTTCCAAGTGGCTCACAAAGTTGAAGAATTTAAAAAAATATTAACTGCAATCCACCTATGATTCCCAATAAGTAATTTCAGCAGGAAAACTTCATAAAGCTGAGCTGAAGCAACAAATAAATACAAATATCATAGTTGTCCAAGGCAGAATGGTATGATTGTGGGCCAGCAAAACAGGTAGTCAGGTAAAATGATGACAGAAGCAGACTGCTTGTTTGTTCAGTCCCTAATGTTGAATGTAAAATCTGTTTTAGTTTAGTAACTCTAATTTTTATCTAAAAGGATAGGCAGAGTTTTCAGGGAAGAGATCACTTTGCAAACTATAACCATGTATCACCAATAAGAAATAAACACAATTGGACTCTTTTAGGGTAAAAATCTAAGTAAACACTGCAGTTAATTCTAGACAGGTCATTAATTTCCCCTAGAAAGTAACTAGGTCCTTCCTCTTAATGATGTATAAAACATTACAAGTGCTTTTTACAGATAGATTTTATATATGAAATCTTTACTCAATTCTTTAAAATGAGCAAAAAAATAAAAGTAGAAAAAAGATGGTTAGATCTCCATCTATCACCATTTGTATATATGCAATAGCAACTGAGTACTCTTTAGTGAAAAGAATCTATTTTTCTCTGAATCTGAATATAATCTAACATGTACTGACTATAGTTAATTCTCACCAATCACATGTCCATGAATTATTTTACTCAGTCCCAAGACTTGACCGTAGTGACAGTAGACTGTCCTTGAGGCACAAGTAAAATAACAAAAATACAACATGCTATCATGACAAGATAATCTCAGTAAAAGAAGGGGTAGGAACTGCTTACACACAGAATTGTGAAAGATGACATTCATGGTTTAGAAAAACTGGTGAATTTTCATTACTTTTACATTTTATACGGCCAGCTAACTTTAACAGTTAACTTTAGATACATCTCCCTACACAGTATAATCAGCTCACAAATACCAAGAGGTTTCACAATCAAAATGGCTACTATTTCCTCCCAAACCAAAACAGAGTAAAGCACAAGTCTTTGGCTCTCCTTTAAAGAAAACAGCAGGTTACCATTCCTAACCAGACCTTTGTTTGCCTACCAGTAGGGCAAATACCACATTTGTGCATCACTGAGTAATAACACCATTAGAAAAGGCAACTTCACAGAAGTTATTGGCTAAGCGAATTCATTTGAATGCTCTGTTTTGAGGCAGCAAACTGTCACTGTTGCAGATTGGGGAGGGCAGTGGGTAAATCAAGGGGAATTTGCAAGATAGAGATGGGCCAGAGGAAAAAAACAAAAACAGACTTTGAGCTCCAACCCTGAAGACCTATGGAAAGTCTGATGGAGTTACATATTCAGGGTAGCAAATGAGAATCATGCCAATTTTATATCTTTCAGGCAAAAAAAAAAAAAAAAAAAAATACGGGAAAGACTAGGAGAAGGGACGGGAAATAAAATGGGAGAAGGGAATCAGCCACGTTAATGCTGTATGAAATAAATTTTTATACATCCTGAGTAGCTGAATATTTTGTAGCTGGCTTTAGAAATAGTCTTATTATTTGAATACTACTAGAAACCTATGTTATAACTAACTTCTCTTTTGGTTAGAAAAGTAACAAGGAATGGATCTTTGGTCATTTCAGCATCTGTAAATTACCCAAGACATGGCAACTACTGAACTTATTTTATGACAATATCTATAAGTAAGGCAAGGAACTACATTTAAGTCAGAAAGTTGAGTCTAGATATCTTATTCTCAGTTGTTCTACCCTTTTCCAGAGACCCAATGAAGAAAGAAAAAGTCAGAGAGCCAAAGACTTTATATTCCTAGCTGTAATAAAATTCTGGTGGTGTTATCCAAACCACACTGAACACAATGCCTATGACTCCTGCCTTAACCCTTCTCAGAATTGTTCATTTTCATCTGAGACGTCTGAGTCTTGCCTTTTAATTCAGTGAAAAGCAAACAGTCATCTTCAGAAGAAATTAACACTTGCATAAGCATAAAAACTGTGCTTCCTATCTGCCTGGTTTCATCTTTTAACTGTCTCTAAAGGAATAAATTTACAAAGCCAGAAAAATCAATTATCTTTTACAGATATTAACAAAAAAAGCAGTTAAAAAGTCAAGCAGTTTTTCTTAAACAGGTCATTTACCCTTACAGGCTCACCATATCACAAGGTATATCACAGAGAAAATGAAAAGAAAGAGGAAAAAAAAAATGTGGAGTTTTATTGGATTCCTAAAACTGCCTGTGAGCACTGGGGAAGTTGTAAGAATTTCCATGAGGTAAGGCAGAATAACCAATTTAAAATAGGTAAGTTACAGGTACAATGGGACAGTATACCTTTCTCTTGCTGTTCTACCCACCCAGATTTCCTCGACAGAGTACAGGGCCTTTTAGAAGTATAGCTAGGATTAAGGCTACAATTTAAGAGATCCCCCCATTCTCACTCCATGAAAATACCTTGAGAAAGAGACTATTTTAAATCAGTTCAAAATAGTGGCTTCTCTGGCTTTATTCAGAATAGGAATACTGTACAAATTAATCCCTGTTTCTGCCTAGTTTACAAAGTCAAAATGGGGAAAGAAAGAATGAGTATATTTGAAGGAAATAAACAAGAACAACACAAGCTGAGTTATTACGGATTTCAACAGATAGCCAAAATGGAATTTTACTTTCACTCCGAATTTCAACAAAACCAATACCCATAAATTCCTTTTCAATACCAGAATCATTTTGAGTTCCAAATCGAACCAACCACTCCTAAAATTTAGGAATTATTTAACATGTCCAAAGGAGAAATAAGATCTGCCCAAATCTGCCTTGGTTAGAAGCCAAGAATGTTGTCTTTTATGGTTATAGAGAGAAATGAAAAATCTCAGGACTCTGTCAGACATAAGAGTTTCTTTCCTTCTCCCAAAAGAAAAACAATAAGTACTTAAAGAGTAAATATATGAGGGTTTTAAGGAAAACAAAACCAAAAGGCAAAAAAGCAAGTGTATTAAAAAATTAAAGGAAAATATGAATATCAACTGATAAAATACCTCATCTTCATTCAGTGCTTCTACCTCCCAATCAGTCATTTTATCGCAACAGCTGCGCTCATGCGAAAAAATCCATAAAACATACCCAATATATATACAGATATAGCTATGTATATATGTATATATATAATATATATATAAATTTTTATTTAAATAAAAAAGAAAGCTCGAATCCCAAGCCAATATGTGTATATCAAATCCTTGACCAGCCAGGTCTGTAGGGCATAATCAAATTCAATGTGAAATAGTATATAAACACGGTGCCTTGACTGGGCAAATTAAATAATTGCTACTCAAAAGAGTGTTCTGTTTGGACTCTCCTACTGGTAGGCAATGGCAGGACTGTATTACCCTCCCCCCACCCTCACCCCTCATTTGTTTCATTTAACAGTATGATGGACACAGAGCTTAGACTGAGGCTGTCATGACCTCAGCAGGAGTTAAGGGTTAAGGAAATAAGAAACAAGAAAAATACAAACTCTTGCTTTTACCCAACCAAAGCAATGCAGTAACTTATTACATAACCAGTGCTTTCGGTTTTAGTAGTATAATACAGAAAGGGAAATTTTTAGAAAATCAGGCAAACACAGGGATAGGGTGGGTGACTATATTAAATAATCCCCACTAAACATGTTTATATGGTCTTAGTTCAGTATAGACACATGGCATCAGAATATGTGCAGCAGAACTAAATAAAAAAATTCTTCCTTATTCTTTTCCACATTTTCATGAAGCATCTTTTCAATATTGTAAAGCAAAGACGTACTTACTGCCTACTTGTGCTAATGATTCCAAAAAGCAACAAGTGATCAATTCACGAACTATTCTTAAGATTCAGGCAGTTCAAATTTGTCAAATCTCTTTGAAAGCCAAGAGCTCCAGTACACAGGAATTTTATACTTCTGGTTTTTGAGAGTAAAACAAAAATATCCATTGAAATAATGTGGCTCTGCTCATTTAAAGTTCAAATCAAGTATTGCAGTTTGAAAACATGGTTGATTGCCCTGGTTTTTTATGATTTCAGCAGGAGTTCAATTTGGAAAAGCACAGCTCTAAATTTCCAACCATCAGCTCAATATAGGTAATAAACGAGTATGTATTTCCAGTGCTAATAAATTATGGTTTATCCTTAAAATAATCTCCATTAAATCTAATCAAGCAATGTAAAATTGACTCAGAATTCTGATTACATTAAGAGAATGAAAGGAGTGCATAATATGGGAATGAGGACTTCAAAAATTAACTGGCAATTATCTCTCTGAAAAGCTGAAATAAACACAAAAACAAGAAATAAAGCCCTCCTGAACTACAGAAAGTTTTAATGCCATATGAAAAATCTACCTCACATGAAGCTAGTCACCCAGAAAGAGAAAGCAAATTATGGCTTTCCAAATAACAGCTCTTAGAAAGTTGGTCTGCTGCACATTTTCTAATAACTAGTCTATTACTGTCTATTTCTCAAGCACCACAGAATTCTCAGAAAGGCTGGTGCTTTTTGTCTGTTGTAATTTATGGGGTTGTGAGAGTTGGAAAGGATTGGGGGTAAGGAATTATACACTGGGTATGTAATAATACCAAAATACAAGAAAAACCTACTTCATTAAGATCATACAATTAATCAAACAGAGTGTATATATAATATCTTCTTTTTTTTAAAGCCCTGGATCCAAGGCGTCCAAAGTTATTAAAATAAAGTTCATTCACAGAACAAAAACAAATTTAATCTGAATTGCTTGCAGATACTGCTAATTTTCTTTTTCTTTTTCTTTTTTTTTAAATTAAAAAATGCATTAATGTGAACTATGTGCAGGGTTTATTTTTAGTAGTGGTGTTTGTGCACATTGCCTCCGGTGCTTTTCCTGGATTTCTCTGACCACTCTCAGAGAAATGTAAAGTTTAGAAGTTCTCTATTCTCCTACCCCTACCCTATGCCCCACACACTGCTTAGGAGCAGAAGATAAAAGTAGGACTCCTCCTCATGTTTCAGGGCGCAGAACTGGATGTCACTCCTGCTCTCTGGGAGTCACTGCTGTCCCCTCCGCCCTCAGGGTCCTCTGCCAGGTTCAGAGAGCTGGTCTTGTTTGACAGGAGGCTCATATTCTCTTGTGTCAAGGCTGATCCATTCGGCACATCACTGTTAACATTAAAAAAAAAAAAAAAAAAGTTGGAATTTTTAAAAAGGAGAGAGATAAAAATGATTATTTACTAGAATAAAATCAACAGGGCCTTTCTTTTTAGCAGTACGGAAAATACATAAATGGTTTTCAAACTAATTTACAGCTCTAGATCCACACTTTACTTTAGCACAGGGGTTGGCAAACTAAGGCTAGCTAGCTGCCTGTTTTGGTTTTGGTTTTGTTTTTTAGCTGCCCATTTTTATAAATCAACTTTTATCGGAACACAGACTGCCCATTTGATTACATACTGTCTATGGCTGCTTTCACATTACAACTGCAGAATTGAAAGTTTTGACAGAGCTAGTAAAACTTACAATTTTAAATATTCACTATCTGGCCTTTAAGAAAAAGTGCTGACCCCTGCTTTACCAGGTTTACTAGCACAAGAAATTATTTTGAAACCAGGATAATGCATGGATTTAAACAGCCGAAACCCAAGCCTGAAAGCAACAGGGCATTAGAAATTGTTGTTGTCTATCATCAAGAGGGCAACTCAGGACTATGTATCAAAAGCCTCAAAATACCCTAAGTTGCAAAATACTCTAAAGTGCAAGATGTGCAAACAATTAACTATAATATTGTTTACTGCATGGTTGTTTATAATAGCCGATATGTATCCTTCTGTACCTATAGAAGAATAATGGGTGATATGGGATAGACCAAATTGAAAACCAGGGGGATGGGGTGGAGGGTAGATGGGTGAAAGGCTAGATGCCTACACACTTTTAAAAAACCAGAGAAAAGAGAAAAAAAAAGAAAAAAGAAAAAAGACCAGAAGGGTATACATCAAAATGTTAACACTGGTTTTAAATAAATTTAAAAATGAGGGGAAAAAAGAGATGGCAGTAGAAAGTTTCATTTCTTGGGTATTAACAGATAATTCAACCTTGGATCTGGTCTAAAATAAGTTTTACTAACTCCTAAATTTTTATAAAAATATCCTTTTCTCAATGTACACAGAATTATATTTTAAAAATCAAATTATATTTATGAGGGTACTTCTGTCATGACTGTATAGGACTATGAAAATATCCCTTTCTTTACCTGAATGTCAATGTAAGGTCCTCAGCTGGAACCTTACTTTGTGGTTCTGGCTGTCCATTTTCTGCTTGCTTACTTGTATTCAATTTACTTTTCATGTCCAGAGAACACTGGTTCTCCTTTGAAAGAAAAGGAAATAAATTCAATTATCTTCTATTTAATGGTGCTAATGGAAGAGAGACCAGACATAGATAATACAAAATGACTGTATTATAATTGTATAATACAAAATATGATCAGAAATCATATTTAGTTCTGTAAAATGACCAAAGAAACAGGCAGATTAAAAGACAAACAGAAAAACATAATGGAGTACAGCCCACTGGCTCAGTATCCAAGCTGGACAACAAAGGGACAAATGCCTCAAGTTAACACAGAAAAATCTCACAGAAAAACTGATGACTCAGGAAAAGGAAGTCAAAATATAATAAGTATCTATAATATAGTTATTGAAAAAAGAAAAATGAAATATCCCATCTATTTGCTTAAAAAGAATGTGAAAACTATGCAAAAAAAAAAAATCAATTACCATGCAATCTAAGGGAATGGTTCAATCTCCTAAGATTCAGAATTTACTGAAATGAGTATTCATGCACTATGACACAAACCGTATCTATGGATACAGTTCCACAGGAAAGAATATGTAGATGGCATCTCACTCGTGACAAAAACAGGTCACCAATAACTTAAGGGCTACGAAACCCAGAAATGTTATTTGGTAATACATCTTTGTATAACATGATGGCATTACAAAAACACCATCCCCTCTGCTTCCTTAATCAATATGTTTAATAGAAATTCAGTAACTTCCAGATAACCACCTGTCTTCCCTGAAAGTTTTTTGTAGTGCAGAAAACTAAGACAAGGAACACATTCAAACCAAAAGAGAATGAGGAGAGGAGTGATAAAATAGGGAGGGCAGCCCATCTTCATGACACTTATTCTAAATATTAATCACTCACTGCAGTGCCTTGAGGTGATGATTCTATAGCTCTAGATGATTCTATAACTCTAGAGACTCGAGTTCAGTGACACAACTACACAGAGGCTTTCCTTTCACTTTCCCTCTGTTTCCCCACCATAACACTTACCATACTCAGTTCCCGGGTTCTCTTCCCAATTTCTCTTTCCACCTGGTGCAGTTCCAAGCTCAACTGCTCACTTGAGATCATTCCAGGCCATTTTGGAGGTGGTGGCGGGGGCTGTGACTGGCCTGCCAAGGTGTTCGCCTCCCTCTGCAACACCAGCCTGTTACTAACAGCCTAGTGCATAAAGCCAAGCACATACACAGCTCAACACATTTCACACCATGCAGAGAATGACCAGGCCCAATTCCAGACCACAGCCTTAAGTAGCTTATTACTCATATATTTGCAATAAAAATGATGCAACCATAAGGCACTCTTTCTTTCTTTGAGTACCATTTGAATAAAAAAGGAAAAAGATGGAGGATTTAAACTTAGCGAACAGTAATTTAATCTTTGGTGTAAGTTGCTCTTTTCATTTTCTTATTTGAAAGAGAAGTCAACTATAAATATGCTTCTTTCCTTTTCTTTTTTTAATTAAATTTTCTCTGAAGTAAATTCTATAATTTCTTTCAATGAAACCTCAGTAATGGCAAGGACTTAGAAGCACAGTAAGTTAAATAGTGCTGAAATTCTTTTGGAACAGAAAATCGGTCTAAAAATTTCAACTAAGACAAAAAGCCATGAAATAGCAAGGTAAGGAATAACACTTTACAGAGTTAAAGGTCCAAATCTTTAACAAGTTAATAAACTAAAGATGAACATAACAAACACAGCATTCTTTTTTCTTACAATAGGAATCAGCAAGAAGTTTTGGACCAATGTAAACAGAGCAATGGAAAAGGAGACAGACATGAATACTATGTAGATTTTTATTTCTGAACCTTATTGCTTACATAAGAGCACAGCCAGACACAGTGTTCCAAAAGAAACAAACACACAAAAAAATCCCTCCTATTGGTCTTGCTAATAAGAAAGTCTAAGAATCAGTTACAAATTTATTTCCAAAGCAATGACTTATTAGAGATCTTGACAGAAAGATCTAGATCTAGAAAGAAACATTCTAAGAGTATCTTTTTCTCCAGAAGGGAGCAATGTATTTATCACAAGAATGTCTTTAGCTTTCCATAGTCAAAGTCTATGTTCCAATGCAAAGGATAATATAAGCAAAACCTAGTCTTCCTGATGTGGCACTTAAAGAACTTCAAGAATTCTTTGTCTTCTGACATTTTGTTTCTCTTAACTGTCAGGAAGCATGGTGGAAAGAACACAACTTAGTTGAGTGTGAAGAGTTGGGTTCATGTTTCAACCTCTGTGAAACTCCTATCTTTCAACCAAAAAAGGGGGGCCAGTACCACCTTGCCTAATCTACCTGTCTGGGACACGTATGGGTCAAATAAGATATGTGATAGTAATTTATTAACTGAAAGAACTATATTAATGAAAGGTACTATTATTACACAGAGGCTTTTTTTTTTTTTAGGTCAAAGTTCTAAGCTTCTACTAAAGATTCTGAGGAGTAAAAGAAGTGAGAGAAATTTTTAAAAATTGAAGAAAATATGAGAAATTAAAAACAAATCTTAAGCCAAAAGGACCTGTTGATTAAAAAACTATATACTATATACCTCCAATTTAAATGTGCCATCAAGGAATATAGGCTCCTTTTATATGTTTTATTTTAGATAATATTTTAGATAATCTAGCAATTTGAGATTACCTAAAATATTATACCATATAAAAATATAAATGGAGCTTATATACATATAATATATATAATACATAATGTATAATAAATAAAACATGTATTTCCTATTGTCCCAGAACTTCAAAGTACTTAAATTCTTCAAAAAATGGACATCTATATTAACTCATAAGAAACAAAGTTTTATGTTCATTGTACCTCAAAAGGTACAATATACCTTTTAAAATCTTTTTGAGAACTCTTCAAAAACTGGAATGAAAATATATCTATAGGCTGGTACCTCTAGTCCCCGTAGCTGGGTCTGTTGGCTAATTTGATGGTTTAGTTGCTGCAATTCTAGTCGTAGCTGTTCCCTCTCAGCAGATGGAAGGGGTTTTCCATGACTGGCCACTTCTGACATAGATATTCTCTCCCTTTTGTGGGAAAGAAAGTATGGAATAAATTTAAAATTTTATTTTTAAAAAATATTGACCAGAAAAACAAAGTAAGCTGAGTAATTTTAAAGGATTGTAAAAATAAAAAGAACGACTTGTACCTCTCACTGAAGTGTCCCTGAGAAGGTATGTTTTGATGAGGTGAATAAGGAGAACCTCCCCAGCCACCATGCGTTCCATACGGACCATAATCTGCGAGAGTAATTTACAGCAATGAGCAATTCACAGATTCTTCTTTTAAAGCAGTTATAATACAAGAAGCACAGGCATATTACGTACACAGTTATCTTGAAAGATGGCTACCAAAATGGTAATAGGGTATTGATGTTTGTTTTTTCCCCACTAAAATGTCAGTCTTTGTAATTTTTTCCTGTAATTTTTTCCTTTTGTAATAATTTCCTTTGTTTGAATTAACAAAAAAAAAAATGAGATGTATTATTTTAACAAAAGCAATGAAGCTATTAAAAACACATAGGTTATCTTCATATACAGACATTTAATTTTAGTTTCTACCCCTACAATTCCCTGGGTCATAATTACCTTCCTACAGGAATAATTCCACAGAAAAGTTTGAAGACTACTGCCCTGGAAGACTATGAAAAGCACTGATGGTAAATGGAGAGTAGGTGGTGTTGGGAGTCGTGAATATGAACCCTCTAAATCAGCTTACTTCTGAGATTCTTACCTGAAATGTTAATAGATTTTGTGGAAGCTCCTTGAGGTGCCATAGCCTGCATTGGGCCTGCACCCTGATATATTGTTTTGGAAGTTCGAGAAATTGCACCAAACCGAGATACTGTTGGTCGGTCTCCAAATGGGATGAGATCATCGTCACTGGTTTCTGCCGCTCTTCTCTGAAGGTCCAATCGTTGGTCTCTCATTCCTTTACTCTCCACATTCTGATGAAAAGTAAAATGAGAAATCCACCCCACACTTAGATCTCTAACATAATTTCCTCTAACTCTGTAATAAGGTTAAAATAGAGTATAATGTTCTTACTGATAAGACTAAAGTTGCCTTTAGCTGTCATATAAAATATTGCTTTTTAAACCTCTGACATCTCCTTATAATAAATATTTTTTACATCATGACCCAGTACGTATACACATTCAAATATATATGTGTAGTTTCATGAAAAATATTTATCCTTACTATAAGTAATGTACTCTTGTATTTATAGTCTATATTATTCTAATTCATTTCTTTAAAAAAAGGCCCATCATGACCCAATAAATTAATTTTCAACACTCAAAAGTTAGAAATACACTGTTTAAAAATATAAGAACCAACATAAGCTTTTAAAGGGATTCCAGTCAGAAAGATAAATGGAAATCTAATTGCTAGACCCTTGCTACTCAAAGTATAGTTCAAAGACCAGCAGCATCAGCATCACTAGAGAACTTATTAGCAATGCAGAATTTCAGGTCTCATCTCAGTCTTACTGAATTAGAACTTGAACTTTAACAGATCCTTAGGTAATTTACATGCACATTCATGTCTGAGAAACACTGGGGGAGACTTTTATCCATTTGGGAAATGTTCGATTACATCTAGGTTAGGCTGGAAAACATTTGTATTCTTTATTAATTTAAGGAAATGAGTTTTATTTTGCAAATGTTTATGTTACTTTATTATAATAACCCTTTCCGAAAGTCAGGTACGAAGCAAGGGTTCCTATCTATCTCTACCTCTTCATCTCATTCCTATTCTTACAGAGGCCTTTTTTATGGCCTAAAAACAACGTTTCCCTAATCACACCACAGAAAAACAAAAGGTTCATTTTTGCTTTTTTCCCCTCTATGTTCCTTTCTTTCTCTTTCTTCTTTTTTCAATTGTCTGGCATCTAATCGTATTTATGCTATAGATATCACTTCACTCATTTATAGTTGTATTGGCATCTAAGTCTTCCTTTTCTTTTCTTTTTTTTTTAAATTTATTTATTTACTTTATTGGCTGTGTTGGGTCTTTTTTGCTGTGCGTGGGCTTTCTTTTTAGTTGTGGTGAGTGGGGGCTACTCTTCTTTGTGGTGCGCAGGCTCCTCATTGCTGTGGCTTCTCTTGTTGCGGAGCACAGGCTCTAGGTGCGTGGGTTTCAGTAGTTGCAGCATATGGGCTCAATAGTTGTGGCACACGGGCCTAGTTGCTCAGCGGCATGTGGGATCTTCCTGGAGCAGGGATTGAACCCATGTCCCCTGCATTGGCAGGTGGATTCTCAACCACTGCGCCACCTAGGAAGCCCTAAGTCTTCCTTTTCTGTTACCAAGAATTGGTCTTCTCTCAACCAGCTGGACAACTCTTTGCCTCTGAAAATCTATATAACAACCTAGGGAATCTTTGCTAGAATTAACAGGGTGAATGGCTCAAGAATAATAGTCAAAAAAAAAAAAAAAAAAAAAAAGGATAATGGTCAAGGCATACCTTTAACCCATCAATACTACTCCTAAGCATAACTTTCATGCATGTGCACAAAAAAACATATGCAAGAATGTTTACTGCAGCACTGCACATAACAACAACAAAAAATAAACAAATAAAAAGTTTAAAAAAAAAAGAAAAAAGAAAAAAAAAAGGGCAGAAGACCTAAATAGGCATTTCTCCAAAGAAGACATACAGATGGCCAAGAGGCACATGAAAAGCTGCTCAACATCACTAATTATCAGAGAAATGAAAATCAAAACAACAATGAGGTATCACCTCACACCGGTTAGAATGGACATCATTAGAAAATCTACAAACAGTAAATGCTGGAGAGGGTGTGGAGAAAAGGGAATGCTCTAGCACTGTTGGTGGGAATGTCAATTGATATAGTCACTATGGAGAACAGTATGGAGGTTCCTTGCAAAACTAAAAATAGCGTTACCATATGACCCAGCAATCCCACTACTGGGCATATACCCAGAGAACACCATAATTCAAAAAGACACATGCACTCCAATGTTCATTGCAGCACTATGTACAATAGCCAGGACATAGAAGCAACCTAAATGTCCATCAACAGATGAATGGATAAAAAAGACGTGGTATATATATACAATGGAATATTACTCAGCTGTAAAAAGCAATGAAACTGGGACATCTGTAGAGACATGGATGGACCTGGAGACTGTCATACAGAGTGAAGTGAGTCAGAAAGAGAAAAACAAATACCGTATATTAATACATATATGCGGACTATAGAAAACTGGTACAAATCAACCAGTTTGCAAGGTGGAAATAGAGACACAGATGTAGAGAACAAACATATGGACACCAAGTGGGGAAAGCAGGGAGGGTTGGGGGGGAATGAATTGGGAGATTGGGATACCAAATTGTATGCTCTAAGTATATGCAGTTTATTGTATGTTAACTGTATCTCAATAAAAGTTCTTCAAAAAAAAAAAAAATCCTGAATGTTCATCAACATGAAAATGAATAAACAATTATATACATATTCATTTACTGTATGATATCAGTTATCATACAATGGAATCTGATAAAAGCAGTGAAAATGAATGAATTTGAACTATAGGTATAAATTTGGATACACCTCAAAAACAATGCTGAATGAAAATACAAGTTGAAGTTTATAATATGCATAAGGTCTATAAACATTCAAAACAAAATTGTTTAGAAGTAGTACAAAATTATCCATGAAATGATAAACTCTCAATTCAGGACAGGCGTTACCTCCAGGGAAGGAGGGAGGAAGAAAATGAGTTTAGGGAGGTATATATAGAGAGGAGGATTTAATTACTTATGTAAAATTTTATTTCTTTAAAGGATAAGGAAGCAATTAAGATAAAATAGTGATATATTTTAAGCCTTAGTATTAGATACACTGGTGTTACATTAATTTTTTAAAAAAATAAAATGACATAAGCGTAATACGTTTCTATATACCACAGCTCATTTGAAGCTAGGTAACTATAATTCTGACTCAAACACTAGTATTGCTCACTAGATTCAACTTTATTGTTTAAACTTCAGAGCTGTGTAAGAATTATAATTTAGTCAGATTAAGAAATTCGAGATCTTAATTATGCAAAATAATGTGATTTCAATTCTAAACAGCTGCTTGGTTAATTGCTAGCTGCACAGAAACATAAAAAATGCTCTTCTCACACATGCACTCCAATGTTCACTGCAGCACTATTTACAAGAGCTAGGACATGGAAGCAACCTAAATGTCCATCAACAGATCAATGGATAAAGAAGATGTGGTACATACGCACAATGGAATATTACTCAGCTGTAAAAAGCAATGAAACTGGGACATTTTTAGAGACATGGATGGACCTAGAGACTGTCATACAGAGCGAAAGAAAGAGAAAAACAAATATTGTATATTAACACATATATGTGGACTACAGAAAAATGGTACAGATCAACCGGTTTGCAAGGCAGAAATAGAGACACAGATGTAGAGAACAAACATATGGACACCAAGTGGGGAAAGCAGGGATGGTTGGGGTGGGGGGGATGAATTGGGAGATTGGGATACCAAATTGTACACTCTAAATATATGCAGTTTATTGTAAAAAATAAAAATATAAAAAGTTAAAAAAAATGCTCTTCTTTGTCTAGACAAGTTTAAAAAGATTTTTATATATATCTGAAAGAAATTTTAAAAACACATAGCTTAAATATAATTCAATCACATAGTATAGAATATGGCCTGAAACTTAAGCAAAACTCAGTTACTTGTGTCTATACTATAACTGGGGATAATTTATTTGGTTTATCTTAATTTGTATTAATTACGGTTTAGTTATTACACATACCATCATTTCCACACTCCCTGCTGCCACAACGTCTTTGGGTTTTGCATCTTTGGTTCCAATGTAGGAGCCGATGGTGTCACATGACCAGGGTGAGTACTGGCTATAATCATTTCCTTTGTATTTCCCAGCTACCTTCAAGTCTTCATCCAAAAACTACAGATGGAAAAAGAAAAAAGAAACAAAACAGGAAATGGGTCTATGAGTAACAACACAGAGAAGACAGGAATTTCTTTAGAACATCATGCTGAAGCAACATAATAATGGTTATCTGATTTATGTCACAATAGAAGATTTCTGTAGACTATGAAAAGTATAAAACAAATGAAAAATAATATTCAGCCTTTACATTTTGTTAACAGAGGGTCAAAAAGAAGTATCTCAATATCTTTCAAAGGATCAAATTAGGATTTTTGAAGAGATTTGCTCATCCTTTCATCCTCTTTCTCATCAGAGTAAGTTAACACTTAAGCAAATATGTACTAGGCCCTAGTTTTGCTACGCTCTCCTTAATGTTTCTTTCAATAACATTCCAGGTAAACAAGAGCATTAAAAACTCTTTAAACTGTAATCTTAAATGTCTATACAGTACCTGATGATATAATAACTTTTTAATTAAAATCTCTTTAATAGCAACAATTTGTATCTTGAATAAATTCTGGTCCTTAGGCTGATTCAATGAAATGAAAAGGATAAGGTTCCTGATTTTTTCTCAGGATGAGCTCTGAAATTATGAAATAATTAAATAAGTATTCAAGGTCTAATGTATTTTTACTTACATTCACATTTGTGTAATGTCTTACAGTTTTCAAAGTGCTTTTATGTATACACTATCTCATATGTCCTTCAAGTCCATGTGAGACAATATGGGTGATCTGACCAAGGCTATACCAGTATAGGGAGTGCTAGAACACTATTACATTGCTCTCACTTTATCACAGATGCATATACTGACATACTAATACTCCAGGGGGTATTGGTACATTTAAATGGCTCTATGCTTCCCCCATACTAAAAAAACCCCTTGTTTTCTGAGTCATCACTGTGGCCTTCTGCACTGTCAGAGGGATCTGCTGTTCACAACATCACTCATTTTCAACCACAACTCCAGTTTCTGTTGTTTATAACCTCTTTCTTTTCTTTTTCTGTCCTACTTCTATTTTAAAAATTCCATCTCCTTTTTATATTTCTCCTCCACTTACAAATTTTGTGCAGAACAGCTAGCCTTTTAATGACATGACCTACTAACAACAAGAGTGCTTTTTTCCCCCAACAAATGTAGTATACAGCAATTAAAAAGAATGAGATAGGACTTCCTAGGTGGCGCAGTGGGTAAGAATCCGCCTGCCAATGCAGGGCCCACGGGTTCGAGCCCTGCCCCAGGAAGATACCACATGCTGCGGAGCAACTAAGCCCGTGCGCCACAAAAAAAAAAAAAAAAAAAAGGTAAAAAGAATGAGATAAATTTATATACTGACACAGCAAGACACCCAGGATAACTGGTAAAGTAAAAACAAAAATCAAAGAAATGCAAAACGAAAAACCTGGAGATATTATTAGTAAATGATCCTATTAAAAATTATAATATGTTAGTTCATGAACAGAAAAGCTGAAATATATATAAAAATTTGAAATATATAATAAACTGACAATGATGTAGAAAATGAGATTTTGGAGAAGTTTCTATGTTATATATTTTTATAATGTATGAATTTAGTATAACTATATGTAGGTTGTTTATAATCAGAACTGAAGTTTAATTACATAGCTTTGTATGTCAGTAACTAAACTAATTCAGTCAATAGATAAAGTTCCTTAACAGCCATGCATTACTATCATTTTTATTAGAAGTAAAAAATTATTACAAATGGTTATTATTTACTGAATGCCTGCTATGTGCCAGATGCCTTAGGTCTCATTTAATCTTCACCATACCACTATGAGGTAGGTTTTATTATGCTTGATTTACAAATAAAGAAACCTGAGCCTCAGGGTTAAGGAAGGCTAAGTAACTTACAAAAGATCACACTGAGCCACAAAACTGAACCTCACAGACATAAGTATGTTTCATTCCAAAATTAGCTCACTTTCACAGTGTCATATTGCTTTCCATATTTCTCAAAAAAAGGTATGGCATAACAAGGCTCTGGGATGTCTCTAATAGTTTTTGGAAAAATATGTAGTATATATATATATACTTTACAAGTAAAATTATATTAATAGAAGATGTTACAGCTTTAGTAATTAACCTACATTATTGTGGAAAATTCAAAGTGTTTATTACATAGGAAAGCTAGATACTGTGAACAGTCTTTATTTAGTAGATTACTTTCATAGACCCCAAAGTTTACTGTTTATTATATGCAATGATGTACTTCATTTTTCAATTTTCATTGCTTATTATTCATAATTTGTTAGCTAGAAATATTGTTTAGAATACACATAAAGGATGTAAGACATCTTCCTTACATAATATCAACTGCAACCCCACTGAGGCAGTATGTATAATCAACAAACCAAAATAATTAAATAAATAAGATCAGCAAAGCAAAAAGCTGGCTTTCTGAAACGATAAAATTAATGACAAATCCTTAGCAAGACTGACCAAGGGAACTTCCCTGGTGGCACAGTGGTTAAGAATCCACCTGCCAATGCAGGGGACATGGTTTGAACTCTGGTCTTGGAAGACCCCACATGTCATGGAGCAACTAAGCCCATGAGCTACAACTACTGAGACTGTGCTCTAGGGCCCACGAGCCACAACTACTGAGCCCTCGTGCAGCAACTACTGAAGCCCACGCACCTAGAGCCTGTGTCTTGAAACAAGAGAAGCCACCGCAATGAGAAGCCTGTGCACTGCAATGAAGAGTAGCCCCTGCTCGCCACAATTAGAGAAAGCCCACACCCAGCAACCAAGGCCAAACACAGACAAAAAATAAATAAATTAAAAAAAAAAAAAGTTTATAAAAAAAAGACTGACCAAGGGAAAAAATGATCAGAAGTGGGAAAATGTACATCACTACAGACCCTGTAGACATTAAAAAGATAAGACAACACTCATTCATGATAACTATTAGCACTGTCTTGTAGAAATACTGATAACCCTCTAATTATGGTTTAGTACCCTCTAGTACATTAACCAGTTTATTCTAGCAACTCTATTCCAGTGTTTTTTTCCTGCCTTTCAATATCTATATTAGCCTGTCTCTCCTACTCTTTGAATCAACTTTATCATCCTGTTTTCCTCACTACTAAGTTAAATAAACCTTTGACATCTCACTTATGAAAATAGCCTAAAACTAGGAACATAAGGAAATTTCATTAATCTGATAAAGATTATCTACAAAAAAGCTGACAGCAAGCATCATAATGGTAAATTATTAGAAGCTCCATTTGCTCAAAGACTGGAAATAAGAAAATCTTATCATCTCTTTTATTTAATATTATACTGAAGGATCTAGCTCACACAACCAAGATAAAAAAAAAAAAGACTTAAGAATCTTGAAAAGGAGAAAGTAAAATGGTCATTATTCATAAAGGACACGACTGTGTGCATAGAAAATCCAAAAGAATCCACTAGCAAATACTAGAATGAACAGGGAAATTTACCAAGGCTGCTGAACACTGGGGTCAGAATACACAAAAACCTACTTAATTTCTCTTTAATAATAACAAAGAGAAAATAAAATTTCAAAAAGGATTTCATTTAAAATAGCTTCAAAAACATTAGTTTTCTAGAAATAAGTTTAATGAAAGATGTGCAAGACACTGAAAACAAGTGAGATATGACATTAGTGAGAGAAATTAAAGAAGATCCAAGGAAGTGGAGGTTATACCATGTTCTTAGAGATTCGATACTGGAAAGATTTCACTTCTCCCCAAATGGATCTAAAGCAACACTGTCCAGGGACTTCCCTGGTGGTCCAGTGGTTAAGACTCCGTGCTCCCAAAGCAGGGGGCCCAGGGATCTAAGATCCCACATGCCACAATGAAGCCCATATGCACCACAACTACTGAGCCCACGCACTCTAGAGTCCTCGCACTGCAACCAGAAAAGCCCTCACGCTGCAACGAAGGCAGACCCAAAGCATCCAAAATAAAAAAAAAACAAAATTTTAAAAATTATCACTTAAAAAAAGCAACACTGTCCAATGAAAATATAATTGGCCCACATATGTAATCTAAAAATTTTTAGTAGTCACATTAAAAAATAAAAACAGGTAAAATTAAGTTTAACAATATATTTTATTTAATCTGATACATCCAAATTATTACCATTTTAACATGTAATTAATATAAATATATTACTAAAACATTTGGGGGGTTACTAAACCTTCAGATCCAATACACGTTTTGTGCTTATAGAACATGTGGATTCGGACTAGCCTTGTTTTAAGCACACTTATCCACATGTGGCTAGTGGCTACTAGCATGCTGGGCTGCACAGATCAATGTAATCCTAATAAAAATAGCAGCAGATATTTCTGTGAACATCCACATGCTGATTCTATAATGTGTTTGGAATTTCCAAGGACCAAGAATAGCAAAGATAATCCTGAAGACCCAAACTGGAAAACACACATCACCACATTAAGATATATACTACTACTACATTAAGACAATGTTGGTACAAGGATAGAGAAATAGATCAATGAAACAGAATACAGTCCAGAAACATATATAGTCACCTGATTATGACAAAGGTGACTAGATTATGATAAAGGGGACTGCAGGGCACTGGGGAAAGGAAGGTTTTTTCATTAAATGGTGGTCGATCAGTGAGATATCCTTTGGGGGGAAAAATGGATCTTAACTCCTAAGACACTAAATACAGAAATCAATTCTAGATGGATTGTAGATCTAAATGTGAAATAATAAACCTTTTAGAAGAAAACATAGGAAAATATCCTCATGACCTTGAGAAAAGGTGAAGATTACTTAAACTGGACACAATAAATCATTGATAAAGGAAAAACTGATAAACGAGACAAAAAGACGCACTTACTTCCTCTTGATGGAAGGCAGGAGGCAATGTTGGTGAAGGTGCAAAAGGAGGTGGAGAGATAACCTTCCTTTCCTCTAGTTGTGCCATTATTTCCTTTCGTCTTCGATGCAGCTCATCTAGACTAGGATGGGGCTGGGGAGGAGGAGGAAGCCGGCCGTAAGGAGGCTCCTGAAAATGCAAAGATGAATAAAAACTGAAAAAGAATTTCAGGACACACTGATTCACTTAGCACATATTTTAAATAAGCAGCTTGTATATTCATCTTAACATCTGGAAATAGCAAGACTTAATAAAACAAAGCAAAACAAAACAAAAAAATCCCTCAAAGCTCTCAGGATTTCCCAAAGAGCTAAATTTAAGTTTCTTTTTCTTTGTCAGAGACCATAATTTCTAAATAAATCTAGAAATGTTAATAAAACCTCCTAATATTCAGAAACTTAGATGAGATAGTGGGAGTGGGATAGTACTATTTTTCCCCTTTAAAAGTTAAAACAAAAAACAAAAACCAAAAAACCCCTCACAAACCTATGCAGATTTATGAAAAGGTGAAAAAAGATACCTTCTTTGAAAAAAGAATTGATCAAAGAGTTATTACCGTGGCAAAAGGTTTAAAACAAATCACTGCAAGCAATAATCAAATTAAATCTATATGATAAGAAAAAAACAAAAAACCCAGCATACTCTGTTGTATGAAGGTCTGATCTGAGCTGGGTGGGGAGCCACTGGATAGTAACCCTCCATCTGTTGGTATCTTTCTCTGGATTCTGGTACATAGGATGGTACTGCTGCAGGTGGAATCTCAATGGGTATAGGACTTTCTCGGAAAATCTCCTCTCTTGTATAGGACTGAGCAGGGTATACTCGACGGCCATCATAGTGTGGTGGGTACATAGGTGGGTACTGCTGCGGCTGTGTGCCATACTGGGAGTTTACTACACGATCTTGGAGGTACGGTGGATAATGATCCAAGTAGGGAGGACCAGGTTCAGCAGCAGATGGTGGAGGTCGGACAAAGCGGGAAACACATTGTGGTGGTGGAGGATAGTACATGCCTGTACAGTACAAAAGAGGAACCAAAAACAACAATGAGCCAATCTATTTTTCTATATAAGACTTTTTAAAATGTCTCAACACTAAAGAATTAAAAACCCACTCATTTCTTTAGATGTTTTTCCCTCTGCTTATGTAGTCAGACTAGCTTTGTGAAAAATAACAAGCAAAAATTATCCTTAAAAGTTACTGAAAACACCGATCTACTTATAGTCTACAATAGTAAACTGGCTCTCTCAATCATCTGACCAGCTTTCTGGTGTGCCTGAACATACTGCAAACACTGGAAAGCAAAAAAACTCTATGTCCCTGTAGCTTAGGTTCCACACATCACTCATTTACATAAATCTGAATGTGAAATTGAGTTAAATGGAAAGAGATGTGGCCCACAAATGATCCATTCTGCTAGTACAGTCCTAGAAGCTAACTGCACAGTCTAGAGTTTTGTTGTTGTTGTTGTTTTTTGGCTGTGCCATGAGGCACATGGGATCTTAGTTCCCCAACCAGGGATTGAACCCCTGCCCCATGCAGTGGAAGGGTGGAGTCTTAACCACTGGACTGCCAGGAAGTCCCGTAAAGCTCTTGAGACAACAGTTGTGGCAGTAGCTTCCCAATTTCAAGACAGTTGCCTAAACTGATGAGCTCCTTGCGTTGGCAACTAGGGCAGAAGTTTGCTATTTCCACTGCTTCTTCACTGTAACAGGTTCTTTCAAGCAACTAGTTCTGGGACTCATTCCTGGAGGCCTAGCTTAAGCCTGCTTTTCTAAATACTTCTACTGATTTTGTAGCCACCAAAACTCTCTGCATTAAACCTCTTTCTGCTAATATAGCCAGAATGACTTGTTATTTGCAATTGAACCCTGACTGATTCAGCATATTTAAGGTTAATGCAACAAAAGTGGCTGCATTTTTCCTGCAATGAATGGCCAAAAGGAAGACACAGATCAACTTTTATTATATTCTTATATGTATTAATAACACCATGCCAACTTAAAACTAGCTTTTTTGAAATCAGAAAAGACATTGCTGATTCAAAATTAATATAGCCTTGGGAAAAGGAAATGGAGAACCTCGAATCTATCCCAGTTTAAAAAAATATTAGCACTATACTGTTTCTGACAGAGAGATTCAACACTTTAGTTTAAAAATTGGTGTTTACTTTTTTCACATGAATTACGTTATGTGAAACCTCAGTCAACTTCTCTCCTTCATTCTCCACACCTAATACATTATCATTAAAACTGGCTAATTTTGCACATTTGTCTATTTTCTCAACTACTTTCTTCTTTTTTTGCCAACACACTATTCCAGACTTCAACAGTCACACCTGGATTAACAACAACAGTCTCCTTTCTCCTCCTTGACTCTAGATTCTCATCTTTACAATCCATGTGTAAATTTTCCTTTCTATTCCCATTACCTATACTTAGGGCATTCTTCCACAAATTCTTTTGATTCCTCAAGTTCTCAATGATCTTCCTTGAGTCTTGCAGTTAATTTCTACCACACTAACATTAACCACTGCAACTCAACACTTCATTTTAAACACATATATAGATATACATAATCTTACATATATATTTTTCTATTCTTTACTAATATTGATTCTATACTATAAACTCTCTAGAAGCATGTATTTGCATTTTTTATATATATTACAGGGCCTAGAAAAAATATTAGGTGACAACTGAAAGGAAAAAAAATGAACTTTTTCCCTTTCAATTGTGTGTTTAATTTATATCCACTGTAATATTAAATTCTTTTTTCATGCTCAAATAAAATTTTGGTCAGGAAAATATATACTGCCTCAGCAAATTTCTATTGCCTACTTGGGTGACTTATTTCCATAAATATGTAAACATATTTAACATACAACTGCTTTTAGTAGTTAGGGCAAATTGTTTTTCATAGCTTTGCTACTTCATGTATCTCATACTATTTAGTTGATCATATAACCTCAGTTTTTCCCAAGTATTAAAAAAAATGCATTTACTTCTTTTGAGGAGATTACTGAAAACATGATCACTCTTACTTGAAATCATTCTCATAACTCTTAGGAAAAGTGAGTGACGTAAATGAAAAATCATTACCCTGCTGATAAGGTGCTGGTTCAAATGGTGGGGCAGCTCCTCGAGGATCCTGGTAATAAACATCTCCCTGTTGTGCTGGGTATAACTGAGAGCCTCGCGGTACCATCTGAAGTGGTTTGGTGACAGGCATAGGGGGCAGGTCTGTCGGCCCTCTTGGAGGTACAGGATGTGGATTAACAGGCAAGGCAGAAATACTCTTAGGGACAGATTCTAGCCTATGGGAGCAAGATTCTGCAAGTCAAGTTTAAGGTCTTGAAAATACCTCTAATGTACACAAATTGTTAAATGTAAAAGAAACTGACACAATTTGGGAAACTGGTTTCTTCCAACAGTCATTTCTTCTACAAAATTTGCAAACTTTGATCTTACATCACCTATGCTGTTTCTCAAAAATCATTGGCACAGGAAATAGAAATAACAAATAACAAAATAAAGTTCCCCAAATAAGCACCCCCCCCCCCAACAAAACATTGATTATTCTTTCTTCCTTCTAATTTTATGTTTATAAAGAAACTTTAAATAAAAGGAAAAACACGTACAGGTCAGGAGGGGATCCAGGGGCACTACTGCTCAGGTGATCTATCTTTCCTGGTTTCAGACTAGAATCGTAGCTGGGGTCTGTCCCTCGTGGAATCAGCTGCGTTACTGTGTTCCCTGCTGATACAATTCCATTTGGCAGAGCAGGGGTTTTTCTGCTAGGTAGATCCACTGCACCTTCATCCGGAAGGATAGCTGTTGAAGGCAGGCCCACCTCATTAAGCTGACCCAAAGAGGCACTCAGGGGTCTTCTGGGAACCAGGCGTTTGTTCATTTTACGAAATCTATATAAAAAGCAAAGGCACACACCAAAAACCAAAACCGTAAAAGCAAAAGCAAAAATCAAGAACTAAAATGTATTTAAGAAACAGATACAAAAGGAAAAGATTCCAAGCACATCATTTTCCAGAAATTCTCTTCAGACATTGGCTCTAGCTATCAACTTGAAAACTTGTGTATGTGTATATACACACACACACACACATACACACTTTGGGGACCCATCAGGGGTAACCATTGTTAAGTTTGGTATATATACAGATTTTTCCACTCCATACACTGGCTTAATATTCTTACGTGTGTAAGCTTATTATTTATAGAAACAGGGTCATATATGGCTGCTTAGTAAATTTTTTCCTCTACTTCATAATCGTAAATATTCCTTTATGTCAGTACATTTTAGGTTGTCCCTAATTTTTTGCTATTAAAACAATGCAGTAATGGAAAATTATGTACATGTACTTCACACTTGTGTGAATAACCAAAAGCAGAATTACTAAGTGTAACGTATGCATGTTAGAAATTGTTATAATGCTCCAAAGCTGTAACTCCTACTGATTTAAAAAATAAAATAAAATAAAAGGCTTTTTTCATTATCTCATTAAACACTGGCTAGCCTCAGTCTGTGACTATTTGACAGTTCAAAAATATCAAGTTTTATTTTACTCTGCATTCCTTTAACAGTTAGTGAAATTGAACGTGGTTTGCTGGCCATTAGTGTTTCTTCTGTGAATTGCTTACTTATATGCATGATCCATATATCTACTGGTTCTTTTCTTTCCTTAGATTTGTAGGAGCTCATTTTATGTTATGGGAGCAACCTTTTGTATGTCATTTCCCCACCATTTTTTTTCTTTCAATTTGTGGTGTTTGGGCTATTATCTTAGTTTTTAATTTTCATGTAATGAAATTTATTAATCTCCTCCTTTATGGATGCTAGGTGTTATTCTTAAAAAAAATCCTTCCTTCCTACTGTAAGATTATGTAACAACAACAAAAATATCTAAGTGCTCTATAGTTTTCCTCTTAAATATTTAAACCTCTGATAAATTCAGAACTTGTTTTTTGGTATGGTATAAAGATAAGAATCCAGCCCTAATTATTTTTCAAATAGAGTTGTTTCATCATCTTTTTTGTTAGTGATGTGAAATGCCGCCTTTTGCATATATGCTGAGTTCCTACATGTATCTGGAATTCTTTCTAGATTTTCTACCGTATTTCACTGGTCTATCTATTCCTATGCTAATGCCACAGTCTTTATACTTACTTTAGCTCATAAAACAGGTTACTAGTTATTAGTCTAGTCCCTGTTGAAGACTTTTTTCCCCAGAATTTCCCTGGCTACTGGCATACTTTTTCTTCCAAATGAATGATTGTTAGGTCCCCAAAATCACCATGTTAAGATTCTAATCGAGATTTCACTGAGTTTACTCTTTAAGAGAAAATAATGTCAAGTCTTAGCCAAGAACATAGTATGCATCTGCATTTATTCAACTCTTATATTCCTAGGTAGTTTACTAATTCTATTCAATATAGATCCTGGATATTTCTTATTGGTTTATTATTAGGTGTTTATCTTTTTTTGTTTTTGTTAATGCAAAAAGGATTTTAATGTTACCTTACTTTTTCACTGGTCATATTTCCCTTTTCAGTTTATATGAGAGCAATTCATTTTTGAAAACTAATTTTTTGATTTGATAGCTTACTAAATTCCTTTGTTTCTAGTATTTCTCTTGAGTTTTCCCATTTAATGATTTTGGCTATTTTATTCTCTTGTTTACATACATTAGCTACAACTTCCAGAATGTTAACATTTTAAAAAATTAATTTATTGGCTGTGTTGGGTCTTTGTTGCTGCACGCAGGCTTTCTCTAGTTGTGGAACGTGGGGGCTACTCGGGGGCTACTCTTCGTTGTGGTTTGTGGGCTTCTCATTGCGGCAGCTTCTCTTGTTGTGGAGCACGGGCCCTGGGCGTGCGGGCTTCAGTAGTTGTGGCATGTTGGCTCACTGGTTGTGGCTCGCCAACTCTAGAGCACAGGCTCAGTAGTTGTGGCGCATGGGCTTAGTAGCTCCACGGCATGCAGGATCTTCCTGGACCAGGGCTCAAACCCATGTCCCCTGAATTGGCAGGAGGATTCTTAACCACTGTGCCACAAGAGAAGCCCAACATTTTTTACTAGTAGAAAATTCTCTCTTATTTTTATCTATAACAAGACTGAATCTAATAAACTAATACCAATTAAGCACCATGCTAGCTTTTGGTATGAGATATAATATCATGTTGGGGAAACGTCTATGATATTTTTGTTCTAAGGGATCTTGATCTATCATGGATATTGGATATTATTCAAATACCTTTTGGCATCTTTGGATATGATTCTATGGTTATTATACCCATTCTTCTCTAACCTACAGTAATTATATTGTGCTACCTTTGCACTTAGTAATGGTGTTTATTTTAATGTATTATTGAATTCTAAGTTTCAATATTTGGGATTTTAAAAATATGAGGATGAGTCAAAAATTATCTGCACTCTGGTTATAGTAAAAGTTCTGTAAATTCTACAGCCAGAGTGCAGATAATTTGACTCATCCTCATATTAATACGTGAGATGAATTTGTTGTTTTCTTTAATTGTGCTTTGTCAAATTTAGTGTCAGCATTACAATGCTTTTGTAAAATAATTAAGAGGTTTTTTTCCTTTCTACTATGTGGGAAATTTAACATCATTGAAATTATCTGGTCCTTGAAATTTGAAAGAATCTGTGAAAATGAGTGCCAATAAATAATTTCTTGAATAGCGCAAAGGGCAAATTTTTCCATTGGTTATGCATTATTCAATTAGTTAAAATCAGTCAAAGCTGATGAAAATTCTTAGACGTTTAATCTGGGGTGGGGGGGAAGTTAGTGAAGATGACTTACTTCCAGATTTAGTTACCCACAAGTAGTTTCCTATTTGTAGGCACAATGTAATGAAAGGTGAAGAAACTGCTTTGGTTTTCTTTTTTTTAATTTTGTATTACCTTCTAAACATTTCCTATTCATAAAAGGGAATGCAACTACATCTTTTCATATTTCTCATATGGCAGCAAATTATTCTACTTAATAATTCTATCTTATTCTCCAACAAATTATTGGAAGGTTGAGTCTGATGACTTTTACACTTACTTTTCCAGTTCCTCCTGTGAATGTGCAAATGTACAGCTGGCCCCACGAGGGCATCCTCCTCTCTGCTTCATGTCTCGACACATGTATGTTTTATATTTGCTATGCTGTGGAGGCTAAGATCAAAATTAAAACATTATCCATTAAAAAAATATATAAATTCTGTGTTGCCATTTTAGGATCTTAATAATCTAGATGAATAATTCAGACTAATTCATACACTAGATAAGAGCAAAAGTGCTGGAAAGTCATCCTATCTGAGGTCTTAGAGAATCCAAAAATAAATTACTAAAAAATAATGTAGTCCTGATTTTTCTGATATGTTGATATTAACATGTAACATCACATAAATTCTTGATTCAATCTCATGAGGGCTCTACGATCTTCTTTCTAATGTTTTACAGTGGACAAGCAAACCACTGGAGTTTTTAGGACTTTCAAATATTTAAAATGTCTTTTAATATTTGTTTTGGACAATGTTCAATATAGCTATACTTACAATTATGTTTCCTTATAACATACTACAAACCTACAATAGGCAGAACTTAAGTTAATATTATTTTTTAATTTTCTTCATGATGTCTAACAGAACAGGGAGTTAAAAGTAAGTTTTTAATTTTCTAAAGTTCTTAATCATAAAATAAAGTTCTCATCTGTGCTTAGATAGGAAAAGCATATCCATATTATTCTACAGGGATGGCCAAAAAGTTTGCTCGGGTCTTTCTGTAACATCTTACAAAAAAACCCAAACGAACTTTTGGCCAAACCAACACCTAGCAAGACACTTTTAATATTTCTTACTTGTAAAGAAAAAAGGAATACTGAATAATCTATTGTTAATATTTACCTGAGCCAGATAGATTAATAACAAAGTTTTAATTTCTCAAACTTAACTATGACAAAATAAAAGATGTAGTGAACTTAACATAAATTCTAAGGGCAAAATGAAATTATTGGGAGTAAAGTTAAAAACTCTAGCCATAACATAGGCTATTATATTTTACTGCCATATATTTTATCTAAAAATATTTGAGGAAAATTTGGCTCACTGGCATAACAGACACTATGAAGGAAAATTACTGAAATACTAAAAAAAAAAAAAATTAAATACTAATACAGAAAAATCATTTACAAAGTATGTGAACAGTACTGGAGAGATATAGCATTAGCACTAAAAAGTGATACTTATCAACAACCTGAAATGCAACAGTAACCAAAGTGAATAATTTTATATAAGTGGAATAACCTTTAGCACAGAATCAAATGCTGCTATATTCAATGTGAAAAGTGACTCCAGCACAACATTAGACCAACAAAGACTATTCAATTTCAATGTTGTCAGATAAAATTACTAGGCTAATCCAGTAAACTGGCTGCTAACCATTCTAAACTATAAATCTTATTCTTTTTGTTATATTCTTCAGGATGTCTAATGGAATAGGGAGTTAAAAGTAGGTTTTTAATTTTTAACTTCTAGTTTTTACAGAGTCTAAAAATATTCATGTCATCTTGTTGGCTTTGTTTTTATCTGTAAGGATAACCACAGTGGCTTAACTCTTAAGTTTCAAATATCTCCCTTACCTGCTGTTGATCTGCTCCTTTTTTGCTGTGATTCTGGATATAATCAACCAACCCGTGTACCACTGTACGCACAGCAACCAGCCCATTTTCTAGCTGTTCCCAAGTAGGAGGAGGAGCATCTAAACAAGCAAAAAAAAATTTCAAACAATGTTATTCAATGTTCTGCCCAATATTAAGTTAGTAAAGGAGCGTCAGCACTTCAGTGAAAACAAGTTAAGCTTCACACAGCTATTCATGAATTAGTTTATTCACCTCAACATTTTAAAGGAACAAATGCATCCTTTTAAAAGCAGGGGTTGCAATCTAAAATAACTACAGAGACAGCAAAGGTAACATTAAGGAATTAAATATAACAGATAATAATCGCAACTGTCATCAGACCCTTAGTGCTGGAAATAAGAATGACAGGGACTGTGTTAAAGAGCATGTTTCACATCTAAGGTTATGGTCAGTATTCAACTTCAGTTGATTGTTGTCATCTGAAGATGCAAGGCTGATACTGCCAGATACACCATTGTTTCCCAAGGAAAACTGAAATTTGAGATTTTTATGTAAAATTTTCTAGTTTTTAAGTGTTTGCACCAAAAAAATTTAGACTATAGTGCAGATCAACACTTTGTGGATCAAACTTAACTGTGGACTGCCTACAGTTGGCCAATTTGTAATGTCTATTTTGAAACTCTGTATAAAGCAAGTATTGGTAAACAGAATGTTTAAAAAGTTTAACAGAAAAGCTATTATAGGGACTTCCCAGGTGGTGCAGTGGTTAAGAATCTGCCTGCCAATGCAGGGGACATGGGTTTGATCCCTGGTCTGAGAGGATCCCACATGCCACCGAGCAACTAAGCCTGTGCACCACACCTACTGAGCCTGTGCTCTAGAGCCTGTGAGCCACAACTACTGAAGCCTGTGTGCCTAGAGCCCGTGCTCCACAGTAAGAGAAGCCACTGCAATGAGAAGCCTGCGCTCTGCAACAAAGAGTAGCCCCCACACTGCAACTAGAGAAAACCCACGTGCAGCAAGGAAGACCTAACACAACCAATAAATAAATAAATTAATCAATTAATTAATTAATACTTTAAAAAAAGATACAGAGAAAGTAAAGAGAACAGTTACACAACAAAGTATTTTAACGAACTAAGTTCCAGGTATTATTCTAGTTGCTAGGGAAGCAGTAGCAATCAAAACAATCTTTATTCTATTCAACAAGAAAAGCCAGACAATAAATAAGATAATCAAAATACAAAGAATTTAAATAATGATGAGTTGAATAAATAGAACAAAGAAAGCGAGTGAGACAGGTATGTGTAAAATTTTAGACAAGGTGGCCTGAAAAGGCCTCCTTGAGAAGGTTACATTCGATTAAAGACCTGAAAGTAGGGTCTGAGTATGCCTTGTGGATATATTAGGATATATGAGGAGAAAACCATTCTAGGAATAGGGAAGAATTAAGTGCAAAGGCCCTAATATGGGAGTATGCCTGACATGTTCATGGAGGTGAAGTCTGGAATGAATGAGGCGGGAAAAGAGTAAAAGAAGTGGGAGAGAGGTAAAGAAAAGGAAGACCGTATCATGTGAGGCCTGGTAGGTCATAGAAAAGACTAGCTTTTACTGAGTGATGGAAAGCACTGGAGAGTTTAAGCAGAGGGGTAATAGATCACTCTGGCTCCTACGCTAAAACCAGACATTCAACAGGAAGTTATTCCATACTCCATGAAGAGAGATGGGGGGGTAGAAGTGAAGGTGATATGTAGATGGATTCTGAATGGATTTTAAAGGTAGGGCCTATAGGATATGCTGATAGGTCAGATGTACCTTATGAGAGAAAGATGAGTTGATGATATCTCCAAGGTGTTTGGACTGAGTAAATGGAAGGATGGAATTGCCACTAACAGGAATAGTGAGTGGGTGGGTGGGGGACAGGGGTTGGAACTCACTTTTGGACAGGTTACTTTTGAAATTCTTATCAGATATTCAAGTAGAACTATTGGATACTGAGCAGGCAGATGGATATACAGAAGAATTCAGGAAGAAGGTCTAGGCTGTATACACTATGTTAAACACATTCTACAACACCATCAACTGTAACACATACCGTTATTTTATGTGTTACCAAATTAGAAAAGATTGCTAATTATCACGTCATTGATTACACAAACGCAACCCAATTTCAAAAATGCTAAAATCTAAAAAAAAATGTGAGCTTCAGAACTGATGAAATATGGTAAATTTGTGAGTCATATAAATAATATTTAAATACTTAAATAATATTTAAAGCTGTGAGACTAGATGAGATTACCTGGGGAATGAATATAAATAGAAAAGAGACACAAGGATTAAATTTTGGAAGTACTTCAAGGGTTAGACGTTATGGGGGGAAAAGGGTTAGAGGCTATGGGAAAAAAACAAAAAAAGGTTAGAGGCTATGCAGATGAGAGGAAATGAGCAAAAGACACTAAGAAGGAGAGTTCAATAAAGTAAGAAGAAAACTAGGAGAGTGTGGTGGCCTGGAAGTGAAAAGAGTAGTACAAGGAGTAAACAACAATGTTAAATGCTGCTAACAGGCCGAACACAAAGAGAACCAAGAATTGACATTTGGAATTAGCTGCATGGATGTCACTTGTGACCTTGACAAAAGCAATTTTGATTGAATGGTAGAGATAAATGCCTGACTGGAGTGCGTTCGAGAGAGTGCTATAATAAGGAGAGAACTGGAGTTGTATGTAGATGGTAAATGGTGTCAAAAAGTGGGTTGTGATGAGAGGAACAATCAAATGTTTGTATGTTGACAGAGCTACTCTAGTAGAGAAGGAAAACTGAAGACATAGGAAACAGAGGCTACTGGAGGGATATACTTGACAAGATGATATTGGTACACGAAGAGAGAGGGTGGCCTTAGCTAGAAGTATGGTTTATCCACTGGTACACAAGGAGAGTAGAATATATTGGCACAGCCATAGGTAGACAGATCGGTCGTTGATGAGGTAGTGAGCTTGTGAAGTGCTCTTCTGATTGCTCAGAATGATTAAAGCAGAGAAGTGGGGGAAAAAAATTGTGTTCTAAAAATAGATCTTAGGGAATTCCCTGATGATCCAATGGTTAGGACTCTGCACTCCTACTGCAAGGGGCCCAGGTTCAATCCCTGCTGGGGGAACTGGATCCCACATGCCGTGCACAGCCAAAAAGAAAAAAAAGTTTTTTTAATAAAATAAAACAATAAAAATAGATCTTACCTGGTTTGATTAAGCAATTTTGGTAATAAATTTACTACTCTGAATGTCATGGTCAAGAGTTCCAAACCTTATTCTATAAACAATGGGGTGTTACTAAAAGTTTATGAATATAAAATAAGATCAGAGATGTGATTCATTTTGTAGACTAGATCGGAAGAATTAAAAGAGTAGAGGAAAATGAAAGGTATTTAGTCTCAGGAAAAGGAATGAGGCCCTCACTGAGGCAGTATTAATAGGCATGGGAAAGAGGTATATTGTAAAAGAACAGATAAATCCTATTGTTTGAAATGGTATGTAGAGCAAATGAAAGGAAAAGATATGGGCTAAGACAAAAGACTCAGGTTTTAAGCTTACATACCTCAGAGAATGAGGTCATTTACAGAGAACGGGAACACAGGAGGAAGAGCAGATATCAAGTGGAGATGAATTTGCTTTCAAACTCAGGGGAGGAGAGGACGGAGAATCTCAGAAAGCATTTGGGAAAGTAGGTCTGGAGTGATGAAGAGATAAAAGTGATGGAGATATTTGGGAGTCCATTAACTATAAAGGAATCATACCTGATGCTGAGAATGAATGACCATCATCATCAACAGAGAGCACAGAGAAAACAAAATTCCAAGAACACAACCAGCCTACTCCTTAGGGGGCAGGAGAGGAAAAGTGGTCAAAATAAGACAGAATCAGCATTCAGACAGGCCTGGAGAGAATCATAAGACTACAGAAAGATAAGGTATCAGGAGAGTTTCTATATCAAGGAAGTAGTCAACAACATTATCAAATGCTGAAGACAAATCAAGTAATTTAAGGACCTAAAAAGAAGCCTTTGGAAAAAAAAAAAAAAGAAGCCTTTGGAATTAGACACTAGGAAATTACTAGCGAAATGTTAAGTTTTAGTTCAGTAGTGGGAATAAACACAGGGATAGCAACAGGATATAAGCTAACCCACCCTAGATGTAAGTAACAGGTGAAAAATGAAGGCTGGGTGATTTTCAGGTCAAGGAGAAGGAAGAGGAAATGGCTTGACAAAGTAGACATGCAAGAGAGGACATGTGATAGAACAAGATTATCATAAAGAAGGGAAAGTTGGACCAAGAAAATGCAACTAAGGACATATGATACAGGAAAACAGAAACCTTGAGTTTTTGTCAAAAGAGATGAAAATGGTAAAAATATGGCACAATTTTGTGATGAAGGCGGAAACATTAAGGATCCCAGAGAGAACCTATTTTCCTCGTGAAGTGAGCAGCACAGTAAAAAGTATTAAATAAATATCAGTTGAAGTAATAAAGAAATAGACAAGACTGGGGCCAGAAACTTAAATACTATAGAAAAGATTTGGAATTACTACTCTGGGAAATTGTACAGAAATGTAACAGAAGATAATTAAAAGAATCATTGACTAGCACTAAGGCACATATAAGATGGTCCATTAATTTCCCCTGGGTTTACCTGGACTAGGGTCAATGTTTGCTAATAGCTCCAAATGGGGTCTTAGTCGATTCAAGTTCGCTGGATCTCCAGTCCGCTGGAGAGCAATTGTTAGTTCCTGAACACTTTGTGCAAAAGAGGCTGGGGTCTGCAACTTAAAAAAAGATAAATATTAACTTCCCCAAGACCAGATAATCCTTATAAAATAAGGATTATTTACAATATCACAATCATTTTTGCAGTTAATTATATTTAATTTTTATCCTCCCACACATCTCATGCTTTGGCCAGACTGGATCCCTTGCTACCTGAACAAACCCTGCACTTCTCTGCATCCACGGGTTGGTATATTGTATACTCTCTTCCCAATGCCACCACATTCCTCAAATGTGAGATCTTTCTCAACTCAATTTGGAAATACTCTTTACATTGTAGGTTGTTACAGCACTGTCAGTTTGGCTCTTGGGGTCCTTCTAAATAGCTGAAGTTTGGAAACACAGTCTAGAGATAATGCTATACAACAGGAAGAACAATGAAACTGAACTCAGAGTTTGAATTCAAGTTCTGTTATAGACCAAAGATTATGACACCAGATATAACCATTACAGACTCAATCTGAATTCCATCTGTTGTATGGACTAAAAAATTTGACAAGTTCGTTCCAGTTCAAAAAAATACTATACTGGTTTGGGATTCTTGGAAGCTATCAGGTTTGTGTATTTTAATGACACACATACTTACACTAACTCCCTTAAGCTGGTCAATACATATGACCTTTAAAGTAGGTTTATGATTATGTGATACTAACTAAGGGTTCTTACTTGGAAACATTTAGCTCTCTGTAGTTTATTAATATAGATGAGGGCCGCTCTCACTTCTGAGATGGACTGCATTCTGCCTATGGAATGTGTATCTCTCTAAATAAACTCGTTTTCACTTAAAAAATATATATATACACATACATATATACATAAAAATTTCCCCCAAAGATCATTCTAAAAGGTAAAATTTTAAAAAGCATATATTTGAAAAACATGGAATAACACAACTAATCACTAAAATGTTGACATGTCTTTATTAAATTTTTTCATCTTCACATGTTTTTATATACTTATAATCAGCTATTTATAAACTTATGGATTTGCCTACCATTAATATTATAACAAAGGTATTTTTAAAATACCTAACCATCCTTATTATGAAATACTTTAAAGTAACTTTCTAATATAAAAATATACCTGTGTATCTACCACTGAAACTTAACAAAAATATTTCCACTAACATTTTGTTAAATAGCTGAAGAGAGTATCTGTCCCTGACATAACTGCAATTTTAATGGCCATGTAACTGTTCTGAGCAGATATCTCTTAACTTCTTTAACCATCCCCTTATTTTATCCTTTATAAATAATTTAGCAATTAACACCTTTGTGTTCATAAACTTTTTGAAAGTTTGGATCATTCCCTCAAAATAAATTCCTGGAAATAGTAAGTTTGATAAAGGACATGACTATTTTGAGGCTTCACTGACAAACTGTTTCCCAAAAGATCTGTAATGCATTTTACAAACCATCAGCAATGAATGACAGCATATGTTTCTTCATAGTTTAACAGGCAATATTTGGCATGTCACTGTTATTAAACGTGTATTTATTATTGGGGTTGAATTCTATCCCATCAATTAGATATACTTTCTCTTTGAGAACTGTTAATTCATGTCTGTCTATTAATTTACTAGGGTTATTGCTTTTCTTATCACTTTTAATAAATTATCTGCACTCTCCATTACAGCAGCCATTAGCAATGTAAGACTATTAAAAATTTTAAGTAAAATAAAAATTTTAGTTCATCAGTTACACAAGTTACATGTCGAGTATTTAACAGCCAAGTGTGGCTAGTGATCACCATATAGGACAATGTATGTATACAGAACATTTTCATGATCACAGGAAGTTCTATTGCTCTATATAATAATAAAACGTCACACTGCAAACTTCATTTACCAGTTTGTTGTAAGAAGGTTTAGGATATTAAATTCAAATTACTGCTCATGATGTGTCTAGTTATACAGTCCAGTTCAGACAAGAAGGTTAACCTCCTTGTAGAATTTTCATAAAAGCAAGTAAAACTTCTCCTCAGAGGTAGAAAGTCAGTCCTTTAAAAGATCATGATTAAGGTTATTATCAGTCCATTGCATAATTTAAGACCTAGAAATTGCAGGTAAAATTTTGATAAAGGTATCTATAGGACAGAACAAATAATATACATTATACTGAAAAGTATGCATCATGCAGTTATAAAACACATTTCCTAATTCTCCTTTAACATCAACCTTCTACTTATTTCAAGAATTCTGTCTTTAGGAATAGCAAAAAAAAGGGGGGGGGGGGAGGGGGAGAACAGTCTGGAAACAGGGTTAGTGGTTAAAAGCATAGATTCCAAAGTCAGAGTGTCCAAGTTCAAATCCAGCTCTGTCGCTTATTACCTATGTGATCCTGGAGAAATGTACTAATCTCCCTCTGTCTCTGTATAAAAGGAATAATAAAGGGCTGTTGAGAAGATTAAATGAATTATTTAAAACCACCAGAAAGGGAGCGCCCTAGCAGTCCAGTGGTTAGGACTCAGCACTTTCACCGCCATGGCCAGGGTTCAGTCCCTGGTCAGGGAACTAAGATCCTGCCAGCTGCGCAGAGCGGCCAAAAAATAAAATAAAATAAAATATTCTAAGTAAAATATTAACACACTAAACAAACAAACAAAAACCCCCTCACCAGACACACAGTAAGTTCTCGGTAAGTGCTAAACATTATTTTATTTAGGCTACTCTTACATACTGACATTATTTCTTTAAATTAAATGTAGGGTGGGCTCTAATGTATAATCATCTCTATGGTTATAAGGATTTAAGATAAAATAGTAAAAATTAAGGAAAACTAAAAATTTTTTTAAATTACTGAACATAATATAGCTACATGGCACTTTAAGACTTCTATACAGCACTTTCACATGATTCATGCTGAATAACAACACGACCAGTTTAAGTATTACTCTTTAGTTTTAAGAGAAGTAAATACAACTCTTAGAGACTGAAATAGTGGGGCCTGACCTAAAATTCATGTGTACTCAAGTGATCTTTTCATCATAACAAACAACAAATAAAGTAGAAATAAGTTTACTGAAAGTTTGATCAAACTTAGAATGGTTGGTAACTTACTATGTGAAATTTTTCTGGTTAAGAATCAGAAGAAACCTCAATGTATATATCTTCCAGGCCATTAAATGGCTGCTCCAGGAAGACAATGAAGGCTATTTAGAAAATGAGTTTAACCAATACAGTGATCAAAACTCAGAGAACAATAAAAGAAGGGAGAGGGGCAGTGAAAAAATAGAGATGGGAGACTCTGAAAGAAATGTGACAGCAGTGGATAAAGCATTAACATATTAATTAAATCAAATCCTACATGAACAATGTCAATAATACCTCAACTTAAAAAACCTTTTTATGAACTGGTATTATGTGACTAGTTATGACATGACACTCAGCTGCAGAGAATATAATTTACAAGAGCCTGACACACAGTATTCACTTTAATATACATCTGTTAAATAAATGAATTACAAAAACTCCATGATTAGTCCAAGAAGTGAGGAACAAAAAAGGGTCTACCTTGTCAATAATGGACTGCATATGAGATTTGTGAGATTGGTCCCCATATAGCAAAGAGGACCACTGGTCTGGTGCAATTCGTAAGCCTGCTTCCATAGCAATCTGCACTATCTGGGAGTCATGTTCTCGCCGCAAAGCTTCATAGGTTCTAAATTCTTCTTTCAGCTGCATCAAAGAAGAGTCTTCATCACGTTTGGTGACCTAATAAGACACACGTAATCTCATAATGAGTCAGGTAAGAAACAAACTGGGTCTATACTTTATATGACCACATAGAGATATGAAAATACTTTGAAAAGAAGAAAATACTCACACAAGTATTCTAAAAAACACTGTGTTTCCTCTTCAAATGTATGGATTATTATTCTTGGGCTTGCCTGGTATCGAGCTAGCTGGTACTCAATAACCAAAAGAGCTTCAGGTGCTGGTGTGATTCTAAAGATAACTAATTTGTACTTGGTTTAATTCTCCACGGAGTTTTGTAAGTTAGCGCAACATCAGAAAATGTAAATTCTAAGATGCTGGAGTATAATAATGATGATGATGATAATATTTTTTAGTAATAAAAATAACTGACACTTACTGAGCACATAGTATGTGCCAGTGTGTTACGTTACCTCAGTAATTGTTATACTGACATATTAACTCATTTAATTCCTTAAACTTGTTGAGGTAGCTACTAGTGGTATCACTCCTAATAATTCACATTTTGAGTCAATCTGGATTTAGGCCAAAGGCTTAACAAATCAAAGTAAAAGAATTAATTCTGGTCACCTAGGGTCACCTATATCCCAACATATTTGACAACATATTTTGTCTTGCTAATCTTTTATTCCCATAAGGACTCAAATTCCTCTAGAAGAAAATTCCCATTTTTTTTTCCCTCCCATCAAAGAAACTAGACTATTTTAGTCAGGACTTCTAGGTCAAACTGATATATTTTAAAATGTATCCTATTCTTATCACAAGAAGGTCTAACTTAAATCTTGTTAGGTAAGTCCACAGAGAGACCAAATAGATAAAAAAATCAAGAACTATATATTTAATTACAAAAACTAAATATATTTTGCCCCTATTCAAAGGCAAGTCAAAAGACCAAATGTATATGTATGAAAACACCCTCTCAATATACGTTAAACCTCATTAAAATGTAGAATATGCATTCTATATGATGTAATGGTTCCCTAGACTTGGCTCTCAAAACTCTCTTTAATTAAAAACACTCAAAGATTTCCAAGAAGCGCAATGTTTGAAGTCCTGGAACTGTACTGTACTAAAAATGACTATAATTATCCTGCAGCTTGAAAAGCCTTTTCCAATGGAAATAAAAGAGATGCTAAAAAGACACAGCTAGAACACAGCTATATGGACATAAACACCTCCAAAGAAAGGAAAATGCTGCTTTTGAGTTCCATGAAGAAGATGAAACGGGTATTGACAGACACTTACTAGAAACTTTGCCACAGTGAATAAAGTTTAGGGTATGGACCTACTGTGATGAGAGGAGATGAATCTTTTCATGATTGAGAGTATAATACAAACTGCCACCAAAAGAAAGCAGGTGGACAATGAAATAAGGGGAAATAATCATGACCCAAGTGAAAAATAATTGGATTTTTACATATTCCAATGTTTTAAAAATTACTATTCATGCTTTTAATTAAGATTGAGAAAGGTTCACTCTGGATATTCTGGTGTTTTTGAGCCCCTTATTCTTCTTTACAGAGGAAAGGCTGGATTTCTTTCCCTTTATTTCTTAAGCTTCCTATATTGTATCTATCTGGCTCTGTTAATGGAGAAATAACACTGGAAGCAGATGGACATTCTGAAGTGTATTCTGGATTACACTGTACAATCAGGTTATTACAACCATTACAACAAATGTGAGTTATTTAGGGACAATCTGGAGCAGCTGAGGTTCTCAGAGCTCCAGAGGGACCCAGGGAAAACAAGAGGGGTGGGTACAGACCTGCAGTCCACACCCCATTTTCTAGAAAGAGAGTAATAGTGGCATTTAGCTAGAGCTTAAAAAAAATTTTTAAGTTAAATCTATATGCTCTGTTGATGCTGTGAACGATTTTATCCTTCTCAAAAAATGAAAGAATACAATATAGCAGGATGGCTAATGTCAGAGTTTTTTAGTTTGAGCATCAGATGAGGGAATGTGGTGACCTCCTTCTAGCCTGTGTGAATTAACAATTTTTTAGAGACATGCTTCCTTGGTCCGTGAAGTACTTGTTATGTGTTATGTCAAAAGCAAGAAGCCTTGACATTAAAAAGTCAGGAAAACAGGATGAACACTAAGTGATACACAGTGGGCCACAATGTTTGAAGTAGTGCTGATTCAATCTGGTGTACAAAGGACTATGTCCAGCATTACTATATACACTAAAACCGAAAAGGCAAATGCAGTGACAGTACTGTATATGTGAATTATATCAGGAGCAAATAGCCAAATAAAACGTACTGCTGCTTCAATGACTCTCTCTTTAGACCAATTCTGTTTGCAATCTTGGTGGAAAACTGACATGGCCTTTTAGTCTCTTCAAATACAAAAATTTACAAGCCTTGATTGATTTGATCTATGTTGTTCAATATCTAACATACAAAATTCAATACAATAGGATTTAACTTTAATAGGACACCATTTGCATTATTTAAAAGACAAAAGAAACTGCTAAAATTTTATGAAAAGATACAGGCAACTTTATTAGTAAACTCAAAGTTTTACTACTTGAGTTTGGAGAAAGGACCTTTCCTTTTAAGCTGAAATTTACCATAGGTTCATACCTTGAAGCAGGAGGCTCTATAAAGAAGCTGGACAACATGCCCAATGCTAGTTTTAGAGGCTTGAGGAAACCGTGGCTCCAACCTTTGCACCACAAAGAGAACCAATACTTTTCTTGACAAAGCAGAACCATCTTCTAAAGCCAGGAGAACCAGCTTTAGAGCTTCCTCCTGCATTGCTAGGAAAAGTTGAGCAAAACCAAAATTTATCATGTACAGAGATAAGATAAAATCCATTTCTTAAAAGGGTAACATGTAATAATTTCTACAGGTACCACTTAATTAATGGGCAACACAACAACAACCGATATTCACAGTTACACTTCTGAACCATTTGGGGGCAATTTTATATTCATTCTATATATTTTAAGAAAGCAGATAAAAGATTAATACAGTTAAGGAAAACCTCTCTCAAAATGAATAAACTTTTGGTATTAAGACAAAAGTTTTAAGTGTTCTGGAAAACTGACATGGAATTATGCAAGCCATGATTGTGGGATACCAAGTGGGATATTACTTTACTTGATAACAACAGAATATTGCAAAGAACTAGCCTTGTACATCACTTATAGTTCCTACACTATACTTTTAGAATCACCAGTATAGTAAATATCAAACTTTAATTACATACCTGGTCCGAGGAACTGGCAGCCTCTAGCTCTGACAGCTGCCCAAAGATTGGAAGAGAGCTGCTGAGGATTCTGGTGCTGGAGAATGAGCTCTGTAACTGTTCGTTCACCTAAAGATCGAGCTGCCCTCATGGCACGAATCCTGCCTTCTTCTTCCACTAGTTGGCAGTGGACCAGAGTCACCAGCTTCCTCTGCATTGGGCGACTCAGAACACTCTGAGTAGTGCTATTCAGACCCACTCCTTTAAAAAAGAATAAAAAGTTATTTCTAGGTTTCCAATGCAACTTGAGAATCCAGAAAAACTTCCTCTGATGGGTTGATTGACTTACAGGTACGCGGAATAGTTCTGGGTTCTCTCAGAATATTTAAAATAATCAATACAAATTACACAAGTGAAGCCTAGTTTGTATTTTAAAGTATACAAAAGCTGTTATTGCATGCAAATGTAAGACTCATTATGACATTAAGTGTATCATTATTCATTTTAATCATGGAGGGATAAAGTAAAAAAGGCCAGTCAATATTAATAAAAAAACCCAAATCTTGAGGTCCAAACAGGTCTGGTATATTTTATAGTGGTTAGGCTCACCTTCCTAATGAAAACAAGCCATGACGGCAAGACAGTAATGGCAACTTCCAATTTTATTATATCCCCAACAGCATACCACACAAAACTGGACAGAAGACAGACAATTCAGAGTTGTCAAATGATAGAGAGCCCTTCTGAAACCACTAGTTTGTTTACACTTATTTTTGCAACTCATTCAAAAAATGTTTCCAATAAACAGTACATAAACTTTAAACTCAGTACTTTATTTGATGTGGTTTGTAACGATATTATTTAGCACCAGTGGGTTTGGCTTACAATAAATAAATGAATTTCATTAACATTCACTTATAGCCTGCAATTTTTATGGTAACAAAATTATCTTTAATGAACATGTGCTTAGCATGGATAATTTCACTCGATTACCTCTAGCACTGCTGAGTGGTTTCAGGTACAGTGCTAATTCTTCTACACATTTCTTGGCTTCCTCATAATGCTTTGTATCTTCAACTCCACTACACAAAGTAATGGGCTGCTGCTCAGGAACCTAGAGGTCAAAAAAAGGTGTCTGAGTGCTCACTTACTAAATTACAATCAAACGTTTTATTGAGTATATTTTATGCACTTCTACTCTAACACTGGTAACATCACAACTCCCATTAAATTTACTGAATTCCTTCGAAATATCTTTTCTATATACACACACAAAATTACTGCATTTTAATTCTTGATTTGCTTCTGTTAACAGCTTTACTGAGATATAGCTTGCATATCATATAATGGACCCATTTAAGGTACACAATTCAGTGTATTGTATACCTTAAGTATATTTAAGTATATTCAGTTATGCAACCATCACAATTTTAGAACATTTTCATGGCCCCCCAAAAGAACTCCCTATTTTCTCCCAACCCCCTCCAGCTGTAGGAAAAAACTAATCTATTTTTCATCTCTATGGATTTGCCTGTTTTGGACATTTCATATAAGCAGAATCATGTAATACCTTCCAAAGTAGCTGTACCCCTTTGCATTCCCACCAGCAATAAATGAGTCTCTGCTGCTTCACATCCTCACCAGTACTTTGTGTCGTCAGTGTTTGAATTTCAGCTATTCTAATTTGTATGTAGTGGTATCTCACTGTTGTTGTTTTCATAATTTTTAAAGGTTATATTCTATTTATAGTTACTATAAAATGTTGGCTATATTCTCCCTGTTGTACAACATATCCTTGTAGCTTATTTATTTTATACATAGCAGTTTGTACTTCTGATTCCTATTTTAATTTGCAATTCTTTAATGACAAACAATGCTGAGCAAGTTTTTACTTGCTCATTTGCCATCTGTATATCTTCTTCGTGAGGTGTCCAGATCTTTGCCCATTTAAAAATTATGTTCTTGTTATAACTGAGCTGTAAGAGTTCTTTATATATTCTATCAAATATATGATTTACAATTTTCTCCCATCCTGTGGGCTGTTCTCTTACTTTCTTGACAGTGTCTTTTGAATCGCTAAGCTGTGTTTTTTTGGCCGTGCCACATGGCTTATGGGATCTTAGTCCCCTTACCAGGAATTGAACATGGGCCCTCAGCAATGAAAGCACGGAGTCCTAACCAATGGACTGCTAGAGAATTCCCTGCAGCATTTAAGTTTTAAATTTTGATTTAGTTCAATTTATCTTTTGTTGAGTGTGCTTTTGGTGTCATATCTAAAAAAACACTACCTACTCCAAGGTCACAAAGATTTATGCTTATATTTTAAGAGTTTTGCAGTTTTAGCTCTTACTTTTAGTCTTTGATCTTTTAACTTAATTTTTGTATATGGTGTGAGGCAGGGGTCTAAATTCATTCTTTTGCATTTGGATATCCAGTTTTCTTGGCACCATTACTTAGAAAGACTGTCCTTTCCCCACTGAATGGTCTTGGCAATCTTGTAAAAAGTCATTTGACCATATATGTGGGTTACTTCTGGACCCTCTATTCTAATCCAGTGATCAAAATGCCAATCTTTATGCCAGCACCACACTGTCTTGATCACTGGAGTTTTCAAAATCAGGAAGTGTGATTCCTTCAGCTTTGCTGTTCTCTTAAGGTTGTTTTGGCTATTCAGGGTCCCTTGTGAGTCCATATAAATTTTACGATGGGCTTTTCTATTTCTTCAAAAAAACACCATTGGGATTTTGAAAAAGTTTGCATTGAATTTGTTGATTGCTTTGGGTAGTATTTTCATCTTAATAATACTAAGTTTGCCAATCCATGAACATGTGATTCTTTCCCTTTATCTATGTCTTCTTTAATTTCTTTTAGCAATGTTTTATAGTTTTCAATGTATGAATCTTTCACCGTCTTCACTAAATTTATTCCTATTTTATTCTTTTTGATACTACTGTAAGTGAAATTATTTTCTTAATTTCCTTTTGGATTGTTCATCGTTAGTGTACAGAAATGAAACTGATTTTTGCACGTTAATTTTGTATCTTGCGATTTTCTTAATTCATTTATTAGTTCTAACAGTTTTTTAATGGAAATCTGTAAGGTTAAAATAATGGCTATTATGGATTAAAATGTCCTATCCTCAAATTTCATAAATATTAGCTGTTTCAGTTAAGATATGACAAGGTCTTACTCACTTTGTAGAAAAAGAATTTGCTCATCCTTAGACAACTTTATGAAAAAAAGTATGTCTTGGTTATTTGTTATTAAAATATTATATTACTAAAATTGCTACCCCATAAGTCTATTTTAAAAACATTTCCAAAATGTCATAATGGAATTTTCAAAACAAAAAGAGAAATGATTATAACATGAAAACTTAAGTATAGGAAGAGAAGAAAAAGAATCAAATGCAATCTTCCCCGACAAGTATCCTGTAGCGCTGGTGACATCAAGAAGATAGGTTTGTAAACAAAGTTACTTTTTTTTTTTGGCCGCACCATGCAGCATGCGGGATCCTAGCTCCTCAGTCAGGGATCGAACCCATGGCCCCCAACAGTGGAAACGCGGAGCTCTAACCACTGGACAACCGGGAAGTCCCAGTAAGTTTTCCTTTTGAATAAGCTGTTCTAGAACTGCTCTCTTTATCTCCAACATACGTAATATCAACCTTCCCTACTTTTTATCAACTTATAGGAAGAGCGACCTAGCAAATATATACTAATATTAACATAAGAATTAATGTCCACCCCAGAGAGGAGGGCACAGTTCTCGAGGCGCTAGCCTACTGCGTTCCCCCTTTGCCTGGCAAAGTAATAAAGCTATTCCTTTCTGCTTCTCAAAAAAAAAAAAAGAATTAATGTCCAAAGTTCCAGTATATTTATTCAGAAAATGACTTATGATACATATATGATACTTCAGACTCACACTATGCAAATTAATTTAGTGAGAGGTTGTTTAAGTGAATTTTACCTAGCTCTGAAAAGCCTGCCTCCCTTGACTTTTGTGAAACCTTCTGAAGATACTATATTTCTAATTTGAGAATACTGACACCAAACTTTCAGAGTACTACCTTCAGAATTACTAGAGTAACTTTTACGCTCAGGTACCTAAGGGTATTGGCTCCTATTTTAGACAAATGGTTCCCAATGCCTATGTTCTACAGTTTTTGTCACTTTCTGCATCTTTCATTTCAGTTAGTGTCTACTAAGTAAAATTGTCTGAAGCAGCTTCACTTTTTCCATTAAGTAAAATGCAACCATTCTGTGAATAATATTTTCCTCAATGTTAAGATGTCCTTGTGACTTCTCTCTGAGGTTTCTTTAGTGATCTGATTAACTAAGGCTGTTGAGAAGTCTGACCACCAGAATGAATGAAGGTTACTGTACAATGACTGAGAAACACTGCACTACCACAACAAATCTCCTAACATACTGAAATAAAGGATCTGAAAAGTTCTGAACAGAATTTTATCTATTAAGATAGAATGCAATATTACTCAATCTTAACAAGTTTCTCTCAGGAGGTAAAAACATACATACAGAAATTTAAAAGTATAAGTTACCCAACTTACCTGGGCACCCACTAGCTGCAGCAATGCTGAGTTCACTGGAAGGAGTTCAATGTCTGTATTGATAGTGGTCTGGTCAAATGGGCAAGCCTTTCGGTGGAGTTTGTTCAGGCACATCTTGCAGACAGTATGGCCACAACCCAAACTGATGGGCTTTCTAATTGTTTCGTCGAAAGTCTGAGTGCAAATTGGGCAGGAGAGGAAATCCGTCCACTGTGGAGCTTGTACAGGCATTGTTTCTGGAGTTACAATTCACTCACACATACACACACACAAAATCTAAAGCAAAGATTCCACTGGAATCAAAATCTTTGAAAAAAGTTTATCTTTTTTTTTTAAGTATCTTCTGTAAATACAGTCAGCACATAGTGTGAAATATAACCTGGAAAACAAAGGGAAAAAAAATGAGACCGTCTTCCTTTTCAATTAAACTGTATACTCTCACCCCACTAACCTATAACATTTTATACCACATTTATATCAACGTAGTCCACCTTTTTTGCATTTTTACAAAATTAGAGCCATAGTAAAACATCTAGTCTCATCCCCTCATTTCAGAGATGGGGAGTAGATCCCAGAAAGAGGAAATAACTGGCTGAATGTGACAAGTTAGTAACAAAGTTAGATCCAAGATCTAAGTCTCTCAAGTTTATCTAAGTCTGTGATTGTTTTACATTTTAAAATTAGCCTTCTTAAGACAGCTAATAGTATTCTTATCTGCACATGTTAATCTGTTCAGCTGTGAAAATTTATCAAGTTCTACATTTATGATGTATACATTTCAGTGTATGTTACACCCTAGTAAAGTTTTTAAAAAACTGGCCTAAAATAAAAACCACCTTAAAATACTTTACCATCAAATTCAGTGTGGGTAATGAGATAAACCTTAAAAAAAAAAAAACCCACAGTCTCTTTTTATTTTTAAGAGTTTTATTACTGGTAAAGATCTTTAAGCCTCTGTTATGGCTTATACTTGTTGCTATAGTGTGTTGTGTTACAACATAGTTAAAATTATTTACTTCAAAAGATTTTTTAAATTCCCAAATTTAAGAATGATAGAACAATACAGTTAACCAGAACACACACATAGTCAAATGTCACTGTCTACCCTCTACTTTTGGTAGGGGATAAAAAACAAATCACAGAACCTATCATCTGTGTCTGACAGAAATGTTCTTTACTCATAAAACCTAATCTGAAATTTCTACAACATATCTTAAGCAATACCTGATGTACTTTAACTGTAGTTTCTAAAAATAAGAACCAATGCACAGAACCAACCAAGTAACATACTATTACAAGTTTAAAGATTTGATTATGCTCAGTAGAGACTGCTTAGAGATGAAAAAAAAAGTCTCATTTAAGTTGTAATTAATTAGAAGAGTAAATTATCTACACATTTTATTCTTCAAGCATTATATGTAATTCATGTTTTATTGAAGTGACTCAACCTTAAATGCAAGCCCATTATTGAGAGAACAATTTCCATTAGGTATGCTACAAAATTTTATCCATTCATTCAACAAATATTTACTAAATAAGCACTACTACTACTGTGTGCCAGACTCTGAATTGTCAGGAAAATAGTGAAACAGCACACTCATAGTATCTGCCTTCTGAGTAACCTCAGCTTTGTCTGTGTTTCTGCAAAGTGTGCCATCAGATAAATGGACCATGGAAAAAAAATTTAAGAACCTAGACAGTTACCAAGTTAATTTCATGTTTAGGATCTAAAATAAAAGTTACCTGTGTATATGTTCAAATGGCCCTTGCAATGACAAGAAAGAGTGAATAAAGAAATTGCCCACATTTTGATTTCTGTTTTAATTATAAATATTTTTAATAAAATGCATCTGCAAATAGAATGAGTAGCTACAAGTATGTTTAGTAGCTAAAATGAGAATATCATCCAGAGAGCTAAAAAAGAAAATACAGTACCTAATCACTCAACTGTAGAGTCAAATGTTACAATTGTGCATGGAGTTGTAGAATGCTCCAAAATAAAGGAAGTGTTTAAAAGACATAACATTCAGAATGAGAACTGGGTATTACTCAGAAATGTTTGCTGAAGTTAACTGTTGATAAAGTATCATCCATATGAACTTTTTTATAGATTAGCAAGGCAGTTTAATGCCTACAAAGAATCTGACCTTAAATTAATCTCTACTTAAGCAGTTAATGGTTCCTTCCTTTTTACTAGTACAGCCTTGTAGAGAACATAACATTTGTTAATTAATCATAAACAAAGTTAAAACATAGCACTTTATTCCCTTAAACACCATAAAACTACAGAAACCCAAAAAAGCACAAAATATAAATGTTTCATTGCTCAATCATTATAATTTTTACTATTTATACAGCTATGTGCCACATACTGTACTAAATGCTTTACAAAGAACAAAATTATAAAACACAGGTAACTACTGTTACCCATTTACAGATACAGTTGACCTTTGAACATGGGTTTGAATAGCGAGGGTCCAATTACACGTGGATTTTTTTTTCAACAGTAAATACTACAGTACTACACAATCTGCAGTTGGCTGGATGCTTGGATGCAGAACTGCAGCAGGGGAGGAACTACATATATGGAGAGCTGATTATAAATTATACACAGATTTTTAACTGAGCTGAGGGTCAGCACTCCTAGCACCCATGCTCAACTGTCAACTCCATGAGAAATGGAGGTTTAGTGAGGCTGATTGGAGGTTTAGTGAGGCTGAATAAGTCAAAAACAGAGCTGCAATATTAACCTAGCTATTCTGGCTCAAAACCCCAAAATCTTAACCATATCACCACCCAGAGATTAAAGGTTAAAAAAGAATTACTTGTAGTTTCACTCAAAAAAACCAATGTTACAAAAATAAAATTTTAAAAACATTTTAAATGTTTTTAAAAGTTAAAAAGAAAAAGACCAATGTCACAAAGCTGCTAATAGCTATTTACTGACTTCATGGTAATTTCATTCTTCCGGCAGACAACACTGTAGACAAATCTAATAATCAGCTCATTGTTCTAATCTTACTTGTCTTCTCAACAAGATATGAAACATGACTATTTCTTCCTTCTTGAAAGTGTCAATGACCACACTACCCTCATCCTTCCCTACTCATTGGCTTCTTATTGTTTTTGATCTCTCAAACTCCTAAATGCTGGAGTGAGTTATCAGGGCTCTATCTTGAGCTTCCTTTTCTCAACATTCTGCAGTTAGAAATCTTGAAATGGCTTCCTATTTACACTGAGAATAAAATCTGGATTTTATATTCTGGTTTACAAAGTCCTAAATGATAAGACCTGTAATTATCTCTCCAACTTCAGTTTCTAACACTTGTCTCCATCACTCCACTATCCTGCAGGCTACTTAAGTGAAGCTTGTTCCCATCTTAGAATATTAGTACTAGCTATTCTCTCTGCATAATCTTTGAACTGAAGGCCACTCTTTTTTTTTTTTTTTTTTTTTTTTTTTGGCTGTGTTGGGTCTTTTTTGCTGTGTGTGGGCTCTTTTTTTTTAATTTTTTTATTTATTATTTTTTGGAGGGTACAGCAAGTTCAATCATCTGTTTTTATACACATATCCCCATATTCCCTCCCTTCCTTGACTCCCCCTGCCTCGAGTCCCCCCTGCCCCTCCCAGCCCCAGTCCTCTAAGGCATCTTCCACCCTTGACTTGGATTCCCTTTGTTATACAACTTCCCACTGACTATCTATTTCACAGTTGGTAGTATATATATGTCTGTGCTACTCTCTCGCTTCATCTCAGCTTCCCCTTCACCCCCCGCCCCCTCCCAAACCTCGAGTTCTCCAGTCCATCCTCTGTATCTGCGTCCTTGTTCTTGTCACTGAGTTCATCAGTACCATTTTTAGATTCCGTATATGTGAGTTAGCATACAATATTTGTCCTTCTCTTTCTGACCCACTTCACTCTGTATGACAAACTGCAGTTCCATCCACCTCATTACATATAGCTCCATCTCATCTCTTTTTATAGCTGAGTAATATTCCATTGTATATATATGCCACCTCTTCTTTATCCATTCATTTCTTGATGGGCATTTAGGTTGCTTCCATGTCCTGGCTGTTGTAAATAGTGCTGCAATAAACATTATGGTACATGTTTCTTTTGGGATTATGGTTTTCTCTGGGTATATGCCCAGGAGTGGGATTACTGGATCATATGGTAGTTCTATTTCTAGTTTTTTAAGGAACCTCCAAATTGTTTTCCATAGTGGCTGTACCAACTTACAGTCCCACCAACAGTGCAGGAGAGTTCCCTTTTCTCCACACCCTCTCCAACATTTGTGGTTTCCAGATTTTGTGATGATGGCCATTCTGATCGGTGTGAGGTGATACCTCATTGTGGCTTTGACTTGCATTTCTCTGATGATGAGTGATGTTGAGCATCTTTTCATGTGTTTGTTGGCCATCTGTATGTCTTCTTTGGAGAAATGTCTATTTAGGTCTTCTGCCCATTTGTGGATTGGGTTATTTGCTTTTTTGGTATTAAGCTTCATGAGCTGCTTGTATATTTTGGAGGTTATTCCTTTGTCCGTTGTTTCATAGGCAATTATTTTTTCCCATTCTGAGGCTTGCCTTTTAGTCTTCTTTATGGTTTCTTTCGCTGTGCAAAAGCTTTTAAGTTTCATGAGGTCCCATTTGTTTATTCTTAATTTTATTTCCATGATTCTAGGAGGTGGGTCAAAAAGGATCTTGCTTCGATGTATGTCATAGAGGGTTCTGCCTATGTTTTCCTCTAGGAGTTTTATAGTGTCTGGCCTTACATGTAGGTCTTTAATCCATTTGGAGTTTATTTTTGTGTATGGTGTTAGGAAGTGTTCGAATTTCATTCTTTTACATGTTGCTGTCCAATGTTCCCAGCACCACTTATTGAAGAGGCTGTCTTTTTTCCATTGTATATTCTTGCCTCTTTTGTCAAAGATAAGGTGCCCATATGTGTTTGGGCTTACTTCTGAGTTCTCTATTCTATTCCGTTGATCTTCCTTTCTGTTTTTGTGCCAGTACCATACTGTCTTGATCACTATGGCCTTGTAGTATAGTTTGAAGTCAGGAAGCCTGATTCCTCCAACTCCATTTTTCCTTCTCAAGATTGCTTTGGCTATTCGGGGTCTTTTGCGTTTCCATACAAATCATAAGATTTCTTGCTCTAGTTCTGTGAAAAATGCCATTGGTAATTTGATCGGGATTGCATTGAATCTGTAAATTGCTTTGGGTAGGATAGTCATTTTCACGATGTTGCTTCTTCCAATCCAGGAACATGGTATGTCCCTCCATCTGTTTGTGTCATCTTTGATTTCTTTCATCAGTGTCTTAAAGTTTTCTGCATACAGATCTTTTGCCTCCTTAGGCAGGTTTATTCCTAGGTATTTTATTCTTTTGGTTGCAATGGTGAATGGGAGAGTTTCCTTAATTTCTCTTTCTGCTCTTCCATTGTTAGTGTATAGGAATGCAAGAGATTTCTGTGCATTAATTTTGTATCCTGCTACTTTACTAAACTCATCAATTAGTGCTAGCAGTTTTCTCATAGAGTCTTTAGGGTTTTCTATATATAATATCATGTCATCTGCAAAGAGTGACAATTTTACTTCTTCTTTTCCAATTTGGATTCCTTTTATTTCTTTTTCTTCTCTGATTGCTGTGGCTAACACTTCCAAAACTATGTTGAATAATAATGGTGAGAATGGACACCCTTGTCTTGTTACTGTTCTTAGAGGGAATTCTTCCAGTTTTTCCCCATTGAGAACGATGTTGGCTTTTGGTTTCTCACATATGGCTTTTATTCTGTTGAGGTAATTTCCTTCTATGCCCATTTTCTGGAGAGCTTTTATCATAAATGGATGTTGAACTTTGTCAAAAGCTTTGTTTACTATCATTACTCTAAATTCTTTTTCAGGCATTTTTCCTATTTCCTCCTCATTTATTTGGTCTTGTGGGTTTTTTTCCTGCTCCTTTGCCTGCATGGTGTTTCTCTGTTTCCTCATGGTTGTCCAAACTTTTGGGGTTGCTTGTCCTGGCGATAGAGGTGTTTACAGAAGACCGTCCAAGCCTCACACTAATGTCCAAGTATTGGATTAAACAAATATTAAGTCTAGGAAACACATACATGTATAAGACACACAATTACTGAATCCATTAGGACATAAGGCTCTAGAAAGACCTGACAGAACCCCAGTGTGCTATCAGATATTCAAAGAGAAATCCAACAGAAATTGGCAACTGAAACAGTACAAATCAGAGACAAAAGCAAAAGCAAACAAACAAACAAATAACACCTTACACATACAAACATTAATCCAGGGAGATTTTGTAAGCTAGGATCAAATAGAGAAAAGAGCCAGAGTACCACCAGAGAGAATGGAGATTCTCAGACTGTAATTAGACAACTGTACTAAGAACTAACATAAAGACAAAAACCTAATATTAAATACCAAGGCGGTGCATCATCTGGAGAATAGAGCAAGGAGTCTGAGCAGATCGATAGTGTTGCTTATAAGTATGTTAAGATAAAATAAACTTAAAATGGCTGGAAGAAAGGGGAACAGAAGAGCATAGTGTGGTTGGAAATATGCAAATAAAAAGAAAGGAACAGAAATTTATAAAAGATAGGGATGAAAGGAAAGTATGAGCGATATATTGTCCATACTACCAAAAACTTAGCTAGATATAGAAGTATATAAAAAGGCAAAAAATAAAAATAAAAAAATAAAAAAATAAAAATATCATTAAAAAAATTATGTTATAAAACTTATAGATCCCTTATGACTAAGATCGTATTTAATAAAGAAAAAAAAATCCAGAACTGATCCCAGAATGGACCAGTTCAACAGGAATTGATACTAATATTTCTGTTTCCTTAGAGTCTCAGCTGTAAGTGTCCTTCTCCTCGCCTTGGGTTTTTTTGCATTATTCTGTGACCAGCAGAAGTTCCTTTATTGTTCGTCTGTAAGCGTCGGTGTGTGGGGAGGGAAAGGGTACAATAGTTGCTCCTTCTCCTGGGAGTGAGTGAGCAGTGGCGCCCTGTTGTTTCAGTCAGGCTTGGAGGTGCCTGTTGCAGAGGGACGCTGGTGGCTCAGGCGTAAACAGAAAGTCTTAGAGTTGGGCCTCTCTCGGGTTTTTGTTGTTGTTGTTTTTCTCGGCAGCCTCCCTGCTGCCTGTGTTCCAAGGGGTTTTAATCTAGCCCCGCCCGAGTGCCTGAGGGTGCTTGTTATCCCTGAGCGCCTTAGGTGGCCCACAGGAGTCTCTCCACTGCCTGTTGCAGAGACGCCAAAAGAGAGAGAGAGAGAGAGAGAGAGAGAGAGAGAGAGAGAGAGAGAGAGGCTATGCGTGCGCCGCGCCCCCCGCCCATGAGCCTGTAGCATCCAGCTGCCATCATGGCCGGGCACTCCTCGCTGCAGACCTCTTCCCTCCTGTCCTCTCAGTCCGTCACCTTACTGGCAACAATGTTTCTCACCCTGAACCAGCTCTCTGGTTCCCACGCTCCCGCTCCCAGACCCTCTGTTTAGCTGTGGATCGACGTCTCGGTCCGGGAACGCTAAGCTGCGCTGCGGATCCTCCGTGTGTTTCTCACTCCCTCCCGTCTGCCACAGCTCCGCCGCTTCACCCTCTTTGAGCCCTCGTAGATGCCTCCCAACCGGTTATGTCGGGCTCCTTACGGTCCTTTCTGGTGTCCAAGGCCGTCTGCTGGTGTTCAGCTGGTTCTCTGTGGGAATTATTGCGTCCTTCGGTGCATTCCCATTGCATCTGTGGAGAGGGATGCATTCCACGTCCCTCCACTTTGCCGCCATCTTTTTCCTTCCTGTGTGGGCTTTCTTATTTTTTAGTTGCGGTGAGTAGGGGCTGCTCTTCGTGGTGCACGGGCTCCTTGTTACTGTGGTTTCTCTTGTTGCGGAGCACAAGCTCTAGGCGCGTGGGCTTCAGTAGTTGCAGCACATGGGCTCAGTAGTTGTGGCTCACAGGCTCTAAAGCGCAGAGCTCAATACTTGTGGCGCACGGGCTTAGCTGCTCCGCGGCATCTGGGATCTTCCTGGAGCAGGGATCGAACCTGTGTCCCCTGCATTGGCAGGCGGATTCTCAATCACTGCGCCACCTAGGAAGCCCCATGAAGGCCACTCTTTTATCATTTATATGCCACCAAAAATGTCAACTTCTCAGAACTCCTTGACCACTTAAAACTCTAAAATAATCTCTAAATCACTCTCTCGTCCATCACTGTATTTAAATTCTCTACAAAACATTTCTACCGTAAGTTACACTCTTATATTTTTATTTGTTTACTCAATATCTATCTTATATTAGAATGTAGACCTCACGAGAACAAAGACCTAATCTGCCTTGTTTACTATGAAATCTATAGCTCACTCCTCACTACAATTCAGGCACAGTAAACATTTTGCATATAATCAAAGAGTTCAGAGACCTGTGAAAATCTATTCACACACTCCAGAGTATTTAAAGACTCCAGATTAAGAAAGTCTAATCTCTATTAATCTTTCACGAATTTTAAAATTGAAGCAAGTATTTGAGATCTACTACCTGTCCACCATGGTAGAATATGGAAAACAGGCAGAAAACATGGTCAACATTAGTTTTACAGACTTAAAATACCTCACGGCTCTCCCACGTGATTTCAGATCAGTGACATTATAACAAATTTTCCAAATTATTCTGTCCTAACAAGAACTATTTAAAATAGAATCCTAAGAGAAATGATTGATAAAAGATACCTTGGAGAACATCTAGTTCTAGCCTAATTTTTTAAGATGAAGTAACTAACATTATGTCTCTATCAGTAACAACTGTTATTAAACTTTTTCAAACACCTCCTTTCATTTAATCTTTAAAACCCAAAGAAGCTGGAATCATTTTCCTTCTTCTCACTGAGAAATAAAATAACATTCAGAGAACTTGTCCAAGGTCATAGAGGTAGTAAGTGGCAAAGTGAAGACACATCAACTTCAGGCCGGTACTTGACACTAAAGCCTATGCACTTTCCACTATACCAATTTAACATGGAGGATACCAAAGACAAGTAAAAGAGTTTCACTAAAAGTCATACAGCTTGATAATGGCAGGGCCAGGATTAGAAACCAAGTTTCCTGAATCCTACTTTTAGTATCCCCTGCTCTCCCACTGGATTACCTTGAATATAAACCTATCACTGAATAAAGATTTAAAAAATATCCTCACATATTAAAACTACAGTTAACAATATATGGCATAGATTAAGGCAGCCATCAACCTTGGAAATAATACATAAAGCTGTTTATATACAACATGTTCATTCTTCTAGGAATAAAATGCATGACTTCTCAGATTCTTAAAGAGGGTTTTGTTTGGAGAGGGAAGGAAAGGGAAGATAAGAATCACTGACCCAGGGCTTCCCTGGTGGCACAGTGGTTAAGAATCTGCCTGCCAATGCAGGGGACACAGTTTCGATCCCTGGTCCGGGAAGATCCCACATGCCTTGGAGCAACTAAGCCTGCGATCCACAACTACTGAGCCCACACACCGCAACTACTGAAGCCTGCATGCCTAGAGCCCATGCTCTGCAACAAGAGAAGCCACCACAGTGAGAAGTCCATGCACCACAATGAAGAGTAGCCCCTGCTCTCGGCAACCACAGAAAGCCCGAGAGCAGCAACAAAGACCCAATGCAGCCAATAAACAAACAAACAAACAAATAAATAAGGTATAGAAACTAAACAAATATTAAAAAAAAAAATCACTGACCCAGGGATGCTGAGATAAAATAACTGTTGAAAACGCAAGAATATAGAAAAAATAAAAGCAATAATTTATAGGAACATATATTTTCTCTGTATTTACACCACAAACTCATCAGACTTACAAAAAAATTTTTAAGTAATATGATCACGTGGATAAAAAAAAATTTTTTTAATGATTACTATGAAGTATCTCCCTTCCAGCTCTATCTCCCACTCTTTAGTCCTCATTCCCACCCCACCTCCACAGATAAGCCATATACTTTCCTTTTAGTTTCTTTATCCAAATTGGTCAATTCACAAATATGCATTAAGTAAGGAAAAAAGAGTATTTTAAATGTTATTATTTACAACTCTTATCTTTCTTCATTAAACCAGTTTTTCTTAGAAATTATACCTAGAAATCTTTTTCCATTCCCAGTAAAAATTAAACATACAGTTACTTGCAAAAAAAATTTCACTGGTCTTTATTACGTGCCCAGTATTGGGGATAAAAAATAGTAAGCAAATGATTCCAAGTCTGCATGGGGCTTACATTATTTCCTTCATTAGCTATACAAACAATATTGTCACAACTAAATAACATGACTGCAAGTTATGGCAAATAATATGGAGGTAAGGGACAGGGAGATATAAGCATATGTAACTGAGATAATCTAACCAAATGGGGGTGAGGTTGTGTGTGGGGCACTGCTTCCCTGCAGAAGTGATATTTATGATGGTAAAATCTGAAGATGAGGGCTGAATAAAAGTCATGGAAAGAATAATACATAATACATGTGTGTAGATTTTAAGTTAAGGAAAAGCATAACGACAGGTTCTGAGAAAATATAATAGAATATAATACAACTGGGGAGTTTGAAAAAAACCAAAACAACAGGGAAGCCAGAAACAAAACAAAACAAAAAAAAAATAAAGCAGAGAGTAAGAGAAAAAGACATGAGATGAGACTAAAGAATTGGAAGGAACCAAAAACTACAGGATCTTTTAACTCATAGTACGGTATTTGGTCATAATGTGAAGAGTAATGTGAAAGCACTGAAGAGCCAAGGAAAGGACCCACTTCATTTTTTTTAACACTATACTATGAAAACATATGGAACAATTAAAAAGAGAATTAAGCATGCAGAAAAGTTAAGTAAGAGTAAAACTTTCAGACTAATACATAGGATATCATTTGTGTTGGGGAAAAAGAAATCCTACATATTAGTCTTGGTATTAATGAATATAAATGTATAGAAGAGGGACTTCCCTGGCAGCATGATGGTTAAGAATTAGCCTGCTAATGTAGGGGACACAGGTTTGATCCCTGGTCCGGGAAGATCCCACATGCCATGGAGCAACTAAGCCCGCGAGCCACAACTACTGAACCCACGTGCTGCAACTACTGAAGCCCACATGCCTGGAGCCCGTACTCCACAAGAGAGGCCACTGCAATGAGAAGCCTGTGCACCACAACAAAGAATAGCCCCCTGCTCACCACAGCTAGAGAAAACCTGTGCACAGTAACAAAGACCCAACGCAGCCAAAAATTTTTAAAAATGATAAATAAACTATAAAAAATTATTTAAAAAATAAAATAAAACAAATGGATAGAAAGAAAAGGTCTGGAAAGGTATCTAACAAACAGCATTTACACATTTGGGCAACTTACAAAATGTAGATAATCACAAATTACTTATGTAAGTGCAAAAAATTTGAAAGAATGGAAACGAGAAGATAGGGCACACTTAAAGTACAATTTAGGCTCTAAGACAAATTACTGTAAGATTATTCAAAACATTTTCCTTATTAAGTTGACCTTCTTTTACATATTTGGATAGCCAAATCATCAAAACTTATTAGTTCTTTTCAAAATTCATTAAAAATCCTTTTAATATTCTCTCTAGAACCTATGTTTCGAAGAACTAGCATAATTTATTACTTTTACGTATCATTTCCATCTGTATTAACCTAGTATAATGAAGTATATAGTTGCTAACCTCTTACATTTTCCAGTAAAATAGTTCTTAGAGACATATAACAAACTTGATAGAATTAACATTCAGCATCAGCACCCAGTTCTTCACTAAAAATAAAAGCATTCTTTTGACCATAAAGATAGGTTTGAGAGACTAAGGGGAAAATATCTTAAAGTATTTTAAAAGTTTGACTTTGCTTAGGAAATTTGATGATTAAGAATAGTAAGTCACTCTTTGATGATTCTATTTCAATCATCAACAACATAAACCAAAGATTTTTTAAAGACTCAAAGTGTCATCAATTGTAATTATTAGATATAAGAAGAATTTCCACTTCCTCATTCTTTAAACATCTTTCTCCAAAGTCATCTTTCCAAACATTCTCGAAGTTTCTCAAAAACAGTTGTTTACAACATCTTCAACCACAAAACATATCTAAATCACACAGGACATATGACTTTGTGGATGTAATAAACATTCTTTCAGTCAAGAGTAAACATACGAGATAAAATTACCAAATCCAGCATCCAAATTCTTTAAACTTCCTCAGAGCAAAATTTTGTCAGACAAAAAAGATTCTATTACTTAATGCACATGTGCTCAAAGTCTGCAGATAAATCACTGTGTTAGGGGTCAGCCCAAAACTAGCTCATTAGGAATAATTCTACTGGAACCTTCCTAATCAGAAACAGAGCATGAATGATGAATCCTCTTTATTTCTAAAGAAATCCAAGAGTAACTCTGCTGCTTCTCAATGATGAGACCAATGGTTAACTTTCCCATCAGTTAACCATAAGGCTTACTCTCCCATGTAAATAGCAACAATTAGTGATCTTACTGTTGGTAATTGATAACAGGTAATTCAGAATACACACAAATTAAATAGCAATCAGTCCAACTCTGAAGAAAGCCCAAATTAAAAAAAATCATATAGCTTCTCCAATGAAATATACATTCTTACACCAGTAAGAGTACACACAGACAGCATTTAAAAGGTTGTTTTATTTGCCTTTTTCATGTCATTGACAGGAGCTACTATACTGAATCTGACATTTGACATTTTACTAATTCATCCCAACTTCTAAATTCTGATTAAAGACCATCACTTAAAAAAATCTTTATACTTTTATGTTAACAAAATTATCAATGTTATCATTAGACTCTTCTCAGAGCTTTTTTTTTTTACAAAGAAATAAGATCTTATCAGTAAGAAAATTATTTCAATGAACAGTAAACAATAAGACCAGTGACTCATTCCACCAGCTAAGTGACTAATTTGCAGACAAGACCAAACTCCAAGTCTTGTAGCTAGCTGCCTTGTAGTTAATTCAAATACATGCCTCTGCAAAAAACAAAAAACAAAAAAACAAAACAAAAGCTAGATGTTGTGAACCTTAAGATTTAAGCATGATTAAAACAATTCCCAAAGAGCTACTACAGACAAAATTATGATGACATGATGCATAACAGAGCTTGGCTTTCTGAAAGTAAGTCATGTGTCAGGCCCTCATGCTAGGTGTTTTCGGGCGCTTCTCTCATTTAAATGTCTACCACAAATCTAAACCACAATATACACCACACCACGAGTAACCAGTACTTGTTAAGCACCAACTAGGTGCCAGCACTTTCAGTGATCTATATACTGTATTTAATTAATTAAATGTTCCCAGCAACCCTGTAACATAGTTATTATCTCCATTTTAAAGATAAAGAAACCAAAATACAGAGAATTACCCAAAGACATAAAGCTAGTAAGTGGCAGGAGTATGACTCAAACTCAGGCCAGCCTAACTCATAAGCTGGTACTTTTAAATTCTATAATTTGTGCTACTTACAGGTGAAAGTTAATAGTCATTAAGGCAAGGGCGCTTTTAGAGGTGATGGAAATATTCTAAAATTGAATTGTGTTGATGGTTGTACAATTCTGCAAATTTACTAAAAATCATTGCACTTAAAATAAGTAAAATTTACAGTATGTAAATTATACTTCAGTATAGCTGTTAAACAGTCATTAAAGGCTTTTTATAAAGTTTTAGTTTTCAAATTTTTAATATATTAATTTAAAAATATAAAGACACCTTTCAGAATGTTCTATGAGCACCAGCAGTAACCCAACTAAATAGCTAAATTATACTGCTTTGAAGATTTCATTTAAATATATTACAAATTGACATTTTAAAAAGTGTTAAAGTTATTATCGCCTCTATTAAGGTTCATTTTATGTGTCTCTGATTCAGAGGGAGAAATATGAAAATTTAAACTCATCAGGTATCTACTCTGGCCTAGTCACTCCTGAGGCATTATTATACCCATTTTATAGCCAACTCGAGCTTCAGCAGCATGAAATAACCTGCCCAAAGCTAATAAATTGTTGAGCTAGGAATAAAACTCAGTTCTTATGTGACTTTAAACTGTAAGTTGCCCTGAGTAAGATATTACATCAAACAAACAAAACCTTATTGTCTGTAAGAAGAAAATCTTGGCTCTCCTTCCACCCCACCCTACCCCATGAGATGAGTTTATTATTTTTCGCCTTAATTTGTCATTTCTCTGGGACATTTCCATGGCAACCAACAAGCAGGGCAACATCAGAGAAGAGAAAAAATTTAACTATCTCAAAAAATGAAGCTAAAAGCAGAAAATAAAAACAAAAAGAAAAATAAATGAAGGCTTACTATAACATTACTCAGTGTTATAATTCTTAGCAGAGCAGTAATTACTTTACAGATGAAACCATGTGAGATTTTTGGAGGCTCAAGGTTTTTCCAACAATAATACCCTGTAAAGACCCAATTTTGATTGTAAAAATATTTCTTCCCAAAATAAATGGACTGACTCATAACCCTATATTGTACACATCCTAGATATAAATAATAAGCTGTTAGTACAAATATAGACAAATACTTGGGACAGGTGTAAAGAGAAGGGCTTCTGATTTACAGGAGGAAAAAGCCTGGAAAACAGAATTTGATAAAAAAGGGTTGAGAAAGCTTCAAAGGGCTAATTTGGATGGCTTACTTTCCTAGTGTTCAGAGGAACAAAAAGAAACACTTCTACCTCCAACCTAATGCCAAATTTAGATAAAGACACAGTAAGGAAGGATAAAACCATTCACAGAGAAGCTGCTTGATCTGAAGCTAAAACACTACAAGTAAAGGACAGCTTCTAACTTTGTGTACATAGTTTGAAAGTTCAGGTTTCTATTCTACATAGAAAAGTTCTACACTGTGTAAAATGTGCTCCACTGAAGAGGAGGGCAGAGTTATTAAAGAGATGGTAGAATGAAAAGGCCACACTCAAAAGCATCATCTTTAAAGGAACAGTGAGGTAGTAAGCAGGGAAACTTATCTGTTGTAGCAAAACACCAAAAGGTTATTTTTTCAGTTTTTGCATTAATATTCTGCTGAATATTACACACACACGTAAATATGTCCTCACATTTAGTGACAGTCCAAACATCAAAGATATGAGAACTAATGCCCAAAATGAAACATATTTTGGAATATGTTAAGCATTTTAGCTGATCTGTTAGCTTGTTAACTGCTTTTATCTATCTATCTATCTATCTATCTATCTATCTATCTATCTACCTACCTACCTACCTACCTACCTATCTACACCAGGTCTTAGGTGCGGCACGCGGGATCTTTAGTTGCAGCATGTGGGATCTAGTTCCCTGACCAGGGATAGAACCCAGGCCCCCTGCATTGGGAATGCAGAGTCTTAGCCACTGGTCCACCAGGGAGGCCCCTTAACTACTTTCAAATTAAATGCAAATATCTGAAACTTGTTTTCTTTGTGAAAATAGATGTCTTGTTAATAACACTTACTAAAAACCAATAACAAAAACAATGCATAGGCACTGTTTTGAGCCCCTTCTACATGTTAACTCATTTTACTCTAAAAATTAAATATCCTAAAAAAAAAAAGAAAATAAGCTTAGAAAGAAAGAGAAAGAAAGAAGAAAAAGAAAGAAAGAAAGAAAGAAAGAAAGAAAGAAAGAAAGAAAGAAAGAAAGAAAGAAAGAAAGAAAGGGAAAGAAAGAAAGGAAGGAAGAAAGAAAGAGAAGGAAGGAAGGCAGGCAGGCAGGAAGGAAGGAAAAAAAGAACTGATGTCTCCTTAATTAAGGCTCTTTTCTAAACCATCAAGATAACTCAGTCCCAATACAAAAGATCCATGAATAAATTTTGAAGGCTAGGCCAAATATTTTAACAATACTTTAAATAGTTTTTCAGGTCACGTTTTGAAATGCATCCTCCTGCTACAATAATGGTTCCTTTTTATAGAGGAAGTTTGCTCCTCCTGTCTCCAGAAGTTATTTTGAGACACAATGACATATCTGATTGGCAAGTCCTCAATAATCTTGAACGTAGGGGGAAATGCTCACAATGAAAAGAAAACTTAACTTGTGCCTCATAAATTTATATTTCAGATTGTTAAATACTAATCTATAAAACTCCTAAGGAATCTGGTGAAATTGAGACATCTTAAGAGACAGCATGAATATTCTGTTTCTTCAATGTATCCCAATGTACTAGTTCCTTCCTCACCAGCAAGCTTAAATCTTTGTGCAGAGGAGCTAAAAAACAAAAAACAAACAACAAAAAAACCCACATATTTCTATTTCTACCCTGTCTTATTTACTTTAAAAGAAAAAAAAGGGCTTCCTACGTGGCGCAGTGGTTAAGAATCCGCCTGCCAATGCAGAGGACATGGGTTCGATCCCTGCTCCAGGAAGGATCCCACATGCCACGGAGCAACTAAGCCCGTGTGCCAAAAAAAGAAAAAAAAAAAAGGACAATCACTGTCCCTGTTCCTGTCTTTTTCTAGTCTCTATTCTCCCTCCCTCACCTTTCAGTTTTCAAACTATCACTTTATTCCAACCACTATTTTGAAACTACTCTTAACAAATATATCAACAACCTTCTTAGGAAATTCAATGGTCACATCTCAGTCCTTATCTTCTTTCTACACAGCATTTAATAATGTTGACCAGTTACTCCTGCAGATGCTGCCCCTTTGGGGCTTCTATAACCGCACACTGTCCAGGTATTCCATTAATTAGCAGGCTACTCCTTAAATGTCCCTGTTGAGGGCTTCTCCTTCTCTGCGCATCCTTGGAATATATGTGGTTCTTCAGAAGTCCTTCCTCAACTCTCTTCTCTACAAAATTTCCCTGACTGATTTCATCTATTTTCAGCTTTCGATTACCAACTGGGTGCTGATGACTTTCAAAAGTTCAAGCCTCTCTTCTGAGTGCTGGGTCATATAACCAGTTGGCTACTAGTCATCCATGTCCAACTGGGTCTCAAACCATCTCAACCTTACCAAACCTTCTGTTCCCTATGTTAATGATTCAGTGACTTACCTGTTGACAGAAGCATGGGGAATCATCCTTTACTATTCACTTTTCCTCAAATTTGCTCCCCTGTCAACTAATCAATCAACATGTCCCATTCATTTTGTTTCTTGAAACCCTCCCACCCATTCCTTTTTTTAAAATTTATTTATTTATTGGCTGCATTGGGTCTTAGTTGCTGCATGGGCTTTCTCTAGCTGCGGCGAGTGCAGGCTACTCTTCATTGCGGTGCATGGGCTTCTCATTGCAGTGGCTTCTCTTGTTGTGGAGCACGGGCTGTAGGTGCATGGGCTTCAGTAGTCGTGCACATGTGCTCAATAGTTATGGCTCACGGGCTCTAGAGCACAGGCTCAGTAGCTGTGGTGCACAGGCTTAGTTGCTCCGTGGCATGTGGGATCTTCCCGGACCAGGGACCAAACCCATGTCCCGTGCATTGGCAGGCAGATTCTTAACCACTGCACCACCAGGGAAGTCCTCCCATCCATTCCTAAATCCTTACTTTAGGCTGCCAACATCTCTTACCTGGATCACTGTGACAATTTCTTAAGTGGTATCCATGTTAGTGGTATCCTCAACAGAGTAAAGCCAGGTAATAACTAGACTGTAAGTTCCTTAAAATCAGAGAATGTCTAGAGTAGTGTCCCCCCTCCCCGCCCCCTTGCTATTTTCTCTATGGCTTCAATACAGAAGCCAGCCAATATACATTAGCAAACCTATCAAGTTGGAATATTTATGCTTTCACATAAATAGAAAGTCAATTGGGCCAATAGAAAGCTGCTAGGGAAGAAACCTAGGGTCTTACCGTCCAAAGTAGCATGCACAGATAAACAACGATATATAAGACTTGAATAATACTATAAACCAACTAGACTTAAAGACATCCATAGAATGCTCAGCACAACAACAGCAGAATTCTTTTCATGTGCTTATGGAACATTCTCCAAGACAGACCCTGTGCTCAGCCATAAAACAAGTCTCAGTAAGTTTAAAAGGATTGAAATCATAAACATTATAGTCTCTACATACAATGGAATGATATTATAAACAAGAGAAAAAAACTTAAACTGACAACATACTGCTAAATAACCAATAAGTAAGTCAAAGAAGAAATCAAAAGGAAATTAGAAAATACTTTTAAATGAAGACATACATACCAAAATTCATGGGATGCAACTAAAGCAAGGTTTAGATGGATATTTATAGCTTTAAGTGTCTACACTGAAAAAGAAGAAAGTCTCAAATCAATAATCTTACTTTCCACCTTAAGGCACTGGTGAAAAAAGATATCTAACATTAGCAACATGATGAAAAATTCTCTGTGGCCAAAATATAAACTCTGAATTTAATATTATTAGCAAGTGATGTCAATTTTAGATTATTTCTTCCCTAAACACTACAAAACAGAAAGTTATAAACAAAAGACATTAAAAGCTTAAAAACCCAAGTATTCTTATATCCGAAACAGTTTAATATTAGTTTATGAGGTATAAATGCAATGTTTAAAAATCTTGACAGGGGACTTCCCTGGTGGCGCAGTGGTTGAGAATCCACCTGCCAACGCAGGGGACATGGGTTCAATCCCTGGTCCGGGAAGATCCCACATGCCACGAAGCAACTAAGCCTGTGTGCCACAACTTCTGAGCCTGAGTGCCACAACTACTGAAGCCTGCACGCCTAGAGCCCATGCTCCACAACAAGAGAGGCCACTGCAATGAGAAGCCTGTGCACCTCAACAAAGAGTAGCCCCCGCTCTCCACAACTAGAGAAAGCCCGTGTGCAGCAACGAAGACCCAACGCAGCCAATAAATAAATACCTTGACAGTTCCTTTTTTACAATGAACTCACACATTTCCGTTTTGGAAGAGGCAGGTGGGGAGATACTTCAAGGCTTACGTACCCAAATATAAAATCTAAGTTTTTGTTTATTTTAAGCAGACAACTTACAATATGAGCAAGTGAGTCTTAATATATCAAAGCTGATAAACATAGAGGAAGAAATCCTTAATTTTCTTTATCTTTCAGAGAGCCTCTGGGACACCACTTATTAGCAGAAAGCTATGCTGGCATTCCTGTCTTTGAAGGAGATTATCACAGGTTCGGGTAATAAGTGAGCAATATAAATATAAGCAAATGGAGATTTGAAAGAATGGCAAGTTCTAAAATAATAACAATAGAATTTACTGTGGGCCAAAACATTCTAAAAACTTAAAGTGCATTATCTTTCAATCCTCATCATAGCCTTGCAAAATATTATTACACCGTTGAGAAAATCACAGCTCAGAAAAGTTAAGCAATGTTCTTAAGGTCTCAGAGCCAGTAAAGGGTAGAGGTGAGATTCCAGTCCAGGTTTGTCTGACTTTACTATTATAAGATTTTCTCCTTAGGTTTCTTAATCATTTGCTGTGGTAGTCTGCAAAGATGGCCACAATTCCTCCCATCCCTGTAGCTACGCCACTTTGTAATTTGACTTTGCTGCTCTTTCTATCAAGAGATAGAATCTTTTCTCCCACCCTTTGAATCTGGGTGGCCTTGACTTACTGTGAATACCACAGTTGAATACAGCATTAATGATGTTTGGAGAGCTCCAGGCAGAGTACAGGCCTCAAGAAATCTTGCAACTTCAACTCTTACTCTCTTGGAACATGGTGCCACTATGTGAGGAGGCTTGAGCTAGATCTGAGATGAGACCAACAGAACAGAAAAAACTTGTCCCAGCTCAGACCCCTAAAATAATCAGCCCCAATTTTGGCTGCCAGATGACTGACGCTGCATGAATGATCTCAGTGGAGACCAGCAGCAGAACCACCAGCAGCTAACCTAGCTCCAAACACTAACTCAGAACTGTAAGCAAATAAAATGGTGCTTTTTTTAGCCAGTAAGTTTTGGGGTGGTTTGTTACTCATTAATAGATATCTGATTATTTATACAATCAAGACAATTTTACATTTATAAATTTCATCATAGCCCTTTGAGAAAAGAGTAATAATACTTAATGTAACACTGACACTGGAATCTGAAAGGTCCCTCAATCGAATTACAAACTTTTAATAGAGTAAATCTCTTTTTTTTTTTAAGGCCTAAAAATTACTAATATATTTCAGTATCTTCACAAAAACAACATGCCTAAATTTAGCTCCTTATTCTTGCAGCATAATTATCAGTAACTAAAGGGAAGAGCATTCAAGTGTACAGTAACATGTTCAAAGCACAGCATGGACAACAAATCCTTTAGACTTAAAAATATGTACTACTTAGGCTCGATTTAAATCTATCTGAAACTTCGTATTATATGCCAACCTAAAACACTTAAATGGCCATCTACGTAACAGTCCTCCATGGCAATGTGCCGAAGAGCATTATTAACTCTTTTTTTTTTTTTAAGAACTTTTACTGAGATACACTTAACGTACAATAAACTGAATATAGAGTGTACTATTTGGTATTTTTTTTCTTATTAGTAATGTATATATGGCAATCCCAATCTCCCAATTCATCCCCCCCAATCCTCTCCGCTTTCCCCACTTGGTGTCCATATCAGAACAGCATTATTAACTCTTAACACTTAAAGTGATTCAAATACTCTCAAGTTAGATGTTGTTAGTCTTTACTGGTTACAATCTAAAGACTTAAGCTTCCTTACCAGCAACACCTTAGTCATCTTCAGCAAGTTATACTTGTTTTCACTTACCTACAACTATCTTTATATACTCCCCAAATCTTCTGCCCCCTCTATCCCAAAATTGTGGGAGGAGTTTGAGTGCTAAGCACTTACAAATCATCTCATTTAATCCTCCAACAACCTTCTGCGATAGATATCTTCTCTACTTTATCAACGAAGGAAGGAAAGAACTGAAAACAGCTACTCGGCTAATTTAGTGATCTAGTCATAATTTGAACCCACACCTGTCCAACTCCAAATCCTGTACTTTTCCCACTATAATACATTGTCTTCCAACTTTTAGCACCTGTAATTTTTTATACTTAATAATTTTATTAGTCAGCCATAAATAAATATCTATCTAAATTAAACTAAATGATGCCTGTTTTAGGTTTAATCTGATGATGATTAGTTTTAAATTAAGTACATTTAGTACAGGAATACTGGAACTATTTAAGTATACTAGTTTTGTTTTTTGTTTTTTAATCAGGTTACAGTAACTCCTATTATTTCTTTTGAAGAAAACCTCAAAGAATATTTTATTAGAATATTTCACTGAGAGATAATTAGGGGACTAAAACACAAAATGAACCTTAATTTAAAAAATATTTTAAGATATAATGTACTGAAACATAACATACATACATAAAAGGTATACAGATCAAGAGTGTTCAGCTCAATGAATTATCACAAAGTGAGCACACCAGTATACCAAAGATACACATTTCCAGACCCCAGAAAGCCCCCTCACCATCCCTCCCAATCAGTACCTCTTTATTCTTCCTCAAAGGCCACTACTATCCTAACTTCTAATACTACAGATTAGTTTTACCTGCTTTAAAATTCTATGTAATGAAACCATCAGTACGTGTTTTGTATTTTGGCCTCTTTCACTCAACATATTTGTTAGATTGTTTTTTCTACATTTATATTACCAAACTGTTACAAAACACTCCAGTTAAATCAACCACAGTTAGAAAGCCACCCTTCATGAACTCATTTTGGAGTAGTGATGACATTTGGATTTTGAATGCAGCAGATTTCTAGTTAACTGGAAGAAAAAAACAAAACAAAACAAAAAACAGGTACCAATAACAAAACCTGAGAACAAAGAATCCCCTCTTTATTCAAGAAAGCAAAGCAGCACATGTCACACTAATAGCACCTACTCCTTTACTTTTACTTGTTTCTATTTTTTTTTCCTCAGGGAGCTTGTATCCTAGACCTTGCAGTACTTGGTAGCTAACCACAGGGCTCTGACTGACTCTAGAATGGGGCAGCAAAGAGAAAACAGGCAGATGTACTCAGAATAGGTAAACTGTATATGCAACACACTACTTTTGCAATGGTTGGGTGATACTTAGTGTATACTCTGGCCTAAGGAATTTCTGTATTAAAAATATACTCTAGGGCTTCCCTGGTGGCATAGCAGTTAGGAATCCGCCTGCCAAGGCAGGAGACACGGGTTTGAACCCTGGTCCGGGGAGATCTCACATGCCGCGGAGCAACAATTACTGAACCTGAACTCTACAGCCTATGAGCCACAACTACTGAGCCCATGTGCCACAACTACTGAAGCCCACGCACCTAGAGACAGTGCACCGCAACGAGAAAAGCCACTGCAATAAGCCCGTGCACCACAATGAAGAGCAGCCCCTGCTCACCACAACTAGAGAAAGCCCACGTGTAGCAACGAAGACTGAACACAGCCAATAAAATAAATAATTTTTTAAAAAGATAAATATCATAATTTTTAAAAAAGATATACTCTAACATTTACTAAAGTAAAATAACAATAATATTTGTATTATTAATATGTCCCCATAATCTACTGGCCAAGGTTTAAGGACATTTTTATCACTGTTTATTTTTATGGAACATCCCTGAAAGAATTCAAACTATTTCCAGAACACAAAGTCACAATGATATGCAACTGCATATACTTGAAAAATAATGCTTAAAAAACAGTATAGATTCAATTTCCAGTTTAGAACTACTTCTAGACTGTTATCCCAGGCAGAATTTCATTTTGAGTAGTAAAGAATGAATGAATTGCTACATGGAGTACAAACACAGAAGCCTATAGCTACAATGTATCTTACTTACATATATCAGGCATTTTGAAACAGACATATAAATTGTAAAAACATATTTTGCTTTTCCCAATTATTAGCTACTGTTACAGAACCTGATTTGTTGCTACTATATCAGAATTAAACAAAAAGCACTTCCTCCAAAATATGTAAGGATGATCTTTTTTAGGGAATAAATTCATGCTTAGGTTTGTGTAGTGTGTGTTGCAGGGAAGAGAGTATAAAAGGATGGGATAAGCCTAACTACTGTGGGTTGCACAATAAATAAATAAATCTACTAATATTACACTCTATTCTTTGGTAAAAATAAGAAGCCCTGCTTTCTTATCTTAAATTATGAACAATTTGTCTCTCTCTTCTCCTAACCCTGAGATTTTCCCCATTTCCCTACGCACATTACTATGTGAATTCCCTTAGGGAGGGCCTTAGTTCATCACCTTATTTAAAATTGATCCCTGGGACTTCCCTGGTCGTCCAGCGGTTAATTAAGACTCCTCACTCCCAATGCAAAGGGCATGGGTTTGATCCCTGGTCAGAGTACAAAGATCCTGTATCCTTAATGACACTACTGCCACAATCTGTGCTTCCCATCTTTTTGTGATTAATTTTTCTCCACAATACTTCTTACCATCCAATAAGCTATGTTTTACTTATTCTGTTACAGTGCGGATCCACCACCAGTAAAATATAAACTTCGTGAAAACAGGGATTTTCTTTTGTTTCTATCTCTAATCTTTTTTGAGTATATTTTATGTGCCAGGCACTATTCTAAATTTTGCATGCATTACCTCAGTCCTCACAATGACCCTATTAGATATTAGTTATCTTAATTTTAGAGCTGAAGAGACTGAGCACAAACATTTGGTGATATGCGCATGGTCACATGGTAAACTTTTAAACTAGTAATTTCTTTTGTAGCCTTCTTTTCTTTAGTTACATCACTATACAACTTGACACTCAATGTACACATCCGGTAATCTGGTAATTATCTTTGATTCCATCCTCTTCTACCTCTATTAAAATCTTTTATTATCTCTTACACCTATATCTTCCTTTCCATCTCTACTTCCCTAATTGAAGCCTGTATTCATTCATTCAAATATTACTTACTGAGCACCTACCAGGTGCCAGCCAGTGTCTTAGGATCTAAAGATGCAGCCCTGAATGAAACAAGGTTCCTGCTCTCATACAGCATACAATCTCTCTCACCTGGATCACACAGCAACCTTTTAACTGACCTCTATCTCCAGCTTTGTTCTTGCTTTCCTCCACCCTCCTCACAGCTGCTGGTCATTCACTGAAGGTTTACTTCCATGACAAAAAACTCAATAAAAAAAGGACAATTGGGGCTTCCTAGGTGGCGCAGTGGTTAAGAATCCGCCTGCCAATGCAGGGGACAGAGGTTCGATCCCTGCTCCAGGAAGATCCCACCAAGAAAAAGAAAAAAAAAAAAAAAAAAAAAAAGGACAATAGATTGGAAAGAATCGCTTTCACAAGAGGATATCAAAATGGCCAATAAATGTATAATATGCTTATTAAAGAGTTACGCCATTACTCATGAGGGGAATTTAAATTAAAACAACAATGAGACAGTGGCTAAAAAAACCTTAACTGACAATACCAAGTATTAAAGATGATGAGCATGCAAAATTTTCATACAATGCTGACAAGCAGAGTGACCTGGCACATTCTCCTTAGAGAATGGAGAACTGGCAATATCTCCTTAGGCTAAACAAAAGCCTACTAATGACCCCCAAATTCCACTGCTAGGTATAGAAGAGGAATGACTACATATGTCCACCAGAAAACATATGCAATAATGTTCATAACAGCTTTATTCATAAGAAGCCTGAAAAAAAAAAAACTGTAAGCAACCCAAATGTCCATCAACAGTAGAATGGATAAACTGTGATAAATTCATACAATGGAATACTATACAGCAATAAAAATAAAACAATTGATATACTGTTACATATAACATGGATGAATTTCACAGATATTACAATGAACAAAGCCAGATACAAAACAGCACCTACAGTAGGATTTAGTTTATAAAGAGAGCAAAAAGAATTCATGATGTATGGTTTCATTTAAGAAGAAGCAAAACAGACTATGGTGCTAGATGTCAGAATTAACTCTTAGGAAAGTTGGGAGGCAGTGGAGAGGGTATTGTTGGGGAAAGAGTAGAAAGAATTATTGGGTGCTAGAAACATTGCATGATCTTGATCTGGGTGGTGGTTACACAAGTGTATATATGAAAAAGCCATCAAGGTCTATCCCTATGATTTTTGCCCTTTAGTGCGTGTACTTTGTACCTAAAAAACAAACAACATCAACAAAAAACTCTTAGATGGTGCCTTAGCAGAATCAATCCGAAGTGCTTGTACATGCCATACATACAAGATCCCTGGGATATGGCCCCCCACCTACCTCTCCAGCTTTATTTTTCATCACCATCTGCCTCATGTTTTACACTTGAGCAACAACAAAAGTATGGTTTCCCTGCATACAACATATTCTTTTTCACTCTAGGTCTTGTTTGGCTCAAGTATTCTCCTAAATCTGGGATGTTAAATCCCTATTCATCCTTTAAGCCCCACTGAACTCAGGAAGCTCTTTCAAGAAATCTTTTTACAGCCCAGTATATATTAGGTTGTCCCTCTGATGTTCCCAATATATTCTAAACTCTTTCTATAAGAGAAAGTCCATAGTGTTGTATGCTGCTGTATGGCGTATACTTGCTCAATAATTGTTAAATGACTGAAAAATATCACTACTCTACCTGATTGTGGCAAGTTTCATATTTCTAAAGATAGTGTTGGACAATTCACATAAAAGGCAAGAGAGCAGAATCCATCATCACAAGATGACTTCTATTTTTTTAATGCTGGTACTTTAATCTTTAGAAGAAAGTATGCCTCCAAAATTAACCACATTCTTAAAAATATCTATAAGCAAAGTAAAGCTAAAAGTGAAGTGACAGATTAAAAAGATAAGGATAAAAAATCTAATCTGAAAAGGCTACATATTGCATGACTCCAACTATACAATATTATATTCCACATAAACATATGAAAAGATGCTCCACATCGTATGTTATCAGGGAAATGCCAATTAAAACATGATAGGGACTTCCTTGGTGGCACAGTGGTTAAGAATCTGCCTGCCAATGCAGGGGACACGGGTTCAATCCCTGGACCAGAAAGATCCCACATGCCGTGGAGCAACTAAGCACATATGCCACAACTACTGAGCCTGTGGCTCTAGAGCCCATGAGCCACAACAACTGAGATCGTGTGCTGCAACTACTGAAGCCCACATGCCTAGAGTCCATGCTCTACAAGAGAAGCCACTACAATGAGAAGCCTGTGCACCACAACGCAGAGTAGCCCCTGCTCACTGTAACTAGAGAAACCGTGTGCACAAAAAGCAAAGACCCAATGCAATCAAAAAAATAATTAAAAATCAAAATGAAAATAAAACAATGTGATACCACTAAACACTATCAGAATTGCCAAAATTTGGCATAGGGACAACACCAAATGTTGACAAACATGTGAAGCCAAAGGAACTCTCATTCATTGCAGATATGAGTACAAAATGGGACAGCCACTTGGGAAGACAGTTTGGTAGTATCTTACAAAACTAAACATACGCTTACCATACGATCCAGCCACTCTCCTTGATGTTTACCCAAAGGAGCTGAAAACTTGTATCCACATAAAAACCTGCACATGGATATTTATAGCAGCTTTATTCATAATTGCAAAACTTGGAAGCAACCAACCAAGAAGCCCACCAGTGACAAAATGTCCACCAGTGAATGGATAAATAACTATGGTACAGCCAGACAACGGAATATTTTTCAGTACTAAAAAAGAAATGAGCTATCAAGCCATGACAAGACATGAAGAAACTTAAATACACATTACTAAATGAAAGAAGCCATCTGAAGAGGCTACATACTGTATGATTCCAACTATAAGACACTGTGGAAAAGGCAAAACTATGGAGACAATAAAAATATCAGTGGATGCTAGAAGCTGGGGTGAGAAAGGATGAACAGGCAGAGCACAGAGGATTTTTAGAGCAATGAAAATACTCTGTATGATACTATAATGATGGATACCTGTCATTATACATTTGTGCCAATCCACAGAACGTACAACATCAAGAGTGAACCCTGATATAAACTGTGGACTTTAAGCATCAATGTAGGTTCATCAATTGTAATTAATGCATCACTCTGGTGGTAAATGTTGATAATAAGGGTGGTGATGTATGTGTGGAGGCAGTGAGTATATGGGAAATCTTGGTACCTTCTCAATTTTACTGTGAACCTGAAACTGCTCTTAAAAACAACAACAACAAAAAAAAAACCCGAGTCTTTTAAAAACCAAAAATATGAAAAAAAAAAAAAAAATCAACAACTGAACCTGAAATCTCTCTCAAAAATGGAGACTCTAGGGACTTCCCTGGTGGTCCAGTGGGTAAGACTCCACGCTCCCAATGCAGGGGGGCCAGGTTCAGTCCCTGGTTGGGGAACTAGATCCCGCATACATGCCACAACTGAGAGCTTACATGCCACAACTAAGAGGTCCACATGCCACAACTAAAGATCCCGAGTGCCACAACTAAAGATCCTGGTGCAGCCAAAATAAATATTTAAAAACAAAAACAAACAAAACCAAAAAACCCTACACTCTCCAATTTCCAGGCTCCTCCTGGAATCATTATTTGTTCTCCAAGAGGGTAGCTTAAAAAAAAAAAAAAAAAAAAAAGGAGATTCTGTTGATAGGATTTTGCTCTCCTGCCATTCTTTCCCTTCTGCCTCTCACCATTTTGCCATGATACACCTAAGAAGATCCTTAAAGTTTTAACACTCTGAGTGCAATGAATTAACTAATGCATGTCAATCATTAGGGGAACAGGTGCTACAACTTCAATATTCAAAGATGTGTTCATGAGATTATCTATTCTAAGCTTTGTGATATTCTAAGTTACTCTTAAATGCTTTTAAAGAGATTTAAATATTACTTTTTCTACTCTAAGGATTGTCTTATTTCAAAAAAACCCTCTCTCCCTCCTCCCCTCCTTTTTTCTAAAGCAGTAGAAAGAGAATAAATTGGAAGGAACTTTTGTGCCCTTATGAGCAGATTTTATCAACTGCAAACCTTCATAATGACATTTCTGAAAAAACTGACTCAGATAACTCACAACTCAACTTTTCTAAATATATGGAGAGCCTTACATTTTAAAAAAGTTTTTAATAAATTTAAAGGGAGGCTACATTCGAGCAAAGAGTGACAGTTTTAATCGAAACAGGGATAATGTAAAAACTGACATATAAAACATGGGTTTTAAGAGCAGTAATTATAGGGGAAGCATTTCAAAAAGAAGGTTAAAATTCAGGCTTTTTTTTTTTTTTTTTAAATACAGTACTTAAACATGGAAGACTACTACTCTAACAGAATGTCTCCACAAAAATGAACTTCTCAGCAAGCATAACCAGTATACAGAACAGATCAAATCAAAACGATGCACAGTATGGCTATTTTCAGCAAAAGAGGAGGTACAGCTTACCCCAAAAGAAAAGCAAAAGAGCTCGCCATTTTTCAAGCTCTGGAAATTTTAACATGATAATTTAAAGAATGTTTAAGAAGATACAAGTTCTTGTGGTAACCAAACTGGATTTTACAAAGTATTTGAATAGAATACAAATGTAAATCAGTGCCAATAGAGAATTTTGGACGGCAACAATGTTCAGTTAAATTCTGTTCACCCTTACCAACCAATTCATATTAGTAGTGGTAATTAATTTTTATTATGTAAAGTGGGTCACACACAGAAGAAAAAATATTTTTCTATAATAACTGAATTAGAGGTCAGTGAAATAAGATACATTTCTTCAAGTTCTAATTTTTTAAAGAATGAGTACATCACTATTTATTAAATATATAGCTACAGCCTCTACAGCTTTGATTTATAACATTTTAAACTACACAGTACATAATTAAATAGTCCCCAGTAATCTCTTCAAAAGTGCCTGCAACTTTAAAACTGATTGTAAAAGCAACCCCAACTAGTGGAGATCCCAAGAGAGAACTAGAAAAAGGAGTTCTAAACTCTATTTTCAACTCTGACAGTTATCAGCTCTGAGACCTGTTTACCTTTGATAAATATTCAAGAGGTTTAGAGAAAAAATAAGAAAGAAAAAGATGACTCCAGATTTTAGGGAAAAGAAAAGTGGAGTAAAAGATGATGCCCTGATAGGAAACCATATTATAATGGACAGCATCTGGAAAGGTTGATTCTTAAGGGAAGTAAAGGATTTTAAATTACATGAAGTTTAGGATTGCTGGCAGCCCACCAACAGCATTGAAAATGTAGGCTTAAGGACAAAATGAGGCCATGCAAACAGGTAAGGTCTATGAGAGTGAATATAAATGGAGAACCAGTCTTTGGTTCACATCAGCATTCTTCAACAGAACTTCTGAGATGACGGAAATGTGCTCTATATGCATTTTCCAATATGGTAGCCACTAGCCACATGTGGTTACTGAGCCTTTGAAATGTGGCTGGTGTAACAGAGGAACTAAATTTTAAATTTTGATTCTAATTAATTAAAACAAAGTTATCCATACAACAGAGTATTATTTCGCAACAAAAATAAATGAGCTATCAAGTCATGGAGTGACACAGAAGAAATCTTAAACATACGTTGCTAAGTGAAAGAAGACAATCTCACCCATAGAACTGTACAACACAAAGAGTGAACTGTAATGTAAACTATGGAGTTTAGTTAATGCTTTGTCAATATTGGTTTCTCAATTATAACAAATGTAACATGTTAAGAGAGGTAACACTGGGGGAAGGTTTACATGGAAACTATACTTCACAGTGCATTTTTTCTGTAAACCTAAAACTGCTCTAAAAAAAGTCCATTAAATTTTTTAAATTTAAGTAGTCACATGTAGCTAGTGGCTGGTATTAAACAGCACAGGTCCATATTAATGAAAGACTGATGTGGGAAGAAAATGAGAATGGTGTTTTATTTCTGACCACCAATCCGATAAGTACACAAAGTTTATTTGTATCTTGAATGCTAACATTTGACAGCAGAAAATTTTCAAACATTCTAGATGTGATTTCTGTTAAACAAAATTTAAGGAAGAAAATAACATTTATTGAATGGGTACTATACTAAAGATATATATTAACTCACTTAAACTTCAAAACAATCCTTTAAAGGAAAATATTACCATCTCTATTTTTAAAGATGAAGAATCATCACACTTATGTGATAAAAGATGGGAACTTAGATACATCTGACTCTGAAGTCTATGTTCTAATATACTCTGTATATAGTTTTATGATTCCCAAAATCACAAATAAGTGAATTTTTCCACAATAAATCTATCATAAGGAACAACAGGTTATATAGCAGAATACAATAGTTAATTAATGATATACTCAAAGTCTAAAGAAGTGTCCCTGTACTAAGTTATCCCAAGCTAATGTGATTTTTATCTTGTTACCCTTCTTGCTGCCCATTTTACCTAGAGTGCCTCTATTCACACATCTAATTTGCAATGTTTTAATCTGGTGTGAAATTAGAAAACAGATAATCAAACTTCTTAGAATTACGTACAGAGCAAGAAATGTCTAAGCCAGTACCTTAGCGTAGATGATTTAGTTAATTAATTTTGTGATAAAGGTTTTTTGTCTACTTCTTATTCTAAATTGGGATCTGGTTAGATGATATACTGTTCTATAATAAAGCTAAAAATATAATTATCCTATTTCACTCACAAATCTTCCATTAAACCATAGATCTCTAAATGTAACCTCATTTAAAGATGTTCTTTTATGATTAAATGTATTAATTTAGTACACTAGCTTTCTAATAAATGTTACTATCAAAGATTAGTGAGGTATATATAAACATAGAAATATAAATATTTACAAAGAGAGTGGATATTTTCCTGAAAAAAGTCACTAGTAAAGAAAAGCAGGAATTTACTGCATTGAGTTCTAAATATTCCTATATAATTCTTTTCATCACTTTTTAAATTGTTCTTATAACTAAATTTAATTAAATAATTTTTTCCTAAAAGGGGGGAAATAAGTATCAAAATTTAAATTCTTCTTCCCCACTTAGAGCTTCTGTAACTGTAAACCATTACAAATCTTTAACAGTAACACAAAATCTGTATTTCACTTCTCACTATAAAAGTTAAGATTTAAATTTAATTAGGGGAAGTACCTAATTTTGAATTTAAGTCAAGGATAACAGAGTATTTCCAAAATTGAAACTTCAAACTTAGCAGTAATTCTAAGTTTGCAAAAGTCTAACTTTATTACTTTATTCCAGAAAGAAAAATAAACCTGTTTATTTTCTCCCTCAATCAACCAACTAAACAATTTTAAAAAGCTACAAACCAACTGCTTCTGTAACAGTGTCTATGTTTTTGGAGGGAGTCAGGTACAGAGCCAAGACCAAGGTTTTGAAGATTTATTCAACAAGCAGAGTGTCAGGCAAATCATAACTCGAAATAGCCTAAAAGATTAGCTGAATAAAAGTCATACAGTTAGATTCATATAGATTAAGGAGTTTCAATCTAACAATCATTTTCTAATATAATTTCAAGTACGTCCTTGTCTATTAATATTCCAAGTTTCTTCCACATATTAAGAAAAAACAAAAGGCAAACAAGCTGTAGACAACAGACTAAGTATTCATTGCTCAACATTAAAATTTAGTTAATCCTCACAACCCAATGAGGAAATACTAATGAGTCTGAGAGTTTTAGTACAACTTCTTTGGAGTGATCAAAATGAACACTTCGAGCTGCTGTGACTTCCAACTTTTCTTCCATAAAGAATCCCTGGCAGCATGCCTACTGTACTTAAGAGAAGAATGCAAAGAATGAGATAGTTTTTGATTCCTACCAATCATATCCCAAAGTTTTTTCCTGACATTTCAATTATACATAGCACTCTTGCTTAATCTTGGCTCAAAATAATTTTATGTTACATTTTAAATTCATAGAGACAGAATGTAGAATGGTGGTTGCCAGGAACTCGGGAAGAGGGGGATGGGGAGTAACTGCTCAATGGGTACAAGAGTTTCCTTTTGGGGTGATAATGTTTTGGCACTAGATAAAGGTGGTGGTTGCACAACATTGTGAATATACTGCCACGGAACTGTTTAAAATGGTTAATTTTATGTTATGCAATGTAAACCTCCATTTAAAAAAAATTATGTTAAGATATACAGACAACTTTAGAACTCTTCTTCAAAAACATTGCTACCACATCCAAATGCTATTTAGACCTCACAGACAGAAACAAATGTATTACAAGCTAATTACCATATATGCATAGTTAATAGGTGTGTACTGATATCAGTGCTAAAATGCTTGACAAATACCAAAATAATACTGCTCTGACATGCGTCTGTAAATAATCACCGAAAAACATAAATGAACCTTAAAGCATTTATTCCTCTAGGACACAGTTCAACTGTGCATGTAAGGTGAACTCAAATTTTTTTTACTAGAATTCTTTTATTAAACCTCAATCAGGAAAATGTTGTGAACTGATAAGAAATGTCTAATATTACATAAAGAATAAATAAGAATACAAGAAGTAAACAGGCACAAATCTGACCAAGAATGGATATAAATAAACATGCTAAAGCTAACTGTCTTGGGGATGTAGTGCAACATTACTTCACATTAAGTAACCTTCATACCTGAAAATGTCAGAATCAACATTAAGAAACTCTGGAGTAAGAAAAATTCCTTTATGTAAATGGCTGACAAAATTATTATGCTATAACCTCCAAGGCTAGTCCAAAACCAGTCTAGACTCCGGGATTAAACAAAAGAGAAGGTGATCTTAAAGGAGATCTTAATGAACAGGTTGCTTTTGAAATTTGTGACTGTTCTGATGCAGGTCAATCTGAGACGTTAAATCCACTTGAATCCAACCCCAAAATATACCTGAACTCCTGAACATGGACATGGCCAAAGCTAAACCAGGTCAGTATACACTGCCAAGGAACATCCTGCTCCGAAGTGTCCACCAAACAAGGATCATTTATCAGTTTATTCTTCACTTTACTGGGTGCCAAAAACTTTCAAGACATATGCAAGAGTAGACTGATTAGACCCCACCAAACTCCATTTCAAGCTCTAATAACTGGAGATAAAAAATGCTGCAGAATTCTAAATGGTCTATGGCTTTAAAAAATTATAAATAAAGAATTTCAAATGTTAGCTGACCTGACTTTAACATCACTAAATGTTACTAGTCATTTTAAAACTTTCCTAAGTATTTATTTCTAAGAGACAACTTAACTATTTACATGACAAATTAAAGCCATGAAACAATTATAGCAATACCACAAATCTGTCCTATGTAAACAATATTAGTATCTGTATTTATGGCACTTGGATCTGCTAAAAACAAAAATAAGTGTTTCTTTTGTAATTCACATGAGTAAATACTTTGTCAAACTTGTAAGTGAACAATCTGGCAGGGTACAAATAATGATAATAGAAAGGCTATTAGATATTAGAGCTAAAGGTAAGCACAGTATTACAAAAAATAGTTCATGGTTTTTTTAAAAAAAGGAATCCATCAATACAGGAGACACTTCAAAGTTTAACCGTGGGACATATGGCAGCAGTAGCAGTAGTAAAGCATCTAATTTAAGTAAGCTTTTTTACCTATTAATTACACAGCCTTTTTGCTAGTTACAGATACTTAGCTTCTCCCAAGCCTCAGATTCTTCCTATATAAAATGAGAACAATACCACCAATATTACAGACTAATTAGGAGGAATAAATGAGAATATTTTTACTCATTTAACAACTGCGCTTTGAAAAACTGTAATTTTAAATTTTCTGTGTACAAAAAAAACCTTTCAAATTTCTCCAAATCAATCAAACATATTTTAACTTTTAATATTACCAAGAAAATAGAAATTAATTTTTAAGCCATAGTCCCAAAACTTCTCAGACGGAAATTCTTAAATATTGCTTGAGAAAATCTGAACTGACATAATCAGCATAAACACTGATATTGAAGACATGAAAATTGAGGGATCACATCTTAAAATAGTTCGACACAAATAAAAATAGAGTTCTCTACGAGATTCTTCAATATCAAACAGAAATTGGGACCCAGACCCAACAATTGTTGGCTCAGCATCTAATTTCATATACAAAACCTTAACACCTAAAAATCTTTGTTTTCAGGAAAATGATGAGGCAAATTAGTCCTTGACACAACATAAGACTTGTTTTCACAACAAAGCACACTGACCACTTACAATTTACAAATTCATGCTGTTCTAATAGGTTTGGAGTCACAGATAAATTTAAATATTATGATACAAAGTTTACTTGCATTCTGTACCAATCTAACAAAATTCAGCCCAAAATTGATTAAATCATGACTTTGAACACTAAAAAAAAGTCCCTTTTGAAATTTATTCCCAGAAAATTCACATCAGCAGGAGCCATGTGAAAGTTCTTTCCCTTCTACCTAAAAAGTCAAAACATTCACAACATTATTTATACTAGACATAAAATGAAAGTCATTCATATTCATCCATTATACTTCAATCATAAACAACAACAAAATAGTCCAACCTCCACGTTTATTCAATTGCTAGTCTATTTACCGTCAACTCTTGTGGAAGAACCAAGGACCAACGCCTCTCATTAAACTTCATATAACCTGAGAATGCTCTGAATTACCACAGACAGGGACAATTCCACTCAGAAATTCACCCTAAAAATAGGTGAAAGATGTTAACTGGCATCTTCTCTGCACAGCACAGGTCCTTTCAAGAAGGCAAACTAGATGGACCATGCAATTTAATATTAAATAAAGGAAAGCAGTCTTTTCGATGTATCCAAACAAATTTAATATAAATTTCTCCATACCTACGTAGAAACTTTAATAGAAATAACTTGCATAATTTTCCCCTTCACTTGGAAATGTACATGGTAGATGCCTTCAGAAAATGAGTTTAGGAGAAATAGTTAACTATTGAAGTTTCAGAAATCACTATGCAGGGCAACTCTAACGAGATGTCTCTCCATAAGCCTAAACATTCAATACAGAACAGTTGTTTCTAGTTTTTGAAAACTATAAAAAAAAAAGAGAAGTTCTAGACTGGAGACGAACCTCTTCTGCCTCCTAAAGAAATGCTTCATTAGGTCCATTTTATGCTAGTTAATGTTTTTTATGCGGCACATTAATAATTCACAACGGTTCCTTTGAAGAAAAGTTCTATTCAAACACTACAATTTGTCTTCGCGTTGCCAGTAAGCGGCTTTGTTTCCAGTTTCAGGGACTATTCTGGGATGTCAAGAGTTACATTATTTACTGTTCCAAAAGAGCCCTTGTTTCACTCTCACCGGGATGTTGGGCAAAACTGATGTTTAGAGAGAACTGATACCCAGAGATGTTTAAAGAGGAATATCCTTTAGCCCTCTCTGTCTCCCCATCCCTTATCGATAATCACGTTCTGCCCGGTAGATCTCTTGTTGTTGCACTTAAAATTTTTTGAAAAACACCTGCAAACACAACCTCCCTAGCGCCGCCAGCAAGAAAAAAAAGACTATCTGGCTCGATCTGCAGTAGCTCCAGGGAACAGACGCCGTAAAACCCACTTGGCCGAGAAAAGGGAGCGCTTAAGGGGCAGGAGGAGGGAGCAGCCTCGAGGTGCAGAGGCAGAGGCGGCGCCTGTTTACAGACGCCTTCACCTCCCCCACCCCCACAGACCCGAGATCCAAAAAGCATTTCCCGTGCGCGCTCGGCTCCCGCCAAGGCCCCCGGGCTCATAGAGAGGCTGGGCAGCCGTGTGGCCCCCTCCCTCTGGCCGAAGCCTCCCTCGCCCTCCCCTCGTCCAGGGCGGCGTCTGCACCTCCCCACGGGCCTACCCACCCCGGCAGGCCCTCCAGGCGGCACGCCGAGGCCTGAGGCCTAAAGGACGCCGGGCACTGACAAGTCCCTCGGCCGCCGGCCGGGCCTGAGGCCGGACGGGCGGACGCTACGGCCGAGGAGCCGAGGGCGGCCGAGGACAACCCCTGCCCCGCCGCGGCTGCCTATTGTTCCCGACGGAGGCCGGGCGGCGGCCGCCCCGCTCCCCACGCCGCCGCCGCCGCCGCCGCCGCCTGCCGCCTGCCGCTCGCTCACCGCGCTGGTCCGAGCAGCAGCTCCTCTCAGCTCCGAGTCCCCGCGGCCGTCGCCACCGCCGCGGCAGCCGCCGCCGCCGCCGCTGCCACCGTCGACTCTGACTCTGTCCCAGGCCGCCGGGCCACGGCCGCCGCCGCCACCGCCAGCGCCGCCTCCGGCCTCCCACCTGCTGCTGAGGCTGCTCCTGCAGCAGGGGCCATCTTGTTGGTCGTCCTCCTCTTCCTCCTCCTCCTCCCCCGCCGCCCGGCCGCTCGTTGTCCTCGTCCCCTTCCTCTTCCTCGGGCTCCCGCCCGCCCCAGAGACTGGGGCGGAGACCCGGGCGAGGCTCCTCCTTCCGGGGGCGGGGCAAGAGGAGGGGCGGGGCGGGCGCGGGAGCAACGCTCTGAGTCACCGGCCACCAACGCCCGGGAAGGAGGGTGGCAGCGCTCCCCGCCTGGACCTGGAGCGCACCCACGCCCTGAGCCGAAGAACTGGTCCGCCAGCGTCTGGGCGCCCCGCGGGCAAGTGGCCAGAGGGCGAGAGTGAATTGGAAAATTTCTGACTTTTCCATCCAATCCCGCGCTTACCTCTGCCCCCTTGGCTTTCTCAGCTCGTCCCTCTACTCTTGTTTCTTTTTCACATCTCTCCTCTTCCACCGCAGAGGAATCTGTTCTTATCCCATTTTATCTTGGTTCTTGATCACACCAGCTTTGCTGCAGTCACTCCTCTCCCAGAGTCCCCAAAGAGTTCAGCCTCCCAACAGGGCTTAACAGCCCAAAGGCCTGGACACTCACTGCCCCAAAACGTCTCTCCAGGCCTGTGTGACCAGTTAAGAGCTCTCTGGAGGAGGACAGAAAAAGATTCGACCCTTAGAAGAGCTTGTTGGATCTAAAAGCTAACTTTGTGATTGTTGAGAGTTTCTTCGCCAGTATGGAAAAGAGGCTATTTTCATTTTGGGTAATGGGAGACCCCCTTCAAGACAATTCGCCAAACACTTGCTTTTAAGAAAGGAGAGAAATGGAATTCTTTTCATACCGTACAGTCCTAATTTCGAAATAAATCGTCTGGAATAGAGGAGAGAGATGGTCCTCAAATAAGCACCCAGTTAATAGTCCTCTGCATTATCATCCCCCGACCCCCCTTTTTTTTCCCCAGGTCTGGCCAAGAGAGCAGACATTTTGCTTTCTTGTCCTTTCTTCATTGCATACATCCCCAATACCAAGAGAAGTACTATATTTAGAGAAGCTTCTGCTTTTAAGGTGATAAATTCAATTACTGTACCAGCTAATGTTCTTATATTATTTGTAAATAATACACACCTTCCTAAACTCTGAGCAGGGAGGAGTTCTTTTTAATTGGGAACGCCCTCCTGCTACTCAGATTTCAGTTTCTTTTTAGAGGATCTATTGATGTCTTTCTGCTGATTGGAATTTACTCTCTTTGAAGTGGGCTAAATCTGTAACCATCTCTTCAACCCACTAAATAGTAAGCCCAGTCCTACAAAGAGCAAATTTCTAGCTACCATGGAGGGATTAGGTGAGTGTGTGCCAATCTAAAGGCTATCCTTTAGGTAGCCTTTCCTTTCTCAGCCAGGCCTCAGTCCCCTGCTGGGAAAAGCAGATTAATCTGTTCCTCCAGTTTTTCCTCCTCCTCCCTTCTCACTCCTAGGGAACCTTCCACAACAGAAGGTTTTAGCCGCTGTTGCTAGGCAAACATGCCAACTTCCCTGTTTTGGTGAAGCAAGTAACCCAACTTCCATTACAACCAACCTAGATAATATAATTTCTTTGAAATGTTAATAGTTACACCTCAACAGGTAGACCCCCTTCAAGGTTCCCTTAAAAAAATATGATTTTTAAGTTAAATTTATTTTTATTTCATAAATATTTAGTTAAAAATAAATTAAAAATGGAGGGGCTTCCCAAACTTCATTTTAATGATATAATTAAACATTTGGCAGAAAAAGGAGAGGAGCAGATTTGAAGAAAACACAAGTGTTTGCAATAAAAACTAATCTACAAAAAGTCATTTGTATGCTTTGAACTCCCAAGTTCGGATAGACCTATGAGACACAGAGAATAATTTATCCCTAGAGACTGAGTCTATTTAGAAGAAAGGTAATGTGGTTATTCAGTGGGAAAAAAAAGATATTCTGGGTTTTATTCCCAAATTAAAATAAAATTCTAGAAGAATTTTAGCTAGTGAATTAAGCTTTTTTCCCTGTGATTTTGCTGTTTAAAATTTTTGCTATGTTATTGTTAAATAACGGTAACTTTTTTTAGGGTGTTGAGAGTTACTATGAATAAGATTAAATAATTATGTTAAAATTTAAATTTTATTTAAGCTTCTACACTCTTAAAATTGTATAATTTGTTTTCATCCAGTGAAATTTGTATTAATACAGTGAAATAGTGCTTGAGAAGTACCTTAAGCTAACTCATTAAGAATGAATCACTAGGGACTTCCCTGGTGGCCCAGCGGTTAAGAATCTGCCTGCCAATGCAGGGGACACTGTTCAATCCCCTGTCCAGAAAGATCCCACATGCTGCGGAACAACTAAGCCTGTGCGCCACAACTTCTGAGCTTGCGCTCTAGAGCCCACAAGCCACAACTATTGAGCCCACATGCCACAGCTACTGAAGCCCACGCGTGCTGTAACTAGGGAAAGCCTGCACGTAGCAACAAAGACCCAACACAGCCAATAAATTAATTAATTTTAAAAACTTAAAAAAAATAAACTATGAGTTGATTAATTAAAAGGCTACAGCATAGTCTGGGAAAATTATTTTTAAGAAAAGAAAATTACTAAAGACAACTTAAATGTCCTAACTTAAATGTCTCAGTCGTTTGTGCTTAGAAATTACTATTTTGTAGCTTTAACATAATTTAAACAATTTGGTTTTACTTTATATTTCATTATCTAATTCTAGATTTAGACTCTGCCTCAGCCTCCACCACAGATATACTGTGAAAATTAAATGCATCATTTCATGTAAAGGACTTAAAACAGTACATGGCACATAGTAAGTATTCAAATGTTTTTTAAAAATCCATTTTAGGTATATGTCATTATAGTCTTTAGTTTCTTCATCAGTCAAATAAGGATGACAAGTAACCAAATACAGTTTTGCTTTTAGCATGAACTCTAAAAAAACATTAATGCTGTTTTTCACATCAGACACAAATCAGTTAGAAATAAGGCCTTATGAATCTTTTAAACATATTTTCTGATATGCCTGTACTATACTGTTCTTCCTTTGATTATTTATTTACTTAGAATAGCCTATGCCTTTTAGTTTATGCTAAGTGATTTTTTTAATCTACAACATGCTTTAAAATTGCTCTGGAATGTGTAATTATCAACCTAAAATATATTAGGGCTAGAAAAGACCTTAGATACCAGCCCATTTACTGCAACAGCTGAAACATAGACTAAGAAAATTTAGATCACATATCTACCCAACTCTTTGTTATAGATAAATGCCATGTTATTGAGGAGGGGATTAGAGAGTGGCAAGGAATGGAATAGGAGGAGAAAATTCAAAGATGGATGACGTGTCCCTGCCTTAAAGAAATGTAACAACCTAGTAGGAGGAATACAATGAGAAGTACATGTCAACAACTAGAATATAAAATAGCTTGGTGGTTATTGCATAAAAAGTATAGAGTTCTATGAAAATTAAACGGAAAAACTAGTAGGAATCTTATTCTGTCATAGAACCTTTTTGACAGATGTCAATGCTATGTGTTAGGTCTGTACCCAGAAGCATACAAGTAAATCAGCTTTCGATACATGGCTAATTGGAGGGAATGAGAATAGAGTTTGGATTAACTGTATTAAAAGTACAGCTAGGACCTGAGACTTCTCCAGTGTAAATCATTTATGTGTGGGGAGGGAATGACATCCTCAGACAGGAACACATGCACAAAATAGGGGGTACTGGAGCTGAGTCATTTGGATTTTCTGAATTGCTTTAGGTAAAGTAGTGTGGGAGGCCAATTTAGTCCTCTCCTTCCCACTCTCCTCTTTCCCTATACATATATTCTCCATAATCCACTTTCTCTCCCAGTCTACATTCCTTTTACCAGTGTTCATTAAGATAAATCTGTAGAGTAAGAAATAGAGGAAGATGTCCCAAGACAATATGGGCAAATCAATAGTTTCTGACCTACCCTTAATCTTTAGAGTCCAGTGCCAAAACAGGCCCAAGTCAGTAACTACAAACTAAACCTAGGGGGTTGCCTTAGATTCAGGGTAACAATCCAAAGTGATCATGGGATTATGATTCTTTCTGATTCCAAAAGAGCTAAATAAAATGATGTTTCCAAGTCATGCCTGAAATTGCTTTTGAACTGGCCTACCGTCTGTGAATTGGGAATATCTGAACTGTAACCCATCCCCTGAGTCATATTCCAGGGTGATAGTAAATAGCACCCCTTTAGGAAAGAAACCTCACAGACTGGATAGCTTAAACAACAGAAATTGTCTCAAAATTCTGGAGGCTAGAAGTCCAAAATCAAAGTGCAGGCAGGCTTGGTTTAGCTGGCCGTCTTCCCCCTCTGTCTTCACGTGGTCTTCACTGTGTCTCTCTGTGTACTAACCTCCTCTTCTTGTAAAGGCCCTGTCTCCAAATCCAGTCACATTCTGAGATACTGGGGGTTAAGACTATAACGTATGACTTTGGTGGTAGGAGCAGGTGGGAGGAATGGACACAATTCAGCCCATAACAATAATAAATGCTCATTTTTAGAGTATCATACTAATGAATAAAAGGCACCCTTGTGAAGGTACAATTTTAAATCTACCTAGTGAAATCTGAAGCTTTTCTTTCTCTAATTACTCCTTGCATCATAAAATACCAATACTTTTGGGGGTGTAAATTAGCAACAATAAATGGGATACCAGAATTTTTTTAAAACTGATTATCAAAATTATCTGAGTCACATCACAATGAGAGCAGAAAACAGATACCAGAACTTGAATAGACCCAAGATTAGTGTGATAGGATTAAGCTTTGTTTATAGGGTTAATGATTTGAACATCATTTAGAGCTCCGCCTAAATTAGCAATTATAGATATACTGAGGGCAAATACATATTGTAACCAAATGATATTATCTAGCAAAAATGTATGTTCAATATTTCTTAGGCGTTATTAGATTTATCATGTCATGAGTAACCAGTTAAGAAAAAGTTGGACATTAATGTATAAATCATTCAGGAAACCAGAATTTGAAAGCTGTGCTTTAAGCAAGGATGGAGAGGAAACTTCCTTTTGCTCCATGCCTTAATTTCTAGGATCTGGACATAGCTGAGTCTTTAGGGTTGTTTGTGATGTTCCAAGAGGTTAGGGATTAAAGATGAGCTCTACCAATTGGAGGCAGGTCATGAACCAGAAAGGAAGATGTCCCTGTGGTGCACTCCTCATTGAAGATGAATATTCAGCTTCATGTTACTCCATGAGTTTATTTCCCTTTTATTATCCTCTAGGTTTGAATAACATCTTCTTTGAATGTTCAGCTGTGCTACCTTCTATCAACAGGAGAGCAATATTGAGGCCAGTCCTTCTTATGCAGGTCAGTGTAACATCAGTAATGGGAGATAGCTACAGCTCCCCTGGAGGAAAAGCACATCTCAAGGGATAAGAGTCAAAGTCTCTTTCCACTTGGATATTTTTCTTCTGTTGTCAATCTTGGATAGGTAGAAAGACCTAGAGCAAACCCTGTTCCACTACTTACTGGCTGTGTTAGCTTGTACAAGTTAAACTTCGAATGCTTCCATTTCCTTTACTATAAAATAAAGTTTGTAAAATGTATCTAAGATGGTTTTTATGGAGATAAATGAGAAAATACACGTAGAGCATCCAGTGCAATGCCTGACATCTAGGAGACAATGAAAGAAAATTATTAAAATTATACTAGCTACTGTGTATTGCATTAGGCTGGTGATTCTCTACTTTGTGTGAACTTTTAAAAGCTGTATATCTCCAGCTTTGACCACAGAGATTTTGATTTGGGATATTGGTGTGGGGCCAGGGAGTTTTTCTTTTTTTAGATTTTACAGAGGATCCCATCCTGCTATATGAGGTGAGAGCCACTGACGTAGATCAATGGTCAGAAAGGTTTTTTGGTAAATGGCCAGATAGTAAATATTTTAGGCTTTACTGGCTATTTGGTCTCTGTCACAACTACTCAACTCTGTCATTATAGCATGAGAGCAGCTATAGATAATATGTAAACTAATGAAGATGACTGTGTTCCGATGCAACTTTATTCACAAAATCAGACATAAAGAGATGGTGGTGGGCTGGCTTTGGCCCCCACACTGTTGTGTGTCAAATTCTTCTTACACGAAGAGAGATTTTATTTGCTGTAGGCAGGGAAAGTATTTTACAATTATAATGTCCAACAGCAGCTTTAAACACCTTACATGTAATGACCAATATTTGGTGTTAAACACAATTAATTCAACAGACAGAGCTCGTGCCTTTCCAAGGAATTAGTAATCTAAAGCAACAACAGCACAGACATAATATTTATAAGTAGTCCCATATGAGTAATGGTCATGTAAACAGATGACTATACAAGACTAAACGGGAAACTGAGTTCAGAGGTGGGCAGATTTTCATAATGCTTTTGATTTACAAATATCAGATAAAATCCAAGAAGCACAAGGGCTCATTCAGGAACCAATGTGAAGAAGAGAACAATGTCCCAGATTAGATCTTCCTTTTCAGCAAGAAACTTTATAAGGGAGCATCTTTTAAAAGGAGTCCTTTAAACGGGTCTTCATGGCTTTACACATGGCTGAATTTGCCTTCTCTCAATGTAATTTTGTCAAAATACATTATTGTCAAATTTATCCTCTGAGGGTAGGGGCTATGATATAGCTGTAGTTTAATGACATCAGTAACCATTCCCTTTATTTGACCTGGAAGAAAGAAAAAATCCCCCTTTCTCGATGGGAATAGTATACTTATAAAAAAAAGTCCATGGATCAATTTATATGCTTGCGTGTACATGTATATATGGATGTGTTTAAATCAAATTATTGGTGATTTAGTAACCTACTGCCTACAATTGTAGAAATGACACAGTAGTAGCTGTTGGATAGAGCAAGATTCTCTTATATCTCCTCATACCCCTGAGAGATGGACATATATAATGGATATTTATAATTTTTTGGCTGCTCATCATCTAACCCTCCCCTCCTGACACTGTTTGGGAATTTTCCATTTGGGAATTTTTGTGGGTGGCAGGATCTTTTCTCCCACTACAGACCAGAAAGTCTAGATGTTTTCCTTCTGCCCTTCACCCACCCCTCCCCTTGCCTCTGCCCCACAGCAGTCCTAGGGTGAGGGAAAAATGATATAAGCTTGGTAGACTGGATGCTCTTACATGGGACTTTGAATTGGGACTGAGTTACACAGAAGTAAGTAGAATTCATCCCACTCACTCCTGTGATACCCAGAGTCTGATGGGACAATGGCAGCAATCCTTGGGATTGTGTCTAGCACCTACTGGTCATGGCAGTAGTACCCTCACCAGGCCATTTCAGGACTGACCTTAGCTCTGGTTCTGGCCATCTAGCTTCCCCAAATTCCCTTCCTTACTTTCAAAACTCTGAGCCACTCAGTGTCCTTCCAGAAAATTCCCTTTCTGCTTAAGTTAGCCACTGAGGTAGTTTAACATACAAGAGGAAGTGTACAGAAATCAAGGGTTTGCAGAAATAATCCACTTTCTCATTTCTCATATAGTTGATCTTTACTCAGTTTAATGGAGTTATCCATGTTGTTTCGTTCTTTGGGCCCCGATTTCAAGACTCTAGTCATTATAGTCTCAAAACATAAGGATACATCTGTATCCGTTTCACTTAAACTGAAATGGAGGTATCTTAAATTACATGTTTCCTTCTGTTTCTCAGTTCCATTATACTCAAATAAGCACTCCTGTCAAGCTTTCAATTTGATTTCTTTTCTCATTCTGCCAAGAATGTTTCATGTCTACATTAAAAACTAATATTGCACACATTTCTCAAGGGAAAGTCTTCATATAAATATCTCTCAGCTAAAAATTAATGCAAATGCAAAGTGCTTTTTTATTTTTTCTTGAATTCCTTTTGCTAACAGGCATCTTCCTAATCAAGCATTACATCTGGGGCAAAACCCTCTTTGCTAAACTTATATAGAAAAAGAATTATTTTTAAATTTTTTGCACAAGTATTTCAACTCCCATAATTGAAGTGTTCATTTCTGGTTCTTTTCTGCAGATATTTGTAACCTTGTTTCTGCAACATCTAATTGCGCATCAGATGTTCTCAACTGATGATATAAAATTACAGAACAAAATTAATTTGCATCCGCTTTATCACAAGTAATCACAACAAACTGATAACCTGTTATTGCCAGTCACTGTGCTATGGTGATATAGCAGTGAACAAGACAGGCAGAGTCTCTTCCTTGGAAGCTTATATTCTAGCAGGGAAGATAGAATACATGTAAATAATTAAATAACCACATGTTGGAAGGCCAAAGTATATGGCATACTTAACAATGAGAGTTGACCTAGTCTGTGATGAATAGAAACGTCCTAGTGACAGGGAATTCCCTGGTTGTCCAGTGGTTAGGACTCTGCCTTTCCACTGCAGGGGGCATGGGTTCATTTACTGGTTGGGGAACTAAGATCCCGCATGCCGCTTCATGGCCAAAGGGGAAAAAAAAGTGACAGTTAAGTTGAAAGCTGCAGGATGAGTAGAAATTAGCTAGGCAAAGAGAGAGAGCAAAATGTTTCTGCCAGAGAAAACAGCATATGCAAATGCACTAAAGCAGTAGATGCATGGTGTTTTTAAGGAACTAACAGAAATACAGTTTGGCTAGGAGAAAGTATAGATATTCAGAAGGAATTTAGCAAAGACGATGCTGCAGAGGTAGGCAGGTAGACATTGGAGGCTAAAGTCGGAAGTTTTGAACTTTATTTTGATAGATTTGCTAGATAAAGTACAGGATGTTGAAATAAATTTATATTTCAGATATATACCTGGAATTTATATTTCAGATAAAAAATATTTTAGCGGGGCTTCCTAGGTGGCGCAGTAGTTGAGAATCCGCCTGCCAATGCAGGGGACACAGGTTCGATCCCTGCTCCTGGAAGATCCCACATGCCACGGAGCAACTAAGCCCGTGCACCATAACTACTGAGCCTATGTGCTGCAACTACTGAAGCCCATGCACCTAGAGCCCATGCTCCGCAACAAGAGAAGCCACGGCAATGAGGAGCCCTCGCACCACAACAAAGAGTAGCCCCCACTCACCATAACTAAAAAGAAAGTCTGCGCACAGCAAAAAAAAAAAAAGACCCAACACAGTCAATTAAATAAATAAATAAATAAATAGGGGCTTCCTAGGTGGCGCAGTGGTTAAAAATCCGCCTGACAATGCAGAGGTCACGGGTTCGATCCCAGCTCCAGGAAGATCCCACATGCCACGGAGCAACTAAGACTGTGAAATGCTTTGGAAAAAGGTTTGGCAGTTTCTTGTAAAAACGAAACATTTATGATCTAGCCATCCCACTTGTGGGTATATATTCAAAAGAATTGAAAGCAGGATCTCAAAGAGTTATTTGCATACCCATGTTCATTGCAATCTTATTCACATTAGACAAGGGGTGGAAGCAATCTAATGTTCATCTACTGATGACTGAAATGCATCAGAAAATAAGATGCTATGATAGATGGATAGAAGAATAGACAGATAAATAGATATGGGATAAAGCAAATATAGTAAAATGCTAATTGCAGAATCTTGGTGGTGGGTATATAGATGCTCACAAATGTGACTCTTTGTGTTTAAAATTTTTCATCATAAAGTATTGTGAGGAAATTATGTTCTTCAGAGCTTTGTTTTAGGCCCCCTGTTCTTCTTTATTCTGTTCTCTTTTCCTGTGCAATCTCATCCACTCCTAAGACTTCAAATACCAGCTTGCACATTTGTATCATTACCCCAGATCTCTCTGCTGGACTTCTGATCCCTATGTATCTTACTTGACATCTCACTTAGACATCTAGTAGGCATCTCAAACTCAGCATTTCAAAACAGACACATTTATCTTCTTCCTGCTCCAAACCTGCAATTCTAGTGTTTCTTACCTCAGTAAATTATGCCAGCATCCAGTCAGGTGCCCATGCCGTAAATCTAGACACCTCCTTGACGTTTAGGTCTTCCTTACATCCAAACAATCACTAAATGGTGACAATAATTATTCCTAAATTTGAATATGTTGAATTCTCTCTACTTATCACACCAAAGAAGTCCCAGCTGCCGTATTTTATCTCAGCTATTACCATTGTCTCCTAACTGGTTTCCCCTCTTCTGTCTTCAATTCAAGAATCACACTGATTCTTTCAAAACATAAATTGATCATGTCATTTCCTGGCACAAAACTCTTCAATGGCTTCTCATCACACTTGAAATAAAAATCCATGGCATATACTATGGGCTGAATTGTGGCTTCCTCTACTCCCCAAGATTCATATGTTGAAGCTCTAACATCCCACAGATTGTACTGGAGATAGTGCCTTCAAGGAGGTAATTAAGATTAAGGGTGGAACCCTGATCTAATAGAACTGGTGCCCTTATAAGAACAGGAAGAGATAACAGCCCTCTCCCCACCATGTGAGGACACAGCAAGAAGGCGGCTGTCTACAAGGCAGTAAGAGAACTCACATCAGAACCTGCCCATGCTGGCACCTTGATCTTGGACTTTCATCCTCCAGAACTGTGAGAAAATAAATTTCTGTTGCTTAAGCCACCCAGTCTTTTGTGGCAGCCAGAGCTGACAAATACAGCATAGAATACCATGTGTGATCTGGCCCCAGCCTATTTCTCCACTCGTGTCTTACTCGTTTCCCCTTTGATCTCTACTACAGCTTCTCTTGCTTTATTTCATCTCCAAAGCACGACATGCTCCCTCTTGCCTCAGGGCCTTCATACTCTTCCTTCTGCCTGGAAATTCTTCCCCTCACTCTTCATCTGGATAATTCCTACTCATCCTTTGGTTTCTAATGTCTCTCATTCAGAGTGGCCTTCCTTGACTTCTCAGTCTAAATTGAGTGACACTCTCAATCTTTCTTGATAAGAAAAGTTTATAACTATATAGTTTATTGTGTAATGATAGGTTTAACATTTCCCCTCCCCTAGAATTTAAGTTTTGTACATGTAGGAACTGTGTGTCTTATTCATTGTTGTATCGTTGGGGACAAAAAATGTCTCATAGATATTAAGGCCCCAGGAAATATTTGTTGAATGAATAAATAATTAAATAATGATTGCAGACACATATTCCTTAAGTTAGATAAGTGTTTTTTATACATTATGAATATTAAAAAGCAGATTATGAAACCCTGTATAATATGATTATTTTTAATAATAGAAACAGAGAACAATACTGTCAGTGACTTAGACCCTTCTGCTGAAAGCAACTAAAAATGTTGGTTAAAATATTTTCTTAAAAATGATCTTGTATATGTACATGAGTTGGCAAGAAAGTGAGGAATATTCAGGCCAAGTTCTGAACAAAGTCAGGAGCTCTCAGCTTTACAAAGAGCTCTGAGAGTTTTCTCTTTGAGAACATTTGCTGAATTTTTTTAAAATAAATTTATTTATTTATTTATTTATTTATTGGCTGCATTGGGTCTTCATTGCTGTGCGTGGGCTTTCTCTAGTTGCGATGAGCAGGGCCTACTCTTCCTTGCGGTGTGCTGGCTTCTCATTGCAGTGGCTTCTCTTGTTGCGGAACAAGGGCTCTAGTGCACAGGTTTCAGTAGTTGCAGCACACGAGCTCAATAGTTGTGGCTTGTGGGCTCCAGAGCGCAGGCTCAGTAGTTGTGGTGCATGGGTTTAGTTCCTCTGCAGCATGTGGGATCTTCCCCAACCAGGGATCGAACATGTGTCCCCTGCACTGGCAGGTGGATTCTTAACCACTGCTCCACCAGGGAAGTTCCCATTTGCTTAATTTGCCTCTCTTGGTAAACTCAGTTTTTATGGCCCAGAAGGACTAGGGGCTCAAAAGACAAAACAAGATTCAAGATATAAAGTCTAACATGAGGGTTTTCCCTCCTAAAGCCAGGATCCAGAGGGCTGTATCCTCAGTATTAGGATGAAGTATAAATGAATACTTCTCCCCTCCTTGGGACTGCAAAAAATTACCTATTCTAAACTTTGGTGATGAATGGAGGAGAAAAAATTTCCTCTGAAAATACATTACCACCAGCCAACCCTTTTGCAGGTTTATAGTTTGAATTCTTACTTCTTGGGTGGGCCAAAAATATCTCAAGCAAATCATTTCTTTTAAAGTGGTTCTTGACTAGTTTGCTCCAGACACCTGACAGAAGTATAGGCAATTTTTTTTTCTGGAGGAATTCATTTGCATCCCAGGCCTCAAGAATTTCATTGAGAGTTCAAATAAAAAAGCATAATTCACAATAAAAACAACAATAATCATGTCAATAAGCAATAATCACTGAAGATCATAAGGCGTGAACTGTCATGGCAGTCAGATCCATGGAATTTTTAGATGTTGAAATTATTCAACACAGAACATCAGTAAGTAAGTTTAATGTTTCTAGGAAGAAGTAAAACTTTAAAGCATGAATCAAGAGTAGGCAGACTCAAAAAAGAATCAAATATCTATTTCTGATACTGACAGACTAGGGAGCTCCAATCAACCCCCTTTTGAGAACAACTAGAAAAGCTGATCAAAATGTTTTTGAAATCTTGAAGACTTGAGAGCACTTAACAAGACAGTGAAGAATTACAACAGCCATATGTAATAAATTTGAAAATCTAAATTAAATACAAAAATATCTAAAAGTCTATAAAATTTCAAAATTGACATGAGGACTTGAATAAATATTAAGTTCAAAGAAATTAAAATGACAGTTAAGTCCTCTCCCACAGAAAAACAAAAATGAAACCAAAACCGGTCAAAATGTCCCTATGGGTGAGTTTACTAAACATTTGAGGAGCAACTTAATTCTTGTTTTGTAGAAGTTTTTCCAGAAACTAGAGAAAGAACAAAAGAGTCCCAGCTCATTTTAAAAGAAAGCTATAGTCTTGATTTCAAAACACAATAAAGGCAATACAATAAAAGAACATTGTAGGTCAATTTATGAATATAGATGCAAAATTGAACTAGAGCTGTGTACACATGAATGACTCACAAACACAATGTTGAGTGAAAGGGGCAAGTCTTAGAAGGATGTAATCACTATGATTCCACTGAAATAAAGTTCAAAAACATTCAAAACTAACTAATATACTATTTAAGGATATACACACATGATCAAGAATATAAAGAAAACAGAAACGATTAATACATTAATTAAAATTCATGACAGTGTTCACTTTGGGAGTAATAAGGGAGTTCCTGTGTGGAAATATTCTGTTTCTTGGCCTAGGTAATGAATACACACATGTCATTTTATTATTATTCCTTAACTGTACAACTTCATTTATTATTTTATGTACATTATATATTGCACAATTTTTAAATTTTGAAAAATTTAAAAGTCATAGAAACAACAGAATAGAGAGCCAAAAGCACTTTCTTCTTCTCTCAGGGAATTTGCTAATAAGACAAAAGGAGGTTTAACTTAAAACACACACACAAGCCAGAGAAAACCATAATCCAAAAAGAAACATGTACCATAATGTTCACTGCAGCACTATTTACGATAGCCAGGACATGGAAGCAACCTAAATGCCCATCAACAGATGAATGGATAAAGAAGATGTGGCACATATATACAATGGAATATTACTCAGCCATAAAAAGGAATGAAATTGAACTATATGTAATGAGGTGGATAGACCTAGAGACTGTCATGCAGAGCGAAGTAAGCCAAAAAGAGAAAAACAAATACTGTATGCTAACTCATATATACGGAATCTAAAAAAAATGGTACTGATGAATCCAGTGACAGGGCAACAATAAAGATGCAGATGTAGAGAATGGACTTGAGGACACGGAGCCGGGGGCTGGGGGCAGGGCGAAGGGGAAGCTGGGACGAAGTGAGAGAGTAGCATAGACATAGATACACTACCAAATGTAAAATAGATAGCTAGTGGGAAGTTGCTGTGTAACAAAGGGAGATCAACTCAATGATGGGTGATGCTTTAGAGGGCCAGGACAGGGCGGGTGGGAGCGAGTTGCGGGAGGGAGGGGATATGGGGATATATGTATAAATACAGCTGATTCACTTTGGTGTACCTGGTACACCAAAAACTGGTACAAGAGTGCAAAGCAATTATATTCCAATAAAGAGCTTAAAAAAAAACAAAACACACACACACACACACACACACACACACACACAAAACCAAAACCAAAACCACCCTATGTTTGTTTTCTTTTTTCAGCTGCATTGGGTCTTTGTTGCTGCATGGGGGCTTTCTCTACCTGTGGCAAGTGGGGGCTACTCTTCGTTGTGGAGCACGGGCTCTAGGTGCGTGGGCTTCAGTAGTTGCAGCACACAGGCTCAGCAGTTGTGGCAGCATGCAGGCTCAGTAGTTGTGGCACGTGGGCTCTAGGGTGCGTGGGCTTCAGTAGTTGTGGTGCATGGGCTTACTTGCTCGATGGCATGTGAAATCTTCCCAGACCAGGCATCGAACCCAAGTCTCCTGCATTAGCAGGCAGATTCTTAACCACTGTGCCACCAGGGAAGCCTCTGTTTAATCTTTATAATCCTGGAAGATGGGTGTTGTTAACACCATTTTACAGAAAGAGACACTGAGGTTTGGAAGGGTTAAGTAACTCATCCCAAATAAAACAGAATCAATAGCAGAGCTAAGATTCAAAGCCAGTTCTGCTCATTCCAACCTACTAGGTTTACACTGTAACAGTGTTGCCTCTCTTGGCCATCCCCAAGCAAACTGAAGATTCAACTTAGTTAATAAGATGCAGAGCTGGTCCTGAGCCTCTCTGCCTCAGATCCATTTCTTGCCCTTCTCTGATCTTCTCTGTATCACAGGGAAGACTTACTTTCCTGTGTCAGCTGGCTTCCTGGCATATTTGCCTAAAGGGAGGAGTTTGGAGAGCAGGAAGGAAAATAAGCTAGGTTATTTCTCATCAAACCCCTTCTAACTGCTTCAGGTGGCATCTTAGGCATCAGCCATTTCTTTCATGGTTCCAACTGCTTTCTGGGCAGGCTTTCACCGGGTAACCTTCGTCCTTGGGTTTCTTTAACACTCCTTTCTCCCTCTGTCCGTGTAGCCTAGTGACATCCTACTGTGGCTAATCTAAAGCAAGAGCCTTGGGTACATAAATGAGTTTGTTCTTCTTGGCTGTATCACCCATAGCCGCCACTAACTGGAACAGGGGAATGCCTCTGACCCAAGAACAGCCAACTATTGGCTGGCTGACTACCTGTGAGAGGACCTGGAGCAGAGAGCTTTGCCGTGGGGTCCTTAGCAACAATCTGTTGTTTGATCTATAGACTTTGGGGGTCAGTTAGTTGGTAGTAGGAGCAGAGGCAGAAAGTCACCCTGAGAGAAACAGAGACAGAGAGAAAAGACGTCATGTCAATTGCAGAGCACTCAGTAGAGATTAGCAAGCTCTTGCTTTAGCTGGGCCAGACCTTGAAGAAACTTCCAGTTTAGAAACCATGTTACAGTCTCTGTCCATTTCAGCTATACTCAGGTTCCCATTGCTCTTGTGTGACCCCATGATTGTGCCACTTTCCACTTTCCTGGTTGGCTGAAACTAGTGGCTGAGGTTTCTGCTTTAATTTATAAAACTTTCCCAGGTATCCTTTCAATAAACCATTTACTACCTGACATAATCTGAGTGTGTTTATATTTTCTGCAACCAATGTAACAACCTAAAAGAGTTTTTAAAGCATCTTCATATTTCTTCCATCTTATCCACACTTCAGCTCTATGAGATAGGCAGGCTAGAGATTTTTATTATCATTTTAAAAATTCAAGCTTCAGGTTATCTAGATAACTTGCCCAAGGTCACTGGGCCAAGTCACAGAGGCTAGACTAGCAACCAGGTGTTTTGATTTTTGTGTCAGATACCAAAAGCCTACTTTTCTCTAATTTCCTATAAAGACACAAGCACACACATCACCAGTGATTTATTTATCAGGAAAATAGTTATTCAGACTTACTAGGTATCAGATGCTCACTACTGGGTATCCAGGGGTCCTTTGACTTATTAGGTAATTTATATCTCTGGGCATCTTATATGATAATGTAATGTCTCTCCTATTTTACAGAAAAAAGGTCAAATTGAGTCAAAATAGGCAGATATTCCACAACTGAAAACCAGACAAGCCCATTCATTCATTCAGAAACATTTACTGGGAACCCATTCCACCGTGAACATTTGCTAAGTGCTGGGGTACAGAGATGAATAAAAAATCATCCCTTGTAGGAATTTTCAACCCAAAGCAGGAGAGATACAAGTAGCAAATAAAATAATAATATAGCACAAGAGGGACAATGGGTACATACCAGATGAAAGCTTGGTGAACTCTGTGGGGGTAGGTGACAGGGAAGCCTTTCTGGAGGAAATAACATTGACCTGAGTTTAAAAAGTTGAACAGGATTATCAATATTTAATGGCAAAAAGGAAAAGGATGTTACAAAGAGACTGAAAAGAATAGTCAGCATGGAAGAAGAGAATGAGGAGAGGTGGTGGCCCAAATTCCAGGGGAAAGGATGCCAAGGAAGGCTAGAGTAACAGCATAAAAAAACAGAAGTATCTGCTAAGACGCATGCAATGGACCTGGTGAGTAGGAAGTTCTTGGCAACTTTTTACAGGGCTGTTTCATAAAGAAGAGGGTATGGTAATTAAGCCAAAATGCAATGGGTTTCAGAGTAAAAGGGAAGTAAAATAGTAGAGGTATCAAGTGTTTCAAGAATCCCAGAAATGAATGAAAGTTGTGCCAGACTTCTCTAAAACTGGAAAAGTGTTAGAGAACATAAAATAGCATGGGGAATGAATGGAATTTGAGAGAAGGATATCTAAGAAACTTTATTTGGAGAATCTTTGATAACTAATTTTCTGGCATGCTTTCCATTTAGTAGATATAGAAGTATAATTGGCCTATTTATCCTCCCCTCTTCCCCATTCTCCAATTAGTACATGTGTATCATAGGGGCCACTTCCTATCTTCTTCTTAGGGTGCACAACAGAGAGTTTAATTCCTACCAACATCTATGATCAGTGACTTTAACACACCATGAAGCACAGAAAGCATGGACTCTGGATTCAGACTACCTTGATCTGAATCTTATCTCCACTTTCTATCTACATGGTCCTATGCAAATTACTGAATCTCTTGTTTCTCTCTTTCCTTATCTGTAAGGTAAGGATAATAATAATACCACTTCATAGTGTAGATGGGAGGTTTAAATAAGTTACAACATATAGAATGCTTAGAACAGTGCTTGGAACATGCAAAGCAGTATACATTGTAGCTGTTTATTAGGAGTAGTATTTGTGCAAACAATAAAACAGAATGTTTGAAATTGAAATTATGCTAGAAAATCTAGAATTTGTGTGTGCACGTATGGCTGGTAGAAGTCCAACTCAAACTAGTTTCACTAAAATGGTGACTGTATCGGCTCATGTAACTGCATTGGATTATTTAGGCAGGGAGAGATTTGTTCTCTCTGCATCTCTTGGGACTGTTACTTTTTGTCTCATGGCATCATTCTCTTCTGTAGCAGAAGTGGAGGGAGGATGTGGTTAGTAGTCCAGGGCTACAGACTGATAGTCCGTAATGCAAAAGCAAGAGAGGCTCCCCGCTCTCAACGCCATCCTCAGCACAGCATGAAGGAAAGGCCAGGAGAGGAAGGGACTGACCCAACCTGTGGCACATGTGCACACCCTTGTGGTTGGGAAAATGGGGACCTTGATTAATAACTCCAAGATCACAAAGAACCAGAAGAAGGGGGCTAGGCAAATAAATCTATGTTATAACATTCAATATCTTTTAAAATCACATGCTGGGAATTCCCCGGCAGTCCAGTGGTTAGGACTCTGCAGAGGGCATGGGTTCAGTCCCTGGTTGGGGAACTAAGATCCCACATGCTATGTGGCATGGCCCAAAAAATAAAAATACATTCATTAATTTAAAAAATAAAATAGAATCGTATGCTCACCACAGTTTGCCTTTTGGGTAAGGTGTATGAAAACTCATTTGTAGATAATTCAATAAATGACAACAGTAAAACTTACCACAGCAACTAATCCTAACTGAGTGCTTACTATGTGTCAGATGTTGTTCCAAATATACTGGCTTTGAATTCTTACAAGAGACTTATAAATCGGTATTATTATTTTTATTATCTCCAGTTTTTCAAGTGAGGAAATGGAGGAAAGAGAAAGATTAAGTTGCTTGCCCATCAAAAAGTGGTAGAGCTGGGAAACTGAGCCCTGACAGTCTAATCCAAAACCTGGCCTCTTAGGCTGTGCTGCCAAAGAGCAGGAGGAAAAAAAACCCCACCCAATACAGTTGGATAAGAGAAAACATATTTTCAAGTATACTTAGTGGAGGTTTTAGAATCAAACCAAGAGATCAATTTGGTTTTGAACCTTCATAAGATGTTGAAGACCCAGAAATGTTTGTTGAAGTTTGGAGTGAATTTTCAAAATTTCTGTCAGTGTTCTAAATCATCCAAAGAATATATCAGATACAATGTATTTCAATCTCCTAGGAGATTGTCCACGAAAAAGAATATCTTGCACATTAACTAATAACTAAGGTATTAACTAAGAGCTTATTTGTATTACAAACAGCTTTAGCTACTGAAGGATTGAAGACTGTCTCTCTGTAGAGCTGAGAACAAGTACCAAGCTGACCTTTAGTTAAGTCAGAAGCTGTGGTTCATAAGGAGATCTTGAGATCCAGTAACACCTCTGAACAGCTTTCTTCCCTCAGGTTTATGGGATTCCTCCTATGTTCCTTTCTTCTTCACAGTTGTCACTACCCCACCTGTGTTTCTCCTTAAAGTCTAGCTGAGAAAGTACCTATTCAGCTTTCTTTAACCATGTTTAATGACCTCAGGGAAAAAAGCCCAGAGGCCCTTTTTGTTTTTAAGGAATTACTGTTAATTGCTATGGGGAAACAAATTTGTGGCCAAAAGAAACTGACAAAAATGGGAAAGTAAGAAATATTTACAAAATTTTGACAAATTCTTTAAATGATTCCTCATATTTTACCAAAAGAAGTCAGTAGACTGGAACTAAACTAATTTTATCACAGTCCTACCTAGAACTTGCTTTTTTGCATAATTATTATTTATTGAGCACTTACACGCTGGGCACTGAAGTATTTTATGTATGTTAGCATCTCATTACATCCTTGTGAGGTAGATGCACTTAGCATCTTACTTCATATGAGGAAACAGGCGCAGAAGCCTTGGCTATCTGCTCAAGGTGATTTAGTAAATAATAGAGTCATGATTCAAACTGAGGCCACTGCAATATATGGCTACTCTGGTGTAACCAAAGTTGGGACAGGTGATCTGGCAAGCAGAAGCGTGTAACAGTGTGGGGACTGGGTGGAAGTATGGCTTAGGAGCTAGCTGCTCTGGCAGGCCTTCTTTGGTAGAGCACTAGGTAGATCACCACTGTCCAGCGACTGTTTCTCAGCTCTTTTCATAAACTGGATTTTCTCAGTTTCCTAAAGATGATGACCATCTTGAGGACAATTCACACTCACCCAACTTGTAGGGCCCTATCTTAACAGCCGTAATGTTGAGTGATATATTCCTTTCTAGTATCTGGAAACTCTAACCCTCTGTCTGGGAGTGTCACCCCTCCTGGTATCACGGAACCTGGAAAACCAGGAAGTTTATTAGTGAGCGTAGAATTGCAGCAAAGGAAGTAAAAAAAGAAAAAAAAATCCTTTAGACTCTGAACGTGGCTGGTGAAATACTCCTTCCCCCAAGCCAGAGGACACAACCTGGTGGCTCTTGTTGCCAGACCTGACGTCTTTCTCCGCGGATCAGGGGCTGGATGAACATGTCTAGTATTTGTCTTGGTAGCTCTCTGGGTGTTAGAAAAGAAAAATCTTTTCCCCACATTCACGTGACAGAGGTGGACTATAAGTGGCAACAGTGGAATTACCGTGCAGCTGCAGTGTTCTTCACGGCACCACCCCCCATCCTGTTTTGAAAGGGAGACAACAGTAGACTACAGTTAGGATCAGCCAATCAGACAAGTGTTTACTCAGTTCCTTTAAGTGCCTCACTCTGTGACATGCATAATGTATGTCAAGAAGAGTCTTTGCCCTCAAGGAGGTTACAGTCTCATTCTGTAGGTAAAGAGTGACAAACACAGAAGTCTGTGGCACAAACTCTAGATGCCTAGACGTCAAAAAGGTTAGAAAAGAGAATATTATTGAGAGCTGGCATGGTTAGGGAAGGCTTTAAAATTGACCAGAAACTTTGAGAGTGGTTTTAATTTAGACTGGTGGAGGGGAAAGATAGTACATCTCAGTGGTCTAAAGATTACGAAGGAGGGAATAACTTCCAAGGAGAACAATGCAGCGGAATAGAGAATTATGCAGGGTAGGTAGAGTGGGGCCTGATGATAGCAGGCCTTCACAGGCAGGAAGGGAGTTTAAATAGGATGAGTTTGGTACACAGGGTGAGAGTGTTCAGGGGCGCCAGCCAGGTGGCTACTGTGGCAATCCAGATCTGAGATGCTGAGAGATCCAGCTGGGGTGAGGCAGGTGGGAATGGACAGGAGGAAGTGATATTTGGAAGGAAAGATTATTAGTCCACTATCAAGAGGAGTGAAATAAAGGACAGTTCAAAATAACTCTCAGATGTCTCCTGTGTTCACTGATGTTTGTGCTTACCCAGCTTTTCCACGCTCCTCCTTTCTCTTTCTTTGAACTCTTTCCTCAACTACATGTAAAACTATGCAGAGTAAAATAAGCTCAAATGTTTCTGATAAACTCTTTTGGGGCCAGTTTATAGTTGTTTATCTCAATGGGAAAAGAATCTTGAGAATCAAGCATCTTCATTATTATTTTTAGTCTGCCTTCTTTGAACATTAAGTGTGTGCTTTTCTCTTTTCTTTCTTTAGCCTTTCTTTTTTCTTTTTGAAATTTAGGTATCCTTAGTCTGTATTTCCTTAGTCTGCAACAGAATTGTATCTGCTTTTGTCAGTTACATGTTCACCTGAAAACCTCTTCAGTTTCGTTATAGCCCACCAAATACCATTTGATTCTTCTGCAAACACTAATAAAAATAACCTGAAGTTAATATTCCACCTTTCATTCAGAAAGATCCCAACATTCTTTACAATGTGTACCAATATTACTATTTTATGTAGACACACTGCACTTCCTTAGTGCCTTTCATCTGAGGATCATAAATTACCCGGCAAACATTAATTAATTCTAACAACAACCTTGCGAACTATAATTTTTATGTGTATATAGCAGATGAATCACCTAAAGGATCAGCAAAACACAGGCTTTGTGGGGAAGCCTAGGCTTGGCACAGCTTAACGTATAAACAGCCCAGCCAAATAGTTTAGAGCAAGAAAGGCAGCATCATTTTTTATTTAACTAAAACCACCAGTGGAGTTTCAGTGAGAGAATAATTATTCAAATAACAACTTGTCTAGGTTTCTACAAGCAACACTTGGGCTTTTGCAACAAATGGGGCCAAAAAAAAAGAAGGGAGTGTTAGAGTCTATTAATAGCTACACCCTCAGTCTTATTGTCACTCCCAAGACAAGCGCTTCAGCAACAAAGCAGTCCTACTCATTAACTGAAGCTTTGATTTAGCATCAACACAGAGAAAGTGTGCCACAGGCTGACTCATCAGCACTTTGCTTCTTACTGAGATCTCCCTGGAGGGTCTCTCCTTCAGCTGTGCAGCCGGCCAAGGCCTATTTCACTGAAGAGGATGAAATCTTCATTATTGTAAGGTGGCCTGCTCTTTATATTAAAAACAAAAACAAAAATAGAATTTATAATGGAAAAGATTGAAAAGAAAATGGACTCTAGCCTTTCTAAGTTGACTCAGTGAACAATCAAGGGTAGATACCAACAAATGCTTTCCTTTATTGGGAGCCCACCTTTATTCTAGCTTTTTAGTACAGAAAATTTCAAATACGAACAAAAGTAGATAAAATGTTATAATCAAGACCCTAGGTACCCATCCACTTAACTAGCAATTATCACGCACTTTGTTTTACAAACTGTAGTCAAAGGATCTGCTAAAGCTCAATTCAAAAGACATGTCACTAATGTTGGAAGGGGAAAGTGGTAAACATTCTGATTTGGGGGGAGGATGGGAAAAGAAATCCACAAGAATTGTTAAGGTTTAACCCCAAAGTTAAGGCAAGGGAATTAGTCGTCTACCTTGCATTTGCTCCAGTTGAAAGAACCCTAGATTTCTTAACATGACCAACTGAATAAATATATCATTTGCTCAGCAATATAACAATTTAAAATAGCCATAATTGCATAATAAAGCATAATTTAACCTTCCTACAGACATAATGCTAAGTTAAATCAGAAGCTGTGCAAAATAAATCACCATTAACACATTCTCTAAATCCATCATAAGCTCATGCCATTCAAGTGCAATGCATTAAAACTGGAATTTTATTGGCTCAGTCATCCTTATGTTTTGTAGCAAATTGATTGTCAAGGTGCCAAAAGAGCAAGTGGGAGTTTGTTTGCCATATTTTTTGTAATTAAGGATCATTTTGTGTTCAGCTTCTATTGTTCAGTACTTTCCTTTAAAAAATATGAGGAAATTGTTTTATTTTAACCTTTTTATTTTTTACCAATTTTACTTCATTAAAATTTTAATAGAAGTATTTACTACATGCGCATAATTTTTTTAAAAAATCAAATAGCACCAAATAAGTTATAAAGACAAACAGTAGTTCCTTGCCCCACCCCTACAGATTACCTCCCAATGATTGCCTTGCAAACTTCTTTTTTTTTGGCCTTGCCGCTGGACTTGTGAAATCTTAGTTAAGGGATAGAACCTGGGCCCTCATCAGTGAAAGTGTGGAGTCTTAACCACTGGAGCACCAGGGAATTCCCAGAAACTTACTTTAAAAAAAAATAGTATTATCTGTTTCTTTGTGTGTGTACAAACATACCTCTACATTCCTAGATGTGGAAGCCTCTGTCTTGTTTCAATCTGTACTGATTGCTCTCTGGGCCTGCTTCTTCCTTGTTGTATTGCAATGTTTCCCAGATTCTCTGTCTTGATCTATATCTCTGTTTTGTTGGAGTGCATCTTTACTAAAATCCAGAGAAGGATGGACAGAAAATACATTTTCTGAACCCCCCCCCCCCAAAAAAAAAAACCCTCCAAAACAATAACAACAAAGCTTGGGATTCCCTGACGGTCCAGTGGTTAGGGCTCCAAGCTTCCACCTCAGCGGGCATGAGTGATCCCTGGTTGGGGAACTAAGATCCCAACGGGCGCCGCCAAAAACAAACAAACAAAATTCTGGGTCCTATCTTTAGTCTATCTTGTGGCTTGAATGGTGCTTTTCCCTCAGAATTCTGAAAGCCATTCTCTTTCTTGCTCCTTCGCATATGACCTGTTTTTCCTCTCTGAAAACTTCTAGAATCTTTATCTCTGGTGTTTTAAAATTTCACAATGACAAACTTTCGTGTGAGTGTTTCTTCAGTCACTGCTCAGGTTACCTGGGCTTTTTCAATTTGTAGACTCCTGTCATTTGGGTCTGGGGGCTTTTCTAGTGTTATTTCTTTCATAATCTACTCATCTCTATTTTCTCTTTTTGCAGAAATTCTACGCTTGGTTTTTGACCTTGCTGGATTCATCCTCTGTATCTCTTTTATTTTCTCGTTTCTATCCTTCTCTGCTGTCTGGAAGATTCATTAACTTTCCCTTCCAACATTTCTAATCACATCATTACTATGGCTATAATATTTTTAATTTCTAAGATAGTTTTTACATTTCTCGTTTATTTATTTATGGAAGTCTGTTTGGATTTTTTAATCAGTTGTCATATAATCTCTTACTTCCTTGAAAGTTTAGAGTGTTAAAAAGAGTTTTCTGCTTCTTAGGGTTGTCTCTGTTTTCTCTGGGCCCCTTTGTCCTGTCTACTTAGTTTAGGATGATTAGGCGGGACCCAGCTGTTTCACTGGAAGGTTAGAGAATGTATTTTTTTTTCTGGAGCTATTCAGTTTCTGCTCTCTGCAGAATCACTTACAGCTACTTCATCTGATTTCAGTTTTTCAAAAACTGTTGACATTTTTTAATCTGCTGCTATTTCTTCTCCCGTTGTCTTAATTTTAGGGAGGTTCTTAGGTAGGAGAAGAGAAATTCATATTATCAAACTGTCATCTTCAATTAGAATCTACTGGAGAAATGTAAAAGCTCTCAAAAATACGACTTTTGGATTACTCTTGCTGGTTGTCATTAATGGAGGTAGTGAGATTTATAGAAGTAGCCTTTAAATCTCACTTTTAAGCTTTCTGTCTGAACCCATTAGCTTAGCTAAGCAGAGCATAGGACAATAATGTCAAGGTCATGAGTTTGATCTCCATGAAGGTCAATTAGCCTTACTTAATTTCACGGGTTCCATCTTCTCCCTCAACTCTCAGAGAAAGTCAAGAACATAGTTTTTGGGTGGATATAAAATAGGCAAGAAATAACACAGCTTTCATTTTACTGCTATTGTTAAGATTCTGTGTCCTATGCTGCTATAAGAACTTAAAGGGAACAAAAACCACTGGCAAATTGAAGGGAAATGTTAAGAAAAAGAGCACAGGCATATTATTACAAAGCAATTTACTTCTTCTGGTGGAAAATCACATATGCCTTAGATTGTCTCTCCTTAAGCAGACTCTTAGATGGTGATTTGTGGAGAAAGGTTTATTGAGAAGTACTCTAGGGACAACACCTGTAAAGAACGAGGGCGATGGGAAAAATTGATCTTTGCTGTAGTCACAACAGAGGCCTCAGCTGATCCCAGAAGAAGTTTTGGAGCTGGGAGTGCCTTCAGAGATGTTCTACTTTGAGACAAGAGGCCAGACATTTATAACCTCACATTGACCAGTTGTTGGATGAGAAAACTATACTTAAGAAAGAAGCATAAGCTCCTGGGGAAATGGTTCTCATTAGCTGACGGCAATTTCCAGAGTGTTTTGAAGTTTTGGTCACCAGTCAGTTGGGGTAGTAGATCATAGTATCGACTATACTATATAAAGTACTGTCCTCTTGAAAGTTCAAGAGCTAAAATATTGGTTCTTCCTTTCATTTCTCCTAGATTCTTATGGGTGGTTAAATGGCAGAAGTGCAACTATATTTGGAGTGAGAAGGAAGAAAGGATCTGTTCAGTCTATAAACCGGATAATTAGCCTCCAAGAAATGAAATGAATGGAATAAACTCTCCAGGGATTTGAGTATTTTTATTCCACATTATTTCTCGCATTTGTGCATTTTGAGTATATTTACTTTGGTTAACAATCATTCATAGATTTTATTTTTATTTTATTTTATTTTTTTGGCCACACCACATGGCTTGCAGGATCTTAGTTCCCTGACCAGGCATCAAACCCATGCTCCCTGCAGTGGAAAGGTGGAGTCCTAACCACTGGACAGCCAGGGAAGTCCCTATTCTTAGGTTTTAAACATGAAGCCAAAGTTGTTATGTTTAGGTTTATGGTGTTAAATTTGGGATAAATTCAAAGACATTACCTCCAGAAGAAAGAAAACACTCTGAATGTATTTCAGCTTCAGTTAACAGAGCACAGAAAGGTGATAGTCAAAAATTCTCACTAATTTGTTCACTCTTTATTTATGAAGAAAGAGTAAACTAGTGACTTATTACTAAAATAGATGTCTTTAAGCACATATAAAAAACCATTTTATTAGTACATTATTTTAATATTTATAGCAGTAATATATAATATTGCCTATACTGTATGTGTATGCTCTAAAATTGTATTTTGTTGTTGTCAGTAAAAGTATTTTTAATGCTTCAGAAAAAGTGATTGAGGAAAATAGGATATCAGAGTACTCCTGTTTCCAGCCTTCCTCCCCTAACACTACCTCCATCTCACTCACCCGTTCCCTCTTCTGGACTAGGGTTTAGGGTTTATGTATGCTATTTTATCTCTAAAAATTACATTCTACTCCTTGGAAAAGGTAGGGAAATTTTTTTTTTTTTTTGGCTGCACTGAGTCTTTGTTGCTGCGTGCCAGCTTTCTCTAGTTGTGGCGAGTGGGGGCTACTCTTCCTTGTGGTGTGCGGGCTTCTTGTTGTGGTGGCCTCTCTTGTTGTGGAGCACAGACTATAGGCTCGTGGGCTTCAGTAGTTGTGGCACGTTGGCTCAGTAGTTGTGGCACATGGGCTTGGTTGCTCCGAGGCACGTGGGATCTTCCCAGATTATGGATCGAACCCATGTCCCCTGCATCAGGAGGTGGATTTTTTTTTTTAAGCTCTTTATTGGAATATAATTGCTTTGCACTCTTGTACCAGTTTTTGAGGTACACCATAGACAATCAGCTGCATTTATACACATATCCCCATGTTCCCTCCCTCCCGCGACTCCCTCCCATCCTCCCCATCCTGGCCATCTAAAGCATCACCTATCATCGAGTTGATCTCCCTTTGTTATACAGCAACTTCCCACTGGCTATCTGTTTTACAGTTGGTAGTATATATATGTCTGTGCTACTCTCTCACTCCCACCCAGCTTCCCCTTTGCCCCCCGCCCCCCCAATCTCATGTCTTCCAGTCCATTCTCTGCATCTGTATCCTTATTCTTGCCTTCTCATTGGGTTCATCAGTACCATTTTTTTTTTTTTAGATTCCGTATATATGTGTTAGCATACAGTATTTGTTGTTTTTCTCTTTCTGGCTTACTTCACTCTGTATGACAGACTCTAGGTCTATCCACCTCATTACATATAGCTCCATCTCATTCCTTTTTATAGCTGAGTAATATTCCATTGTATATATATGCCACATCTTCTTTATCCATTCATTTGTTGATGGGCATTTAGGTTGCTTCCATGTCCTGGCTATTGTAAATAGTGCTGCAATAAACATTGTGGTACAAGTTTCTTTTGGGATTATAGTTTTCTCTCGGTATATGCCCAGTAGTGGGATTATTGGATCATATGGTAGTTCTATTTCTAGTTTTTTAAGGAACCTCCAAACTGTTTTCCATAGTGGCTGTACCAGCTTACATTCCTACCAACAGTGCAGGAGAGTTCCCTTTTCTCCACACCCTCTCCAACATTTGTTGTTTCCAGATTTTGTGATGATGGCCATTCTGACCGGTGTGAGGTGATATCTCATTGTGGCTTTGACGTGCATTTCTCTGATGATTAGTGATACTGAGCATCTTTTCATGTGTTTGTTAGCAGGCAAATTCTTAACCATTGCACCACCAGGGACGTCCTGGTAGGGAAATTTAATAACATCTTTTGATGCATTTTGTTGTTGCTAAAAAAGTCAGAAATTCAGTATTTTCTAAGCAAAGATATATCAAAATCATTCAAAGGATAACTAAATAAAACAATGGTTTGCAACTTTAATTCTGTTCTCTCAAGCTTCAAGTCTGTGGAAAACCACAGGTAAAGAAAAAGAGGAGAACTTTACAGCCTAAAAGTCTGTTTCTCATTGTTGCTGGGAAATTGAAGAACATTAGTCAACTAACCCAAAACTTTAAAAGAGGGAGGGAGCAAATTTTTGTTAGGTGGTGACTTAATGGGTTCAACATGACAAGATGCATTGTGAAGATAGGCGGTGGCTGAGATGTATAGGCAACAACTGAGCTTCAACAGGCAGCTGAATTTAGTGTCATGTGGTAATTGAGAACAAATTAAGTTGGTTTCTCTGTGTCACAATAAAGGCTGGGAAGATGGTTTCAGTATCATCTCAGAGAATCTTCAGGAAACTTTGGAGTTAGCTCATTTGGTTGGATTTTGTTCCATATGCTCAATGGCTCCTGCCTTTGTGTCAACAAGGGCTCCATCATCCATGAAATGTTAGAGCTATAAAATTCCAAAGGCACTTAAATGGACAGTGAAATATAAGTCCTCCTCCCTCCTCTGTTCTCCAGCCTTCTCATTTCCTTGCCAGAGGCAAACATTGTTTCCATTCCATTCCATTGTATATTTGCCCCTAAAATATTCTAAAATGTGGGTTTTAAAAATCCGCACTTTACTTTCTATTTTTGCTGCCACTACCTCCTCACTTAGAATCAGTGTAATAACTTTGAAAATGAATTTTTTCTTATGAGTTTATAGTAAACCTCTGTTGGCTCTTAATCATTTCAATTACTACTTCTAAAAGTGATCCTAGACAATGTGTGTGTGTGTGTGTCCTTGAATTTCTCCTGGGACAGATTTCTATGGTTTCTGGGGTTACACACTGAAATTTCTTTGAGGGCCAGAAAGGAAATCAAAATATGTAAAATGACTGGGAGAAGACAGCAGGAAGTGGGTGGCAGGGTACAAACTGAAGTGCCCAGTCTAAAGGTATTTCAAATACCAAGACTGTTATATATATAAGACTACTAAGCTATCTAGTTTTGTGGTCCTTTATTGCACAATTTACTCTTCTTAAAAATCATAAACATACTTACCTACCACCAGTCTTCTAACAGCCCATTTTTCCTAATTTCTTCATAATTACCAAAAGCAGTTTAATAATTTTAGGACCCTGATAATTTGGTTGGGTTCCAAGGGGTTTAAATATGGCATGGAAATGTTTTACTTTCATTAGGCAGAATCACAGCATGCTTAGGGACACAGACTATGATGTCAGAGAGACCTGAGTTTGAACTTTGGTTTGGACATTGGCCAGATTGGGCAAATTCCTTAAGCCTTTAGGCACTTATCTTCTTTAACTAAAAAAGAGGATAACAATCCCTTTGCTTTGAAGATTATATGAGATAACGTAGGTTACGTGCTTAGCACCGTGCCTGGCACCTACTTGGTTCTCAATAAATGATTGCAGTTATCACTACAGTACTTTGAAGACCTTGGTACAAGCTTATACTGCTTTAGACTTGAATTCTCTCAACCAATTTTTCCCTACTTGCTTTTTTTTTCTTTCTTTTTTTTTTTCATTTATGTACATTTAATACACATTTGTAAATATATTTTTGAGGGCGACTCAAAAATTATCCACACTCTGATTATATAAAAACTTCTGTTGGCCGCACGGTCTTATCAGCGCTTTCTGTTCAAGGCTACTGTCTCCCCAGTCACTGCTGTGCAGATATGAACGTGTTACATCAGCTCATTTGTAACTGTGGTGCAAGCAAAAATGGATGCCCCACTTGTGATCTGCACAAAAGAAGTGCAGCGTGCAGTGGTTCGTTTTTTGTGGTCTGAGGGTGTACCTGGTGCCATTATTTATCGAAGACTTTGTGCACAGTATGGAGAAAGTGTTTTGTCACAAAGAAGTGGGTATGAATGGATAGAGAAGTTCAAGGAAGGTTGAACAAGTGGTAGCCATCAAGAAGGAGCCAGACACCCATCCACATCCACATGACAACATTGAGTGTACACGTGAAATGATTCTGTGGAATACACAAATGACAGTGGATTATGTGGCAAATCAGCCATGGCTTTGCCTATGAAATAATCCACAACAGACTTAGGTTTCAAAACATCCCTACTTGTTTTAATCCAAAAGTCATTTTTGATAAAAGGCGGAAACAAGATAGGAATTGATTCATTTGACAATAAATATTTATTGAATATCTTTTACATGACTGGTATGATTCCAGAGTATTGGAGACAAAATTCCTCTTCTCATGGAACTTACTTTAGAGCGAAGGAGACAGACAACAAACAAATTAACAATATATCATACGATTTCAGGTGTTGATAGGTGCTAGGATATAAGAGCCTAGGGTGTGAAGGTGGTGGAGGCAGAATGGGAATAGAATATTGGTTAATCATAGCTGACGCGCTTCTTGTTGACACAAAGGCAGGAACCAATGAATTAACATTGCCATTGGACTCAAGAGGTAGGTTAGTCCATTTTTCTTCACTCCCTGCTTAGCATTTATTCACAAGGCTTAGTTCATTTGGTTTCTGCCTTTATGTTGGAGCCAATCTCTTATATTTGTTATTGGCTATGGACTCCACTTTCTGTCTTTTGTAGTTTTTATTAAGAATTGAGATTACAAAACGTTGCACACTTGAAACTAACATGTTATGTCAATTATATCTCAATTAAAAAAAAATACAAAAAGGCAGTAATGGAGGAACAACAACAACAACAACAAGCCACTAAAGGGACTTCCCTGGTGGCACAGTGGTTAAGAATCTGCCTGCCAATGCCGGGGACACGGGTTCCATCCCTGGTCTGGGGAGATCCCACACGCTGCGGAGCAACCAAGCCTGTGAGCCATAACTACTGAAGCCCGCATGCCTAGAGCCCATGCTCTGATACAAAAAAAGAAGCCATCACACTGAGAAGCCCATGCACAGCAACAAGGAGTAGCCCCTACTCACCGCAACTAGAGAAAGCCCACTGCAGCAGCGAAGACCCAATGCAGCCAAAAATAAAACAAACCAAAAACACCCCCCCACACACAAAAAAAGAAAACCAAGCCATTAAAAAAAAGAATTGAGATTTTCAGAGGCCTTCCCATGTAACCACAGTGACTTCCCTGGCTCCTTCTTGGTTTTAGTCTTCACCAGAGATGTTTGTAAATGCTTCCCCTAATACTTTGCGGATGATACCTATCGTCATGTAGCCATCCTTCCATTGATCGTGTCTGGCTTCTTCTTGCACAAATCTTGAGACACAATTCATTTTTTTGTCACAACCCCCCAGAACAAATCTGCTCCACAAACTATTGAGAAGGAGAGCCAGTTTAACAATTTCATGGGAAGGAAAAAGTATAGAGTTACAAGGCATACCACAAAACAAATAACTTTCAATTCCCACTTGGACATTTCTGTCCCCTTCCCAAAATGCTGCCAGCCACAGGGTCTCTCACTTTGTATACCTCCCCTTAGAGTAATTTAGCACTTTTCAACTTTTTCAAGTTATAATTTTCAACCTTCCCTTAGGCTTTTATTTTCTAAATATTTTTGTTGAAGTATGGTTGATTTATAGTGTTGTATTAGTTTCTGGTGTATTGCAAAGTGATTCATTGATATATTTTTTTTTTCAGATTCTTTTTCATTATAGGTTATTGCAAGATATTGAATATAGTTCCCTGTGCTATACAGTAGGACCTTGGTGTTTATCTGTTTTATATATAGTAGTGTGTATCTGTTCATCCCAAGCTCCTAATTTATCCCTCTCTCAGCCTTTCCCCTTTGGTAACCATAAATTTGTTTTCTATGTCTGTGAGTCTGTTTCTGTTTTGTAAGTTCCTTTGTATCATTTTTTTAGATTGTGCATATAAGTGATCTCATTCAACCTTCCCATAGACTTTTGAAGCCTAGCCTTCTCTAAATTGGTTTAACAAAGTAGGTCTGACCCTGGGGAAGGATTCTCCTGCTCCCTTCCCCCCAATCATCTTATGTATCTTATTACATTTCCAATTCTCTCTTTTTTTTTTTTGGAGGCCAGATCTCTCTTATGAATTCTTATTCTCTATACCTAGTTGCTACCTGTCTTCTCTGCCTGGTTGTCCCTTAGGTCTTTATTTGATCACATCTCAAATCAAACTTGCATTTCTTCCCTGTCTTTCCAATTCTATTTCTCTTCTGTGTTTTCTATTTCAGAAAATGGTACCACCATCCACCCAGGTATTCCAAGGCAGAAACCTGGGAACCATCCTTGACTCTTCCCTCCTTTCTCATACCTTCTGTGTTATCACTGCTCCCATCCATTTAACAATCAATTACCAGCTTCTGTTGAGTCTATTTCCTAAGATTTTTAAATCTACTTCTTTCCATCCCCACCTGCCATAATGAATGTGTTTCTTATGCTCAAAAATGTACACTGCTCATTGTTTGATGAATAAAATAAAAACTTATTTGCTTTTTTAAATGGATACTAACATGAAAACACTATTATCATCAGAGGGTTGCCAGGAGTTTCCCTCTCAAGAAATCCATTTATATCTGATTAATTTGTAAAGATCCCTTTCACTACCTCCTTCTTTTTTTAGTGTTTATCTTCAAGAAAAATATACATGAGTCTAAAGAGAAAAATAATTTTATAAGGCTTGAAACTAAAATGAGCAGTCCCCTTACATCTCACCCATTCCTCTTTCTTACTTTATTTTCCCTCCTAGTTTTAATGAAGCACACACCAGTAATGAAGCACACACTTGCTAAGAAAAACACATGGGAGGTAAATTTTTGAGATCTTGTATGTCTGAAAATATCCTTAATTTACTCTAATTGGCAGTTTTTGTTAGGTATATAATTCTAGGTTAGCAATAACTTTTCTTCAGTAGTTGCAGCATGTGGGCTCAGTAGTGGTGCCACATGGGCCCTAGAGCACACGGGCTTCAGTAGTTGTGGCACGTGGACTCAGTAGTTGTGGTGTGTGGGCTCTAGAGCACAGGCTCAGTAGTTGTGGCACACGGGCTTAGTTGCTCTGCAGCTTGTGGGATCTTCCCAGACCAGGGATCGAACCCGTGTCCCCTGCATTGGCAGGCGGATTCTTAACCAATGAGCCACCAGGGAGGTCCTTGTAGAATTTCTCATTGTCTTTAGGTTTCTGAAATTTCATGATGTTCCTTCATATGGTTTATTTTTATCTATTGTGTTGTGCACTATATGTCTTTTCAATCTGGAAACACACTTCTTTCAATCCAATTTGAATATGTTCATTGATTATTTCCTCCCTTTCATTTTCTCTGTTCTTGTTTTCTGGGACCCTAATTATTTGAATGTTTGTCCATCTGGATGAATCTTCTTATTCTTTTTCCCACTCTCCTTCCCATTTTCTATCTCTGTTTTTTAATCTTTGTTGTACTTGTTTTTGTACAGCATCATCTTCCAGATACTGAATTTTTGTTTGGGTTGTTTGTCTTAATTTACAAGGGCTGATTTTATTTTTTGTTTTGTTTGCTTGCTTGTTTGTTTGTTTTATGAATGTTGTTTTTATTTGGCATCATGTTCTTGTTTTATGGATGCAATGTTTTCTCTTATTTCTCAGAGACTAATGAGAATTTTTTAAAAAGAGTATTCTTCTCTCCAGATGGCCTTTTTCCCCTCCAGTTACTTTTAGATATTCGTTAGAGGCTTTTCTGAGATAACTGTGATCTGTACTCATCTGTTTTAAATCACTGAAGAGCTGATTGTAAGCTCGAGCCCATGAGGAAGGCTTGCCTATTGTGAAGTTTACTGTAGAGTGAGCTGCTTTGGCCGCTATGTTAAGGAACCCCCAATGCTAGTATCCTTACGTCTTTCCTCTTGGACAGCTCAGATAGTCCTGGAAATTTATCTCAGAGCTTTTTAAATCTCCTGCCTGGAGGTTGTCGGCTTAGTTTTCAGTTTCTTGGAGTTAAATAGAGGAAAAGAACTGGAGGTGCATACTCCTGGCAATGTGTCTAGAATTCAAAATTCTCTGTGTTGTGGTATCAACATTAATATATGCCGTGGTTTTCTATATTCACCTGTTAGAGTGCTTAGAATGCACTCTTTGCCCCTCATCTTTTTCTACTGAATTTCCACCATTCTTCAGAGTTCAGCTCAATTGACCTGCCTAGAAGTAGTCCTGCCCACTTTTGTGATGATTTAAAATATGGTTCATACCACTCAAAAGCATATTAAGCATGCTTGCCTTGAATCATATGTAATAATTGTTTACTTATCTCTTTACTAGAGACAAACTCTTTGAGGGCAGTGACTGTGTCTATACAATGGAGGTTCATATCATAGCTATCCTGCCCTTTATAGGCTTTTAACAAATACCTGTTGAATTACCAATGATCACAAAATTACATTAATATTCTCCAAGACATATCTCTACTGATTCTTTACTTTAGGGCTTTCCGGAGAGACAGTTTTGATCTTATTCATTTTGTTTTAGAGACATCATTCAGAAAAGTGCATTGTGTGATTGGAAATGTAACAGGAATAGAGATGTAATGGCCCACCATCTTCTGGTATAAGGTAACTCCCACGTGGAACAGTAAGTGTCAAATATATAGATATTAAGATAATACTTTTTCCATTTCCTTTTCTGAACTGCTGCTAAATTATTGTCAGAGGCTTCCATGGCAGCAGGTACTACCAATTCTTAAATAATTTGAAACCAACTACTAGCATTAGCTATTTTATGAATGGTTGACAATGCTTATGATAAGACATCTAGTCATTCTCATTCATTTTACATTTGTAAGACACTGTTCAAATACAATTCAATCTGATCATCCCAATGCATCTCCAACAGAGATGCTCCAAAAAACTCGTTTTTTCTAGAAAAACCTTTTCCCCAATATTATTAGCAATGTAGACAAGTGCCTCGTGTATCAGAAGAGCTTTTTTTTTTTCTAGCTCCATCATTAATTTTTGTGGACGTGTACCCTTCCTTCTCTTGGTCTCAATTTCGTTTTGTAAAAATGACAAATAAAATGCCCTAAATGTCAACCATCAAATCTCTTTTTAAAAAATATCTTGGAGGAAGTAACTCATAGAAACTCAATTTTCCCCTGTTTTCTTTTCTGTTTCCTTTTTTACATTTATTTTATTGAAGTATAGTTGATTTACAGTGTTATCTTTCTGCTGTACAGCAAAGTGATTCAGTTATGTATCTGTATATTCTTTTTCATGTTCTTTTCCATTATGATTTATCACAGGATATTGAATATAGTTTCCTGTGCTATACAGTAGGACCTTATGGTTTATCAATTCTATATATAATAGTTTGCATCTTCCAATCCCAAACTCCCAATCCATCCCTCCCCAACCCCGCCCCCGCCACAACCATAAGTCTGTTCTCTATATCTATGAATCTGTTTTACAGATAAGTTCATTTGTGTCATACTTTAGATTCAACGTATAAGTGATTCTCCTGCTTTCTGATTCACTACAGGGATTATGGTAGCAAAACTGCAACCTCCTCCCACTTACTTTTTTTTTTTTTTTTAAGAACTTTTATTGAGATACAGTTAACAGACAATAAACAGCATATATTTAGAGTGTACAATTTGGTATCCCAATCTCCCAGTTCATTCCCCCCCAACCCTCCCCACTTTCCCCACTTGGTGTCCATGTGTTTGTTCTCTACACCTGTGTCTCTATTTCTGCCTTGCATTTCCTCTTTCATAGTTGTTAGCATTTGCCTTATGTATTGAGGTGCTCCTATATTGGGTGCATATATATTTTTAATTGTTATCTCCTCTTCTTGGATGGACCCCTTGATCTTTATGTAATATCCTTTCTTGTCTCTTGTAACATTTTTTATTTTAAAGTCTATTTTATCTGATATGAGTATTGCTGCTCCAGCTTTCTTTTGATTTTCATTTGCATAGAATATCTTTTTCCATCCCCTCACTTTCAGTCTGTATGTGTGCCTAGGTCTTTAGTGGGTCTCTTGTAGACAGCATCTATATGGGTCTTGTTTTTGTATCCATTCAGCCAGTCTGTGTCTTCTGGTTGGTGCATTTAGTCCATTTACATTCAAGGTAACTATCAATATGTATGTTCCTATTACCATTTTCTTAATGGTTTTGTTTTTGATTTTGTAGGTCCTTCTCTTCTCTTATGTTTCCCACCTAGAGAAGTTCCTTTAGCATTTGTTGTAGGGCTGGTTTGGTGGTGCTGAATTCTCTTAGCTGTTGCTTGTCTATAAAGCTTTCGATTTCTCCTTCGAATCTGAATGAGATCCTTGCTGGGTAGAGTATTCTTGGTTGTAGGTTCTTCCCTTTCATCACTTGAAATATATCATGCCACTCCCTTCTGGCTTGCAGAGTTTCTGCTGAGAAATCAGCTGTTAACCTGATGGGAGTTCCCTTGTATGTTATTTGTCGTTTTTCCCTTGTTGCTTTTAATAACATTTCTCTGTCTTTCATTTTTGTGAGCTTGACTACTATATATCTTGGCATGTTTCTCCTTGGGTTTATCCTGCCTGGGACTCTCTGCGCTTCCTGGACTTGGGTAGCTATTTCCTTTCCCATGTTAGGGAAGTTTTCAACTATAATCTCTTCCAATATTTTCTCAGGTCCTTTCTCTCTCTCGTCTCCTTCTGGGACCCCTATAATGCGAATGTTGGCGCGTTTAACATTGTCCCAAAGGTCTCTTAGGCTGTCTTCAGTTCTTTTCATTCTTTTTTCTGTATTCTTTTCTGCATCAGTGATGATCACCATTCTGTCTTCCAGGTCACTCATTCGCCCTTCTGCTTCTGTTAATCTGCTATTGGTTCCTTCTAGTGTATTTTTCATTTCCATTACTGTGTTGCATATTTCTGTTTGTTTGCTCTTTAATTCTTCTAGGTCTTTGGTAAACTTTTTGATCTTTGCGTCCAGTCTTTTTTCAAAGTCCTGGATCATCTTCACCATCATTATTCTGAATTATTTTTCTGTAAGGGTGCCTATCTCCTCTTCATTTAGTTGTTTTTCTGGGGCTTTATCCTGTCCCTTCATCTGGTACAAAGTCCTCTGCTTTTTCATTTTCTCTATCTTTCCGTGGCTGTGGTTTTCAGTTCCACAAGACGAAATACTGCTGATACTGCTTGATACTGCTGTCTGCCCTCTTGTGGAGGAAGCTATCTAGGAGCCTCCTGTGTGCTTCCTGATGGGAGGGACTGATGGTGGGTAGGGCTGGGTGGGTGGAGCTCAGTAAAGCTTTAATCTGCTTGTCTGCTAATGGGTGGGGCTGTGTTCACACCTTGTTGGTTGTTTGGCCTGAGGCCACCTAGTGCTGGATCCCACAGGCTCTTTGGTGGGGCTAATGGCGGACTCTGGGAGGGCTCACACCAATAAGCACTTCCCAAAACCCCTGCTGCCAGTGCCCCTGTCTCCTCGGTGAGCCACAGCTGCCCCCTCACCTCTGCAGGCAACCCTCCAACACCAGCAGGTAGGTCTGGTTCAGTCTCCTATGGGGTCACTGCTCCTTCCCCCTGGGTCCTGGTGAGCACATTTTTTTGTGTGCCCTCCAAGAGTGGAGTCTCTGTTTCCCCCAGTCCTGTGGAGGTCCTGCAATCAAATCCCTGTGGCTTTCAGGGTCTGATTCTCTGGGGATTCCTCTTCCCATTGCTGGACTCCCAGGTTGGGAAGCCTGATGTGGGGCTCAGAACCCTCACTTTAGTGGGTGGACTTCTGCAGTATAACTGTTCTCCAGTTTGTGAGTCACCCACCCAGCATATAATGGGATTTGATTTTAACGCGATTGCACCCCTCCTACTGTCTCATTGAGGCCTCTCCTTTGTCTCTGAATGTGGGGTGTCTTTTTTGGTGAGTTCCAGTGTCTTTCTGTCGATGATTGTTCAGTAGTTAGTTCTCCCACTTACTTTTATGCCAATTATTTTCTTAATTTCTCTTCATTTGTCAAGACTCAGCACAATTTTTACCCCCTTTAATAAGTAATCTCTCTAAACTGAAAATGGCTTTGGAAATATATAACAGAGAGGAAAATAAAAATGTATAATCCTACCATTCAGAGAAAATAGTTTGTTAATATTTTGATATATCTTATAATGCTTTTTTAAAGCACAAATATACTGTATAGATAATCTAATTAAAATTATATATAAAGTTATATCAATATGCTGCATCTTTTAGCTTAAAAATTATAGTATGAGTATTTTTCCCATATTGGGATGCTTTTCTGGAGATGGTATAGTTAAAAGCACAGCCTGCACAGTCAAATTCGTCTCTGGGTTTAAATCCTTTCTCTCCCACTTACTCACTATATGATTTTGGGTAAGTTACTTGACCTCTTTGCACCAGTTTTCTTATCCCCAAAAATGAAGATGGTAGTGAAATACCTACTTCAGGATTTCTGTGTTTATTAAATAAATTACTATATATACAACACTAGAAGAAAACATTGCAAATAGTAAGCACTAAGTGAACATTAGCTATTACTATTTTAAAATATTTTTGAATTGTAACATAGTTCTCCATTATTTGGATATACTATAACTTATGTAATCAATCCCTTATTGTTGGACATTTAGGTTGTTTCCAATTTTTTAAATATTTTCACACTGTAATGTGTCAATATCCTTGTGCTCACATCTATGTCCATTTACCTAATTATTTACTTTAAGTTCTTAGAAATTATGAGCCATATTAATTAATCTATTTTTCATTATTTCTTCCTCAACTCCCTGCCCCTGTAAGAGTAAGTTCCAGGAGGGCAGAAAATTCATCTTTCTTGTTTAGTACTTAATTTCTAGTATCTGGAAGAGTTCCTGACACACAGTAAGGACTCGGTAAATACTGTTTGTTGAAAAGAGTATGTCCAGTTTAAGAATCTTACCAAATCAATCTCCATAAATTAACACTTTCTCCTGTGTGTGAGTGCCTGACTCATGCTCCCCTTTCTTGTCTGACAATGTTCACGTTCTTTGCCTGAAGCATCTTTGATAGCATCCACGAGAGACTGTTGCTCTTCTGGTAAGCTGTTTATCATACCCCACTAGCTGTATGCTTGTTAAAGAGAGTGCCGAGCCATGCGCTTTTCCTTTCCTCCTCAGTGTTCTGTGTATATAATGAGCTTCTGCTTTAGTCCGTCCTGTCCGTCCATCATGCTCACTCTCATTTTCATGGCTGTACTGGGCTCCAATAAGTCATATTCGTTTTAAGCAACTAGCAGGGCGATTTAAGCAAATACGGTAATTATTTTAAGGACATGGAGTTTTCTTATAGAATTCAAGGATAATGCAGTGAGAGACTCTGGAAGGGGGTAGTAGGCTCTAGAACCAAAAAAAAAAAGGGGGGGATTTTTCTCATGCTCCTTCTTTCTGCAGTTTTCCCCACTTCTCTACCCATCTTCGGCTCCTGAATGTTACATGTTATAGATCCAGCCATGCTTAAAGTCTAACCTACCTATTTTAAGTCTCAGTTCAGAATTTCTGAGATAGAGAATTTGATTGGCCTGACTTGGTTTGGGTCCAGCATCCAGTATGGTCTTGTCAGTCTTGCCATAAGAGTAGGACTCATGCAGTAAAACATGGCTATCAGGTACTCATTCCTGTGAAGGGAGGGTCGGTTCTGAGAGAAAGGGGGAGAATTATTTTGAGCTGAGCAGAAATTGCCCCAAATATCTGCCACAGTGGTCATACACAAATACTCTCCTTGTCTGAATTTGTTGGTTTACCTAAACTTTATGTATCCTTAAAATCTCAGAAAGAATCTCCCGTTTTAGAACCATAATGATACAAATTATTATCATGACTTTTTATCTCTGTCCATCTTGAGAACTTACTTTCTACCCTTAGTATTTTATGCTAAGCAATAGGTTATCTTCTAGTTGTTTAATTTAGGGAGCTTCTGATTTCCAAACTGGTACATGTTTTGAAGAGGAGCGAAATTTCTCAAATTTAATTTCTTTTTTTTCTTTAACTTTTTTTCTTTTTATGTTTTACAATAAACAGCATATATTTAGAGTGTACAAATTGGTACCCCAATCTTCCAATTCATTCCCCCCCCAACCCTCCCCGCTTTCCCCACTTGGTGTCCATATGTTTGTGCTCTACATCTGTGTCTCTATTTCTGCCTTGCAAACCAGTTGATTTGTACCATTTTTCTGCAGTCCACATATAGGTGTTAATATACAATATTTGTTTTTCTCTTTCTGACTCACTATCATTCACTTGTTAAGAACGACAACGACAACGAGAATGATAAGGACAGGAAAAACAACAACAGAGAGAGCACTGGGAGAGTTTTCTGCTTCTTAAAGGAAGGAGGCCGTGTTCCCAGGCAGGTTGGCTCACCTGCACAGTTTCCTCCAGTGACTTTGCCTGGGGGCACCGTCGAGGTGATGCACTAAACACACAGGAGGAGGCCTTCTTGAATGTCCTTCCTGGTGTCTCAGTGTCCAGGGCTCTTCCTTCTCAGGGATCTTGTGTTCTGTAGCGATAATTCACATGCTGGGGTAGTAGGTTCCCAATAGCATCTCATGAAATGGATTACAGGATGTCTTCTTGCGTTCCGTAACAGGAGAGCCTATGGAGAAAAGACCTCTGGCCACTTTCATGGGATCTGCATTGCTGGCTAGGTAAACCTGTCATCATGTGGGACATGCAGCACATTTTCTATACAGTTCGAAGGCGTTCAATTAATAGTTGGTGAATTTATTACAGTGCTGGATAACAGCCTTGATTTTTTTGAAAGAGTTGAAAGAACTCATTCTGTCAAGTGAGAAGGTTGTATCTTGTGTGCTGTGCACAGAAACACTTCACTAATAACCAGCAGAACTATGAGTATCTATGATACAGCTCAAGTTCATGAACAACTTTTCATCTCCGTGACCACCTTCATTAAGTTCTGTCATCTACCTGAGAGACTATTACTGCATTACACTCCTGTTATGTCTCCCTGTTACCCCTCTCGCTCCTTTGCAACCCATTCTTCTCCCAATAGCAGAAAGAATCTTCTTAAAATACAAAGCCAGTCAAGTCATTCCTCTCTTTAAAAGCCTGCAGTGACTTCATATTGTACTTAGAATAAAATCCAGACTTTTCCATGGCCTGTAAAACTCAGTGTGATCTGACCTCACCATATCTCATAAACCTCAATTTTCAAGCCACTCTCCCCTTGCTTGTCGTGCTCTGCCTATCCGGTTTTCTTTCAGCTCCTAGGGCACATCAAGCTCTTTCTCTCCTCAGGGTCTTTGCACGTGCTATTTATTGCCTCTGTCAAAAGAGCTGCAACCCTCACAACAGAGCCACTCTTTCAGGTCTCAGCTTAAATGTCACCATTTTTCCTAACCTGACTCTTCATCAGCACTCTCTCCAAGATCATTTTCTTCTGCTTGTTTCTATTTTAACATAATAAGTTCATGTTTATTTCCTTTCTTCATGGAATGTTCACAATTCACAACTATTTTATTTTTTATTTTATTTATTTTATTTTTCTCCTCACTTTATTTTTTTTCTATTTTTTGGCCATGCCAGCCCAGGGATTGAACCCATGCCCCCTGCAATGGACACGGGGTGTCTCAGGCACTGGCCCACCAGGGAAGTCCCTCTCCTCACATTTTTTTTTTTTTGGTCTGTTTCCCCTTCCAGATTATAAACTTCATGAGTGGGTAGGAACTGTGCTGGGTTTTTTCCCCTCCTTATTATAGCTCCAGCACCTTCCACAAGGCCTGGCATGTGGTAGCTGTTTAAAATATATTAATTTCATAATCAAATGAATGATAAGATAAATAGAATAGAACTTAGAATGCTAATTTTCCAATAGTTCTATGTGATTCCAGTAGTTTCCAGTAGTTCTAGGATGATTAGAAGGCAAATGTCCATGATTGATACTCTGCCATTTTAAATAAGTCCTTTGATCCTTCTGTTCCTCAGTTTCCCATACAAAAGTAAAATATAATCACACCCTATTAATTTGTTAATGAAAACATTACTCATCAAGGCATTTGGAAGTGATGTTGAATGACCATACTGCTAATTAGTCATGCAAACAGGGTGTGTGTGTGTGCATGTCTGTGTGTGTTTAATTAATAGTGTACAGCTGGATGTGTCTTCTCCCTGAAAACTGGGAAATTTGTCTATGCAAATTAATGGAAGCTTGCTGATAGAGATGATTACATGATGAAAAGATCATTTAGCAAATCTTCATGAATTAATTTGTACCTCTTCAATATTGGGGGTGGAAAAGAGACATGCCAAATCTTAAAAGGGGAGGAAGTATCCGCAAACTGTGATTGTAGATTTTTGCCTCTTATCTCTGTCTACACTAGCAAGATGTACACTACTGTCAGAAAGTTCCAAAGCCAATCTCCATAGGCCTGGAATCAAAAAGGTATATTGCATTTTGTTTATGGAATTTCTTTTTTCTAGCAGCTTGACTTTTTATACTTTATAAAGCCTTACATATTTACAACACTTTGCAGCACATTTTTACCTTCATAAACAGGGGAGAAACTGTCAATATTTTAGAGGTATAGAACCTGAAATTATATAATTTGCCCCCAGGCCACATAATTAGTAAAAGCCAATGTAGGGGATGGGGGAGGATGGAGGTGGATAAGTGCTGCCAAACTCTAGCCTTTTGACTTTTGGCGCATAGTTTATTCCACTACCCTAAGCCATCTATTTCATAGGTGCTAAGTGCTAAACTGACATTTCCTGGTGGCTCTAATAGAGACTTGCAAATACGCAATGAAAATCATTTTACAAAAAAACTATAATTATGCAAGCATCTAGATCTCATCTAGATCTTAGTGATTTCCCCAGTATTTATATATTAAACCTCTTTTCTTTGGTTCATGACTTACTCCAGCTTTGGAACACTTGATGTGCTCTTTAAAATATGACTACGCAGTTCTAAGAAGATGCTTCTATTAACTGTTTTGCCACCTGAAGTTCAAAACTATCTTGATCGCCTAGTGCCCTCTACTGAAACAGCCATAGTATAACAATTAATTTCTTCCAAGGAACTGATTATTGATTGTTCTCAGGATAGCAAAGGGCCTCCAATCTTGCAGTGGATCTTGAACAAATTCTTTCTTTTCTTTTCTTTTGACTGCGTTGGGTCTTTGTTGCTGCACATGGGCTTTTATCTCTAGTTGTGGCGAGCGGGGGGCTACTCTTCATTTTGGTGCATGGGCTTCTCATTGTGGTGGCTTCTCTTGCTGCGGAGCATGGGCTCTAGGTGTGCAGGCTTCAGTAGTTGTGGCATGCCGGCTCAGTTTTTGTGGCACGTGAGCTGTAGGGTCTGTGGGCTTCTGTAGTTGTAGCACACAGGCTCAGTAGTTGTGGCCCACAAGTTTAGTTGCTCCATGGCACATAGGATCTTCCTGTACCAGGGATTGAACCTGTGTCCCCTGTACTGGCAGGTGAATTCTTAACCACTGTGCCACCAGGGAAGTCCCAAATTCTTTATTTCTAAGTTTATTATATTGCCAATACCCAGCTCAGTGACCAATTCAGAGGTCACTCAATAAGTGTTTGATGAATTAATTTACATGTATTTTGGCTTATTCTAGTAGTGCTCATGTATCAGTCTATGGTGATATTACTTTTATAAAGTAATATCATGCTTTTACTGTTTTAATTGATCATCAGTAACTTTCTCTTCCACTCCTACTAGCCCTGCCTTGAGACTTGACAGCCAGAGTGATTTCTTTTACCTTTTTTTTTAAAGCTCTTTATGGAATATAATTGCTTTACACTCTTGTACCAGCTTTTGAGGTGCACCAAAGTGAATAAGCTATATTTATACACATATCCCCATATCATCTCCCTCCCGCGACTTCCTCCCACCCTCCCTGTCCCGGCCCTCTAAGGCATCTCCCATCATCAAGTTGATCGCCCTTTGTTATACAGCAACTTCCCACTAGCTATCTGTTTTACAGTTGGTAGTGTATATATGTCTATGCTACTCTCTCACTTTGTCCCAGCTTCCCCTTTGCCCCCCCCCAACCCCATGTCCTCCAGTGCATTCAGCCAGAGTGATTTCTAATCTTTCCCCACTCCCCCCTCCCCCAGCCCCCCCATTGTCAGTTTTGGTTTTGGTCAGTACACTGGACGTTTATAAGAGCTTGGGCTTTTGACTAAGATCTGAGTTTAAATCAAGACTGCCACTTCCTTGAACAAGTTACTCATCCTTTAAAAGATTTTCCCATATGGGGACTTCCCTGGTGGCTCAGTGGTTAAGAATCCGCCTGCCAATGTAGGGGACTCAGGTTCAATCCCTGGTCCAGGAAGATCCCACATGCCGCAGAGCAGCTAAGCCCGAGCGCCGTAACTACTGAGCCTGTGCCCTAGGGCCCAAGAGCCACAACTACTGAGTCTGCATATCACAACTATTGAAGCCTGCGCACCAGGAGGCTGTGCTCCACAACAAGAGAAGCCACCACAATGAGAAGCCCATGCACCACAAAGAAGAGTAGCCCCTGCTCGCCACAACTAGAGAAGCCCGTGCACAGCAATGAAGACCCAATGCAGCCAATAAATAAATAAATGTTTATTTATTAAAAAAAAAAAAAGATTTTCCCATGTGTAGAATGGGGAAATAGTCAAGTCTAACTCCTAGGATGATTGTGATGCAAATGATATAATGCAAATAAAGGGCTCAGTGCAATGCTCATTTAGCAACTGCTCAGTTACTGTAAGGTTTTACTATTACTTAATTATTTTTTGTTATATTTTAGCTAAAACATTAGGTTTGTCTTGAATATTGAATTCGCTGGCTGAGTGAATGCTTTGAAGGACTGGTTGTTGTATGACAGCATTTACAGAATGTATTTATTTAATAAAAATCTCTCCCAAGGAAGGAAACTTCTGAAGAAGATTCTCTAGTTCATAGAACATTCTATAGTTCTTTTTCATGTCTCATGTTCTAACAATTTTTAGCCAAAAAGACTTGTTCTGGATTCCCATCCTTTCAGGCCTCTTTATACTTATCAATCCTTTTTTTTTTTTTTAATTAATTCTTCCTTATTCTTTGTGAAGGTGGTAAATAATCTTCATTTAATAAAATATGAGGTACTAGAGCACAGAGAAGAGGAAACTTGGAAACCATGGAACCAGAAGAAGATAGGACAAACAAGATTTTGTGTATTTTACTATACTGGTGTAAAGGAGGTAGCCACATTTTAATTTTAATTTTGTTTTAATAAAAGAAAAATCTTCAGTTTGAGCTTTTATTTAATTTAAATTTTGTCACATTAATTCATGTAAATAATCTAAAAAGCCAAAGTGTGTTATAAGGCTTGTAATGAAAGATGCAATCTCGGGACCCATCTCTCCCCCAAGACCCATGAGTCAGTGCTTTAAAGTCTTTTAGCGGTTCTGGTATTTGCACTCATATTTCTAAATAACATGCCTACAGTGCTATTTCTTAAAAATATGAACTATTTGTTGCTATTTACTACCCTCACATTCGTAGACAAGTATATTTCTCTCTTTTCATCCCCTCATCTGGTCATATTGTTAGATGAATACTCAGTATCTGTTATTATGACCTTTATATTCACATTATACTCATGGTTGAACTAATTATGCAAACTCTTATTTTTCCTCCCTGGTACTACTTTTTGTTTTTCTTCAGTTAACAGTTACCTAGTTCCTTTGCTTAGTTTGCCGTACAACTAAGATAAATTATACTTCCAACTTTTAGAAAGAATTGTAAATATCCTTTCAGAATATTAAACATATCAGGGAATCTACTGGTTTCTTTTTCACTTTCTTCATTTAAAATTTAGGACATTCATCCTGTAATTCTCCAATATCATGTTCCAACCTGGATTATGGTACATAGTAGTCATCCAGGCCTTTGCGTCATCTTCAAGTTGAGAAATGCCTTTGCTGTGGTGCTGTATTGGATCCCATTTCCTGGATCCTATATCTCCCTCTGTACTAGATATATTCCAATATTCCAATTGCCTCACTCTGCCCCTCAACTCCCCTCCTCCCTTTGCCACTCAGCTATGTACAGGCATACCTTGTTTTCACTACAGATAATGCATTTTTCTTAGAAATTAAAGGTTTGTGGCAGCCCTGTGTTGAACAAGTCTATCAGCACCATTTTTCCAACAGCATTTACTCACTTTGTATCTTGATGTTACATTTCAGTAATTCTTACACTATTTCAAACCCTCCACCAGCAAAAAGACTAAGACTCACTGAAGGCTCAAGATGATGGTTAGCATTTTTTAACAATAAAGTATTTTTAAATTACATTTTTTTTTAGAAACATAATACTATTGCTCACTTAATAGACTACAGTATAGTGTAAACATAACTTTTGTATGCACTGGGAAGCCAAAAAAATTTGTGTGACTTGCTGTGATATTTGCTTTATTGTGGTGGTCTGGAACTGCCCCTGTAATGACTCCGAGATATACCATTCTTTTTGGCTTTTGATTGGGTTTAGCCAACGGGAGGCTCATCATTTGATATGAGGGAGGAAAGTGAAGATGGGGTATTTATTCTCCTGATTGCTTCCCTCTAGCTAAATCCACAGCTCCTGCCTGGGAGTCCTCTTCAGACAGCATGGTCTCTGTGTTCCAGTAAACATTCCCTCCCCTTGCCCCACAGCTCCTGCCTGGGAGTCCTCTTCAGACAGCATGGTCTCTGTGTTCCAGTAAACATTCCCTCCCCTTGCCCCTTCAAGCCGAGGGGTGTTGCTAGGCCCAGAGTGCTGCACTATTCCTTATTCCCTTCCCTAAACCCTGTCCACACCCTTCTAAACACTCCCTTTATTAAACTCTCTTCAGTTACCCAGTTTGTGCGCCATCTGTTTCGTTCCTTCTTTTTGGTGCTACATTCTCCAGCAGTTTCCTGAGAAAGGGTTCATGGGAAGTAATAACAACAAAAAAAATCTTGTTTGTCTAAAATATCTTAATTCTGTCCTTACACATGACCAATAGTTTGGCAGGGATGGATATCTAGGTTAGAAATAATATTCCCTACTTCTGTGCTTGCTTCATTGTTTTCTACCTTCAACTATTGCTGTTGAAAAGTCTGAAGATATTCTGGTTTCTAACTCTTTGCATGTGACTTTATTTTTTTTTTCCCTCTAAGTGCTCTTAGGATCTTTTCCTAATCCCAAATCTGAAATTTAACAATGATGTGCCTCGATGTGGGTCCTTTTCATTTGCTGTGCTGGGTACTCAGTGAGTTTCTTTCAGTCATAAAACTTGTCCTTTAACTATAGGAAATATTCTTGTATTATTTCTTCAATAATTTCCTATGTCTTTTTTCTTTTCCATTTCTTTCCAAATTTGGGTGTTGGAGCTCAACTGACCCTTAAATTTTCTTATTTTTTAATCTCTAATTTTCCTCCGGTTTATGTTTTTGTTTTATTTTCTGGGAGATTTCCTAAGTTTTATCTTCTAATTCTTCTACTTAACTTTTAATTTTTATTACATTTTCCATTTCCAAAAGTATTTTGTTGTTGTTGTTGTTCTCTAAGTGTCATCATTTTTAAAAGTAGATTTATCATCTCATTTCATGGATGGTATCTCTTCTTTTATCTCGTTGAGGATGTTACATTGTTGTTTTTTTTAAATAGGATTTTTTTTTCCTGTTACCTTTTCTCCAAGTTCCTTTTGACTATTTCTATTGGTCTCTTCCATGTTAGAGACTATCCTCAAGTGTCTGATGATTCTTGATGTTCATTTATGTTTGAAGTTAAATCTCCTTCAGGGATTCTAATTACATATATCTTAGGCTGCTTAAATTGGCTCACAGCTGATTCTCTGTTCATTTTTATATTGGATAGTTTCTATTACTATCCCTACAAGTTCACAAAAAATTTCTTCTGCAACATCTAAACTGCTGTTATTTCCATCTTCTTTAGAAGTTCAATTTGTGTCTTTTTACTATTTTCCGTCTTTCTATTTATTACTCAATCTTTCCTCTACACTGTAGAACATATGGAATATAGTTATAATAACTTTTAATATTCTTGTCTAATAATTATATCACCTTCCTCATTTCTCAGTATGTTTCTATTTATTAATTTTTTCCTACTTATAATGCGTTGTGTTTTCCTACTTTCTTTGTTTCTGGTAATTTTTTTATTAGATGCCAGACATTGTTATTTTACCTTGTTAGGTGCTATATATTTTTGCACTCCTATAATTATTCTTGAGCTTTGTTCTGGACATAGTTAATTAGAAATGTTTTGATCCTTTGAGGCTTGCCTTTAACTTCATTAGGTGTGACCAGTGTAACCTTTAATCCAGAGCTAATTTTTATTCCACTGCTGAGGCAATGCCTGTGAAGTAGAATTTTCCACTTTTGTAATTCCACTATTTTCTTTTCTTTTTGGCCATGCCATATGGCATGTGGGATCTTAGTTTCCCGACCAGGGATCAAACCCATGCCCCCTGCAGTGGAAGCTTGGAGTCCTAACCACTGGATCACCAGGGAATTCCCTCCACTATTTTCTATCCTTATAATTTTTCACTATTCCCAGCTCTGTGTGAGTCCCAGGGCTTGTAACTTCTGTTCTTTTTGGATGGTTGTTTCCCTAACCTTGAGTAGTTTCTTCATAAACATGCTCTGATCAGTACTTAGCTGAAAACTCAAAGGGTGATGTTCTGCAGCTCTCCAGAACTTTCTACTATGTGTCTCTCTCCTCTCCAGTGCCCAGCATATCCTACCTGCCTTGGCTTATCTGGATGTCCTGCTCTGTCTCCTCCACTAAGGCATATCACTGGGCCCTACCTACATTCTCTTCTCCTGTGCTCGGGCTTGAAAATTCTGTCCAGACAATAAGCAGAGGCAATTGTTTGTTTCCTCTTTCTAAAGAGTCACTGTTATGTATAACTTGATGACCAATGTCTAAACACTGTTGTTTATATGTTTTCTTTAAATGTTCAGCTGTTTTGGGTGGGACGGTAAATCAGGTTTCTGTTACTCCTTCTTGGCTGAAACCAGAAGTCTCTTCTAGTCTTTTGTTTTAAAATAACACACACACACATATACATACATTCACACACATACACACATCTGTGTATTTAATAGGATCTTAATCATATTGCAAATACTGTTTTGTGCTTTGCTTTTTTCAATGATGGTATATTATGGTCACATTCAAATATTTTAAAACATTTTTAAAGAACAAATTCAAAATGAAAAATGTAAAACCCTTAAAATGCCTAATATTACACGTAATTAAATATCAAGTTTTATGTTTGTAAAAGCATACTTTTTAATGACTAATAAATTCTTTCCTACTGATTAATTTATTAATGTCACAGTAAATAGAATACCATCTAGACCCCTAGTAGGTATGGTTAGTGTGTGGTTGGGAATATAAGCTCCAACATATCCATTTCCCTAAGCTTTAGGTTTCATACTTATGGAATCCCAAAGAGGTTTTGGCATCTCAGTTTCATTCACTGTAGGCCACCAATGAAGCCAGGCCAAGGAAATTGTTAGTCATACCCAGAGATTTAACAAACATATTAAATCTGCAGTCCTAGGTAAGAACACCTACATTAATGAATTTGGCCAGATCCTATCTTATTTTTTTTCTAGTTTTTAATTGAATGAAAGATTCTTTAATAGTGATTTACAATTTTCAAAAGTTTCACATACATGATCTCATATAATCCAACAATAATCTCTTTTTTCTTTTCCCCTACCCCTATATTGCTCTTCCCCTCTTCACTCTCCCCACTGACAACCCCTAGTTTTTTCTCTTACATCTGTGATTCTGTTTCTTTTTTCTTTTATTCACTGTTTGCTGCATTTGTTTAGATTCCACATATGAGTGATATCATACAGTATTTGTCTTTCTCTGTCTGACATTTCACTTAGCATAATGCCTTCCAAGTCCATCCGTGTTGCTGCAAATGGCAAAATTTCATTCTTTTTGATCACTGGGTAGTATCCCTTGTATATATACCACATCTTTTTTATCCATTCATATGTTAATGGACACTAAGGTTATTTCCATACAGATCCTTCCTTATTTTTTTTCTTGGACTGACTCCTCTGGAATATACCGTAAACATGCTTCCCAGATTTCTGACAATGCAAATTGTCCTTTAACTGCTGTGTTTTCTGTGTATATGGTAATTCCTCATCTTCAGTAGATCTTGCAACTTTCCTTCTGGGCTATACTAGGAATTAGTTACTGTTGTGATCTTGAAGACTTGGTGGGATTCTTGATGGGGTCTTGAGGAGATATGTATTTTTTTAAATTTGGGTATTATCAGCATATAAATGATATTTAAGTGTAAGATTGGATATGGCCACTTACTCATCAAGAGAGTGAGTGCAGACATAGAAGAAAGGAGGCGCAAGGGCCAAACCCAATATTTAGAGATCAGGTTGAAGAAGATGAACCAGCAAAGGAGGAATGGCCAATGAAGTAAAAGGAGAACTGTGATTCCTAAAAGCAAATGAAGAGTATGATTCCAGGAGAAAAGAGGGATCTATGAACTGAGAACCGACCAAGCAGGTGACGTTGGCAGGCAGTTTGAGTTAAGCATTGGTGGCAAAACTCTAATTGGAGTAGGTTTAAGAGAATTCATGGAAAGAACTTATAAAACAGAAAATACAGTCAACACTTTTCAAGAGTTTTGTTATAAAAAAAGTAGACCAATAAAGAGTTTAAAAAAATAAAAAATAAAAAGAGTAGAGAACTAGAGTGGGAGCTGGAGGAAAATGTCAAGTCAAGGGACATCTCCTCTCTCTCTCTCTTAGGATGAAATGTTCTACAGCATGTTTCTATGGTCACGTGAATGATCCAGTAGAGACAGAAGAGCTGATGTGCAGGAGGGTGAGGGGAGAATTACTAGAGTTATGTCTTTGATAAGGTGAGATGAGAAAAAATAGAATCTAGTGCTCAAATGGAGAGGTTGGATTTAGGAGCACAGATAATTCATTTTTAGAAACAGGAAGAAAGGCAGTATCTGGGCACAGATGTATGGTGGGTAGATGTGATAATAGTAGGAACTTGTGGAAATTCTCTTCTAGGTGCTTTTAATTTCTCAGTGCATTTGTAAATAAGGTCAATTTGGAAACAATATTGCTGGAAATTTCACTAAAATTTTACAAAACTTATTTTTCATTAATTAATTTTATTGAGGTGTAATTGACATACAGTAAAATGTGCAGCTCTTTTTTTTTTAAATAAATTTATTTAATTTTATTTATTGGCTGCATTGGGTCTCCATTGCTGCACGTGGGCTTTCTCTAGTTGCGGTGAGCGGGGGCTACTCTGTTGTGATGCGTGGGCTTCTCCTTGTGTGGCTACTCTTATTGCAGAGCACAGACTCTAGGCACTCAGGCTTCAGAAGCTGTGGCTTGTGGGCTCTAGAGCACAGGCTCAGCAGTTGTGGCGCACGGGCTTTGCTGCTCTGCGGCATGTGGGATCTTCCCGGAGCAGGGATCAAACCCACGTCCCCTGCGTTGGCAGGCAGATTCTCAACCACTGCACCACCAGGCAAGTCCCAAATGTGCAGCTTTTATATGTATAGTTTGATCATTTATGACAACTGTCCACCCTCATGTAACAAACATCTCAGTCAAGACAGACGCAGGGACTTCCTAGGTGGCACAGTGGTTAAGAATCAGCCTGCCAATGCAGGGTACACGGGTTCAAGCCCTGCTCCGGGAAGATCCCACATGCCATGGAGCAACTAAGCCCAGGTGCCACAACTGTTGAGCCTGTGCTCTAGAGCCCGTGAGCCACAACTATTGAAGCCCTCGTGCCTAGAGCCTGTGCTCCACAACAGGAGAAGCCACTACAATGAGGAGCCTGGCGCACCACAATGAAGAGTAGCCCCCACTTGCAGCAACTAGAGAAAGCCCATGTGCAGCAACAAAGACCCAACGCAGCCAATAAATAAATAAATAAATACATACATACATACATTTATTAAAAAAAGACCGACACAGGACATTTCCATCAACACAGCAAGTTGCCTCCAGCCTTCTTCTATTGAAGTTCCTCATCTCTCTCCCTTCCACCTCCTGTTGCCCATGCTAGGCGACAACGATTCTAATTTGTACCACTATAGATGCATTTTTCATGTTTTAATCTTCATATAGATGGAATAAAAAAGTATGTAGTGTTTTGTGTCTAGCTTCTTTTCTCAACACTATACTTTTGAAATCATCAATTTTATTATGTGTATCAATAGTTCATTATTTGTTATTGCCAAGTAGTATTCCATGGCATGAATATACCACAATGTCTATATTCATTCTCCCACTGTTGAACATTTGGGTTGTTTCCAGTTTGGGGCTATTATGAATAAGCTGCTATCTTGTGCTAACCTTTTTGACAACTATTTTTTAACTCAAAAATCTGTACATTGGGACATTTCTTTTCCCTTGGCTGCAGATTCATATACCCAGTTGCCTACTTGAATGATTTCTAGGTTCCTCAAATGTTCAAAATGTCCCAAATTGAACTCTCCCTCAAACCTGATCCTCCTGTAATATCTCCCTTCTTAGCAGCAGCACCTCCACCCAGTAGCCCCTGCTAGAAACTAGTAGTCAGGCTTACATCCTCCTCTCCCTTTCCTATAGCGTCTAATCGTTCACCATGTCCTATTGATTCTGTCTCCTAAATATCTTTCTGTAAATATCTTTTGAATCTACCCACTTATCTACCCTACAGTCCAATCCATTATCTAGATACGGTTTTTTTTTCTGAATTTTCTCAAATCTGATGATCTCTTTCCGTTAAACTTTCCCATAATATCTTGACCTACCTTTGGGATAAAAGCCAACCCTCTTAGCATGGCTTACAGCCCTTATCCAGGCCCAGAGTATCTCTCTAGGCTGCTCTCCAAGTTCCAGCTACAGTGAACATGTTTCTTTTCTTTTCTTTTCTCTTTTTTTTGGCTGTGTTGGGTCTTCGTTGCTGCGTGTGGGCTTTCTCTAGTTGTGGCAAGTGGGGAATACTCTTCGTTGAGGTGCTTGGGCTTCTCATTGCAGTGGCTTCTCTTGTTGCAGAGCATGGGCTCTAGGCGTGTGGGCTTCAGTAGTTGTGGCTCATTGGTTCAGTAGTTGTGGCTCACAGGCTCTAGAGCGCAGGCTCAGTAGTTGTGGCACCTGGGCTTAGTTGCTCCATGGCATGTGGGATCGTCCCAGACCAGGAATCGAACCCGTGTCCCCTACATTGGCAGGCGGATTCTTAAGCACTGTGCCACCAGGGAAATCCCCTTTCTTTTTCTTTCTTTTTCTTTCTTTCTTTCTTTCTTTCTTTCTTTCTTTCTTTCTTTCTTTCTTTCTTTCATTTTAGGCTGCTCCTCACAGCTTGTGGGATCTTAGTTTCCTGACCAGGGATTGAACCTGTGCCTTCAGCAGTGAAAGCGCAGAATCCTAACTGCTGGACTGCCAGGGAATTCTCAAGTGAACATGTTTCTATTCTTCAAATGTCCTCTATTGCTTCTGAGGCTTATAAGAGCTCTTTACTTTGTTTAAAACACTCCCCTCTTCTTGTTTGCCTGGCTAATTCTTAGCGATCTTTTAGGTCTCTTAAAATTTCACTTCTGGTTTGTCCTCTTTAACCCCCAAAATAGGCTAGTTCCCTCTACTATATGCTTGATAGCATACACTTGATTATAATTACTTGTTGAATTTTCTTTATTTCTGACTAGCTCCTGGACAGCAGTATTGTTGACTGTTGCATTTCCAGTGTTTATCACAAAATAATAGCTCAATAAATATTTTTTAATTGAATGAATGAATGAATGAATGATGTTTAATGGGTTTTAAGGTCCACTGCTCATATTTTATAACACAACTTCCTCATTTGGAACCCTTATTTTTCTTTCTTTCTTACTTAGTTGAATATACACTTAAGATTTCTTTGGGACTTCCCTGGTGGTGCAGTGGTTAAGACTCCGAGTTCCCAACGCATGGGGCCCGGGTTCGATCCCTGGTGAGGGAACTAGATTGCACATGCATGCCGCAACTAAGAGTTTGCATGCTGCAACTAAAGAGGCTGCTGGCCACAACTAAGGAGCACAAGAGCTGCAACTGAGGAGCAGGTGAGCCACAACTAAGGAGCCCGCAAGCTGCAACTAAGCCCTGGTGCAACGAAAACAAAAACCTAAAAAAAAAAAATTTCTTTAAAAACGCCAACATGAATGGTATTCCTGTTCTGAAGTCTCTTTTTTTTCTCTTGCCATCACAGAGAAACACATTGGTTCACACTTGGTCCATACTTAAACAATAGCTTGGATTTCAAACTTTATCCCTGCAAATTTGTTACAAACTCTATCACAGTGGAAGCTCTAAATGAGGGTTACCTGATTTTTAGTCATTTGTACCTACTCTGTTATAGTCTGCCTAATGCTTATAAAATCCTTGTTGTCCAATTTTTTTTCTAAGATATATTTAGATGTGAGTTTTTTCCTTTAATTTCATGTCATATTTTTCTTTATTTTTAAGTTCTCTTTTAGGTCTGGATATTTTCATCCAATTTGTCTTTGATTTACTATTACTTCTGTCAGAATTCTTTTGGGTTACTCTTCAGATATACTCATAATTCTCAGTTTGGGTTTTATTTCATCCTCTCTTCAGGTTTTATCTCATCTTCTCTTTTGTCCTTCCAAATCTTGTTGGACATAACTTATTGTTTTCTTATTTGGGATTTCAAACAGTTTTCTAAATGAAAACCACTTTCAGAGATAAATAAAATTTTTGAATATTCTGGACTATGTTCATTTTCCTTTATCTACATTATTTTTCATATCTCTCTTGGGTGAGAAAAGGGCTTGGGTATCTGATATGAACCAGGGTTCCCAGGATTTGAGGCAAGTTGTGTGCCAGTGGGGAGGGCTGGCCATGAGCTGTGCGTGGGAAGCAAAGGGTAACCCGAGTCTAAGAGCTTAGCCAAGCAGTCTTGAGAAGCAGACAATAATCTGAAATGTGAAATCTTTGGGAGAAGGTGAACCAAGAACTGGATCTTTTTCAAATATTGTCAGGCAAGCTTGACCTTGGCTAGTAGGTTCTGGAGACAAAGCCAGGAATGCTGACCTGAGACAAAACACATGAGCATGTGATAGCTTTTCATAGTGCTAGATTTGGTGGGAATTATTAAGATTGTCAGTTTGGACAGTTTTTCCTGCTCTTTATTTTCTTGTCTACAACCAGAATACCCTCCATATGCCCAGGAGGAAGTATGGATTTCCTTTGGCTCTACTCTTAGGTCTTTAGCTAGAGGCCAGATTGATATGCCCATGTTCAGGGTAATTTCCAGTGTTTCTTCTTACCTGGCTCTGCTTTACTGGGATGGGACATTGTGGCCCTAATGTTATTGCCTGAGGGATAGGAACTAACTGATTCTCTGATAAAACAAATCAATGGAATTTATGATCTGCTATCAGCTCAGAAAAAACACTGCGACCAGCACTCTGTCTGTAGACTTTGTGCACGGGGACAAATCTGCCAGGGTACAGTGGACCACTGTCTGCTTCTCCATTCTCACTTCATTCTTCCCCAATGAATTGTGGAAGCTGCAGTCTTCAAATATACACAGAAAGATGCTAGTCTCTAACAGTACTATAACCAAAAAGCATAATTTGGGATTTGGAGGCAAAGAGGGCTGATTGCTCAGTTTGCATCTCTATATAGATCCTGGCTTTCTGAGTCAGCAAGCCGACAATGGGGGAGGGATGCTCAGACAACCTACCTTTTCTCAGATGGTTGGATCTGCTCTGAATCGTGAAGCAGAGTATGGGTAGGCCACCAGCTGTTTTTGCTGAATTCAACTCTATTGGATTCATAAATTGGGGTAATTCCTCTTGGCAATAAGCAGCCTGTCTGTCTTTGTGCTCTACGATGGTATAAATTTTATCATTTTGGGGGGACTTCCCTGGTGGTCCAGTGGGTAAGACTCCCCACTGCCAATGCAGGGGGTCCGGGTTGATCCCTGGTCAGGGAACTAGATCCTGCATGCATGCCACAACAGAGTTTGAGTGCCACAACTAAAGAGTCCACATGCCACAACTAAAGATCCACATGCCACAACTAAGACCTGGCACAGCCAAAATGAATAAATAAATAATATTAAAAAATTTTTTAAAAATAATTTTCTTTGTCTTTTTATGTGTTTTAGGCAGCAGCTGGGAGAGGCTGAGTCAGGGGCTGCCAAATACCACTTAAAAATAGAAATGCCTCATTGGTTTTTATTATAATTGCATCAGTCTGTTCTCATTCTGTCGAGCCTCTGATTGCAGGGTTTCCCAGGGCACAGTCTTTGGCTGACTGTTCAGTCTGCACTCTCCTTCAGAGGAATAATCCTCTCTTTTACCTTTATATCTGATACCTGATGACTCTCAAACTGCTGTCTCTAGTCCTGTCTTTTGATTAAAAGGCATTTCTTGGACTTCCTAGGTGGCACAGTGGTTAAGAATCCGCCTGCCAATGCCGGAGACACGGGTTTGATCCCTGCTCCAGGAAGTCCCACATGCTGCAGAGCAACTAAGTCTGTGTGCCACAACTATTGAGCCTGCGCTCTAGAGCCCATGAGCCACAACTACTGAGCCCATGTGCTGCAACTACTGAAGCCCGCATGCCTAGAGCCTGTGCTCCGCAACAAGAGAAGCCACTGCACTGAGAAGGCTGTGTACCACAATGAAGAGTAGCCCCCGCTCGCTGCAACTAGAGAAAGCCCATGTGCAGCAACAAAGATCCAACACAGCAAATAAATTAAAAAAAAAAAAAAGCATTTCTACTCATCCACTTCTCAAAGTCCTTATGTCCCCAATGGCCGCACCATGTGGCTTGTGGGATCTTAGTTCCCCAACCAGGGATTGAACCCAAGCCCTCAGCAGTGAAAGTGTGGACTCCTAACCACTGGACTGCTTGCCGACTCCTTAGCTGCGGCACTCACAGAGCTCCTTTTGTCTGCAGCAATGTTATATGGAAAATTTGTATCATATAAGATCTTTTCAGTTGCACGGAGCAGGATATCCACTAAGTTATATTTCTTGAAATTTGAAATTTCCAGGGCATCATGTGTTACTCAAAGGTTTAGAGGATTTCTCTCATCCTGCAGGACCACACCAACTTCACACCTCAGTGTGGCATGATCCCTCAGTTGGCAACGTAATTGAGTTTCCAATAGCATGTCACTGTTCTATAAGATCAATATCAACTGCTTCTGGGTGATGGGATGCAGCACAGGACTTGTAAATCCAGTGGCTGTCATACTGTTCACTCACAGAGCTCCTTTTTTTTTTTTTTTTTTTTAATATTTATGTATTTATTTGGTTGCACCAGGTCTTAGTTGAGGCAGGTGGGCTCCTTAGTTGCTGCTTGCCAGCTCCTTAGCTGCGGCACTCACAGAGCTCCTTTTGTCTGCAGCAATGTTATGTGGAAAATTTGTATCATATAAAATCTTTTCAGTTGCATGGAGCAGGATATCCACTAAGTTATATTTCTTGAAGTTTTTCCCACAGGGAGATATTTCTTTCCCACTGTCCTTCAGGGTTCACCTAAATGGAGCTGAATGTCACAAAAGTTCTTTTAGGGCAAGAGCTACCATACTGTACAGAGCTTTCTATAAACTTTGCTAGATTTTTTCCCCCCTCTCTGGGGCAGTGATCAGAAGCAAATAACCATGAGGCCACAGAATTGGGATGTGGGAGGTGTGGCAGTGAAGTCAGAAAAAGCATGCTGGGAGTGCATATTAACTTCCTTGTGACTTTGGGACCTGCCTGGGTATAGTCCTGTTTACATTGTTTCCACTTGATGATGGTATGCTGATGCTTGACTTTGTTGCTGTTGTTGTTGTTGTTGCCGGCTCCTTAATTGTGGCATGTGGGCTCCTTAGTTGTGGCATGTGAACTCTCAGTTGCATCATGCATGTGGGATCTAGTTCCCTGACCAGGGATCAAAACTGGACCCCCTGCATTGGGAGTGTGGAGACTTTTTTTTTTTAAAGCTGTGTTGGGTCTTCATTCCTGAGCACAGGTTTTCTGTACTTGTGGAGAGCAGGGGCTTCTCTTTCTTGTGATGCACGGGCTTTTCAGTGTGGCAGCTCCTCTTGTAGCGGAGCACAGGCCCTAGAGCACACGGGCTTCAGTAGTCGTGGCTCGCAGGCTTAGTTGCTCTGCAACATGTGGGATCTTCCCAGACCAGGGATTGAACCCAGGTCCCCTTCATTGGCAGGCGGATTCTTAACCACTGTGCCACCAGGGAAGTCCCAGGAGTGTGGAGTCAAAACCACTACGCCACCAGGGATGTCCTAGTTAGATAATGTTAAGTTTGTGATGGATACAGGTATCTCATGGGCATGCATTCCATATCCACCAGGGATCAATACGTACTAAGTATCAATATAGCAATCCACAGGCTGTTTCTTTAAAAAATGACATATATGTATATACATACATATCTTTATTATATTTACATAAAATACCTTATATAATATATTATATAATCTTTAATAAAAGAGCATAGATTAGTTTTGCTTTAAAGTCCTGGTATGATTCTCCTAATAAACTTGGCACATTCTCTATATAACATAATCAAATGCACTTTGAGCACCATTGGCACAGAACTACTTGCTCTTTTTTTTTTCTTTTTTTAAGAACTTTTATTGAGATACAGTTAACAGACAATAAACAGCATATATTTAGAGTGTACAATTTGGTATCCCAATCTCCCAATTCATTCCCCCCCAACGCTCCCCACTTTCCCCACTTGGTGTCCATGTGTTTGTTCTCTACACATGTGTCTCTATTTCTGCCTTGCATTTCCTCTTTCATAGTTGTTAGCATTTGCCTTATGTATTGAGGTGCTCCTATATTGGGTGCATATATATTTTTAATTGTTATCTCCTCTTCTTGGATGGATCCCTTGATCTTTATGTAATATCCTTTCTTGTCTCTTGTAACATTTTTTATTTTAAAGTCTATTTTATCTGATATGAGTATTGCTGCTCCAGCTTTCTTTTGATTTTCATTTGCATAGAATATCTTTTTCCATCCCCTCACTTTCAGTCTGTATGTGTGCCTAGGTCTTTAGTGGGTCTCTTGTAGACAGCATCTATATGGGTCTTGTTTTTGTATCCATTCAGCCAGTCTGTGTCTTCTGGTTGGTGCATTTAGTCCATTTACATTCAAGGTAACTATCAATATGTATGTTCCTATTACCATTTTCTTAATGGTTTTGTTTTTGATTTTGTAGGTCCTTCTCTTCTCTTATGTTTCCCACCTAGAGAAGTTCCTTTAGCATTTGTTGTAGGGCTGGTTTGGTGGTGCTGAATTCTCTTAGCTATTGCTTGTCTATAAAGCTTTCGATTTCTCCATCGAATCTGAATGAGATCCTTGCTGGGTAGAGTATTCTTGGTTGTAGGTTCTTCCCTTTCATCACTTGAAATATATCATGCCACTCCCTTCTGGCTTGCAGAGTTTCTGCTGAGAAATCAGCTGTTAACCTGATGGGAGTTCCCTTGTATGTTATTTGTCATTTTTCCCTTGTTGCTTTTAATAACATTTCTCTGTCTTTCATTTTTGTGAGCTTGACTACTATATGTCTTGGCATGTTTCTCCTTGGGTTTATCCTGCCTGGGACTCTCTGCGCTTCCTGGACTTGGGTAGCTATTTCCTTTCCCATGTTAGGGAAGTTTTCAACTATAATCTCTTCCAATATTTTCTCAGGTCCTTTCTCTCTCTCGTCTCCTTCTGGGACCCCTATAATGCGAATGTTGGCGTGTTTAACATTGTCCCAGAGGTCTCTTAGGCTGTCTTCAGTTCTTTTCATTCTTTTTTCTGTATTCTTTTCTGCATCAGTGATGATCACCATTCTGTCTTCCAGGTCACTTATTCGCCCTTCTGCTTCTGTTAATCTGCTATTGGTTCCTTCTAGTGTATTTTTCATTTCTGTTACTGTGTTGCATATCTCTGTTTGTTTGTTCTTTAATTCTTCTAGGTCTTTGGTAAACTTTTTGATCTTTGCATCCAGTCTTTTTTCAAAGTCCTGGATCATCTTCACCATCATTATTCTGAATTATTTTTCTGTAAGGGTGCCTATCTCCTCTTCATTTAGTTGTTTTTCTGGGGCTTTATCCTGTCCCTTCATCTGGTACAAAGTCCTCTGCTTTTTCATTTTCTCTATCTTTCCGTGGCTGTGGTTTTCAGTTCCACAAGACGAAATACTGCTGATACTGCTTGATACTGCTGTCTGCCCTCTTGTGGAGGAAGCTATCTAGGAGCCTCCTGTGTGCTTCCTGATGGGAGGGACTGATGGTGGGTAGGGCTGGGTGGGTGGAGCTCAGTAAAGCTTTAATCTGCTTGTCTGCTAATGGGTGGGGCTGTGTTCACACCTTGTTGGTTGTTTGGCCTGAGGCCACCTAGTGCTGGATCCCACAGGCTCTTTGGTGGGGCTAATGGTGGACTCTGGGAGGGCTCACACCAATAAGCACTTCCCAAAACCCCTGCTGCCAGTGCCCCTGCCTCCCTGGTGAGCCACAGCTGCCCCCCATCTCAGCAGGCAACCCTCCAACAGCAGCAGGTGGATCTGGTTCAGTCTCCAATGGGGTCACTGCTCCTTCCCCCTGGGTCCTGGTGAGCACATATTTTTGTGTGCCCTCCAAGAGTGGAGTCTCCGTTTCCCCCAGTCCTGTGGAGGTCCTGCAATCAAATCCCTCTGGCTTTCAGGGTCTGATTCTCTGGGGATTCCTCTTCCCATTGCTGGACTCCCAGGTTGGGAAGCCTGATGTGGGGCTCAGAACCCTCACTTTAGTGGGTGGACTTCTGCAGTATAACTGTTCTCCAGTTTGTGAGTCACCCACCCAGCATTTATGGGATTTGATTTCAATGCAATTGCGCCCCTCCTGCCAGCTCATTGCACCTTCTCCTTTGTCTCTGAATATGGGGTGCCTTTTTTTTGGTGAGTTCCAGTGTCTTTCTGTCAATGATTGTTCAGCAGTTAGTTGTAATTCCGGTCCTCTTGCAAGAGGGAGTGAGCGCACGTCCTCCTACTCCGCCATCTTAATCCTATCTCTCAAACTACTTGCTCTTTAGCCTCAATAAGTTGGGATATTTCTTCTAAAGTGAACATTGGGTTGCTATTCTACCTGTCACTAAGAAAGAGACACAATGCTTGGTAAGCCCCCTTGGGTTTTAGAGGCAACATACACCATGTGAATATGCCACTCTGACCCATTTTCAGGTTAACACAAAAGGTTCTCAGCTTTGAGAGAGCTCCAGATCAAGAGAAGTTTCTTTAGCTGATTGGGGCAGGTCCGAGAGCTGTATGGAGATGATGGAAAGTTCTAATAAGGGAATCAAAATGGAGGCATCCTATGTTTCGGGAGAAAAATTACACTCTTTTTGGCAAGTAACTACTCTATTTTTGATAAGCAACTTTTGTTTTGATACCAGTCTCTTGCAGAGACTGAATACCTGACCATAAGATACCAGCGGGCTATGAATTTTGAGGAGCCCTCCATAAACCAAGCCACAAAGTCTGATGTTCCCAGCAGTATTCCATCATCACGAGAAGGTGGTCAGACTTCCCTGGTGGCGCAGTGGTTAAGAATCTGCCTGCCAATGCAGGGGACACGGGTTCAATCCCTGGTCTGGGAAGATCCCACATGCCAGTGGAGCAACTAAGCCTGAGAGCTACAATTATTGAGCCTGCATGCCACAACTGCTGAAGCCCGCATACCTAGAGCCCGTGCTCCACAACAAGAGAAGCCACAGCAATGAGAAGCCCGAACGAACACTGCAAGTAGAGAAAGCCCATGCACAGCAACGAAGACCCAACGTAGCCTAAATAAATAAATTAATTAAAAAAATTAAAAAAAAGAGAAAGTGGTATATGTATCACCATGAACAAGCAAAGTACAAGTAAGTGACATTTATAGCATCTTTTCTGTTGCTTTTTCCTCAGCCAATACCTAGGGCTTCATGTGGAATTCTCTGTGATCATTCGCTGAGAAGAAAAATAAATATTCCATCCTGGCTTACACATATTCAGTGTGGGAAGACATTCTGGAACCTTTTTGAAACATTGAAAATGTTGAAGTATGTGGGCCGAGCGATGGGATTCAGAATGTCCTGCTTGAGCAGTGGAGGAGCTGAGGGTGCGGGGCGTGGAGACTAATATCACCCTGTTTGGTCCTGAGGGATGGCTGGTTAGCCAAAGACGGGTAAGATTCCTCAGAGGAGGAACAACCTAAGACAGGCACAGCCGCAGAGGGGCCAACGGGGGTGGTGCATAGAGCCTTCCTTATATCACCGTGTTTGGCCCTGGAGGATGACTGGTTAGCCAGAGACGGGTAAGATTCCTCAAGGGAGGAACAACCTAAGACAGGCACAGTCGCAGAGGGGCCAACACGGGTGGGGCACAGACCCTTAATCCTTTTGAGAGAGGTCTCCTGCCCCCAGGGTTGCTTTGCTCTCCACACCCAGCTCAAATCAGGACCCAGGAGGCAAACAAAGATCATTGCCCCCAGTCATGTGAGGCCTTTGATTGTTTATGGGATTAACCTGGGAGTGTTAGACCCTTAGGCTATGCCGAGAACTCAATAAAAGCAACAGTGGGATCAATCAGCGAGGCTCTTGATCCTAGAGGTCTTGAGTCCCCCGGTCCCATCTTTCTCTTCAGTCTGTGTCTGTGTCTTCTTCAAGCTTGCGGCACCCGTCACTCACCTCGAGTCGCCGAGCTGGTCCCGGCAATTCAGGTTTTACAACCGGAAGGCTTACAGTTCTATTCAGTCAGAAGGATAGATCAGATGCTTAATTTTGAAGGAATTGAGTTTGAGACCTTTGTTATTCATCCAAGCAGTGATGTCTTCAGTTGGATAAACAAGTCTGGATTTTAGGGAGGAGCACCAGGCTACAGCTCCATTTAGAGGTTATCCTGAAGGGCAATGGACGAGGGAACCCCTCCTACTCCCATCAATTAAATTTTAAGCAAGACATTGCATTGTTCCCTTTGCCTAGAAAAACAGGTGACATAAGGTAAATATGTACACTAATTCATGGGCAATAACTAATAGTTTTGACGAATGGTCAGAGACGTGGAAGAAAAATAATTGAAGAGTGGCTTACGAGAAGTTTTAAAAAAGCACTATGAGGATACATTTCTCAGAATGGGCCCAGAATGTTAGACTATTTATGTCGAATGCTCACTAAAGATGCCCGCTTCAGAGGAAGATTGCAATAATCAGGTAGACAAAATGTCCATGACTGTAGATGAAACTCAGCCTCTCTTCCAATCTGCCCAAGTATTTGCTGAGTGAGCTCATAAACACCTAGATTCACTAATTGTTAACATTTTGCTACATTTGCTTTATTTCTCTTTCAGTTGCACTGTTCACCTACATCCACACACACTTTTTTTTTTTTTTTTTGCTGTTCCTTTGAGGGTAAGTTTGCAGGCATCATAACATTTCCTTCCTAAATAATTCAATATGCATCAGTTATACATATACTACATAACCGCAATGCAATGACCACACTCAAGATAGTTCACACTGGTGTATGTATCCAGTCTATTTTAACATTTCCTCAATTGTCCCAATAATGTTTTTATAGCTGTTTTTAAAACTCTGACAAAGCAGCCAATCAAGGATTATGCATCACACTTAGTCACGTCTCTTAACATTTTGACGTCTAGAACAGTTCCCCAGCTTCTTTGTTTTTACTTTATAACACTGATAGTTTTGAAGAGTCCGTGCTAGTTGTTGATAAATATCTTCTAAATGAGTGCATAATAGTCTCCTTAAAATGTTTTTGCTTCCTGTACCTGCAGCTCTGAGCTCTGATTATTTATCAGTCTGAGAAAGCAAGAGAAGATTGCTTTTACCAGGGAATACAACAGCAATTTAATCAAATTTGAAGCTCAGACTTTTATCTGGTCATTTCAGGTTACTTTTGCCACTGGTCCAGGTGACAAAAAAAAATGAATAAATAAAATTATGATGGTTTATTGAGGTAACTGATTTTGGATATCAAGGGGAAAATAGGATTGCTGCTACAAAATGGGGACAGGAGTAGTACAGATGGAGACCAAGTGATCATCTGAATATGTTATTGACATATCAGAGGTATAAGGTAATGGAAGACTACAGCAAATTATACAGGCAGGACCACCAAAGGTTCAGCTCTTTCAGGAATGACGGATAAGTATCTGGTGACTATCTGGCTAAAGGCAAAGAGAATGTGCAGTCTTCCTTTAAGAAGGAAGTTCATAAATATCTCCTGTGCTCTCATGACCATTTTCAGGAAGAAGAACTGTAGCGTAGACCTGTATTTTCTCCCCTGCTGTGTCATGTCAGAGAAAGACTCAAAGTTTTCATAATGACTTTTGGACTCTACATCATCTGGCCTCTTCTCATCTCATATTCTACTGTTCTCACTATCACTGGTTTTCTTCCTCAGGGCTTTAGAGGTCGTTGTTCCCTTTGTCTCAATTGTTCTTCCTTACATACCTGCATATCTCATATCTCATCTCATCTCATCTCAATCTCTTTTAGGTCTTTATTCAATGTCAACTTCTCAACAAGGCCGTCTCTGCCTAAAATTGCAACTCTATTGCTCTTCCATATATTTCCTCCCCCAACACATTTTATTTTTCCTCTCATCATTATCTAAATGATACTTATTGCCTGTCACTCCTAATAGAAATTTTGTTCACAGCTGTAACTCCAGTGTATAGAAGAGTGAGCATGGTGAGTATTCAATAAACAGTTGTTGAATTAAGTAATAAAGTATATATTTATCTTTTAAGGTTATTTTAAAATATTTTCTATTTCCCCCTTTATTTTATATTGGATGTGTAGTTGGCATTTGTCTTTATAAGTTAGTCTAGAGGTTACAGAATATTATGATGGAATAATGGTAGGTTTAAAGGAATAACAGACATTACTCAGGAACTGTGGACTTGAAGCTGGATGAACTAATTCAGTGGTTGGTAAACTTTTTCTGTAAACGGTCAGATAGGAAATATTTTAGGCTTTGTGAGACATACAGTCTCTTGCCACTGTTCAACTTTGACCCTGTAGAACAAAAGCAGCCATAGACAATATGTAGCAAATGGGAATGGCTGTGTTCCAACATAACTTTACTTACAAGAACAGTTACAAAAAATAGTTTACATCCCCGCCCTCCCCCCCCCCCCCCCAGCTGCAGCAACTGACAATGCCAATGCCCCCATCTGGGGAGATGGAGCACATGTTTTCAGTTGTTGAAGGACATGTTCCAGTATGTTGAGCAGAAGTAGTTAGTGGTATAAGAAGAGGAAGAAGTGTTGCTTCTGTTAGGCAATTACAAGAGTGAATTGCAGCGACGTTTGCCTTTTGCTTTTTGGCTGCCTGGTATTCGAAGCTCTGTTTGTACACACACAGGGCTTCTGTCATATTAGAGAAGCTGACTACTCCAGATACTTGCTTTTCCAGCACCCTTTGCATTTATGGCACCAGCCAGAGGCACTTTCCTGAAACATTTAGCAGGTGCTAGTGGTAATGAGACTGTGAGGAACTCAGGGGAGACTGCTGAAAGATCCGCTCCCTGGAGCAGAGTGGTGGAATTGTCTTTTGGTGATACAGTGTCTGGTGTTAGTGGTATTGGTGGTTTAGGTTGTTGCCAGTATTGCTTTGTGTGAGCAGGAATGGTGCCTTCACTGTATCAATCCCAAGGTGTTATTATGAGCATCATTTTTTCCCCCTAAAGTTATATTTTCAGCTCTTTATTGGAGTATAATTGCTTTACACGGTTGTGCCAGTTTTTGCGGTACAACAAAGTGAATCAGTTGTCATTATACATATATCCCCATATCCCCTCCCTTTTGAGCCTCCCTCCCACCCTCCCTACCCCACCCCTCTAGGTCATCACCAGTCACTGAGTTGATCTCCCTGTGTTATGCAGCAGCTTCCCACTAGCTGTCTATTTTACATTTGGTGGTGTATATATGTCAATGCTACTCTCTCACTTCATCCCAGCTTCCCTTTCCCCACCCCCCCACCCCATGTCCTCGAGTCCACTCTACGAGCATCACTTAAGGCTAGGTAGCCCAGTGTCTGGTTCTCCAGTTCTCCAGTAGATTCTCCAGTAGATTCTGTAAGTTATCCAACATCCTTTCAATAAATTCCTTTTTGATTTGAATCAGCCAGAGTTGATTTCTATTGCCTAGAAATAACTCAGACTAAAATACATTCTTTTTACATTTACGAAACAATCCTTGGACACAGTCATGAAGCTCTTTTTACGAATGAGTTTTAGCTAGATTAAGTAATTTTCCCTTGAGTTTTTCATTTCAATTAAGGTATTTTTTATTTGCTAAAAGATCTAGTTGGTTTTCTTAATCTGCCTTAAAAAAATAATATTTTATAGCCCTTTCCTACCATGGGTCCGCCCCATATTTCTTTAAATAGTGCTAGATTTATGGTAGCTAGAGTTTATGAATAGTACAACTCTCCTTCTCATCATTACTTTTCTATTTATTTATTTAATTTATTTATTGGCTGCATTGGGTGTTCATTGCTGCACACGTTCTTTCTCTAGTGTGGGGAGTGGGGGCTACTCTTCATTGTGGTGCCGCAGTCTCCTCATTGTAGTGGCTTTTCTTGTGGAGCACAGGCCCTAGGCGCATGGGCTTCAATAGTTGCGGCACATGGGCTCAATAGTTGTGGCTCACGGGCTCTAGAGCACAGGCTCAATAGTTGTGGCACACAGGCTTAGTTGCTCCATGACATGTGGAATCTTCCCAGGGCAGGGCTTGAACCTGTGTTCCCTGCATTGGCAGAAGGATTCTTTAGCACTGCACCACCTAGGAAGTCCTCATCATTACTTTTTAAAAAAATGTCAATATTGATAGCTCCAATTTAACTTAAGAGGTGCTATTTTAATGTGAGTACTTCAAAGATACTCTCATTACTTCACTACCAATACACACACACACACACACAGATACACACACACACACACACACACACAATCTATCCTCTTAACCAAATCTCTCCAATACTTATTGTAAAATTCAGCTCCTGTTTCTCTAACTCCTTTGTGCTTAATTTCTAAACTGCATAATTTATCAGGTTATTTTGTACTTCCACAATACTATTTGTGTAATATGGTCTTTTAAAGCAATTATTTAATATATTTATTATTTGACTATATTGCTAGCTTTTGTACCCAAGGACAGCATACCCAAGGACCTACATAGAGGTTGCTCAAAAATTATTTGTTGATTGGCTTTTTCTGCCACCTACTAGGTAGTTCCTTCCTCTGAGGACTCTATTTAATATTCAAAATAGTACCAGGAAGGAGGCCTGAGTAGGAAAAAATGTTGTGATCTAGTTCTAAGCATAAACTATTAGATCATCTAAATATCTAGGGGTCTTTCTGTGGTCTGAAGCAGGTTATTGCTATATTTGGCTCCTCAGAGCATGGAAATTTTCTCAAAGACCAGAGAAGGATTTCTAAATTCAGAGGGACTTTCCAGGCACGGTGAAAAGTGAGCAGGGAGATATGAGATAATCTAGTTTAAAAGCCATTTGATAGCTTAAAATGCCTCTGACAGCTATTTGAGCAACAATGGCTATAGCATCTCTGATTTCAGGAAGCCCTGTTATTAATGCACGTATGAATGTTTAACCAAACTGTATGACCTCTCTCTTCTTTACTTTTTAAGAATGGGGATGCTTGTAGCTTACATGAGTAAGCATAGGGTTTTCTGGAGAACTCTCTGAGCGTATGGGGTCTTTTCTCACCATTTTCACTTCCCCTGTAAGTAGAGTGACTATATAGTTTATCGCCCAAATTGAGACAATTTTGATAATGAAGGGGATATTATTAATAATTACACTCAGACAACAGGCAAAAACTACCTCAGGCCAACTGGTTTGTATGGTCACATTATCTATGTCACTTCCTGCCAGATTCATGCTGTTCTAAGGCACAGTCCACTAAATGGGATGCTGTTTTCTTTACTTGTCTCTATTTGGAAAAACCTCCTATTCACAGAGATTTAAGTTACTGGATAAATCTTCCATATGCCCACTCCCCCCAGTAAAACATCCCAAGCTTGAGCCATTTATTTTGTAGTAGCATGCTTAAGGCCTCACCTAGATATTGAATGTTGCTGGGTGTCACGTAAGTCATGCTGGGAAGCTTGGGAGTGGTGGTAAAAGGGAATGAGAGGCTTTTGCTTCCATGCCAGTAGTGCATGTGGAGTCTATTGTTCAGATAGCCTTTTTTTTTTTTTTAGCCTAGGTATCCAGCTAACACAATCGGCTATATGGTGCTGTACTATAATAGGTCTATAATACTGTTCAAACAAATAATATACAAAAAACAAACACAAAAAATAAAAACATTGTTTTTAATTTACAGTATAGTGCCTTGAAAAGTACAGTAGTATAGTACAACAGCTGGCATACAGGGGCTGGCATTGAGTCAACAGGCAAGAAGAGTTACTGACTGCAGGAGGGAGAGGAGGTGGGAGATGGTAGAGCTGAAGAATCTGCAGCAACAGGAGACGGAGGGCAAGCTGCAATTTCACTCATGCCTGACACTGATGGCACAGGTTTTGGTTCCTTGCTGGATTTGATTCTGTCTACCTTCTTGAAAAAAACAATCCAGTGATGTTTGGATAGTACCTCTTTTTTTTTCATTATAGATGACACGGTAGCATGGGATTGCATTCTGAACAGCTGCTTGCCTTTTTTATATTTCCACAGTATGAGCTGTAGGCATGCTGGTTTCTTTAGTTCAGGAACTGATTAAATTACTCATGGAACCTCTCCCCAGATCACAATTCCTCTCCCCATTCCTATTCAACATCATAATAGAAGTCCTAGCAAATACAATAAGACAAGAAAAAGAATTAAAAGGAATACAGACTGGGAAAGAAAATAAAACTATCTTTGTTCACAGATGACATGATTATTTATGTACAAAATCCCAAAGAATCAACAACCAAAAAATGCTTCTGAAACTAGTAAGCAACTATAGCAAGATTGCAGAATACAGGGTTAATGTACAAAAGCCAATTATCAAGGAATAATTGGATTTTGAACTTAAAAGCAAAATATCATTTATTTTTGCACAAATTGAGGGGGGGTGGAGAGAGAGGGAGAGAAGTACTTAGTTATAATCTAACTAAATATATATAAGACCTATAGGAGGAAAACTACAAAACTCTGATGAAAGAAATCAAAGATCTAAATAAATGGGGAGATATTCCACGTTCATGAATAGGAACACTCAATATCATTAAAATGTCACTTCTTCTCAACTTGATCTATAGATTTAATGCAATCCCAATCAAAATTCCAGAAAGTTGCTCTGTGGATATTGACAAACTGCCTCTGAAGCTTATATGGGGAGGCAGAAGACTCAGTAGCCAACGCAATACTGAAGAAGAACAGAGTTTGAGGATTGACACTACCTGATTTTAAGACTTACTATAAGGCTATAGTAATCAAGACAGCGTGGTACTGATGAAAGAACAGACAAGTAGAACAATGGAAAAGTGTAGAGATCCTAGAAATTGATCCACATATAGCTTATCTTTGATAAAGGAGCAAAGGCAATTCAATAGAAAAAAGACAGTCTTTTCAATAAATGATACAGGAACAACTGGACATTTACCTGTAAAAGTATGAATCTAGACACAGACATTACATCATTCACAAAAAATTAACTCAAAATGGATCACAGGCTTAAATTTAAAATGCAAAACTATAAAACTTCTAGAAAATAACATAGGAGAAAATCTAGATGACCTTGGGTTCGGTGATGATCTTTTGGATATAACACCTAAAGCACAATCCGTGAAAGAAAAAACTGATACATTGGCCTTCACTACAATTCAAGACTGTTCTGTGAAAGACACTGTTAAGAGAATAAAAAGACAAACCATCTGTTGGAAGAATATGTTTTCAAAACACATACCTGATAAAGAACTTGTACCCATATAAAGAACCCTTAGGATTCAACAATAAGAAAACAAACAACCCAATTTAAAAATGGGCAAAAGACCTGAACACACACCTCACCAAAGAAGATATACATATGATAAGAATGTGTGAAGAGATGCTCAACATCATATGTCACTAGGGAATTGCAAATTAAAATAACGATGAGTTCCTACTACATATCTGTTGAAATGGCTAAAATTCCAGACGCTGACAACACGAAATGCTGACAAGGATGAGGAACGACAGGAACTCTCATTTATTTCTGATGGGAATGCAAATTGGTACAGCCATTTTGGAAGACAGTTCAGCAGTTTGTTAAAAAGCTAAACATAATCTTACTATCTAATTCAGCAATAGTGCCCTAGGTATTTACCCAGATAAGTTGAAAATTCACGTCCACACAAGAACATATACACAAATGTTTACAGCACTTTTATTCATAGTTGCTAAAACTTGGAAGCAACCAAGATGTTCTTTGATAGGTAAGTAGATAAACTGTGGTACATCCATACAGTGGATTATTATGCAGCGATAAAAAGAAATAAGCTATCAAGCTACAAAGAAAGATATGAAAAACCTTAAATGTACATTGTTAAGTGAAAGAAACCAGTGTGAAAGGGCTGCATACTGTATAAATCAACAATATGACATTCTAGAAAAGGCAAAACTGTAGAGACAGTGAAAAGATCAGGGATTGCCAGTAATCTGGAGAGGAGAAAAAAGTAAGGATTGAATAGGTGGTGCAAAGATGACTTTCATGGTGCTGAAACTATTTTGTACGATACTGTAGTACTGGATACGACACTAATGCATTTTTCAAAACCCAAAATAAAACTGTGCAAACACAAATAATGAACCCTAAAGGAAACCATGGATTCTAATAGTGCAACAGTTGGTTCATCAATTGTAACAAAAACTCCACTAATGCAAGATGTTAATAATAGGAGAAACTGTATGGGGGTAGAGAGGGGATATTTGGGAGCTCTCTGTATTTTCTGTAAAATTTTTCTGTAAACTTAACACTGCTCTAAAAATGAAGTATATTAATAAAAAAGCAGGTATTAATTTTTACTAATAGTACAGTCTAAAGCAATATTGTGGAAGGAAATATGTCATTGATTAGTAATGCTTCACCCTACCCATATTTTAATAGGCTTTCATTTTTTGTGTGGAGCAACATGCCATTTTTTTCTCTTCATAAGGGTCTACTGGAACAAGAGGAGAGCTATGTTAGCCTTTGATGGTGTCTCTCTGCTGATTCTGGTTTGGATTAAATTCCTTTGATTCAAGAGTCTCCCAGTAAAAAAATAAATGGCGGGGGGGGGGGGAGGTTTCTGAGTAAAAGGGAACACATACATCTAATTTTGCTCCCTTCTGAAACTTCACTAAAACTTAGTTAAAAAAATTTTTAAGGCCATAAACTGACAAGATAGAAAACAGGAGAATAAATAAAATTAATGGCATTTTGTATGCTCTGAAGCAGATAGATTTATACTGGTGGTTACTGAGAGGAGTACAGTGAAAGTAGACTCCTAAACTAGCAGGGGGAAAGCCAAGAACTAAACTGATTTGCATTGCAGAAATGCTTAAAATGCCAGGAATTTGCAGGACCAGGTACCTCTGGAAATGGAAGCAAAAGTGTGGGGTGAGGAACTTCCCTGGTGGTGCAGTGGTTAAGAATCCACCTGCCAATGCAAGGGACAGGAGTTTGATCCCTGGTCCGGGAAAATCCCACATGCTGGGGAGCAACTAAGCCTGTGTGCCACAACTACTGAGCATGTGCTCTAGAGCCCATGAGCCACAACTACTGAGCCCATGTGCCACAACTACTGAAGCCTGTGCCCTCGAGCCTGTGCTCCACAACAAGAGAAGCCACTGCACTGAGAAGCCCACACACTGCAATGAAGAGTAGTTCCTGCTCGTCGGAACTAGAGCAAACCCATGCACAGCACTGAAGATCTAACACAGAAAATAAATAAATTTAAATATATATATATAGTAGGGGGAATGTTAAAAAAGGAATGTTAGTTGAAAAATAATGAAGAAGCAGATAGCTAAATTTTACTTCTCAGTCCATGCTGCTGATTATCTATTCCTTGTGCCCCACAAAAGACTAGAGACTTTTTTCTTTAGAGAGGGTAAAACAGAGAGTCTCCGGTTGGAGGGTTATCAGTCACAGTTGAATGTGGAGTACTATACCGGACATGGGAGAATGTGAGTGTATGCTGAATTCTGAGTCCTAAGTCCTCTTACCACAGTTGACTCCAAAATACTGGCAGTCAGGCCTAGAGCTTCTAGGCAGGAGATTGGAAGATCCTTCTCTGGGGATCAGATCAGTCCATAAATACAGCTAAAGATAACAATTCAGGGATTCCTCAACAAACAACTCAGCCATATCATTTCACACTAAAACCCGAAGTTGACATATGCTCAAAGCTTTCAATCAGCTTTTAGTGTTCTACTCTGAAATATGAGCAAACAAACAATTGAGTACCAGAAAGTTGAAGAAATCATATGATAGAAAGATAAAAATCAAAACAAATAATAAAGAAAGTTTGAGGAGATAGCAACTAGGCAAGGAGAAAAAAACCTTAAATTCAAGAGAAGATGTTACATTCATGAAACAAGATGCTACATAAAAACAATATTCAGATAGCAAAAAATATCCTTTGAAATGAAAATCATGGTAGCATAAACAACAAATTCAATAGAAAGCTTGGAAGATCCAGTTGAAGAAATCTTTCAGAGAGTAGAGCAAAAAGAGCAAGAGCTAGAAAATAAGAAGGAAAAAAAATCCAAAGAACAAGTCCATGAGGTTCAACAACTGAATAATAGGAGTTTCAGACAGGGAGAAATAAGAAAACAATCGGGAAGGCATTAAGAAGATAATTTACAAAAATTTCCCAGAAGCTCATGGGTTTTCAGATTGAAAGATCTCACTGAGTATATATGACCAGGGATGGATAAAAGACCCACACCCAGGCACAATACCATGAATTTACACTGGAGACAAAGAGAAGATCGTATAAACTACTCCCACCACTCCCCCCGCCCCCGCCAAAAAAAAAGAGGGAGTTCTCATACTAAGGATCAAGAATCAGAGTGTCTTTTGCCTCTTCAGAGGCAATATTAGAAGGCAGAAAGCAATGGTGAAATGGCCTCACAATCATGAAGGAAAATTATTTCCAGCCTAGAATTCTATACTCAGGATGCATGTAGAGGGGGAAAATTTTCAGACTTGTGGAGTCTCAGAAAACTTATTTCCCATGTATATATCCTTTCTCATGAACTTAATGAAGGTTGTGTTCCACCCAAACGGGACATCTGTCATAGGAGAGAAGTGAAAGGGATCTCCAAAATGTTTGCCAAGGGAGAGCCTAGGATGGTAGCTATGCAACAAGTCAAAGCTGGGGTAGGTTAGAGGCCACAGGACAGAAATATTTAGGAAGATGAAATTGGTAGTATATATTTATAAATTTTAACACCTAACAGATAGTTTGATTGAGATTAGAAAATTAACTAAACTTACATGGAAATTATTAACTCCAGAGAAAGCAAAACATTTTGCAAAAATGATTATAATTGACTACTGTTCTGAAAGCATGTATACTCATAATAATATAAACACTATGCATTTATATAATCACTATATTGTGATGACAAGGAATGGGAACTGATTGTGCGTGTATGTGTTTAATTGTGCTGCAGTGAGGGAAGACAGTAGAGAATGCCTATAACGGAAAGAACATGATATAGCAATACAAGCATGTTATTATTTATTTTTTTTAGTTGTCTTTATTCTTTATTTGAGCCCCAGTTTTTAATTCCATGTGCTAACTTGGTAACTTTTAGTTTCTTAGAAAAATATAAGGAATAGCAACTTCAAAGCTATAAATCAACTTCCTGAAAAGCGAATTTGGAAACAAGATCTATACAAAGATGAACATTACATACAACAAGCGTGTTATTTAAAGTATGGAGGTACATGTGAAGAAAATCACCTAGAGTTGAAAGTCACTGTCTTTGGAAACAGGAATAACAGGTGGAAGGACTGAAGACTCTTCTTTGTTTTAAATATCTTATAAAACTTGTTGACTTTTTACAAACAAGGACAGGACTTCCCTGGTGGTGTAGTGGTTAAGAATCTGCCTGCCCACTATTTACTATAGCCAGGACATAGAAGCAACCTAAATGCCCATCAACAGTTGAGTGGATAAAGAAGATGTGGCACATATATACAATGGAATATTACTTAGCCACAAAAAGGAACAAAATTGAGTTATTTGTTGTGAGGTGGATGGACCTAGAGTCTGTCATACAGAGTGAAGTAAGCCAGAAAGAGAAAAACAAATACTGTATGCTAACACATATATATGGAATCTAAAAAAATGACCATACTGATGAATCTAGTGGCAGGACAAGGATAAAGACGCAGACATATAGAATGGTCTTGAAGACACGAGGGGGAAGGGGAAGCTGGGACGAAGTGAGAGAGTAGCATAGACATGTGTACAGTACCAAATGTAAAATAGAAGGCTAGTGGGAAGCTGCTGCCTAGCACAGGGAGATCAGCTTGGTGCTTGGTGATGACTTAGAGGGGTGGGATAGGGAGGGTAGGAAGGAGGCCCAAAGGGAGGGGATACGGGGATATATGTGTAAATACAGCCAATTCACTTTGTTGTACAGCGGAAACTGCACAACACTGTAAAGCAACTATACTCCAATAAAGATCCAAGAGGGGATAAAAAAAGAAATAGGGAAGCTCTGTCAACCCTCTCCCCCGCCCCCTGCCCCAAAAGGAAAGAAAGAAAGCAGCATATGGAGTTGTCAAAAGATTCAAGGCTTTGGAGGTGCTTCGACATGAGATTGAGTTCCACCTCTGCCACATTGTCATTCACTCAAAGACTATGAACAACAGGCACCTACTATGTGCCTTGGGCTGTTCCAAATGCAAAGCACACATTGATGAAATTAACAAAATCTCTGCCTTCATGGCATCTCCACTCTAGTGTGGGAGAAAGACAATAACTAAGGAAGCAAACACATAATAAAAATAATTTCAGATATTTAAGTGGTAATGGCTGTGAGGAGAGAGAGCTGGAAAGCCTCTAAGAAGGCTTGTGAATAGCTGTGTGACAAGGGGCAAGTCCCTAATCATTGAAGGTCAGTTTTCTCACCTATAAAATGGGGATAAAAATAGTTTTTACCTCATAAGATTGTCGTGAGAGTGAGAAATAATACATATAAAGCATCTAGCATATGCCCTGTCATATTACAGGCACAAAATGAATGGTAAACACTATGATTGTTGTTCTTTTGTTATTGTAATAAAACTGTGATGAACAGTAGTGGATACTAAAAAAAATAAATAAATAAGTAAATCTTTAAAGGGCAGACTTAAAAAAAAAAAGAGAGAGAGAATCTGCCTGCCAATGCAGAGGACTGGGAAGATCCCACATGCTGCGGAGCAACTAAGCCCATATGTCACAACTACTGAGCCTGTGTGCCACAACTACTGAAGCTCATGTGCCTAGAGCCCGTGCTACACAACAAGAGGAGACACCGCACTGAAAAGCCCACACACTGCAACGAATAGCCCCCACTCGCCACAACTAGAGAAAGCCAGTGTGCAGCAATAAAGACCCAATGAAGCCAAAAAAAATTTTTTTTAATTAAAAAAAAAAAATTTCAGTGCCTCCAGGACATCATTCTTCCTTCCTTCTGTCAAAATTCTCTCTGCTCTCGCCTTCCACTGTCAACTCACCTTCACCCTCATCCATCTTCAACTTGAAGGTCGCTTCCTCCATGACCTTCCCTCTCAACTATATACACTTTATACCATCTTTGTCTCACTCCATTGCATGCATTACAGATGCAACCAGGCATCTATTAAGGTCATCATCTGATTGATGTTTTCCTACCCCATTCAACCATGGGCGCACTCGAACAGAGCCTGCTCTATCCTCACCACTTAGCACAGTGCCTGGCACCCAAGAAAACTCCGTACGATCTTTAAATAAATACCCGTTAAATAAAAATAAAAAATAAAAACAAGGACAAAAAGTTAATCGATAATACAATATTTCGGAGATATTATTTAGGACACTGCAATAGTAATTATTATTCTTTACCATGACTTGTACATGGTGAGTACTCTCAATTGTATTTTGAATTGAATCTTTCAAAATATGTCAGAAGTTGTTGTAACAAGTCATTACTAGGCAGTAATATCCTTGAGGTCAGGGAGTATTTCTTATACATCTTTATAGTTCCTTCTGGGCATAGTGTGGCATCATTTGCATTTTACTTGTATTAATGTGTAGGATTTTGCATGTTTTAGTCTCATGAAGAACTAAGTCAAATTCCTTCATATTCTTAGTTATAAACAATCTTGAGTTGAATATTTAACTTTACAAATAGGATCTGCTCTTTTCAGTACTGTGAATCTAAGCTCTGCCTTGTAATTAAGAAATCAAAACAAAAGTTATTATGGGCATGACAGATCACATATAATCATTCTTTATTAACTATATCACATTCTGTAGGAAAAGAATCTGAGAGATGGCTCAAGGTCACCCAGAGAAACAGGCAGTACCATCTTTGCAATAAATAAAACTATTTGCCTAAGCCAAACTTTTGTGATAAACACACTTAGAGTAGGTGTGAGGGAAAAGTGAGAAGGGTTTATCCCACTTGAGATTAATAGACAGTGTAGTTTGTCTTCAACTAAAGTGTTGATGGATAAAAGACAAAAACTGGTGTGTAAATTCAGCTTTCACTTTGTTGAAAGGGGATTAAAAATAGAAAGGAATTCTATTTAGGTTTAGACAGTGAAGGCTGAGATATAGAAATAACTTTTGTAAAGGAGTGGGATTGAGATATTTTTTCCTACTGAAAAGCCCCAATTATGAAGCTGCCAGAATAAGCATTTTGCCTGCTTGCTTGTATTTCTGATATCTTGATTAATCACATGGCTGTCCTATATCAGCAGTTTTTTAATCTATAAATTCACAGCTCCAGAGAGTTAATATGAGATTATCCAGACACTATTTAAAGGGCCAAAGATTGAGGAAACAAAGGAGCCTCTTCATACAGGTTATGTGAGTACTTTTCTAGTCCTTAGGCACTTGGTAATTTCGCAAACTAGATATGGTATATTTGTCAAGCAAATCTCTTTCAGCAGATTCTCTTCCTCACCATTTCTTCCCTCTCATTATAAATGGAGTTTATATTCCATACCTCCATTGGGGGCAATTATTTTAAGTAGAACAATTCTACTACTTTCTAGTTCCTGTATTAATGGTTGTTTCCTGTACGCGATCTTACCTTGGATATCTTAGGTTAAAACAAACAAACAGACCAACCACAGAAGAGCATCCCCAGGACTTCAGAGACTATAAATATAATTCAGAAAACGTTTGAAAGCATGGGTTTAGGAAGCAGTAAGTGTAAGAAAACTGCATTAATAATCACCACTTAAAAATCTGCCATGGAGAAGATAACCACAAACATAAAAGTACTTATCTATTGGCTTCTATAATTTTAAATTGATTTTCAGAGACCTGTCTTCTAAGCAAAATCAGAGGAAGCACTCTGCATTTTTAGCACTAAATGCTGAAAGAGTAATTCAATAATAACACTTTGCATTTACTTTTCTATACTTTTAAAAATGCTTTTTCGCATATATATTTTGAAATAGTTCAGGTTTTATTATCGTTTATAGACTGAGGAAACTGACACCTGAGAATTTAAGTGATACCTTCAAGACTGCACAATTATACCATGAAAGGCAGGACCAGAATTCTTGGTACCTTGTTTTGTTGTTTACTATCAGTAAAAACTGTATCTTTGATTAATTACAGGCATTCCCATTTTATAGTTCAGTATATGAAGACAAGACAAAAAATCTTAATGGGTTTGTTCCAGGTCATTCTGTAAGAGAAATGAACAGCTACGAAAAATACATGAGCACCGACTTGAAATCCTTTGCTCACATCACTTGATTACAAAAATGTAAGAGTGAAGGCCAAAGGGTTATGCAGAAAACACTGTCCATTATTCTTCTTAAGGTTTGTCCTCGATAAAAGGTTTCCATTCAAATCCATTTCTTCTTGGCAAACACTTTTCTCCTCTAGAAATATTAAAAACAAAAGAGAGAAAAAACTTTCCTGGGTAAATAATGGAAAGGGAACAGCCCATTGAGATGGACAAACATAGAAGGATTAAATTTTTCACAACCTAAATATAGGATTATGTTCATCATATAGTTGTAAAAGTTATAAAAGGCATAAACTACATTTGTGTGGCCAAGTAATTAAGATAGTATTACAGTAGTATGCTGTTAATCTGACTTTTAAAACAATTTTAAGTTAAAGAAACAACTATATACCAGACAAATGGTTGCCTTAGTGTTCTTAAATAAATAATATTAAAGAATTAAAAATAATTTCCATACTATAGTGGAAATTGGTCATTATTTGGGCCACTTGAACTGCTTTCCTGTAATTAGAGAATTCCTCATCGTGTAAATATTGGTAGTAAGCAAAGATATCTCCCATAATGGAAGTGGAAGACGTCAGATAATCACTTTCTCTGCCTCCTTTACAGCTAAGGTAAAGTCATGTGACCTAGGGTTTTCAATCAGACATCTCAGCTGGACTTTTGACTCAGACCTGAAGGTACAAGCAACAGTCTCTCTCTCTCTCTCTCTCTCTCTCTACCTTCTGGCAGGAAACATTCCTGCAATCTACAGTTGCCAACGTAGAACTGGCCAAGGGGCAGACTGTGTGGTCTAGTGCCAATGTCCATGGCGCTGGCTGGGGTGGGGTAGGGGGGACGGGGACCATCTTCTCACAGTTTGCCTAGCACTTACCCAGTTTTAGCATGGAAAGCTCTGAATCTCTGGAAATCATTCAGCCCCAGGAAAACCAGGATACTTGCTTATTCTAGCCAACTTCCTCATCAGATTAGTTCTGTGGGTGGTTTATCTCTCCTGCGTAGCTTCAAGCCTAGTTTTTCAAGCCCTCCCAACAATTCTGTGAGCCACCCAATATCATTTTTAAAAATTATGGAAGTGTAACCCAATATCCTTTTAATCCACTATTGATCTGCTGAAATCAGTGAGAACTGGTCTCTATTACTGCTACCGAGAACCTTGACTGAAACAGTGTGGAAGCAGTTTGGAAACCTGCATTTCGTAATAACCTTATGAATCATATTGCTTTGATTTGGCTAATAGGGTTATTACAGACACCATCTGATGTTAGTGAATGTTTTTTTTAACATTCTGGAAGGTGCTGCAGAAGCATCAATCATGATTATTCTTACTGTATTTTTGAAATCCTGCAATGTTTCTGATGGCTGAGACTATTGTGAACCATTTTCCCTTGGTGATGAGATAAATACTGACAGAAGTGAAATTGCTGACAGAAAATATTTGAATTTCCCCACTCCATCTCATCCCATACCCCCAAATTTATGAATCCTTATTTCTCCACATGAAGAATTTTTAAAGCCCCCTCCCCCCAAAAAAGAAGCAAATGGTGACCTAAAAAAAAATCTCTGCTCAATTATTCACTTTTGGAGCGCATATAAAAGTTCTTTGTTGTTTCTCCTGATAGTTAGACATCCCTCTTGAACATATGCACTTCTTGTTCCGCTTCACCTTCAGGATATCCTCATACTCCTGCACTTTGATTTTTCATCCTTTGGAGAAAAATCCTTCAGTGAGGACACTCCTGTTCATAAAATGGTCATTAAAATGTTACTACAGTGCTTACTTTGGTAGCATATATACTAAAACTGGAATGATACAGAGAAGATTAGCATGGTCCCTGTGCGAGGATGACGTAAATTTGTGAAGCATTTCATATGTTTCAGACTTATCACAGTGACCATTTCAATACATATGAACATATATAATTGCTATTTGGTACACCTGAAACTAATTTGATATTGTGTGTCAATTATACTTCAATTAAAATGTTATTCCATAAATAGTACATCTTTATTAAAGAAAAATCAAGGATACAAGAAGACAAAGAGAATAGGCATCCATAATTCTGTCACTGCTAACATTTAGGTATTTTTTTTTTGGTAAGCATTCATGTCTACAACTATAGAATTTTTAAAAATTTGAGGTCATACTATACATACTATTTCAGAACCGACTTTATTATTATGAATTTATCCCCATGTATACGCAGATAGATATCATTTTTAAAATATTGTTCCAGGTGGACAATATTTAATTAAATATTTATTCTTAAACTTCTTTAGTGGTTACAAATCAGACAAATGTGGTTATTTATTTATTTAATTATTTATGTAGTTGCTCTGGGTCTTAGTTGCAGCAGGCGGACTCCTTAGTTGAGGCATGGCAATTCTTATTTGTGGCATGCGTATGGGATCTAGTTCCCTGACCAGGGATGGAACCCAGGACCCCTACATTGGGAGCTCAGTGTCTTATCCACTGCACCACCAGGGTAGTCCCACAGATATCATTTTAAATGACTGCACACTTTACAATGTATAGAAGTATCATCACATTCATCAATTAACTTGAACATTTTCAGCTTTGTAAACAATACTATTAAAATTAGATATCTATAGGACTTCCTAGGTGGCGCAGTGGTTGAGAATCTGCCTGCCAATGCAGGGGACACGGGTTTGAGCCCTGGTCCAGGAAGATCCCACATGCTGTGGAGCAACTGAGCCTGTGTGCCACAACTACTGAGGCTGCGCTCTAGAGCCTGCGAGCCATGGTTACTGAGCCCGCATGCCACAACTACTGAAGCCTGCGCGCTTAGAGCCCGTGCTCTGCAACAAGAGAAGCCACTGCAATGAGAAGCCCACACGCTGCAGTGAAGAGTAGCCCCCACTCTCTGCAACTAGAGAAAGCCCATGCACAGCAACCAAGACCCAACGCATCTAATAAATAATAAATAAATTTATTAAAAAATTATATGCTCCTATCAAGATGCCTATTTTTCTCAGCGTGAATGTATGAGATTAATCACTTCATTCTGTTACAAAATGCAAAGAAGTAAACTCAAATTCTAAAAATGTATCACCACCTCCAAGAACTGTCATTTGCTTTGTCACCATCACCCAACTATTGGATTTTCACAAATTACTTCCTCCCTGAAATAGGTTTCTAACTGATTTTCACTCTTTTATTGCCTTCTCAAGAAGTCCTTAGATTTTTTTTAAGCAACATTTTCTTTCTTCCTTCCTTTGTTTCTTTCTTTCATTTATTTATTAATTTTTTGGCTGTGTTGGGTCTTCATTGTTGTACCTGGGTTTTCTCTAGTTGTGGTGAGCGGGGGCTACTTTTTATTGTGGTGTGCAGGCTTCTCATTGCGGTGGCTTTTCTTGTTGCGGAACACGGGCTCTAGACACGTGGGCTTCAGTAGCTGCGGCACATGGGCTCAGTCGTTGTGGTTCACAGGCTCTAAAGTGCAGGCTCAATAGTTGTGGCACATGGGCTTAGTTGCTCTGTGGCATGTGGGATCTTCCTGGAGCAGGGGTCGAACCCGTGTCCCCTGCATTGGCAGGCAGATTCTTAACCACTGCACCAACAGGGAAGTCCAAGACCTTAGACTTTTAAAATTTATTTTCTCTTATCCCATGAAGTACCATAATAATATTACACTACACTATTTTAAATACAGGCACTTAGGAGTTTATACCTTGTATAGAAAGAAGTCAAGCAGGTAGTACCAAAATGCAATTAACTTAATCCCTTTTCTCTTCGGGTTAAAAATACTGTCTTCCTTTCAAAAAGAAAGAACATCTATTGTCCTTTTCTTCTATTTGAGGACCATATAAACTATTAAATAAAATAGTTACAATGCTGGTATCTGTCATAAGGTGGGAGTTTAGAGGAAGGGTAATCAGTATCTTTGCAGCAGTAATTGCTGCCTATTTCCCAACTACTTCACTGGTTTTTGCTGACCCTCATGTCCACTGTTGCCTCAAAATCTATCATCACCCACTTCTAAAGCCTCCCTGGTGGGCGTTGCTGGAGGCTGTTAATATCTTTCACACCAGAGAGAGGAGAGTGGGCGAGAAACTCTTCAGGGGATCTTGGTTGGCTTCTATATTTTAGCTCTATTTTTAACTCTCTGCAATCAATGTTGATGACATTAGACATTTGCTTAATCTCATTGCAGCCAGTCACCCTTTCTTTGGCATATTCCTCTCACACCTTAGAGCCTTCTCCCAAACTACACCCTATGCGTAGAGTGACCATATGCTATCTTTTTCTGGAGAGTCCCAATTTCAAATATTCTGTCGTATTGCCAGATCAGATGTCAGACCATATGCTTCACATTTCCTTTGGGGAAATATATTCACCTATCTATGCATCAATTCCCTAAAAACTCTGCTCATCAAGGTTTCTATTGTTTTTGCTAGACAGTTTATGGAAAATGTTATTAATCCAAAATGCAGCTAGATATCTTCTTCTATGGGAAGCATTCCTTCAGAGCCTTCCTTCCTTAGATGCTGCTCATATGTGCTGCCAGAGCTGTCTATTCTTCCCTCTGCAGGGTGCAACCCAAACCTCAGATTTTCCTCACCCACTCACTGAAATCTCCTTCCTTGGTATGTTTGGGAAAATAAAGGGTAAAAGGTGTTGCGCCACTTCTATTATAGCTTTACCCACCTGTACTCTGCTGCTCAGAAAAGCATTCTCTGTCCAGTTAGAAAACACCCTTCCTTTTTCCACTGCTAATGGTTTGTTTGAATCACATATTGCAGTCCACGACCTCCCTCCCCCTCCTGATAGCCTATGGATCTGAGTATCTCCCAGCAGTACATTTCCCCACCTTGCATGTTTCAGTCTAGAATAATACCATGAAAAAGGCGTGGGGGTTTCAGGTGCCCTTTCTACTCTAAGTCCAGCTGCATAGTCTAGGAATTGGAAAGAGCTTTGGTATTCTAAGGATTTAGGAGGCAATCAGCAGATCAGCCACACAAACACACATTGATCTCCCAAGGACAAATGTCAATTTCCAGAGCAGTATCGAATAAGGAGGAAAAGAAACATTCTCTTAATTTTCCTGTATAACACAGCCCTCACACACAATGGAGTTAGAACTTTACATTATAATGCAGAACAGCAATAGCTCTTTATTCATCTTTCCCCTCTCCTGCTTTTAAAAAATTAAACTATAGTTGATTTACAATATTGTGTTAGTTTCTGGTGTACAGCAAAGTGTTTTGGTTATATATACATATATGTGTGTGTGTGTGTGTGTGTGTGTGTGTGTGTATATATATATATATTCTTTTTAAGATTGTTTTCCATTATAGGCTATTATAAGATTTGAATATAGTTCCCTGTGCTGTAAAGTAAATCCTTGTTGTTTATCTATTGTATATATAGTACTGCGCATCTGCTAATTCCAAACTCCTAATATATCCCTCCCCCATTTTCCCCTTTGGTGACCATAAGTTTGTTTTCTATGTCTATGAGTCTGTTTCAGTTTTGTAAATAAGTTCATTTGTATTATTTTTATTTATTATTATTATTTTTAAAAAATCATTTATTTATTTATTTATTGGTTGCGTTGGGTCTTTGTTGCTGCTCGTGGTCTTTCTCTAGTTGTGGCACGCTAGGGCTACTCTTCATTGTGGTGCGTGGGCTTCTCATTGTGGTGGCCTCTCTTGTTGCAGAGCATGGGCTCTAGGTGCATCGGCTTCAGTAGTTGCAGCACGCAGGCTCAGTAGTTGTGGCTCACGGGCTCTAGAGTGGCGCACAATTTAGTCTATAACAAACTGTATTACATGGTAGATAAAATCACAGACTTTCAAGTCAAACAAACCGGGTTTACAAATCTGGCTCCCGTAACCCCAAAAGTCCATCACTAGGTGCGTGGATAAATAAATTGTGGAGGACTTCCCTGGTGGCGCAGTGGTTAAGAATTCGCCTGTCAATGCAGGGGACACGAGTTCCGGCCCTGGTCCGGGAAGATCTCACATGCCGAGGAGCAACTAAGCCTGTGTGCCACAACCACTGAGCCCGTGAGCTTCAACTACTTGAAGCCCAAGCGCCTAGAGCCTGTGGTCCACAACAAGAGAAAAACCCCTGCTCAGCACAAGTAGAGAAAGCCTGCTCCCAGCAACGAAGACCCAACGCAGCCAATAAATAAATAAATAAATAAATAGTGATTTATCCATACAATGGATTATTACTGAACAATGAAAAGGAATGAACTATTGACGCACACAACGTAGATGAATCTCAAAATAATTACACTGAATGAAAGAAGCCAGAGAAAAAAGAGAGTGTATGCTTTTATTTAAATAAAATTCTAGAAGATACCAACTAATCCTATATGACAGAAAGCAAATTAGAGGTTGCCTAGGGCAGAGGTGTACAGGGAGAGGCAGGAGGGAGGGCTTAAAAAGTGACAATGAGAAAACGTGGGGTGATGGATCTGTCCATTATTTTGATCATGGTAATAGTTTTACAGGTAATAGTTTCAAATACACATATGTCAAGAGGTATCAAATTGTACACTTTAAATATGCACAGTTCATTCTGCGTCATTTCAATCTTAATAAAGCTATTGAATTTTGGAGGAGAAAGAGTAAAAGGAGGCTGTCTCTATGCCCTCACAGAGGCCTAAAAGTCTTTCTTGCCCCATAAGTGAAGGGCAAGGCATGTGGCTTTCAATTCAGGTGGCCAGGCTTGGGCCAGGTACCACCTGGCCTAGGCTTCCAATGATGCCCTGGATCTCTTTAGAGGAACTTTTGGGAGCCAGCTGAGATTCTTCACTGTGACTTTAAGTGGACCTGCCTCTTACTCCTCCTTCCTAGCTCCTCTTTTCTATTCTGAAAGCAAAGATAAGAATGGATGGGTTGAGGCTTCTGGCCCCCAGCAGCTAAGGAAAAAATTTATCAATTGATTACGCTAAATGGAATCGGTATACTTTGAGTGAAATTTTTATTTTCATTTGTTTAATAAGCATTTACTGAGTACCTACTACATGCAAGATGTTGTGGACATATTTATTAAGTTCCCCACACCTTGAATGTGGGCCTTGTGATTTACTGTGACCAATATAATGTGGTAGGAGTAATACTGTGTGCCAGTTCTTAGCCTAGGCCTTGACAGTCCTTACATGCCTCTACGTTCATTCTTATAACCTTGACAGTCCATGGGCTAAGCCCGGGGTAGTCTGCCAGAGGATGAGAGACATATGGCTCAGCCACCCCCACCTCCCCAGCTGACAGCTTGCTAAGCCCCAGAAGCAGGACCTTTTAGCTGCTGGCTCTTGACTGCAGACACATGAATGAGTCAGACTGAACCAGAAGAGCTACACGTGTAAGCCCAGCCCGGGTTGCTGACCCACAAAACCATGAGTTAAAGAAATAGCTGTTTTAAGTCTTATACACAAACATGCACACACATACACCCACACCCCCCCGCCCCACACGCACACGCACACACACACACACACAGTTCCTCTTCTTATTACTAGTGCTTGACTGGCTTAGTCAAATTATTTCACCTGACTGTACCTCCGCTTCCTTATTTTAAAAATGATTACAAATCATACCTGCTACATAGGGTTGCTGTTGCTATTAAATGAGATAGCATTTGTAAACTGCCTTACCTAGTGCCGGCTACATAGCATGTATTCAGAATTTGGAGGCAATGATTTTTTTCCCTTTTTTGGGGGGGGCAATTATTTTTCAAGTCAGGACCCATATCTTACTCACCTTTTTTTCCCCAACAGCTAGCACAGGGTCTTCTTCGTGAAAGGAACTCAGTAAATGTGACTATTTGGGGAACTATAGTAAACTCAATGAATATTCTGACTATAATCTTCTTTAAGATAGTTTCATATATTTACCTAAAAGGCAGTAAGAAATCATCACCTCTATCATTACAATTTTAAAAGCAAGCAAGCAAACAAACAGAATCTTAGTTGTCTTCATTTCCTTGAAACTCAGGATTGATCCTGAATAGCTCACTTCTTATCTTCTTGACCCTGTCAGCAGCATTCAGTACCAACTGATCATCCCTTTCTCCTTGAAATGCTATCTTCATTTGGCTCTGTGTACACCACACTTAGTCTGATTTCCCTTCTATTTCACCAGCCACTCATCTGCAATTTCCTTTGAGAGTTCGTCCTTATCTCTTCACCCTCTAAATGTTGAACTGCTCTAGGGAATCAGTCTTTGGGTCATGTCTCTTCTCCATTTCTAGTTCCTCTCTTGGTGATCTCATTTAGTCTATGGCTTTAAATATTGTACCCATATACTGGCAACCCCAAATTTATATGTCTGTTTCAGGCTTCTCTCCTGAACTCCAGTCTCATGAATCCAACTTTGTATATCTAAGTACCTACTTGACATCTGTATTTGGTTATTTAATAGGCACCTGGAAGTGTATGCATCCAAAAATTAACTCCTGATTCTGTCCCTTTCTATCTACTCCTAAAATTTTCCCTGTCTCAGTATATAACAACTCCATCTTTCTAGTCCCGTCTACTGTTAGAAGAAACTAAAATGCAATTCTCCTGGGGTATTTCCCAATGCTCTGCTTCATATTACACCTAGCAGCCAGGGGTGAAGAGGGGGAGATGAGTTGTGACAGTTACAGCAATTCTCAGAAGTTGTCTGTCTCAGCTTGAGCCCATTCGTGATCCCCTGCCTCTGCAGCAAAATTCTCCAGTCCTACTTTTCTTTTCCTTCTGGTCATTCTAGGTGACAGGACAGATACTATGATAAGCTAGTTAGTTTTAAGGAGATATTTTTCAACAAGGTTTGTGTCCTTAAAAGTTTTCCTCTCTATTAGTGGATTTCCCTGCTGGTATCTTATGACAAGCCAATTTTCCTTGCTGAATTATTCCAAGATAATATGTATATATTAACAGAAACCTTCAATGTCTTTAATTCAGAGCATAAACATTAGCCACCATAGCATGACCAGTTGAGAATATATTGTTGGGCAAGATAGTCTTTTGGTACCAGTCAAGAGTATTGTACTTGGTCATCTACTTACATTTCTCATAAACAAATTCCCCCTCTCCATGGAGGCTAGTTCTGGCTTAAAAGTATCATTTTAACATTTTTTCTATCTTCTTTCCTTCTTAAGAGTTTCATATGCAAGGAGCCTAATTCTTTTTCTAGAAGAGTATTCCTGAATGAAATGTAGTCTCTTCCCATTTTCATAGATTTATCTGGAGTCTGGAAGATTACTCAAAAGAGGAGTTTATCTTCATGGTTGGCTCACATTGCATAAAGTTTCAGAATTATTGTCCATCCACTTTCTCATCTAAGTCCATTACTATCCTAATTCTAATACTATTCTATCCCAGTTCTATTACTATTATTACTATTGTATCATTATCACCACTGCCTTTTCTTTTTTTTTTTTGGATAGGTAAAAAATTTATTTAGAGATTTATTTAGAGAGAAACACACTCCGCAGACAGAGTGTGGGCCATCTCAGAAGGTGAGAAAGGCACCAGGGTTATGGGGGTCGTCAGTTTTTGTAAGGGTGGGTAGTTTCACACCACTGCCTTTTATCCCTGCCAAGAGCCGGTACCACATCCTTACAAACTGATTATTTGTATAGCTTCCTGACAGATTATCTGACTCCATACTCTTTGCTCTGATTTATTATGCATTCCTCTATTAAAAAAAACAAACCTTGATTTATCGAATCTGGACTATTTTTTCTTCCTTTAATCCTTTCACTTTTGCTTTGTATAAGACTTTAAACTTTCAAGGAGTTTTCATATTTATTACATTGCTTAATTCTTATAATAGCCTTGTAAAGTATTATTAATTCTCCTTTAACAGACAAGGCAGCCACACATGTAGAGAGTAACTATCATCTAAGAAAATCACATATGCAATGTATATCATATCCTCAATTCAAACCCAGGTTTTTTTTTTAATGAAAGTATAGTTTATGTACAATATCATGTAAGTTACAGGTGTCTAATATAGTGATTCACAATTTTTAAAGGTTCTACTCCATTTATATTTATTATAAAATATTGGCTATACTCCCTGCATTGTACAACATACATCCAGATCTTCTTATTCTAACTTGAGCATTTTAAAAAATAGAGATGCTCTTTTATTTGACCCAAACTGAATCATTCAGATTCTCCCTTCTAGGAAATTGGAAGTAGATCACAGAGACTCTGATAAGTTATTGGGAACTAGTGCTAGGAGCTAGGGTGGGTTTTTTCCTACGTGCACATTCTGGTGTTTACTTCTTGGAGGATCCAAACTGACACACCAGGGTGGAGAGAAAGAGGAAAGAAAGACAGTGAAATACAGGAATGAAGGAAAGATTAACCTTGGTTCTTAACTTTCTGATTCTTGGTTCCACACACTTATGTGGCCCAGATACACTTCCTACCCATTCTTGAATCTGTGAGAAATTCTTTTAAAACAAATTCTACTTTAAACATTATCAAGTGGATTTTTGCTCTTGCTGCCAAATGATATCTAAAACATGTTATTCTCGGGGGTTCCCTGGTGGTCTAGTGGTTAGGATTTGGCATTTTCACTGTCGAGGCCCTGGTTCAACCCCTGATCAGGGAACTGAGATCCTGCAAGCCGCATGATGTAGCCAAAAAACAAACAAAAAACCCCTAAATCTTAACAAATAAATAAATAAATAAAACATGTTATTCTTTCCACCCATTTTTCCCTCCTTACCTCCAACTCTTTGCTGATGACATGCCTTCTGCCTAGAAAACTTTCTTATTCTATTCTTTTTTTTTTTGTTTTCTTTTCTTTATTTTTCTTATTCTATTCTTTCTCTTTCAAAATTTTACCATCCTTCAAGTCCCAGTTCAAACACCATTGTCTTCCTTAATGACGTCTTTGTTCATTCCTGTTCACTCTGTTATATCAACAATAGAACACCCATCACAAACTGCTTTATAGAGTTATTTGTGTATAGGTCTCATCTGGCCTACTGTTGAGGAAACCTCTTGAGTTTATTTATTAACTTATTTATTAAATTATTATTTATTTATTTTTATTTTTGGCTGTATTGGGTCTTCATTGCCGCACGCAGCCTTTCTCTAGTTGTGGCTTGCAGGGAGCTACTCTTCCTTGTGGTGCGTGGGCTTCTCAGTACAGTGGCTTCTCTTGTTGTGGAGCAGGGGCTCTAGGCACATGGGCTTCAGTAATTGTGGCTCACGGGCTCTAGAGCACAGGCTCAGCAGTTGTGGCACACAGGCTTAGTTGCTCCACAGCATATGGGATCTTCCCAGACTGGGGCTCGAACCTGTGTCCCCTGCATTGGCAGGTGGATTCTTAACCACTGCGCCACCAGGGAAGTCCACCTCTTGAATTTAGAAAGCATAGCATAGTAATTTTTATGTCCCCCCACTGAGCCAACATGAGGCAGTTGTTCAAGTAATTGTAAGAGACTGTACAATGAATGAATGTACAAAGATCCTGACCCAGCCAGTTCTAAAAGGGACTGAGGCCTATGGCACATCTGGATGTCAAAAGTGGAGCCATCTGTGATATACACAACTATTCTCACAAAGTCAGTATCAATGGATTTTCCTATTGGCTTATACTATGTTTGGAGTGAGATAATAAAATTACTGACCAATAGCTATTTAAACTGTTGGTGCCTCAGGACAGAACAGAGGTGAGATGAGTCAAAACAGTTAATAGCCTCCTAGATGCAAAGGGAAAAATTTAGCCCAGAATTTCCTAAATTACATTGTGTTCTGACATAGGAAATAATAGCCATTTATTATAGAGCTTATGGTTGTATAGTGAAAATATTGATGATAACGGTAGCATTGACGTCTGAATTTATTTAGTATTTGTATCAATAATTCCTGCACACACAAACAATATCATCTCCAAATGTGACTGGCAATTATAGTTGAGAAGATAAAACTTTATCTCTATCTATCTATCTATCTATCTATCATCACTACACATATATATATGTCACACGGTGAAACTATAATTATTAAATTTTATTAAAATGCATTTTTCATTAAAAAATTATTTTTTATTTTTTGGCCGTGCCGCATGGCATGCAGGATCTCAGTTGACCAGGGATCGAACCCATGCCCCCCCATTGGAAGTGCTAAGTTGTAACCACTAGACTGCCAGGGAAGTCCCTAAAATGCATTTTTAAAACATTATATGGCTAATTTTTAAAAAAAACTTTTATTGAGATATAATTGACATACAATAAACTGCATATATTTAAAGTGTACAATTTGATATTTTTTTTCTTATTAGTAACGTATACATGGCAATCCCAATCTTTTTAAAACTCTTTTGTGAGGTGGTTTGTACTGTGAGCAGTCACAGCTCACACCCTCAACACTCTTGTGCTTCTCTTCTTTGGTATTTCCTTGGCAAAACTCCAAGCCTGCTGTAATACAACTTCCCACCTCCTCAGTGCCTGCACCTAATCAACCAGAGGGAAAAAAAATCATCATGCTGACTGGACTCGCTTTAAAATCACGGCCTCAAGTTTCAAGTGGATTCTCAGTGTTACCCAGCCATTCTTTACATTTCCCTAGTCATTTGTCTCTTCCATTCTTCCAGATGATGCCATTCGCCTCAAGAATCTTCCTCCCTTATCCCTTGTTTTATATTTCTGAGAAAAAAGCAGCAGTCAGAAGGGAACTTTCACAGCTTCTCACCACTAATTCCACCCACCTGCTTGCATTTCACCTTCCCTCCTGTTATGAAGGCTGAACTCTTCCTGTTTCTGTTTGAATCCAAACTCCCCTCCTGTGCTCTGGGTCCCAGCTCCTTTTGCCCATTCAAGAACTTTGCTCTTAAAATTATCCCATCTGTTTCCTATATCAATTTTTTCCCTCCCTGTGGGATCATTAATACTAACATACCACTATGTTTAATATCTCTTAGTTAATAAAAGAAACCCTCTCAATCTCACAACCCTCTTTAGCCACTGCCCTATTTCTTTAATCTTCTTTACAGAAAAATTCAGAATTTTTTATATGTTCTGTCCCATGTTATTAACTCTCATTCTGTCTTGAATTTACTCCAATTACATTTCCCCCCCTCATCATTTCACTGGTAATACTCTCATCAAATATACCCTTGCTCTCCATATCAATAAACCCAATGATAAGATCTTCTTCATTCATGCTTCAGCTTTTAGTAGTATTCAATGCAGTTGATCTTTTTGGAACACATTCTACTTTGGCTTCCAACAAACTTCTCTCTCCTGGTTTTCCCCCATCTCTGGCTCCTTCTTCACAGTCTACTTTTTTTGTTCCTCCTCATTATTTTGACAAGTAAATGTCAAAGTTGGAGTTCCCCCAAGGCTCAGTTCTCCTCTGTCCTCATTTCCTAGGAGATCTCACTAGTTTCGTGGTTTTGCAAACTGTATATATGACTTTTCCTCTTTCTTTTACTTCCTTTTCCTTCCCAAAGCCATTAGGTAGGACAGAGCAAGCCTGGACTGGCACTGGGTATGAGTTAGGAAGAATCACAGAGGCTCAGAGAGGAGTTTGGCGGCCATCTGGGAAAGGAGGGTGCCTGTATAAGAGGACTGCCTAGTATGGATAGTCATAGCCTGATTGAAGTGAGGAGGGCACCCACGCAGAGGGGCAGCCTGATATGGGCTATGAGGGATCTACACAGAAAACTAGCCATGCATGAGGCATCAAAGCTTCAGTAGTATGAGGAGGACATTCACTTCGCAGGGGCAGACAGGCATGGTTGTCAGAGCCTGGATGGGTGAGGAGGATATCTATGCAGAAGAGGGAGTGGTGGTGACTCTGGAAGATCTGTTACTTACAGGGGAGTTGATTACATAAGTAAATACATTAAAAAATTGGAACCAGCTTTCCCACTGGTTCAGAAGGAAAAAAAGAAAACTAGAATAAATATTGTGGGATTGGAATACTATTAGAGGTATTTGTGTGAATTTATGATTGTATATCCAGATAGATGATAAATAGATAGATATAAGTAGATATAAAATATAAATCTAGAAGTATATATGTGTTTTTGTATCTCTATATCTATATTTCCTACCTCTGTCCACTGAAAGGGCCTGGGAGTAACAACATCCCAATACAGTTGAGCACATCTATTCCCCAGATTTTGGCTTCTAAATACCATTCTCCACAAATGCAACCAGCGCTCTTGAAGAAGTGGCTGATTCCAGTACTGGGGCAGCAAAAATATAAGATAAGCTTGGAATATCTTGCTGAGACAGAAAGCAAAGTGCTCCAGGAATGATGGGATAGGGGTGGAAGGGGTGTATATCACAGAATCCAGCCTGAAGGGTCTCCATGGGCAAATCTGGTACATTTTGAGCATTAAATTAAATATTGATGTAAATAGATTATAACCCATTAAATAAAATAAGAAACCATGAGTCAATATATGGAAAGCTTTGAGTAAGAAAGAAGAAGAGGACTTTGAAGTAATATCCCTCAAAAGGCAGGGTTTTAGGGGTAAGTAAAGGTTCTTATATTTTATTCTGGTTAGAGAAAAAAGTAATAAGGGAATCACACCAGAGATAGAAGTCTATTATATTCCTGCATGTTTTCTTTTCTTCTTTCTGTTTGTCCACTTAGAAGAAAAGGAAAGTCTTTGAATAAAAGAAAGTTAAAATACGTAGAAGCAGCAACACGTATATCTAGAAGGGCTTTTGATTCTTAAAGAGGTGTTTGATTTTCAAGAGAGCAGCCAAATATGTACTCTGAAAGATTTTTTTACTCTGAGAGGAAGAATTTAGGGTTTGTTAGAGGAAGGTTTCTTAGTTCTGAAAGTATTCATGGTGGAGTGGGGAAGAACATGTAGGAATTCAAAGAAACTTGATAAAAGTCACTGATCAGAGAGGAAAATACCAAATTTTACTTTGAGTATAAGTGACCACATTGTGACTATTATGATCAGCTTATATTCCTGTTGTTCTAATAAAGGATTTTATTTTTTAAAGCATCACTTTTTTTTTTTTTTTTTGAAAACATGCTAGTTTTCTCTTGGTTAAACAAGTCTCTGAAAAACCTGGCTATTTGAATACTTAAGCAGTAACAAATGTAACAGGAAGTTGCGTAGGAAATTGTGACTGAAGCACTCCAATGCAACAGGTGTGATTTTTTCAGAGTGAAGTAGCAGACCACCAAGCAGAAGTTTCAAGCAAATTTCCACTGATTAGATGGTTCTTGAAAACCACAAGGGTCAGACAGCTGGATAGCGAGACTGCATTTGAGAAGAGGTGTTCTTTAGAGAAAGCCATGCTGTGAATCCTAAGCCCTCTCACAAAAGTAAAGGAGGAGAGGGTGCTTGCCTTTTCACCTCCCACCTAGTGAGTGTGGAATCTTACAGGATGATTCAGAGAACTATGGTGGGAAGGATGGAGAATTAAGCACTGAGGTCTGACTCCCCCCACCCTGACCCCAGGAAAATGTAGATGGCCAGAAGGAGATGGCCTGGCAGGCTCTTTGTTATTGGAGAGGATGTATCCAGTAGTACTGGGACCAGTAAGCTCTCTTAGAGTTTGTCAGGACAAAGGGTGCATAAAGCTTCCCACAGAGTAGATGTGGGCCACACAAGAGAGAAAAAATCAGTCCAGAGATCTTTTTGACTCCTGTCCAAGAGAACTGACTAAAACATCAATTGGGCTCTAACAGAAAGAACCAAATGGTGTGGATGTTCAAGAAATCTGAGGCTAAGGGAGAAGTGGCAGCAAGAGGAATAGAATATTTGCCTGGTGTCACAAGTTATTGGAGGAGTTGTGGCTTGATTGGTCAAGTATGTGAGCCCCTGAAGACAAATAATCAGTTTTAAATGTCTGCCAGTCCCAAAGAATACAAAGTCACCTCATTATAATGCCAGCCAATTAAGTCTTTCTCTCCAACCCAGAGAGTCAATACAGCAGCTACTGATTAGGGGAGAAAGTAAGTAGGAAAGAGAGAAGCAGCTGACCACATTCCTTTTCTCTAAGGCTTTCCTTTCTAAATGTCAAATTGAGGCTGAATTTTGTGACTTAAAGTGATTGTAAGACAAGTGAGCAGAAAAGTGATGAGACTTGCCGGAATTTTCTTCATAGTGGCAGAGGGTAAAAGTCATCCCTCTGAATTAATTTCAACAGAACAGTTATGTTTTGACTATATCTCACAATTCACACTAGCTCAGTGTAATGGGTACACAGATTTTCCACTGTACAGTTAGTGGAAACCTTTCAGAACTTGCAGGTTCAGGTCTTAGGAGGAAATAAGTATTGCAAACCCAAATTTATAAAATAAAAAATTTACAATTCCTATGTTAGCTTTATTCATCAGTCACTACAGTAGAATCTTGAAATAATGAATATAGAATATTCAAAACTTGTGGAAGAAGTAAATGTAAAATTTGAATGAAAAAATTCAGTGTACTTTCAGTGAAAAGAATATCAAACCCAAATGGACTTAAAACATGCATTTTAGCCATGGATATTAAGATAAAATAATTACTGAAATTCTCATGCAACCTTCCTGTATCAGCTATCCTAGGTATGATGGATCGAAATAAAGAATTTTAATTGTAAAGGAATTACAGTATTATGAAACTATTTTAACTCTCTATTCTAAAACCATGTGAATCAGTGAAGGAGTATGACCTTAAAATAAGGTTTAAGTATTACAGCAGTGGTTAGATTTAGGTTCAGCTGCAGTGAGTAAAACAAAACAAAACAAAACAAAACAAAATAATGAATTAAATATACAAGGTTTCATTCAGTATAAATGAAGTTTGGAAGTTGGCGTTCCAGGTAAGTTGGAGGTCTACAAAGTCATCAGGGACCTAAACTCCTTCCAGTTCATCATGTCACCATTCCTATGGTGTGCTATTGTACTCTGGTTCAAGATAATTGCTACATTCAACCACACATCTATGTTCAAGGGAGAGGAGGGATGAAAGGAGGGGAGCCTATTCCTTTTCTCTGAAGATAATTTATCTTTTGCCAGAGTACATAGCTGCAAGGGAGTCCAGGAACTGTAATCTTTTAACTGCACATTCTAATCTTGAATAAATTTGGGATTTTGTTACTAAAGTAGAAAGAGAAAATGAATGTTGATGCAAGAAGTTAGTAGTCACTGGCATAGAGACTTCAATTCAATATATTTCTTCTAATAAAATAGCTAGGTCATGTGGGGGGGGAGTTGAGGGAGGGAGGGAATATGGGGATATGTGTATAAAAACAGATGATTGAACTTGGTGTACCCCCAAAAAAATAATAAATAAATTTAAAAAAATAGCTAGGTCAAACATTGATTGCTAATAAATTATAATTATTGATAGAGATCCTTAATTGTATTACAGATACAATTTTTTAAAAAATGCTTGCTTTCTCTATGCAGAGAACATTTCTGTCACTTGTAACCACAGAAAGTAATTTATGATAAATTATCAGGAAACTCAGTAATTTGTTATATTACTTAAGTTCTCTGTTTCATTGAGAAGAGAAGCATTTCCAAGACAAATGTATGAATGCGTTATTCAATTATTCATACAATAAAATCCACTAAATGTTTAGGTACCAGGGAAGAAAAAAACATGATTTTTGTCTTCAAAGAGATAAAATCTAGTGAAGATAGTCATGAAAAAATTGAAAGGTAACAAAGTACTATAGGTGCTGTAAGGAAGCATGTACCAGGTGTTGTGGGGTTACAGAAGAGAGAGATACTAATTCTATAGAAGAGACTGAAGGGTACTTATTCAAAGTAAAGCACAAAGTGACGGTGAAATTACATAAAAAATTAATGTGCAATTTTAAATGTACCAAACAGCATAGAGAGTAACATAATGAACATCAATCACTCACCATTTATCTTATGAAATAAGATATTATGAATATGATCACAGGATACACTTTTTATGGAAAATAATCTCAATTTTGGTATGAAGTTTGAAATTATTAGCAATGATGTATACAGGTATAAATATCATAAACAAATGATCATCCACAAGAGGCTTTGTTATCAAATCAAAGAATAAACAGTAGTGAGAATCTTCCTGAAATTGGAGACGTATTAGAGAAAGAATTAGGAATCTTTTAACATATTCTAAAGCACCAGTGTCATTTCATAATTCTCAGTTACTTTAATGTTAGATAGACTCTCACAAAACTTTGATATAAATTTTTTTTTTCAGATTTGCAGCTTATTTTTTAATGTGGCAAAGGGAAAAGGGACTAGAAGAATGTCTTGAGGGAGGGGTGGGAGGTGGTGGAGAGGGTGGATTTCCCCTGATTCAAAAGAGCAAAGTGGTAATTTTCCTCCCTTTACCATGAAAGTATTTGTAATTTTTGAAGTTGTTCAGAACACATGTATTTAAGGAATATTTCTGGGACTTCCCTGACCGTCTAGTGGTTAGGACTCCGCGCTTCCACTGCAGGCGGCACAGGTCCAACTGTGGCTGGGGAACTAGGATCCCACATGCCACATGGCCAAAAAAAAAAAAAAAAGGAATATTTCCTATATGTTCAAAATCTAAATTCTAGGCCTGTGGCAAGTACTTCAAGGGAACTTGGGGTCACTGCCAAAGCTATGTTTGCAAGCCTGATGTCGGGAATTCATTGGGGAGTAAGAACTCTGCTAACATGGCTGACCACATCCACACAGAGGCAGGCTCCCTCTTTGTACAGTTTCTTCACATTGTTGAAAGACAGAATTCCTTTTCAATGTTTTCTTTATATTGTTAAAAATGAGGTTCTTTTCAACAGTTTTTAAAAAATTGTTAAAAAATTAATCAAATTCAGATTAAAATGGCAAAGTCAAAAGTTGGCTGACAAAGGAAGACTCTAACTTTACAAAAATATAAAGATGCTAGATAATAAGTTAAAAAAAATTTTAAATGTTGCCAATTTCAATATTTTGAAAGCAAGAAAGGGGAAATTGCGAGGTTCTAGAAAAAGGAGAATAGAAAGATGGAGTATTAGAGGGAGCTGAAGCCAGGTACATGCTGAAGCCAGGTACATACTGAAGCCCAGTGGCTCACGTGGGTCCTGGAAACTGGAGGCATGCCTGAGACTGGAAGACTAAAAAGCAACGGCTATTGATACATGAAGAGCAAGGATGAATCTCAAAATAATTCCACCGAGCAAAAGAAGCAACACCAAATAGAATACATATTGTGTGATTCTATTTACAGAAAACTCTAGAACATGAAAACTAATCTAGAATGATGGCAGATCAGTGATTGCCTAAGGATGGGAGAGTAGGAGAGAGAACTTATAAAGAGGCACAAGGAAACCCTTTTTGGAAAGGGAAATCCATCCATATCGATGGGTATGTTTGCTGTCCTAACTGTTGTGATGATTTCACAGGTGTATACATATGTCAAAACTTGTCAAATTGTATACTTATGTGGAGTTCATTGTATGGCAATTATACTGCATGAAACTGTTAAAAACAAACAAACAAAATGAAGATTCAAGTAATTTAAACATATCCTACTTCCTGTTTTTATTTAAGCAATATATTTGTTGAAGGAACTTGGTGGTTTGTCCTGTAGAGTTTCCCACATTCTGGATTTTATTGATTGCAAAAAAAAAAAAAAATCCTTACCTTTTAGAACTACATAATGAAGTATATATATTTATTTTTTTATAGGTGAAATCCATGTGAGGGGTATGGAAGAGGAGATTGGCCATATGGTGATAATTGTTCAAGCTGAATGATTGGCACATGAAGACATTTTACAATTCTATTTTTTATGTGCTTAAACATTTTTTTGTAAGAAAAAGTTAAAATAAAACAAGTCCCAAGTCTCATCCCAGAGTTACTGAATCTCTTCGGGGTTGAGTATAGAAATCTGCATTTAAAGAATAAACTCCAAAGGGGATTTTGTTATACATTAAAGAGGATCACTGCCCCAGACCAAGAAAAGGACTCTGATAGCGAGGTGAATTTCAGACACCTGCCACAAGGTATGGGAATAGTTTTTGGTAGCTGTCCTTTTTATTTCTTACCGAATCACAAAAGTAGTACATCAGCTATTCTTCTTCAGAGAGATATTTATGGCTCTGCTTGACTCTTCTACTGCTGAGGACATTTTCTGATCCCTACATACATATTGTTTGATTTTGTTCTTATTCAGTCTTAAAAGGGTGACTATAATATAGGTATGGTTTATCATATAGGCTTAGTATGATTTGCCTGAATTACTCTGAATTTCAGCCCTACATAGAACTGTGAAATATAAAAATTTGTCTTCTATATCTATAGCTCTTCTATTATATTTTTGCCCTCCCTGTGATTCCTTCCTTTCTCAGGTCCCCATTGTGTCTTTTCTATCTTCCCACTAGTAAAAAACCACTCAAAAACTGTATGATAAACTCATTTATACAAGATTACCGATTAGAGTCATGAAGTACTCTCCTCAGGGAAAGTTGATTTAAATAGGGCATAGGATTGAAGTCAAAGTTTAAAAAGAAGTAAAGTGATGGATTCTAAGGCATAAGGTAACCTAGTCAGTGAAGGATTTAGGGGTGGTGATGGTGAAGTTCCTTTCAAGACCCTGTAAAATTTTATCAAGTGGGTTGTTACCTATTCATCCCATTGGAAGTGTATCCTTAGAAGAGTCAAACAATGCAACTATGGCTTTTTCTTCTGTTACATGCATGGAAAATTTAGCTTTGGCTGCAAGTAATAAAAAGTCAAATCCAGACTTTCTTAAATAGCTAAGAAAATTGATTGGCTCAGGGAACCTACTAAATCCGGAGGAAGGCAGTAGGTTTCAATCTGGGTTCCAGCTCTTGCATCATGTGTCAGCTTTATCCTCTGGCTGGCTTCCCTCATGGTAGTAAAGTGGCTACAGTAACTGTAGGACTCACATGCATCCCTCACAACAGGCAGAGAGAGAGAGAGAGAGAGAGAGAGAGAGAGAGAGAAAGACAGGGAGAACTTTTCTTCTCCCAACAATTACAAGACCTGGCCTTCCTTATGACTGGACCAATTTAGACCTGTGCTCATGTCCATCACTGACAGAGTCAGGTGACGACCTGATTAGGCTGATCGTGTACCTCAGTTAGGGTCTACGCTTGGAGCTGGAGCTGCGCCTGTTCCCATTCAAATCATTAGCTAACTTACAATTGCAGAGGGGTGGAAATGCATACCTGGGTGGGAGTCAACCAATAGTGCTCATTATAAAAGCAATGTAATACTCCACCTCATTAAATAGCATAGTTTAAACTCTTCTATTTTTGTTCAACGTTGAGCTTGTTTCCAGTTTCTGATACAGTATTATGATATTTTAAATTAGGAATTGTAGACCCACATGAAGGAAACAGAACAGTGTAAGGCACAATGAGGAATATAGAGACTCTGGAAAAGAGACTGCATGTCCTGTAGCTTACCGTCACCATGTGAAAATTTAAGGCCACTGTTTCCAAATCTTCCACTTTTTAAAAAAGAACCCTGAAAAACATGTGAAATCTTCTAGCTTTTAACTTTGGCTAATTTTTTAAGCACCATGCGGGCCAGACAAAATGCATTAGTGGGTTAGATCTGGACCTGGGCCACCAGCTTCTGTCATGAGTCATATTAGAACATTTTGTTAACACCTTCCCTCACAGTGAGAGCTTCAGTCCTTTCATGGACTTGGGCTGTTAGGGTATGCTTAATGCTAAGAAAGCCATAGTGGGGAGAGAAGTGAGCAGCACACATTATATGAAGGATGCTTTGTTAGTAGTTCTTTGGCTTGTACTTAGACTGTTTTCCTGGTATTGAGGATGTTTGTACTAAATCACCTTCACTGTATCTTATCTAGGTTCTCTTGTGACTTGTCCCTTATCTGGGTTCTCTTGTGACATCTCTTATCCAAGTTCTATTGTGAGGAACAGTTCAGTTTTACAGAATGACCCCTGGTGATTAGAGGTGTAACATGTGGCCATGGGACAGAGTTCTTTCCCTTGTAGCAAGCTGGCACATCAGTGACCCTAGAATAGTGACTTAGCTGTTATTGCTCCACTTTAATAGGAGAATTAACTGGCAACAGCCGATGGTGGACATTATTATTGCTGCCAAAGGCATACGGTAATGAATTTGGGAACACTAAATTTATTTTGGAGTTATGACTTAAAAATTTTATTTCCTTTTTTTTGGGGGGGCGCTGTTTCTTATTGAATGCAGATAATTATCACAGTGTTGCCCTTTTTCTGTCAGAAAGCTTTTTTCCAGTTAGCAGATAGCAGAAGGCAGAAACTTTTTCACGTGATGACTTTCTTATGGTGCCCAGTGTAACTTTACTAGTATTTTACTTAGTAGAGGCTCTGTACGTACTCGTTGGCTTATTTATTAATAGATACAGATGTTTTGAGTTATTCTAACCCTAACTTTATTAAATATCAAAAGTCCAGCATTTATTGCGTCAGGCCCAGAGCTAGGTAGTCTCTTGGGTTACAGAGCTTAAATGACTTTCTTGGAGGAAGCCCAACAGGTAGGGGAAACACAAAACAGTTGCAATACCCTTAATATGTCCCAGCATCCACAGACATTTAAATTAGGAAAAAGGCGGGGGCGGGGGGACTGTGTGTGTGTGTGTGTGTGTGTGTGTGTGTGTGTGTTGTGTGTGTGTTTGCGTAGAACCTGAGAGGGCTCTTTGGATAAATGTCATATTTCTGAGGGTAGCTTTTGGATCTAGATGGGGAAATGAGTGCAGGGGAATTGAAGTAGGACAAGGGAGAATTTTATTTTTTTTCTGTTTTTTTTTTTAAGCTCTTGATTGGAATATAATTGCTTTACACTCTTGTACCAGTTTTTGAGGTACACCAAAGTGAATCAGCTGTATTTATACATATATCCCTATATCCCCTCCCTCCCGCGACTCCCTCCCGCCCTCCCTGTCCTGGCCCTCTAAGGCATCACCCAGGGGGAGAATTTTAAACTAAAGGAGTCACTCTAGAGCGGAAGTCATTGGACATACATTTGACTCGCTGCAATGTGTCCACTTACTCACACAATAATACTGATGGAGTACTTTCTATGGTGCACACACTATGCTAGTCACGGTGGCAGATAAAAATGAATGAGGCAGGGCCTCAGAGATTCTCCAGTGGGATAAAGCATCGCACAGATTTACCCAGATAAGGCTGAAGATATTCAGCGCCACAAACCTATAGAAACAACGTGCTAGGGAAATTTAGAAAACGTCCCGGTCAGTTTTGCCTGCAGGATCTAGGAAGGAGGATATCCACTGCTCAAGGGTCCGTACACTAGCCGATGAAAAAAGAGTCGGCTTCTTTTATCTCTACTAGCGTACCCGCAAATGTATCACCTCAAAGGACAAAAAGGTGCAAATGAGGGTACGTTTTCCTCACAAACACACAACAGCGCTTCCCGTTCCCTCCCCGCAGGTTATTTTCCCCTCCAGCCTCCCCCGCGTCCCACAGAGCGAAGCAGCAAGGCAGCACTTCATCAGCGCACACGACGCCTTGACAGAGGCGCGGAACAGAGCAACTGGCGAGAAAAGTTAGTATTCTTCAAGGCGACTTCCCTGAGGGTTACTGGGCAGTAAGAGTGAAAATACACGCAAGTCAGGTTTACGAGCAAGAACACAAATCGCCCCAAACTCAGAACTGTCTGACAGCTCAGTCAGTCTCCGCTGCGCAGGGTTTCAGCCCGACGCGCTCGGGGCTCGGGGCCGCCCTGAGCAAGCCCGCGCGGGCCGACTCGCCGCGCGGTTACCTTCCGGGAGGTTCGGAAGCACCGCGAGCACCTCGAGCCCCTTCCTGCGTCCCTACTCTTAACAACCCAGCTCAGCCAGGGGCGGCCGGGCGGAGGCGTGTACGCGCGTGCGCGTCCGCCGCCCGGGGCAGAGAAGGCGCCTCCGCCCTCAGGAGCGCGCACGCCGCGCCGAGAGGCCCGGACGCGCGCGCTCCCGACCCGCCGCCGCCGCCGCCGCCGCCGCCTCCTCCTCCTCCTCCTCCCCGGCCCGCCCCCTCCCGCGCCTCTTCCTGCCGGGCGGTCCTCCACCCCTCCCCTCTCCCTCCCTCCGCTCTGCTCCCTCCGCCCTCCCAGGGCTCCGGCGGCGGCGGCGGCGGCGGCGGAGTGAACGGGACGGGCCCGGCCGCGGAGCGCGGGGCGGCGGGTGGGACGCGGGCGCCTGGCAGAGTTGTTCCGGCCCTGCCCGCGGAGAACGTGAGGAGGTGAGGCGAGGGCGGCCTCCTAGGGGCCGGCGGGCCGGCGGGCGGCCCGGAGTCGCGGGCTGGGCTGGGGATGTTGGCGCCGGGGCTGAGCCCGGAGAGCGTAGCGGTGGGGGCCGCGCCCGGGACGGGATGAGGGAGGCTCGGGGAGGGTTCGGGACTGTCGGCGGCTTCCTGGATGTCACGGTTCTCCCGGGCGGCCGCCCTTTGCGGCCCGGGCGGGCCGGCGGGTGGGGTCGGCGCCCCTCACCTGGGGGCGGGGGCGGTGACTGGGGCGCTCGCCTGCAGCTGTGCCCTCCAGACGTTGCCGCCGCCCCCGCCGCCCCCGCCGCCCGCCACTGCGCCGCGGCTGCTACAGGGTTCGCAGCCCCACGTCCGGGGGGCGTGTGGTTAGGGTATTTTCTTACCCACATTCGGGCATCCGTTCGTGACCGCGTCTTGCCCTCGCGCTGCCGGGTCTCCGCCCGGCACTTTTGCTCTGTTCCTGCTTTTGATGCTTGTGGTTTTGCTGGCTGGGATGGGCTGCGTCCTGGGCAGATCTCTACCTGCAAGGAATGCCCCGCTTCAGAGTTGACCGCCCGCCCATGCCAAACAGCCCCCGTCCAGGTTGTGGGTGCTCAGTGTCCTGATAACTGAGTTAAAGTTTCTGAGACCGGGCTAGCACTTTGCACTGGTCGCCAACGGTGCAGGGCTGGGCAGTGCGTCAGCACGTGGAAAGGTGCCACTGGCCAGCGGGAGGTGTCCGGGGGCTTAGGAGACTGGACCGACAGGGTTTGTTTCTGATCCCAGGGCAGGGTGTCCAGGTGCTTGTGTGTTCTCCTTAACCTTCTCAGGATCACCTTAGATGTACCGAAATTTAGGTGGTCACTTGCAGAGTGGAGGGTTTCACGTAAGTGATGAGAAATGCCAACCTCATTAATGGTAAGGAGAACTTTTGCTTACCTGACAGGTTTCAGCGCTGACTTGAAACTGATTTCAGGGACTGCATTTTTGGTATAGGAAGGTTTAGGGATTTTTAAAAAATACATCTAAATTTTCTTGTACGTGGTGGGAGGTAAGTAGTTGCTTGTTACGATTCTGAAAACACGATATCACGAAAACCTTCTGACTTTTCTCCTAACGGTGTGTGTGTGGCTTCTGCTGCACTTCTGTAGAACATCCAGTAGTATGATGTCAGAAGATACAAACATGAAGTTTGCTTGTGGTGAAACTGGAAGTGGATTTTGTCCATGGAAAATATTGGTCCACAAGTTGCTAGCACTGGAAAACTGGCCTGTGATTCATTATCTAAACAAAGTCCCATGCGAAACTGACAATGAAATTACAAAGGAGAACGACCAGATGAATTTAATGTATACATCATCTTCAGACTGTATTAAATGCTCCCTTGGTTGGGGAGTTAGTTGAGACTGAGACTCCTATCTCTAATAAGTCAGGTCAAAATGTGCCCTGATATTGTGTATTAACAAGTCATCTGGGGAGCAGTGGATGTAGTTGGGCAGTCTTTATATGTGAATGTATTATATAGCCTACATTTTATTCTAGAAAGTTGCAAACAAGGTAGTAGGTCCCAGTACATTGGGACGTGTAGTGAATATACCAACCAACATAAAAAGGTGTAACTGTAGGTTTATGCCTTTTTTTTTTTTTTTTGGCCTGAGCTATTTGGTGGGAATTTTTATACATTATAATTGTTCTGAGAATTTTTGTTCTTTTGCTAATTGCTTCATGATTCAGATCATTTTCTTTTCCCTCAGTTTTTATGGTGTTTTTTAATTTGAATAACAATTTTATTGGGTATGTGAAACAAGTTTTTATGTTTATCAGCTCACCAGTTCTCAATCTGTGACTTCTAAAAACTTATGGTTGATTTTCTTTGCCTTAACCCAAAGTTGAACTTGTTCAATTACTATATATTTATTTGAACTCAGATGATACAGCTTTAAAGCTGATAGTCCTTTTATCCATTCTTTTGGAGTAGTCAAAAGAAGGAGTTCTCTTGTGCCAAGTAAAAATATTATGAGTGGGAGATAGCCAGCTTTCTAGAAGTTAGCTTTGAAGAGAGTAGTAGCTAAGTAGCAAAACTTTCTTGTATTGAGGGTATAGAACTAGGTCTGCATTCTAGCCTACCATTGTCTTGAAGTGGTATAGGGATGATTATGGCTGGATAGAGAGTGTTGGAGAATGGCATAGATACTGTAGGCTATGGGATTCCCAGGCACGGAGCTTTTTTGCTATGTCTCACAAGTTTTAATGAGTTGCTACATGTGTATAGCTCTTGCTTTATAGAAATAGGTCAGCCAGTGGATCTGAGCATGACCAGCAGCCCAAGGCTATTGCAGCCTCTGGTACTGCAAGGACACCTCTGAAATTTCTTATAGAGATAGTCTTATGAGCATTTGGCATCACAGATAGTGGAGTCAGAGAAAATACAGACTTAAGCCTGAGTTACAGTAAAACATACTCAGTTTTTAAGGAGAGGTTTAATTTTGTGAGCATGGAGAAAGACATTGGTTGACTTGACTCTTGGCTTTTCAGAGTGGTTAATAATTTTCACTTTATGGTCAATATTTGAAATTGGGTATAAGTGTTGTCAGCGGACCTTAATAAGGCATAGTTAATGGAATTAAGCAGAACTTGTATCTCAACATTCTGTTCTTCATACTTCATTTACTTTCCATGTTGCATTCATTCAACAGATAGGGAGCCATACTTGAGTGCTGCAAGTCTGTGCTCATGCTGACTCCTTTCTGTCATCTTTTGGTGTTTTTTGGTGTAATTTTTGGGATTTTCCTGGGAAATTTCTAGGCATATATTCAGTTGAGTTAGATTTGGGCTAAGATTATTAGCCTACTTAAAATTGTGAGCCTGGTTTTCTAAATAAGCTTGAAAACAGAAAACAATTCTTTGTAAACCGTCATGAAAAATCTGGGTACAGACTGATTTGTTGTGATAGACATAGTACAGACAAAAATATATTCAAGGAGAAAAAAAGAAAGTATTTTTTTCAATAAAAGCCTGATTTTCCCAGAACATCAAGTCTAACAACTGTTTGCTATGCTTTTTTCCCCCTTGCCTCTTCTAAATTCAACAAGTACAAATGTCTCTAGTCCATGGTAAAAACTTAATTTTAGTGGTAGGGGATTCTCAGTAATGGAAGTCTTGTTGAGGAATGCAGGCATGTGCTGGAGAATTTGACAGGGAAATAACATGTATGGAAATTTACTTTTGTTTACAGAACTGGTTTTCTCTGTACCCAGGTTCTCAGTGGGGTGGGGGAATGGACACATATCACAGTTATGTGGACCTTTTTTCACACTGTAGATTTCCTCTTCCTCTCCTCCTCTCTCCCCTGAACCTTTGCTAAATGAGCCATTGCTGGGAGTAGGAGGTGTCCTGGCCCTCAGCTGTAACTGAACGAAAGCTGAGAACCTTGGCCTTTCGCTAACAGTTCTTAAGCCACATTTCCACTCCCTGTAATTTGCCTTCTGGTGACATTAATAGGCACCTCTGTTACTCTCTGTTTTGAAGAGACATATCACTTTTGGTGGTGAAGAGATTACACATGTAACTAAGAGTAAGATTTATGTGCAGTACAAATGGAAGAGAGACCAGGAGATTGTTTAGCTGAACATTTATGAATTGTTTTGACTGTGACTCACAGTAAGAAATACATTTTATACCCTGATTCAACATATGCGCATTCACGCGCGCGCGCACACACACACACACACACACACACACACACACACACACAGGAAGTTGAAAGAAAAGTTTGGTGAAACAATACGTATCTTTTTAGGACCTTTCTGGAACTGGCTCATCATTTGGCTTGTAAGAGCAATGGCACCTCTCTTCCCACCCAGCTGCACCTGTATCTTGAAATTGGCCCTGGTGGGAGTTTTTACACTAGGGACATCAGCAAATGTTACAGTTCAGAGCTTTTCTCTCTCCTTTGGATAGCCAGTTAGACATTTACAGCATACTACATCACTGCCTACAACACACTTTGATATTTTCTATTCTACCTCATTTTACTTTTAAAAAATGCTGGGTTTTGAGGCCCAAATTGTTTTTACAGCCAGATAATGGATAACGGCCTATAGGTAAAAACTGGTTTAGTCCACCCTCTTCACTTTGTAGATGAACGCACTAAAAAATTGAAGTTCAAGGTCACGTAAGTAGTTGTTAGCAAAGCCAGGTCTGCAGACTCCTAATCTGGAGTTGTCACTAGTGGACTTCTCTCTTTTCCTAACCCAAGCCATTCATGTAGCTCAATTAGAGTGCTTAATATGTGTAAGACATTGTGTTAAGTAGTTTGAATAGAGATGAATAAGGCATGAACCTTGACCCCGAGGCTTTATGCTTCTGTGGAGGATTAAATATGGCAACAAAAATAATGTAAGGCAGAAAGTAACCTGTGTTAGAGAGATAAAGATAAGGCGGTGCAAGTTAGAGAGAGGAGGGAGAGATTACTTTTAGTTGTAAGGATATGGGACGAGGTAACATTTCAGCCATGCTTTGAAGAATGGGTAAGATTTGGACATGTGGAAATAGGACAAACAGTATATCGAGAAAGGCCTTTCTGGGCCAGGGGCCAGGGCGATCAAAAGTATGGAGGGAAAGAGCTAGGCAAGCAAGAGTCAGCACCAGATGGTGAAGAGCCTTAAATGCCATCTTTCCTTTCTGCCTTTCAACTGGTCTGCTTCATTTTTGTCTCTGGAGTCATCTAGAACTTCTTAACGTAAATGAGCTTTGTATGCTGTGCTCCTGATTAGACTACGACCCAGAGAGCACTTAAGTATCCTTAGGGTAAAAGCTGAGGGAAAAATTGTTGGTGTAAGAGAAACAACCTTGAGTTTACCAGTCCTAAAACTGTTGGAAAGAAAGGGAAAATATAAATATTTTCTTTGCAAGGAGATACCATTATTTTTTGTTTCGCCCAAATAGACAGCATCAAATTGGCTGTAGCAGAACAGGAAGCAGTTTTGAAAGTCTTTTCAAAGTGCCTTTTAAAATTTGCTTTCTAAATGACTGGATCTTAATTTTTGGAGGCAGGTTTGGTTTAGGCAGAAAGGCAGTTTCTACAGATCCACAGCTGAGCTGACTAGTTTTCAGAATTTAGGGCAGTGAAGCAGGGTATTTCATACCAGAGCCAGTTGTGAAGGATTGGTAGATTCTTTACTCAAAGAAGTTCCTTTGATTTCAGCATTTATGTCTTTGACAGCCTGTATGACTGAGGATGTTTTGATGTCCTAGATGGAGCTTGCTTTGTTCCACAGGGGAATTAGGTGGCTAGAAATGAAGACAAATGACAGTAGGTTGTGTCTGTGAATTAAATTGAAGCACTGGTGGCAATTCTCAAGGTTTTCTGTCAATGATTTCATACTCACTGCTTCTCATTAAAATGATGCACAATGTTTCTTCTGCAACTGGCTGCTCCTCTTATATTAATGCATACACTTCTAAAAATTAATTAATTAATTAAATTGGCTGCATTGGGTCTTCACTGCTGCACATGGGCTTTATCCAGTTGTGGTGAGTGGGGGCTACTCTTCCTTGTGGTATGCGGGCTTCTCATTGCGGTGGCTTCTCTTGTTGCGGAGCATGGGCTCTAGATGCGCACGGGCTTCGGTGGTTGTGGCATGTGGGCTCAGTAGTTGTGGTTCGTGGGCTCAGTAGTTGTGGCGCAGGGGCTTAGTTGCTCTGCAGCATGTGGGATCTTCCTGGCCCAGGGATCGAACCTGTGTCCCCTGCATTGGCAGGTGGATTCTTAACCACTGTGCTACCAGGGAAGCCCCAATGCATACACTTTTATAAAGAAGTATATTTTTATGAAAAACCTTTGTAAAAGTGTGATGTAAATTTGCAGTGCAATGTAAACAAAATTTAAAAAAAAAGGAAGCTTGACTTTTCTTTGACCCTCCAGTTCTATAAAGGTAAAAACCCTTTTAGAATGTTGCCCAGGTAACAACACATACAGACTGTTGGAAGTGTGTGGAAAATTTTGGTAATGTTGGTAATGAAGTTGCTGTAGTAAAAAACTGCTGCATTGGTAAAAAGCTGGGCTACTTCTGGATGGTTGACAAAGAATTTTGGGGATGAGCTTTGGTTACAAGATAAACATGAATTATGTCTTTGCCATACTGTTTTCCTCATTTATTTAAGCTTCTGATATGTAAAGTATATTGTCCTGCTACTTTAGGTTTTAGCAGTTTCATATGAACTGCTCCATAAGATAGCATGCCCCAAATAGCATGGTAACAATTTAGATGAAGCGTGCTTCAGATACCTCGCACGGTTTGAATGGTGTAGCTAATCATGTCAGCACAGAGGTGGGTTTTTTTTTTTTGTTTGTTTGTTTTAAGACATGCTAGGTTTTACAAATTGAGGTGTTAAAATTCTTCCAAATTTTCTACCATCATTTTCTTTTTGTGGTACAAAGTGTGATGTTGATGTCTTTAAACTGTGCAGACATTTTTCTAAATATGTGCACATGCACATGGATGTGTATGTATGTATGTATAACACACACCCCACATACTAGTTCTTGGAATTTGTGGTGAAAATACAGCCTACCTGGTAAATGACTAAAAATAAGTTGTCTGGCTCTTTGAAGACTATCTTTCAGGTCACAAATATGAAAGGAACGCAAACCCAAAGGGATTTTTTTGTGTGCCACATTTCCAGGAAAGTAGCACATTTTAAAAGGCAAGTATAGAATTCATTCATGTACCAGTGAAGGATTTCTCAACCTCTCCCTTACCCTGTGTATTATGCAAACCCATATTCTGTCCTCATTATCAGCAGTAGGCAAAATTACAGGACTTTAAAAATCAGACTTCCGGCAGAGGGGATGCAAATAACAGACATTATTTTTAGAAAAACATACAAATGTGTGGTTTTCAGTTTTGAAGGTTTAAGAGACAAGTAATGCTAATTTTTGGTAAACAATGTATTTATTCTGTGCTTCAAGACGTACTTTGTCATTTTTGAGCCCGCTTGCTAAAAGGGTTGTATCAATGCAAGTGGTTGTTAGAGTGGTTATTAGGTATTTCCTTGAATAGTTTCTCTTTAGTAAGCTTGTCTTGGTATGACTCTTTGAATAAGTTATATTTTAGTTTAGTGAAAAGTCAGCCATTGGAGGGAGCCTGTCCTATACAGGCAGACAGTATGGTTTCTTAGGTTGTTTTATAGTAACTTAGCTGTCTCAGCAGCTAATAGCCATCAGACCTTATTCATTTATTATTTTATTTCCACAGAGATCTCTCATGGACTGTATTCTTTCATTTGAAATCTTTGTCTCATATTTTGCCCTGCTGTTAGTGGGCAAGTTTGGACTAATGTTTTGATTTGATTTTGATCTAGTCCTTCAATGCAAAGATTCATTACTGCTTATCAAGCTGGTACTAAATTGTAATTCAGTTAATTTCTTCTTTCCTCCATCCATTTTTTCTCCTCAATATTCTAGAATTGACTCCAACACTAACCCAAGCTTCCTGGTAAAGTTAATGGGAAAAATGAGATTAGATGTTATTATTCAAATCGTAGGACCACCTGTTTGCCAATACTAGTGAATCTATAAAATTTTTATGCATAAATTAGGCAGCTTAATTTTTTTACTAATGAGTCTAGGCCCCTAATTATGCATTTATTTGTTTAGTTTTAAAATTGAAGTATAGTTGATTTAAAAAGTGTTTGTTTCAGGTGTATAGCAAAGTGATTCAGTTACACACACACACACACATATACATATATATACATATATATAGTCTTTTCCATTATAGGTTATTACAAGATACTGAATATAGTTCCCTGTGCTATATAGTAGATCCTTGTTGTTTATTTTATATATAGTTGTGTGTATATGTTAATCCCAAATTCCCAATTTATCCCTATCCCCTGCATTTCCCCTTTGGTAACCATGTTTCTTTTCTATGTCTGTGAGTCTATTTCTGTTTTATAAATAAGTTCCTCTGTATCACTTTTTAGATTCCACATATAAGTGATATTATATGGTATTTGTCTTTCTCTGTCTGTCTTACTTCACTTAGTATGATAATCTCTAGATCCATTCACAGTGCTGCAAATGGGATTATTTCATTCTTTTTTATGGCTGAGTAATATTCCATTGTGTATATATACCACATATTCTTCATCCATTCATCTGTCAATAGATATTTAGGTTGCTTCCACGTCTTGGCTATTGTAAATAGTGGGGTGTTTAATTTTTAAAAATTCGGACATTCATTGTGTATTTCTTGTCAATATTGTCAATAGTTTTTTTTTTAATTAGTTAATATTATTTTTTTATTGGCTGCATTGGGTCTTCGTTGCTGTGTGTGGGCCTTCTCTAGTTGCGGAGAGCAGGAGCAGGGGCTACTCTTTGCTGCCGTGTATGGCTTCTCATTGTGGTGGCTTCTTGTTGCAGAGCATGGGCTCTAGGTGCGTGGGCTTCAGTAGTTGAGGCGCTCAGGCTCAGTAGTTGTGCCACATGGGCTTAGTTGCTCCGCGGCCTGTGGGATCTTCTTGGACCAGGGCTCGAACCTGTGTCCCCTGCATTGGCAGGTAGATTCTTAACCACTGTGCCACCAGGGAAGTCCCTGTCAATAGTTTTGATAGATGAAACAGGTTTCTCCTGTTGCACTTGGTTTCACAGACAATAACATAGCAATCTCTACCATTTGAAGATATCAGATAAAGGTTTTAAAAGATAATCTAATAATAGTAGGTTAGAGAAACCAGTTTGTTTAGCAATTAATGAGATACTTCTTAGTTTGCTTGTAAATTTCATCATGTTTGCATGCTAGTCATAGTGGAACTTTATTATACTCCACTGAAAATTGTATTTTCTAGATAGAGAACTTTAGCCATTTTTGTACTTGTGAGAATTTCATTTGGAAGAGAAGCGTGATAATAGTAGATTTTAGAAATTTTGGTTGGCCAAAGGGCATGGAAAAAAATCAGCTTTAAGCTGCAAATAACTCAAAACATTATTTGGTTTTGTGGGAGACAAGATAGGTAGAACATAAGACCTTAGTTCTTGATTTAGTGCTGCTATGAGATTCTGAGAGCATAAGTGATTTGCCAGTTTTGTTCCTCTTTGCATAATAATAATAATAATAATAATAATAATAATAATAATAAACAACTAACATTATTGTTTAATGGGTTAGTTATTATATAAGATAATGTGCATTATCTACTTAGTCTTCACAATAACTATCTAAGGTAGGAACTATTATAATGTCATTCCCAGTTTGCAGATGAGGAAACAGGCTTAAAGAAGGTCAGTAACTTAGGATCACCCAGCTCATAAGAGGCAGGTCTCTTTTGCTCCAGCATCTGCAGCATAGTGACTATTAACTAATACTCTGTATTGATGATTCTTTAAATGGGGTTGGTGATACTTGCCTTGCCTATTTCATAGGGTGGTTATGAGAACCATAAAAGGTTCGGTTTACAAATGTGCCTGGTGTTTTCATTTTACTGGATAAGCTTTGAGAAGCCAAAGAAATCATTGAAGTAGATAAGCACATATTACTTTTAATCACTAAAATAAGTCAAACCATAAAATAAAATAAGTTAAGCAAATGGGTTTTGAAAGACTACTATCTGCAAAGTAGAAGACATGTTTTGTGTGGGTCCAGAGGATCAGTGAGTGAAAGGCAAAGGGAGGCAGAAATGTAGGGGTGTATTGAATAAAAAGTGGATTGGATGATCTCTAGCAACCTAAATTTCTTCTGCAATGAGGTGACCTCTAAGATTCTTCCAACATCAAGATCTATGAGTCTTTGTAATGGGTGACTTTTATTCTCATACCTCAAAATAGCTAGATACACCTAAAAACCTTTTATTTTAGCTTAGATAATTAATAGTCACCATTCTTTAAATGTCAATTTATTTTTTTGCAGTTGGGGGGGAGGTATATAGTTGCCTGGGAAAAGTATAGTTATGTATTTTGCTTTCTTCTCCTCAGCATAAACAGATTTATTTGAGGGTGCGGTGGGTAAAACAGCTTAATAGTATGTTGTCACATGCTTGAGCTTAATATTTTTCCTGTGATTTTTTTCCCTCAAATTTGAATTTCCTAAGTGTGTATTTTCAGAAGAAAGTTAATATCAGTATGAGTATGAAAGGTCGTTTTTATTGTATGGAGTGTTATGGTTTTATGGCTCTTTATACAGTTGGTTTCATTGTCTGTCATTGTTTTATTCAGCAAGCATTTATAAGGCAGAGTATGGGTTCAGTGCTAGAGAAGCAGAGATAAGAGACTGGTAAGGAACTGTTGGAGAAACATACAAATACAGTGGAGTGTAGCAGGTGTGGGGCAGCTTAGGATGTGCCTTCTTCTTTTAATTTAGTTAATTTATTTATTGGCTGCATTGGGTCTTCGTTGCTGCACACGGGCTTTCTCTAGTTGCTGCGAGCGGGGGCTGCTCTTCATTGTGGTGTGTAGGCTCCTCATTGTAGTGGCTTCTCTTGTGGAGCACGGGCCCTAGGCGCGTGGGCTTCAATAGTTGCGGCACATGAGCTCAATAGTTGTGGCTCAAGGGCTCTAGAGCACAGGCTCAATAGTTGTGGCGCACGGGCTTAGTTGCTCCATGGCATGTGGAATCCTCCCAGAGCAGGGCTCGAACCCATGTCCCCTGCAGTGGCAGGCGGGTTCTTTACCACTGCGCCACCTAGGAAGTCCAGGATGTGTCTTAAAGGAAAACTTCAGACAATTGTATAATCTGATCTGGGGTTTCAGGTAAGGCTGCCTGGAATATCTGAGTTGAGTTTAAAGAAGGAAAGAGAGACATCTTAGATGTGTAAAAATTTGAAGTTGTAACTCTTTACTTGTGTAGACCCAGTAGTAGCTCCTTATCTCTCTGAAACATGCAAAAACCCCAAAGTAGATGTCATTTTTATAATAATTACTTGTAAATAAAGCTGTCACTGACAACTTATTTTTATTTTATGTATGATGCTTGTGGTTTCTAAGGTAGCAGATTAAAAGGAATAATTTAGAATTGAAATGTTATAAACATACATATTGATAATAATAGTGAGATTGCCAACATGATAGCAGTGAAGAAATAGAAAAAACTATATATATACATATACACGTGTGTATGTATACATATATATACTCAAATCTGAAAACCATAGATAGTAAGGGAAAACAGCCTTGCACACCTACTTAGCTTTGGGTATAAATTGTATTTTTAATAGTATAGAGTAATAGTGAAAGTTTGTCATGTTCTCTCTTATAAGAAAAAGGTTAATATGTAGTCTCTATAGTACATTTATGAAGGTTTTCTTAGAAAGATTTTTAATATGAAAACGTATGAAAACCAGAGGGTAAACTCTGTTCAGTTATCAAATTGTTTGTCCTGAATGATTGATTTCCAAAGGGCTTTGAATAACCTTAGATGTAATTTTCTTATATATGACACATAGACCTGCATATTTTATGGGATACTAGACATAGCTCAGCACAGTCTTTGGTGTATAACATTGGCTAGAAATTATTTGCTTGTATAAAATATCAGTTAGGGTTCTTGACTGTTTGGGTATCAGGTATTTTTAGAGAGTATGAACTAGGTTGTCTTCCTGTTTTTGATGGCTTATAGTTGTGGTCTCTGTCAGCTTAGATGTCATCATCTTGAAAGCCTTCGCTGAGACTGTTAGAAGTCTCTGATCTGTGCTTTTGGAACATCCTATTTCCCTCCCTGTTGTGATACTAATAACATTGCATTGTAGCTTGTCTGTTTCTGCTTTAGACTATAGGCTTTTTGAGAGCAAAAACTATTTTGTTTAGGGCTCTGAAATTGGTCTCCCCTCGGTTTGAATCTTGGCTCCGTGTGGCATTGTGAAGTTATCTGTAAAATGAGGATAATCTTACTGCATAAACTTATTTATCTTGAATAAGTTAATGAATATAGAGGAGACGTAATACTGTTCCTGGCACATTGCTTAGTTCTCATAAATGTTTCCTCCTCCTTCCTTTCTTTCTTGTGTCTGGCACTTAGTAGGACTTTCAATAATACTTTTATAAATTTATTTTATTTTTTGGCTGCGTTGGGTCTTTGGTGTTGTGCTTGGGCTTTCTCTAGTTGTGGCGAGCAGGGGCTACTCTTCATTGCTGTGCACGGGCTTCTCATTGTAGTGGCTTCTGTTGTTGCTGAGCACTGGCTCTAGGCTTGCAGCCTTCAGTAGTTGTGGCACGCTGGCTCAGTAGGTGTGGCTCACGGGCTCTAGAGCACAGGCTCAGTTGTTGTGGCGCACCGGCTTATTTGCTCCGTGGCATGTGGAATCTTCCCGGACCGGGGCTCAAACCCACGTCCCTTGCATTGGCAGGAGGATTCTTAAGCACTGCGCCACGAGGGAAGTCCCCAATAGTACTTTTAAAGTGGTTTTGTAAACTATGTTAGAGCTGAATTGGATCTATCATTAACCTTATTAAATGAAAATTTCTTAAAATGAATAATAACTAGTATATAAAAATAGTCTTTTTTTTTTTTTAACTTTAAATATATGTAGGAACAGGATAGAAAGCCCAGAGATAAACTACAGTCAACTAATCTATGACAAAGGAGGCAAGAATATACAATGGAGAAAAGGCAACCTCTTCAATAAGTGGTGCTGGGAAAACTGGACAGCTACATGTAAAAGAATGAAATTAGAACACTTCCTAACACCATACACAAAAATAAACTCAAATTGGATTAAAGACCTAAATGTAAGGCCAGACACTATAAAACTCCTAGAGGAAACCATAGGAAGAACACTCCTTGACGTAAATAACAGCAAGATCTTTTTTGATCCACCCCCTAGAGTAATGGAAATAAAAACAAAAATAAATATGTGGGACCTAATGAAACTTCAAAGCTTCTGCACAGCAAAGGAAACTATAAGCAAGACAAAAAGACAACCCTCAGAATGGGAGAAAGTATTTGCAAACGAATCAACAGACAAAGGATTAATCTCCAAAATATATAAACAGTTCATCCAGCTCAATATCAAAAAAACAAACAACCCAATCAAAAACGGGCAGAAGACCTAAATAGGCATTTCTCCAAAGAAGACATATGGATGGCCAAGAGGCACATGAAAAGCTGCTCAACATCACTAATTATTAGAGAAATGTAAATAAAAACTGCAATGAAGTATCACCTCACACCGGTTAGAATGGGCATCATCAGAAAATCTACAAACAGCAAATGCTGGAGAGGGTGTGGAGAAAAGGGAATGCTCGTGCACTGCTGGTGGGAAAGTAAATTGATACAGCCACTATGGAGAACAGTATGGAGGTTCCTTGCAAAACTAAAAATAGAACTACCATATGACCCAGCAATCCCACTACTGGGCACATACCCAGAGAACACCATCATTCAAAGACACATGCACTCCAATGTTCATGGCAGCACTATTTACAATAGCCAGGACATGGAAGCAACCTAAATGTCCATTAACAGATGAATGGATAAAGAAGATGTGGTACATACACACAGTGGAATATTACTGAGCTGTAAAAAGCAATGAAACTGGGACATTTTTAGAGACATGGGTGGACCTAGAGACTGTCATACAGCGTGAAGTGAGTCAGAGAAAAACAAATATTGTATATTAACACATATATGTGGACTATAGAAAAATGGTAGAAATCAGCCGGTTTCCGAGGCAGAAATAGAGACACAGATGTAGAGGACAAATATATGGACACCAAGTGGGGAAAGCGGGGAGGGTTGGGGGGGATGAATTGGGAGATTGGGATACCAAATTGTACACTCTAAATATATGCAGTTTATTGTAAAAAAAAAAAATTAAAAATTATAAAAAAAACTTTAAATATATATTTTTTATTGAAGTATAATTTACATTGCATACATGAAGAAAACATATGTTTCATTAAATGTATAAACCTATGTAATTACCACCCTAATCATGATGTAGAAAATTTCCACCACCTAGAATATTTTCTTGTACTCCGGTCCATAAATTCCCTCTCCCTACCCCCAGACATCTACTCTTCTGCTTTCTATCACCATAAATTAATTTTGTATATATTGAATTTCATATAAATGAAAATTTAAAATACAGTCTTTGAGCTAGATTATCAGCCTGAAAAACTTTCTCCAGGCCTTGTCAAGCTTGTAATTGTTGTGATGGCAGTGGGTTTAAAGTAAGTGGAAAAGATCGTAGAGTTCCTTTTTCTGGATTTGCTGCTTTCTGACCTTGTTCACTTGTGTTGGTGACTCTGCCTCTGTTGCCTTTTTATGATGGGACTGTTACTGGTCTATTTCTTGGGAAGGAAAGAACCCTGAATCTGACAGACTTACTGGCTGTGTGACCTTGGGTAAGTAACCTTACTTCTGTGGTTTATATATCTGTATAATAAAAGTAATAATACCTCAAGATTCTGTGAATTTTAAGAAATAAGTGTATAGAAGATGCTCCATAGATGGTAGGTATTCTTAGCACTTTTACCAAGCCAGAATCCTCAGTATTCCTTCTTCATTTAGTAACTTTGTTTGACAGCAGCAAACCGAGAAATAGGGTGAGGGAGAACTGGACGACCTGGGGAATGCTGGCAGAGATTTTGCACCAGCACTCTTGACTTCAGGTGGGAGACAAAAGATGGGGAGGGCCTGTAGCTTTATGTGAAGGAGGACGGGTGGAACCAGATTGGATCAGATGTGGCGTAACATCTGTTGTCTGACTTAAAACCTCATAAACTGATTGGGTGGTTTTTAATTTAATTTTAAAAGTTTTGTTTATTTTTTAATTATTAAAATGCTTATAATACTAAACTACTTACTTGATTACAGAATGATTTTTTCAGTGAGCTGAGTGCAACTTATTCAAGGCTTATGGACTGTAGAATTGTTTCTTCATGATAATGTGTTAAGACATTTCTAAGAATGAAGTATTCCCCCCACCCCCCCACCCCCACCCCTTTTCCCCTTTAGTGCCACAAACTGATGACATCTATACTGCTGCTGCTTATTCCTTTTGGGATCTGCCCTTTCATTACATCGCTTTTGTTTGCAAGGCATCATGTTAGGTGCTGTGGAGGAATGTAAAGAAGTATAACGCATAAACCATGTATTTCAGGAACTTGATTGCAGTAGGGAAAGTGATTTATACATGTATTAAAAATAACTGATTTTTTAAAAAGCAGAACTATTGACTGAAACATCTTATTCTCTGAGCCCAATATTCCTAGCATCATTTAAGATAAATAGTTTTGCTGGAAAAAAGTATTAGGCTGTTGTATATGCAGGTGTCAAAATGGATTAGAAAAGTTGGAAACTGAAGTTTCTGACTGTTAATTTTTCCATCTTATTTGAAAATCTTTATTAGCATTGTCTTGTTCAGATTCCTTCACTAATATCTTCTAAGAATTAAAAAAAATTATCTGTAAATCTTAATGTGTCTTTACTTTGCCACCTTCAAATATGATCATCGAAAAGTTGGTTAATTGTTCTTTGCATCTTTTCAAAGCTAGATTGAAGTCATCATGATTTAGATAATTTCCTGTGACAGTATTTTATCTTAGTTTGTGTATAACTTGAAAAAGAACATCAAGTTAGTGCCATATTTATTATTGAATCTGTTTGTAGTATCTTTTATACTTCAATGGTATACATTGTGATCAAAAGAAGCATTGCCACCCTCCCTTTCACCCCCTGCTGTACCTTGACTAACATTTGGATGTAAGAGAATCTCTAATCAGAATGCCCTCTACTTAGATTATCCTGTTGCTGACTTCTTGTCATTCAGATCTCAGATTTTAAAAAAATTTTTTCCTGAGTCTTTCCCAAACCACCCAATCTGAAGTGGTGCTTGATGTTCTAGGCTTGATCTGCCATGTTGCTGTATGTATTTTAATTCAGAATATTTATCCCTGTCATAGAAGCTCCCTTCCCTCCCCTCCCTCCCCTTCCTTCCCTTCCTCCTCTTCCTCCCCTTCCTCCTCCTCCCCCCACTTCTTCCTTCATTCCCTCCTTCACTCCTTCCGTTCCCCAGTAGCATGTAAGCTCCTTGAGAACAAGGACTTAACCGGTTTTTCATTTCTGTTGTCTGTAGAGCTTCAAATAATGTACTCAATAAAATTTTGTTATTACAGAATGAAGCAGATACTCTTTCCCCTAAATAGCTTTATGACTGTCTTGAGAGTTTATTTCACTTCATTATGCCTTGGTTTCTTCCTGTGCAAAATGGATGGAGGATGGGAGAGGAAAGAGATTGAATTAGGTTATTTCTAAAATCTCTGTCATTTAAAGGCTTGCTTTTAGCTTGATGTGAGCTTTGAGTTCTGCTCTAATGGTGTTGATGGAGTTGTGCTGAGCTACTCAATTATTTTCTTACTCTGTCTTCTCTTGAAACCAGTAGTGCATTTTTATATTTGTAAGATTACTAACAGCACTGGAGAGTTAACTCTGATTGCAGAATCAGTTTCTTGTTGTATGTAGATTATTAAAGAGATCTGCAACATGATTTCTGTTTTGATGATCAAATTAAGTTCTGTGGCATATCCAAGTAGTAGGTTGAACTGATCTTTCTGGTATTTATTCTAAACATCAGGAAATTTCTATCATCTCAAATTTTTAATTAATTTTAATTGTGAGAGTTATGATTTCCATGAAATGAACCTTGAGATTATATACATATAAGTAAAACAAAAGTTTACAAAAAGTAATTTTTATAGTAATTTCTGGAAGGCACTAGAAATTGTAGATATAAACTAGTTTTTCATTTGGTCCATGTGAATAGAATTTTAGACAACTGGCTGTTTTAGTCTTCACTTGGGAAAGCTTTATTATTATAATAAAAACATTTTTTGAAATGGGTAAAGGAAATGAGCAGACAGTTGATAGCAGAGGAAATACAATATATAAGCAACTGTCAGAAGAATGTGTGATCTTATTGGTAATGAAAGAAATGCTTATTAAAGCAAAATGGAATACTATTTTATACTTATTTCAGATTTTTTGAAAATAGTAATATGTAATGTTGGTTAGATTTTAGTAAAGCAGGCATATTCAAATATTGCTAGTGGATTGTAATTTGGCAGATGTGTCTAGGATTGTTAGATTATTCATAATCTTTTCATAAACATTTGATTCAGTAATTTCACTTCTGAGAATATCCTAAAGAAATAACTACAGGAACAAAAAAAGGAAAAGATAAGAAATAGGTGTAGCAGGAGAATATTCAGAGCAACCTTATTTATATAATAGTAGCAGCATATTAGAGGCAACTTAAATTTTCAACATTAGGAAACTTTAAGTTATGATATATTTATTGCCACAACCGTTATGCAGCATAAAATAATTACAAAGACTGTCATTTTAAGGAAGGGTGAAGGTAACCATTTAAAATATATAAGAAAAAGATCAGGAATGCACTAAAATGCTAATTGTTTTAGCTCATTAGGACTTTTTTTTGTTTTCTAAATTTGTATAATTTTATAATGAAAAAAGTATAAGTAAAATCAGATTTTGCTAGCTATGATAATTTTGTTAGTACAACTAGAGTTGCCAGATTTAGCAAATAAAGATACGTGCAGTATTTGGGATGTACTTATACTAAAAATTATTGTTTTTCTGAAATTCAGGGTTAAACTGAGTGTCTTATGTTTTATCTGACAACCCCAGTGTAACACATTTTGGCTATAGTTCAGTGTTGTTGAGAAATGTTAGGACACTCTACCTCCCAAATAATTCCAATTATTGTTTTTAATTCAGTTGACTTTTTTTTAAATTAAAAAACTGGGATTATTTAGCTAGGAATATTACTCTTATGGTCTAATTTTTTTTTAGGACTTGTTTTTGAGTGATGCTTGAAGGAAATAAGCTTCAGTGTTTGGCAAGAGTAATTAAAAATCTTGTTATTTAACAAAAAAAATAATATTGGATGCTGCCTGTTTACCTTAGATAGAAGGATAATTTGTTAGGCTACCAATTTTTTGTCTGAAAAATAATGGCATTTCCGGAATTCCCCTTTGGTCCAGTGGTTAGGACTCTGCACTTTCACTGCCAAGGGCCCAGGTTTGATCCCTGGTCAGGAAGCTGAGATCCTGCAAGGTGCTTGGTGTGGTCAAAAAAAAAAAAAAAAAAAGAGTAGCATTTCTGCAGTGAAATATCTTTATACATATATCTGGGAAGGTGCTTTCCCTATAGCAGACTTATAATGTTTTAGAGGTATAGGAAATTAGAATAAGGAGGAAAGGGGAAATAAGATTGTAACTGCTCTGCTTTGAAAACTGGAACTTTTTATACGTTTCATATTTGAAGTGAAAATAAAATGACACTTGTAAGAAGTTCTAACAGTTTTCTAAATCTTAAAATAGATAATCTTCCTACAGAATGATGTCAGGACTTTCTGGATTGAAAAATATCATGAGATTTTGGGGTCCAGCTGAAGGTGAATCATATAAAGATGAATTTAGTAATCATTGTTGAGAGAGCTAATATATTCATTCAAGGCCTTTGATACACTAGGCCCTAAGTGAACAGATTGAGACCCTGCCCTCGTGGAATTTATAGTTTAATGGGGATGTAGGCAGTTACTGCCTCTTTTGTTCACCTCTGTGTGCACAGTATTTGGCACTTGACAAATATTTGTAGAATGAGTAGTTACAGTTTTCTCTATTATTGTATTCCTTTCGCTCCTCATTTGAGTCTTTTAGTTGTGGGCATTTATTTCAGGAATCTCTGTTCTCTTGTATGATGAGTTTTTCCTCTTTAAATCAGTATTATATAGGTATGTTTTCTATTAATGTTTCATTATGGAAAATTTCAAATTTGTAAGAAGAGGAAAAAGTGTACTTGATATCCACATAATAATCTAAATTGAACAATACTTATGTTTCCCATCTTTGCTTCATTTCTTTTTTTAGTGTAGCACTGCAAATTACAGAAATTGGTTTATTTTTATCCCTAAACACTTGGGTGCGTCTCTGAAAAGTAGGAACATTTTCTTACAAAACTGTAATCACATTCTCACATTATTACCCCTAACTAAATTAACAATTTCTTAATATCATCAGAAACCCAGCCCATGTTAAAATTTTGCCATTTATGCCCAAAATGTCTGTGTTAGTTTACTAGGGCTGCTATAACAAGGTACCACACACTGGGTGGCTTAAACGACAGAAATTTATTTTTTCACGGTCCTGGAGCCTATGAGTCCAAGATCAAGGTGCTTGCAAATGGCTGCCTTCTCTTTCTGTCCTCACATGGTCTTTCCTCTGTGTGCGCACATCCTTGGCATTTCTGTGTGTCCAGATTTCCTTCTGATGAGGGCACAAGTCAGATTGGATTAGGGCCCTCCCTGATGGCCTCGTTTTAACTTAGCTTTTTAAAGGCTCTAACTCCAAAGAGAGTCACGTTATGAGGTACTGGGAGTTAGGGCTTTAACATACGAATTTGGGGGTGGGGGTGGGGCACAATTCAGCCCATAACAGTGTTTTTTCTACTGCTGGCTTATTCAAAGCAAGATTTAATCAAGGACTGTGCAATTACATTTAGTTGTAAATTTCTTATGTGCATTTTAATCTACATACATCTCCCCACTTTTTCCTTTTTCTTCTCATGACTGTTAAGACACCTAGCCGGTTGTCCTGTAAAATGTTCCCTGTTTTTAATTTGTCTGATTTATTGAATTGTTTTCTATTTCCTATAAACTGAAAGCTAGATCTAAAGGTTTGTTTAAATTAAAATATTTTGGGCTCCAGTGTTTACAGTTGGTGCTGTGTGTATCATCATGCATTGTATCTGGAGGCACATGTCTCATTGTCCTACTCTTAGTGATGCTGCGATGGATCACTGGGTAAAGTGGTGACAAAATCTCATCGTTCTAGTAGATTTATTTATTTATTAAGTTTATTTTTTCCCTTATCACCAAGTTATCTGTGGTACAGTACTTTAAGTATCATATAGTTTTTTGATAGTTGCTGTTTAGGGCAATGTGGTTGCCTGAATGCCATCAATAGGGGTCATTATAAATAGTGAACATTTCTCATTTTTAGCTTTTCAGCATTTGAACCCCTGTCCTGTATTTGGCAAATTTCCCCAATTTATGAGGCAGAGCCTTCTTTTCAGTAGAAAAACTGATAATGTTAGATGCTTTCTTCCCAGCCCTCTTTTCATCTAGGGCGTGGAAACATACCTGGGTTCCATCAGTTAAATACTTACCTCCAGTTTTGGACTGGAAGCTAGTAATATAAAGATGACACTGGAAAAAATCCATTCCAGTGAAGGTTGGTAGCAGTAGCTGCAGTCTCATTTAGTTTAAGAAGCAGCAGGGGCAGTGGTTCTAAGTGTGGCATCCACCCAGGGTCTAGACTGTCGGTAGTGTGGGCGGTGCAAGCTCTGACATCTGTGCCAGCAACAGTGGTGTCATCACTGGAAAGGTTGAGGCATGCTTTTGGGCATAGTCATGGCTGTGTGGCCTTTTTTAAAGTCCAGCTCCTTGCTTTTCTGGATCTGGAGGTGTCTTTTTAATAAATTCCATTTCTCCTTAGGTAGCTGTAATTTCTTTTTCTTCTTAATAACTGAGAACTCTGACTGGGAGAAACACTTTGAAGGGATAATTTAGATTAGAAGTTGGGCCCAGTGTCATATTAGGACCTCTTAATTTTTAAAAAAATATTTATTTTTGGCTGCATCAGGTCTTAGTTGCAGTGCACGGGCTTCTCTTTTATTGTGGTGCACAGGTTCCAGAGTGTGTGGGCTCTGTAGTTTGTGGCATAGGGGTTCTCTAGTTGAGGTGCATGGGCTCAGTAGTTTTGAAGTGTGGGCTTAGTTCCCTGACCAGGGATCGAACCCATGTCCCCTGCATTGGAAGGTAAATTCTTAACCCCTAGACCACCAGGGAAGTCCCATATTAGGTCCTTTTTAAACCTGTAAATATATTTGTCTTCCCATTCTTAGTTTTTAAAAGTCATTTTATATTTATATTCTTGTTTCTTGTTCTTTGAGACATAATTTGTCATCAGTTTTTTTTTTCTAATGTATTTATTTTATTTAGTGGCTGTATTGGGTCTTCTTTGCTGCACATGGGCTTTCTCTAGATATGGCAGGCGGGGGCTACTCTTCATTGTGGTGTGTGGACTCCTCATTACAGTGGCTTCTCTTGTTGCGGAGCACAGGCTCTAGGCGCGTGGGCTTCAGTAGTTGCGGCACACAGGCACAATAATTGTGGCACACAGGCTTAGTTGCTCCATGGCATGTGGGATCTTCCTGGAGCAGGGATCGAACCCATGTCCCCTGCATTGGCAAGTGGATTCTTAACCACTGTGCCATCTAGGAAGTCTGTCATCAGTTGTTAAGTTTTAGAAGTATTCATTGCAAAAGCATTCATTTCATGCCCACTTGACCTGAGCTGGAAATACAAGATGAATAATAATCTGCCCTCAGGGGAGATAAATCACATAGAGATGTTAATCTTGAGAGAGATTCTGATAAAGTGCATTGGCAATTCAAGTAGGAAGAAATTGTTTGCAGTAGGAGGGGTAGGAGATGATGAAAGAGGTATGATTTGAGCTGAGTTTTGAAGGCTTGGTAGTGTCTAGTTGTAGCCAGATGAGAAGGGAAGGGGGCTTTAGGTAAAGGCAATAAATAGCATGATCACGGGTAAGATGTTGGATATGTATATGGGGATACTTATTCTCTTAGAAAGTAAAATTGATAATTTAGAATGCTTATTTATTCATTAACAACAATGGTAATAAATCCATTGCATGTTAACATAAATGACATTTTTTAAATGAAAAGTAACCATTTCTAAAACAATGTAGTGAGAAGACAGCATGGTTTTACATTTTGCAAATCTGTTTAATGTCTGCCTTAGTAGAAGACAGATTCTCATATCTGCTGCTGCATTCACTCTATTGTAGTATGTTGTTTGGGTTGAAGTACATGAAGAGAAGCTGACCATTTTCCTTTACCTTTAACCACCACTCATCTTGGCGTGGGGGAGGAAGCTGACAGTGTAGGTGTTTGAAGATCTCCAATGCATAGTGTTAAACCAGAATTAATAGGTTGAACAGTGAAGACTTTGTGGAGGAGGTAAGATCTGAGATGAGGCTTGTAGGCATTAGATAAACAGGAAGAAATAGAAAGGCTTTATTGTTTGGGCCAAATAGTATATATAAAGTTGTGGAAAATTAAATGTCTCAAGATGAAGAGATTGAAACAGTTGCCTTGAATTCAAGAGGTAGAACAAAAGTAAAAGTGATCACCACATACTGGGATCTGATGGAGTCTAGAGGATAATTTAAAGACAGTTGGCTGGTAACGCTGGGGAGTAATAGTAGCTCACCATTTATTGAGTGCTTTCTATGTGTCAGTTACTGACCTAAGTATACTACTTGTATTCATTCGTTTAATCTGCAAATAACCCTGGAAAGTTGGTATTATCACTGTCTTACTTACACATGAGAAACCCGAGGCACAGAGAAATGATGTTACTTACCTGAGATCACACTATCAGTAAGTTGCAGGATTGGGGTTTACACTCAGGCATCTGGGTTCCAAGGCCTGTGCTTCTATGGAGCACACTAAATCGCCTCTGAAATAATGATATTAAGAAATAAGATTATATAAGAAGGGTGGTACTAGCTTATGAAGGAAACTTAAAACAGAGGAATTTGAACTTGATACAGGAGACTCTCAGTGTTTGATTTTTTCAGTTGAATTGATTAGAAATATTTATTTCAAAAATGTTCACTGAGTGCCAGCTACGTATGTGTCCGCCATTGCGGCGAGGATTTAGGGACGAGTGTGGCAGCGCCTGCTCGTTGTCCTTCAACAACTGCCTGTCCTTTCTTCTGAAGTAATAGCATTTTAAGCTGGGCTCATGTTCATTTGTAATAAAGACCATGTCTCCCAGCCCTGCTTGAAAGCTGCAGTGGCCATGTAACTAAATTCAGGCCCTTGGGATTGAGTAGAAGTATTGTTGTAGCAGACTTGTTGGAACTGGGCTTAAGTGATAGGTGGTATATAACCTTGGTCCTCTTTTTTTTTTTCCCTTTTCTTTTTGCTTTTGATTTGGTCCTTTCTTCAGTCTTACAGCCTGTTAAATGCCAAAGGGAAAAGTGTTAAAAGGAAGAGAATAGAATCTTTTTGAAATGAAATTCTTACCAAGGATTACATTGAAGCCTGCTACAGTGGCAGGTGAAGGAGAAAACTATTTGTCATAGGAATTAAAATTTGGTGGGGGCAGTAAGAATACCAAAGATGTGTGAAAACTGTTTATTAGATTAGTAGTGCTCAGTTGGTGAATCTGAATCTATTGATCCTGGGCAGTAAACACTCGCACTCCCAACCTGGCAGTCTTGGGAATTTCAAACTCCTGAAGATGCTTGTCCAGAAAAGGCCATGGTTATCTCTTCATTTGAAATGTAAGCAAAGCTTGGGAAGAAAGCGGCAGTATGGCTTTCAGGTTATACAGTGTTATCTTCTTGCTTTTAACCGTATGATGCTATTATTTTTATTTCTTTTAAATTTTTGAATTGATGATTTTTCAGAGAAGTTTTAGGTTCGTAGCAAAATTTAGCAGAAAGTACAGTTTCCATATACCCCCTGCCCCTCCCTCCATGCACAGCCTTCCCCACTGTCAACATCAAAGCGGTACATTTGTTACAACTGATGAACTTACATTGATACATAATAATCACTGAAGTCCATAGTGCACACTGGAGTCCACTGTTAGTTTTGTACATTGTATGAGTGTGGATGTATAACAGCATGTATCCACTACTATAGTATCATAGAAAACAGTTTTACTGCCCTAAAAATCCTCTGTGCTCTGCCTTTTCATCCTTCCCTCCCTCTTGACCCCTGGCAACCACTGATCTTCCTTCTGCCTCCATAATTTTTTATTTTCTAGAGTGTTACATAGTTGGAATCATACAGTATGTAGCCTTTTCAGGTTGACTTCTTTCACTTAGTATTATAAATTTGAAGTACTTCCATGTGTTTTCATGTCTTGAAAGCTCATTTCTTTTTTAGCACTGAATAATAGTCTGGATTATTTATTATTTATCCATTCACCTACTGAAGGGCATCTTGGTTGCCTCCACATTTCTGTAATTATGAATAAAGCTGTTGTAAACATACACATGCAGGTTTTGTGTGGACATAATTTTTCATCTCCTTTGAGTAAATAACGAGGAGCGTAATCACTGGATCATATGGTTAAGAATATGTTTCGTTTTGTGAGAAACCACCAAATTGACTTCTAAAGTGGCCATATCATTTCGCATTCCTGCCAGAGATGACTGAGAATTCCTGTTGCTCCATGTTCTTGTCAGCAGTTGGTGTTGTCAGTATTCTGGATTTTAGTCATTCTAATAGATGTGTAGTGGTATCTTGTTTTAATTTGCGTTTTCCTGGTGACTTACGATGTGGAACATCTTTTCATATACTTATTTGCTATCCGTGTATCTTCTTTGATGAGGTATCTGTTCAGGTCTTTTGACCATTTTTAAAATCGGATTGATCATTTTTCTATTATGCTATTATTTTGATACCTTTTTCTTTTCCTCCTCTTACAGTTAATGTGAGAGACATTGTGTGTTAGTGATTAAAAATTACGAAGTCCCTTAGAATCGGATCGACTGTTAGAATCCTGTCTCCATCATTTAAGAACTGTGACTTTGTGAAAGTTAAATATGCTCTTTGTGAGTCAGGTTCCTTCTTGGTAGAAGAAGGGTTAATAGTGTGTGATGGTTAAATGAATTGATACGTATGAAGGGCTTGGAGTAGGGACTTAACAGCTGTTAGTGCACAGGTATTTATTATTCCATCATTTCGTGTAGTCATTATCAGTCTCTGGCCTTTACTGTATTCCCTCTAGAAAGCTTCTGCTAAATTTATTCACACTACTTTGTGTATGATTTTTGGGGATATTTATATTTTCAGACTTTATTGAATTTTAAAAATCACACTGGTACCACATGAGCATATTCTCTTGGTAAAATATTCAATAAATGCCCAAGTATATCTAGTTAAGAAGGAAAGTTCCCCTGCATGTAACACCCCCACCCCTACTTCCTCTTTTCTTTCCAGGTGTTAAGTATTGTTAACAGTTACTAGTAGGTTGAGGCTGAGCACATAGGCCTGAGATGTTCCATATTAAAAAATATTTTAACATCTGAAATCTCTTGGCAGCTGTTCTTATCTAGAGTCTCTTGTAGTAGAGAAGCTTCATGAAGCTTTGCAGTGTTAATGTCTTGTACTCTCCTCAGGACTTATTTGTAGGTCAGATTCTTAGAGTAAGACCCACTACTCTTTCTTTACTTCTTCCATTTGTAGTAGTTAAGGTATTTAGTTTTTGATTTTGGCACTTCTATGCTAAGAAAGTCCACCTTATTTAAGAAGATGCTCAGCCTAAGTGGTGTGGAAGGTGATCCTTTAGGTCACTCAGGGTTGGGGTGGAGGTATGGTGGCAGCCCTAACCTGCTCATATTGATGTTTTCTGTATAGGGCAGTGATTCTTGACCTCTTAGCATTTGTGGGCTCCACTGAAACATGATTATAGGGATAGGAGGAGTCAGGAGAGTTCTGTCAGTGCTCTCTGCCATCCTCCTGTTTCTGATAACAGGATCTGGGAAATGTAAGGAGACTGGAAGATGCCTTAATAACCTTTCAGCTCTAACTTCAGAGCCTACTGGCTAGGTACCATTCAGTAAGTAAATATCCCAGTTGAGATGCAGAAAATTGTATGCAGCTTGCTTTGAGAACTATAGAGCTAAAGTACTTTGAAGGGTAATATAAAATTTTGTTTCTTTTAGGTTTTACTTATGATTGAAATGATTTTTTTTGGTTTTATTTAAAGAAATGTAAAATTGTACATTCAAATAATTATTTCTTGAAAATTTCCACCTTTATTTTAAAATTCTGGGTAGTGTGTAATCATTGTAACATTTAAAAGACGAGTACAAATAAAAACTGAAATCTCTTTCTCCTCATACATTGTTTGCCAAATACGCACATTTAAAAATAAATAAATGAGCTTACAATAGACAGTATATTTTGGATATCTTTCTGTGACAATTCTGTGGCAGCATAGTACCACATAACTTACTGAACTGTTTCCTTGCTGTTAGATGTTTCGATTCCCCTCTCCCCTGAAAGCAAATCTAATGTGTGTGTTCTTGTCATTGTATCTTCATATATTGGCGGGTGTTCATCTGGGACAGATTTTTGCAGGTGGATCACTGGATCATTGTGTACCTTTGCTTTATAATCTGGTTAAAATTTAAAAAAATCTAACAAAGGTAAATGTTGATTTCTGGATTTTTTTGGGGGGCACTAATGCTCAAACTCGTTTCAGTAGAGATGAAAAATGTTTCATTGAGCCATGAAAGATGTTTATCAAATAGAATATTGCAGGTAGGAACTCCCAAGGAAATTCACGTAGTTGAGTTTCAGGTAGATGAAGATGTAAGGATAATTAATCTCACAAAATAATGCTAATACTCACTTTTTCATTTTCATGAAAACTTAAGTGGAAATAATTTGTGAAAGACTTGGTGATGTTTTGGCAAGCAGTTACATAATCTTAAGCTGCTTCCTAGTGAGAGATGTAATAATTAGAGTAAACGTTTTTAAAAAATAACGCATATGGTTAAAATTTAAATAGTTTCAGAATGTCTGTATCTTTTGCCTAGAGCCCTGCTCCCATTCCATCCCAACCTATGGAAGAACTACTCAGCTTAGTTAATCAGAGGGTGATTTCCCAATTTGTCAGTGCATATCCATGTACTTTTTTTCTTGAGGTATAGTTGGTTTATGATATTAAATAAAGTATATGTTTCAGATATACAACGTAGTGATTCAGTTTTTAAAGGTTCTACTCCATTTATATTTATTATAAAATATTGGCTGTATTCCCTGTGCTGTACAATATATCCTTGTACCTTACTTATTTTATGCATAGTAGTTTGTACTTCTTAATCCTCTGCCCCTATCTTGCCTCTCTCCTCTTCCCTTCCACTGTTGGTAATCACTAGTTTGTTCTCTCTGTGAGTCTGGTGTTTTTTTTTGTTTTTTTGTTTTTGGTATATTCACTAATTTGTTTTATTCTTTAGATTCTACTTATAAGTGGTATCATACAGTGTTTGTCTTTCTCTGTCTGACTTATTTCACTTAGCATAATGCTCTCCAAGCCCATCGAGGTTGCTGCAAATGGTTAAATTTTGTTCTTTTTTATGGCTGAGTAGTATTCAATTGTGTATATATACCACATCTTTATCCATTCATCTGTTGATGGACCGACCGTTAGGTTGTTTCCATATCTTGGCAATTGTAAATAGTGCTGCTATGAACTTTGGGGTGCATGTATCTTTTTGAAATAGTGGGGATTTTTTTTTTTGGATATATACCCAGCAGTGGAATTTCTGGGTCATATGATATTTCTGTTTTAGTTTTTTGAGGAACCTACATGCTCTTTTCCACAGTGGCTGCACCAATTTACATTCCCACCAGCAATATAGGAGGGTTCCCTTTTCTCTACATCTCACCAACATTTGTTATTTATGGTCTTTTTGCATATCCATGTACTTTTTTAAAAAAAATTTATTTGCTGCATTGGGTTTTTGTTGCTGCACACGGGCTTTCTCTAGTTGCAGTGTGCGGGGGCTACTCTTAGTTGTGGTGCGCCGGCTCCTCATTGTAGTGGCTTCTTTTGTGGTGGAGCACAGGTTCTAGGCTTGTGGGCTTCAGTAGTTGCAGCACATAGGTTCAATAGTTGTGGCTCATGGGCTTTAGAGCACAGGCTCAATAGTTGTGGCATACAGACTTAGCTGCTCCGAGGCATCTGGGATCTTCCTGGAACAGGGATTGAACCCATGTCCCCTGCATTGGCAGGTAAATTCTTAACCACTGCACCACCTAGGAAGTCCCTGCATTATTCATGTACTTTTATTCTCCTTTGTATTTAACCATTTTACTGCTCAACTGTATCTCTGCTAGTGTGAACACATAACGGGAAAGGGAAGAGTATGATCATGTCTGGTAGGTGGGTTAATTGTAAAAGTTGTTTAAAGTAGGGAATCATGAAAATAAAGCACAAATGCACCTTTTAACATGTTAACTTGAAATCTATACGTACCTTTACCAAGTTTTTGATGTAGGGCATTCTGGCACTCTATATATGGGTCTTTCTTGCATATACCTCACCTATAGTGCTTCATTTTAGATTTTTTAGTGCACTTAGAATAACACCTTAAATCTTTAAATGTGGTACAAAACTATATACAATTTCTAAGAAATGGACACTTCCTCTGGTTTTCTGTGATCAAGATATGCTGACTTTTCAATTTCTGAAAGTCGCCTTAGGGCATTTCCGCATGCTGTTCCTATAACCTGAAATGATCTTTTCTTCAAATCTTTGAATGGAAATCTTATCTCAAATGTTCTGTTCTTAGAGAGGCATCCTTAATATTCCCTTAATATTCTAGTCTAAAGCAGGATTACCCTTCCCGCCACCTACTAATATCACCTTATTATTTTCCTTCATTCTACTTGCCACATTTAAGTATATATTTGTATGTTTATTTGTTGAATTTCTGCCTTTTCACAAGACTGAAAGTAGCATGAAGGCAAGGGTTATATCTGTTAGGTTTACCACGTTATAATAGGCTGTGCTTAGAGCACTGTCTGCATATAAGAAGCTTAAATATTTGTTGACGTAAATATTTATTAATTGCATACATGTCAGGTACTGTGGGGTCATTAACTAATAGAATGCTACTTAGCAACCTTATTGGTAGCCTATAGTATATTTTTAAATGGAAATGTGTACATTCAAATATGCACCATATTTAATAAAGTATAGGACATTAAAGTTTTTCAGATGATAATATTAGAGAGAATATGCAAATTTTATACTAAAATAAATAGAACCCTTTTTGAAACATGGGAGAAAATGTTGCTTACCCTTTGAAAAGTAGTCATTCATTCATTTTTCATTGACACTATCTTGAGAATTCTGATCATCTTGTGGAAAGCTTTGAAAAAAGCTAGGAAGATCATAGGCATTATAGCCTTTTCCCCCCGAATGTAATTAAGGTTTTCTTTGTGACTCTGCATAATGTAGTTATACTTGCCCTCTGGAGAACCAAATAGATTTAAGGTATAGAACTAGAAGTAGAATATGGGTAATTAAAACTAAACTAATATACTGCAATTCTGATTTGTTGTATCTTAAGATCTGTTGTCCTTAATAAGATGTACTGGGATAAACAGAATGGCAGGCATCATTTGTAAAGGTTTTTAACCATAGTTTTGTTTTTGCATGACCAGAAATTCTCGGATTTGAAAGGGTATACTTTATATAAGAGAACTGTGTGCAGTAAGTGTTCAGCTTTTGTCTTTATATTAAGTCTATGGAATGTGGTTTCTTGCTGTGGGTGAGTGAATTAGCCTTTCAAATCCCATTATAGTTGTAAAGTGGATTTGGGTTTGGTATTTGTATGGGTTGTCTAATATAATTGACATATTAAAATTCTTTTCTGTGTTGACATGATCTTGCTGGAGAGAAATTATTTTGATCTTTGAAATGTATAAGTTTAACTCGTTCATTCATTCAACAAGTGTGGTATTGTCAGGTGGTGTACTATGTTCTTGACATTTTCTTAGGAGCTGGAAATAAAAGATGAATAGATGTATAGTTGCTGTCTGGGAGGAATTAGTTGTAATTGATGAGATGGACATAAATAATTATGTAGTATGATAAATGGTAAAGTAGGAATATAAATTAATGTAAAATGTTGTAGAAGCATTGTGGAGGAGTGATGTACTCTTCCTGGAATGGTTGGAGAAATTTTTCAGATTTGTTAACCAGACAAATCCAACTGTTGGGATTTTACCCTCCCAAATTTATATAACATAGGGCTTCTTA